>NC_089820.1:9556633-10796072 GCF_029633855.1 Hoplias malabaricus | reverse complement strand
TGAGATACTCGAGCACATCTCAAGCTGCAGGAAAACTGAGTGACACAATGGCACCACTGTTTTAACACTGCTGGACCTGGTGTGTGTGCATGTGTGTGTCTGTGTGTGTGTGTGTGCGTGCACACGCTTCCCCACCCTCTGTGATGTGACCTTTGACACAGACTGGCTATGCTTCACACACCTCCTGTGGCGTCTCTCTCACACACCTCAGAGAGTGAAAAGAGAGTGAAAACAGAAGGACAGGCAGAGAGAGAGAGAGCAAGAGAGAGAGAGAGAGAGAGAGAGAGAGAGAGAGAGAGAGAGAAAGGTGTTTGACAAACAGAACAGAAAGTTCTGTGGAAGTAAGTGAGGGAGCAGTGAGGGACAAGATAAAGGACAGTTGTCGTAAAACAACAAAGTCTGTCAGGAACAAAGGAGAAAAAAAGACACAGAGAGTAAGGGAAGGGGGAGAGAGGGGTAAAATAGACAAAGTAAGAAAAGAGAGAATGAGAGAGATATAGAATATATATATATTTCAATTGTCAATATATATGTGTCAATTTGTCATCTCAATAAAGCAAATTGAACTGAACTGAGAGAGGAATCAGCATAGATTTTCAACTTGATTATGTGCACTCTCTCTCTATGTCTCTCTAGTATATTCTCTCTCTCTCTCTTTCTCTCGGTCTCTATCTCTCTTTTTTTCTATTCTTCTGTCCCCTCTTTTTCCCTCCACTGAGTTTTTGCTTCACTCAATCCCCACATCGAACGCCTCACTGTGTTTGTAATAGAGCTTTTCCACGTGCTGCCTGACCTCCTCTCCTCATCTCTCTCTCTCTCTCTCTCTCCCTCTCTCTCTCTCTCTCTCTCTCTCTCTCCCTCTCTCTCTCTTTCTCCTCTTTCTCTCTCTCTCTCTCTCTCCTCTCTCTCCTCTCTCTCCCTCATCTCTCTCTCTCTCTCTCTCTCTCTCTCTCTCTCTCTCTCTCTCTCTCTCTCTCTCTCTCTCTCTCTCCACGCTGGCAGTAGGCATATGGAACTGTTTATCTAGGAGCTCAGTTTTTGCGCCATTAAGCAAAGTTTCTTTTGGGGGAAAAAATTGTTGCTAGAAAAAGGGAACATCTTTATTGTGATTTGCCTGCGATGAAAGCGAGAGAGTTTGCTTTTGTGTGTACACGCGCCATGTGTGTGTGTGTTAGAGAAGTGTATTTTACCCATGGAAAAGTACTGCCATTTAAGTAACAATAAAAGAAGCAAAGAAGTCAGTTTGAATAAAAGAAGTCCAAAACTCCATGTACATCCAGCATCTGTCAGCATCACGCTCGTCTCGTCTTTTCTTTGGATTCTGTTAGATGCAAAGTGCAATGCTAAACGAGTCTGTCACGTGTATGTCATTATCATCTGTTGGCAACTGCAGGCCCCCAGTCATTTTCATGGGGGACTGTTTCCCATTTGGAACCCGTCAGGTTCCAGAATCCGTGAACGCTCAAGCCCTTTATATAAAATGGTTAAGTAATTGCGTATAACCCATGCACATTGGTGGAGCCCCAAGAACAAAAGACCCAACTCTTACCTAGTGTTCCTTTATAACAATGTAATAATGTAAATTTAATACCAAATACAATGTAATAACATACCATTACATCTTTTTATTAGCTAAGTCAATGTAATCACATACCTGCAGTGCAAGCTGTCTACACCGGCTGTGAGTGTCAGTACATGACATGAATGTGCCATTTTTGATGGGCAGCCCATGTCTGTTTCTGACACATTGTGCTCTGCTTGTGGTAAAGACAGACTATAGTGTGCTACACTCTTCAGCAATGGGCTCAGTAACTTTTTAATACTAACTATATTCACAAAATATTATGATATTGGATTCGGTCAGTATCGCTCAGCTCTAAATGATTTTAGACTTTTAATTTGATATGATTTAGCAGAACTCTAAGTACAGTTTTTTTTGTTTCTGTTCAGTTGTAATTGCTTTGGCAGTGCAGTATGAAAAGCAGACACGCAGCCAATAAAGGCAAAGTGAATTGAGCAGAATTGAAGTGATGGGGGAGAGAGAGAGAGAGAGAGAGAGAGAGAGAGAGAGAGAACCCCCCCCCCCCCCCCCAAAGCGCAAAGAAGATCAATAAATCACGTCAGTGGAGAGAAAGCAAGAGAGCGAGGGATGGGGGAGGGATGGAGAGAGGTAATGGAGAGAGACATGTGGGGAGCAGGACAGAATCAGACGAGTTTTTACCTCTATCCTTCCATCTATCTTAGCCCTCTCCATCCCCCATTCTTCCTTCTCTTACTCGCGCTCTTACTCTCTCTATATGCCTCTTGTTCACTGTCTCTCTCACACATTGTCTTCCATGCTGTGCATGTGAAATTGAGGTAGAGGTCTGAAGTGACTGAATATTGGGTTTGTGTGTGTGTGTGTGTGTGTGTGTGTGTGTGTGTGTGTGGTGTGTTTTTGTTTTTCCAACTCTTTCTCTTTCAATGCTGATTCTATTAGTTATGTCTGTGTGGATTAAATTCATTCCATGTGCCTACCTCGTGCCTGAGGGAGCTTTTATTTCATTAATAAAACCACTAATACAATGGTGTGTGTTTGTGTGTGTGTGTGTTTCTGATGCAGTCTGTGCATATCCTTTGTTCCTACAACACACTCTCGTGTTAAACCATGGCAAAACCTTTCTGTTATAGAAATACTTTTGGCTGTGTTTCGGCACAGCCAAAAGTCGGCAAACATTATTATCATTGTAGAAATATATTTTTTTTTTCAAGACATCAGTATGTTATTACCATGTAGCAAATGGTAATAGATGTGTTATAGATTGTAAACATATTAACATGGTTAATAAATGGTACTAACGGGTATATGAACATTATCACAGAACATGGTGAAACATGGCAAGGGATAGGCAATCCATTGTAATTAACATGTTACTGCATGGTAGTAAATATTCAATAAACATAATTAACGTTAATCTGTAACATATCATATTTTTTTAATGTGATTTGTAGACCAGCTGTCCAAACTGCAAGTTGCGGTTGAATTTGTCAGTGTGGTCACACTCTAGTGCCATTTGCATATTCACCCTGGTTGTCATAGTAACGATTGCATTCATTGATTAGGGTGGGGCAGGCAAAAGTTGGCTTCTCATGGCTTTCTGCAGAAAAACCTTGCAGCAGATATTTCCTGCTCGTATTGGACAAGACAATAAATCAGATTTCAGATCAGCGCAATGTCTGCAGTAGCTTTGTTAATGAGCGGAGCAGCTGCTGATTCTCCAGCAGAGGTTTATTGTAGCTCTAATCAGATCCATCTCAGTCGTACCTGAAGGCTTCATCAGCCCAATCAGAGGGGTTAAATATAGACTTCACCGTACCACTGTAAACGTTTCAATGGAAAATACTTTTTAAGGAACTAAGAGTTTAAAGAGAACCAGCATGAGACTGGTTGAAGAATTTACAATATATGTTTGCTATCAAACCCTCACAGCAATGCTCCTTTGTCCATGCAGCTGTGTGTGTGGACCCAGCTCTTGCTTTTGTTAGTTTGCTGCTTGTTGATTTACTCACGGTTCTCTGAGCACCGTACCGTGGGGTCTGCTCCAGGGTCTGAAAGGTATCACTTTAAAAGCTGTGGTTAAATGTGGGCTGCAGTCGCAGACACACTCACACAGACATGTACTGCATGTAACTGAGCACTGCCACTGTCTCGGCCGATTATAACAGACGTCAACAGTAAAGGTCCAGAGGAGGGTGTTGTTTTCAGTGTGTGAGAGGCTTTGGCATACTTCGTGACTCTGTTGACTCATTTATCGTCTTGTTGTTTTGTTTTTGTTTTTTTTCTCAATTTCTTTGTAGGTGTCGATTTTATATGCGGTGTCACTGAGTACAAAACACAAGCTGTGAGGCTTATATAACACACACACACACACAAAACACAGGCACACGCACACTCACGTGTTGCTTTTCTTTCAGTAGAGGTAATTGCTCTCCAACAGTGACATTGCAGTAGAAGTGTGTGTGTGTGTTTTGGAGTGATTTAGTGCTCACTGTGGTTGGTGTTGTAATTGGGGGCTGAGAGTATTGATCTATTTACCTCTGTGTGTGTGTGTGTGTGTGTGTGTGTGTATGCACATGTGTGTATATCGACAATGCTGCAGGTGGAATGTATCTGCTCACACACCTGAAGCATATTTCATCTGTCTACTACTTTTTTTCTTACATGCCTGGTGTATCACGATTACTCTCTTTCTCTCTCTCTATCACACACAAACACACACACACACACATTGGCTATTGTGTTTTCACTGCTCCAGAGTCCAGTGTTGATCCAGCCGACACTTCGGATTGCCCACAGTGATCTCAGCCTTGTGGGCAGTTGCTCTGCCAAGGAAACCCACTGCAAGAAGCCCCTGTGTAGAGAAGCAGTGCAGTGGTCGAGAGTGATTGGTGTGTGTTCAGCGCTCAGCACCACAGGTGCTACCCCTTCAAAGATGAGCTGTTGTTGCTCCTAGATGTTTCCATTTCACCGTAATAGCACTTGTGCAGGGCAGATCTTACACTACAATCGGACTTGAAGCCCGGGAGGCAGTCTAGCATCAGGTCATGTTTACACTTACTAAGAGCTTCAGTGTGACCCGTTCTGCTGCCAGTGTTTGTGGAGATGTGTGTGGCTGTGTTATTGAAGTCACAGTTAGTAAGGGGTGTGGCTGAAGGGTGCATAATATCAAATCTGGGCTATGGGATATAGGAATGTTCAACCTTCTACTCCAAAATCTTTCCAGAGAAGTAGAGGCAGTAGGGGGCAAACTACCTATCGATACCCTTGGACAGACGGGTGTCTACAGACTTTTGGCCAGTGTAACTGGCTCATGAAGATGTGTTGGTGCTGTCTGGTAGGGATGATGAAGCCTGTCTGGCTTCCATTGATCAGGAGACGTCTGCTCTTACACTCTGCTCAACAAAGTGCTGATGGCGGGAGCCCCTAAATGCATTTGGAGAGAGACACAGAGAGAGAGTGAGTGAGAGAGAGAGAGAGAGAGAGAGAGAGAGAGAGAGAGAGAGAGAGAGAGGAGAAGAGCTAATGCTAATGCTGTCTGTACTGAGCTCATCTCAGTGTTCCATTAGAGCTCGGTTTCAGTCGCCTCAGACTGCAAAGGTAAAGGCTCTTATGAGGAGAGAGATAATGTTACAGGTACAGCCTGATGGAGGTGAATGGGAGAAGAGTGTGTGAGTGTTTGGTGTGTGTGTGGAGAGGGGGTGGCGTTGTGGGGAGGTAGGGGGTTGTTGTCAGTATGTCTGGGTATGTGTCTTTATCTTTATAGGGGCTATCAGTGGATTACAGTAGATCTCTTTGTTCTGTTTATTATTTGGTCTTATCTGCTCCCTGAGACCTCTGAATGCGTTCAGTGGCGTTCGGCACCTAAACAATAGCAGCAGCTCCTTTTAAATCCTATAAATTGTGAGGTGGGGCTTCCTTGGATCAGACCTTTGACCTGCACTTCCCAAAGATAATCTTTAGGAGTGAGATCTGGGGAGTCTGGAGGTCATGTGAACACCTTGAACCCTCTGTCCTTTTCCTCAGACCATTTCTGAAGATAGTGCTGGGCGATGAGCGCAAATCAATATCACGATTAACTGTACATTTTACTGTGATTACGATTATGTTGTTTCTGTATTTTTGACCCTCATGGTTCAGTGACGAGGCTTGTACTGTAAATATGCTCCAGTGTTAAGTATGGGATATGTTTTCTAATGTTGCTGGGAGCTTGTTTCTCTCTTGTTTTTTGAGCACTGTTTAATTTGGTGTGTGATTGTGCTTTAGTCGCTATTTTTCTCGCCGTTTACATTTGATTTTTCTTGTTCAGTGTCAAAACACAGCACGTGCAAACCACAGATGCTGTGTTTTTCTTTGGTACACGCTGCTCGAGTCACTTGGTCTGGCTCGGTGTTTAGGGTGCTTCCATGGGGCAGAATCACGTGACTACAGTTGGTAGTGTGATTTTAAAGGGACAGTACATGAACACACAGTGGGGACATGTCTTCTACCGTCATCAGACCAGACCGCCTTCTGACATTGCTGCTTGGTCCAGTTCTGATGCTTTTGTGCCCAGTGTAGCTGCTCTCAGCAGTGGAGAGAGGACCCTTCATGTGGAGACTATAGTGCACAATTAAAAATGAGGGTTCCTCAAGGGTTCTTTAGCAAAGAAAATGGTTCTGTATAGAACCCTGAACCCTTGCATCAAGAAAGGGTTCTTCAGGTTGATGGAGAACATGCTATACATGGTTCTATATAGCAGCTTTTAGAAAATGGTTCTATACGGCACCAAAAATGGTTCCTCTACTGCTTTAATGTTAACCTCCTAACAACAGAGGAACCCTTATTGGTGCCATATAGAACGGTCTGTGCTCAGGGTTCTATATAGATTCATTTTCTTTGCTAAAAACCCTTGAAGAACCATAATTGTGCAACAGTTAGAAACCACAGCATTTATACACTTTCTTGCCATAACATTAGAAACAAGTATATGATAGAAACAACACCGAAGCCTGGAAATAAGTAATTAACCAAACTTTTTGATATAAAGTGTGTGTAGTGTGTGTGTCTTTATCGCACTCGCATGCTGGCTTTGCTGGATCTGACACGTTCTGAGAGGGCAGGGTACCGTTGGCCAGACTGGCCCTATACGTCTGCTCTGACCAAGACACAACTTTTCAGGTTGCTTCAATGTTCTGAAATGCAGCCTCAAAAGCTGGTCTGAAAAGTGCATTTGCGGTTTCTTTTACGGATTCTCACAGCTGTCTGGTGCTTTTGTGCTCCCAGGTTCATGGTGGATGTCATTGAGGTGGCGAGGAGGTTTCCGCCCGAGTGCTCGTCCTGCTCAGTGCCTCTGAACTGCATCACGGCTATAAAGAGATTACAAAAGGCTGTGAAAATGATTCCGATTCAAGCAAACACCCACTCAGATCTCTCCATCTCATCTGTTTCCATGTGGCCTCTGAGCACCGGAGCATATGTCGTCTAAAGATTATTCACATAACTGGATGGAGTCTAGGGATAATTAACAGGTTAACACACACATAATAACACACATAATTCACACTTTTTACTGAGTTTAGTGACGTATTAGTGGTTTTATCTAAACACAGCGTTACTACTGTTGAGTTCAGAATGTAGATTACTTCTTTTGATATTGGATTTATTAAACTTAACTATTTTGCACTCTGACACTTCTCTCTCTCTCTCTCTCTCTCTCTCTCTCTTGCTCTCTCTCTCTCTCTCTCTCTCTCTCTCTCTCTCTCTCTCTATCTCTATCTCTCACACACATACACATGCACACACACACACACACACAGGTTCACCAGACACACATGCAGAGATCATGTTCAATACTGTACTATCATCATCAAAACTAAAAGATCTAAAAGATCTCCCTGAAAGTTATACTCAGCAAATGAAGAGATTCTAATTAAAATCATCAGAAATACACTGAGATATTATTCATTCATTCATTATCTGTAACCACTTATCCAATTCAGGGACGCGGTGGGTCCAGAGCCTACCTGGACTCATTGGAATCAAATACACCCTGGAGGGGGCACCAGTCCTTCACAGGGCAACACAGACACACACACACACCCCCATTCACTCACACCTATGGACACTTTTGAGTCGCCAATCCACCTACCAACGTGTGTTTTTGGACTGTGGGAGGAATCCGGAGCACCCGGAGGAAATCCACGCGAACACAGGGAGAACACACCAACTCCTCACAAACAGTCACCCAGAGTGGGAATCGAACCCACAACCTCCAGGTCCCTGGAGCTGTATGACTGCGACACTACCTGCTGCGCAACCGTGCCGCCCTGAGATGTTATAAAAAAGTAAAAAATAATGTTTTCCTGTTGCCAGTTTATCACGAATTTCACATTTCACTTGTATATCTCCTGTCCCAAAAGAAAGAGCAAGCACATTAACTTTATTATTATTAAATGTTTCAATCAAAGGAGTTGGTGTGTTCTCCCCGTGTCCGCATGGGTTTCCTCCGGATGCTCCAGTTTCCTCCCACAGTCCACACTCAAAATTGTCCGTAGGTGTGGGTGTGTGAGTGAGTGTCTGTGTCGCCCTGTGAAGGACTGGCGCCCCCTCCAGGGTGTATTTCCGCCTTGCGCCCAGTGATTCCAGGTAGGCTCTGGACCCACCGCGACCCTGAACTGGATAAACGGTTACAGATAATGAATGAATGAATGAATGAATGTTTCAATCAATAAACACTACTAATATAATTATAATTCAGTTGATCCTACATTGATTATTCCTTTTACAATTGAATATCCATTCTTAAAAGCTTCCGTCTTAAAAAGGGGTAATGCTGTTTATCTCGATTAATCAAGATAGCATATTGTTTTTTTGTTTGTTGGTTGGTTTTTATTGATCAACAGCCCAAATGGAATCACAACTTCTCATTTTTTTCTGCTGAAAGTTCTTTGTCACACATAACATTTGTGAGATTTTGAATGGAAGTCTAGTGAGGTGCCTATAAAACTGTCGCTCTTTGCTTGCTTTTCTGTACTTGCTCTGACCACTTTTGGCAGGAACTAACCACTGCAAACAGGAGACACCCTTCAACACCTGATGTTTTGGAGACTCTCTGACCAAAACAATTACCCCCTTGTCAAAGTCACTCAGATCATTACACCTGGCTGTTTTCCCGTCAAACGTTCACTTGCCGCCTAATATATTCCACCTCTCCGCAGGTGCCATTGTAATGACATAACCAGGGCAATTCGCTTGTACTGTTGGGGCTGACCAATGTGCGTGTATCAGTGTGTGTACGGATGTGGAAACATGTGCTGAAAGTATTAGCTGTATAAGCTGTATATTTATATACGGTGTGTGTATGTGTGTGCGGTGTGTGATAATGATACACAACCCTGTGACTCAGACTAAGCTCCAGTTTAGCCGTCACTCTGATACGTATAAGGCATTGACATCATTGCACTCTGACACATCATCCTGTCACACACACACACTTCCACGGTCCTATTCACCCGGATGCTTTACTGCGAATGTGCTGGAGACATTATCCCTTCTATTTAATATCCGCAGGCTTTCCACAAAAGCAGCAGTGACATCATTCACTTTAAAGACGCTGAGCAGCTTGCAGTCTCTGCCTGGGTAATAATTTGCATATTGTCGCTGTCAGAAGAAAAAAGCACGCGACTGCATCTTTTGAAGAACGAAACACCCACTGCTCTAAAACATCAGCTGCCCTTTACGTCGCCTGTACACTGTACAGATAACACAGACTCGAAGCCAAGCCCGGTTCCATGACGGCAGTGAAAACAGTAACAGGATTCATGATCATAGATGTGTAACCGTGTCTGAGGGTGGTGGGACAATAGCGACAGAGACAAACAGTGCTAGGGGGTTTTGCATGGCATTGAGCAGGGTGCGCTTCAGCTCATGTGTAGCTGCTCCAGAGCTTTTCAGTGGAGATTAGACCACTAGATTAACAAATAATACAATAAAAAGCTACAATTTCATTGTTATAAAAGCTGAGTATAAGACATGGAGCTGAAATAGGACGCGCTACTTTGTGTTGTATATTACAGTAATAAAAGTAATTACATTAGTGGGATTGATATTAATTTGTAGCCCCTAGCCCCAGCCTGGGTCATATGTGTGGAGCAACTCTGGTGGTAGTGCTTATGTGCCTCTGTTTGTTTGTGTGTGTGTGTGTGTGTGTGTATGTATGTGTGTGTGTGTTTGTGTGTGTGTGTTATTCTTCTGTTGTGTTGATATTGTGGTCAGTTTTTGTTCCTGTCTGGTTGTACAAATGTGCTTTTACTAACCTGACAAACACACACACACACACACACACACACACACACTGGTATACTCTTGCAAACCACTGTCCTAGACCCTCTCTCTCTCTCTCTCTCTCTCTCTCTCTCTCTCTCTTTCTCTCTGTACCTTCCTCTCTGCATCGTTGGTCTCTGTCAGATCGGCCCTGCCGGAGTGAAAACAGGGGCAGCATGTCCTTACACACACACACGCACACACACAAACACACACAGCAGGTCACACACCAGCGTGTGCATGCTGAGCCTGCCTGATGTTATTGGTGTTATTAATAAAGATGACCTCATCTGCTCCTGTGGGTTCTCTCTCTCTCTCTCTCTCTCTCTCTCTCTCTCTCTCTCCGTTCTTTTTCTCTCTTACCCTCTTTCTCCCCACCTCTCTTTCCCATTTCTCTTTACCCTCTCTCCCTCCCTCACGTTCTTTGTCTTTTACTCGCCTTAGTCCCGCATCTCCCTCTTACTCTCTTGTGCCACCGTCTTATTCCTTGTGGTGTTTTCATCATCCCCCAGACTCGATCCCGCTCTCCTGTCTCCTACTTTCAAGCCTTTTTGGTAATTATTTATTTATTACTTTTTTTGTTACCTGCCCACACCTCTCGTCCTTCGAGCTTTTCTCTACACCTGTGCGCTCTCCCTTTCTCTCTCTCTCTCTCTCTCTCTTTCTCTCCCTGTCTGTCTGTCTCTCTCTCTCTCTCCCTCGTCTTTGTGTCTCTATCTTTCATGTCTGAAACCCGTCACTGTCTGGCACTCTCACATTGGCAGGTGTGCTCGCGGATTCTTTCTGCTCTGGGGCATGTGTGCGGAACAGACCCTAGCCCCGTCCCTTTGTGCTCTTTATCTGCATTATCCATTATAATGCATTAGTTAGAGCCTTAATCAGCAGTGCCCTATTACAGCTGTGCCATGTGCACCGGAGTCGGCAAAGTCATAGATTGGGAACACCTTGCTTAAATGTGTTGCTGCCATTTTTTTTCAAATATAGGTGTTTGGTTTGCTGCAAGCCACTGCCTATAAAACATGATGCTTTGGGTCACATTGCTCAATGCCAGATGTTCACTCCCAGGAAAAAGGTACAGTGGAGGTACATTATTGTCACTAAAACTCCAAACAGCGTAAATGTACCTTTAAAGAGGTTGTGTTCCTTAAAGGTACATTACATTCTATTCTCCAGGAGGAGAGGTTAATATTTATAAGCCTCCATTACACAACTGTGTGAAATAAAAGGACATAATATAAGTCCTGGAGATGAAATTGGGTGTACGTAATCAACACAACGTATGTTCCCAAACTAAAAGTACTGAACATATGTCCTCGAGGGTACCACTACAGTGACAGTGGTGCATAATTTCCCCATAATAACATCAGGCCCTGGAGCTGTGTAGTGATGGAGCACCATTAAACACTTCTGGGATGAGTTGGAGTGGTGTTTGTCATCCAGAACACATCATCCAACATCAACACCTGACCTTATTAATGTTCTCAAGTCTGATTACAGTCCGATCCTCACAGCCATTTTTCAACATAGAGTCTAAAAGCCTTCCCAGATGAATAAAGGCTATTAACAAAGAGTGTGTTAGTACACTTCATTTTAGACGAAACACTGGAAGAGAAGGTGTCTCTAAACCTGTCTCTGCATTATGTCATTTGAGTTTACTCTCACCGTCCAGAGGGATCTACAGCTAGGTAAACAAATGAGTTCATCACAAACCTCACCCCAGTGACCCTGTGTGTGTGTGAGTGTGTAGTGCAGAGATTTATCACGGTTTGGGGACCAAACTGTTCTTAATGTTGTGTGTTGTAGTGTCCAAGTCTCAACCACGTATATTATTACAGTAGTGTTTTAAATTTACTGTGAGGTTATAGGCTAAGGGTTGGGGCTAGGGTAAGGGTTAGGGTTAGGATAGTAGTAGATAAGGTTAAGGTTAGGGCAAGTCCGTAAAAAAAAATCCTTAAAATTTCCAGTAAAATACTGGCAGCTGTGGTTGCCAGAATTTCACCGTAATACGCTCACATTTTTGGCAATCATAAATTTTACATTTAAGGACTGTTTTGTTTACAATACTGTTAAAAAAAACAGATATACACTTTAAAAAACATGGTATTTACATAAAATACATGCCACACGCGGAACACAGGGTGATAGTGAACTTTCCTGACCAACACACGTCTCGACATAACATGCACAGAAACACACACACACACAGTGATCACCCCAATGCAGCCCAAAATCAGTAAGTCTCAAAGACAGAAAAAAAACAAAGAAACTCACAGAAAATATGGAGAAGCAAAGCATACTGGGAGCTCCCTAATGAGTCTCAGCTCCTCCCAGTCTATGGACACTTGTACCGTCCCCAATTGTTTGTGCGTTTAACAGTGAAATAATGTATATTTTACAGTAAAAAGATGTAAAAAATTTGTATTTTAGCTGATAAAAGTATTTACGGTATTTCACTGCTACAGAAACTGTTTTCAACCTTTTTAGAGTTTACAGTCATTTACTGTCATGGTTTTACAGTTTTCCACTGTAAAATTCACAGACATTTTTTACAGTGTGGAAAGCTAGGTAATGTCCCCACAATGCATGAAAACATGTATGTGTGTAAGTTAGTGGGTAAAGAAAGGAAGAAAGAAAGTTCAAAGGAAGGGTGTGTTTGTTTTTCTGCGTGTATCTGTGTGTCAGACAGAGAGAGAGAGAGAGAGAGAGAGCATCAGCGTAAACGGAACAGCATTTGATATTACGGTCACATTCTACTCACTTGTTTGAAGTGAGATTTATTTTATTATTCATAAATTAAACCAGAGAGAGACTTAAAAATATGTGTTGTGTGTGGTGTTTTAGTTTCGGAATTTGTTGGGTTTGTTTGCTTTTCTATTTATTTATTTTTTTAAAGCAATATTCATATATGTTTCACACGATGCCTGCGGCTTTGATATGAGAAGGACTCGGTCTGGAGCCCAGGATTTACTTTACAATTCTCCCCCACTACTCTCTCTCTCTCTCTCTCTCTCTCTCTCTCTCTCTCTCTCTCTCTCATACACACACACACACACACACACACACACACACAGTCAAAAGGAAAGCTGAATCCCCCTCTAGCCTCCCTTGAGTGCCACATGCCCTCGGACCCTCTTGATAAGTTCATAAACCTTCAGACACACAAAGCAATTGCCTGCAGCTCCGTCCGAACCACATGACACCAGCTACTCACTGATGCGCACCCTCACACACATACACACGTATACACACACCCACAAAGAAGTTGCATCGTTGTGTACTGCTGCGTTTCATGGAGTAGCCTTGGCTTGCCAAAGGAGTAGACCCATATTAACGCTGTTTTCAATAACAGTAATTGAGAAGTGCTGTGGGCGTTCAGTCTGCAGCCTTTCACTGCTCGGCACCACTCTATTTTCTATTTATTCTTACCCTTTTTTTTTTACTCCTTAATCTGGCCAGTGGCCTTAAGAACGCCACCTCCTACTCACACACACTAACACACACTCTAACCATCGATGTGTCCAGGGAACCGTGTGTATGATGCATGCGCTTGTGCGTAGAGGTGTGGACTGTTGAAGGACTGGCCTCATTGGCAGGATGCTGGTGCTTGGCCAACTGCATCACCAGGTGTTGGGAATTTCATAGAAACTGCCTGCCACACGCACACGCTAATACACACACACATACACTCACCCACTCACACACACTTACTCACATGCTCACACATTGGCATAGTTAACGGAGTAATGAGTAAAGCCTCCGGCGTTCTCCGAGCCAAGCTGGTGTCAGCTCACATCACAGCGCCAAACTGCTCTCTAACGAGTGCACTACACGTCCAGCAACAGGCTTTCAGTCCGTTCAGAAAGAACACTGGACAGTGCTATTCTCTCAGGACACTAATGGCCTAGTAATGCCTTACTTTCTGGCCAATGTTTTGCCATTATCCTACGACTACTACTACTACTACTACTACAGAAAATATCTTACTACTATCAAGCATGGCACAGTGTTTCATTTATATTTTCCTTGTTGTAGTACTGGCCTTTGCGCGTATAAGCATCACTAAATAAGAAGTCCACAGTATGCAAATGAGCTGCTACCTTGTGACCTGTAAGGATCTGGACCACAGTAGGCTGTATTTACACATTTATTCTCACCTGAGAAGCTTGATATGAGCTACTGGAAGATTTCTGTGAGGATTTGATGGCATTCAGTTCAACTGTCCCTCCAGCTCATCGCATAGGTGTTGGAAGAGGTTCCATCTTTTAAGAGAATGCAGTTCCACTGCTCCACGGCTCAGTGCCTGAAGGCTTTGTTACCAGTGTAGCCCATACTGATGTTTGGCATGGTAACATTAAAGCCACACTAAGTAAGATTTGGTATTTTGCTCTTGGGCTCCCTCTACTGTTGATGAGTGTAAATCACTTTTATAGCACTGTAATGAAAACAAAAGCGGTGTTGGTTTCCTATCCGCTTCCCAAAGTTACATAGTGTAGTTTCTACAGTGCTTTAGCTTTAGAGTAGCAACCCAGAGACTCTATTCTCGATTTTACAGGTAAGTGTAGCATTACTATGACTTTAAAGCTGTGATTCTAAGGTAAATGTACCACCTAGTTTTGCTTTAAACTAATTTGAAGCTGTTCCAAAGCGTTACTTTCACGTCATGGTCGGCTGTAGCGATATTATAAGCTGTATATGCTTAAGACACAAACACACACACACACAATGGGTGGACCCTATATAAGTTGGCCATCTTTAAGATGAGATATCTACCTTGAACCTCTACATCCTGGACACTTAATAAGCTCCACTGACCTTATAGATTCACTGTATTAGACTCCAGTTACAGACTGTAGCCCAAGTGTTTGCACCCAATCTATCAGCCCCCCTCTAGTCCATTCATCACCGGGCAGTTCTGGACCACAGGTTCACTGTGGTCCAGATGTTATTTGGGGATGGACCATTCTCAGAACAGCAGTGACACTGACATTGTGGTGTGTCCTGTTTGCCAACCAGTGTTCGGGCAGTGCATTTCAAGCATCGTGTCTAAGTGAGTTTCAGGGACATAGCAGACTGCTATCACTTCTGATATTGATGGCTTCTTGTCCACTTCCTTTTTTTCAAGGGCTGAAAATAACCAAAGGTCACGCTGACAGCAGGCTTTCCCAGAGGTCGCGACCATATGAATAATTGGCCGCACTCAAGGAGGTCAGAAGTCAGCGTAGAAGTGCTTCCACTCACAAAGACGGCTCACACCCTCCCGTTTCCCCCTGTCCCCCCATCGACAACCCATAATGCTTCTGTTCCATCGGGTTGATATTTATAGTTAGAGGATTGACCTCGGGAGACGGACACAATGGGGACGGTCCCTGGTCAGCGCTTTTCATTTCTTACACCCCTTGGGGCCTTTTGGACCCAAATTGAAGCACAGTACATCCAACAGAGACTTTTATATACAGGAGGATTGAGAAATCATCCAGTCGAGGGGGTGGGGGTGAGGGTCCAACATAAGATGCTACACTGCGTCTTATGGAACAGCACAGAGTGAATAATTTTACAGTTTACAGGCAGTGGACATTAGTTGGTGTTTCCTGAGTGAGTGTGTGAAATGGATGTGATCAACTGGATAAGTGTGTTTGTGTTTTGTGATGAACCTCCAGGGACCTGGAGGTTGTGGGTTCAAGTCCTGCTTCGGGTGACTGTGAGGACTGTGTGTCTGTGAGGAGTTTGGTGTGTTCTCCCTGTGTTCACATGGGTTTCCTCCGGGTGCTTCGTTTTATTGCCACGGTCCAGAAATTCATGTTGGTAGGTGGATTGGCGACTCAAAAGTGTCCGTAGGTGAGTGTGTGAGTGCATGTATGCGTCGCCCTGTGAAAGACTGGCGCCCCCTCCAGGGTGTGTTCCTGCCTCGCGCCCAATGATTCCAGGTAGGCTCTGGACCCACCGCAACCTTGAATTGGATAAGCGGTTACAGACAATGAATGAATAAATGAATTTCTCCTTGTTAATGAAGTGCTCTGTAAGCTCCAGACCCCCTCAAAATCCTCATCAGGATGAAATGGTTACAGATATGAATGAATAAATGAATGCCACATTTTTAAACCAATAATTTAATTTATCATAATTAATCAACCATTAATCTAAGTAGGTCCCTTTCATGTAGCACATATTTTATTTATTATTTATAAATATATTTCAGTGCTTTACTTAGAACAAACAGCACATTTATACATCCCATGTCATACATCCTTCAATGAAAGTATGTTCCACAGATGTGAGACAGATGTGCTGTAATGTTAGATCAGATAAAGAGACAGAGGAGCCTGACTGGTCTTGCACTTACCCAGATAACTGCTGTGATACAGGAGTAAGCTCAAGAATCTCTTCAGATCTTTGTATCGTGATATGTTTTTATAAAACCCATTATTCCAAATTCACATTTTAATCAAGGAGTCAAAACATTGATAGATGAGCACAAACCTCACCCAGGATTGACATATCGCCTTATCATTATTTTAAAAATCACACTGACACCAAGCGCCCTGCATCTATCTGAGATTCTGTAAACATGGCCACCCTGTCCAATTAAAAACACGTATCTCACAAAATAGTAACGATACAGAAGCAAAATAAAAGCTTCTTAACTTTCAATGGAAGTCAATTTAAAAAGATTTGAATCCAAGTAATTTTGAAGCATCCCTATTGGTCGTACAAATAAATAACACGATAACAAACCTTATAAAGTTATTACACAATGTTAGCGAGGAAGCAGGGCTTAGCACATGTCTGCAGAAAATGAATGAAGGATTTGATTAATGCATTCATGAGGATTCATTTCATATCTTTGCAGAAGTTGTTTGGCTTTGATTACCGCATTATTCTTTCATATGTGTGCGGATGTAATTGTTCTTGGCTGTGCACTCTGTCCCTATCTGCTGTAATGTTCTTGTAAATACAAGATGACTCATTTTCCAAGCTCGGAAACCTTGCTAGCAGAACAAGGCGATCCGTTCAAACCCCAGTGAACTTCACTGATTATAGTGATTTATTCCGGAGATTTACAGCAATTTTTTTGTTTTTTTATTTATTTATTGATTTTTTTTTATGAAATGGAAAAAGAAATCTTTTCTTGGTGTTCTTATGGTAAGGGGACTGTGATTTGTATTTGGGTGATTACACCAGAGGGTAATTTTATAATGACAGTTTTAAAATCGTTCTGAATGGTACCATATTTTCAATACTTCAAAAACCATAATTACAGCATCTTTGTTTGGGAGTGTTTTGTAGTTAGAAATGGGAGAAATATCTTTATAAAAACAATAAAACCTTGTTTTTCCATGTTTTTATTATATTGTTTATTTTGTTTTTTAAGATGCAAAGCACTCCATGGAACCGCCTTGTATCTCGTTTACTCACATACTTTTAGCATGTTTAAGAACTGCTTCACATTGGGTACTAGACTGTGCTTCACATGAAAGACACTGTGCTTTAGTTCATCCAGTACATTAATACATTAAGTTTGACCACTGCAGCTTAGCCATCGATGTTAGCTAGCATAATCTACACTGTATGCCCCTTATGAGTGAATTTGGCGGCTACGATGTGCAGTCATTGTGGACACGTGCACATGTAGCTTGTATACCCTTCATAAAAAGCTTGACAAAACATGGGACAGTATGGAGCAGACACACATGAGCCTACACGGTAACCATGCCCCATTCCAATCATGAGCTAGAGAGGGCTGTGGAGCTGTGGGACTGTGTTTGCAGAGACTGAGCTCCATCAGGTTCTTTTAGGAGGAGTTGGAGTGGTGTTTGTGACTCTGAGCTAATCACACAACACCAGTACTTCACCACACTGAAGCTCTCAGGGCTGAACGCCATCATTTTCTCTCCAAAAAATAAATAAATAAATAAATAACAACAAAATCCAAAACCGGTGTACCTAGAGTAATGCTTTGGCAGTGAGCACTGTCCACAGATATTTGATCGCCTTGAATGATTGAATATGTAATTTGTATTTTAACAGTCTTAATGAGCAGTAATGGAGAGGTAGCATGGGGGATGTAGAAGGCTTAATACTGCCTTAAGAGAATTAAAAATAGCAGCAAACAAATAAGGAAAAATCTGATGAGCTCTGGTATTGTTGATCATGAAAACTGAACCTCAGCACACCTCAGCAGTGTAAGTCCAGGGCTCAGCATTGAGCTGATTAGCATTAGCGACAGCAGCTAATGAATCATCTGCATTACAGAGCAGTCGTCGTCAATTTAGACACGTAATGGAAGGGACAATTTAATTCCGTTGGAGGTCTGTGCATGTGTGTGTGTGTGTGTGTGAGAGAGAGAGAGAGAGATTCTCTGCAGGTGAGGGGGTTGGCAAATTGGCGCGAATTTATTCATAACCAGGGTGGATTTTTTTTAAGGGCTCGGCTGGAGGAATTAGTTTAGAGCTGAATACGGGTCATTTCCTGTTAAAGTGAGCTTTTTAAACGCTGCAGAATGATACACATATTCATGAGAGACTTTGGCGGGGTCACAGTGTGTTGGAGTGTGTGTGTGTGAGTGTGTGTGTGTGTGTGTGTGTGTGTGTGAGTGTGTGTGTGTGTTTATAATGTATTTCACTTTCTTTAGGTTTTTTAAAGGATAGGAACCACAAACAAAAAAGATGCACATACAAAGTAGTCGCATTTGTTTGAAATGTGTCCACATGAAGTCTTTATTCTTTTTTTTTGGTTTATTTTTGCCATCACACCCAAGCCCACACTGCATTCATGTGGAAATGAGGTACACCTATCTATCACATCAGTTCAGCACATCACACTTTTCTTTGTACTTCTCTGAACCGAATGCTGCTTTCACTTTTTCCTTCTGGTCTCTGTGGCTGAGGTCAGCATTGGGTTAGGGTTAGACATAACAGCAGTTAGCTGCAGGAGTGCAGATCAGTGGAAAACTCATATAACGGTAGTCGCTGAAGAAGGAGTGTGTTTGTGCTGAAAAGCTGAAGAACAGCTGCTCTCAAACTAACACTATAACACTGTGCAGGTGTTTTTTAAATCCACTTCAAATCCCCCCCCCCCACACACACACTCACTCACACACACACACACAGCTGACCTACCTCACGTGTGTTTGATTTTGGAGTTTAAAGGGGTGTGTGTGTGTGTGTGTTCATGTGTGTGTGTGAGTGTGTGTGTGAGAGAGAGAAAGAGAGAGAGAGAGGTCAGACAGAGAGATTTGTGCAGATTTGTGTAGGTCGTTTTGGTTTACTGCAGGGTTCAAACCCAGGTGCCAGAACACACAAAGCAGGTTTAAACACTTTAACAGACACTGACACACACACACAGGAGCACCCCTAGAAGGATGGTGTGTCTGATTATGGCCTAAATTGAGTTTGCAGGTCATTCGATTAAAGTAATCTGATCAGAGTTCATTTCATGTGCGCTTGCATGCAGCTTTAAAGAGCAGTGTGCTCTCTCTGTGTGTGTGAGTGTGTTTTCCACTCGTTCCCCTCTCCAGTTTGACGTGGCACTGCTGTTTTGTTCCTCTGTGTCCACACCACACTCTCTGACACTGGAGTCACTTTATTGACTGCTCAGCAGCAGCACACTTCACTCCAATGTCACTGACTGTAAATACATTCATACACAGCTCAGCTCCTTCTCTCCCTCTTTCTTCTTTCTTTCTTGGTGTCTTTGCTTCTTTCTTTCTGAATTGTCTATTTCTATTTCTCCTTTTTTCACTCTTTTCCCTTCCTTTATTTCTTTCTCTATCCTGTCTATTCGCTCTGCCTCCTTTTTCTCTTCCCTTTCTCTTCCCTTTCTCTCAGCTTATATCACTGTTTGCCCTCATTATATTTATTTTAACCTTATTTTTCTTCTACTCTTCCCTCTGTCTCCATTTGTTCTCTCTCTCTGTCTCTTTCTTTATTGCTGTTCTGGCTCTTTAACTTTTATCTACGTTATATCTGTTTTGCTTTTATTCACTCCAGTACTAAGTTTGTCACTTTGTTTATCCCTTCATCTCTCTGTCTTCATTTATGTCGCTTTTCTAGCACTTCCTCTGTCTTGTTGTTCCTTTTTCACCCTGTCAAACACCTTTCTCTATTTCACATCTTTACCTCTCTCTCTCTCTCTCTCTCTCTCTCTCTCTGCTCTCTCTCTCTCTGTGCTCTCTCACCTGAGGAGAGGAGAAAATGAAGGATTTGAGATGCTCATGATTCAGAGCAATGCTATAGATTACATCCAGCTTAAACACACACACACACACACACACACACACACACAAACATACATCATAATAACAATGCCATATGTCGATAGGGAAGAAGTAGAGGTCTTCTTTGGTTTACGACTGTTATTTGTAACGTTCTGTGTTTATTAGTTCATCTGTTTTTACATCTGCCACCAATCACTATCTCACCATTCACTCCAACAAAGCACGGAGACACGGAGAGGTGGGGTAAAGAGGGGGAATTGAATTGAGAGAGAGGGAGAGAAAAGAGACAGTTTTACTCTTCATCTTTTAAAGTGGAACATTAACTTGATTGGAACAAAACTAGCCTCCTCTTATTTCACGTTCTCTCTCAATCTGTGTGTGTGTGTGTGTGTGTGTGTGTGTGTGTGTGTGTGTGTGTGTGTGTGTGTGTGTCCCAACCACTCTCCAGACCATTTTGACCTTCAGTGAGGTGTTGTATGTATTTTTCTAGACAGACCAAGAGCCTCCTCATCATCTGTGACATCACGGCAAAAGAGAAAAAGTGAGGGACATATAGAAGATAACTCATATAAACTGTAAATGAAGTTCGGTGTTTGGAAGTCTGAATGTGTGTGTGTAGGGGGGGGGGGGGCTTATTTAATTTTATGTGTTACCGTGGAGATTATAGAGCTTATGTGTGTACAACTAACTTACCTTATCCAGGGGTCCCTTTGTGAGGATGTTGATTATTCATATCTCTCTCTCTCTCTCTCTCTCTCTCTCTCTCTCTCTCTCTCTCTCTGTATGTGTGTGTGTGTGTTTGTGTGTGTGTGTGTGTGTGTTTGTGAGAGAGAGAGAGAGAGAGAGAGAGATCAGAGAAAAGAGACTGAGAAAATGGTTGAAGAAGGGGTTTCTGTTTGAAAATGAAGATAGAAAAGAACGAGAGGAAGCAGACTGGGTCTGAGCTCATGAGCAAGGGATAGGGAAAAGAGAGGGAGGACGAGAGAGGAATGGAACAGAGAAGAGGACGAACAGAAAGAGCTGAAAATTACAGGCATCGCGAGGAGCTGCTGGGAAAAAAGAAAAAGAGGGAAAAGAGATTTGTTGCCGAAAGAAAGAGGATGGAGTAGCTGCATGGACAGAGAAAGTGAGAGTGAGAGAGAAGAGAGACAGAGGGATGGAGGGCAATAGAGGGGGATGGTAGAGAGGGGGATCGGAGTGGAGGAGTGTGGCGGAGGAGAAATCGACGCTAAATTATTGTTGTGTGCGTGGTGGGTGTTGTGATGAAATAAGCATTTAGATTCTACGGCTCAGACTTGTGCAAATTGCTTCAGATAACAATGCCAGACAAACAAGAGGAGTCATTTGTATCCCTCACACACACACACACATATACAAAAAATGTGATATCCTTTTCTCCCTCTTCTCTTCTCTCAGCTCAGAAAATAGCTGGCTCTGTCTTTCTCTCTCTCTCTCTCTTTCTCTTTCTCTCTCTCTCTCTCTCTCTCTCTCACACACACACACACACACACACACACACACTTTCTTCCTTTCTCCTTTCTCTGTCCCTTTCTTCCTTAGTCTCCCTCCCTCTCCTCTCTTCCTCATTCTCTCTTTCGCTACATGGCCAATAGTTTACGGACACCTCATCTCTGCAGAAACAGCTTCTACTCTTCATCAGTGTCTCTGTGAGGATTTGATAGCATTCAGCCATGCGATGTGATTGTTAGCGAGGTACTGATGTCCGATGATTAGTTCTGAACGACATATGCCACTTTAGGCTCATGTGCTACTTCCAAACAACCCGTTTGATATCGTGGTATTCTAAACCGTGTTCACCAACACTGGCCATAAACTTTTGGGTTACTGTGCCTTTAAGAATGGCCACTGCAGGCCCAAACACTCCTTATAACATCGGTGTAAATGGGGGCCGGCAAAACTGCTGGATGTATATACATGAGCCATGTTTTATGACATCACTAAGATAATGCATTCAGTGTTTTTGCAGCTCCTCTTCTTGATGTGTGCGGAGGGATTTGAAAGAAACTTTTCCATGATATAGGATTGTTAATGCTGAGAAGGCTTTTTTGGTGCCTATTTTGGAGGTACAAGGTTGTGTTACACTGGTGATGACACAATATACATCCCAGACGCTTGCACAGCAACATAAATATAGCCATCTCCACCTTAACACTTCATACACAGAGACTCATGCCCTAACACAGAGGATTCTACATCAACCTGATACACCTCTTACTGTCATCTCATCCTCACTCCGAATCCAACCCCACATCCTCTATCGATCACATCTCCTGCCTTTCCTTCCTTTCCCCGTATCTTATCTATCTCTATTTCTATATCTCTCTTTATATTTCTCTCTCTCTCTGTCGTTCCGATTTTACTATTTTTTCAGTTTCCTCTGTATTCTCTCTCTCTCTCTCTCTCTCTCTCTCTCTCTCTCTCTCTCTCTCTCTCTCTCTCTCTCTCTCTCACACACACACACACACACACACCTCTGTGTCTTAGTCTTTCCCTCTTTCTCTTTTATCTTTTTTCTTTCTTTCTGTCTTTTCCATTTTTCTCTTCATTTCTTTCCATTTTCTTCTATTTTTTCAGTTTCCTCTGTATTCTCTCTCTCTCTCTTTCTCTTTCTTGGGTGTGTGGGTGTATCAACACGTTATCTTGTCCTGTTTTTAAATATATATAGTTTTTTAAAAGTCATTTTTGACGACTTTTTGAATGTTGGAATTGCTCTTTAAAACATGATTTAAATAAATGGGTGTAAAGTGTCAAAAACCCCACACTCCAATCCTCTATAGCAACTTACCACCTATTGCTAAGTCTGAAACACTCTATGGATCATTGGAAAGAACCCAGTTCCACCAAATGAAAAATGTAACACACAACGAAAAACCACAGTTCATTTGAGATATTATTCCTTTCTTGTTTGCGTGTGAAAAGTCACTGTTGGCATTGACCAGATGTTTTTTTGTTGTTTTAAGAAGTGTTAACGTTTGCCTGGAAGCTAGACTCTGCTATCTTCACCCAACACTCTGCACAATGCTAACTACTTAGCTGCCATAACGGACCTGGGCCGTTAGTGTTCTCCTCCGAGTGTGTTGAGCCGTCTGGTGGCATTGTGTTGTCAGCATTTTGATAGAAGTCAATGGGTGGAGCCTGGATCAGTGACATGACCTGGTATTTTTGTTCCCTTTGAATTTGTTTGGAATGTGATTGTGTAGAGGTTTTCTCTGCTTTTATAGGATTATGTCTCTTTATTTTCCTTATCTTTATTGGCATGGCTATATTTATTTGTAGTCTTGTCAAAAGAGCATTGAGATAACGAGAACAAACACTGAAATATTTAAGAAGTCTGGGTTTCAGTGTTTCAATCACAAATAAGGAGTTTGTTTGAAATGATCAAAGAGAATATATACGAAAAAAGAAGTCTGAGAACTCAGGATGGAGGGAAAATACAGCTAGCTCTTTCTCCCTCTCTCTCGATCTCTCACTCTCTCTCTATCTTCATTGACCACTGTGCCACCTCAGCATGATTCCCTATTAGTTTGTTTTTACCGGAACAACAGAGCCTCTAAATGAGTGCAGAAACGCAAGTGTCTCTTCTCCTCCTATTCCCTCCCTCTGTCCTGCATTCAAAAAAATTGAGTGCAGGAAGTGGGGGAGGAGAGAGAGCAGGAATTGCCTTTACCATCCTTTCACACCAGT
The DNA here is from genome assembly GCF_029633855.1 of Hoplias malabaricus. Taxonomy (NCBI): domain Eukaryota; kingdom Metazoa; phylum Chordata; class Actinopteri; order Characiformes; family Erythrinidae; genus Hoplias; species Hoplias malabaricus. The sequence continues at coordinate 10,772,313 of NC_089820.1, read as the reverse complement.
AGAGAGAGAGGGAGAGGGAGAGAAAGAGAGAGGGAGAGAGGTGGGGTGGGTACAGGACAGTTAACCCCTCCTGAGGCTGAGGTGGGTGTCTATTAGAATATTAGCATGCTGCTAAAGTGTCGAATCAGACAGAGTGCGGCCACTTGAATAGCTCAGAGCTAACACACCGACGCACAGTGCGAGAGAGAGAGCGAGTCAGAGAGAAAGAGAGAGAGAGAGCGAGAGAGAGAAAGTGAGAGAGAGAAAGAGAGAGAGAGAGAGAGAGAGAGAGAGAGAGAGAGAGAGAGAGAGAGAGAGAGAGAACAATTTAAGCTCCCTGAGGGCTCAGTAGGATGGAATTAGTGGATGAACTTTGGAAGAAAAACCGCTATCCAAAATTCAGAAGACAAAAGTGTAGGTTGTGTGTGTGTGTGTGTGTGTGTGTGTGTGTGTGTGTGTGTGTGTGTGTGTGTGTGTGTGTGTGTGTTTCTGTGTGGGAGTGTAGCAGTAATGTGCTACGATGCTAAGTGGTATTTCAAGTCCCTTTTAAAGTAACTGTAAGAACACTCTGTTCTGTACAATCAAATATGTTCTATTCCCTTCCAGTTGCTATTATTTTATTTTTAAAGCCCCTTTGCCCAAAATGTAGTCGATCAGACCGCACATGTTAGGTTTCAGAAGCTGAGAGCTGCAGGGCTAATGCAGCATATACATAATGGAAGACTGTACAAAAATAAAAGACCCATAATGGCATTGGAGTTTGCTTGGTCTGATGAGCTGAACAAATCATTGCAGTTTTTTTTTGTTTGTTTTTTTTTTTTTTGCTTTTTATTTTATTTTTTTTATTTTTTGAGACTTCTTTATGACTGTGAGTGCTCTTCTATCAGTGTAGTTCATTATTCATCAGACTAGATGATACCTTTCCAAGCATTTTGTGACAAAGAACATAAACCTACAATCACTTCTATATGGGTTGCATTTTTTAAACCAGCTGCCTTAGTTGTGACCACTGACCATCACTGAAATAGGTCTGTACAGATGTTTATGTAGCTTTATCAGTTAAATTACACCTATGTAAGTGTAAGACATACACCAATGAGCACCACCCTAGAGTAAAGTGTTAGCTATTTTCGGTAACTTACAGACCTTTAGATGGTTTGGCATTTGAAGTGTACCAACAACCAGCTTTAATCGTGACACACTCACACTGTGTAGAGCTGTTGAGTAACCTCTAACAGTCTTGCTTATGCATTTTCTGACACTATGAATGTGTCTAGTGAGCTGCTTTGCTGCCCACTGCCTACATAGGCAGCTGTCTAAGTAGTCAGCATTCCAGCCCACATCCAGCCTTATAACAGAGACTGCTGTGATGCTCTAGTTAGAGTTCAGTGCATGGATTCCACTTCTGCATTTTTCTGTTGCGATATTAATCATGTTTGGTTCTGGAGGAGCAGAGAAATGGACAGGAGTTTGGACATGTTGGGGTCTGATGTTCCATATTAAGTTACCTCAGTAGGCAGCATGTTTAACTAAGAATGGAGAGAGCCTCCTTGTTGGGATTGTGTGTAACATGACTAATGTCTTGTGATTCCAAAGCATATAAAACACTGTAGAAAAACTAACTTGTCTTTGATTTGTCCCTTAATCTCAATACGTTTTCAGAAGAATCTACAATATCACTTTTTTTTTTACTGGGTTCCCAACGAAGGCCCCAGTGGGAAGCTACGACTGCAGGCTTTGCATTTATAATTTCTCTTGTTATTTTGTTACCGGTGTTGTTTTGCAGGTCCATTAGCGTGTGCACAAGCGGATGTGTTCATTTGCACAGGCTTATCATCTCATGTGTCTTATTACATAAACCATGGGACACAAACACACATGCACACACGCACACATAACAAACACGCATTTACACACACTAACACACATACACTCACCCACACCCCGTCACTCAGCAGGAGACAGAAGTCATGGAAGTGAAGGAGGTGATGAGTTGGCAGTGAGACCTTTTCTGTTGGTCTGTTAATCAGTAAGTTTCCAAACAATATAAAGGGAAGCGGTCATGTTTAAATTCTGTAGAGATATAAAGTGGAAATACGTTTTTGTATTTGTTTGTTTGTTTGTTGCTTTTTTCTTTGGGAAAAAATGGCGGTACGTTCTTATATAATTACAATAAAAATACATTCTGTGGAGCATCAATGCTCTCAGAGCTATTTTCTTATTTTCTTCTGTTTTTCAGACAAAGTCAGGCCATTTTGTTCCCTTTAAAATGTACAAGACCAACAAACAAACACACACACACACATACAGGAGAGGGAGAGAGAGTGTGTGTGGATGCTGAGTTAATGAGTGGAGCTGAGCCGCTGGCCAGTTTGATTGAGCTGGTAACACATGCCACATCATTGCCAGGTCAGAGTGAATATCCCAGCATCCTCTGGGCCAGCGAGTACAGGGGCACACGTGTCTAGCCAGGTTTTAAAACGCACACACACACACACACAGGCACACACACACACACTCACACTCACAGTCACCGTGTTCTTTTAAGCCTCATTAAAACAGCTGACAGCACAAGGTCAGAGAGAGAGAGGTGAGAGAGAGACAGACACCTCATTCAGAGAGAGAGAGAGAGAGAGAGAGAGAGAGAGAGAGAGAGAGAAAGGGATATGGAGATTTTGTGATAAAGAGAGAAAGATGGGGTAGATAGAGTGAGGTAGGTGCATGCTTTAAAAAGAGTGAGAAGGAATAACAGGTGAAAGAGTGGTCGAGAGACACCGAGGGATAATTACACAACGCAGTCAGTCATTCAGTGACCCTCGTTTTACATCTCTTTCTCTCCCTTTTTTATCCCTCCTTCTCTCTCTCGATCTGCCTGATTAAACGTGGTGTTAAAGAGCAGTCATTGACTTTGTCAGTGTCAGAGATGGTCTTTATCATCCATGGGTCAGGACTGGACTAATAATTATTTCTATTATCTATTAACCCATTCACTATTTTTAATTAACTGACCATTGTATCCAGGAGATGAGTAGTTTTTACATTTACCTTTTACATTTATTCAAAATGTTAGCCGTGTGGATGTACTGCTTATAATTGTCAGACTGTGCAAACAAAATCCACTGCAAATTCATACTGGATTAAAATCACAATTACGGTTTTTAGTTCTCTTGAAATGTAGAGTATTACATATTCGTACAGGATTAATATCACTCCACAATCATTACCATCGGAGTGTAAAACCGCCACGGGCCGCAGATTCACACTGCATTAAAATCAGGCCACAATTATCATTGCCAGACTGTAAAATTCTACATGAAACAGAGAGTTGAAACAGGGCACACGGCAGATTCATGCTGGATTTGCAAGACTCCACAACAATACACACCAAGCATACTGCAGATTCATACTGGATTTCTATCACTTACACTTGATATCAGATGTATTGTTGTGAGTCTTCATTTGAAACAGCTGTGAAACAGCAATAAGATTCATACTGGATTAAAAGCCATGCCGCAGTGAGCAGATGGACCCTTTGAGGTGATGAGGTCGCTCTGCGGACAGGAAGTGGACAGAAATTTGTCAGAGCTCAGTGCAGCTGATCAAACTCTGTTTGAGTGCCAGGCTTTCATCAACACTCACTGGCTAATCAAACAAAACCCAACTTGTCAGGGTATAGTTGAAGTACAGTACCCCCCCCCCCCCCCACACACACACACACACACACATACACACAGTTAACAATCATAAACAAGTTGTCACAGCTATTTCACACACTCATGTTTCTAACACCATTAGTCACACACTCGCATGCACACACAGCCCGATTGGAAACACACATACACATACTTTTTACACCCACTCATCCCCCGCCATGCCTCACCGCCCCCCCGCACCCCCCACCCACCACACACACACACACACACCAGATGCATGGTCTATCACTTACAGACTAGACCAAACACTACACTTTGAACGGGATGGGCGAGCATGAGATGGTGGGGTTTATGAATAAGTAGGCATGGTTTAGAATGGAGTGGGTGGGGTTTAGTATGTGGTGGGAGGAACAGATATTACGCTCTATGCTAATTAGTTAATGAGAAATGTGGACAGATTTTTAGTTTGGGTCTGGCTCACTGTGAGGTAAGCAGAGTTTATGTTACCAGTTGAATTTAGGCTGTCTTTGGTTGGTTGGGCTTTCCAGTGAGATGGTGGGTGTGGTTTATATTAAAATCGGGTGGATTTTCTGCTGCAGCGGGTGGATGTTTAATAATGAAATTGGTGATATTGGGGATAAAATGGATGGATTTTCTCACGTGACTGACCTGGCTGGGTTTTACAGACAGGATTTATGAGGGGATTAGTGAAACTAATTTTGAGATTGGTGATGTTGAAGAGTAGATGGGTGGGTTTTCTGGGTAAACTGCTGGTGATTCTTATGATGAGGGGTGGGATTTATTTTGAAATGGGTGTTTAGGGGTTACAATGAAGGGGTCATTGTGTGATATGTGGAATTTTATTAAGAGCTACAAGCTGAGGATAAAATGGGAGAAGAGTGAGACATAGGACATGCTGGGCGTGGTTTACATCGAGAAGGGTGGGCTTTTGATGTTTAGGGTAAAGTCTAAGGGGCCAACTGTCAGATGATATGGGCAGTGTTTATGATGAAGTGGGTGGGATTTATGAGGAGATTGACTTGGTTTATATTGTTAAGATGGCTGAAATTAAGAAGGAAATAGTGGGTTTAATAGTATAATGAATAGTTTATAATCATATGGGTGTGGTTTTTTTGTGACGTGGACATTACTGGTGGTTAGATTACCCTGTTTGACAATGTAGCAGGTGTTAACCTCTTCTGCAGTCTGAGGTCAGTGGAAAGGTCAGGGCCTTAAGGAAGGGTCTTTGACCCCACTTCCCGCCTGCCTTGAGCTGAGTCTTTGTAAGTGTTACTGAGGAGATGAAGACAAAGTACTCTACGTATGCATCTGTTTTTGTCTGTGCCTTGTTATGACTTGTGAAATGTGTTCCAGCACCGATATAAATACTCATTCTGAATGCAAATGAAGTGCTTGCAGGACTCGTTGCTGTCTTATTTAAGCAGAGAACCTGTTTTTGTTCATTTGCAGCTGAATGGTTAATGTTATGTACTTTGAAGTGTAATGAACTGCATCCATTTTAGGCTGGCTGTTGTATATATGACTGTGCTTTCTGGCTCTGGTTTTTGTTTGGAACGTTTATGAGCTGGTTGGTGTCCGTTTGTGATATTGCGCTTCTTTTGCTCCAACCCTGCTTTGGGGAGGAGTGAGTCTATTTTCTGAAACTGTGTTTTGTGGCTTAGCGAAATAACTTTGGATTAGATTCCAGCAGTTACTTTCATCTCGACAGCTCAAAGCTGAACTCAGAAGAAAAGAAAGCCAAGAATTGTACTTTTATAGGTTTCATACTTGTCACAAGGGCAATACCTAGAAGGTACCTCCAAGCATTTCACCTAAAAAGAACCGCAAATTAGTACATGAGGTCCAGGTAGTGCAGCCTTGAAGGTCCATCTATGTTAATTGTGCCTTCGGGACACTCCCTGACATTTTCTTACTCCTCTGAGTGATGGCGTTAGGATGTTGACTGGCTTTTCGTCCACCTCCTACCAGCCACTGGGCTTTGTGTGACTTCAGAGGAGAAAAAGGATGATGGAGGGAAGGAAGGAAGGAAGGAGGGGAGTGCCTTGAGCGTGAGACTGGGACGGTGTGTTTGTATTTGGCGTGTGTGTTCCTACTCTGTGCACTTGAGAGCTAATTACGACATCCAACCTTCGGCTCATTTTGTCTTTCTTTCACATCCACGGCAAAACCCCTTGTTGAAGAGTGGGGTCAGAAGGTTGTTGGTCTGAGGGTTTGTGGGTTTAGTATGGACAAGAGGAGGGTACGCTAACCCTGGTAGGCAGGAAGTGGACAGGGAGTGGACATACAGTACTATTTAAAAGCTTGGATACACAAGCAGTATTTTTTTATTCAGTAAAAACTGCCATGAAGTGGAGGATGATATATGCTATACACCATATTGTGTTTTAAATGGCATTTTCACTTTTTTAGAGTTTTGGGACTTTTAAATTAGAGTTTTAAAATGAAGTAACAATGTCCGGTATTGCTATAGAATCAGAGACAGTTTCAATAATGATTCAAACATGAATATTACCTCATTCATGCCACAAACAAGGTACTTTACATTGAATGGATATTGCTGTATATCTTCAGTTAATCACCACTGTTACAGACCCTGCCACCCATTTAAACAGTGGGTTACTTCTACTGCTAAAATGATTTAACCACCACATTTGATTTAACAGCAAAAAGTTTGCTGGTTTGCACCAGGGATTTCTGGTAGTTTTATTAATATTTTTATTTAAATTCTCATATTTTATAGAAACATTACACAGATATGCACAAGAGAATACATACATGCTTTGAAGCACAATTGTTTAATATAAAATATTTCCAAATTGTTTCTTTTTCTCTAACAGTAAGACGTGGATTTCCTTACATGGGTATGATGGCATGACTTTGGGCTCAAGAATCAGACCCGAACAATTTTATACTTTAATAAGAGCATGATTCCAACTTTTGATTGGTGATTCCAAACTTTTGAATGGTGGTTTTAAACTTTAGGATGGGACCATGAAAAGGTCGTGAGAGAGAGCAAGGATACATGTCAGACACATGAGACTGGTCATCTCTTGACAGTTGACCTCTTTTTCCCGACATCCACACTGGCCACCGGAATAAACATGACCAGTTGTTTTCCTTAGGGAAAAGCAGAATCAAAACACTCTGTCCCTGGCACACATAAAAACACACACACACACACTTCGAACATTTGTCCTCTGTCTTTCAACATCAGCCAAAATAGCCAACCCTGCTTTTGTCAGGACGCAATTTGATATAATAGGGCTGTGTCATCTCTAATTTGTAGGCGGTAATTAGTGCAATAGTGAAAACCTTTTTCCCTAAAGCAACTGGCAGAAAGGTCATTCAGCCCCGGTTGCAGGACGAGAGTGATTTTACCTCCAGCTTTTTTCAGCGGTGAGGAAGCTCAACCCCCCTCCACCCACCCACCCACCCCCAAAAGCCCCCACCGCACCACACAACTGCAGCACGCTGAGTGGGGTGTTTTTTGGAGCTGAGGGACAAGGCCTTTTGAATCTCCTGTTCAGTTTGCACAGCATCACTCTACCTCCATCCCGCCCCTTCCAGCAAACACAAAGACAGCTCACATTTAAAAGCCAAAGGCTGCAGCTCCGGCCCCCTACGGCACACAGAGCAAAGGCTACGAGATGGATTTGTTAAATTCCCGCCGGTACTCGGACAAACGGCACCTCTCACAGTAGGATTGGCTAGTAGGATCCTTTCTACAGCCTTTTCCAAGACTGGAAAGTAGTATTAGTAGCATCCCACCCCAGCACTTGAATTAGCCGGCAGCTTCCCACACGTGATGTAATCCATAGTATTTAGCTTCCTGTGGAGGAAATGACCAGTCGGATATTACCACATGCGCTAGGCTCAGCTAGGAGTAGCCCACTTCCTGTACTAGGCTTGCTGCTAGTATTCTGGAATAACCAACAGAGTTCCTCTTTCTAATTGGTTAGTTTTATGGAAAGTCCTGTTCTAGGAATGGCTAGTAGTGTCTCACTTCATGAGGTCAATGAGAACTACAAGTGTCTCACTTATATTTCTTAGAGTATTTTAATTCTTAGGAATGGTTTAGTATCTATCCCATCTCATAAGACAGGATTGGCTAATAATATCTCACCTCTCAGCCAATCCTGGCAGGATATAGCTAGTCAACCCCAGCTCAGCAGACAAGATATTCCTAGCATATATTTATATTAATATTACAGCTCTTGTCTTGGGATTGGCTAATATCCTGGAAGCCTCTCTAATAAATCTGTTGTTCTTTATGCAGTAAATTCTCTCAGAGTTGCTGTACCCAGGACCCTGGAGTTGTGTGGCAGCAATGATCCTTGTTGCACCACCAGGCTGCCCACTAGGGTTGAGTAGTATAACAGTAATAACATATATCGCGGTATATAAAAATGGGGATGGCGTTTTAAAATTATCACGTGTGTGGTGTGTCAAATTTTGCAAAATGAGGTTATTCATGAGCATTTAAGAGAACCAGAGGGAGGGGGCACTGTGGGAGCTCACAGACTGGTGATGTCACGCTCTGAAATTGGTAAAGAACACAAAAAAGCCCAATAGCCTACCGCAGCTGTGATTTTAGCTTCAAATATGGCTTTAAAGAGAGGAAGGAAGATGTGTGTGATTTGGAATGCCTGTGCTAAGGCATGTTGCCTGTTAGTTCACTTATCTAAGCCTAGCTGACCAAACGTGGACCAGGGTAGAATCTTATTTCGCTTATTTTCAAACTTTTCTGTTCCTCCAGCACCAGTCACTGGAAGTTTCAGGCTGCACTGAGTGCAGTTCAGTTCAAACACTCTGAAGACCCTTCACTTGACATTGTGAAGACAGATATGAAGCTCAGCGCAGCTCAACAGAGCGCCATATACCGTGTAAAGTGTGTATGTAATGCTATTGTTAGTGCTATTGTAGGTTGCCAGTTAGCGGTTAGCTTCCTGCTGGGCTATTAAAGTGGAGGGTTAATCTGGTTAGTTAATCTGGCAGTCTTAGTTGTATCAGTGTTGTAGCCCATCTAATCCACTTTATAATCCAATCAGGTCTCTCAACACTGTGCCCAATTAGTGGTTAACTCTTTAGGGGTCTATTTAGCAGGTGAGGCATCTGTGTGAGTGTGAACTGCTAGCAGGCTCAGTCTGTGATGCCATTGGTCAGTTCTAGTGGAAAAATGACAGCATTTGGGAATCTCCATCCCTCCTCAGTCCAGGGATGTGTTTTTCCACAACCCTCCAATCGATCCAATAAAAGAGGGCAAGCGCAAAGGTAATACCTGCAACCCCTCCATTACTTACAAGCGATTTGCAGTAAATCAGGCATGATCTTTGAAGCTTTTTTTTCGTCTCTTATCTTCTTATGGTAATAAAGAAATATATAAAATAAAGCAAAACAGAAATCAATATCAGTGAGATTGTTGCTGCTCAGCCCTGCATTTCAATTTCAGTAAATGGCAGAAGGAGTAGAAACGTACAGCTGCTTATCAAGCATTGACCTTTTTTTCTTTTCTTTTTTTTTTCTTTTTCTTATCTCTCCCATTAATACACAATATGACATTTAATGCACGTTTAACACTCTCTGTGTTTTTTACTCCAGAAACCTGCAAATGTTATCACCTCTTAATTTGCCTTTTTAAACAGACACAAACAGGTGGGGTGGGATGATTAGACCCAATTTGCTAAAATCACTATCAAATAATTATTCATGTGTTTAACCATCACACATACCGTCCTCCTCCATACCTTGCCGATGGCCTGGCCCGTAACACATTTTGCAATATGCAGCTAGCGATTATGATTCCGAACACATCCCCTGGATTTCTAGAGATGGGCCTCCTAGCATGTTTGACACATTCGCTCATAAACGATGTTGAGGCAGCCTGTGTTGACGTTGCCTTGTGCTGACAAGCATTCACGGTTTAGTTGGTGCTCTGCCAAAACATTTCAATAGCTTTGTTGAGCTGCAGACTCTGTCATTAAATTGCCTTGACAGTACACCCCCCCACTTTTACCAAACAATGTTCCAGTCCAACAGGATGAGGACAGTGAAAAGCTGCAAGACGTCCAATCTCGTCACCTAATAATTTTTGTTTGTTTATTTGTGTCCTTACAGGCTGACGGAGGAACTTCCCCAACATCTGGAGCCTCCACCAGCTCTCCACCCTATCTGGTCCATCACCGTCCATCTAAGACGACCATTTATTCAATCAAACCCATTGCTGTACACCCAGGATTACAAGAAGGGCAACTGCCAAAGAGTAACATTGCTGTCCAGCCAGAAGTAAAAATCAGAAAGAGAACTGAGAGATCCGGAGAAATGGGTGGGGCAAAGGTCCTACTTATGATACTTGTGATTGGCCTAGAAAATGGAATGTGCATCAACTGGAATCCAATCCCACGAAAAACAGTTCGATACAACGGTGAGTAACTTATGGCCAGACTTAAATGACCTATCCATGCTCTGTCCACCTATGGCACTGAAATGGAATAGACATTTCCATTGAAAATCCACAACTGGGCTTAATGATTGTCTTGGAAACATGTGTCTCCTGAAATTAAGGGTGATCCTGTGCATTAGTGAGGTAGGGTAATTGGTGCCTGGTGATTACATTGTCCTGTGCATGGGGGCAGCAATGGGACGCAATGGGCTGCCTACATCAGAAAATGTGGACTTAAAAATCCATTCAAATTTTGCTCCCCTTCTGATATAATAAAAGGAATCATTAGTATTGTACAGCCCCCTCGTCTCCATGAGGAGATCCTCCTGCTGTAGTAGTATCTCTAATCACAGTGCCAGACCTGCTTTTATGTGAGAGCACAGAGGCGGAGATAAGGCACAAAATAGTAGATACTAAGAAAGCAGAAAAATTAGAGAAATGAACAAAAATGATGAAAAGTAAAGCAGAGAAATGAGTGAAAACAAGAGCCATGAATTAAAAGGAACAAGCTAAAACAAGAAATTTGAAAATAAAAGCAGTCAAATAAGAGGACAGAGCTAAATCAGCTAAAACAAGAACAGAAAAATAGAACAAATGAGTACAAACCAGTGCAGAAATAAGAGAAGCAAGCAAACGCAGTGTGACCGAGAGTGGGGGAATAAGCTAAATTAACTAAAACAAGAGTAAACAAAAATATGAAATCTGACCAAAATATGAGCAGAGAGATAAGAAATCCAAGCAGATCTGGAAAACAAGAGCAGATAAGTAAGACAACATAGCAAAAATGACTAAAATGCAAGAGAAGAAATAACAGCTAAAAAGAGGTGCAAACCAGAGTAGAGGCATAAGAAAATGAGCAAAACAACTAAAACAATAATAAAGAGATAAGAAATACAAGCAAAAAAGAGAGTTGAGCAAAAGTGGGGAAAACCAGAGCAATATGAGAAAAATAAAATAACTGATCAAAAATGGCAAAGGCCAGAGATTGTGTGACTTGCTTATTGCTGCTGTAGGCTCTGGGCTGTAGTGAGCTGTCTGTGGCTCATTATCATTTAAAGGGACAGGCACTGAAAGTGGTCTTACTCAATGGGGAGATTTGACAGAGAGAGAATGCGGCTGTAGTGTTTTGACCAAAGAATGTAACAGACATTTCACATTTCAAGGGATTGTAAAACCTCAGGAAACTGCGTTAACTTGTGGGAGATGGGTATAATTAGACGTAGGGCTGCTTTAATGTAGGCTATCTGGATATTTTTGAGTATATAGTGCAGGCAGGATGAAAAAAACAAATTTCCCACCATGCTAAAATTTAATGGGCTAGGGTTCTGTAAAGCTTGTCTAACCTAGCAACAGTTTCTACAAAAGAGCAGGCTGAAGTATGGGTCAGGTCCAGCAAAGAATTAACCTAATATCAGGCAAGCTCTGGGTCATAGAAAACATTTGTTTTTCTCCTTCCAACCTCCTTTAAACTTCTTTGTGTTTTGCCCCTCGTCTCATACCATGTTATGTTTCGCTCTCTTTCTCTCTCTCCTTTCTTTACTATTGTGCCTCTTTACCTCTCGGGGGTTTATCCTCCTGCTTTCTGTTCCCCTGTGCTCTGGTGGGGTTTGGGGGCGTGAGCTGCTTTCTCAGGGCGATCGGGTTACTGCGGGCCTTTACTGCCTCTTGTATAAAAAGCACTCGTTCTTCTGTCCTTTCTCACTCCCTCTGTTTGTTCTTGTTCTCCTTTCTCTCTCTTTTTCAACTGCCCCCCTCACCCTTTCTCTCTGTGTGAGAGTGTGTGAGTGTATAAATGATATGGTTGTGAAGAGTGGGAAAATCTATTGACAGCCATTCAGCAGAGCACTAAAAAACATTGACTGGCACATACTCATTTCCCAGTGACAGACAATTCAACAGATTAAACAGCAGCAAGTAAATGCTCTCTCTCTCTCTCTCTCTCTCTCTCTCTCTCTCTCTCTCTCTCTCTCTCTCTCTCTCACTCACTCTCACTATTGCCCTTATAATTCTCTCACTCACTTCTCCCTTCTTTATCTCTATTATCCCCCCCCCTCTCTCTCTCTCTTTCCATCTTACTCCCTGTATTTTATTTCTATCCACATTTTTTTTCTTCTTCACTCCCTTTCTTCCTCACTCTTTACATTGTCTTTGTCCCCCACCTCAATATTTAACACCCCCCACCGCCGGCCCCGGTTATATACACAGCCTGTCTTTACTTCAAACAGCAGTAGAGATTGAGAGAGTTGGGAGAGTTAAGAGACTGAAGGCTGGGCTCATACCACCATAAATGGAAAGGAAATGGCAAGACTGGAGCAAAACAGAGAGAGAAGAAAGAGAGAAAAGAGAGAAAGAAGGGGGAAGAAGGAGTCCAAAAAAAGAAAAGAAAAATACACAGTGAGTGTGCACTGTGTGTTTAACTACTGTTCCAGGTCGCGCGTGTCTTTGTGTGTGGACCAAACCACATAAACAGAAACTCTGTGTATTCTGTTTACACACACACACACACACACACACACACACACACACATATACTATGTGTATGTGGGTATGTGCAGAGTGCTTAGATTGGCAGTCTGAGGGATTTACATCTCTGGATCTGTGTGTGTGTGTGTGTGTGTGTGTGTGTGTGTGTATGTGTGTGTGTGTGAGAGAGAGAGAGAGAGAGATTGAAGTGAAGATAATGTTGCCCCCTTCCCACTGCACAAGCCCCACCCACTAAATGAACTGTGGCTTTAACTTCTTTGGTTCTTGCTGGAGAGAAAAACACAAACATTTTAACAACCCCCCCCCCCTCCCCCTTCTCTCTCTATCTATCTATCTTCAAAGGTCTTCTCTTTCTCCGGCTGCTCATTAATGGAGTTGTTTTCAGACATTCGTTGTTCACTACAGAGGAACTCCTGTGTTCAAACATACAAGCACATGTCCTCTACTACACAGAGCTAGAGAGAGAATTTAATGGAGAGAGTGTTGGGGGGTTAGAGAAACAAGAGTGAAGAGGGGTAGTATAAGGAGAGAGAGAGAGAGAGAGAGAGAGAGAGAGAGAGAGAGAGGTTATATCAAGTGTAATGGAAAAGGAAAGACAATTTTTAAAGGCTAGCAAAAAATGGGCACAAACTCAGAAGGCTGGTATGAGTTTACAGTCAAAACGTGCTGAAGATGGCAGAGAGAGAGAGAGAGAGAGAGAGAGAGAGAGAGAGAGAGAGAGAGAGAGAGAGAGTGGTTGTCTATTCCATCTCTCTAACCCCAAATTACTGTAATGAGTGGCTCTGTACAACAGGAAGAGTAGTCAGAATCACATACTATCAACCCATAACTCCTCTCTTTATCTGTCTCTCACCACAAACACATGTGCATTTACTCTCTGCTGGGATGGGCCATCATCGTATGCATATCATAGAAGACTTTATACATCCTTACTTTTAGTCTAAAACAGTTTGGAAAATTTGAGGCACTTCTGTTGGCATTTTCACCAGGAAATTGTATAAAGAATTTTAGCAAAAATGTAGAAACATTGTGTGTGTGTGTGTGTGTGTGTGTGTGTGTGTGTGTGTGTGTGTGTCTCAGTGTTTCAGGATTTCAGTGTTTAGTTTGTCTCCGTTTGGCTTTGCTGAATCAAATCCTCTAGAGAGACTGTAGACACAAGCTTCATCAACCTGACCTTTTTAAAGGCCTTTATTGGTCAATGTGTCAGATTTGAGTAGTGACCCAGACACAGTAAATATTCTGAAACTTTCTGTTGTTTACCTCTAATATATATTTATATAATCCTCTGTTTAAGAAGAGTACACAATATGAACTTCATCATGATGGGTTAATAATGTCTCAGGAACATTACATGCAAACTGTCTCATGTTTGTTGGCGCAGAACATCTCAAAGTTCCTTTACAGAGGAACACAGAAAGGCCATTCAGTCGATTTAACTGAGGATACGACCAAAACAATCATAACTAGCCAATGTGTGGTCTGATCTCTCCTAGCCAGAGCTCATGTCCTTTATACTGTATTGCATTTAACAAATCAAGAGAGAGCACAAAACCTTGTCTGGTTCTGGTTTGTGTGCACAGGGTTATTTACTCAGTTTCCATAACAACAGAGAAACGACCACACGGTGAGCAGAGCCATGTGGCATTCTGCAATAAGTTGATGCGAAGGCCGTTTTTCAATATGTTCGTGTGCGTTCTTACATTTGTTTGTTCTTGCTTCTTCCATTGCTGAAGTTTAGTTTCAATACTCAGGAACACAAATGCCAAGAACAGTTTAAATACACGGATGCTGTTCTAGATCCTTCTCCCAGTGTCCACGTGGGTTTCCTCCGGGTGCTCTGGTTTCCTCCCACAGTCCAAAAACACATGTCTGTAGGTGGATTGGCGACTCAAAATTGTCCGTAGGTGTGAGTGTGTGAGTGAATGTTTGTGTGTTGCCCTGTGAAGGACTGGCTCCAGGGTGTATTCCCGCCTTGCGCCCAATGATTCCAGGTAGGCTCTGGACCCACCATGACCCTGAACTAGATAAGCGGTTACAGATAATGAATGAATGAATGAATGACTTACCCACAAGGGAGAGATGACTTCTCAAGAACGCTATTCAAGAGAACAAAAGTCTATTCTTTGTGTTCTTGGTTTTGAGAAACAGTCACACTGCGGGTGGAAGAATACCGTTAGCCGAGAACTATGATTCACAAGAACACACTACAAAAATGTATTAATGCTGTTAAAAATTTGTGCCCTTGAAACACGTTATTAATTCATTTGGAGGTTTAAACTTAAAGCCCCTACTAAACCAGAAGTTTAGTCTAAGTTCAGAGCTGTTTTGTCTGGCTCTTTTTTCCAGAGTCTGGACATTTTTAAACACTCGCTGATTTACAGACCGAGCTTCTGAGTGGATTTTGCTCTTTTCAGCGCTCATGTCTGGCTCCTGAGTCGTGTGGATTGTATTTGTGTGTGAATCAGCTGGGTTTCTGACTCTGGCTTTACTTTTTTATTTCATGAACCTGATCCCCACCCCCGACCCGCCACTCTCAAAGAGCAGAAAGGTTTTTCTGTTTAAAAAAGCCAAGGCACTTTTATGAAAAGGTCACGGCCCTAGCAAGCTGTGAGCCTCCCTCCGGTTCTGCCAAACACAGACTACTTTCAACATCACATCACATCTCTCCCTCTCTCTCTCTCTCTCTCTCTCTCTCTCTCTCTCTCCTCTTTCTGTTTCTCTATATGTCTCTCTCTATCCCTCGCCCTGTCTTTCTATCTCTCTCACTCTGTCTATCAGGCTCTCTAGCTCTCTCTTTATTTCTGTACATCTCTTTATCTGGCTTTCTATCTGTTTTCTCTATGCCTGTCTCTTGTCTTTCTGTCATCTCTCTCTCTCTCTCTCTCTCTCTCTCTTTCTCTGTGCTTTGTTCTTTTTCTCTCATCTCACACCCTGTCTTTTATTTTTCATTGTGATACTGCCTTTCATTTTCTCCCCTTCATTTTCTCCCTCTATCATGTGGTTCAGTTTTTGTTGGTTGCCCTGTTTGTCCACGTCGTTGCAGTAATCTACTTTGAAGCTTTTTATACTCTCTCTCTCTCTCTCTCTGTCTCTCTCTCTCTCTCTCTCTCTCTCTCTCTCTCTCTCTCTCTCTCTCTGTCTCTCTCTCTCTCTCTCTCTCTCTCTCTCTGTCTCTCTCTCTCTCTGTCTCTCTCTCTCTCTCTGTCTCTCTCTCTCTCTCTCTCTCTCTCTCCCCCTCTCTCCCTCTCCCCCTCCCCCTCCCCCTTTTCATTGCCCTAACAGCCCACCACTCCCTTTGCTAATCTGCAACAATTACACCACTTCCTGTGTCCCTATTTTATTTTTTTTGCCCCTGCTCTCACGCTCTGTGTGTGTGTGTGTGTGTGTGTGTGTGTGTGTGTGTGTGTGTGTGTTTAAAATTCTCTCCTCATGTTCTGCTGTCGTGCTATCTTGTTCAACTCCATTTGTCCAGACTAATAAGATTTAACTTTCCAAAACCAGGAGGCACAAAGTAAACATTTACACACGTCATGATTTAATATCTGATTTCTGTATTATTCAACAGCAGTGGGTAAAGGCAAATTAACCCTTAGTCTTTTCTTTACCTGCATTGTGTAGATGTCTGGGGTGTGATTTTCTTATTGTCTTTTCCAGGGTTGTGTTTTATAGCTAACAAAGCTTGCTTCAGCTTTATAAGTCAAAACAATAGGAGCTAGAAAACTGAGCTTTACATGTCTGCATTGAAAAATGCATCAATAAAAGCCTTTATTGCAAACCTTGTATAAAACTGCAACAGTTTTCAGCCCACTCCGGCGCGCAAACTGCGGTGATGCTGAAAATTGTTGACGATGAAAGGAGACCTTGACATTCACTTTTATTTGTTTAAGGTGGGAAAAAATGCCATGATGATGCAAGAACATCAGGGAACTAGAGGGTCTGTCTTCCAAATGCGAACCCCTCCTGGTGTTCGCCCGCCTGTTTATACCAACCTCATCCTCTGTCTTCGTTAATTACTACACATGTGCCTCTCCTTTCTCTCTGTCTTTTTGTCTTTTTTCTCTGTCTCTATGTAGCTGCTTCAAAGCACTTTAAATAGGCCTTTAATAGCAGTGTGTGTGTGTGTGTATGTGTGTGTGTGTGTGTGTTGTGGTTAGCTGCTATAAGCAGTGCTCCTTTGTATTTATAGCAGCGACAGGGTTCGGACGGCAGCCATGGAGGAACATCAGAGAGTAGAAAGGCTGGCCCATTCTGACCCATACTTAACACAAGCCCATACACACACACACACACACACACACACACACAGAACCGCCCAGAACTGCTTTACTTGACTCTCCAAAGGTCTGTTTCAGTTTAAAGCAACACTTGACCCAGAAACCCCAACATGGTCAAAGCTAATGTGGGCTTGTTCTATCCTCTATATGTACTTACATTATGCTATTACATTATGATATACTACTATGTTATGAAATGCTACACAAAGTTATGTTTGTGGAATGTTAACATGGTCCATTGCAGGCTAAACACACTTGGAGGAGAATACAAGTTACTAATTCTATTGGCAGTACATTTTAGTTGGGCTTACATGGGTTGCTTTTAGTTAGACCCAGGTGGGCTGCTTATATGTTGGCAGTCCTACAATTTTATATATCACCCACATAGGCCCATAATGGGTTGTCTTAATTTACATAGATTCTGTGTTTTCAGGTGGGCTGTCCAGATGAGCTCTTTATTTAACCCACCCGGATCCAATCACTGACCCTGGGGGCAACCTTAAGTGGGGCCAACATTTAACCCATGGACACAACCCATTGTTGGTAGCGGGCAGGGGTGCCCATATGGGCTCCACATGGCTGTGTTGCCTGGGATGGTCCTCACTCACACTCATGCTAGCATGAGGATATGTGATAGAATTAGTGGTTAGTTTCTCCACCAAGCATGTTGAGCTGTAGGAAACACATGATAAAGCTCCCAGATTTGTGAGCATAGTATGATAAAAAGAGACCAAGCAAGCATGTGGTATAATAATGAAATAGCAAAAATAAGAATTAAAAGAGGAGGTGGATGGAGGGGGTTGGTTTCCTACCCTCCTCTAAAACTTACATAGTGCAGTTTCTGTAGTGCTGGGCCTGCCAACAACAGAGGTTCTGTTCAGTGTTACAACTTTGAAAAGCATCACATTTATATTGAAGTTGTAATTTTAGGAAAAATTACTGGCTAGTGCTACTTTAAGTGTGATTATAGGTTAGCATTTCAAACCATTGGTTTTAATATAGGACCATTGAAACTGATGACCCATGACGAAGGCCTTGAAATGTACACCAAGTAAGTAGTCAAGGTCATGTTTCTAAGATAAGCAGAGCAATTTTAATCTTTTGCTCATTACTTTAGCTAGCGTTACTAGCATTGTTATATAAACGTATTTCACCGCTTACTTTAAGCTAGAAAATGGTGAGTCTGTGAAGAGTTATTTATCAAAAGATTCACAAAACGTTGCTCTAAACAGTTCTACTCCATTAAATATCTTAGAGTGTTAATAAATGCATGGAGCTGTGTTAGCTTCCATAACAAAGCTACGTTAGCTTCACAGCTCCAGTGCTGTCAAAGAAGAAAACTGTCTTGGCTGATACAAGACGTTTACAGTAAATAGGGGAAAAGTGGGGAAATTGTGTCAGAGTCCGACAAACTCTGGCTTTAAGGAACAGGAAGAGGGGCCTTCCTCCTCCTCCTCCTCTTCCTCTTCCTCTGCTGAGGTAGCTGGGCTCACCTCTCTGTAATCCCTCAGCTGGCCCACATCTGTTTTCCGTTCATCCGCTCAGCCTATTTTTAACTCTCCTTCTTCTCCCCCTCCCTCCCCCTCCCCCTCGTCTCTTCTCCTCTTTTCCCTCCTCTCTCCGAGGAGGATGGATGGCTTTTTTTGTCCTCTCTCTCTCTCCCTCCATTAGTAAGTTTAGAGTCTTCAGCAATGATCACCCCACTCTAACTACTTTCACCTCTTTCTCTCCGTCTGTCTTTCATCATCGCATTTCTTCAGCTACAAACTGAAGAGTGCTGGAGGCCATCTCCGTCGAGATCCAGTCTGGGTGAATCCACACTTTTTCACAATAAACGAAGGAAAAACGGAAAGAATAATGCAATGTTGCACACAGGGCTTTGGAGTGCACTCCTGAGTGCACTGGTGAGGGTGGTCGCATCTCAGAACGACCTGAAATGTAATTCAAACACATGTTGGGCTTCATAACCACCAGCAGACTGTTACTTTTGCAGAATACAGTGACAGCTTTAGTGTTTATTGAGGACAAGCTGATTAGTCTACCACCATACTTACACACCTCTTTAATGTGACAAATGACTTTGCATTACAATAAGCATGTTGAACATAGCAGTGCGCTATATGCACTGTTAGACTCAACCATAACAATGTATCATTCACACTGTAACCAATGCTGCATGACTGTGGCCAAATATTGTCTCCTTTTGCTGCAGCAATGGCTTCCTGTACATTACCAGTCTTCTAATCCAGGCCTTGGATTCAGGTTCCAGTCTGGGATTTCAAAATTGCCGCTAGTATGTAAACAAGAAACTGTATAAAAAATTTGGGCTCTGGACACACCATGACCCTGAACCGTATAACAGACTGTTAATTAATTAATGAATTAATGTTCGTTTGTTTGTTTGTTTGTTTCAAACAGTTCCTAGCACCTCCTAAATGTGCATGAACTATTTAATGTGGAACGCAATGTTAATGTTGGCAGCAGAATGTTATCGAGCACTGTTTAATGTAAAAGGAGTCTCAGAACTTTGTTCTCAATTTAATGTGGGAAGAAAAAGCACTTGAATATAATTATAGCACCATTTAAGGTGGAAAAGGCGTGTAATTCTCGTCTTGTTTGTCACCAGCACATTTCTGCAGCCTTGCGAGTGTTTACAAGAGTATAAACATCAATTTGTACATTAGCTTATTTTTCAGTCTTCATTCCCTGGTGTGTGGTGCTCAATCTCACCTCCCAATCCTGATTTAAACTTCCCTGGTTTCGAGGGTTTCCCTGGTTTCTGAACTCGGGAAGGGGAGGTGAGATTGGGCACCACACTGTGGCTCTGTCATTGTGCCATGTTTCCCCAACACAAAACAAACCCATGTTACGTGCTGGGCCGGAGACCAATGCTTCACAGCCTAATGCTAGGAGGCTTTATACATTCCTAGTTCCCACTCAGCATTGAGCTGGTCCAGATCGACCCATTTCATCGCCTGCGTTTCGGCTGTGATTATCCATATGGCATAAGGAGTAAATAAAGTTATTGGTACTTAAGATTAACTCACAAGTATACTTCCAGCTATATTAATGTTTAATTGAGTTTCATTTTGTTTCTGCATGGATCTGAAACTAAATATATGCTCATTCTGTCCAAACGTTTACAGACAAACCTTATATTTAAATGAACCCAGCTGCTTTAAGGTTCAGCAACTGTGGACACAGACGCCCACAATACCCAATGGCTAATACCCGAGTGGTATAAATCCCCCAGCACTGGACTGTGGAAGTGTGGCACTGTTTGGTGTGACAGTACTCCGTCCAGCACTTCTTGGAATGAGCTTAAGTGGATGCAGTGAACAAACTCCTTTTTAATAGCCTTCATTTCAGAAGAAACGTTGGATGGGCAGATGTGGCCGTATAGTGTATGTACAGTCATGAAACGTTTATGTCAGCATTGGCCAGATGAGGGTTTAAGCAGATGGTCTTTGATTAATTCAGACACGGAAACTTTGACAGCTTCTTTCCTTAAGCAGCTCTCATTGCCGGCTTGAAGTGGCTTGTGGTTGAAGTGGTAGATGTCATCTGCTGCCCCCTGGTGATTGGGTAGAGTCAATGAATCCTGACCGTGTGCTGCCATCTTCTTTGGATATCCATCCTTTGAATACCCAGCAGGGTAGATGTGTGTGTGTGTGTGTCTCCAGAGGCATCCAAGTTAGTGAGCAGGTACTCTGTGGTGTGTGTTTGTGAGTGTGTGTGTTGGGAAACACTGTCCTACCCAGCAGATGTGCAGATGTTCCTTTTCTTCCCCAAGGGTAGTATCTTTTCTCTCTTCTCTCTCTCTCTCTCTCTCTCTCTCTCTCTCTCTCTCTCTCTCTCTCTCTCTCTCTCTCTCTCTAGCTCTCTTAATAATCTCTGTGTGTGCTTGTGCTGTATTTCTTGCTGTGCCTTTTGTCTCTCACTTCAGTCTCTCTCTCTCTCTCTCTCTCTCTCTCTCTCTCTCTCTCTCTCTCTCTCTCTCTCTCTCTAGCTCTCTTTTTGCTGACCTGTCTTATGTTGATACGCTCCTGTTCCCTGGGTAATAACTGCAGTCCCTTTTCAATTCTGTCTTTCTAGAATCTTCTCTCTCTCTCCCTCTCTCTGTTTCTCTCCAAGTCCCTCGAGGCATTTTTTTCCCTTCACTCTTTTTTCCCCCACCACTTTTCTCCTGTTTGGTGCTGTCTGTTTTTGCTGGGATCACATGATGTATATAAACCACTGTGGAAAAAAATCATTTTCTGCGGAGTGCTCAGATCGCTCCTGAGCATGAGTAGGATCTCTATTTTGCTGCAGCTTTAGTGTCTTTTAGCAGACCGTTTTCTGTTCATTTCAACTCTTGAACGGTGCACCAAGGCTCCAGAGAACACGGTCCCACTGATCCGAACGCTTGAGCATGGTGACCTTAGGCTCATGTGCAGCTGCTCCAGAGCATTCATTCTATGGATTATACAGACAGTATATGCACAGTTGAATGTCTGTGTCCATAGTAGGTAAACATTAAAGCAGATGAGTTCTCTAATTAGGAGTATTCCCAAATCTTACATAAGCAGTTCAGTTTAAGCCCATACTTCAGCAAAAATATTGCTTCTTTGGTGCAGTACATTTGCAAAAATAGACTAAAAGTCTTGAAAAATCACTTAAGTGCTAAGTAACTTTTAGAACTGCAGTGGAACATTTTAACACATCCAGCATCTATCAGCAGAGGACCTGATGTTTAATAACCCTCAAAATGTTAATGATTATCCTCAAACATCACAGAGGGACCAGTCACAGGTAAAAATAGAGTAGTGTCGTCCCTCATACCTGTGCAGAAGTGTCAGTAGCACTTGAAGTCACTCAGAAAGTACGAATATATTAACACCTCAGCTATCAACGCACCAAAAACTCTAGAAATACATGTTTTACTATGTGAAAGACCTCATTTAACAAGCTTTTGTAAGTCAGACTCGCACATTTACGACAACATGAATTCACTCAGAAGTCACACTTTCACTTGCTTTTACACTGAATAACTCAATCATTGATTAGCGAGCTAGCACGCTCATTCCAAAACTCACTCACTCACTTTATTCAGTCACATTTAACATAACGTAACATAAAGTGGCACTAGGCAATTTCTGTCATACACATGCACGCTTTTTAAAGAAGCTTTGTGCTTGTATCATGGAGCACCCAAAAATATTTGGACACCTTAAGCTTTGGTAAAATTTCTTTTCATTTGTGAGATATCCTTATCATGAGAATTAAAACATATATGCTAATGTTATATACTCTCTCTCTCTCTCTCTCTCTCTCTCTCTCTGTAGAGGTGATTGACAGCATGGCAAGGTTCCATATCCCTGGCGTTTGGAACTACACCATGTTAACTCTGTCTGAGCACGAGAGGGTTCTGTACGTCGGAGCCAGGGAGACACTCTTTGCACTGGACCCTAATGACATCAGCAGACAGCTGAGACCCCAGGTAAATACACATCACACACTACAGTAGGACAGGATTACCGTCTTCCAGTGGATAGTCTACATAGTAAACATTAACCAGATAGACAGCACATTTCCAGAAAGGAAACTCTAAATATTCTTTCATAAAACAGTATACAAATATATCTAAACATTGAAAAACGAATCAGTAAGTAAGTAAGGAGACTGCTTTTTAAAGATTATTACAGCAACGTAAATACAAATGAGAAAAACATGCAATAAGCACAGATTGGGAACACATCCTGGAGGTGGCACCAGTCCTTCACAGGGCGACACACACTCACCTACGGACACTTTTGAGTCGCCAATCCACCTGCCAACATGTGTTTTTGGACTGTGGGTGGAAACCGGAGCACCCGGAGGAAACAAATGCGGACAAGGGGAGAACACACCAAACTCCTCACAGTCACCAGGAGCAGGGCTCGAACCCACAACCTCCAGGTCCCTGGAGCTGTGTGACTAATGATAATAAATACCTGTCTGGGATTTACAATATTAATTGTAGTAAACATGAACATTTTTCTATGTTTTAAAAACAGGTATAAAACGCTAGTAAAAAAGACATTGAATATGTTTTATCTGCAGCTTTTTACAGTTATTAATATTTATTTACATCATAAATAACATTGTCACTGTCGAAAGAAAAATATCTTCAAAATTGTAATCTTATAGAGGGAAAAACCTTCATTTTCAGTGGAAGACATAAAAAAAAGGTCCATTCATCATGAAATATCCACACAATGTGAAGGACAGCTGCTATGTTCAAGTGACATAGTAAACAAAACATTTTAAAAAATGGAGCTATGTGTTTTTCTTTGGACAGCGACAACATATTTGTCCAGGTAGCACAAACCTTTTTTTTTCTTGTAGAGGTTTTTTTTCTCATGATATGTTTGTGGTTAATCTTATGTACTTCACTTCTTCTCATGAAGACTCAATCAATGAGGGAGCTCACTTGAATTTATCTACTTCCTATAGATGCAATAGAAAGCAAAAATAAATGTGAATGGACAATTTTCTATTGAGCTTTTCAGGACTTTGCCCATCTTTTCAGGACCTTACTCTGTAAGCGCTTATGCAGTTCTGGGTCGCGGTGGGTCTGGAGCCTACCCAAATTTATTGGACGCAAGGCAGGAGCACATCCTGGAGGGGGCATCAGTCCTTCACAGGGCGACACACACTCACACCTAGGGACAACTTTAAGTCGCCAATCCACCTACCTGTGTGTGTTTTTGGAGTGTAGGAGGAAACCAGAGCACCAGGAGGAAACCCACTTGGACACAGGGAGAACACACTAAATTCCTCACAGACAGTCACCTAGAGTGGGATTTGAACCCCCAACCCCAGGTCCCTGGAGCTGTGTGACATCAGTCAGTGAAGGGTTTGGTGTGTTTTCCCCCAGTGGTTTTCTCCCAGTGATGGACTAGTGTTCTGTCCAGAATGTGTTCTTCTTTTGCATCCAGTGATTCTCGGTACGTACCGGACCAAGATCACATGAATACAGATAAAATAGGAAAAATATTGAGATATATTGGTCAAACTATTAATAGCAATACCATTGCATGCAAATACAGAAGAGCACTACCCTCTGTCTGTCATACACATCACCTCACTCATTCAACTCTCATTCATTTTGCAGCTTTCCACTCGAAAAAGCAGCATTTGCCATTTTGTATTATTCAAATTGACCGGCATACAGAAATGACTGCGGAGCTTTTAGAGAGCTATTTGTAGTAATTTGCAGTTTCAAAGGTCAGCAGGCTAGGACACATTCTTAATTGGCAGAGTGCTCCAGGCTACTTTTTAAAACACTATAGCTTTCTATTTCTCTTCATTTTAGTCTTTCACTCTGTCTTTCTCTTATTTAAAGACAGGAACATGAATGTTTAACTGTGTTGTAGTGATCAGTGTTATGAGCCCCGCACTGCTACAAATTAAAATGTTAGACATCTCTCCCCTCGTCCCCTTCTTTCCTTCTTTGTGTCTCTCTCTCTTTCTTTCCATAACTCATTTTTATTTCCTTCTCCTCCATTTTCTGTATCTGTCCTCTTCTAAAATTTCCTCTCTCCCTCACACTCTCTCTCTCTCTCTCTCTCTCCCTCTCTCCTCTCTCTCCCTCTCTCCTCTCTCAGATTGACTGGCCAGCCCCTGTGGAGAAGAAGAGAGAGTGTGCAGCGAAGGGGAAAAACAACCAGGTATCTGAGACCTTTTCACTTATAACTGCTTTCTGCTCTATAGGGCACTTAAATCTTCCTCTCTCTCTCTCTCTCTCTCTCTCTCTCTCTCTCTCTCTCTTCATTTCAGTTCAGCAGTTGTTTATTGGTGTGCATGCTACAGATCACATTTTGTCCACATTCTGTCCAAAGCAGATGAAGTACTAATAAATGAAATGTATTGAACATATTCAATAAGCATGAGACAAAGTGAGCATTTATTAATTATGAAAAAAACTCATTTTTTCCCCTTTCCCTGCCCTCTCTCTCCCCCACTCTTTTTCTTTTTGTCATCGTTCATTTCCGTGCTGATTTATTGTCATGAATGGTACAAATTGCCT
The DNA here is from genome assembly GCF_029633855.1 of Hoplias malabaricus. Classification (NCBI taxonomy): domain Eukaryota; kingdom Metazoa; phylum Chordata; class Actinopteri; order Characiformes; family Erythrinidae; genus Hoplias; species Hoplias malabaricus. The sequence continues at coordinate 10,747,413 of NC_089820.1, read as the reverse complement.
TGTTTCTGAAGCAACAAAACATCATAGACTAAGAGCCACTGTAATAAAGTTATTAATCACAAGGGCAAGAAATGAAAAAACTAATGTTTAAAAATAATCTCTCTCTCCCTCACAGACGGAGTGCTTCAATTACATCCGTTTTCTGCAGAGTTATAATCGTACTCATTTGTATACGTGTGGCACGTATGCCTTCCAGCCCAAATGCACCTACATTGTAAGTGTCCTTTAAGACAACACATTGACTTTCTCTTCACTGTAACCATGGCACTCTCTCTCTCTTTCTCGCTCTCTCTCTCTCCTTTTCACTCACTCTCTCTCTCTCTGTCTGCCTCTCCCTATTGGTTTTACTCAATTCTTTCCTCAGTCTAGTGATTGTAAATTACCCCACCCCCACCCCCCGTTGGCCAGGACCCCCCTATAATCCCAGTGCTACAAGGCTAGGAGGTTGAAGACAGCAGATGCCTCTGAGTGCATTAACCCAAACATCAACCATAACATGACAATAACAATAACAATAAAAACAATAATGATAATCGTAATTATAATCATAATTATCTGTAATATCAACCTTCTGCTCCCTGGCTCTGTGCCAGCTCTATTTAAAAGAGATTTATTGTGCATGATCTTATTCATTTACAATGTTGGCACAGCATTTAAATCTGTTTATCTTACATCAGCCTATTAATCAGTCAGCACACACACAAACACAGGCAAAACACACACAGCCCACCACACTCATCACTCCTTCTTAAATATATAAACAGCTTTATTTCAGCTGCATTTAATTACCTACCTATATATTATTAATTCATTTCTCCCCAAACACTGCCACAATAGCTATCTATTTTTTCTCCGAAGTTTTCATCTTTCTTTTTCATGCACAAATTTATGCCCAAATTGTAGATTTCCTCTCTCTCTTTCCCTCTCTCTCTCTCTCTCTCTCTCTCTCTCTCTCTCTCTCTCTCTCTTTCTCTGTGTATGTGTGTGTGTGTGTATACCTTTCTGTGGCTGTCCCTTATCTCCCTCTGTCTTTATCTTTCTCTTCTTTATCTCTCTCTGTCTGTCTTTCTGAAATTCTGAATTTCTCTTCCTCTTTGCCTCGCTCTGTTTTTCTCTTATCTTTCTGTCTTTATCTCTATCAGTCTTTCTCTGTGTGTCAAGTATGTCTCTCTCTCTCTCTCTCTCTCTCTCTCTCTCTCTCTCTCTCTCTCTCTCTCTCTCTCTCTCTCTCTCTCTCTCTCTCTCTCCCCTGGGTGTCAGTGTGAAATATAACTAATGGAGATGAGGTGGTCTTATAGCTGTGTGTGGATGAGAGCGATAGGATCACATTAGGCGGGATCGAGTGGTGTGTTTATGTGTGTGTGTGGGGGGGGGGTGCTAGATGAGGCCAGTGGTTTGTGTACGTAAGCCTCCTGCAGGATTCAGGTTTTGAATAAAAGGGGCAAGTAAGTAGGCGGCTGTTTGCCTGTCAATCAAAAACACATTAAAGAAAACACTGGAAATGATAACCATTGTATTCTATATGTAAATGAAGTCACCGAGAGAGATCTATAGAGAGAGCAAAATGAGAAAAACATGTCTTAAAACTGAGTTTAGCTTCTCTTATCCTAACCATCTCCTGAGCTAAACTAGATATCCACAATTATGTAGACACCCATTCTAAATAGCGCTGGTAGACTTGCAGCTCCACCCATTACTGTTCCAGGCTCAGTATCATCCCCATAGGAAATAAACTATAGACTTAACCCTATAAACCTAGAGAATGATGAGCCAAAGGGTTGGCCAGAAGAGTCTAAAGTGCTTCAGATTTGGGCTGTGGGGCTGTGGAACTACAATGATATACCACCATTCAGTACATTTGGGATGCATTGGACAGAACTAATCTTGAGGCTGAATGCAATCAAACCCCTCACAACAGCATCTAATCTAAAATCTTCCCAGAAGAATAGATGCTCTTACTGCTGTTAAAATAAAGACACTATTAATACCCTTGATTTGAGAAAAACGCTGGATGAGCAGGGAGTTTACAGCCAACCATGAAGAGCGCCACATAAAATCCCACTTCAGGAGGAGGACAGTATTTTTTTTTCTGTCACACAGAGTTGATATAACCTTCATTTATTGCTTTGGTTCATTTTATAGCAGGTAAAAGCCACCTTCATCTTTCCAGATGGAACTCGTAATCTGTAAAGCATTACCATTTCAAACAGGGCTAAAATCACAGAGGTATTCTGGGAACTATTACATGACCACACCTCCCTTTATGCACATATCAACCACAAGATTAAAACCACTGCAAGGTGAAGTGAATAACATGGATTATCTCGTTACAGTGGCACCTGTCGAGGAGTGGCGTATATTAAGCAGTGAGTAGATTGGCGCAAGGCTCATTGATAGGGGAATGGGGAGTGAAGGCTGGTGCCCATAGTGACCCCTTTGCTAACTTATATTATATAATAGATGCGACTGGGCACACATGTCCCCGTTGCCCTTCCTTAAACCACTTTTTAGTGTGCAGGTACTACCCACTGCATACAAGAACACCCTTTATGGAGATGCTCTGATCAAAACATCATGAGCATCTCAGATCATTTTTCCTGCTTCCAGCATCAGCTTCAAGAACTGCTTGTTGATTTACTGCCTACTATACCCCACCCAGGTTGACAGGTGCCATTGTAAGTCAACTTCATGCAAAGACTAGTTTTAATGTTGTGGCTGATGAGTGTAAAACAAATCAGTTTGAACAGGAGTGAATACAGAGTCATGAGGTTAGTCTTTTGGATGCTTTGTGAAGCCTTTCTCCTCTGCTCTCTTGCAGAATTCAGATCATTTCACCCTGAACAGCGCCCCCCTTGAGGACGGTAAAGGAAAATGCCCCTATGACCCTGCCAAGGGACACACCGGGCTCATTGTGGGTGAGTCAGATGTGCTTGAGGATGTTTATGTGTATGTGATAGTGTATGTGCTATCCCCTGGCCGGCAACATATAAGCGCTTCTTCCCACAGTTAATTTGCATACAATATGCACTCTCAAAAACTGCCACTGTGGTGGTACCCTAAAGGGTACATATTCATTACTTTTACTTGCGGAACATAACTACTGTATTCTGTATTAACTGGATTTTACCATACCTTTTTTTTCAGAGAGTATATATTTATGCAGCACTGTGCAAAAGTCATAAAAACTAATATTAAATATAGAACATTACAACTTTTTACACATAAATAAATCTCTTTTCAGGGTTTAATGTGCTCTGTCCATGGCCCTAACTCTAAAGTTCAGTTGTAAAAGCTGGTTGCATTTTCTGAGACTCGTGAGACTCTGAGTAACAACATTCTGGACAGTAGTCTTCTGACAGTGGAGGGATGGACAGAAACAACTTTTCATGTTCACGGATCTGAAGCGAGGGTCGAGCCTGAGTTTCTCCTCTCATTCAGAGATGTTTATCTGATGGGCATCGTTTTGCTGGTCTAACAGGCCTTGCATGGTTGTTAAAAGTCCCAACTCATGTTCCTTATGTGAGTGGAATATCTTATAAGTCTCAGTGGGAATGGCCCTGGTTAATGTGCACTTTGACTGGACATGACAAGAGCAAAGTGTGGTCACTGACTTTTGCACAGTGCTGTGTGTGAGGAGACCCAGTGTGTGTGTGGGAGTTCTGTTTCACCTTATATTATTTATTTACTCTATCTCATAACCCATATGCCTGAGAGAGTGTATGAGAGTTCTGTGTGATGTATCATTTATATGCGGATGTGTGTGTGTGTGTGTTCTAACCTCTCCTCTGTGTTGTAGATAAGGAGCTGTATTCTGCCACCCTGAATAACTTCCTGGGCAACGAGCCGGTCATCCTCCGCAATCTTGGACAGCAGCACTACAGCATGAAGAGCGAATACCTACCAGCTTGGCTCAATGGTACACACACATACATACACACATACGTACACACACCATTTTACAACCCATTTAGAAACTGTATTCCCACAAGAGGGTTACTTTTGTAGGTGTAATCATAGAAATAATTCAGCACTACACAACAATTAATGGGTCGTTATTTTGTGGTATTAAATATTATTATAATATATATGTATATATCTACATTCTGCATGTCAGCACATTCACATATATAATTAAAGAGAAATACACCTACCCACAGCCTGGTGGTTTGGCGTTTACACAGTGGAAAGGAGTTCTAAATATTTGATAGGTAAAAACAGAACTGTTACACTGTCCATATTTAATTCAGCTCTATTGAACAGTGGTGATGAATCGTGTGGGTGTGAAGCTCCTGTCCCTGTTTCAGTAATCAACTCCAATCATCGATTCACTTACTGTCTGAGGAAATACTTGGTTATATGCCAAAGAGCTGCTGCAAAAGAACAAACTGAACAGCTGTTCAACACACACACACACAGAGAGAGAGAGACAGAGAGAGAGAGAGACAGAGAGAGAGAGAGAGAGAGACAGAGAGAGAGAGAGAGAGAGAGAGAAAGAGAGAGAGAGAAAGAGGGGCACACAGTGGCACAAAGCTATAATGTCCTTGTACTGAGTTTAATGGAACTGTAGGGAAATGTTGGTTTTATTCGTTTTCTAAATTCTTACAATGTTTTCATTCTGTTCCTGTTCCTTTATTTCCTCTTGTGTTCTCTCTATCCTCTTCTCTCTTTTTTCTTTTCTTACACATCTTTTATACCCTTTTTCCAATGTATTCTCTTCCTTTTATACTATATATCTCCTATATATCCATTTTTATACTCTATATCTCTGCACATTTGTCATCTTTTCCCACATCTATCTCTCATTCTTCATTTACTTTGTCTCTTTTTATCATTATTTGCTCTTCATCTTTACATTTTCCTACATTTCTTTGACTTTTTCTTGTTACTCTTTTTCAATTGTCTTTTTTCTCCTTTTTTATCGTTCTTCGACTTTTTTCCTTCTTTCCCTTCTATCTTTTTATTGCTCTTATTTTGTCACTTTTTTCTTCTTTTTTTCGTCTTCCACACATTTATCATTATTCTACTACTTTTTATACTTCTCCCCCAACCCTTTTTATCATTCTACTTTGTTTCTTGTTCTTCTTCCATCATCATGATCATCATCATCATCATCATCTCCTTCTTCCACCTCCTTCTCCTCCCCTCCATTTCTCCTGTCCTTCATCCAGAGCCTAACTTTGTGGGTTCTGCGCTGGTGAGGGAGAGCAGGAACAGTCGAGAAGGAGACGATGACAAGATTTACTTCTTCTTCAGTGAGAGAGCAGTGGAACTGGACTGTGATGGAGATCTGACTGTAGCCCGGGTAGCACGAGTGTGCAAGGTGAACACATACACTCACATTTGTCACAGGGACAGCCGATATAAATAGCCCAGTGGGCCTAAACACTCCCTGTTTTAATGAAAAAACACATCTATCTAGCACAAGCTGTACATTCACCCACTCAGCTAGACTGTGATTCTTTGTTTCCTGTGCTGTGATGTTTTGGGGGAAAAAAAAAATATCCCGCAAGATTTGTTCTCCACTTGGGCTCTGTTTCTTAAGTCAACTCTTTAAAGCTCTGCCTTCGGTCTTCAGTCAGTACTCTTTGCGGATGGTAAGTCTGGTTCTGAACTCTGATTGGCTGAGACACACTAGCGTGAAGCATCAATCTACACAACTCTTTTCATCGCTTCATTGCTGTAGCTGCAAGAGGCTCTCCAATGTGATGATGTAGTGCGCGATCTATTGATAGCTCTATCAACTGTGATGACTAGCCCTTACTGCTTTGTCAGGACATGGCTTCTCACATCTGAAAAAGTCAGCTCGATATTTTGTGTGAAAATTTCATGAGGAATGGTACAGTAGTTGTGCAGAGATCCCAGGCTTCTTTTTTTTCCTGACAGGAGTAACACAGTAGAGATCAAAATAAGAGTATAACTTGTTGACATGTTTGTTACTTTAAAGCCACTGTTCAACCCAATTTAAAAAGTTACCTAACGGAAAAAAGAAGAGATGCAGAAAATATTCTGCATCATCATCTATTCTATATTCTGTATACTCCTATATCAAGTTAAGGGTCAAAATGGGTCTGGTGCCTACCCAGAATCATTGGCTTCAAAGAAAGTACACACGCTGGACAGTGCATATATTCGATATCAGTATAAACACACTTAAATCTAATTTAAAAAATAGCTTGATTCACAATTAGAGAACAGTAATCTCTGTAGCAGGACCGAAGATTAAATGTTATGATTTATACAGTTACAGCTTCAAAAAGGAGCCAAAGCCAGTGAGTGTAGAGCAGTGGTGGATGCTGGTCTTTCAAGGAGGGGAAGCTCAATTTCGGCCTACATCATAAAATGTGTCGGTTTATTTATACGTAAATTCTACCCTCCGTTCCTTTTTAAGAAAATGATCTGTGACCCTGTCGTACCAACAAGGCGTCTTTTCCAGTGAATTGACTAGTGTCCTCTCAATGGCCAGCAGAGCTAGGCTGCTTAAACGGCCTTGGCCCATGTGAAGAGTGTCCGCCTGTGTTCCCATGGATCTTTACACCAAAGGATCGCTGATTCGCTCATTTCACTGTCAATCAAAAAGGGATTCAGCCTCAGACAGATCATCCAATCATCATGCAGAAGCTGAGCGTCCAGGCCAGCCGCGGCCAGCCCACTGCCCCATAGACCCCCAGAGACGCTGAGCGTCTGATGGGCGGGACAAAGCCCAGCATTTATCCAATCACTCGTCTCGTTTCTGCACTTCGCTGCTTCGCTATTGAACTCTGTGGACGCTCAGCGTCCTCACTGTTTAAAGCACTGTGATTAAGAGGAAAGCCGCGTCTTTACCAGTGATAAGAAGCTGATTCTGAACAAAAGTTGAGCGCGTTGTAGTGCATATTTATTCAATGACATGTACACACAACAGTATATATTTGATCACTTATTTTTTGACATTTTAGGGGAAGCTGAGCTTCCTTTGCAGTCTTAGAGCAATCGCCACTGGTGTAGAGACCCTAGTTTTGTATGACTTCAGCACATCTGCACCTGCAGGACAACACCAATTCCTCACACTGCTCTAGTTTGTGTTCCACACTTTTTTCCAGTCTGTTCCACTGTTCTATCTGAAGATGCTTTATTACAGAGAAGGAACAAGGAAAACAAACAGGAACAAGATGAAACAAAGGCAGTTTTAAAAAAATAATAAAAATCACATTGAAATAAACTACTAAGAACCTTGCAATAAAGTGGAACAGAGCTGAACACACTGAAGTAAAGCCTGAGATAAACTAAGAAACAAAACACTAGAGACCAGAATAAACAGACAAACTAAAACTAAACAGAGATAGAACACAAAGAGACAATAGGAAAGCGGCACTAGAAAATGAAACAGATAAAGAGAAGTAAAATACTCACAGGGAGAAGAGACACAGGAGTAATACATAAAATAAATCAGAAACCAACACAGATAACTCGAAATACACACAGAACTAAAAGACAGAAAACAATAACTAAACTAGGACACAAACAAGAAACTGTAAACATGAGAATAACAACAACCAAAGAAAAAAAAGACTAATAAGGAATGACGGTAACAACAAGAAGGCTAGAAACACAGAGAAACTAATCCCAAAAGACCAAGACTGAGAGAGCCAGGGACTTAGAAACAACAGAACATGGATTGTGTTCAAACACAGATACAAGGAACTGGGGCGGACGGACATGTGATGGGGTGTTGCTAGAAGAGCAGAGGAGGAGAAATGTAGTCAAGCATATGAGGAATCTAAACAAAAAAACCACAGAAGGAGAATTAACCCACAGTGATCTTCCAGAGGTTCTTGATCAGGTTCAGATCAGGGGCATTGTCCTGTATATAAGTTACTGGCTGATTGAGAGATGACTTGTGTGTTGCCAAATAAAGTTCTCCCAACCGCTACACCACCTCCTCCAAACTTCACACCCAGCTAAATTAAACTTGTTCTCATCTCTAAAGTAAACTTCCAGACCAGTTCTCCTTGGTCCACTCAACATAATCCTCAGCAAAGGTCAGTCTAGCCTTTTCATTCTTTCTGCTGATAAGAGGCTTGGTTACTGCGGCGTGGGCTTTCAGTTCGAATTCTCTGAGACAGTAAGGCACTGTAATGCCGAGACAGAACCTTGCCCATTCAGCAGTGAATAGATGAGCAATTCAGGCTTGCGGGGTTGAACTGATTGCCCATTGAGAGGCTCCATACTGTCTTGTCCTCCCACACATTTGTTTTACATTGGCGACTAGCATTATGTAGGGACTTGAATGATTAAGTCTCATTGTAAAGTTTCGGTAATATAGAAATCACGCTGTTTAAACGACCAGCTTATCTTGCAAAGGGTCATTTCTGCGGCCTTCAGCTCCTACTTACCTGCGGTCGCAGGGTTTTAAACACCTTGGAGCAGCTCACCATCCTGCAAAATGATTATGAGTGTTGTCATATGAACAGAGCTTGTCAGGTCAAAGAGAAACTAGCACCAGCGCCAGATTAGCATCTATAACTGTGAAGTATCGCATAGTGATTATCTGACTTTGATCAATTTTGTTTATATTATGATACAGATGATTTTTAATTGGGCGGGACGTTGGCGCAGCAGGTAGTGTCGCAGTCACACAGCTCCAGGGACCTGGGGGTTGTGGGTTTGATTCCCGCTCCGGGTGACTGTCTGTGAGGGGTTGGTGTGTTCTCCCCGTGTCCGCGTGGGTTTCCTCCGGGTGCTCCGGTTTCCTCCCACAGTCCAAAAACACACGTTGGTAGGTGGATTGGCGACTCAAAAGTGTCCGTAGGTGTGAATGTGTGTGTGTCTGTGTTGCCCTGTGAAGGACTGGCGCCCCCTCCAGGGTTTATTCCCGCCTTGCGCCCAATGATTCCAGGTAGGCTCTGGACCCACCGCGACCCTGAACTGGATAAGCGCTTACAGATAATGAATGAATGAATGAATGAATGATTTTTAATTGATGAAATACATTTGACCTCCATCCCTTGTTAGAATGAGTTTAAATTGGGATCAACAGTGATGTTAAAATTTAGGAAGTACTATGTTTACATGTATTCTAATGTAAACCCTACTTTATGTTTCATTTGCACTTTAGTTTTATACATATTTATACAGATTTGAATGTATCATATTTAAGCCTGGATTCCATACACATATGTTCACCACAAATGACCTCAGATTTAATTACTGAGATGTAGTGTATATTTTGTTTGACCCCTGCTGTAATGGAACCCCCTCAGGGTGATCTGGGTGGCACTCGGACCCTGCAGAAGAAGTGGACAACCTTTCAGAAAGCCCGGCTGGTCTGTTCCATCCCTGAGCGCCACATCACTTTCAACAACCTGAGAGCCGTCTTCACTCTCCCAGCTACGGACTGGAGAAGCACGGTCTTCTACGGCCTGTTCCACGCACAGTGGTGAGATACAGGAGCACAGAACACACCCACTTTCTCACAGACTATGCCCCTCTCTCTCTCTCTCTCTCTCTGTTTCTATACTTCTGCTCTTTTCTATTTCCATCTCTTTCTCACGTTGTCATTACCTCCTGTTTTTTTGCTTCCTTTCACTTTCTTTCCCTTTCTGCTGCTTAATTTTCTCTCTCCATCACTTTTACTGTTCTTTGCATTTTTATGTCTGTCTTCTAACCCTGTTATTTTTCATTTCTTTCCCTCCCCCCTCCTTCTTTCTTTTCATATTTATCAGTAGCCCTACTTCATTTATCCATCCCTCACTCTCCATCTCTCTCCATCGCTCTCTCTGATGACCCCATCTATTCCTTTCTATCAATTTTTACACTGTCTCTCCAGCCTACTCATTTTCTCTATGTCCTTTTTCCATTCTTCTCTCACATTTCTTCCACATTCCTTTTTATTCTTTTTTCATCACTCCCTCACTTTTTCATTCCCTCCTCTTTGGCATATTTTCTGCTTATTTGTGTCTCCCTTTTTTCTCTTTTTCTTTCTGTTTATATCTCCCCTTGGGTTTACTGTTATTTTTATTTTTATGTCTTTCTACCCATCTGTTACTTTTTACTCTTTCTGTCTCCCTCCTCCCCTCCCTTCATTTTTTCATATTTCTCCGTACGTCTACTGTTTTGTTTTATCTTTTTTTTCTGTAGCTCTACTTCACGTATCTGCCCCCCTTCTCTCTCAGTAGTTGTAAAAGTCACTCTGTCCTCAGTATTTATAAGAGTGTGACAGTGCCAGAAGTCCAGCCGCGCCCTCCTCTGCACTGGAGGAAATGTTGATGTGTAATTATGATCACAAAGACACTTTCAAACTATAATTCAGCAGCCTGCAACATCCCAATCATTCACAGACCCCTCCCCCCCGACACACACACTGTCTCTATCAATATAGTTGAGCAGTGCTTTGTCCAAGCTATTAAGAAAAAACATAAATAGGAGAAAGTGATGATAACTCACTAAATTGTTCACTAAAATCTCTTTCTCGCACTCTCTATCTCTCTCGCTCTGTCCCTATCCTTCTCTCTCCATCTCAGGGGGGACGTGGACGTGTCCGCTGTGTGTCAGTACCAGATAGCGGAAGTGAAAAGTGTGTTCGAGGGTCCGTATAAGGAGTATCGTGAGTCGTCTCAGAGATGGGGGAGATACACCGGCACCGTGCCCAGCCCTCGCCCCGGAGCGGTGAGCGCTCAGCCAAACCATGACTCAGCACTTTCAGCCAAAAACACAGCCAAGAGCATAAGTCTCTGATGTTCAGACTTTAAAGGGCCCATATCATACAAAACCTAGTGCACCTTACAGGGTTTGATATTAAACATAAACACAGTCAGAGATTCAAAATATAATATTTACTCCTGAGTTTGCATGTACATAAATACATTAATAAAATAAAGATGCCTAAGGGCTTAGCTTTCACTCACTGAAAGGCTCTTTAGGGAATCAGAAAGTTCTCCTTTGGCATCAATGCAAAGGGCCCTCTCATTGCACCTTTATTTATTAAACAAGTTAATAATAAATAAGAAAACTAGACTTCCAGACCAGTTCAGCTTTAAAGAGGCAGTGAGAAAAATGTCTGTGTACTTCTAAAGGCTGGAGAATGTTACAACTGTATTTATAAACACATATAAACATTATAAGTGGACTTTAGTGGGAAAAAAACTAGCATATGGGTCATTTAATGGGAGGACAACAACTGTTCATTTGGACGGAGAGAAGTAATGAGTCGGAGAGTTTAGTGTACAGTTAGCCAGGATGCAATGTTCTAAACAGATCCGCTGATATAAAATGATACAGTTAGATAGGATCTGATTACACAGTGTTATATTACAGAGTTCAGGACACAGTTTAAATGGAAAGCCAATCTCTCCTTCTCCTGTTTACTGCTCTCTCTCCCTCACTAACATTTTTTTTCTCCTGTGCTCTGCAGTGCATCACGAACTTTGACCGGGAGAATGGCTATAACAGCTCACTGCAGTTGCCGGACGCTACACTGAACTTTGCAAAGAAACACCCTCTAATGGAGCTGAGAGCAGAATCTCGCCCCCTGCTTCTCACAAAGGGAATTAACTTCACCAGACTGGCAGTGGACAGAGTCAATGCCCTGGACCAGAGAGCATACAACATGCTCTTTATTGGAACAGGTACACAACGATGGTTTAAAAAAGACGGATGGATGGATGGATGGATGGACAGACACGTAACGGCTGGGCGAATGAATGTACTAATCATTGAACTGATGAATAAACAGGGTGATGTAATGATGGAAGGCAGGATATAGGACTCTATGCCTGGACAGATGTCACACAGTCAAGTACTGACGTGGATGAATGGAAGGATGAATAAAGGAATTGATGTCAATATAGGGATGGAGGGGAGGATACAGAAGTGGATGGAGGGATAGACGGTTGGATGGGTAAATGAACAGATGAATAGATGCCAAAGTGCATAGATACAAAATGGAGGAGAAGCAATAAGGGTGAACAGTCACGTACCTAGATGGGTGGATAGATGGATGAGGCAGATGGATGGATGGATGGATAAATAGCAAGGAACTGACTGATGGATGAATGATGAAGACAGATGGACAGATATAAGGAAGGATGGATAGACAGAATAAGTGGACAGCGGTAATAAATGCAGTTATGTTAAGTGTAAAGCAGCTCAGATGAAGAAATGGAAGAATGGAAACGGATTAATAGACATAGGGACGGATGGATGAATTGATTTATACATGGATAGATGCAGGGAGAGAGGATTAGACAGAAAAACATGGTTAAATGTACAGAGGCACACATAAAGAGAGACAGGGTAAAGGCAGAGATGGAACGATTGTGGCATTCATGGATGAATGGATGTATGGATGAAACAATCTTTGAAAAAGAACGGTTGGATGTATGAATTCTTAGAGGGAGGATGGGAGAAGGGATGAATGGACAGACAGATGGAAGGAAGACCAGATGGATAGAGGGGCACATGGATCAATGGATGGAGAGATGGCAGGTTGGATGGATGAACAGATGGAAGGATAAGTAGGTGAATAGACACCCAAACAGAATGAAATGAATCCGAATAAGCCCCAGTCAGGATGAGCTCCACTGTTCGTGTGGGTTCAGAGCAGTTTCGCTATGGAATTGAAGAGAGTCTGATTGGCTGCTTCATGCCTGAAGGAACAGCGATTTAAATTCTGTCTTTTCACATTTCGTTGTTGTTCGATTGAGTTGGGGGAAGAAAAAAAATAAATAAAACGCTGACTGAAACCTTGCATTTGAAACCCAATCCTTCTCTAAAATTGGAGGCAGGGTACTATAGCCATGGCTGTTTTCCAGGAAATATTCTCGCTAAGAAATTGACACCGGAATGAAGGAGTAATATAAGGACCAGATGGATGCATACTATTTGTGAGCAGTGTAGAGCGACAGGGTCATACACCACATGCAGAACCTGGATTTATAATCTAAGCCCATCTGTACGTGTTTGATGACACCTATTTTAAGGAGTGTTTTGAGCAGCACTGTGTCTGTTATCTCCGGAGGAATGTATAGACCAATAGATTGGGACATTTGAAGCAGCTGAATATGAGCCTCATCTCAGTGCCCAATGCCAACCATGAGTACTAAACTTGTGGCGTATCAGATCCCAAAACAACCTGGGGAGACAAATGTAAAACAGACATTTTAGTTTTCAGTTTGAAATGATTGAACAGACCTGACCCCACTCTGCTCACCGGGAGCCTCACTCTCCACCACACACATCACACGTGGACATGTAGTGAACTGCGGCGCTAACAGGGTGCTTTGTTAAAAGAACGGTTTGTGATAATTCTACCTCAGAATTACAGGATTTACTGACCTGTAATACGGAGAATACAATACCTCTGCCATTGCTATTCTGGGGGAGGGTAGGAACACCCCCCACCACCATCACCACCACCCCATTGATTTCAGTACCGTTACTGCTCTAAGAAAAAAAAAATAAAGGTGCGGTGCAGCCTTGAGGTCCAATACTGGGAAGCTTAGGCTTACTTGATCTTGTCTACTTCCAACTCACATCTTTCTGTATTAGCCTCTTTGTCCTTCCTGGCTTTTCTCCTAAAATCTAAACAGGTTGGACAGGTGAAAGCAGGCGCTTCATTAAAGCTAATGCTGCGTCTGATTTAGGAGTCTAGAAAATCACTTCTGCCAATTGATTTAGGGGGAAGGACGGTCATTTAACTAAAAAACGCTGAAGATGTGTTTGTCCTTGGTCACCTTTGAAATGCACACACACACACACACACACACACACACACACACACACACATACAGGCCTTCTCTGTTCCATGCATGGCCAAAATTTTGGCTCTAGTTATGTATACCCAGACACACACACACACACACATTATAACCTGCCAGGGCCACCTATGCCTGACTGTGAATAAAGCATTCTCACTTAAGGATTCAGCTCAGTTTGACTAAGCTCAGTGTGGCTGCTGTCACAGCACGAGTGATATTGAGTCTCTGACACATTCTCTCTCACACTCACTCTCTCTCTCTCTTCCTTTCCATGTATTTTTCTGTCCAACTCCCTCTTTTTTTCTCTTCTTCTTTGTCTCTGACACTCTACCTCACTATCCCTCTCTCTGTCCATCTATCTATCTATCTTTCTTTCTGTCATTATAGCTGACACACTCTTACTTCCCCCTCTCTCTCTCTTTCTTTGTCCAATGACATTGACTCTATTTTTTCTGTCTCTCTAGCTTTGTTCTTCTTTCTCTTTTCTTTTCCTCTGTCTAGGTACTGATGTAGTTTGACACACTACAACTAATTTTCACCGAGTCTTCTCTCTCTCTCTCTCTCTTTCTCTCTCTCTCTCTCTATCTATCTCTTTATCTATCTATCTATCTCTACTGGCACTGACTCTCAGTCTCTCCTCTCCTTTTTTTTCTCCCACCCATGCTCTTGAAGCTGACATTGAATCTCTGACGCACTTCACTTTTTGTTTCTTGTTCTCTAACTCTTTCCCTCTCTTCTTGCCCGCTGTGCTTTGGAGCACAGACTCCATACAACCCTGCCAACGGACACACACGGAAGCACACACCTCCACAAACACACATTGCCAGTTGGACTAGAGGCTTGATTAGCCATTAAGTGAGGAGAGAGCAGCCCAAGCACTGAGACGTGCGTGTGTGTGTGTGTGTGTGTGTGTGTGTGTGTGTGTGTGTGTGTGTGTTTATTTGCCAGTGCATGTCATGTACTCATAATCTAACTTGGTTGCTGCAGTGTTGAGTACTGGTGTCGGATGGTTATGCTCCATCACTCCTAAACATGGAGTACTAATGCTCCACAGCCCTGTGTTGTGGGCCTTTAAACCTCTTAAAAAACAGTTTAATTCCATGTGCTTCTGTGGAGATTTAACAACCCGTGTGTGCACAACTGAATGTCTGTGGCCACAGCGAGGGCACCTTAAAGGAGCCTAGTTCATTTGTTAGAAAATCTGTCCATGAACTTTAGGACACCATGTAATTCCGAACACAAGCTAACATTTAGACCGGATGAATATTTTTGGAGAACAGGAATGCCTTGGCTTTTAAACTTCTCACTCTGTCTCTCCCTGCTCTCTCTCTCTCTGTGTGTTTCTGTCCATCTTTCACTCCTTCACTGGGTTATCCCTCTCTTTCAGCATCTGTCCGTACAGAAGTTAGAAGGGTCAGTGCCACATTATCTGTGACAAGCAGTGTGTGTAAGGGGGCATGATGTTTACACACACACACTAAATCCCCTCAAATCTCTCACACTCGTGCGCACACACACACAGTCACACACTCAGACTCACACACATTTGGTCACAGTTCAGCTGGATCTGATTCAATTGTGCTGGAGATAATGTGTGTAACCTGGTTCTCAGTGACAGACCTACAGACACCCATGTTCCGCTAATAGACGTTCTCTCTTCTCTTGTCTTGTCTATTCTTGCTTTTCTTCTCCTTCCTTCCCTTCTCTTCCTTTCCCTATTTATCGCTGTCATTTATCTGTGCCTCATATCTCTCTGTTGTCTGTGTTTATCTGTAGCGGACGGCTGGCTGCAGCGTGTGGTCATTCTGATGTCAGAAGCTCACGTAATTGAAGAGATTCAGCTCTTTGTTTCTCCACAGCCAGTGGATAGCCTGACAATCTCACACAGCAAGGTAACACTGACCACAGTGAAAAACACACACAAACACACACACTAATCACAGTGGAGCTATATTTATGTGCCCTAAGCATCTTGACCAATCAGTTCCAGATGAGACGCTCAGAATGTGTTTTGATTAATCAAGGTGCAGACATAGCCAACATACAAAATTTCTTTATAGTAAAAATGATTCAGGCTTTAAACCCTTTTAACCAATGCTTGGCATTGAGTATGGTGACCAGCTCCAGAATTTCCTACTACTCTGACTGTGTGGTCATTTGATTTGATGCACCTAGGAGTGAAGGAATCAGTATGGGCACACAGCCCCTACACAGCAACCTGCAAGGCACTGTGTGCACTGAAACCTGTCTGTCAGAGCCAGCATTAACTTTACAGCAGCATGCGCCACACTAGCTCCTCCATGGGATTAGACCAGATGAGCCTTGGGACCCATGACAAATTTTGTTCAGTACTAGGCCCTGCATACAGAGAACACCACCTCAAGACCTGCACTTTAGGAGATACCCTGACCATCACAATTCCGCCCTTGTCAAAGTGTCTCAGGACCTTACGCCCATATTTCCTGCCTCCTATGCATATCATTCAGCATTAACGGTGCCTTCACAGATGTGCATGTCACCCAAGCCAAGTGCACTATACTGTACCTCCTTATCTTCACGGATGCTGGCTTTTGAACTGTACTAGCCCAGAGGATGTCCATGAATTGAGGAAAATGAAAAAAGAATTTCAAATGTTGATTTGACTGACAAAAAAAATGCTATTCCATTTAGCCTCAGTCCATCTTAAATGAGCTTAGGTCCAAAAAAGGTGATAGTATTTCAGGACTTTCTTTATTTATAGGGTTTCTTCTTAGTCTACGGACCCACCGGAATGGGATAAACAGTTACGGTTAATGACTGAATGAATGAATCTTTGTTGCATTATCACATTTTACATTGGATTTCAGGATGCATAAATGAACTGTGTTCATAGACAGAGTTTTTGGGAAATATTTCTGAGCCCATGAAGTCATTTCCGCTATAGAATATTATTTGTATTTTAATGCAGTGGCTTCTGAAGGCCTGAAGATCGCAACCACCCACTGTTGGTTTTGGGCCTTGTCCCTTGCAAGTAAAGCTTTCTCTAGGTTCTCTCAAACTTTTAATCATCTTATGTACTGTAGATGAAGCAATCCTCGGGTTCATTACTATTTTACATTGAGAAGCATTGTTCTTGAATTTTTGCATTATATTCCCATTTATTTTCTGCATACTATTTTAAAATAAATATAGGGTTTAAAGTTTTTTTTCGCATCATTGCATTCTGTTTTTATTTATGCTTTGCAAAGCATCCCAACATTTTGGAAACAAGGTTTGTATATCCCACCCCCTGACAGGTGACACTGTAATGTGATAATTAGTGTTATTCACTTTTCATACACATCATTGGTATTAATCATGTGGCTAACTAATGTATAGAGCACATATGCACTTGCACACACATTCAGAACGTTTTAATGTCTGTTTCTCACTGATCCTTATCAATCTTATCAAGTTTGTGTGTGTTGACCCACCGCTGCTAACCAGCTTTGCTAAAAGTGTTGCTAAAAATGGAACAGCGCAGGAAAACCAGGTTGTGTTAAGGTGTTAAAGGCTGAAAATTATTATCCTAATATTTTTCGTTCTCAACATTTTTCTCCCTCTCTCTCTCTCTCTCTCTCTCTCTCTCTCTCTCTCTCTCTCTTTCATTCTGTGCCCCCATCTTTCTCACTGTCTAGAAGTATTTATATATAGGCTCGAGGTCAGAGGTTCTTCAGTTGCCCTTGGCTAATTGTAGCCGGTATCAGTCTCAGCCGGACTGCCTTTTGTCCAGAGATCCGTACTGTGCCTGGGACAGTGAGGGACGAGCCTGTGTTCGGATCGACCTCCACCGGGGGTACACACACACACACACACACACACACACACACACACACAAACGTGCACGCAAACACACGTCTTTATCTCTAAATCCTCCAATCAGCTCTGTCTCTCACACAATCATCCTTTGCCCTATATGACGCCATAGCCTATACTCTCCTTATCTTTTCGCTCCTGTTTTCTCCTCCTCTACTTTTCTCCTTTCTCAGATTGATCCCCCTTACTATACATATTCACTTTATCTTCCCTTTATCTTGTCTTTATTCTTCCCTCTTTTTCTCTTTCCCTCCTATCCTCTGTTCTTAATCTCTTCTCCTCTCTACATAATTATGTACACACATATATACAGATACGCATACATACATACATACATAAATATACATATATGTGTGTGTGTCTGTTGTTTATCAATATATCTGTACCTGTCCACCTGCAGGTCCATGTCCACTCTGACTCAGGACCTCATGCTGGAGAGGTTTAAATCCAAAGCCAAGTTTGAGAAGCCCGTCTCCATCCCTAGCCCTGGTGAGCTCCTACTGCCCCCTGCTGGTCATTGTGTATATGAGGGCCAGCTCAATGGGGTTAATGCCGAATGTCTGAATATTAACATATACCATATTACTGTTACCATAGACATGTGTGCATTAAGGCCTGTTTATATTATTAATATTTACTTGTTGACTAGTTAAAGTACTCATGTTTTAGTATAAAAATGCTAGTATGTTTCCACCAGTGAGTTACAGTCATCCTTGATATGATTGCTGCAAATTCTGGAGTGCCAAAATGTGGCCAGAATTTGTAGACACCTGCCGATCTTTTTAAAGTCACTATGAGTCATTATGAACTCTGCCCCCATTTGCTCTGCTGGGATGTTAGAACATTGCTGTGAGGGTGTGATTTAATTTTACCACTCATGTTGCTGTGGAGCTTCTAGAAGCTATCCATCAGTGTTCACACCAGGTGCACAAGTAGTTCAGACTTTTTTTTTTTTTTTAATCTTACCTATTATATCTTTTCCTTTTTCCAGAACATTCCCGTTTACGGAACGTGACTGTGGTTGTGGGATCTGATTTGGTCCTCCCCTGTCAGCTCGTGTCCAACCTGGCTCAGCCGTCCTGGTTTCTGAATGACAATGAGCTGCCACTGTCCCCTGATGAGGAGTCTGGGGGGCCTCGTTTTGACCAGGCTCTTAGTGCACTGGTGGTCCCACAGGCTGGTGCACCGCAGGTGGGGCGCTATGTCTGTTACTCAGAGGAACGAGGAGTGAAATTCCAGACGGAGCGCTACCAGGTGGGTTTTGATGAGGATTATTTTTTTATTATTATTAAATAAATCGTCAACTGATGATGTATTTGTTGAGCATATTTGCATTAACTATAATATACATTTAAAACCAACATAACCAGTTTAGCAGCTATACTGCAGATGTAATATATAGGTATGGTAGCCTTATTGTAGTGGAGTTATACTGTAATTCCACAGCTGCTGTATTATAGCTGTATTACAATGGAGGGCAGCACAGTTGTGTTCTCCCTGTGTCTGTGTGGGTTTCCTCTCTCAGTCCAAAAAGACGCATGTTGGTGGGTGGTTTGGCTAGTTGGTTGATGAGCGTGTGAAACACTCTGATGGATTGGCGCCCTGTCCTGTGTGACCCATGAATTGGAATGGGTGCCTAAACAAAACTCACTTTAATCATCACATTCCTCATCAATGTTTCTTTCTCTCAGGTGGCTGTGGTGGCCAGTGCTCCGGTCTTCATGGAGGCCCGAGTGCCGGACGCCAGCATGGGTCTGTTCTGGGTCCTGGTCATCACTCTGGGTGCCGCCTGCCTAATGCTGCTCATCATGGCCCTGTACCTGCGGAGAAGGCTGAAGTTGGCTCTGGGGAAAGGTGCTGAGATGAAGCCCCTGGAGAGCACGCTGGTCTACCCCATCACTTTACCCAAGGAGCCTCCCACTTTGGTGCCCAGCAAGATGGCTAACGACGAGGACCGCTTCTGGGAGACAGGCGCTAATTATTACTGCTCCGATGGGTCATTAAAGATTGTGCCTGGCCATGCCATGTGTCCGACCGGCACTTCGTCCTCTCCTAGCGCTATCCCTGGTCAGCCCCTACATTCCCCCAGCCGGCTGAGTCTGACAAATATCCGCGGCTCCAGCTCTAACGGCTACGTCCGGCTCAACCTGAGCGTAGGTGGGGAGGAAAGGAGCGGAGCCAGTGGAGGAATAAGTGGAGCCAGCGCACTGGGCTTGAGCAGCCGAGAGAATGAGTACACCAGCACATTTAAGGAGGAACTGAGGAGGACCCTACAGCAAAGGAGCGTGCTGCCTGACGCTAATCCTGAAGAGTCCAGTGTGTAAAGGTCGCAACGTGACCCCGAAACAACCTCACCTACCTCCCTCCTTCACGGAGAAACACCCTCTCTTACTCTATCATTGATTTCTCTCGCTCTTTCT
Organism: Hoplias malabaricus; assembly: GCF_029633855.1. Classification (NCBI taxonomy): domain Eukaryota; kingdom Metazoa; phylum Chordata; class Actinopteri; order Characiformes; family Erythrinidae; genus Hoplias; species Hoplias malabaricus. The sequence continues at coordinate 10,727,426 of NC_089820.1, read as the reverse complement.
CCATTCAGACCGTTCTCTCTCTGAAGACGCTGTCCAGCTAAGGCTGTGTATGTTTTTTTGTTGTTGTTGTCCTTTTCAGCACTAGTTAGGTCATTTCTATTTCGCAAGGACACAAGCTTCACTGCTAGCCTTGCTTCAATGCATCTTAACAGAGCAGGTCTTTTTTTGTATTTTAAACAACACGACGGCAGGCCCACGTCCAAAGTGGTCAGCAAATATAACATAAGGTACAGCTCAGCGACTGGATAATTGGGCCTCAATAAAATAACTGACAAGTGAAAGGATCTGCATTGCTTTCATTCTAAAGCACAGCTTTTTGGCTTGAGGCAAGTGAAGGGGTCTGGATTTATTTCACTTTTTTGCGAGAAGAGAGGGAGAAGAAAAAGGATTTTGGACAAATCAGAACTTTGCGCTAGATGACAATCATGCTTTTCTCTCAGGCGGTGAAACCTGAGGAGGAGAAAGTGTGAAAAAAGAAGAGAGGAGAAGAAAAAAACAATGAAGGAAACTGTAAAATAAAGAAATAGCGAATGGATACTGACATAAGAGAAACAATCAGACTTTCTATACAGCTCGGTTTCAGATATTTTTTCATGTTGTCTTTTTCTCTCGGAATGTCTCGAGACTCAAAGCACTAATATATTGTGATGTTGTTTGTAATTTAAAAGACTTTTACAAATTTTTCTGCTTTTTTCTGCAACATTTGGACTGATGAAAAGTGAGACTTGCTGATTTTTATGGGTTTTGAGAATGTGAAAAGAGAATGGCTCATTTCTCTCTCTCCCCAAAAACCAAACCTTTATTTCACTCCCACTGTGTAGAAGGAGAGCGGAATGGCTTGAGGGGACCTTGTATATCATGACTGTACTGGATGTTTCAACAAGTGCATTATTGTGTGTTTGGCTGGGGGGAAACAAGGACAAAATGCCAAGTGAAATGGACCCCCAGCAAAACTGCGTAGTGGATAAAACTGTGGGTGGTGAAATTTTCTACACACTGCCTGTTGAGCATGAATTGCTTTAAATGAACTGGATACCAAACTTGACTTGGATGGATGCTTCCACAAAAAAAAAAAAAAAAAACAAAAACAAAAAAAAGGGTCACCTGATTGGATACTTGAGCAAACCCAAAGGATGGATTAAAACAGCAGTGACCAATAAGAGGCTGAGACTGGCTGACACAGGTAAATGTTTTTAGGAATATATGATGACTCAAGTATTTCATTGTGATGGACTGCATCATCAGTTTTGAAAGATGTTTCATATTTAATACACATTTTGCTGTAGCCATATGGGTGAAAAAAGTCATCTTTAATAGTTCACTTAAATTACTCCATTACAGATTCTAGTCCATCTGTTGCTCTGCATACTTGGTTAGCCACCTTTCACCCTGTCCTTTAAAGGTCAGGACCCCCAGAGGACCACCATGGTAAACATGGATCAGACACAGCAGTGCTGCTGGAGTTTTTAAAAACTGTGCCCACTCACTGTCCACTCTGTTACCCACACCAAACTTGTTAGTCCACCTTACAGACGTAAAGTTAGAGATAGCTCATCTGTTGGTCATCCTCAGTGACATTGAGGGATTTACAAATTTCAGCAGCACTGCTGTTTTAGATCCACTCATACAACACCGTAACCATTGAAGGAATCCTGGAAATTGCAAGACAGATGAAAGTGGGCTAACGAAGTATGCTGAGCATCAGATGGACTACAATCTGTAATCGTAAAACTACAAAGTGCATCTGTATGGCAATTGTGGTTAACGTAATGGATAACTATAGGAATGTAATTTTAAAGTTTTGGCTGATTGATGTAGGTCATATATTTGATAGAACACATAGCTCCTCCTAGGACTCGTCACAGTGGAGCCTCTTGAGGTAAACTAGAATGTTCCACTTTGGTGGTGCTTTTGTTAGTTGGCTGCTCATTGACTTATTCATAGTTTTTCTGCATGCACTGCCCAGCGTGATCTGCTGAAGGAGCAAAAAGTATTGCTTTAAAAGCCATTAAGCTGTATTAGCTATATTTGGTATCGTGTTTTTGATCTGTTTTTACTAAACGACAAAGCAGCTATTCTGTAAAACTATAGTTCTATGAAACTTTGACTGGGTGGTATGGGCACAGCAAGAAAAAATGATTTGTTATTTCAGCTTGGAACTGGTTCTGTGTGGTTTGCGGTTTGAGAGGTTTGAGCAGTTTTAGCATCTCAGCACTTCCAAGAGAAATAAAGGTGTGCCTGTTTCTCTCCTGTACAGGGTCCTGTATCACATCCACATGGACTGAAGCTTCAGAAGGACTCTTGCAGGACATGAGAGATGGACATTTTTCTTATTTGTGCTCAGAGAGAAGCAAAATAAGGAAACCATTGGTCATTTAGTGTAACTCCAGTGCTGAAGAGGTACTACCAAGGACAGCGTGGGTCTCTACTTTGTTTGCATGATGCGCTGCAGAAGCACCGTGGTCCACCACAACCCACCGTTCTCCACTGTCATGACTGCTGAAACGTAAAAACTTCAACAGATCCTATTCATGGTTGAAACCTTTTAAAGAAAACATTGTGATTCTGTTGGGTTTTTTTTCTTTCTTTCTTTCGCTGTGCCTCTTCACCTTGAGTTAAGCCAAAGTAGACTGCAGATGTGTTTTATTTTCTTTTCTACCCATTTCCTTTTTCTTATTTTTTTTTTCCTCTCCCATTTCTTTATTTAAGTCTGGAGTCCGTCCACTGCACAGGAAAAAAGAAAAACTGCTCTACAGAAACTTACTGAATATTCTTGTTGTTATTAATCTCTTTTTGATGGAAAAAAAATATATATATTTTGTGGCATGACAGCTTTATGATGTTTTCCAGCAGCTATTTGTTCTGTAGCGATCTCTACCATCGTTCATTACAGAAGGAAACTTAAAATACGATTAAAAAACAACCACAGTAAAGAAAATCCAAGGTTTAGAACAGGGATTTACAGGCTTTCACGTTAGTTTTCTAGCTCATTATTCACAAGTCAGCCTTGCTTATTGAGGCAAAAAAAAAAGAAAGAAAACCTTCTCAGGGTGGGGCTTTTTTGACTATATGAAAAAAAAAGAGAATACAAAAATCCTGTGCCAGCTACAGGTGGGAATTTCATTATTTGTTTCCATTTTGTTGTGTTAATTAGTTATGATTTCATTCAACAAGAACAAATGTCTTAAACGATGGAGCCATATGGCCCGGTTTATTGCTGCCTTTAGTGAATACGAATCTGAGAGCTGTTGCTATGAAGCCTATGATTGCCATTTCAAGCACTGTTCATGGTAAAAGGTTACTAAAAATCCATATGTGCACATTTAAATTGCATTTTGTTGCTGTTGTTCAGTCTCTGTCCTTCCTTGTTTACACCTAATGTTAAAGTTAAACTTGTTTAACATCACCCAGTCCAAAACTTGCTTTCATTTATTGGACACTGCCCAAAATGTGGTATAATGTGATATATTCTGGAGCGACTACTAATGATCCAAGTGGACTAGAGGTTCTGAAAACCCTAGCATTGGCACAATGCTAATTTTTGTCCCTTATGCTTCCATTAGCTACTAGCTAGCTATATTATCCTTGTCGCTCCAGTGAAAAATGAAAAAAGCATATTCAAATCACCAAACATGTCTTGGCTGAATGATCCCATCTGAGGTAAGGGGGAACATGTGTAAATCTGATTGCCCACCACTGACTTTATGACCAGAAGTAAAGAAGTAAATAAGTGCAGAAGTAAAGAGACTGAGAAACAGCTTATGCGCTAAATGCTAAATTCTTCCGAAATCAGGACACTGACCCGAGTTTAACCCGTACAATAGACTTGAAAGTTATCAGAGAAGAACGCGGTGCATGGCTTGTTTTGTAGCGTTTCTTAAATTGTGTTGTCACCAACAGTGTCAACTTGGGCTTTGTTCAATTCCAGGCCATTTCTGCTCCTGTCTCTACTTCTACTAGATTCTAAATCTGCTGTTTCTTGCTTTAATTTGTGTTTTTTATTGATAGCTTGCCTACTTTTTTAATATTTGTCTCTTGTTGTCGCTGTTTTGTTTAGTTTTTATTACTATTATTGTTTTTTATTTTATTTTAAGGATTAAGTAACTTATTTTGCTTGTACAAAAAATGTTGATATTTATTATCATTGTACATATGCCCTTATTTTTTATATATGTATATATCTACATGAAATAAAGTAGAGTTCAATTCACAGTGTGGACTGTTTCTGTTGTGCTCCTTGGAGTGATCAAACTCCATCGAGTAAGACTGGGTTGAGATGGAGTGGTAGGTTTGTCGCAGAAGAAACCATGGGCAGTACCTAACTGGACATATGCTCTTTTGGAAAAATGCCTTTAAATTGTCACTGAACTGTTTCACCATCTAGTGTACATCATTACATTCCAATGCTCCTAGCAAAGTAGATTAACATTGAGTTAATATTGATATACATGTGCATACACAATCAGACCAAAGAAATAGCACACTCATTGTCCCATTATCAGCTCCACTGACCATAGCATTGTACTTTGTAGATCTACAATTACAGACTGTCGTCAATCTGTTGCTCTGCATATTTTGTTAGCTTCCTTTCACTTTTTTTTAATTTACAAGACCACCACAGAGCAGGTATTATTTGAGTGGCGGCATAGTGCGTTACAGTGCTGCAGTGACACTGATATGGTCATGGAATGCTGTGTTTTAAAGTTATACAAGTGGATCAGACACAGTACTGCTGTCACACACTCAGTGTCACTGTGGGACTGAGAATAGTACACCAACCAAACAGATCCAGCTAAAGGTGTCCTGTTGGACCACTGAAGGGCTAGACAAACCCAAATTCTGTGGCGACAGATGAGCTGCTATCTCTGATTTTACATCTTCGAGGTGAACCTACAGGATGGGTGTTGTCAGAGAGTGGGCACAAATTTGAAAAACATCAGATGTTCATGGTTTCCATGCCATTTAAGGTGGAACAGTGGAAAGGAATGTGTAACATTTCAGACACTGGAAATAATCACAGAGCTAGTATTTGCCATTCCACCTTAAATGGCGTATCGGTTATTAGTACCGTTTTGAATGAGTTAGCAAAAAGTTAACACTAATTAAAAAATAAATAAAAAAGTACACAGCAAAACAGCTTCCACCTCTTGAAGTGTCTGGAGACTAGTCTGCTAGGTATTTATGCTGAGCACACTTTTCTGGATATATGAGGCACAACAATGACATAGAACTCATTGTCATTTATTTACTCTAGTTATTGCAGTATGTGATTTGCATCTTGAAAAATTGTGGATTTGAAATAGGAATGTATTTAAACATTTGAGAAAGAAACAAGGGGAGAAATTGAAATTTATTTTTCTCATTTTCTGAGCCCAGCTGGCACTGTAACAGAAAAAGAACATGATGTTGTGTCTCCTGTGCTTTGTTGGGATGTAATTATGATCTATGGCCTGTAAAACGGTTATTAGTTTTCAGGATGCGACGGTTATAAACATTTCAATCATAATCTTTATCGCTAGTTATCAAAGCTGTATCGCTGGCATTGTTTCAGAGTTGTGCTGGTGACTGTCGTACTGCTGATATCACATATTCACTCATCCCCAGCTGACATTCACACAGCCCCAGACACCAATCTAATCTCGCTATTGTGCAATCTATTCTCATTAAGTCTCTCTCTGTTTCTCTGTCTCTCTCTCACTCTCTCTCTCACTCTCTCTCTCTCTCTCCCTCTCTCCCTCTCTCTCTCTCTCTTTCGTTTATCTTACTGTTTTAGTCCAAAGTAGTTTTATTATTATGACAGCAAAGAAAACAATATGGCTGCAAATGCACTGCTCATTAGTCTCAATGTCTCATTCTTGTTATCCGTTTGTGTGTAAGTCACACACACACATGCATAAACACACACACACACACACACACACTCACACAGCTGCAGGGATCAAGCTTGGAGCTGACCTGATAAATACACCCATCCTCATCCCCTACTCTGACAGTTTATAATTACAGCTATCAACCTTTACCACCTTACAAAACAAAGCCTGAATCATTTGCATTCCACTGCATCTGTGAGAAAACGGAAGGGAGGGATGAGAGAATAGACAAAGGAATGGAGAGATGAGGGAGACAAATAATGTTCCGGTGGACATGAACAGGATCAAAAGCTTCTTCTTTTGAATCTCTCTGATCAGCAGCTATTTATTCCCCACAGACATTCAATCAGTAATCCAGTGTCCAGCCAACCATCACACACACACACACACACACACACACTCACTCTCTCTCTCTCTCTTATTCGTGACCTATGCCGGCCTGTAGAGGATTAAAGCAGAATAGCTCCAGCTGGGAACCTTTCTAATGCACACAGCTGTGGCATCACATGTGTGTGTGTGTGTGTGTGCGTGTGCTGGTATTACTACACTACACATCCTAAACACCTGAACATCCTATATTTCTTCAGAGATGAATAAAATCAATGGTGAGTTTGTCCCTGCAACACTAACCCTTTCTAACTTGTAAGAAAACGCCAAATTGAATAGTTTGAACATTTCTCTGATGATTTGATGCCATTCACCTACAAGAGCAATTGAGATGATGGATGATTAGTTCACAAGGTCACAAAAGTGCTCCATCATTCAGGTCCAACATATATGGGCTTTACATCTCTCTGGTTGATTCTTGCCACTGGACCAGTTGATCCTGTACAGCTCCAGAACATCTTCTTTCATGTCGTCCATTTTCTATGGAGGTCATCTTCGCTGTCCAATGGGAATGATTAGTTTACATCATCATTTGAACACAGCAGCTGTCCTTCATATTGTGTAAAAATTCATGGACCAATGCTCCACAGTTACTTGGGATAAAATCGTTTTACATTCACTTCTACTGAAAGATTTTTTTCCTTCTTCTGTAAAGTTACTAGGTTTGGGAGTTAAATGTTTTTCACTGGACAGCGATGTTATAGAAACTGGATAATGTTTGTATGGAGTGTGGACACAAATAAATGTCTATAATAAATGTTCATATGATTTAAAGTAATGAGTTCACCCATTATAAGATGTGTCAAAAGATTTTCGACATATTACACAGCCATCACTTGCAATAGAAAATATATACATTGTTTGACTGGGTTATGTTCAGTTTAAATTAGCCCCTTTTTTTTGTTTTTCTAATGGAAAATATACATTAATAATATATTTAAGTATCACAGAAAATAAATTTCTGTGCATTTAATGCACAATTACTGGGGAAAATATAACATGTCACTATATTTATATATTATGTTGTTTTCCCCAGTATGTTAAACCCAGCACATAAATAGAAACAGTGCCCTGAATTTGCAGAATGCTATATTTAGGTGTGTTCCCCGTAGGGGATGTGTTCACATATGGTCTCTCAGAAAATCTACAAAACATGTAAAAACAAAACTGAAAGCAGGATATATTTTCTTTCATTTTATCTTAAATTGCCATCTTTGTGAGTGAACTAATGCCCTTATACTAATGAATAAACTTGTCTTTAAATATCACACTCAGTATTCACTGGAAAATGAAAGGAATTAATTGTAATATGTGTAATTATGTGTAAAATTATGGAAACAATTTGTGTGTAACCATAAATGGAATATCAGTTTCCTAAATATTAATTCAGTAGTTGCACCTTTAATAAAGGTTATTGCCCCAAACATTGCCATGGTCCTGAAAAAATTGTATGTTTGTAGTGTAAAAAAATACTTTCACTTGTTTCTGCATTGTTTCACATTACGTGGACCCAGTGCAGTGATTAGAGTGACCCTGGTGAAGTGGAAGACAACACACTAGAAGTGTTTGCTATCTACATTTAATGCCAAAATGACTCATTTTTTACCCTCTCTTCAGACATAGACAGATCACAGGAAAAGGACTGGGTTGTTGTATTTTATGTTTGTGGATCGGTAAGAAATACAGAATACAGTTCCCCAAAATGATGAGCTACTGCACTCCAAAAGCAATTTTTTTCGTAATATATCCCATTTAAGAAGCCTCTATTGCTGACAAAGGTGTTCAGCTGTGTAAACAAAGTTTGTATTATTTGCAAAGAAATTCAAACTGTATGCCTACAAATGGATAGAATAATCTTTAACATTATAACAGTATTATATTACCATAATTTAAGACTATGTTTCTGACCGGGGTATTATTTTATCCAGTGTAGAAAAGTGTGTGTGCTCATGCTCTGCTGTTGTATACAGAGAGAGGAGATGGTGAGATCAAATATAAATATAAAAGGCCAGTGTTAGTTGTGTTCCAGCTGAATGCTGGCGTGAAGCAACTAATGAGGGAAAAGCCAGAGAGGTTTGCTTGCTTTGACAGAAATGGGCCAGGCTGAATCAGCCGAGCTCCAAGCCATGCTGTATGAAGTCCCAACTGACTTCATAGCACAATCCTGCCTCCGTTTTTTCAGGGTTGTAAAATCAGCGCTGTGCATTCAGCAGCACAACTCCGTGTTAAAATACCCCACTGCAAACTATACAACGCCAGCTTTTACCTTAAATCTATAAATGTGTTCCAAAATATCCTGTGCTGCTTAAGACACCAATAGCAGTAGTGAACATACCCTGCAAAACAATACTGCATATAGTAGGGGTCATATAAATAACATTTTTTACTTGTGTAAAAAATGTCTGAAAAAATGGGACCCAATACTTTTCACATGATTATTAGATGCTAATTATTTTACACCAATCATTCAAATGACTCTCTCTCTCTCTCTCTCTCTCTCTCTCTCTCTCTCCCCAGTAGCTCCTCAGTAATGGAACCTTCAATCAAACATTTAATTGTAATTGTATCTCATTTTTGAGGGCAGCCGTGGCCTTGAGGTTCAAGATGTGAGCTTGAGGACCGAGGGTCACCCGTTTAATTTCTGGGACTGGCAAGGAAAAATTAATTCACGGCTGAAGTACTCTTGAGCAAGACACCTAACCACCAAACTGCTCCCTGGGCGTTGAGGTGGTTGGCAGCCCCCTGCTCAGGTTGTGTGTGTGTGTTAACTGCACCTAGTGTTTGTGAAGAATTGCTCTCTAGTGTTTGTTGTTGTGTTCACTGCCACCGATGGGTCAAATGCAGAGACGTAATTTCCCTAAGGGGATCACTAAAGGTGTTTGTTCTGGCTAGTTGTCTGGTAAGAGATATTTGGAAACCACCATGATGCATCTGATTAAAATGCCTTAGATGTAGTTCAGTGCTTTCTCTTTACTGCAACGGGTGGAATATATAGAATAATACCGTAGTAATATATTTCTAGAACCCTGCTGTGTGTGTGGTTCTTAAAGAAACAGGTACAGACGATACGTAATATCAACAAAGTACACACACACACAACAGCTGCTAACAGCATAAAAACCTAAAGTGGCTAAATGAAGGTACTTGTGTCAATGAGGGGTTTCTTAACAACATTATTATTAAACACTGAGTTAGGTGAGGAGCAGAGGGCCATATGCCTCCACTATAAGCAATTACTACTTGGTATACAAGTTACATGTCAATTAACAATATTAGTGTACAATTGAGCTCACACTTTGTTTTACCAATGCAGTCCCAGTGGTAATAATAATGCTAACATTTGAACATTATCTAAGTTAAGGGAGCTGTATTATGACCGTAATAAACTCACAGGTATCTGAACGCACACAGTGGGGGAAAAAAATCAACAAATGTTCCACACAAACTATAAACTACTTTCCCCCATCCACTAATATAGGTCCACTCCACTTGTTTAAACTGCTACACTGCTGAGCACTCTCAGCTAGTCTCTAGACTCACAGTCTGATTGGCTAAAGGAGGGGAGCAATGAGGGGTGCATGCACTGTGAGTGTGATTCAGTGGCAGCAACCAATCAGGATAGTCTATGATCCAAACCTTCAGGCCTTTGTAACAGTGGTTCTTATTATTATTATTATTATTATTATTATTATTATTATTGTTTTACATTTGTTACAGCAGCTAAAACTAAAGTAAATAAGCACAACACAAGGTGCATTTTGAACTCTACAGAGAACATATATGTTCTCGACCTGAGCACTCCAGCCAAAATGTGGACTGTACAACTGGACTCATGATGATTCTTAAAGCATCAACAGATGTTTTATTCAAATGCCACATTTCATGGGTTTGACCACCTTGTGGCACCACAAAGGTGCAGCTCTATCAGAGCCACCAAGTGCAGCAGAATTGGTTATCTACAAATAAATCTCTCGAGGTGGGCCTCCTGGCTTAAGTTTAAGCTTACCAAACTTTATCAACAAAAATGGTAATACAAGTCTGATTCACCTCAGTGCATTGCCCTTCTTTTTTGAGTTTTATGCATTTTAAAAATGACCCCCAAATAAGTGAAATAAGTTATTTTTTAAAATATAAATATAAATGCAAAATAAATGTAAGTGCTTCACAATATGTTATGCTTCACATAAACTTCAGTTCCTATGCTGAAAGATGTACTAGAGATTGTGGAAGTTCTGCTGCAGTGCCGTAGGGAACTCAGAATTGAGGTGTTTTGGCCTCAAACTCCTTTAGTTATTTAAAGATTTGAAATATCTGGGGTTTAAGCAGAAACATCTGAGGCCTTTTGAAGGCTGGGATGGGGGTGGGGGTGGTGTAGTCCTAACTTCCATTCAAAGAAAAAAAGTTTATATTTTAACACTGGTTAGCGCTATTTAAGATCAATTCATCAAAACCTATTTTTAAAACATCAGCAGCAATTAATTTGTTGTTGAAATTCCATGGTTAATTGAACCAACAGGGCTGCTCCAAAACTGATCAGAGTAAAGTCTGATTATAGTAGGTTACATGGAAACTTTGGATTTCTGCTGTATAGCTGCTATTTTGGAGCTACAAAAGTTGTTCTTAGAGTGACACTATGCTCATTTTTTCACTACCACTTCTTCTTAATCTGTTTATATAAGATTAACCGTCAGCTACCTTTTTATTTTACTTGCACATGATTTTCATAAATATTAATGTATTGTGGACCGGTTTCCTGAGGATTTAAGTAGAATTCCTACAGCCCCCCTTGACCTCAGGCTGTAAAAACACAATCTAGATAATACTCTAGTAATAAACTGTACAGAGTTGTCATTATTTGTGATATTCCAGAACCAAAGATGATATCCACCCTGAGCTGTAATAGCTGCTCACAGCAATATTTCCAATTCAAACTAATTAGGCCCTCAGGCCAAAATCTGAACGAGGAATTATAAAGTAGGACGCAAATGTATTCTGTTCTCTATTGGTCAGTGTCAATACACATTCAAAATGTATGGGATATATTTTTTTAATATGTATGAGATTTACAAAAAAACACAAGCAGGTGCAGCATGAGAAACAGAAACAGAAAAACAAGTTTACAATTATTGAGTTTTTCAGCCTTAAATTTCAGCAAGTGACATCACTCACCATCAATGCCCAAATTATACCAAAGTCGTCTCATTGTCATGAATTGCCCTGTCTAGTGTCTTCCTGCTCTGCCTGTGTCCCTTGTTTACTGTCATGCTTTGTCTCTCTGTCTTTTCACTTTGTCTTTCTATCCTTGTTTTGTGCTTTGTCATGTTCCCACCATGTGCTCTACTTGTTTATGTCAACCATGTGCTTGTGACTCCTCATGTGATATCTAGGCCCCTCATTTGTGTCATGTGACTCTTGTTCTCAGGTGTATCTCATTTCCCTTTAGTTTATAAGCCCTGTCCCAAGTCTCAGTGTTTGTCCACCATTTATCTTCTTGCCTTTCTCTGTCTAGGTTTTTCTCTATTTGGGTCAAGCTTTCTAGGTCTCTCTGTTTAGCTTTCTATGTCTCTGTTTAGCTTTCTATGTCTCTGTTTAGCTTTCTATGTCTCTGTTTAGTTTAGTCTCTCCGTTTAGGTATTGTCTTGTAATTCTGAGTATTTGTTTAGGTCTCCATAGTGTCTAGGTCTGCAGGTCTCTGTCTTGGTCTTCAGATTGTCTAGGTTTTTGTTCTCCTTTTATTCAGTTATTTGAGATTCTTTTCTTGTCAATCTTAGTCTTCATGTCTGTGTCTAGTGTTTTGTGAAGTTTCACATTCTTTGATAAGTTATTTTTAGTTAATGTATCCTTGTTTGCTCTATTGTGTCCTTTTGTTATTTAATAAACCCTCCCTGGATTTACCTCTGTCCCCCGGGTGACATGCATTGGTCATTACCATGACACTCATGCATTGGTGTGATTGTGCTAATTTGTGCAGTTACAAGAAACATTTGTGCTCTTTTACAAATCTTGTTGTTAAGCAATAATTATTGAATTTGTGATGTCAGCAGCCCCTCATTTGTGGCCAAATTGCACCAAATTGGGCTCATTCATTAGTCCTACGTTTGTGTGGTTAAAATAAATACTTATGCTCATTTACTGGGTTATTGGCTATGAAACATTTATTTGAGCCGGTGATGTAACCTGCCCTTTTCTCACCAGGTTGAAGGCAACATGAAACTTGGAAGTATGGATGTCATTATAGGTTTAAAATCACACAGTCTGATCAGCCACAACATTGAAACCGATCTGCCTAATATGATCTAGACCTTAATACTTGCCTGCCCATATTACCTACTTTCAACACATCAACTTCAAGACCTTAATGTTCACTTAAGGTATCCCCCCATGACAGGTGCCACTCTAACAACATATGTCATCTGTCAGTGGTTTTAATCTTCTTTCTGATTGGTGTATGGTATAAGTAAAACATATTACTATTTCTTCTTCAAAGAAGCCAAAATTTTGTGTTGTATGATTCCTGTTATGTCTCTTCCACAATCCCTCTCCAGGTCCAACCAGACCTTTGATGCTGGTTTAAGATGCCCCTAAACAGGAGAAGAATTGCAACCTAGCAATCTCAGATTCAAACACCTTTAGAAACATTAACATGAGGCTTTCTCAACAGAAAAGAAATCTCTCAGAGAAAGTGTGTCTCAGAGCAAGTGTGTCTTGAAGGTTGAAAGTATCTATATAGTAGTGTATAGTAGTGTTCCTCTAAAAGGTTCCTTTGGCACAAATTTTTCGATTCAGCTCAAGAAAAAGTACTCAGTCATTTATTGCTCAAGTAATCTGGTTTATAAATCTCCTTGAGACACAGCATGGGAATCTCAAATCAGAATGTCCAAGCAACATAGTGCTTTTGAATAGCACTGAAGAGCTACCCCCTTGTTTAAGCAGTTCCTAAATGTGTGTGAGTGAGTGATGCTTCACATCTCCAAACAAAAGCTTTTGGCTCAGCAGTAGAATCTATAGCTTTGAAATCCTATGCACAAGGTAAGACCTTCTCTGCAAAACCATCGATTTTCTCAGTGAACAGCTTTTTTAAAGGACCTGCAACTGGCCTTAATAAGCTGGCAAGCCTCAGCTGACGCTACCAATCAAAGCCACAGTGAAGACCACCTGAAGTAATAAAGATACAGGAACAAAAATATGACCAGAGCCAAGATTTAAGTTGTATTGATTTTATGTCATAAATCTAATTAAATCTAATAAATATTTTTTATATTCAACAAAATGCTGAAATAGTGAGCTACTATAATAAAAACAATGTTGAAAATCTACTGAACAAGCAGAAGTTGTGTTCTAATATGGAACACACAGTTGATAAAATAGTAAAATATGCCTCTAAGTGTATCAACAATGGGCAAACAATGTATGAGCATTCAGCAGCTCATGAGCCAATAGTTGTCCTCATGGGTAGATTTGAGGGTTTAACAATAAATCCTGCTCTATTTTCACCCTCTACCACACTACCCTTCAGATCATTAGATTTCAAGTGTCTTTCTCACAGTTATCTAATATTATTTAATATAGTTGTTTAATATAATTATTTACTTCCACCACTGTTCTCACTACAGGTGAGTTCCTTAACTTCATAGAGGATTTAGAGCCCAGACTAAGGGTGTTATCTCAGCCCACCAAATGAAGTTAGAATCCATGTCCTAAATTAAATCATATATCATGTACCTCAACAGAAAAAAAAAATATGAGAAGGACAAGTCAATAGCAAATTTGCATTTTTCCAATAACAGAGATATAATAAATAAAATACTGACATACATTAATGTCAAAATAGGCAAACAATGCATAATAGTTAATAATTCCTCATTAGTAAACTCAGGATAAGATGTCATAGATATATATTTGATCAAAATGTAAAATAGAGGACAAACAATGTCCTGGTTTCCAACAGAAATCGTCCCCTAGCTCTTTATATGCTTAATTTATTCAAAGCCCACAGCAGTACAGAAAGAATATAATATTCTGCACTATTATCAGACTCATCAAGCTGAAGAATACAACAATTTGCAAGGGCAACTGAGAACAGTTGGGGTTGAAGAAATAGCAGTTTTACTCATAGCCTGAACATCAGAAATGCAGCTGTTCATCTCATTTTTATAATGAATTGCGTCTGTTCATCTGTTTTATAGATGAACAGACTGCCCACTTGAGATTGGATTGAGAATAAAGTGGACCATTACCTAAAATCAGTTTGACATTCTTGGCTTCCTAAGCAGTGATTGATTAGGAACTGGGCAGTTATTCCTATCAGCAAGCTGGTCGGCTCTTTTCATTAAAAGGCTCTAATACAGACGCCATGCTGAGCATTATGAGCTTTCCTACTCACTTCGCAGCCAGTTAACTATGTCTAATATATATGATTCAGTACCAGATATCAAACTTCAGTACCAGATATTTAAGTGTTCCAACTTGGAATTATAATTTTTTATAAATTATAATTTATAAAAACTTTGGATACACTGTGTTACACTCTCTCTCTCTCTCTCTCTCTCTCTCTCTCTCTCTCTCTCTCTCTCTCTCTCTCTCTCTCTCTGTGGACCATGCTGAAACACTGTAAACATTAGTTAAATTGTGGGATTTGCTGATTTGTCACCCATTTACAATACTCCCTCAAGATCACAGCACTTCCTGATAACACAAACAGATGGAACCAGAAATGGTAACTAAAGCTCATTCATTAGAAATGACACATTGCAGACATAGTGGCTTTATTTATTATTAATTATATATTCTCTAACCTTTATTTAACTTTTTTTCTCAGAATTATTCTTAATCTTAATCTGTTAGTCTTAAACTTTTTTGTTTATATATATATATTAGTACACTTATATAATAACGTTTTAAATAATAGTACAACAGTAAATAAAATTAGATCTGTTTTTAAGGTCTCAAACAGCTCCTTAATCCCTACCTTAATCCCTACCTATGTTGTACACACTACTAAGGGAGCAGGGAGCTTTATGAGATTTGAGATTCAACCAGTCTCTTCACTACGCTACCCTGGAGGCTGCGTATCACTTTCAGTTACAATTCATTGGACGGCTTTTTATCACGTGACAACGATCTTAAACCTGATTGGATTATTCATATGAAAAGGGGCGTACTCTGTAGTTCTCTTCGGTTAGAGTTTTACTGTTGAATTTTAGAGGTTATGTTATATATTTTGCTAGTTTTAGTGTCATTTTCATGTTTTAAATATGATACAAGTTACTTTACTGTAAGTAAAGGAGGTCCTTTCCATTTTTATATAGCTCTTTTCAGAGGTTTTGATTGGTGAGTCGGCGGCTTGTTTCTGTAAGACCCGGTAAGGAGCGAATTTTGAATTTTAAGTTAACCTTAGCGGTTAGGGCTCCTTTTTCTACAGAAAGAATATAACATTCTGCACTATTATCACACTCACCAAATGAAAACTACAATATTTTGCAAGCTGAGAGCAGATATCGCTATTGGGGTTGAAGAAATAGACAGCAGTTTTACTCGTAGCGTCGAACGTCAAAAATGCAGCCTGTTCATCTCATTTTTATAATGAATTGCGCCTGTTCATCTGTTAGATTTATAGATGAACAGACTGCTTACTTGAAACTGGATTGAGGATGTTTGTTTTCTAATGTTCGGTTCCACCTTAAATGGTGCAGCAGTACAACGTATCCCTATTTAAGGTGGACGGTATTGTGATATAATATGTGATATAGTGATAAATATTAGCACCGTTTCGAAACTACTTGTCAATGGTAGAAACAGACGTGCACTTTTACAATTCCAGTGTCTTCACAAGTGTAACAAATCTGTTTTTTCATGTCTACAGACCCACGTGTCAGATAAAAGGTAACGTTATTTTAGTTTTAGCTAACGTTACAGTAAAGTCACCTGCTAACGTAAAAAATTAACGTTAACCCAGCAGATGAGACTGAGATATTATCCGTTGAGCTCAGTGACTTTTAAACTGGATTTCCATTTTGTTTCTAAACCTTGTTAACCATTCAGTCTTGCGATGTAAACAAAGGCATCAAAAGTGATATGATGTTGCTCCACAGAGAAACTCATTTACCGGGTTGATAGTTGGAACCAGATATTTGAGGTTGTTCAATGCCTCTGAATACTGCACTACATAAATACATTATAGTGGAATGGATACAAATGCTATGAGACTTTGCTTTTATGTAGTTTTGAAACATTTGGCCTTAAACTCTTTGCAATAATTTGTTCTTGGCTTAGAAACGCACACAGGGCTTATTTCATCTTATTCATAACTTCTATTGTAAAGATCTGTTTATGTAGTGATACATGTGTAAGAACCAAGAAGTTGCATGCATTTTTACGGCTGGATTTGGGTAGTAAATAAAATTCAAAATTGCATTATAAAAATTGGTCTCTTTGCTCTGCAACGAACCACTTTACATCCAGACAATCTGAATTAGTTTTTTCCCCTTCTAAACATCAACCTAATCAGATGATCTAAAAACTCTGTTGATTATTCTTTTAATTTATACCCAATCCACATGGATCTGAATATTTTCACAAAAGCTTTTGTCTGTATTTTAGCCTCTCATCCACAAAAAAATGGCATTTTAGGTCACTGAAAATGGAGGTTATTGAAAACGCCATGATCAGTGGCGTAATGTTTACAGCAAAAACACAACTTTTTGGAAATGCTGACATCATCTACCATGCTTGTCTCAGAATGCAATTCAAATAGCTCCTTGCTCCCTATATAGTGAATATGTAAGCCATAAAACTACAATGCATACATGCAGATAGCACTAGATTTCAGATTCATACATATGAATAAGGGTGCCTACACACTAGATAATGTGGTAGATGCATACGCATTCATTGCACGTCCGTCTAGAAGGCATGTACATGGCTGGAGCAAGGGTGGGGTTTGTAGCCCGAAATTCATCAGGAAACAAGACATTTTACAACTGGAAGGAAATATGGACCATTGAAAACCAGACAAAAACCTGAAAAAACAGTTATTTCATGCACTACATCGCGAGTATGGAGTGATTTCAGATTAAACATGCCTAAACATTTCTTTCATGTTGTTGTCTGCTCCTGTTGTTTTGATGTCTCTGGAGATACTATGGCCCACTACTGTACTGACATGATGATGCAGGAAAGAAAACATCCAGTTTAAAAAAAAAAAAAAAGGTCCGTGTGGACGTAGCCTTAGACATACGAGCTGTATGCACATGTTACCATATAACAACTCGGCCTACGTATTTTCCCCCAGAATTAATCTGTTTAGATGCTGAACATAGAGATACAGAACATAATTCATGACATAATACCTAAATTAATTTATTTAATAAAATAAACATTATAAAATTGGTCTTTAAATGATGATTTTTTTTATCCGTCTTATTCTGTTGTAATAAATCCAGTTTATTTATCGTCTTTCTTATACTGTGCATTAAAACAACTCTATTGACCAATTTACATCTTTTGTTTAAAAAACATTTTGGCTCCAAATTCTGAGACAAGTCCGCCTTCTGTAATCAGGATGCATGTCTAAATTGTTTATCTTTTCTTGTGTTTAGTGAGCAGATTCTAACAGGACATCAGCATGGACAGTATTGAGGTTGTGGGCAGCCGGACCCCACTGGGTGCCCTCTCTTCTTCCCAGCAGAACAGTGAAGCTGGGGATGCAGATTTTACAAAACTCACCCCATCTGACTTCGGCATATCAACAGACAGCTTTTTAACTTTTTCCAAAGAAAAAGGTAAGAAATCATAGAACATTTGATGTGTCTTTTAAGGCCACTAAAGTGCCAGATATTGCATAGGGTTGTCATATTCAGGATTAGAGTTTTATTGTAATATGCCAAATTAAACAGGAACTTATTTTGACTAGGGATGCATAAATACTATTTTTTTCCAACCAAGGACGAGTACAAGTATATGTTTTTGTTCTTGCCAATACCGATACTTAAACTTAAGCAATCAGGAGCATTGTGTAATAGTATAGTTATCAATTAAATCATTTTTTAAAACTTTATTGTTCACACTGTCAATCTT
This sequence comes from Hoplias malabaricus, assembly GCF_029633855.1. Lineage (NCBI taxonomy): Eukaryota > Metazoa > Chordata > Actinopteri > Characiformes > Erythrinidae > Hoplias > Hoplias malabaricus. Next base: position 10,709,094 of record NC_089820.1, on the reverse strand, counting down.
TTATTTAGCATTTTCCCACATTAAACCATAGTGCTGGACAATGTAAGCGCAAATCAATATCACGATTAATTGTACATTTTACCATAATTATGATTAATGAATGATTTTGTGTTTGTATTTTTGACCCTCATACTCAGTGACGAGGCTTGTACTGTAAATGTACAAAGTGCTGACGTAAATTTTACTTCTTGACAACTGCCACCACCTCATAACACAAAAGACATACTGGTTTTTCTCCTTGAAGCACAAACATGTATTCACCTTCCCATCTCTCTTGAAACTGTCTTCCATTGGCATCAATTTAAATTTTCCTGGACAATTTGGGATCAATATTTGTAGCTATTTCTTAATTCCACTTGTTGAAAAAAATCACATCGAAGATGATACACTGTAATCTAGTGGTGGAATGCCATCACTTAGCGGGCAACATAATCGGCATGAATTGTGGGAAATGTAGTTTAAGGTCAATGCATGCTTTAGAATTAGTGGCGGAATAATTAAGTCTAAAAGCGTGTATTGACCCTAAACTCCATTTCCCACGATTCATGCCGATTATGTTACCCGTGAAGTGACGGTATTCAGCCACTAGATTGCAGTCAATCAGATCTTAAAAGCTCTTGCGGGCCACATCAAATCACACGGCGGGCCACATTTGCCCTGCGGGCCTTGAGTTTGACACATTAGCTGTAGAGTATATTGCTAAATGAAAAAGAAGTCATTGAAATACATGTACGTTTTTTGGGTTATGACATTTTAAAGACTTACACAATATGTCCTACGGCACAATATGGCTTTATATTCACAACTTAAGATTTTATATATAGTCTAGAATAACAAAACAAACAAAGATATTAGCCCTAATTTAAAAAACAATGCTGCAATTTAAATTTCAGTTACAATGTTGATTCCATATTTTGCCCAGAATAATTCAGCCTTGGCTATAATATGATAAAGTAACTTTTGTTTATCCCCAGATAAATCCAGAGTGGCACAACTGAAACTAAGACGGCGATCCAATATTGGGGCAAGGGGATCACCTGAAACCAATTCCCTCATTCGCTTTAGAGCCAAGGCTGCTCTAAAAACGCAGACACCACAGGTGTGTATTTATCATGCAAAAACATAATTTTATCAACATTTATTTTGATAATTCTTAATGTATATTTTCCATAATCAAAATCAAGCCACAAGAAACAGGCATCTAGACTCTACTCTGCTAATGAGAAACTGTTTACATATACAGTCTCCATTCACTGTCAAAACAATGTGTTGATTTGATGTTCTTGTCCTTGTGAAGCACATGCTGCCGAGCCCGCTGTTTTCAGGCTGCAACTCCATAAAACAGAAGATGGCTGCCTTCCAACGGCTGATGGGAGAAGATGAGGAGAATTTAGAACAATCTGCCACCCTGATGGCAAAAGAGGAGGAGGGCGATGGAGGAGTGAGCGGCAGTTTATCAAAAGATGTCCAGACTGGTTAGTTTCTCTAAAGATAGACTTGCCTCTAATGTTCCATAAAACATCTAATGTCCCTGACTGAGTGCCTGGGCACTTGAAATAGATCATTGTCCACCCAGGACTGTTACTATCATTTGGTGGCTTCATGAATGCCTAATATTGTTTTGGTTTTCATTAGATGTACATCAGACTGGAAACAAGCTATTCATTCCTCAATATAATTTTTGTTTCATCTATATTTTTAATACATAATCATGTCTGTGATGTGAAGTCAGTAGTGGCAGTATTTGCCTGTATCTGACATTTTAGATTTTTGTTTGTCTTCTCTGGTCATAACTGAGCATACATTTCTCAAGTCCATGATTTGAATGACATTTGAACTAATAGTTTATGGGTTTCGTGGTGGGATTTCTGCTTTTTAAAAAAACAATCGGAAATCTCTATTTTATTGTTTAAAGTTTAAAATAAGTCGGAATGTCATGAGTAATTAAAAAAAACAACAACTTTATTTTAAATGTCCTATGAATTTTTTCCATTGCACACTGAATGTAGTTTTGGAGAATAATAGATTAGTTGCTTTTTCTTCTTAAGTTCTTCCTTCGGTCTGTGTTTGCAGATACAGATTTCTGTTTGGAGGAAAGGGAGGACCAGCTAACTACTAGTAGACACCAGCCTGCTACAACAGCACCTCCATCTAAGAAACGCCGCAGGGTCCCACTTGGCTTATGTGCAGAGGAAATTCAGGAGGAACCACTTTCTGATCTTCAGAAAACAGAGGAGCCAGGGGTCAGTATATTAGCTGTTAACTCACGTCACCGTTATGTCATAGTAATATTTATCATATAAATATGCTGTTTATTAGTGCTGTGTGATAAACTAAATGTTTGTAGTCACACCTTGTATACAAATTCATCTACTAAAATGTGCCCATGTGGAAACAGATCTTCAGCTGCACAGAAACAGCTTTTTCAATCTCCATTGAAGTGCATGAAGTGAAAGGCAATGCTTTGGAACAGCTGTAGCTTAAGGTCACCAAGTTTAATGACAAGTATAGATGCACCCATCTGGGAATTCTGGGCTAATGCCAATATATGATATTATACATGTACATATCTACCAGTGTAGATATAGAATCCAACATATAAAATAAAGATGTCCCCAATTGGCATTACACGGTTTCCCGCAGTGCTTTATGGTTAGGGTAGCCGCCTTGACAATGTCATCCACCCTTTTCTGTGGGAAATCCTGCATTGTAGACAAAAGTGTCATATTTTAACTTTCATCCAGCTGTATACAAACAATAAAATGATATGTTTAGCTAACTGAATAACTATTTTATAAAATAGAATAATAGAGCTATTCAAGCTAATAATAGTTGAAAGTTAATTAGTCCAACCGTTAAACAGAAATAAATCCCAATGGACCTTTAGCAGTGTAACTATTCAGTGATACAAAAATAAGAGCCACAGCTCTGCTATTTTGCTCCATTGAGTCTGACACTGATAATCTTTAAAAAAGCAAATATCTGTGGACACCGATATTATTCTGATATGTGCATCACAAATGTCAAAATTTGCATACAAAGAAAACAAGGCCCCTTTTATTGGCCTGTGGAGCTACATTGGAGTAATTAAGCTCCATCCAGTACCTCAAGTATGGAGTGGAGAAAAGTTTGTGTGGAATTTGATAGGGTGTTAGGAGAAGAGAAGATCAAAACAGTCAGCTCAGAACAAGCTGTGTTTTTTGTAAGGCATTCTTTTTTTAGTATTGAGTAGCAGCAATCAGGAAGCATAATTACTTATGTTTATTTGTTCTGTTTATGTAAAGTAAAATGATACATACCAAGATGTATTAAAATGACTGTGATATATTTTATCAAAGTCTGTCAAAAACTGTATAAAATGTATGGGCTAGTTTTCCAGACAGGGATTAAGCCTAGTCCTGGTCTAGAATCATGATTCAAAGTTCAGCGTAGTCCTCGACTAGGCTTAATCCCTGTCTGGGAAACCGTCCAGTTACTTAACTACTGACTGTATTTGGTGATTAAACTTCCAGCTTGTCTTACAATAATTAGTGCACATTCATATCTGACTTCTGCTGTATTTAACATATTGGCCGGTATGGCAAAAAATACAAAATATGCTCTAAATGTTTTTCAGTTATGATAGAGTCAATAACTGTGCTTAAGAATTTAAATTTGTAGAACTCTCTATGGAGGATATGCTGTCTTATTGTTACTTAAAATAACAACAAAGCGTCTTTTGACTAGGATGAGCCAAACTTTTGATTGTAATACTGAAGGAGAGCTTTATTATTTAAATTTAAACTGTGTTAGCTGAACATAAGGCTTGGTTATCTAGAGCCTGTCTGTACAGCACAAAACATTAATAGACAGGCGTGCATTGTACCGCTGTCAGATTGAGGTGCTGTACGTAACCCTTTCTAACCCTTTCTTTTAATTTGGCCCTTTTAAAAGAAAAAAAAAAGACATATTTGAAGTACCCTTTGTTTTACATCAGACAGTTTTTCAAGAAGAATTTGAAACTCATGAGTATTCAGCCATGCCTCAGTTCTGTTTTTATCTCACCTGGAGCCTGTCTGCTTTCGGTGTACGCTTTTATTTTCTAATCAGCCCTGGTCTGAGGTATGTTCTATTCCGTTAGGCCTAGATGTTTTGTGTCAAATGCAGGACCGCATTCAATAAAGTATACTAAAAGCTAGCTTTCAAACTAAATACCGCTGAAAGCGTTATAGCCAGTGACAGTAACACCCGCTGATATCCAGTACTGAAGCTGAAAATGAAATCTTTTGTTTGAACCACTTCATAGCCTCCTGGAGTCTGCATGATGATAATACATTAATTAGAAAGTTGTTTGAGGTGATAAAGGGAAAAGATAACCAGATATTAAAAGTCTCATCTATTGTAGCTAATTTCAAAGGTTTTTAGACTTAGACAGGTATTTAGACTTTTAGCTGTGTTGCACTGGAACAATGCCTGTTTTGTGATAATTGTTACCCACTGTGGTTCTGTGATCATTTTATTTTACTGCTGCAATGCATCTGAATCATATGGATAACTATTTAACTTGCCAATGAGAACTGAAATAGTGTTTTAATGGGTTTTTCCACCTCCTGGGGATGACCTCAAGCTTGTGTACAGCTGTTTCGTAGCATCTCATTTTATAACATGTTTTTCTAGGGAGATTATACAAGATGTGTCTGCAAAACTGACCTAGTGTGTCCTGCATGGCTTGCCTTAAAGCAGGCAAACTCTCTCATTATAGGGGGTGACTACAAATATTTGGACACACAGGGCATCAGTGACCCAAGAAGCATGCTGTGTTCCAAAACATAGGCTGATGTCACAAATTTTAAGTCACACCCACATTGTTTGTGATCTTTAAAAAAAAAGATAATGTAAAGAAAGTTCAGTCAATAATAAAGTGTCACATATACCTATATCAATACTTCTGACATATAAAATGTCCAATATATTTAGGAGGTCCAAACAAAGAATGCATTATAACAGTAATGTGACTTACAAAATATAGCCTACAAAATTAGCATGTATGCTTTGCTTAAGACAGAACAGGAGGGGGAAGAACAAACCATTAGTAGAAGGAATGAAATTACATTAATATCATAATTTGCTGACAGCATTAGTTACTTTTTACTGTATACATGCATGATGACTCAAAATTAGTGACAATGTCAGCACTGTTCCTCCTTAAATAACTTCTTTTTCTGTTGCATTTAAGTGGAACAGAAAATAAGAATACAAAGTCACCATCAACATTCTAAAGGTAGTAATTTGTTTAAATAATTTGTCCTTGGGTTTGTGAAAAGCGCTATAGAAATTGAACACAGTGGAAAATGTCATTGTAAAGCAATGCTTTGTCACCATAGCATTTTGCTAATGATATCACAATCACCCCACAATACAAACTGATGGGATTGGTTGATTAGGTTTATGATGTCAGAATCTGTTGGTATTTGCCAGGTTATATAAGTGCTAATTTCACTAATAATACATCTTCTAGATAAAAAAAAAAACTATATATATGGTCTTGTGAACCCGATTTTCACTGAAGGGGGGTCTTTCAGAAATCTTTTTTTTTTTTGTTTGTTTGTTTTTTTAACTAAATTTAAGGATAGAAAAGTTTTATGAAACTAGAAGACTGATAATTAACACTTTTAGAACATTTTCACAAACAGTTTGGGAGGTCATAGGGAGCAGCAAAAGCCCATGAATCAACAAAATGATTACATTTGAGCTTCATGTTCAAAATTACTAGAACTTTGGAACAGTGTGTTCTATGGAGTGAGCATAGTTCTCATTCAGTTCTTTGCATTTGTTATTAGTTCCTGACCCTGCTTGAATTTGGTTTATGCAGTTACTATGCACTACATTATTAATTGACTTTGTGTTATTGCCATTTTTTTCCCCTCAATAAACCCATGATACACTCAGTAAGAGAGTGGGATATAATGTATCACAACAACAAGCTTTTATCATATTCTCACCCCTACTGTACATTATAGTGGCCCCAAGACCAAATTTCAACAGTTATGGTCTTGGATGCTTGATCAGTTATTTACCTTCTGTGTGGTTGTTTTTTTTACTGTTTCTTAACTGTGCAGGCACTCTCTTCAGAGTTCAAATGCCCAGAGCCAAAACCGGGACCGGGTTTGGACTCTCAGTCTCAGCTTATGTCTTTCCCCATGCTGTCAAAGCCTGAGGTTATCAGAACAGGTAAGAAAGAGAGTGCTGACAACATGACAGGTGCCTTCAGAGCTGATCTCTCATTTTTTAAATTTATTTATTTTTTAATAATCTCTTCTGCCCTTTTATGATGGGTATCTCTGACATGGGGTGTGCACAGACTATCAATTACTTGGTTATTTTTCAGGTACCAGTATCTGAATACTAGATTGAGTACTCGGGTTAAGACTAAAAATTATATTATATTTAAAACAAATGTGTGGCTGTTTTGTTTGTTTCATTAACTGTATATTTTATGTTACATTTAAAAATCTTTACCTGAAATTGAGCATATTTAAATTATTGAGTCACACGTGTAGAATCACTGAGGTATTTCTAATGCAAAGCATCTCACAAAAAGGTAGATTTTTCAATTTAAACAAGCAGTAGTTTACTAGAAACAGGTTTCTCCTCCAGTCCAGAGGAGCCATTGTCCTTTGTTGTCCATTGTCCACAGTTTTAGGTATTCTGTGTCCCAGCCGACTTGATCCAGCTAATGAAGATCTTTTATAATGTGCTGATTTGTCTGTGTGGACTTTTCCTCACCAGGACTGGAGCTGAAAACTGCTGGGTTGTTGTACTAAAGGTCGATGTGGCCACTTCAACAAAGAAAAAGTTCCAACCAGTGAAGTTGTTAATTTGAAAAACAGAATAGTACTCATTACTTAAGTGGAAACACCAATACAACTTATGTTTCTTTATAAGAATGGTGCTTTGCATCTGTGACACACCGTTTCCTTATTAATGTTTTGAAATGAAGTTCACGTCACTTTGGTGTGTTCTGATATGACCTCTCTGCGGTTTATGGGAAAAATAAGCTACATTCAATTTAAAGGCAACACATTAGAGGGAATAAATCACTTTAGTGTGTGTGAATAATAATATGGTTGGTTACCTGACATTCTGTGTTCTATCCAAGTCTGAAACATGGGGAGAAAACAAGTCAGTCTGATATCTGGCTGCATCTTATGCACTTTAGGATTGTCCCGCACCTTATTTGAGTATCTCCCATCACATCACTCAACCCGTGTTTTATAGGAGAGGGCAATATCAAGGTTAAACCAAGCAAAACCAACACAAAAAACACTGAGAAATATGAATACTGAGGAAATATGGTGAAAATAAGATGGCCAAATGGTTTCTTCTACTCCTCGCTTATTGCAATCGCGTACTCAGTGTAAGCTGTGGCTCATTCTCATTTAAAGGAATAGTAGTTGAAATTGGTCATTCTGAACATCTCTGTTTAAAATTGGGAGAGCTCAGTGTTGGTGGTTGTGTTTGATCACTGTACAAGGTCTGTCACCAATATTTCATTTAAACCCCGGGGAAATGTGTAAATATGGTGCAATATGTCCTCATTTAAACAAACATTTTAAAAGGAGTTTTCAGTTCTTCTGCTTTAGAGAATGTTTTCTAAAAAAACGGATAGAAGGTCAAAACGCAGAGATTGAAATAGGTGGATAATACCTTGGACTTACAGCATTCTCTCTTGCTTCATTTGAGTTAGCGTGAGTATTTGTCTGGCCAAATTTGTGACAGTTATAAAGCAGTGTTATAATATGTACACATTATATATGTATTTTGCATTACATTCTATATATCCCTTAAGAAATCTGTGTCTTTGCAGATGACATTGAGGTTTCTTCTGTGTCCAAGAAGAAGCATGTTCGCTTTGGTGTGCCCCTGTCTCCTGAGTTTTTTGACAAGACTCTTCCTCCCAGCACCCCACTTCGGAAAGGAGCTACCCCCATGGGCCTTCCAACATCAACCGGACGCAAGAGCTCACTTCGCAAAACGCCCCAAAGATTTGATCCTCCTCTCCCGCAGCCAGACTTCAATAGCCCCAATAATGGAGCTTCTCCAGTCCTCTCTACATTCAGATGCAGGTCCACAGAAGTAGACAATGATGAGGTCTTCCTGGAAATCGAAAAGGTTATTGTTTTTGTTTGTTGAATCAGCTGTTTGTTATATCCATCCTGCCCAGTCAGCTACAATAAGATTTATATTAGATGTCAATAAATTCTTAATAAATTTACAATAATTTTTGGGCAAAAGTCCTAATGCCTACATTTTGCCAGTTGTATGTTGATTTAGTTAAATGTTATTGCATGAATTAAAATAGTGTTATTCTGTTTGTGTAAACTGAATGAGGTACAGTTTTTTTTATTTATATTTTAACCACCTACTAGAATTATTTTTAAATAAATTTAAATGAAGCAATTAATCTTGGTTCATGAACTATATTAAAAGAATGAGAATATGCAAAGCTGTGACACAACATCCCAGTATATGGGTTTCTTAGTGTTTGGTGGAGAAAGTTGTGTTACTGTTGTGCTCTGGGTTTTAATGTAAAGAGATTAAGGGGAGAAGCATACAATTATAAATAAAAGACAAATGATAGGATGGTTTCAGAGTAGGAAATTATGAATTATCACCAGACACTAACAGTCTAGTGGGTATATGATTAACTACAGAAAATGACATGGATATTCATAGTCAGTGGCCTGTAAGCCTGTGCCTTCATTTTTCAGTCTTCAAAAATGCCTTTGGAAAAACTGATATCAATTCATCTGCCCTCAGATCAGTTTCCCCATTATGGATGAGGAATTTGATAATCCATCAGCTGACAGCAAAGGTAATTTATTAAACTCTTTTTAATGGAATTTTAAACCAGGTTCAGTCATCTGCTTCTTGTGCGCTTAATATGACTGATACACAATGTTTCTGATATAAACAGTACTCCGGTAGAGTTCCCACTAAAATGTTATAGTAAGCAAATTTTAAATAAACAGTTTTATGTACTAATATATATGGATTGCAAGAACAACCTGAAGTCTGTATAACAATACATATATATTCAGTAATAAAATACATTATGTGGTTATATAAATATGCAAAGTCATATAGTAGTCAATGCTAATAGAATAAGATGCAAAAACATATTGCTGAGTCTTGATATCTATTAATCTGGCTCCACAGACACTTCCTTGGCTGAAGGCCCTGAGCTGACACTGCACCATAAGTGTCCAACTGCACAACCTGGGCTTATGAACACTGCTTTCCAAGAGGAAGAGGACCACCTGCCCCCACCTACTGCTGACCATTCTTTACCTTTCAAAGGTGACAATTAGCTGCAGAGTTTAAAAATACACTTCTATAATTATTCCACTTTCCATCAGGCATATTGCCAAATGAAAGAAAAAAAAACACACTTGTGATCTATTAGTGACAAGGTTAAATACTGATCCGACAGGGACTTAAAGACTTAGTCACAGCAATGAATCACAGATGATTTTCTTTTCCCCTGACGGAAATTAGCTGGTGATTTGTTTAATGGCTTATTTGCATTTTTTTGCGTATTCCTGGCATCGCTTTTGCAGGTGAAAATATTGAAATCTTATATATAATATATTGAAACATCTTAACATTTCTCTGCTGTTCAGTAAAAATAGCTAAGATAAGTTGCTTTAGGTTGTGTTCAGCCATTTGTTCTGTGTTTCACGAAAAAAGTAGCCCTTACATCCAGGGCCTATGGCTATCCTCTAAAGTCCATCGTGTTCATTAACAGAAGTCTTCTAAAATGACTCTATAATAACTGAATAAATAAACAAGCCTGTGTGGAGTACTTCAGTTTAGGATGATGAGCTTTTTGCTGGCCTGAATAGAGTGCTTCAGCAAAAACTGTCAATTCATTTCATTGTGGGTAACAGGGAAGTCTATACTGTAGGGTGTTTTCTCTCTCAATGCTTCTTCCATCACGGTTTATGAACACTGTCTTTGAATTTGTCATAGTTCTAGCCAGTAGGTTTCAGGAGGCTGTTCAATTGGCAGAGACTTAATTCACATTCCTATCACTGCAGATCTTTTCTTGTTGAGTAAATCCTACAGCTTCCCTTTCTCTTCTATGAATGTATGTTGTAGTTCTAACCAGGTGACTTTGTTCTTAAAGAGTGACGGTACCCCACTGGTTCAGGCAATTTCACACCTAGTTCAACTCTTAAAAATGCTCAAAAATGGGTGCGGTGTGTCACTGCAGTGCTGTGCAGGTTTAGAGATGAGGCAGGTGGGAGAGTTAACAATCGTCAAGGACCAGCAGCCAGTACCGTTCTCTCTCTCTCTCTCTCTCTCTCTCTCTCTCTCTCTCTCTCTCTCTCTCTCTCTCTCTCTTATTGGGGGGGGGGGTGTAACATTTGTCAATGCAAACTGAAATGCAAACTGTGACGTGTCCTCTTACTTTCGGATATTGACACAGCAGAGGTGGAACTGAATTATTGTTTTGGCAGTTTGGGGGGAAAAGTGTTTAAATTTCAGTCAGGGTCAGTATATTTTATTATGACAGAGCAATACATTACAGTTGTTAATTAAAAGTATAGGTCTTAGGGCACAGTGCCTCTATAAGGGTCTAATCAGAGAACTGCAGGCCACAGAGGAACAGAATGGATATACAGTTCTACTATTTCACCTCTTGTCTAGGGGAAGGGATTGGATTATTATTTCTTACCTTCTGGTCCTGAAGTACACCTGCACTAGTGTTTTCTTTCTCTACAATACCTAATTCAGTATGATTATCTCTGTATCAGTCCATTGCCTCAGGTTTGGATAGATTATGGTCTGTATTAATTGTATTTATTGCTAGTTGGCTCTGTTTTACTGTTATGTTCCAATGAACTAAATTACTTCCCTCCCTCATCCCAGGCCTATGATTAATCAAGCTGTTTCTGAGGTGCATGTTGTTAGACTCAGCAAAAAATTTATAAGTACATTTTTTTTTCTCTATGCTGAATAACATTCTAGATGTTCTTCATGATCTATGTTGGTATAAACAGAAGCAACAGCCAGTATAACATGGCAACATTGTGCACAGCTGTAGTATCCTGGATGTAAATGGAAAGTTCCTTGACAGCTGGTGATATATAAAATCCACAAAGTGTGAGCAGGATTTTTAGATTTTTATGTATGTTTGGCACCTGTGGGTTCTCAGAACTTTCTCTGTCATCCATTACTGTGCTCTAGTTTGGGAAAGAGATGCTTCATATTTAGAATTTGTTTAGTATGTAATTCTATGGTTAAAAATGTATTTCATTTGATATGTAAACCATAGCACCTCTTTTCCGCAGGTTTAACAGTAATGTCCTTGTTCTTAGAATTATTTCCTCAAGACATATTTCTGTACTGATGTTACTGATGTTCAGTGCCAAAACAGACATTTTTATGAAGGCTACAGATTCTACACTTTCAAAAGCAGGTTCTGATAAAATCTAAAAAGGTCTACTTTAGCAGTAAAGTAATGAGCAACTAATTAACTCATTAGCGTTAGTGCAGAAGGACATTGGATAGCTCCGTCATGCAGTTTGCTGTCAAGGAATATGTTTGAACTGACTCCTCTGCCAAATATATCGTCTCCTAGGACTATATTCTAATTAAAAATCAGATCCATGGGGCACTATCAAACCAAAACCAAAGTGATCTACTTAAAGAAATTTAAAAAATAGAGAGAGAGTCTGATTCACATTTATCCCTGAATACAGGAATGAAGGAATGCACTCCTACTTGCAGTGATATGAAAGCATTATATGGTGTTGCTAGATGATGTATTTTTCAGTGAGCTTCTTCAAATAAATTTACATCAGATTTAAAGCCTTGGTAAGAGTTTCAGTATTTCATGTCAGTCAGAAAAGAATCTGAGACAATTATCCTTCCACCCTGTTCAACTGAATTTTTGAAGAAACACCATACAGTCTTATATATGATCAACTAGTTTTGAGAGTGTCAGAAGTTTAAAAATGTGAATTGTGTGTTTGGTTTACACCAGAAGCAGAGCCAGAGCCTGACCTTCAGCAACAAAGTCAGCAAGAGTCTCCTGTGTCTACTACTGAAACGCCTCGCTCTCGTGGCAGAAAGAGAAAGGTAGTGTAGAGCTTTCGTACTGTGAACACTTTGCAAGGCTCTTTACAAGGTACATTGTAGCATTTGCTATGATAACATCATGTTTCATCGTTAGCAGCAACCTTTAGTAATGTACTTACAGCTATTAGGAACAATTAGTGTGTTTAATTAGCCTTTTCTACAGGGTGGTTTTTTTTTTTTTAAGTTAAAGATGCCTGTAGTGTCATGATTTAATTTAAAGTCCACATACTGAGTGTTTATTATGGTGTCTTACTTATTTCCCAGTAAGCCATCTGAATCACTCCAGTGAAATTTGTTCTCAGGCACCTTAGTAAAGCTCAGAGTGTCAGGACTTGTTCGGATAATAAAAAATGTCTTCGCTATGTTCCAGCAACCAGCAGAGAAAGAGAAGGAGACAGAGACCAGGAGGAGCTCTCGCACAGCTGCCGCTTCTGACAAAGGAAAGATGAAGGTATAGTGCTTCACTCGTCCTTTTGATCATCCCCTTATCCTTCACACTGTGTTTAATGAGCCGTAGAGCTCAATGCAGTGGAAATGTTTTGCACAGTGTGAGCAAGAAAGGTATTGCAGTGCCCTGCTGCTGCAAGCCTTATGTAGAGCACTTCTAAAACAAATTATTGTCTTGTAGCACTCTGCATGTGCTGAGGTAGCCAGGAAGAACATTTTAACAGACATGTTGAACAACTTGAGTGGTTAGAAGTTTGCCTTTTTCTCCAAATCAGAGTTTCCATTCTTCTATGAGATTGATATATGGCTTGAGATATGTTGAAAATGTACATTTTGCAGTGCTTACACTCTTTGTAGTGCAAGTTACTGATGTTCAAATGTTGAAAATATCTATGATTTACTCAGAAATCCATATTTGGTTGTAAAAATAGGGCAATTTTACATGATGACGATAAACACTGTCATATTTCCCACTCTTGGATTAGTATTTGGATACAGACAGCGGGTCCTAGATTTTTGAAATGGACATCTATGTTTTCAGTGCAGCAATTTTGCCTCAAGTGATGCCAGAATAGTCCTTGCATTATGCTGAAAGCAAAGTGCATTTCCAACATCTGTTATTTGCAGTCTGTCTGTTAAATAACTGTCCTGTGGTATTTTCAATTTATGGTTTACCATCTTGTTTTATTTTCAATACTGCCCACCAGACTCAGTCCAATTGATTTTACAGTGAAACTGCCCCCAATCCAGGCACATTTTCTAAAACACAGTTTGTGCAATTTATTGTTAGGTTATTTACCTTTAAACGTTGCTTTATTACTGCCTACATCTTTGTTCCAGCAACCAGCAGAGAATGAGAGAGAAACCAGGAGGAGCTCTCGCACAGCTGCAGCATCTGCCAACGGGAAATTGAAGGTATAGTGCTTTGGTGCTTCCTTTTAGTCATCCCTTTATCCTTCACACTGTATTTAATGAACTGTAGAACTCAATGCGCTAGAAATGCCCTGAACATCAACTGCTGGGCTTCTTTATGTTAGACTTTGATAACTTCTAGACCATGTGACTCTATAGACACGTCTAATGACAAGGGAAGCTCTGCCTTGTTCCTGTAGGGCTTTATCTTCATGCTGCAAACTGATGTATAAAAAAGCAAAACATCTGCCTGTTTTGTGTGCTTGCAGTTTTGTGGATGCAGAAAGCCTTAGATTGAGAGTGTTTTGATGTTTTTGAAGTGTTTCGCCTATTATATTAATTGTAATGGGAATATAAAAACCGTTTCCTGAGGTACTAGAGGCTTTTATCTATTCAGAATATTTTTAGTTCTCCATGATAATTTGAGTGATGTGTTTTGTTTTTTTGTTTTTTCTGTAGATATCTGCAGCAAAGAAAAAGTTTGGGAGTAAGGAAGTGGACCGGTCACTTTATGGGAAAAGGGAGTATGCCTCCAAAAACCCTCTGCTCAGCCCCATCATTGAGTCTGCAGCCTCCCGCTTGACAATAACAGCAGCACAAGCTCATCCAGGCAAGCTCAGTGTGGAGATCAGTGCATCATTCAGTCCTATCTAATGGATTTACATTAAACACAGCATATTATATTAAGGCTTTCAATAACCATAACCTATATGATATTTTAAAGGGGAGTTAATACAAAAAAAAACAACACTTGGTATTAGCTCATTCGTTTGGAGATCTTAGGCTCCTACCCACCCACAAACTGTGAGATTAAACAACCCAAACAGTTTTTTTGTTTTCTGCCTACATCTGATGGCATGAGATTAAACGAGTCGTCCTGATGTTTTTTTGTAGTGAATTAGCCGTTTCCTGCCTTCTGATCTGAGTCTTTGGACCTGTGAGTACCTTAAATCAGAGCGCGGGTTCCATACTAGTGAGAAGACAAGGTGAAACAGCAAATCAAACAAGGCAAGCATGGAGAAATTAGCATACAGATTGTATAATGTGAAAACAAAAGTGGAGAAAAAGAGAACCTAGCGAAATTGGTTACAATATACTGGCTGTGAACGTGGCTGCTTAGACGGGGTAAAAAAAAAGTGCTGTGTTTGATCCTTGTGGTATTGTGGCCAAATACTATCATTTATTAAGACCCAAAAGCTTTTAACTTGTGAAAGATGTGTGTAATATGTCCCCTTTTAACGGTGTGGTAAGTGTAGCATTTATAGCTTTTAGCAGAAGTCTGAATGTGTGAGCTCAGAATCCTGGCATTCAGTTCTGTTTGCCCTGATAACACACTGTGAATCAACATTTGTTCTTTCCTCCTCTAACACGCGCACACACACGTATATCAACTCATAAGTGGCTTCATACCCAGCTGATGACTTGTCATCATGGTCATTATTCACCATAGACCATCATTTAATGACGTGTCTGTTGTACTTTTAATAGAAAGCTTCCTGACTCAAAACACTTTATATGGAAAGAAGTGGCTATTTGCTTGGGTTTTAGCCATTACAAGTTACAAAATGCAACTGAACTAATGTTTTTGGTAATTAATTGAATTAAATAGATGCATCCCACAGAGCCAGTTTTCCAAGAGGGGAATTAACTCTACACCTATATTGCATAGCTTTTAGACTGGGTAAAGGTAAATACATAGTCTAGACTGTATTAAGGAAAATGCCCCATAGACGTAAGGTTAAAACAAGAATTTGTTTAATGTCACATCAGATAACTTTACCTCAGTAGTGCATGTGAATGAAATAACAGTGACTTTTATTATCCACAGATGAGAATTCTGACTCCAGTCCAACTACAACTCCCAGCATTCACCATGGAATTTATCATGGTCAAAAGACAGACCCAGACCACTCTAATGTAACGACTGGGCTAGTGGCCGCAGCTGCTCTATGGCGAAAGCGCTTCTTGCAACAACCCAAAGAGAACAATGCCACCAATGAGGGCACACATGTCAGCAATTCAGTCGGTGATTTACAAGCAGTGGATGAGAGTGTTGATACCATAGCCCACACAGGAACAGTCAGTTCAGGTAGAAAGGCTCTGAGAAGTAGACGCAGCACTGGAAGGCCTGCAGGCCGTCGTCGTAGCTGGAACAGTGCAAGAATGAACAAAATTGGTAATGCACTAGAATCTGAACAAGAAGGAGGGTTAGACAAAGAACTAAATGGACAAATGAGACTCACAGACCGCCCACAGGCTGAATCTGTACTTGGAGGGAAGATAATGCATGAAAACAGCAATCAATCTGAATCTTCTGAGAATATAGTTGGGTGTGAAACTGACCATGAGGAGGTTAATGGTCATTTTTTTACTGCAGAACACAGCGATGCAAAATTAGTCAAGGACACAGATGAAGAACCTGAGCTGAAGGCTCCTGATGAAAAGAAACATGGTCAGAAAACGCTTTGTGTGAAATCTACCACTGTGATGAATGAAAAGGAGGAAGAACCATGTCAGGGTCCATTAGAGACAATGCAGTCAGCAGACCATAAAGAAGAAGGGGAAAAAGGACAGGAGCTGACCGTATCTTCACTGGCTGTGAAACAGAGTGAATTAAGCTCAGTGGAGACATTACGAGCCCAAAATGAACCTGTCTTAGAGTCCTGGCAGCAGGCCAATTTCAATATTGAAGACATCTTCAAGCCTGTGGTTAAGAACCGAGGGTCAGTGCGGCGTAGCCTGAGGAACCGCAGAAGCATGGATATCCAGGCCAGTGGACTAGCCTGGGTGGACCACACGTCCCCGGAGCTGGTTACAGCCAGCCGCAGGAGGACACGCAGCAGACTGAGCGCCGTCTACCAGCCTGCAGATCCTGAAGAAACACAGGCAAACCAGGGAGAATAACACACTCAGGACTTAAAGCTATATTAGAACCATGTGGCATAATCTTAAAGTTAATTTTTCAAAAGAATCTTTAGCTCATTTTTAACAGTAATGACTCATTCTAACAGTAAATAAATGGCCTGTTTAGTTGGAAAATCACTTCTGACATACTATGCGTTTTCCTGCCATTTTTCTACTTATTAAATCTTGTGTGAAAGTGATTTTGAAGGTGTATTCTTTTCATATCACTCGTATACTACGTTGGTTTTTACAAGTGATTTGAAATCTCACAAGATCCTGGGACGGATGTTAGGACAGAGTATGTGCCATGGTTGGGGAGAGACTTTCCAAGGGAGCACAGATGGCGTCTCTTAATTGTGGCTTATAAATGTATTCACCTGTAAACCGTTAAGGAGTCAGTGTCAGAGCTGGCCCAAGCTTGGCATCTTCAAGTAAAAACCACTGGGGCAGAGAAAGCAGAGGCAACTGGGGTAAGCTGGCCTCTCCTGTGGCTACTTGGACAGGTTCATATACCCAGTGTAGAACTGAGTTGTATGATTTTCAGCATGAAGGGATATCGTTCTCTGTACAGACTGGATATATGGTCAAATATTCTGAGAGTTTTTGGCAAGTCTTGTTTTAGTGTGGTTCATAACTAATAAGCCAATAACTCATATTTTCATGGCAGCACGGTGGCGCAGTCACACAGCTCTAGGAACCTGGAGCTTGTGGGTTCAAGTCCCACTTTGGGTGACTGTTAGGCGTTTAGGCACATTCATGAACCCAGCTAAATCAAATGTCTTTACTCAAGAGTCGACTGCTCATATTAGGGCAAGCATCATCTATTTTCACAAATGTGGCATGTAAAGTGGGCCAGAGAGAAAACGCCTGACAAGAATTGTCACAGGCTTTAGTTAATATTTTATTGCTTGCGTTAATCTTTGAATATCTCAATTAATTCGAATTAACTAAAAGGCACTCGGCTGCTACAAAGACACAAAATGAATATGGTTATTGTTTTGCTCCAACTAACAGAGGGCGCTCAAACTATTTAGTACTGGTTAATACTGGTCATCGGGCCCAGTTTTACTTGAGACAGTGGTAACCGGAGGTGCACAGTGGTCTAACCCTTTACATTTGTAAAGCTTATGATCGTCCAGTGAAATAGCATTAAGGGAAAAAAATGGTTAATTATAGAAACAGCTGGTTAAAGGTATTCTTTAAAGGCTAAGCACCAGCTACATATTAAAGTGTCAAACAAATAAAAACAGTGAAATTTTAGTTCCTAACTTGTTTATTGATAGTCAGAAAACATGTTATAAGGAAGAAGGTTTAAAAGACCCTAGAAGTTGCACTTAATTTAATGCAAAATAACGAAAAGGTGTGTTGTTTTTGGCTGCAATCATTCAATGTACAGTGGGACATCTGTGAACAAAGATCCCAAAATATCCAGAAAATTTACTACATTTTTCAACTTTAAACGGGCACTTTGGAAAGGACCATCCGCTCACTCCGTTATCTGTAGCTCATTTCACTGGCGCTTTTCCAACAATATGGGCATGTAAGGACACCAACGAAAGGTGTTGAAGAGCCTTTGTAACATGGAGGTAAACAGGGTAAGGACACTTACTTCTCCTGTTTTAGTTGGTGTTAGTTAACGTTAGCTTGACTCGCTAAACTCGGTGGCTCAGATTATACTCGGCTACGTAGCTGCATTATAGTGTCGGATGAATTCGAGTTTGTCTTCGATCACATTTACAAGAATAACGGTACCTCTAAATTTGAGTTTAGCTTATTGCTAGGCTACTGTCATGAATAATGTTGGTTATTTAGCTAGATACTGTCATAACAGTCAGTCATAACGGCGTTGTTCAGCTGTTGTCCACCAGTGACGTCACGGTTGCGTTCAAGAATTTCCGTAGCGAGCTCGGGTTTTTCCGTCAAATTAATAACATTGTCAGTTTTAAAGCATATTAAGCTGCTATTTTCATGTTAATTCATATTTATATATGTCAGTAACTAAAATAATGTGAAATATTCATGGAGGTCCATTAAGTGGTGCTTAGCCTTTAAAGGAGCATTCTGGAATAAACTAGAGTTTAAAATATTATTACTCATTTTTTCTACCACCCGATTATAAAGAACTAAAAAGCATAGCGCCAGAAGTTTTATATTTTCATTCTCTTTTTAAGATCTCTTTAAACAAAATGATGAGTAAATGGCTCAGACCAATCACGTAGCAGTACTAAAAGAAACTGTAAAATAGAAGAAAAAACTTTAATGACAAATAGACCCAAGTAAAAATAGAATTATGTCCTCTTTAATGTAATTGAGTAGAAGTACAAATACCCTGACAAAACTTTTTACATGGTTTTGATTTAAGTAAAACAGAAGCAAGAAAATGGAGCACAGTTCGTGCTTTAAAGAATGGTTTGAAAATTAGCTGAAGAGTTGAGTTTGAAGGGGATGGAGCAGCTGATATAATGTTAGCTTTTTTATTCTGTTCATTTATTATTGAAGGTTATATGACGAGTGGCACTGTGATACAGCAGGTAGTGTCAATGTCTATGAGACGTTTGGTGTGATCTCCCGTTTGTGTAGGTTTCCTCCGGTTTTCCTCTGGTTTTCTTCCACAGAAACACATGGGAGAACTGGGAACACCAAACTCCCCACAGATATCAACCCAAGGCAGTTTGAACCAACAACCCCAGAACCCTGGAGGTGTTTAATAGTGACTCTACCTGTTGTGCCTCTGTGCTGCTCATCTCAGGTTTTATTTACTACGTCATTTGAACACAGCAGCTTTCCTTCACATTGTGAGAAAATAACTTTGAATTAAATCTTTAAACACTGATCCCACTATAAGTTAAGATTTCTTCTGTAAAGTTACTATTTTGGAGAAACATGTCTTTCTTTGGACAGTGCCAATTCACAATGACTGTGTGTTGTATTTTAGTCATCTAAAGCAAATCTGTGTGAATAGCAGTGAAAATATAACAAACCACAGACATTTAAAGTTTATCATAAACCCAAAAGATTGAATCCTGAGTGCTAATTATGAACTGTTTTTAAATTCTAGTGGAGATTTTGTTTAATGAACACTTTGACCTCAGCTGCCAGCTTTTAAAATTTAATTTATAAGGGGGAAAGAGTAATGATTAATTCAGTTTGTCTTAGTTCTTGCTTGAAACATGATTTAAAGTAATTGGACACTAGCGCCATCTAGTGGATAGGAAATACAGCGTTCAGCTTGGTATTGTTTTGAGGGCGGTTGACTGCTGTGGTAGAACAGCGGATTGGAGTCAGTGCATCTAGAGTCAGTACGTCTACTCCATCTAGTGGCGCCAGTGAGAATGCAGGGGAATCAGCAGACTATTTTTAAAGTGTTTTTTAACGCTTATATCTGCTGATGATGATATATTAAGACCATTTTGAAATATAATGTTAATTAACTTGCAATAATTGGCTTTATCTTTAATAATACACAGTTTAAAATCCTGGTTAACTAGCACGTGACAGTAGTCAGTGTCTTTTTAATGTGTCTTGGCAGCAAGTTAACCAATGTTAATATTTAAACAACATATTCATGCACTGATATGATGATTATGTCTTATGGGTTAATAATTCTGTTAATAATGCGGTTACAATAAGTGAATTAATTTGGAAAATGAGCAGCATATATAGTCTTTTATCTGCAGTTATGCTCTGAACGAAAGATCAGTGTCAACCACTGCTATCAAGACCAGGGATGACATACAATGTGCTTAATGGCCATACACTAATCATCCATAACATTGAACATTACTGCTCTGAGTACTTTGCCCCTTTTCATTCTGTAGTTCAATGGTCAGGACCACCACAGAGCAGCAGGCATGACTTGGGTGATGAATCAGAGTAAAGTCAGACACGGCCTACAGGATGCCATTAGCTGGATATTTTTAGCTGTTGGACTATTCACAAACCATTAGGGACACTAAGGGTTTTAAAAACAGCAACACTGCCATGTGTGATCCATTCATGCCAACTATTACACACACCACCAACATGTGACTATTACTGCAGCGCTGAGAATGGTCCACCTCTCAAATCTTACCTGTTCTGTAGTGGTCCTGAGTGGGTCCTGACCATTGAAGGACAGGGTGTAAGGGGCCAAACAAAGTATACAGAGCAACTGATGGACTACAGTTTGTATTTGTAGAACTACAAAGTGTTCCAATATGGTGAGTGGAACTGGGAGAATGGGCAGTGGTCACTAAAACAGGGCTGATCAGTACTGCGTGAAAAAATTCATGATAAATGAACCAATAAAAATGCTCTAAATTACTTAAGTAACAGCATTTTACTTTCAGTTTCACTGAAGTTAAGAAGGGTTTTTTTTCCCCCACCTGTGAAGTTAATATTTTTGGGAGATTGTTTTTGGACAGTGACGATATGTAGAAATGTATTGCTTCTCTACCTGGAATACTTATCATGACTTTGTTAAAATATAACTCAGAAAAACTATCACCAGAGATCTTATTGCGGAGTACCACCAAATACTCACTGTATATTTCAGTATAAACTCTAAAGCTTTTCCAGGAGATTAGAGGCTGTTAGTACAGCAAAGGAGTGTTAACGTCTTTGTCTACCCAGGTACTATAAAGAAAAAAGTCTGTATAATTATTCAAAGTTTGTATTTACAGAACGTAACCATTTTGTCTCCAACCAAAAAGTAAATTATTTGTACAGTGTTCCTATTAATTAGAAACAAACCAGAAATTACAGGCCTATATTGATTTTATTTATTCATTTTTTTAAATGTATTATGTAGACTTTTATTTATTAGACATTCTCTGCTCAAACTGAACTCTAATGATCGTGTTATCAATTATTCTGACAATACAGTTAATATTTCCATCTTAGGAACTAAAATTATTTGTACACTCTTTTTTGTTCAGTGGTCTCTAGCATTTGGATATATATATATTTATTATTATTATTATTATAATATATTATAATATATTTTTAATTTTATCATTTGAAAATCTAATTGTTTTGTTGATTTATTGTTTGGATTTTTGTGTAAAACTGATCACAGTTATGGGTCACTAATGAAACTGCATTGTAGTAAAACAGTAAAAACCCATGTTGTTGTTTTTTTTTTCAGAATGAGAGTATTAGTGTTTTCCCCCCACACGTCTGGCCTCAGCTGCCCTTTTTGGAGGCGTCTCCAGACTGAGGGTGTTTGTGTACGTCCCACCATTGGTGTTCAAATGGTTGTACTAACTGTTTTTTTTTTTTTTTTCTCCCCTCCTTCCCCCCGGAGTAGGAGGGGGTCCCGCTCCAAGGCCGGCTTAGCGGCCAAACAATGGACTCCTTTGACCAAAGAGAGGCCCTCAAGACATGTGGCCTCCTGTCACCGTGGCAACACCCCCCATGGGACGGCACGCTAGCTGACAGCTGGAGAGGCAGAGGAACAAAAATGGAGTTCCCGTTCTTTCAGCTGGAGCGTCCTCCACTTTGTTCTGTCTCATCGTTCCTCGCAGACGGCCGTGTGTTAAGAGGTTTTAGTGCACGGAGGCGTCAGACAGAGGCCCCTGAGGGCCACAGCACCACACAGGTCTGACTGTTTCAGTCCTCACACACCTGATTACACCCATCAGCTCATTATCACAGTCTTCATGAGCTGGTCTGCCTGTGGTAGAGGAGGGAAACTGTGTTTATTGGCTCTGGACTCAGTAAGTGGCAACTAACCATTTAGTACAAGTGCTCCATTATTGGAGTCCTGTAACCAGCACCACTCCTTTTCTATATCGTCTCACACAAACACAAAAACACACACACATACACACACACACAATATATATATGTAAAAATATATATATTGTGTGTGTGTTCCACTGATTGTACAGGATCGCTCTCTAGTTCTACAATTACAGAAAATAGTCTGACTGTTGCTCTGCATACTTGAATTGCCCCTTTCACCCTGTTCTTCAATGGTCGGTAACCACCATAATATGATCGGGTAGTGGATAATTCTCAGTGCTGCAGTGACCCGTGGATGTGTGTTACATTATGTTTTGCCGGTGCGAGTGGATCAGACACAGCAGTGACACTGAGGAGTTTAAAGGTGTGGAGAATTGTTTAGAATAGGAATATCACATGCTTCTTCCAAAGCATATCAAGCAGACACATGAAATCACTGGAGCGCAACACACTTAGAGGAGAGCTCTAAAGCACAGTCTCACTGGCAATGGCCCTCAAGTTCAGTTCTGCCTTAGATGCATGTGACATGTGTCCGTACTGAAGTGTGTTTCACATGTCACAGTGTACAAATTACTGTCCACACCCCTTGATGACCCCCTTCTCAGGATATGTACACATCTACGTGGTCTCCTCATGCGGCCATTTCTTTTCTGTTATTGAAATAAAACAAACTACAAAGTTGAGCCCTGCCCCCAGTTACAGCGCCCCTCGCAATGGCCTCCTGAGAGTTTCTCAAAGTTCAGCAAGAGGTACAGCTGAAGCTAGGGGTGTAGTTACATTTTAATAATCATTTCTCCATATACGATACGTGCAGTAGTTCATTTGTAATGTGATTACAATTTGGATAAAGTTTTGAAATTTTGGATTAAGTTCAATATTAGCACTGCGCACATGGTTATCCTGGGAACACTGCCTACTCTCAGACTCTGCTGAACTATTTACAGCTACTAGATCTGTCCAAAAGCTGAAAGATATTACTTCTGTATTCATGTAATAAATTTTGGGTAGGTGTGAGTGAATTGCCTGAGCAGGTGGCTGGAGGTGGCCTCTGGACTTGGGTTTATTTGCCAGAGAAAACCTTTTTAGAGCTAAATACTCTTCACTCCAACACAGAACCCTTTGTGTTTTATAAAGAATATGCAACGACTTACATCAAATCACACAGATTCGTTTCAGCTTGCATGACTGACTCTGTCCTATTTACCATGAGCCAATTAAAAAGCAGTTATGTCAAAATGATTTAAAACACTGTTACTTTTTTACTAGATTTTTAAATGTTGGTCATGCAAAATCATTGACCCTTTTATTATTTGGCAGATTGCATATTCCTATGTGTTTTTTTTCTATTCAGATCATTTCCTTATTACTGTATTGTTTGCTGCAGTTTGGTAAAATGGGTTGCGATGTGATAACTTCAGTATACCAAGCTAACCTATGTCTAAAAGTGGTCAGTTGGTGACAGATGTTTACAGCCGTGCAGATGGCTGTACAATCTGAAGTATACAGCTGGACCTATTACCAAATAGATGTGCAGTCTGTGCACAAATTATTGTAAAGAGGTGACGGTTTGCCAAACTAACAGAAGTTACTGTGAGCCATTTGCAAAATTCAAACTTAAAAATGTGTACAGGTGGGCATCCTGCAAATGAATAGATGTTTACACAGAGACCATTTGCAAACCAGGAGTGTACAAGTGAATCATTGTCGAATCAAACAACAATTTACATGTGTACAGTTTGTCAAACAAACCTGTGTACAAGTGTATAATGTGCCAAACCAACAGATGTGTACAAGCAGACAGTTTGCCAAACAGAAGCGTAGAGGTGTACAACTGGCCAAACAAACTGATGTTGCAAGATGTACAGCTGTTCAAATGAACAAATGTGAATGCATTACAGAGCTGGTGGATGGATGGTATGTAGTGCATTACGCAGCATTGCAGACAGATAGGACTGAGAGGGAGAGAAAGAGAGATAGAGACTTTGAATTTGCCATGTGTAGAGGTCAAATGTGACCGTGCCTCAGGGCGCGGCGTCTGTCCGAGGGAGAGATTTAATGATAACCTTTTGAAACAAAGCAAAAATCACTCTGCTGGTCAGTCATGCTTATCCACTCATTTCACAGCTGAGCTGGTGTGACACAGTAATTACTCACATCTTTAATTACGGCTGTGTTTTAACTATGGGGCATTTCTATTTCCATTTCTACTGGGGCACATTTGAGATTTAAGTGCCTTTCTGTTTCCGACAGAATGAGTATCTGAGTTTAAAAAATGGGTGACTAATTAAAATACACAATCATTCAGACAGTGTTTGTGTCAGGAACTAATCTGTCGATTTTTACAATTGAATTAAAGCTGCATCTCTGAGACCCTTAACTTGAGTTTGTGAGTAATTGGTCTTCATTGGTGACCACACAGAGGCCTCAGCTGATTAGGAAGAGCACTAATGAGATGATGTGTGTGCTTGAAAGGACCAAAGAGAGTGTTATTGCATCAGATGTGTGCTCCTTTTACAAAGAAGTTTGTAAAATCTTGTATTTCGTTGTGTATTGGGGCAATTTTAGAGGATTTGTTCACACTTTGCCATAGTAAAGTTTTTTCTCTTCGGGGAAGGCTTTACTCTGGGTACTGGAACATTTCTGTGAGGTTTTTTTATTGTATTTAGCCACAAACACATTATTGTGGTCTGGTACTGTTTTTAGACATAGGTTTTGGTCAGAAACAACACTTCAAATCTTTGCATATGTATCTGATGGAGTGTTATCGCTTGGATTTTGGTGTGGTGACCTTAGACTCAGAAAAAAAGGCATGCATTGCATAATGTTTATATAAAATGCAATTACACGGATGCGAAAGGTGATTTAAGATCATTCATCCATTCACTCATTCATTCTTTTGTCTAACTGCTTTGTCATGTTCAGGCTCACAGTGGGTCCAGAGCTGACCTGGAATCATTGGGCGGATGGCAGGAATGGCAGGATGGCCCCTGGACCGGGCAACACACATCCACTCAGTCACTCGCCCTCACACCTATGGACACATTTGAATAATCCAACCAACTATCAGCATGTGTTTCTGGACTGTGGGAGGAAACCCACGCAGACACAGGGTGAACACCAAACTCCTCACAGACAGTCACCCGAGATGGTGTTTGAACCTACAACCCCAAGACCCTTGAGCTGTGTGAGAGCAACACTACCTGTTACACCACAGTGCTCCCCCAATATAAGATCATAAATCATGTTTTGGAAAAGCTTGTGTTCACATCCAACATTTCCTCTATCATGAAAGATATAAATAGAGCATTTGTTCCCTTCGCTGCTGCAACAACATCCACTCTTCTGGAAGGGTTTACACTAGATGTAAGAACACTGCTGAGAAGGACTATAAGGACTTGATTGCATTCAATGTGAGAACCAGCAATGATGTGATGTTCGATGATTAGTCCTGCATCATAAACACACTCCAATTTCTAAAATACATAATGGAGCTTTGTCACCCCTGCAACCACAGTATTAATGCACATTTGTCCACAGGCCAGAGCTTGAGGGCTTTATATTCTTGTAGCTGAGTCTTGGAAATGTTGACATGATGCTTATGAACAGGTGCTGCACAGCGTCCCATTGGATTTCATAATTTTCTATGGAGATTACACAAGATGTGTGTGCTCAGCTGAATATCTGCGTATACAATGTAGCTAAATTCACGAATTACAATGGGCGTCTACACATATTAGGACAAAATGTGTATGCATTTTTTTTTCAAAAGCTCTGGTTCCTACAGCTCTTATAGGTTTATGATTAAGCCTGGGTTGAAATTGAAATACTTGTTAAGCATAAATGCCTATAAGTTGTGCAAACTTGCACCCCACCAATTATCACTGGGCAAACTGCATGCCTTGCATACTTCTGACTCAAAGTTATACTTGTCTCAAAGTTTGCTGCGATGTTTAGCATTCTTAATTCCAAAGCTTCTGACACTATCTGTGAACATGGACTGAGAAGGAGAAGGGGTGAGTTAGAGAGTGAGAGAATGTGAAAAAGAATAAGATAAAAGAGGGGGAAAGAGTGTGAGGGTGAGAGAGTGTTTGTGTGTGTGTGTGTGTGTGTGTGTTGGGCTCTAAAGGAGAAATCCCCTGCAGCAGGCCCTGCAGGAATGTGAGGGTCGTGGGGGCTTCATTGTTGTCTGCGCAGTATCCTGCCCTGGAAGAACGAGGGGCTGGGTTAGAGTCACATGACCAGCTCCAGCCTACTGTTTATGTTACTCTGTGGAGTCTGACTCCACTGATTTCTTTCCGCTTCAGACGCAGCTCACTTTTGTGTGGGCCTAGAACCCTTCTGACCTTGGATGTGGACAGAGCTGGTGATATGGACCCCAGGGCAGCAAAGGGCAATGTTGGACAAAGCTGTTGCATAGAAACAAGTTACTAGTTTCTCCTGTAGTTATGTATATTAATGTATAAGAAGACAGTAGGTTTATACAGCTAAGTATAATCCTGCCTATTGTTGGACTGAGGGGGCATTCCACCAATATTCCAAGAATGTTCATTCATTCATTCATACATTATCTGTAACAGCTTATCCATTTCAGGGTCGCGGTGGGGCTGGAGCCTACCCAGAATCACTGAGTGCAAGGTAGGAACACACCCTGGAGGGGGCGCCAGGCCTTCACAGGTCAACACATTCACTCACACCTACGGACACTTTTGAGTCATCAATCCACCTACCAACGTGGGTTTTTGGACTGTGGGAGGAACCCGGAGCACCCGGAGGAAACCCACGTGGACACGGGGAGAACATACCAACACACCTCACGCTACCTGCTGCGCTACCGTGCCGCCCTTCCAAGATTTAATAGTTAATATATAAACAGCATCGCTGAAAATTGTCTGATGTTAAATGCTGTATATTAAAATGAAGGATTACCAAGTCTGATTTGTTTAAAGTGTTGGTAAGAGCAAGAAAATTTACATGAGACAAAGCCTGATTACTTCAGTCATGGTGGGACTGGTGCCTAACTGGAATGATCTGGTTACACCCTGAACAGGGCACCTGTCCATCACAGGGTACCAAGTCTGGGCAGTGTCAAATTAGTTTATTCATTCATTCATTCATTATCTGTAACCGCTTATCCAGTTCAGGGTCGTGGTGGGTCCAGAGCCTACCTGGAATCATTGGGTGCAATGCGTGAATACACCCTGGAGGGGGCGCCAGGTCTTCACAGGGCAACACAGACACACACACCTACGGACACTTTTGAGTCATCAATCCACCTACCAACGTGGGTTTTTGGACTGTGGGAGGAAACAGGAGCACCTGGAGGAAACCCATGTGGACACAGTGAGAACAAACTAAACTCCTCACAGAGAGTCACCCAGAGCAGCACTTAAACCCACAACCTCCAGGTCCCTGGAGTTGTGTGACTGCGACACTACCTGCTGTACCACCGTGCCGCCCTACAAATTGGTTTAATTATGTTTTATTTTAGAACATATATTTAGACCCCAAATTATTATAGCTATTTCCATAACATCTCATTTTAAAAGTAAGCGTCCGGCTGTGGGGTATTAGTGTGCCACATGCAGGATCTGTTAAATGAAGGCTTTGTTTCCATTCCAGATTCACTCGGTCACTTAGAGTGGACGGAAATGATGATCTGGATGTCAAGGGACCTGCCCTCTGCCTGTTTCTCAACACTCTAATCAGCCCCTGTAACATGAGCTATTGCCCCCCTGAGAACAGCCCTCAGTGAACCGCAGAGAACAAACACTACTGCTTAATAGCTTGGAATTACTGTCAGAAATATAAAACGGGTCTTTCTCAAACGCATACGATATTTGCCCAAAGGTTTGTAGTCACCCATTATAATTAGCGTTAAGGTGCAGTCACTGCTGACGCCACTATTCCATTATTCACACTGAGCTTGTTTAAACTCCACAGAAAAGCATTGTGCTTTGTCTATAAAGGTCACCATGCTCAATGTCAAGTGTCAGCTAAAGGTATAGCCTCATTCACCTGGCTGCGGAACCACAGAACTGCGCTCTCTGGAGTGATGATAGAGCTCCATTCAGAAAATTTCACAATTTCCTCTTTACACTTCCACATCCTTTCAAAGCCTTATTGTTGAGTAGTCTTTTCACAGTGGAAGAATGGATGGAAACACCTGTGGGATTTTTCATTGCTAAAGTGAAAGTAGAGTTTTCTCTTGAAGTCCTTTTTAACTGAAGGACAGTTCTGGTGATCAACCATGTCTTGCATGGCTGTAATGAGTCACTTTTTATTTTACTGCTTTATCCTGTTCAGGGTCATGGTGGGTTTGGAGACTGGAATTATAGGGTGGAAGTCAGGAGCACACCCAGGACACGGCACCAGTCCATGCACATGTTTTTGAACTGTGTGTGGAAACTGGATCACCCAGAGGAAACCCACGCAGACACAGGGAGAACACACTAAACTCCTCACAAACATTGACCCAACGTCAGTATTGAACCCAGGTGTCCAAGACACTGGAGCTATAGGGCAGAAAGGCTTCATGAGGCACCACAGTGCTAGAAAGCATTCTGGAAACCAGACATGAATTACTAAGTGCTGCTCACGGTTTACTACATGCTTAGCACCAGATTTTTGCCAAAAAAAAACTCTCATCATGTCCCTTCAGGGGCTGCTTAGTTATATAATGTTTCACAGAGGAAAAATAAAATTCAGAATATGATAAGGAACTTTTGAATGGTAGTGTACTGTTTCGTAGCCAGAGAACTAAGCAGAATATCCTGGCTTACTGTTTGAGGCCACTGTGGGTTCGGTCTTCAGGCTAAAAGACATTAGATTTTGCGTGACCAGTGCTGGAATTATATGGCTTGTGAAGAAATGCACGGATGAATGACCTTAGAAGAACTGAGAGTTTGTTCCACAACCTCTGCTTTAGCAAGGTTAACCCTTTAAGGCTCCTGATGACCAGAAGTGGGCAGTAACTTGTTACATTTGCTGAAGTGCAGGTATTTTGATGGATGAGTACTTTCCTAATCATAATTCATATTTTAGCTATTTATATTTAGTTACTAGGTTTTTTTTCCTCGATTCTTTGGCTTTCTTTGTGATTAGCCACCCTGACCAAATAATTAATAAAACAGTAAGACTAGTCATACAAACTTCAGCTACTACGCTGGCAGATGCTGGATGTACTCAGAAGATCCATTGAAGTTCTCAGTACTTTTGTATCTTTTATTTTTACCCAATTTTCTCCTCAGTGTTTTCTGTGCTAGAAGTCGCTCATCACACAATGCTGTCAAGTTATGAGAGTGAAGTCTAGTGTATGCTTCCTCTGAAGAAAGTACAGCCAGACACCTACACTCTTCGAACTGTCACTGTCACATCATCTGACAGTTGACGCTTGCAGGAGAACACAAAATGCCCAATGTTGTTAGGTCAGGTGATCTCTTACTCCTGGCCAAGAATAGCTGAGGTGTCATGGGGTGAGTGAACACACAATGTGTGACATGATAATGGTGTGTTAGTGTGTGTTGAACATGTACGACTGGATCAGACACAACAGTGCTGCTGGAGTTTGTAAACACTACGTCATACAGGATGCTGCCCACAGGACGCTTTTTTGGTTGGTGAACGCTTGTTAGTCCAGCAGTGACACTGAGGCATTAAAAATTTCCAGCTGCACTGCTGTGTCTGATCCACACAACACACACTAATACACCACCACCATGTCAGTGTCACTGGGTTGATAATGATCCACCACCCAGATGATGCCTAATCTTTGGTGGTGCTGTGGGGGTCCTGACCATTGAAGAGCAGGGTGAAAGGGGGCAAGCAAAGCGTGTAGAGCAACAGATGAACTGTTTGTATTTGTAAAACTATGAAGTGCTCCTGTGTGGATAGTGGGGCTGAGAGAATCGATAATGCGTTTAAAAACAAGGAGTTCGTTTTAATACTATAGTGGATAGCTGGATGTCATATGCAATTTAAAAACTAAAATGCAGTAACTCTAGGTTTGAAACAAAACATACAGAGTCTTTCAAAACTTGGTGTGAACTATAAGAACTTTGCTTGGTCTGCGTGGCCAGGATTGCAGCAAGCAGTGGATATTTGGTTGGTGGAAGTGTGTATACTTATTTATTTATTTATTTATTTTTGGTTTTCTCTGTGAGAGTGCCCGAGGGCCTCTGTTCTGGCTGGAATAAACCTGAAGGCACAGATGAGTGGAAGAAAGAAGGAACACAGCTAACAGCAATGTTTTATTGAGAGCTCAGTGAAGGACATGTTGTGCTGTGGGTTCTTGGTGGAAACTTTAGTGGTTTGGGTGAGTCAGAGATTTTTAGGTTGATTTGAGAACAGAGCGGAGAAGAAGGCTGAGTGTCCGAAACATAACACACACTGCCCACTCACACAAGATTCCCATACAGAAGTTTGCATAAAATACTGTAAATCTAAGCAACATGTGTGCAAACGTTTGTGGTGAACTCCTGCTCGTCTGGCATCTTTTCTGAAACAAATTATATTAATAGGAAGGTTGCCCTTCTTTTGCTGCAGTAACAACCTCTTGAAACACATTACACTAGAGGTTGGAACATTGCTGTAAGGATTTGCTTGCAGTGTGTCACTCCAACACATCCCAAAGGTTTTGCATTGGGACACACAGTCCAATGCTGGGGGATTCACAGCCCTTTAGCTGACACTAACCGTCTGGTATTGAGCATGGTGACATTAGGCTCGTCTTATTATAATGTGTGGATAAAACATTTGACATGCAATGTATTTTTAAAAAAATGGGCATCACATCACAAAGCAGATTGCCTCTGATAAAATATTTAACAAATAATAAATGACACTACTCTGGAATCAGTTCATTATTTAACATTTAAATCCACAGTAATTTTAAATATTTTGTATGTTGTCAGTGTAAAAAGATTTTGTGGCAAAATTTTAACAAAAATAGAGAAACTCTCACTGGATGGTGATAATCTGTTAATTTGTCTTATATATACAATAATATCAAACTATCATACTGATTAAAAACTTTAAAATAGGATTGTACAACCAGGCTTAATGGGTCGTTGAGGGTTCCCATGTAGACTGGGGACCCAAAGTGATTTAAACCACTTATAGTGAGAAAGGGCTGTAGTTACATGGCATTAAAGCCATGCTGTTCAGGTTTGGGTACAGGCAGTGTCTCATTTGGGACAAAACTTCCCCCAGTGTGGACACACTTACGCAGACACACACACACATACAGGTGGGTGGGGGTCTCTGAACTCAGCCTGGAAATTTCCGTTTGTAATCCCTGCCCTGTTCCAGGATGGAAGGGACTGTGTGCGTGCGTGTGTGTGTCTGTGTGTGAGACAGAGCTGTGGTTTAAGGCTGAGTTTGGGGGGTTTGGCTGTGTGCCAGCCACAGCAGGACACTCGCTAGTTTACACAGACAAAAGCAGTAATAGCCAGTTTCATGGATATCTCTGGTGAACACAAGTGCCATCTTGTAAATCCTCTGAGGATCCCCTCTGTGTCTCTCTCTCTCTCTCTCTCTCTCTCTCTCTCTCTCTCTCTCTCTCTCTCTCACACACACACACACACACACAGACACACATAAACAAGTGCACACTGAAATTTTAAAATATGTGTAAATCTTTTGCAAATAAAAATAAATAAATAAAGAATTTGTACATTTCGTCGTAAATTGTCGGCACTAAAATAGGGTAAAAATTCAGAATTGTGCTATGAGACATTTTACTATTTCTATCAGAATTTTGTGCATTAACGGCACACTGACAATTCAAAACAAAATATCTATGCTAAAGAATTCATTCATTGTCTGTAACTGCTTATCCAGTTCAGGGTAGCAGTGGGTCCAGAGTCTACCCAGAATCACTAGGGGCAAGATGGGAGAACACCCTGGAGGGGGCGCCAGTCCTTCGCAGGGTGACACACACTCACACATTCACTCACATGGGCACTTTTGAGTCACCACTCCACCTACCAATGTGTGTTTTTGGACTGTGGGAGGAAACCGGAGCACCCAGAGGAAACCCACGCGGACACAGGGAGAACACACCAAACTCCTCACAGTCACCTGGAGCAGGATTCGAACCCACAACCTCCAGGTCTCTGGAGCTGTGTGACTGCGATAATACCTGCTGCACCACCGTGCCGACCCATACTAAAGAATTTCCACAATAATACTGAACACTGGTAGAGAACCTTGTTGTTAAAGTTAGGAGCTTAGAAACTATAAACTGTAAACACAGACATAAAAGTTCAGTTGCCAGGACAAAAGTGGCAAAGTTAATGCCTTCAAGTTAGTCTAAAAATCACTCATTTAAACTCTCAGGAAAAACTGTCACTAAGGGTACGTTTACAGTACTTTTATTTAGTGAACATAACTGTACCATCTTCTTTATTAATATGTTTTTATGTTGTGTTGATTTTATACAGCCCATTTTAACTCCAAGATTTTATTTATTTTTATTTATTTATTATTTTCTTAGGTGGCACGTTGGCGCAGCAGGTAGTGTCGCAGTCACACAGCTCCAGGGGCCTGGAGGTTGTGGGTTCGATTCCCGCTCCGGGTGACTGTCTGTGAGGAGTTGGTGTGTTCTCCCCGCGTCCGTGTGGGTTTCCTCCGGGTGCTCTGGTTTCCTCCCACAGTCCAAAAACACACGTTGGTAGGTGGATTGGTGACTCAAAATTGTCCGTGAATGTGTGTGTGTGTCTGTGTTGCCCTGTGAAGGACTGGCGCCCCCTCCAGGGTGTATTCCTGCCTCGCACCCAATGATTCCAGGTAGGCTCTGGACCCACCGCGACCCTGAACTGGTTACAGATAATGAATGAATTAATTAATATTATTTTCTTAACAAAGCTTACAATTATTCACCCCTTCCTCTGGCGAAGAGAATGTAATGAACACAACTGGATGTTAAAACCACTGATTTACCTTTGAAGGTACATTTACACTGATTACACCTTTAGTGACAATAATGTACATACATTTATTTATTTCATTATTTTTCAGCGTGTATATGCTAACTTCTTTTATCCATCTGTGCGTTTATAGAAATTAGGTTAGAGCTGAGCTAATGCTAGTGTAAATGAACACTGTTGTTCACAAACTGATATTCCAAGTGTTGTGTTTTAGGTTTGTTAAAGACATTTACATATACAGTACTGCGCAAACGTTTTAGGCACCAGAGATTATGAGATTTAAAAAGCTATTTATCTGAGCAGTAAGTGTTTACTTGCTCAAACAAACAAACAAACAAACAAACAAATAACGCCCAACATTGGAATAAACACAACATGATTCCAGTAAGTGTGATATTCTGTGTGAATGTGTTGGTTTAACTTTTTCCAAATCTCTCCCCGTTTAGTCCATATTATCTTCCAATACCTTGTTTTACCAGTAAATAAATAATAATTTTAAATAATGTGTGCTGTTGATTTAACAAATTCATGCAATCAAGGAAAAAATCTGTTTGTCATATATATATATATATATATAGTTATTATTTATATATTTTTTTTTGGATTTACTGTGATTATATATAATTTTATACAAGCACTACGCTTACTGAGAAGGCATTGGTTTAAATATATATAATTGTCTTAGGAGCCAAAGACTTCTGCACAGTACTGTATGTGACATTATGCAAAGTGCTTTCAGTGATTCTTTCAGTATAGTTGCCAGTCACAGTCACTGCTGTTGCATTTCATTTCTAAAAACCTGATAAGACCACTTTCTATATTCACAGTCAGTGACATATTAGTCTACAGAATCCATACCACCTGGTCGAGAGACTTTTCATTTTGATGTCTGAGTTGACTGGGTTGCAAGCTTTGGGAATTTCACACCTCAGTAGCAGAGTTTATAGTTGTAAGCCAA
The DNA here is from genome assembly GCF_029633855.1 of Hoplias malabaricus. NCBI lineage: Eukaryota > Metazoa > Chordata > Actinopteri > Characiformes > Erythrinidae > Hoplias > Hoplias malabaricus. Next base: position 10,675,098 of record NC_089820.1, on the reverse strand, counting down.
GGGTTTTTCACTTGGCAGTGAGTCACAAGCTGTGGATTAATCATGATATATAAATTAAATTTACAGTTAAAACTGGAGAATGTATGTCAGCTCCCAAGATTCACAAAAAAGTGTAATGGCATTCTAAAATGCAAAAAAACACTATGTAGACTTCCCTGTAGTCAAAAAAAGAGGGGGCTGGGGGGTGTAGCTGTGTCACTGAGTAATGTAATAATTGTGAGTTTTGATGACACTAATTCAGACTAATAATCTTCTTCTGTGTTAATGTAAGTTTACTCAGTCAGTAGAATTAGGGATGCATATTACAGAACACTACTCTGTCCCATTATGTGTCAAACACATACAGGGAGATAAACTCTCATCTTATTCATAATTTTCGCTGATGATTTCACAAGAAAAAATAATTTAATTAATTATAATAGACCTGGAAATGACAAATATCATGTCATAAATTAATATGAATTATTTCTGACTTGTAGCTCAATGAAAAAAGTGGTAACACTTTACAATACAGGTGCACAAATAAGCATATATTAATACGTCATGAATTATCTCTTCATAGTATATTAATACATACATTAATGCTTAATATATCAGGAACTAACAAAGGATATACATTAATGACCACATTACTCATACATAAATCGCCATTAGCAAGGGTAAACATTAAGTATCAACATCTTGTTAATTCAATCTCTTAATTAACACTATGACTTGCCTTATTAATTAACACCTTTGTGGGTTAATTTAATTATTTAATTAATTATTGTGGCCAATAACAACCCTAAAGTCAAGTGACTTTGCATCAGTAATTACAAAACTCGTAATAAACTCATAATAATCACTGCTTATGTCCCTGCCTATAATTTTGCCTACATCAATGCACAAAGATATGTAACACACAGTATCCAAATAGATCCAATATGTAAAGGGTGTTAATTAATAAGGCAAGTCATAGTGTTAATTAAGAGATTGAATTAACAAGATGTTGATACTTAATATTTACCCTTGCTAATGGCGATGTATGTATAAGTAATGTGGTCATTAATGTATTTCCTTTGTTAGTTCCTGATATATTAAGCATTAATGTATGTATTAATATACTATGAAGAGATAATTCATGACGTATTAATATATGCTTATTTGTGCACCCGTATTGTAAAGTGTTACCAAAAAGGGTTATATGTAAAATGTAAAGCACACTAGTATGTGTGTGTGTGTGTGTATTAATTAACTATACTGTGGAACTAAATATTACATTACTGAATATATATTACTGAATAAAACCTTTGTAAATGTCTCTCTCTCTCTCTCTCTCTCTCTCTCTTTCTCTCTTCCTCTGTGTCTCTGCAGGCCTCTAGTGTTAATCAGTTTATGTCCAGTTTCCAGCTTTATCTAATTCAATAGAAGAAGCAGCAGTTATTATCCCTCTCTAATTCTAATCAAAACATTGGATGTTCAGAGAGTGAGCAGCACTGCTCTTTTCTCACTAATGTGTTAATAATTTCATTTCCACCGCTGTCTGTGTCCGAATCTAAACATTTGTAGCTATGAGCCTTTAAATTTTATTTAAACTGGTGATAAAGTAGAAGAGTAACCACAGAATAAAATCAGATTAACAGAGTAAAAGCAGCATTAAAATGAAGTAACAACCAAGTAGAGGAAGAGATAGAGTAGATTAACATTAGAATAACAGCAGTGCAACAGCAGAGTTAAATCATAGTAATGGCAGTGTAACAGCAGAGTAACAACAGAGTAACAGGAGAGAATAAGCAGTCCAACAGCAGTAACAACAGGGAAACTGCAAAGTAACCGTAGAGAAAATAAATGGAGATGAAATAATATTAGTCATTATTTTATGAACTGTACGTGAAGAAGCCCTCAACTGTCCAGAAATCAGAAATTATTCTGTAATAAAAAATGACAGGCATTATTAGGCTAATTGCTTTTGTAAATTGTTATTGCGTATTCCATTTTTTAAAGCAGATAGATTAGTAGCCAGGCTTGAGTGCGTGGTTAATTGACCCACTTCTACCCAGCCGGAAAATATTAACATTAAAGCAATTATTTTCGGGCGATAATGATAAGCTGATGAAAAGAGCCTAAGAAAGAGATCTATTAAGGGGTAATGATTTGTAAGGCCACCTCCTTCTTCTCTGGGTTTTACAGGGCTGGGTTACAGTAGGCAAAGTTTTATTGGGTAATAAACAGATTATACAATTAGCAGAGCAATTAGTTTGTACAGTAAACAGGGTTTTATTATTGGGCGGCTGATTCTGAAATTACAACTAACACCTTTGGCAAAAGAGGCTCATTTGCGTCCTGGTTATGTCTCATCTTTCATTTTCCTGCAGCTGAGGCAAAGCTGAGATGATTCACTGATCCACTGTGAGAATCACAATATATACTATACAGTCAAAATAGGTTGGATTACTGCGTTTAAATGTATCTATATTTATCTTTCACAGCTTTTGTTAGATACTTGTACAAAGTAACTAAACATTTGTAGTCATGAAACAAACATAGGTGAGTGTTGGGTTAGGAGTCTTGCCCAAGGACTCGTAAGGTCTCTGCAAATGTTTAGGGGAGAAAAGGCCCTTTGGTTTTGTTTTGCCTGTTGACCAATCACAAGCTTTGATAAGCAGTGCATTTGTTCACAATGTTTTCCCAGCTGTCATATGCATGATAGAGCAAGCAAAGCTTCAGCACAGTATCTGTAGTTGTCCATTTGTTCACCAAAACCCTGTGAGAGTTGTCTCTGCCAGACGTATGTTAAGGCCTTCAGTGGCATGTTCTGTTGAACCACTCACAACCACTGTCCATCCAACATTTGTCCCTCCTTTGCAGCAGTAAGAGCTTTTACTCTTCAGGGAAGGCTGTAAGCTAGATGTGGAAATATTTCTGTGAGGATTTGATGACATTCATTGTTAAGGTCAAGTGCATATATTGGACGATTAAGTCTAGATCATAAAACTTAGCTTGTTCCAATTGTAATCTCCCCACAGGATGAGCCCAGAGGATTGCCTACGGACACTTTTGAGTCGCCGAGTGGGACTCAAACTCACTACCTGCTGCACCACTATGCCGCCCTAATTGGATAGTTGCAAAATTTAATTAAAATTGTGTATCAAATATAAACTATATTGAAAATGAATTATCAGATGCACTGAAATCACACAGAATGAACATCTTTCATATATTATATCACATCCTTTAACTATCACTGGTGGTGCTTTGATTTTCTTCCACTGTCACCTGTAATGTATAAAATCCAGACACTCCCTTACTATGCTTCATGTCCATGTGCCTTGGCAGCAGAAGAGCACATCTTTTTCCCGCTTTCTTGTCCACACACTCACACAGTGGGTCATGTCGCCCTTCAGATCTGACCACCCCCCCCAAACACACACACACACACACACCACCACCACAACCACACACATGCCCTACTACCACTATTACTGCTTCTACACACGTGAAAATTATGGTTCTGCAAAGGTTATTTAGTATTGAAATGGTTCTATATAAAATCCTTGACATTGTAACAATTGAAGACATTTTTGGTGCCATATATAACCTAATAATGAGATATAGAACCATCTATAGAACATTCTCCAGCAATCTGAGGAACTTATTTATGATGCAAAGAAACATTTAATCACGCATAAGGTTTTTCGTGTGTCCAGGGTTTTATATAGAACCAGTTTTTTTTACTAAAGAACACTTGAGAAACCATATTATTTGTCTCAGGTCCTTTGTGGTCTTATTATTATTATTATTTTGTGGAATCATCAAACTTGTATATAATCTGTGTAAATGTTATAGTAATATTCATAATATTGTAGTAAGTTAGTTATGTTCAGAGGATTGTGGAAATTAGAGCTAGGAGGTCTGGTGGAATGAGCAATGAAAATTCTATCTTTTCCGAAGTCGATGCAAATGAGAAGCAAATTTCACAGGGTGGAGGTCAATCAACAGCATGCAATAAATGTTTCATCATTACAACTCTGGGACAGAAAAATGTATTTACCCACAAATGGCTAGCAGAAGCAAGTGCTTCAAATCTTTAAATGAAGGAAAATCTTTTAAATTGCCACAAGGTCAATTTTATGTTACTGTGTCTGTCACTACCTCAAAATAATTGAATGTATTTTTACAAGTTTCAAACATCTGTAATTAATTTAGTGTGGAATTAAAAACCTTTCTGCTCACAAATGTATTTTTGACTGATTTTTCACAGTTTCACAGCATATAGCGATGGACTACTAAACAAACTCATTGTTTAGATGATGCTATATGACACTTGTAGTAAATATATACCTAGGACCAAACTTATAAGATTTGGAACAATTTATTTACCACAGGATGTGACAGATAAAAACATACAAAAATCTGTTCACACTCAAAGCTCCTAGTACAGACATGACATCAGATGTCTATTAGGGACTTGCCATCTGTTAGTGTAGGCATATACTTAATGAACTAATCACTTTGCTTCTGAGAGGCATTCTCGGTTGTTGTCTGTCTATATGTGGTTAAACCACCTGAAATGCATGTTAAAGCCATGTACCATGGCTTACCTGTAGCCAACACAAACACAAACATGCTTTCATTCGTTATTAAAGGATGGGTGTTAGTTGGAGGACAGTGCCTAAGGCAACCTCAGTTCACTGCATTGCTTTTCCTCACCCTCACTCCACACTCCTCTCACGCGTTCATATTCGTTTCTGAGGGGAGGGAGTGAGTTTGCTGCCGTTCCCTGTCCCCTTGTTGTGAAACACAAACACACACAGGTTCTCTCTCGTTTCTGAGGAGTGTGAGTGAGTTTGTTGTCGCTCCCCGCGCCCCGCTGGCCGCCCCTCCCCCTCCCCCTCGCTGCTGTTTCTCTGAAAGATGGCGCTCGCTCCGGAGGCTCGTCTCTCTGGCTGCGCTGCTGCGGGCTCGCTGTGCGCTTTTCTCACTGCTCCTCAGCGCTCCGTCCGCGGCCACAAGACCTCGCAACCCCGGTGAGCTTACACGGTCAGCACACCCGCGCTAAAACAGCGCGCTTTTCTCTCTGTTTGTTTATTATTTTTATGGAGGGAGGGGGAGAGGGTCTGTCCCGATTTGAAACAAACCCGAAGCCGAGAGACGCGGGCGCACGCACGACCGGCAGGGGGCGCAACGAGCGCGGGGAATGCGGGTAACTACAGCCAAGGCCCGCGTCGCTTCCCTCGGCATCGACTGCTGCGCTGCACCGCTATGTGCTGGAGGACGTACGGAGGGCGTGTTACTGGGAGATTGCGATTATTCCCGAGGAAAGCCGCGAAGGACAAAACAAGATATTAAAAAAAGGTAAATAATAGCTCTTTCAGTGCTGTAAGAGTTGTACAAAGCTATTTTGAAAGCATTTTCTACCGCTTACTCTGAGGTTTGAGGCCGCGTAAAAATGTTAGTGGGGGAAGGAGGGAGAAGGAGGAGGGAGAAATCGGGATGTTTTCCTCTTAAAAATAATCCACTCGTTCGTGATTGCGGCGTATTGTTTATTTGGGGTCGTTTAAATATACAGTATCTACCACCTTGGACACCAACTATGTATTTGTGAGGTATAATTACAGAATCTAAGCCTAAATCGCGCCGATTCTCTTCGCGGCTCGGTCGCATTGTGTGTCTCCACAGGCCGCGGCTCTCTCTCAGTGGGAGATCGGCTAAAGCTAACGTAGCGAGCCCCAAAGAATCGACTCCTCGTGTCCTGTGTTTCGGGAATCCAGAGTTGACTCGGATGCTTCAGACTCTGTTGAGCACTAATGTCTAGTTTTATTTCTTAGAATTAGGCTTGGACTTCTCATTTCAACCATATTTAAGGTTTCAGTTAAGTAAAATAGTGTGCCCTCAAGTTGAAGAACATGTTTATTTACAGACATAATACAAGAAACATTAAATGGCCAGTATAAAAGTAACACTATAGAAATGTCCTAACTCTTCGTCACAAAAGTACAAATTTCACATCTATGAAAAGTTGTATTTGGCCTAACTTATATTTTGGCTGATGTAACATACTACATTCAGTGTCCAAGACTGGCAAAAAAGGCTTGTGATGTCTGCAATGGCAATATTGGTTTAATATTTACAATGTAGCTTAGGTATTTTCCTCATTTTGTTCAGCTGACCTGTCTGATTTTTAAGATCCCTCTACTGGGACTCACAAGTTTGCCAAAGTTATGTATTTACAAGTTGTTTCCCAGATGTAATTACCCTAATGATGAATTTTTTAAACTATTTAAGTCATTCAGTGTCCTGCCCTGCAAGCTGGCTTTATTGCTTCCCTAAGTTTATTACTGATTAAACCCTGGCTGTCTGAATCTGCTTGTTTTTGACAGTCATTGCAGTTTCAAATAGGAAAAGCTCATCCATCTTCCAGTACATAATGAACACCAAATGGACATAATACAATAAACTTTAAAAGTTATTTGAAATTGGAAATGTGGAAACCAGAGTAAAATGTAATATGTTTAATGAAAACAGACTTAAACTAGTGCACAAATATCTCCCCACAGTTACAAAGAAGAGTGTAATACAGATTACCCAGTATGATTTAAATTTATGTAGTGGTTTATGGAGGATCAGTTAATTAAATGTCCTAAAACTGCCAGACTTTTTTTACTATGGTGAATATAATTGATTAGGGTGCTTCTTGTGATTATCAGCTGTACCTCTAAAGATCTTGTGTTTTGGACTTCCAGCAATGTGAAGGAACCGACTCCCATAGTTTTGAATCTGGCTGGGAGTCGACTCCGGAATTTCTGGAATCTACCTGCTCTAAGGCTAAAGCTAAGGCTAATGCTAGGCTAACAGTAGCAGCGCGTAGAAAACAGAAGCTTTCTCCGTGTTTTTGCTTGCGCGGATACAAAATAGATTAGTTTTCATTTCGGTGTAAGTGCTTCGCCGTTGTTTATTGTTAGTGATGAACTCCTTAATCTTTTACGTTTCGTTTGGACAAAATGTTTCCGTTTCATGATTTTTTTCCTGTTTCATTTTTTTGGCTGTTTTTTGGGTGCTAAGCTAACCAAGCGGGAAGGGTTGTAGCGAGTTAGCTTCTGTGTTATTCACCAAAGTAAAACGTTACTCTGGTTAAAATTACAACTACATGAAAATGAATATTCTGGGTCTTATTATGAACCCATTGACTTTATTATTTAATTGTATAAATGTGCACGTTAGTCTCCAGTGCGTTATTTCAGTCTGAAGTAGCGAGCAAAGTGTTTGTTGTTTATAGTTTTTGCTTCATGTTTTGCACCACGTTTCTGTATTGCTTTAAGTTTTATGTTTTTGGATTTATTGTGGGCTAAGTCTAGACCATAACTGACTGTTCAGTAGCCTTACAATCTCTCGGTTTTTAAGGATGTTGTTGTCATAGAAGGACTGGTCTAATAGTTGTTTGAAAGTACTTTGCAGCCAGTCTGAATAGATAGTAAATTAAAAGTTTGACACTTCAAACTGGTGAGGTAAAAGTAGCTTTGCTGAAAATGAACAACGTAAAAAAACTACATGTGCACTGGGATCTTTGGCATTTGTTTTGGTCGGTACTCGTGCTGTTTATATCCCCAGAATAGCTTGTGTGTAAGCTCTTAATGCAAGAGTTTTGTTTTGTAGGCCAGTATGCTATGAAACACACAACCTGGTCTGTTTTGTGACAGCTCAGACACACGTTCTAAGAGAAAATATTATAACTATAAAGTCAGCACAAGGCAATTATGATCACCAAATAATCTGTTAGGTGTTTGAAGAAAGGTCCATCTGTGTGGAATGTTGGACTTTAGAGTGAATAATATTTTCTTTAATTCAACTTAAGGTTGGGTCTGTTTCTGAACTTTTGGTTCGGTTTTGTTTGGGCACCCATTCATTTTCACTTGTTGATTTCCAAAAAGTTGTCAAAAAAAATGTTCTTTTTAAGGGTTTTGTAAAGTGTTTCTAGAAAATAAGCAAGAACACTCAGAGCCATTTTAATGCATAAAAGTTTCTTTGCTTGGTTAAATTTTTCTTCACTGTGTGATTGGAAACTGGTTGTTAGTGGTTCTTTTTAAAAGAGAAAGATTTTTTTTTTCTTTCTTCTCCTGTAGCACCAAAAAGTTTTCACTGTAGTTTTAAGTCAAATACGGTCTTGCTAAAAGTTTGAGATCTTGTGTTAGTTTTTCTTTGGTGATATGCTGTGAAACATCCAATTCAGTTTTATGACCCCCTCAGAATCATTACTGCTTGTCACAGACTTGTTGACCATTGCTATTTACATCCTGTGTTAAGCTCCTTTGAAAAGAATATTGCACTTCAGTCCCCCTTCCTTCTGTCTAAGAGGTATAACCAAGTCAAAAAAGTGTAGAAAGGCTTCCTTCTTTCTTATTTTGATGCTCTTGTGTTTTGTTAGAATACAGATAAAGGTTTCTAAGGCTTAGATGGACAAAATGAAGAAGACACCTCATAACCAACAGACATTTCTCTTTTTACAACGTTGTCTCATTTTTTTTCTTTTTTATGTATTTATTTATTTATTTCTTTTCCACACACACTTAATGCCTATTCATCAGTGTAGTTCAGCTTATTTACACACCTGTTTGAATTTGTATGTAGTGGATAGGATTTATGCTTAGTGGAGTTATGAAGATGATATATATATATAATTTTTTATTATTTTTTTAATCTTTTAAGTTGTCAAAATAAATCGTCCCCCAAGCTCCAGTGGTCTTTTGAAGATTGAATAGATGTTGATAGCACCTACATCCCAATCTGCAAATGCTTAGTTTTTATTTGGATTTGCTTATTTGACAGATCCAGATTACATCTCAATCATTTTGTCATGGTAATGAATTCTCCAGTTTGCATTACCTGTCCAGATGTGTGTATTTGCCAAGTGCAAGTGATTTATTTAAGAGAAATTAAGCAATTACAGTGTCTAAACTACATGTGACTTATGTCTTTCACTAATTTTTCTCTTTCTGTGTGCAGGGTTCTGCAGCTGAAGAGTATTTTGGCATGAGGGGGATTGCCTATTGAGTGAAAGGATCTGTTTTGGACCACGTACGAAAAAGTGCAAACAGTCAGAATTGTGGATAAATTAAGAAGCAAGAAAACAGAAGAGAACTTCTGAATGAAGTCCACGTTTTTTCTCTGAATAGTTTTTGTTTATTTTTGTCTTTTTTTTGTGGAGTTGTTTCCCTCATGCACTCTGTGGAAGACTGAAAAATTCACAGCTTACCTAAAATGCATTCTAACTTTACTGGATAATACATCTTCTTGCACACACTGATTTGGAGGCTAAGACGTGGTGTGAGTTTACGCTCTTTGGAATTGTCCTGGACTCCTGCCGCTGTTGGGCATTCTCTCTTTGCTCTCGTGCTACCCAGCGTGGAGGGAGGGGGGTTGCTGGGGTAGCCGGATTTGTTTTTGGGGCTGGGGGGTTGGTGGGGGGGGAAAGAAAAAGCTTATGCTATGGTGATCAGCCCCCTCCCTCATTGCTTTTGCTCAGGCTTTGAGAGACTTGCCACACGGCCCAGGGACAAAGGATAGCCTCCTAGGACGTGGAGCAGGAGGAGTAGAGTGAAGAACAGGCAGCTCCAGGGCTGAGGCCTCTGGGTGCTTCCTGTATATTTGTGTTTGTTTTGAGTGTTTGTGTGCACAACTGACTGCAGCCATGGTGAAGCTTGCCAATCCGCTCTACACCACCTGGATCCTGGAGGCCATCCGGAAGGTCAAGAAACAGAAGCAAAGGCCTTCAGAGGAGCGTATCTGCAATGCTGTGTCTATGTCACATGGCCTGGACCGGAAAACGATTCTGGAGCACCTTGAGCTCAGCGTTAAAGATGGATCCATTCTCAAGGTCTCAAATAAAGGCCTGAATTCCTACAAAGATCCGGACAATCCAGGCCGCCTGGCTCTTCCTAAGCCTCGTGGCGGAAGCGGAGGTGGAGGTGGAGGTGGAAGTGCAGGCGGAGGCGGGGGCGGAAGTGGTAGTTGTAGTGGAGGTGGAGGAGGAGGAAGCAGTACCACCTCCAGTTCTTCCAAAAAGCCAGGCCTGGACTGGAACAAGCTGATAAAACGGGCCCTGGATGGGCTCCACGAGGCAGGAGGCTCATCCCTGAAGAGCATTGAGCGATTTCTGAAGTGCCAGGCTGATGTTGCTGGCTATCTCTCAGGCAGTGGCTCTATGGGACCAGGTCTCTTCCACCAGCAGCTGCGACTGGCACTGAAGAGGGCCGTAGCCCATGGACGAGTGTCTAAGGCAGGACCACTATTTAGGCTTGTGAGTCGCAGTTCACAAAATGATGGCACTGGCTGCGTCTCACTCGACTCACTGCCTCCTGTCCGTCTGCTGCCACATGAGAAGGATCGGGTAAGGAGAATTAAAAACACAAAAAAAAAAAGACACGCGCATTCCCTACTGTAGGGTGGTTTATTGCTGATATCTGAATTTTGCCAAAAGCAGGTAGAAACATGGATAAAGTCTTGAAACTGGTACAAAATGTAAAAGATAGCATCACAAAAATATGTAGTAAATATGTAATTGAGTATTTGTCTAAAATATCTTGAGTGAAACATCTTTCAGATCTCTTGAGTCAATATAAGCAGATGCCAATATGATTTTGATATTCCTGTAGATAAAAAAAATACTCTTAATTCCTTTAATCTGTACATTACCATAACCATATTGACTTAAATAATGCCTTCCTGAGCAAACCTGCTTTTGGACATTTTCTTACATTCACACTGGGCAACACTGCTCTAGACGTATTTTTCGTTCACAATAGTTCCTTCAATTTACTTGACATTTTTTTCCCCAGATTGTGTTAAAGCTAAAATTTGGACTGTTGAGGTGTGGAATAACTTTAAAGCATTAATATTATACAGTAATACAGTTGCACTTTGACTTTATCCTTGCCTATTAGAACAGATAGTCCACTGTGGACTGTATCTTGTGTGTGATGAAGTAGTCTCACTTTAAAGCTCAAATTGAGTGAAAAATGTAGTGTTTGTTAATTGTAGCTGATTGGGCATGGCATGTTTGACATCTGGAGTTTACTTTTGAAGCAATAGGGCTAATACAGTTAACAAGGACTTAATGTTGCCTAAATTCTTTTTACTTTGTCATATTAGCCTGTGTAAAAGATACAAAATTTATATATAACAATTCAGAAGTAGGTTCACCAATGTAGAAGCACTGGTTGATTTGGATAGTAAATATGACTATTACTAAGAAATTCTAGTTAGCAAGTTTCTCTACAGAACGCCTTCTTAGCTTAAAATATTCAGAAATACTTGGTGTACAGTTGTTAAATCATTAAGAAACTTTCAGTTTCTTTTTCACACATTCTCCTGTGCCAGCTTTGACTTCCGCCTTTACAGCCAGTAACAAACAAAGATGAAATTGATTGACAGCATCTCTAGAGAATGACTTGTCTTTAAGGTATCAGTTCACATACTCTGCAGATCCTAATTGTACTTTAGATTGTTCATTTTCAATATAGCCTTACCTGTGATGTGGCCTACAGTCACTGTAAATGATCCAGATACAGGGTTTTGAGAATGTGTGTCTTCAACACTTAAAAACACTACACAAACGTTTTTGTTAAAAGCAGTTTAGAGCAAGGTTCCAGATGTTGGCTCAGTCCTGTTATGGTAAAGTTTATCAACCCTCACCCCCCAAGGTAAAATATCGTCCTTAATGTCAGTCAGTTTCACCTTTTGTTGGCAGTTATTTTAGATTTGCATAGTAGTTTAAAATTAATTTAAAAGAAAACACATCTAAAATAGCTGCCATCAGGGGCCAGATTCTAATATACTTCTATATAGCTAGGGCATTTCTTCATGTGACATCTAACTCCCATTCACTCACATTTAAATATAATCCTTTATTCACGTTTATTCATTTACTGTCTGTAACTTCTTATCCAGTGTATGGTTGCGGTGCATCTGGAGCTGTTTTTATGTGGTGATGCATGGTGTGTTGGTGGGGGGGGGGGTATTTTGTGGTGTTGTGTGGTTTTTGTAGAGTGGTCCGGTTAGGCAGGTAGTGGCAAAAAGAAAGAGAGAAAAAGGCAGCTAAGCTTTGAGGCAAAGGTGGCTGCCAGGCCTGTTTTCTAGTCACTTCTTGCAGCTGAAACACTGGTGGGGCTGGAGCATGGAAACTAAGAGAAAGAAGGAAAGGAAGAGGGGAAAGACGAGAGGTGGTGGTGGTGAGGAGGGTCACGTGATTATTCACATCCTGCTGAAGCTGGCCACCAGCTGCAGGACTGCTCACTGTCAGAGAGTGTAGTTACAGAAAAGAGAGTGAGACAATGTGAGACCTAGAAAGATGAAAAAGGAGTGTGTCATTGAGATGGAACTGTGTTCGGCATATGGCACCTTTGTTAGGAGGTACATTAATACAGTTGTCACAATGCCAGAATTGTTACTTTGATATTGATACTAAGTGTGGTGTCAGTCCTTAATAGACCTCTAGAGTGTCTTGCTATTTAAAATCTAATGGAAAAAAATGGATAATATAATTGTATTAAATTCACAGTTGCAAATGTTGGTCAGATAATTAGCAATTGGATATCTTCCACAAATTGCACGCTTATTGAAATTTGTGAAAGTTTGACTGTTTAATTGTAGTAGCTTTAAATTACCATCTAGTATTAGATTATTTACATAAATACTTGGAAGTATTTGACTTATTTTTCTTTAACATTTAACATTAGTTTGTTTTAAATAGAGAATAAGATATTGAACGTTAAGTAATTATATTGTTTACCAACATAGACTAATTCAAGAAATAATTGTTTACCATGTGGTTTGAAAAAGCATTGAACTGTTGATTATGCAACCCAAGTGTGTATGTGCTCTCTCTTGCTAAGCTCAGAGAGAAATAGAAAGAAAGAAGGCGTTGGCAGACTCGCAGGCGACAAGAGAAGCCCAGTACACACCCACTTTTGTAACCCGATAAACAGCAGCCCTGCCTTATGTTCTGCTCCCTAGAGGCAAAACAAACACACAAGAATATGCACACTCAAGATGCATGCTCTTATCATGTCAAATCTGGGCCATGGCAATGAGGATGTGGGCTGCAGGGTGTCTGCTGTCATTGTGATGCTATGTGTAGTGTTCATTATGAGGTGGACTACTTTAGTCTGTGTTTTGATCAGGAGCTTCAGAGCTCCAGGCTTTAAAGCAGTTGTTCATTGAAAAAAATCAAATGAATATATTCCCTCCCACATCCACAAATATGTTTCATCAGCTAAGATTAAACAAATCTAAAATTTGCCTGTGTTTCTGCCACTATATGAAAGTATCCCTTAAACAATCAAAAAAATTCAAAGACTTACATTTTGGCTTACTACCTCTACAGTTTTTAGCAGCTTTTTGCCCTTAAAAGAAGTTGCAGATTGTACAATTTTGTTCAGTTCAAGGTCTGCTTGTGGTGAAGTTGCGGGCAGTCTACTACCCCAGCTTCATTAGATTATTTTTTTGTGTCCAGCATTTTCTGGTGACACAATATCAACACCCATACCATTTGATATTGATATGCTTTCTAGGGTTCAAGACATATTGCTTATTCAATTATTATTCAGTGTATATTTACATATATATCAGTCCTGATATCAGTATTGTAGTGATACAGTATACTGCAAAACTAGTAATACCACAAACGGACAACAAACTGATGTCTGATTCCTAATGTAATGTATACAATCATCTGGACTTATAAGAAACTAAACATGAATAGAGTTGCTGCTTTATTGCTACAAATGCAGTTAGTATATGTACACTTAGGATTTGAGAATACTCAGGAATGAACCTTTTCTGCCATAATTCCAAAATCTCATTAATGCATTTAAAATGTTATCAAGTTTATAATTATAATAATGATTTTTATCTTCAATGTTTAAAATGTTATGCCTCACAATTTATTTAAACAAAATGAAGTATGCTCTTTTCAGTGATGTTTGAAAAAGCTTTTCCTGAAGTCCTGACAATATCCACAGTGTGTCTACAGTGAAATGTGATGTTATTTATAACAATTATTATACAGTATCATATTGCCAAACCCTGCTGGCTGCTATCTACCTACTAAGTGTACCATATGCCTTTTCATGCACTTTCAGGCAGACACAAGTGGAGAAGACGATAAAAGGCAAAACAAATGGATAAGCACATGCTTTGACCTCAGCTCAGTGCAGAACGATTAGTGTACTCAACAGCCGAATTACTGTGTCACACTTCTCCATTCAAGCCTGATCACCCAGTCACACTTTCGCTCACACTCTCCATCTCTGATAGGGGTTCACTGCCAGGGCACATGTGGGGAGCGAAGGGGGGGGGGGACCGAGTCAAACAGAGGTCATGGATACATAGATTGGACATCTCATTGCTTTTGGGAATGGTAGCAGGCGTATATGTCTGTGTGGGAGACACATTAAGAGGGTGGGGTTCCAGCTAATGATGTAAGAGTCAGCATTGGGAGCAGTTGTAACCCCTCATTTGCCCTTTCACAGCTGCAGGCGTTTCAGGATTGAAAATGCAGTTCCTGTGGCCCCTTTTTGTCAGGGTCAACCTTCGGACGTGAGAAAATCAGGACTTGGCGCCAATTTACGTTTACAACCTGTAGGCTACAGTTGTATGCACATTGCAGTCTTATGTGATCGGGCTATTTTTGTGGACACAGACGTTTAATTTCACACACAGCTAGTATGCGCTCCTTAGAACACCACGAAATGTATAGCGAGGCTTTGAATCAACTGCTCATGTGTTTAAGGTGTCCATGCTTGATGGCAAGTGTCTGCTAGAGTGTTGGATAGATCCGCATACACAACATGAATCCCAGATGCATTTGTCTGTGGAGCAGTATAACTGCATTCTGGGAAGTGGTGTTTGTCACCCAGATCTAATCATCCAACGTCATTGCTTCACCTCACTAATGTTCTTGTGGCTGAATGCAAACAAATCTATGATTTTCCGTTTTTCCTAGAAAATTAGTAATATCATATTTTGTATAATGGAATCATGGTGATGATGCTCACAGTACAAAGTAAAACAATTTTTTGCCTTATCACTAAATAATAAAATATTTTTGTTTTTTAGCTTGTGTGAGGTTTGTCCCTCTGGTCTTGTTAGCCGTTTAATTGCTGACGCTGCTTGTACGTATGCTCAGCAGCTCCTAGCCAGCAGCCACTGCTGCTGTTCTTGTCCTCTTTTCATTTTCTTACTCTGGCTCAAGGTGAAAGAGGGCTGAGGTTAGAGAAGAGCTGAATACAGAATGACTCTGTGCATTGATTATGTGCCCTGTGCGAATCTTGTCCACTTGCTACACCATGGCCATTTCAGGGTCAGATTGGATCAGGATTGGCCTTAGGGTCGCCTGACAACCAAGACACCAAAGAGTGTTTATGCACTATTGCATCTCTAGACCCTTTGCAGGTTATTTAACATCTTTGGGATGTCATATTGCTGAATATGGTGAAAGAAGTCGTGGTGGTGGTGGTGGTGGTTATTGTTGGTTGTATTACCAGTCAGAAATGTCCAAAATTATTTTTATGTTCCCATTCTCCCAAAGTTTATGCAGATATCTGAGTTATTGTTACTTTTGACTCAAATTAGAACAAAAATTCTTATGAAAAATTTAAACATGAATGCTAATTTGGAAGAATTTTCATCAGTAGTTGCCCACAGATGCATTTATTATGGCTGATATTATAGAGTCAGTAAGTGGCCCTAGCTTGTCACATAATGCTTTGTTTTATTCTGTCTCATGTACACACACATTGTCAGAATGAGCCTATAACATGCGCTCACACAGCGAAGACCTTTAGATGAACCCATGCTCTATGATAGATTTGATGCTGACAGTTGAACACATGATCACACACACCACCCATTCACTGGCTCATTACTTCCTGATGTTAGTTGTGTAGGTTACGCTCTGTTGTCTGAGAGCCGCTGAATGAGTAGAAACGTCTGTAGGACTCAAATCTCCGTCAGAATGTGCTAACATTTAATGTACCGTGTCCCACTTATCTCTCACACTCTTCCACATGTACACACACTCTTATGCCTTCAGGAGCATAAACCGATTAGCATCCTTGTTTGTCAAGATGTGAAACACATTTTGCTTTTCTTTGCATTTTTAGACCCCACTGTTTCAAATTACAGCATTAAATAAAGCCTTGTACTGACATTCTAAAGATGAGGTCTAGCACTGTTTTGATGCATAACTCATTGTTTGGTTTCACATCAGAACAATGGCACAGATTCTTGCAGTTTGTGATAGTCATGCTGAACTTCAGTGGGTATAAAAGCTGGGTTTTAAAGTTAGTTCAAATCTCTTCCTCATCAAGCGACTGACCCGTTATACACCGTGATATGTTATATAGTGATTTACTTAAATAACAATTTGCCTTGGTCAAAAATGGAATTCAGGTCCACCTGGGCCATCTTAATGAAAATGAAAAGCTGGACAAATTTGATGTAGAATCCACATAATAAATTGATTATACTGGGAGGATGCAGTACATCCCATAAACAGGGCCAACATCATATATATTGCACCATAAGGGTGTAATTTCCTCACATGCATTTGGAGACTGTTGCACAAGGCCATGCTATTGTGTGTCACATTGACAATATTCTGGTTTATTCAAAACTTATCATGTTATGATTTTCGTATTCTCACATTGCGTGTCTTTCTCCCTTAACATGGCCAAGAACTGCCTCCTACAGGAAAATAGATTTTTGCGAAGGACTAATCACAAATTGTTTTGGTATGATGTGTAGAAAGAGGAATGCTGGACTGGTACCAAACGATATATGGAAATGTATATATGCAGATAGCCAATTATAATGCAACTAGTAGAATCTTGACAGTGAGGCCGTCTTAACACACTGAGGGAATCACAATCTCTGTCTACATGATATGAATTGTATTTAGGGCTGCAACTAATGATTATTTTGATAATCGATTAATGTGTCGATTATTTTTTCGATTAATCGTTTCTTAATCGGATAAAACGGAAGACAAGCCAAATTTGGTTTCCTGTCTGTTACTAGCATATTCAGGATACCATCAGTGAGAACAGCTGCTTGCTGTAGTGTGCAGATCTTCTTTAAAACCTAGTCAGCAATGCTGGGCTGTTTTTATCTGAGGTGAGAAAGAAAGTGTAGATATGAACATACACCTTTTTTAAGTTAATAACTACTGATCTAAAATGCAGACAACAATGCAGGCAAATTGAAATTACATAAATGGATATTGGGTGATGCTGCCATGTGCTGAGAATAAAAGGGAATTTCAACTAACACATATGATCAGATATCGTTAAGATATTTAAGATTTTAGAGAACTAATGTTGTAATTTTATAAGGAACACACAACCTACCATTATTAAAAATTAGCGTTTACATGAAGTATTAACCGAACCATTACATTAATTTTATATTTATCAATATTTAACACAGTGTATGTAATGTAATACACACTTGGCTGTGATACTCAAACACTAACACGCAATGCCAGTCAGAAATGACCTTGAAAAAGGCTTTAAATATATTATTTTAAAAAATGTTTGGATTTTTTTTTAACTCTGAATGTAACTGCCGCCACATTTAAGGTGGAACGGAAAACTCGCTAAATACAAGAGTGATATAAATTTACTAAAAATGAGACATCTCGTTTAACTATTCTAGCAGGCTCTAGTGACATTGAGTGAGAGAAAAACTAACATCGCAAACGTTAGCTTGACTAAAACTACGGCTTGTTTTGGAACTGCTGGTCGAGCATTGACACATTTAAGGTGGAAGAGAAAACTCGGGGGGATGCTAAAGCTTGTTCGCTAAACGCGAGTGTAATATCAATGTACTAAGAAAAACAAATGTTGTTTAACTACTCTAGGAGTCTCTAGTAACATTTTAGTGAGAGAAAAATTAGAATTAACTTACTATACTTAATCTCTTTCACACATAGCTCCAACAGGCTTCATTTTCAGGCCCTCATGCAGTGATGGTGTGCTGCTGTGCCATGCGAGATCAGCGAGAACATTTTGCACCTAACGCTGTTCCTTGAAAGCATTAATATAAAGTGCTCCCATACTTTTGATGACTTGGGTCGTACATTTTTCTCTCAGCTTGTGCTAACATTATCCTCTGCTGTGACCGCCTCCGC
Organism: Hoplias malabaricus; assembly: GCF_029633855.1. NCBI lineage: Eukaryota > Metazoa > Chordata > Actinopteri > Characiformes > Erythrinidae > Hoplias > Hoplias malabaricus. The sequence continues at coordinate 10,656,935 of NC_089820.1, read as the reverse complement.
CATTTTTCAAACCCTTCTTCCAGAGTTCGTCACGTGTAGCAACTGTACCTATGTGTATAATAGCTTAGACCCAACTAATCGATTATTAAATTAGTTGCCAACTATTTTAACAATCAATTTTAATCGATTTAATCGATTAGTTGTTGCAGCCCTAATTGTATTCTATTATTATTAGTAGCATTTATCATTTTACCAAAAATGTTGAATATTTCATATACTATAACCAGGAAGTCTCAGCAACTAAATATAAAATATGTATTTTTTTTCAGTACTTCTCATGTCCTACTTTTGATTTATAATAGTTTTCTTTCTTCATGTTGGTCTTGTTCAAGAGTTAATTCAGTATTTGTCTGTAACCGCTTATCCAGTTCAGGGTCGTGATTGGTCTGGAACCTACCTGGAATCATCAGGCGCAAGGCAGGAATACACCCCGGAGGGGGTGCCAGCCCTTCACAGGTCAACATACACATTCACACTTTTTTTTTTTTTTTACTTTTTTATTTATTTATCTATTTTTTTGAGTTGCCAATCCACCTACCAAAGTGTTTTTTGGACCATGGGAGGAAACCCATGCAAACATGCGGAGAACACACCAAACTCCTCACAGACAGTCACCCTGAGCAAGACTTGAACCCACAAACTCCAGGTCTCTGGAGTTGTGAGACTGCGACACTACCTGCTGCACCACTGTGCTGCCCTTTTGTTCAAGAGTTCTGTTTTAGAATTTGGTTGTATTTTGTGCTTTTCATGACCTGAGAGATCTCAGTAGCAAACTGAGTGTAGGATTATTTTGAATTTCCTCTGAAATACCTGCTGAAAGATGAGTATGTTTTCTTTCAAGGAATGTTGAGTGAAAGGTGAAGGATATACATATTTGATATTTGCATAGTGCTGTCTATGGTGGATATTATTTCTGTCAAGAGGCAAAAGTCGCAGTGTTGTTCACTATAATGCTAGCATACCTTCCCACCTCTACTACATGTCCACTTTGGGGATGAGTTAGAAATCTGTGCAGCTCCTTTTAACAGAAGTAGAAAAATGAAAGAAAGCACTGGCTATGTGAAAGAAGTGTGGTTAGATGTGTAATTTACTTGTGTTTTGAGCAATGTCAGATGCCACACACGAAGACAACCCTGCAGTTAAAATGAAAACTGTTCTAAGGCCAAAACAAGAAGGGGGGGGGGTGTGTGGAAAAGGCCATAACCTCATCCAAATGGTTCAGTGTGACTAAGGCTGTATTTCACATACGTGAGGTTTTAAGTCTTACTGTAGACGTGTCCATTTTCCACTCATTCTGTGCGCATGTGTAAGTGATGGAAGAGTATAAAATACCAGTCTTGTGAACTGCATTACAACATATTGTCATTTTGATATGCCTCCCTCTATAGTTAATGTCAAAATTAACACAACTTTGTGCTTTAGAGCTATTCAAATTAAATAATAACCATTTGTTGTTGTTTTCTCAGAATGCCCACATTATGCAAAATACATTCTACAAAGATGAGCACACTATGTATTGAGGTGTTAGGGTATAGCTTTACGTAAAAGGTTAGCAAGCAGGTAGACAAATGGAAACAAGGAAATGTGTGAGTAAAAAGCAAAAAGAGAGAAAGAGATGGTTACTCATGTTAATGAGAACCTTGACTGAAGCTGAGACAAGGACAGTAAGTGTCATTCTCTTTCTCTCTGGCTCTCTCTCTGCCTATTTACCCTTTTCTAAAAGTATCAGCCTTCATTCTCTCACTGTTTTCTACATTTTCTTCTCATTTTTTCACCTTTTTCCTCATCATTTTCAAAATGAATTTTTAAATAGGGATGTACCAATACCACTTTTTACCTGCTGATATTTCATGTTCAAGTATCTGCCGATACCGAGCACCGATACCAACTCTTAATCTTAATTACTAGATAGGTGCCTATAAATCCAGAAAGTTATCTTGCTATGTTTACAGATTTTATTTAGTTAAAGCAGTGTTCTGTATGGCTAATAAGATATAATAAGCTTGAATGAACAATATTTACTTTATATTAACTGCACATAAATCATTTTAAAGTTTCACTGCCATGAAAAAATAAATATTTCCACCATGCAGTAACAAGTACAAATAGAAAGACATAGTCTAGGGTGACTGAACAGCTTTGTACACTGTCATGGGGATTTTTGTCACGACTGTGAAATGCATTTTAAGGACTGCTGCTGACCTGTGTTAGCGTGCTTCTTTGTGGTTGCTTGAATGAAGTCAGTTTTCTTCGGCATTCCTTAAGCTGGGGTTACACTAACACGACTTTTAGCCGGATTCTAAATATTTTTGCCCCATAATCACGTTTTGGACCAGTTGCAGCATGTCAAACATTTGATGTTTTCAACCTGACTTTGGAAGTAGTCGCATAGTGTAAACTCTCCATCAACTCAAGGCTGAATGAGTCCCTTCAATGGCCAATGAGAACAGAGCACAGATAGTAAATATAGGTGCTTGCACCTTCACCTCTTTAGTGGACAGATTAAACGGTAAAACTAAAATATATTACATGGTGTTGGACGCACATGTCCCCAAATAACGAGTATTACCTGTAGCAGAACATAGTGAGCCACAAAACACGCCGTTACAGCCTTTATTCCAACTGTTTTCTAATTTTCCATTCCACCTTAAATGATGCAACACTGGCGCACACTACCGCTAGCACAGTTTCTGAACCATTTAAATCGGAACATAGCCGCAACTATTGTCGCATGTGTCCGGCTCTAACCGACTCACTGGCTTTTCAAAAACCGCAACAATGAAAGCGGGAAAGTTAGCCGCTGTTCACTCATTTGCGTGTTGTTTTTATTTTTTGGACTGAAAATGGCTCCAACCCCATTTCTCATTTTTCCTTGTTGCACGTTCTGCTTTCACTGGACATTTTCTTCGGCCACCGACCCAAGGAGCATATAAACCTCTTCAAAACACCTTGAGGTAAAGTGAGTTTGATTAAAAATTAATATGCTGCTGTAATTTTAAGAGATTTTACAAGTAGTGAGATTGTGCTGGATTTGAATGAGCTTTGCGTTTTGTGGTGATTGACGTGGACCTGGCCAATCAGCACTCTGCAGGGTTTACACGTCACCATTTAGTACCTACTCGGCACGGTTGGATTCCTGGACTGAGCTGGGACTGAAAACCTACCCGGTTCCAGGGACCAGATTTGGCCAGTGGAAAAGCAAAAGAACCGTGCAGAGTCGAGTAGAGTCTTGCAGGTTCTGTGCGGTGGAGAAGTGCCATATGTTCTATTCTCCTAATCTCCAGCTCCCACTGCAGTGTGTAGAGACAGCACTGAGAGAATTTTCATATCCATGACCCATTTTTACATGTTTTTTTTTCTTTGTGAATCTATACAAACAGCAGCGCAAACAATAACCGCAGAGACGTGTACATCTGTGCTTAGCTGTTTTTAGTCTTTATAAAGAATAAAACCCCACCATTTGTATATTACTCCTAGAGCTGGTATAAACTGTCATGCAACGTTTTAAAATCCGCTGTTCTGTAAGTAATGTTGGTTACAAGTAGGGCTGGCCACACAAATTCACTATTTCGATATAAGTTCGTTGGGTAGGAATTCGGTTTATAAATCTGAGATTTGGATTTTTTTTTTTTAATTTTTTTTTTCTCAATGAATGTGGCGATTAACACTTAACATAAAACTCTTCAACACAGCCTAATAGGCTACGGCAACCTACTTACAACGAAGCATGTCAAAGCTACAATTAATTTTATCAGCTTTACATCTCAAATTAGAACACCTCCACGAAGCTTTGGTTTATTTGTGTACACTGTGCCCTTTGTGGCACCCTGTATGCACAAGTTAGCCAGTGACTCAGCGATGGAGCCATGCTGGGAGCCGCAGTGCAGCGTTAATTTTAAAGTGGGTGCTGAGCACTGATTTTCTGAACAGTAGGGCAGGCTCCAAATATTCGGGTATTCCGATATTTGTTCATTAGGTATGTATTCGGATTCTAATCAGTTTTTTGGATAAATGTAGTTATTGATAAAGGCAATGCTCCACCACATTCAGGTGTAAGTGCTTTTCGCACTTCACCCATATTCAGGCTCATCAACATAAGTCTTTGTGCAAATGAACTCTAAAACTTACAAAACAGCCTAACATGCTAAAAAAACACACACAACGAAGCGATGCAACACCACAGTATATTTTATCAGAATTGTGCCTGAAATTAGAACGCTGCTGCTCAAACTGGTTAAATTGTGTATACTGTGTCCTTAGTTAGCAGGTTAGTGAGCATAGGTAGCAAGCGAAGCCATGCTGTGAGCCACAGCGTGGCCTGGAGAGAGGGATATTAAAGCAACGGTTGGAAGTGGATTTTGTTAATGACAAGAACACACAGCACCCCACTCCCTGAATATTCTAATATTCTTCGAATATCCTGCCCTATGCTCTGAAGCCCCAAAAATGGTATTCGGGACAGCCCTAGTTACAAGGTGGAGTATTTTTATAGTATTATGAACTCAAGGTGTGTTTTCGCTGCATAAAAAGCTGTAACTCTGTTGCTTGTCGTTTTCTTTGCGTGCTGACAATTTATTTTATTAGGATAACCTATATTTATATATTTACCACTCTTTTATTGTAGTGCTAAATATTTAAATTTAGTCATGATGTACTTGTCTTTGCAACGACTTTTCTTCTGTGTGTGTGTGCGGAGAGTGAATAAAAGATTCTGAAGTCAGAGAAATGAGCCGGCTAAATCACACACTGTGGCCTGTCTCTTCCCTGCCTGGACCTGTTTAGCGCGCACACACATGAACTCATGCACACCTGCCCCTTTATCCACCAACATGATATACACACACAAACACACACACACACACACACACACAGACAGACTCCCTTCTGTCCAATGACCTGGTGTGCATGCATGCACTGCTTTTTTTTTCTTACTCATGTCTGGACCTGTTTACTAATCAGTACTAACAAGACAGAAATTCCTATAAACTTGTTTGCAAATACACTGCAAATACATTTCACGCATAACCATACTCTTAGTAGCCGATTGTACCAACTAAACGCAAGTTCTGTCATAACCTACTTTGAATGTTAACTACTGTTATATTATAGTTTGAGAGCTGCTAACATTTAAATAGATGCACAAAGTAAAATAGTTTCAATATACTCTTATAATTTAAATTTACACATACCCTACACTACGTCTAAGGTCTGCCATAGTAAATCTGTTTGAATGAAAAGTAGTGTTTAACTCTGTTTATCGCTCTATAGCTGGGTTTCCATCCAAAACATTTGTAAATGTTTTGCATAATAAAGAAATATCGGCAGAAAAGATTAGCTAGATGAGTCATGTTTCCACCCACTGTACTTTTGCAAATAAACTTTAGATGACGTAGGCCCCCGTGATCAGGGATGGCATTGAAACAATGGACGAGAAAGATCTGAGTGGGTGGTTTACATTAACAACACTTCATATCAAAACATCAGCTTGATTTAATATAATCTGTGTTTAAGGTAGTACATGGGGATTAATAAAGAAAAAGAGGTAGGTACATGGACATAAGTGGGTTTTCCAAGTTTTTGCAAATTATGAAAAGGTGCATGAAAAACCTGGAAAAAGGCCAACATTCAAAATTAAATACCATTTATGTATTGATCCCTATTTACTTACATACTCATTGGACTGTGTGTATAATTCTCAGCTTGGTTTGAGTATGATGTAAACTTCTCTCAAATAGAAATAGTGATGTTGTTTGTCGCAGCTTTGCTAATGTTGCTGACAGTTAATTGATAGAATTATTAAAATGTGTGTGAATATCCCCGTTTAAATATCATAAACCTTTCAAGTGGCAGCAGGACAGAATGAACACACACAACATATGGGCACTTTGGAATCTCTTATTTTAAACTCTCTGCAAAAATAACTAAATAAAAAAATTTGATACGACAATGTTTGGAACTTCCTGCCATTCATGCACTACTAGTTGATATGTAGCTCAAGTCTCTGTGTTGCTATTGAAATTCTTCATCCTAACTTTGCTGGTGCAAAGTTGCCATCTTAACTTTGCAGGTGCAACTGGCTGCGGGACTTTACTTCTAAACACACGCAAGCTCTTATTTTACCCACTTTTGACTGTACTCTTGGCCCTATACTTAAAGGAATATTTAAGGCCAAAGTTGCCTTAAGTTGATTTTTTATGTGGGCCATCACACTAAATCCACCCTCTCAAGAGAAAAAACATACTCTGACTGCTGAAGCAGAATTTTGTCTATATATTTATCTGCCAGCTACTGTTTACAATGCCCAAATTTCACAATGAAATCTATAGAAATCGTTTTTAATTTTCTAATGCTTATCATTGTATTGTTATATTGTATCCATTTTGTGTATCCCTGCATTTGTTTTTTTCTTTTTAATATTTTGTAATTGAGAAATGCCACATTCAATAGTTGTCAGAATTTTGTGAAAATACATTGTTTAGCTTTATTCCATGGACTGGACTAAATATTGAATAGCACATGAATGGAAGCCCCAGCAGGAGTTTGAAGCTGTATGAAAGTGATTTACACTCTTAACAAACTCTACTCAGTTTGGAGTAATTTAGTCTGACTGGGATGTTAGTAGTCAGTGTTTATAGATCTATTGGCACCCTGCTCTGTCTGCTTAATGCCCACAATGTGCCTGTTCAGCTTCTGCATGTTTGTTTCTGCTCCCTTTTCATCGTTCTGTCTCTTTTGTTCCTTCCAGCCTGTGGCCGAGCCCATCCCCATCTGTAGTTTCTGTCTGGGGACCAAAGAGCAGAACCGGGACAAAAAACCAGAGGAGCTCATTTCCTGTGCTGACTGTGGCAACAGTGGTGAGTTTTAGACTTTATGGTTTTTACTGGTTAACAACATCTGAACAGGTCCCACAAATTTCACGTTTCATTCCTGCATTCAAAAACACATTATTTAGTAGTAGGTAAAATATGCCCTACATGCATGGTAATCCTGAAATGTTCCAGTGTTTTACCTGGAAGAGCTGTATGGGTGAACACCACCACTCGCAACATTTGTCCTCGACCTTACTTTCATTTTATTCTCCTTGGCCCTAGTAAATGTTTCGGGTAATGTCCGAGTCAGCGCATGTTAGAACGGCACAGGAAATGTTTCTTCTGCACACGATATACAAGCGCATAAACTTGTCTATATTGATTGTATAGATTATTTTTATTCTGCTATGTCCCCACTGTGTTCATGTACTGTCCCTTTTAAAAATCACGCCACCAAGCTGCAGTCACATGATTCTGCCCCATCTGCTACATGGATGCAACCTAAACACCAATGTAGACCAAGCGACTTGAGCAGCTAGTACCAAAGAAAAACACAGCGTCTGAGGTTTAGACATGATGTGTTTGACTATAATTAAGACACTGAACAAAATGAAATCAAATGTAACAACAAGCTCCCAGCAACCTAAGGAGAAATATCCCATATTTAACACTGGAGCATATTTACAGTACAAGCCTCATCACTGAACTATGAGGGTCAAAAATACAAAAACAAAATACTTGTTCATTAATCGTAATCGTAGTAAAATGTACAGTTAATTGTGATATTGATTTGCGCTCATCGCTCAGCACTACTAATTAGTTTCACTGCTGTAGAGGTTTAACAACAAATGTCATGAACTGAATGCCCCAATAAGTAACTGAGCAACATTTAGAAATGGCTCTAGATCAGATCAACCATTGTAAATGATTTATTTATAATAACAGTATTAACAGTATATATATAACAATATAACAGTGTTAACTGTTATTTTTGTTGTCCAATGACAATTTGTGTAGCTGTCCCAAAACGGTGCTATTAAATTGAGCCTACTTCAGTTACTGATTGGGTTTTTTGAAGGTCACTGAAGTGGCCTTTAAAATGCTTTCGTCCGCTGCCATTAATGAATTCCTACACCCACACCCCATGACGTGTTTCAACATAGAGTCCAGCTTTTCCAAATGAAGAGAATGTTTGCAAAGATGTTCCACAGATCTGTCTGTGCCTAGCATATCTGTAAAAAAAAAAACGTTAAAACAATCATAATGAATCATTCATTTTGCAATTTATTATTTTTACAACATAAGGGATTGTAGTGGGCAATCTCAATGCTTGACGTCTAAAAATGTAATGATACTGGATGTCTAGTGTTTTTGTTGCTGGTCCCTCTAATGATGTAAGTGATACTTCTCATTACCCTGTGTTCTTAAAATAATGACTACAAGGTTTAGACTATTGTGTGCTTTAGGGACAATTGGAAATGAAAATGGGCAGTATTGGATTGATTGTACAGACTGATTAGTGTTAATGCAGTACAGTATGCTTAAAGTTAATTTCAATTTCTTTTAGCATTGGAATATTTTGCTTCATTTTTTTTTTACCCCCCCCCCCCCCCCAACCCCCTGCTTTTTTTTTCTTCTTTGTAGGCCACCCATCCTGTCTGAAGTTTTCGCCAGAGCTGACAGCGCGGGTCAAGGCTCTGTGGTGGCAGTGCATTGAATGCAAAACCTGCAGCAGCTGCCAGGACCAGGGGAAAAATGCAGTGTGTTTTGTTCATCTTTTTATTTATTTCCGTTTTCTGTACAGTTGCCTGTTTGCTCAGTTTGGTTAAATTTTGTGCATATGTTTTAAATGGAGCATATACTTCATGTTTTATAGATTGTATTGTTGGAGGGAAATTCCAGATGTAAACCTTCTGTTTGTCTATTTCTATACAGGAAAACATGTTGTTCTGTGACTCCTGTGATCGAGGTTTTCACATGGAGTGCTGTGACCCACCACTGACGCGAATGCCAAAAGGTATAGGAAGCAGCTGTTCCCTCTTGCTACCATATTCTTTCATACAAAGTTTCACATGCCACTATATCACTGTTATTAATTATAAACAGTATAAAAATAGTACAGGGAAATGCGTACATATTAATGCCGTTAAACAATAGAAACAAAAGCAAAATGACATTTATAATGACCAGTGCAACATCAGTGACATAGCACTACTCTGTGGAAGAACCTTTTGCAATTTTATAGTCTTTAAGAAGAAATTCTGTGTCTCTTTGGTTTTTAAGGGAAGCGTATGCATGCAAAATATAGCATAACTGAATCAGCATGTCACAGCAACTTGTCTAAAGTCCAATTTAGAGTTCTGTTTCGAACCTACGCCGCAGGCAATGTGTCGATGTGGACCTACAGCATATTCTGACATCTCTCCAGAAATGTAACTACGTGCTGCGACGACTGTGATTGGTTTGTAATCAGATGGACATTGTTTAAGTTAAATCAAAGAAGTTCAGAAACATGAACTCATCCACATTTATAGAGACTGCAGACAGCAGCAAATTCATGGTGAAAATTTCCTCAGACATGGTGTGGATGTCAGGGAAGGATAAAAGTTTGAACAAAAGAAATATATAGATGTGCTTTCAAGGAGAAACGTGACCATGTGGGGAAAGCGTAGTGAACACAAACCTCAGTAAACACAGACCACGTGTAAAGTACTAATGCACCCTTTAAAATACTTGGAAAATAAACTGAAAACAAAATAGGATAAAAGAGATGAATTAGAAATAATAAAAAAATATACACAAATATAAGTTTTGATCTGACAGTACTGACATACTCCGTCATATTTAGTGTTTATTTACACCTCGTACAAATATAGAGTTACGACTTAAACCAATAGAGGTCACATGCTTTAACTAGAACTATACAAAACCACTACACAGCAAGAAGTTTATGTGCCATTTATATTCAAGTGCATGATGAACACTTCTCCTATGTAATCCATGTTACATATTTCACTACCCCCCTCCCCCTTCCACAGGTATGTGGATCTGTCAGATCTGCAGCCCAAGGAAAAAGGGAAAAAAGCTTTTGCATGAAAAAGCAGCACAAATCAAACGGCGATACAATGCACCGCTAGGGCGACCGAAGGGCAGGTAATGTAAAGATTTTAGTTCAGTTAATATTATGGTTGTTATCATGATTTGTTTCCAAAAATGTTAAATTCAGTAAATTAATTATAATTACTTATTACTATTTTATATATATTATTGCTAATTAATGTTTAAAAATGTTTTCTGTAGAGGGCAAAAGTATTCATTCAGAACATCAGCATGCAATTGTAAATCTCATATCCACAGACCGGGTCGCCCCTTTAAGAAGCTGCGGGGAGGTGGGCGTGGACGGCGGAGGCGTGGTGCTGGGGATCAGTGTTCTCAAGGCTCCTCCTCCCCACATTCTTCCTCTAGTTCATCATGTGAGGGTTACCCTGGTGATGACAGCCTGCTTTTCTCAAACCGAGATGACGACTCCGGCCAGGGTGGCCTGCGGTTCAATAAGAAAACAAAGGGTCTGATCGATGCCCTCACCAAATTTTTCACACCCTCGCCGGATGGTCGCAAAGCCCGCACCGAAGTGGTGGACTACTCAGAGCAATACCGCATCCGCAAGAAGAAGAGGGACTCAGATGGCAAGACAGGAGGTGAGAAATGGAGGAGTTTGATGTTTCTTTTATTTTTTTTTCTCCTTTAGGATCTAAGGTGAGAAACCAAATTTTCAGTTTTCTCCAACATGATTTTAAATTTGCTTCAAAAAATTATTTTTTACATATTTTAGCAATCTGTAATACCAACCTGTAAGCCTTTAAATTGGCAACAGCAATATAGGTTCAAAGCACTGGAAAGACTTGTCTGCCCCATTTCCCTCCTCCCCAGTCGCAAAGCTCATGCAGGTGGCCAAGTTTCAAAAGTACACCTACGCGAAAGAGCACAAGATGAGAATTTGAGTATGTCCGACTGCGTGAGCCTCATATCCCCATGAGTGTGGGTCAAGTAAAGGGTTTTCAGCAAAGTGGAGTTCAGCTAGGCACAACCTAACAGTGCACGCAGACACCTGTGTTGAAAATGATAAAACCTTTTTCTTAGAGAGCAAATTTCAATGATTCTTTGGCTTTGTACATGAGTAAGAGAACAGATACTTGACACAACAATAATTTTGAGATGCAGTCCACATTTTTGAATACTGCAATCTTTGGAATTACCATAGTACTTTACAACTCTAATGCTAAGGCCTTTTAAATCCAGGAGAATCTAACATTGTCTCTGATTTCTTGCTGTGTTCCATAGGCACAGCACACTAAATCTGCTATTGTGTGTCATACCTGGCAACCCAGGGTGTTCACATTCAATCGAACAGAGACTCATCAGAGAACATCATACTGGCTGCAGCAATGAGTTGCTTGTGCTTCAGCTTAACATGTTTCCTTAATCTCTAATGGCACACCCTGGGCATTTTATGATTGAGTACAGTAAAAATGACAGAACCCTCCTGTTATGTTGCGGGTCAAATTGACCCGTTTTAAAGTTTGAAGATCTAGGAAAAATAGTTAAGTATTTTTTTAGTATGAAACTTTTCTGCTTGCCTTAATTAGTGTAATCAACATGTAATATAAAAATGGATCCTCTCACATATTTGCAACCACCCTCTGCATGTTTATATCACATAGATACTGTTCAGGTCAATTTAACCCGGTAGTCAAACTGGAGGTAAAAGGGTGTCAGAAATGTCAGCATATTTCTTCGTTTGCAACTGTGAGACATGTTTCACCCCAATCTCTCTCTCACACACGCATGCACGCACGGGTGCAGATGTTATGACTTTTGATATTAACCATTTATGTTCTCGCTGGAAAACTCCACCCACATTCAATGGACACTCAACAGGGGAAGGGCAAAACATAAGAGTCTCTGCATGGGAGACCTACCAACATTACACTATGGCAGGCAAACCTTTACAAAATGAGCAGCCGAAGCAAAAGGATGACAGTCCAGGAGGCTCTGGAAATCATCATTGATCATGACAGTGAAATGGAGGAGGATGTGTCTAAAGACGAAGACTATCTTGAGCTAAATTCTGATTCTAATGATTCTGATATTGGGGTTTCTTGGTGGCGCAGCAGGTAGTGTATCTGTCACAGCTCCAGGGACCTGGAGGTTGTGTGTTTGAGTCCTGCTCCGGGTGACTGTGAGGAGTGTGGTGTGTTCTCCCTGTGTCTGCATGGGTTTCCTTCAGGTGAGTGTCTGTGAGGAGTGTGGTGTGTTCTCACTGTGTCTGCGTGGGTTTCCTTCGGGTGCTCCGGTTTCCTCCCACAGTCCAAAAACACACGGTGGTAGGTGGATTGGTGACTCAAGTGTCTGTAGGTGTGTGTGTGTCGCCCTGTGAAGTACTCCCCCCTCGAAGGTGTGTTCCCACCTTGCGCCCAGTGATTCTGAGTAGGCTCCAGACCCACCACGACCCTGAGCTGGATAAGCGGTTATAGACAATGAATGAATGACAAATCCTCCGGGGTCTCTGGTTTTCTCCCACAATCCCAAAACATGGAAGTTAGGTGAATTGGCTTCTCTCATAAATGTCCTGGTGTGTGAGTGAATGAGTGTGTATGTGAAAGAATGTCTGTATGTGTGAGTGAATGTGTATGTGCCCAGATATGGATTGGCACTCTATCCTGGGTGAAACCCTAGTGCCCGATGCAGTCCTCCAGGTGGCCGGTCGTTCCTGGTCGAGGGTACACTTGAATGTTCAGTGTTGATTGTAAAGCGTCCTTGGGTTTCTAGAAAGGCACTATATATGTGTAACATTAAGTTAAACACATTTAGATGCATATTTGGGGCTCCTCGTCCTGGCTGGGGTCTATAAGAGTCAAAGGATGAGTCGACAGCCAGTCTTTCAAAAGTAATAAAGTAGTGAAAAAAAAGTTGTTTTTTTTTGTTTTTTTTTATGCAAAACGAGTGAATGATCCTAATTGAACCATTACCTGTTAGAGGTAAGGAACACCACTGCACTAAATATTAATTGAATAATTAGTAATGGACTTAGCAATTAAATATTCACACTTACATATTCACAATTATCTTTTGGATAATTAAACATGCACCGAGTCAAATTGACACCATTGCTGTTCCTGACAAATGAACATAACATGAGGGTTAAAAGGGGGGAAAAAAAAAGCTATGTTTTATTGGTTGCCAGCAATGAGCGGTTCCTAATTGGAATAACTCTGAATGAGTAGCGTGTGAGTAACCACACACTGCTTTTTATTGAACTGATGGTAACAAGTGGGTAGATATGGAGCTATTTGAGGGTCAAAAGTTTTATTCAGCTGAAAAAAAAAATCTGAAACTGAAGGTTCAAATCTTGAAGACAACAGGATATTCCAAATTAAAATAAGTGTTAAATATTTTAACAAATTTAAAGTTTTTCAGAGTTTTGGTGGGACATCAGCAGAGAGAGGCATGGTATTTAATGACTGACAGCATAGCAATGAAGACGGAAGACCTTCCTCATTTTTGACTGAGAAATACCACTGAACCCTCACGTTATATGCAATTTTCAGTGTAAAACATTGACTTTATTGACAAAGTCCTTTTATAGTGAACTCTTTTAGATCAACGTTCGGCACCAATTGCAGTAAAAGGGCTATAAACTCTATCAGAGTGCGTAGTTCCACAGTCGCACTTTGCTGGCGATGGCATCCTCTCCATCAGGACAAGCTGCAGCGACCCAGTAACGAATCTGAATAAGCTCCTTATTCTCCAGGGTCTTAGTCTGATGTTCCGTTCCACCTTAAATTGTGCTTTAAATTAAACTGGTTCTGTTGCTGTGCTGGCAGCTTGTCTTGATGGAGCGAACGCCATCGCCAGTAAAGTGCTGGGAAACTAAAGTGTGGCTGTGGAACTACACAATCTGACAGAGTTTATAGCTCTTTTACTGCGATGCACTTTGCTGGCAATGGCGTCCGCCCCATCAGGACAAGCTGCTGGCTCTAGTGTGCAGATAACTAATGTTAAAAATGGTGAAATTAACTTTCACCCCAGGATTTTAGGTATATTTCCTGTTCCACCTTAAATGTTATTGCAGCTGCTTACTGTGTTTTAACACTGAGAAAAGTGCATGTAAATAAAACATTGTGTAAACGTATGGAATATAAAGTAAATCACAGCATTAATATTTTTATTTTTGGCCCTCATACTTCAGTGATGATGCTTGTTTTCTAATGTTGCTGGGAGCTTGTACCTCTCGTTTTTTGAGCATTGTTAGTATTTGGTATGTGATGGTGCTTTGGTCACAGAAACTTTTTTTCCTTTTGTTTAGTGTTGTCTGACTTATAGTCAAAACTCCAAACGTCCAAACCACACAAGCGGTGTTTTTCTTTGGTACGAGCTGCTTGAGTGGCTCGGCTGGCCTGAGTTTAGGTTGCTTCCATGTGGCAGATAGGGGCAGAATCACAATGACTACAGGTTGGTGGTGTGGTTTTAAAGAGAGTACATGAACACACAGTAGGAACATAACAGAATGAAAATAATTAATATAGACAAGATTATGTCGATTAGATAGTCGTTTTCAATTAATTGCCCAGCCCTACATACCAGTGATTTCACTTGTCGCTCTGTCTGCTACACTGCCCCCACAATTTCCAGTAGTTCTGCTCTGTTCTGTCCGCATCCATACGCTTTCAGAGCATACAGGTGAAATAAACAGAGTACTATCAGAAGGCTTTAAGCTTATTTGTGTTTAACGTTGAGCACAAATGAGCCTTTTAGGATAAGAGGGGAAACTGGTTATTAGATTTTATCTAATCATTGCTTTTGAGCTGTATAAAATTAATACAACTTATTAAAAAAAATTATTTTAATCAGATGAAACCTGAAAAATATTTGGTCATGTTCTCTTCACCATTTTTTCATGTTTGTGTCTGGGTTTTACACATGCAGACAATCAGGAGTGTGGTGATGACTGGCGAGAGGATGAGGAGAAGATACCAGGACACGAAAACCTGACAGAAAAGGATCTAGAGCTTTTCCGACACATCCAGGAGCTAGCACTGCAGGTTGGTGGGATGAATTTTATGGTTAAATTAACAGCTTTCACTGTTAGGTTGTTATTTTGAATGTGAAACTTTCACATACTGTTTTGTGCTAGTTTAGCTAAACAAAGCACCTTTCAGTTTCCTATATCCTTAACTTGTCCTTTGGTTCCTGTCATGATAATCTAATAATTTTAGAGAAGTTGCCTTGGCATTATTTTATTTGTGTAAGATAAATGTTTTCTCCTAAAAAGCCTGTTTTTATTTATTTATTGAAACTTATTTAGTGCCATAGATGAGTATTAAGGGCTGAGGGGAGCCTGGCTTTATGGTGCCAGATTGATATGAAGGCTCCTAATGTCATAGATTTTTGGCAGGATATTTTTTTCCCCCTCACTCATATACACACACACACACATTCATGGAGCTGTGTGTTGAGCCTATAAGTCATCTGTCTTTGCCTGAAGCAATACTTCTCACCAGAAAACCCACAAAAGACCTCTCTGATGAGGATAATTTCTGTAGCAGCTGGTAGACAGGAGCACTATTTCAACAAGAGAAAACACAGAAATATTTATTGTTTAAGAAAAAGAAAAGTCCACACCTGGCCCATGTGTTATGAGCTTTCCTGAGTCTAAATCTAAACACGTTTTTCAAATCGAACTTTTTAGTCACTTTTTAAAGTGCCCATTACCAAAATTGTTTAATTATTGTAAATATAACCTGATGATAATGGTTTTGTGGTTTCACCAAAATTAATACAAAGCATTTGATTTATTGATATATACAAATAAAATTACACTCCAAGTTCTGATTTTTGAAAAGTAATTTAGTAATAAAAGGACCTTCAGGCATACATTTTTCAAATATGTATGTACAATTATGTCAAGTAATATTTAATGTAAATCAAATTAGAGGGTGGGAAATGCTCAGTATAGATAAGAGATGAGGATGATGAAGAATGTTAAAGATTTTTTGATTGATTGTTTGCTTGGGATGTTTATAATATTATCATTGTAATGACCTGTGTGTTGTGGTGTGAGAAGGTTTTGGCCGTCTGTCATGTGGCAGATGCCATAAGTTTCCATTTGACTGAGACCATTGAGCTACTGTAATCCTAATCCTGTAAGCATCTTAGAGAGAGGGTTTTATAAATATATATACGCACACCAAACTTTTAAAAATTATACTTACTTTGCTCCACTTGAAATGCAGATGGTATATAGTGTTGTGCAGGTAGTGTTGTGAAAACTTAAAGTACTGTTACAGTAAAATAAAATTGGATGTGGGAGATTGCACATGTATTTCTATAGTTATTTATAGAATTCTGTAAACAATTATGGAAGGAAAAATGTAGAGTAATATATAGTGCTTGCTCAGTTTTTTTACATTTAAGTGTAAAAACAGAAATTGTTGTCGTATGTTGGCTCAGTGCCTTTAGATTTGATACTAAATATTAGATATATTTATTAAATGTATACTGTGACTGAATTTTATACCCACAGTGTTGAGAAAATAATAAAAAATAAATTCCGGAAATAATTTATATATATATATATATATAATAATAATTTTTTTTTTTTTTTTTTTTTTTTCATAGAATAACTTCGTATTATTTAGAGAAACGTATATGCTTCCTTCCACATGACATGACAACTAAACACGTCAGTGCATCTACTGACTGCGATGCATATGGCTTTAGTTTATTAATGTCTTTGTGAAACCTCTTCAGCTTTCAGATGCTAGTAACAATCTGGTCCTCGTGCCAGAGGACTGAGTATTTATTCCTGTAATCTAGACGATAGTATGATGTCAACAATACACTGCATTCCTCAGTTACACTGCAAAGGGTTGTCTGCCTTATTATACATGCAGCAAAATATTCTGTTTTCATTCTCTGAATTATTCTTTTTTTCTCAAATTTATCCTGACTTTAATCTCAGAATTATTCGAACTTTATTCTCAGAATTCTGAATTTATTCTCAGCATATATTTTTCAGTGCTGTGGCCCTAAAACTCTGTCATAGGATTCTAATAAAACTCTTATATTATTAGTGATATTACAAGCTCAGGGTAGAAGTGTAATGCCTGTTGCTTACTGAGCTGCCATTTCTGTTTCTCCTTTGTTTTTATTTCTTTCTCATCTCCTTCCTTCCCTTTGTAGAAAGTTGGTGTGACTGGGCCACCAGACCCTCAGATGCGCTGTCCGTCTGTGATTGAATTTGGAAAGTATGAGATTCAGACGTGGTATTCATCGCCATACCCACAGGAATACAGCAGGTAAATAACACATATGCACATAGTGTGTGTAGAAATGTAGAAGACCCTGGACAAGTTACATTAATTACATCTGTTTGTCAAATTTCAGCCTAGAACAAATTTACTGAAAGCATTTTGCACACATGTTAATATATTTATTTTTGTAAGGATATTTACTAATTTGAAGTGTCCAGCAGTAAGTGTGAATGAAAGTATTGAATAGTACATAGCAGTGCGTGCAAATGCTGCGCTCGGTACCCGATATGATATTTGCTGTGTATTGTAAGATTAGATTCTAAGATATATATATATATATATATATATATATATATATATATATATATATATATATATACATATAATTTTTTAT
Organism: Hoplias malabaricus; assembly: GCF_029633855.1. NCBI lineage: Eukaryota > Metazoa > Chordata > Actinopteri > Characiformes > Erythrinidae > Hoplias > Hoplias malabaricus. The sequence continues at coordinate 10,639,419 of NC_089820.1, read as the reverse complement.
TTTTTTTATTTATTTTTTTTTTTTATTGAAAAGGGCGTCATGGGAAACGATGACACAAGCACACAGTGAAAAGAAAACCAGTTTTACAATGAGAGAAATAAGATAAATAACTGCAAAATCATGTGTACTCTAAGGATAAAAAAGAGAGAAGCACATTGGTCTCACTCAGACGTGTGTGTATCACTATTACATTTAACAGCACAGAAACTCCAAATATATCTTGAGTGAATATCATTTTTTAAATTAATTTTTATTATTTAAATTTTTTGTTTACTTTGTTAATCGTGGCCATTTTAGCATCTTATTCTTGGATTTTAAACAAGCAGCCTGTATGAAAATTGAGGGAGAGAGGCCGTTGGAGCACAGATTGGTGACTGTAAGCACTGCTCCCTTGTGGCATGGAGATGCCAATTTATGTTTAAAGTGAGAACACTTAGACAACTACAACAAAACAGTTGTACATACCCAGATTGACAGATTATGTGCTATAGAATAAACATATACCAGCTAATCAAGATGAAATGTATCATTAATTAAATTTTTTAATCAGTATTTATAGATTGAATCAATTAGTTGCAGCCCTAGTTTCACTCCAGCTAATCAAGACACTTCAAAATGATTATTTCAACAGCTTTCTGTGTGACTTAGCTGTCTGGTTGAAATGTGTTCTATTCATATTATATCTGATAGCTATCTGATTATTTGTGGCAGCTTATTTTTGATAGATAAAATGTGTTAAGTCATAGGCTTTAATTAGGCTTTGATTTTCAGAACATGTTTGCTTTGCAAATATTTGCTTAATTGTAGGCATTGTTGCTGTGCTTGGCCTTTAGAGCTTAGGTTAATATTTTAATTCCAGTGTTTCTGTATTACTGTGCTGAAATAACTACTTAAAGTAATAACTATGCTCTCCTCTTGCTGTCTCCCTCACCCACATACTTCCTCTCTTTTTGTCTCTCTCTCTTCCGTTCTCTCTTCCTCTCTCCCCCAGACTTCCTAAGCTCTATCTGTGTGAGTTTTGCCTGCGTTACATGAAAAGCCGCAGTATTCTGTTCCAGCACATGCGCAAGTGCACCTGGTTTCATCCGCCTGCCAATGAGATATACAGGAAGGACGATGTCTCTGTATTTGAGGTCAGATTTAAAGACTTACTCTTGGCCACAAACCACACACAAACGTAAGATTTTGTACAGTGTAGCGTTGTAAATTTTTTGACGAATATAATGAATGGGCAGACCATTGTTTAACAAATATTGTCAGTTGAAGCATTTTGAAACAAATGTTTAAACATTTTCATTCCAAAGCATGGCTTTCTTTTTTTAATTGAATATGTTATAATTCAAGTTGATTGTTTTTAAATTGTGTGTGAAGAAGAAATAGACAACTGGTTTCTCTTAATAGGTCGGATATAGCAAAAGCACAGATATGGTGATTTATTTATTTATTTATTTTTTCCTGATACTCTGCTTTAAAGAAACATTAATCACTTGTTTAAAAAGTTGTTTACAGTTCTGTTTGTCAGAGCTATTGATGATATAGTGTAGTCTGGGTTTTCCCTGTTTTTGTGTAAATGTACAACATGCGTGCACACACAGTGCCTAACTACAGTCTGAACAAATAAACACAGCCATGGTGAGCTTGTCTTTTGGCCTACGCCCATATCCTGTTCTTCTGCGAGATTAAACTCTCTCTGACTTGTCAGAGCTTACGGAGAGCTAATATAAAGTGGAAATATAGTCCCCTGAAATTAGACTTCAAAAATGTTTGGACACACGGGTAGCTCTGTGAGCCTTTTCTGGGGGGGAAAAAAATAATAAAATGCTGTCTAAATGTAAGCGGTTCCCATTTCACAATTACAGGCAATTTAGAAAAAGTTAGGTAAGGAAATTTTGGGGAAAAAAAAAAAACTGTTACGCGCTGGTCATTTAGGTGAGTTTAACAATTTTTATTACATTTTTTTCCCCTCCAATAAAGGTGTCCACACACTAGACACTATTTGTGTTGCCTCCTTCAGGCTGGTTTCTGAGAAGTTTCAGATTAGATTCTGGCAAGGAAGCAGTGCAGATCTTAATAGTTTCTGACTGTCAATCTAGATTCCTCCTCTTTCAGAAACAAACATTTTAACATGAACAAAATAGTAGCTAAGCACTCTGCTGCTTTATGTTGCCTTTATTGTTACTGAGTTCTTTAACGTAACGTAAATCTTTGATGCATGATATCATTCATCATACCAATAAATGTTAGTGTTATGCACTACTCCTATTTTAATGTGTCCAAAATTAACTTCAACATGACTATATATAGACACACAGAATTGAAAACTACATAATGTAAAATTTATTTTAAAAATCTTGTTTGAAGAGCATATCAGCAGCCAGGCTAGTGTTTGTATCTTGTTTTTAAGAAATGAATATTTCTGTTTTGGCCTTTTTCAATATTTGTGGTTATGTATTTATAATTTTTTTTTTCTTCCCATAGGTGGATGGCAATGTCAGTACAATTTACTGTCAGAACCTCTGTCTGCTGGCCAAGCTCTTCCTGGATCATAAAACGCTTTACTATGACGTGGAGCCCTTCTTGTTTTATGTGCTCACGCAAAATGACTCCAAAGGTTGTCATCTTGTTGGATACTTCTCCAAGGTGAGCTCGATCTGCCTATATATTACTTGTATGTTATCCTCGAGGTATTTAACAAGAGATGTTATGAGGTTACTTTTCTTTTCGTCTTTAGATAGCCTGTGTTGATTGTTTTGAATGTACAGAATTTTAATTACGTTCTACTTCTATAGAATATGTACAGTACTTGTACAGTTGTGTTTTATACTTCTGTTCAAAAATGTTGAGGTTACTTTACTTTCTGGAGTCTGTTATGTTATCCAAGTAACATTTACATTTTTCATCATTACATAAATTACTCTATATGCCTCTGTAACAGACACAGACACAACAGGATTTTGAAGTTCAGGTAGATTTTGATTATGCCTGCTTTATGCTATGTGAAAAGGCCTGGTAAACAGTCACACTCACCCTAGGAAATTTAAGGTTCAGCTGGATTTAGAGGTCTGTATTATAAGTAATCACAATGGCAGACATTCTGTGTATTGAAAATGTGCATGAGAGGATTTGTGAAGTTCTGTAATAACTGGAACTGGCAAAAAATCTTTTGTTAAAACCTCAGTTGAGCATTGCAGACAGTGTTGCATCCACCCCAGACTTAGTTTATTAATAGAGATCATGGTGAAATGGTCAAGCCTAGTAATGAGTTGTATTTCTTTACCTTTTTTCCAAATGGAATGATTCCTGGGATGGACTTGGCTAAAAATATATTTTCTCTCTCATTATTTTATTTCCTGTGTGGTTCTTGCTTTTTTACAGGAGAAGCATTGCCAACAAAAGTACAATGTGTCCTGCATCATGATTCTTCCACAGTATCAGCGCAAAGGCTATGGACGGTTCCTCATCGACTTCAGTAAGTCTGACAAAAATTGTCTTCACTTTTTTGTAGACAAGTAGGGATATACAAACCCCTCTTCCAGGAAAGTGGGGACTCTTATTAAAAATGCAGTAAAAATGGAAATGTCTAATTTATTTGACTTGACCCAGACAAAATGACAAAAAAAAATGTACAGTTTTCAGTGACAAATCTAATTCTAACTTAGAAATTAAAAACAATTTTTTAGAAATTGATGCCTAAAACACAAGAAAAAGGGGGACAAAGGCAGGCATGCCAGTCAAGCACACAAATGGTCTTTTTCCAGGGACTCAATGTCTATATCAGCAGGTTACAAGAGCATGGTTTCATAGACAGAGTCATAACGTTTCTCCAAAGTAAAGATATAACCTCTGCCTCAATTCTACCTTCCCATATATGCAGATAATCTACCCATCAGAGATTCTGTTTTTTTTTTTTTTTTTCACAAATCTAGGTCTAGTCTTTTTCATGTTTGGCATGACGAATCCACCGTCCTGGATTTTTTTCTTTCCCCCCCAAAACAAATTGAAACTTGGACTTGTCTTACCACAGAACATGTTTTTGCTGTCTCTCTATTTCTATCTTGTGTGTGTGTGTGTGTGTGTGTGTGTGTGTGTGTTTAATGTTTCATTATGTAATTTGTGATGGTAGATAACACTTTAGGAGATGCAAGTTAACTGACATGGTTTAAAATAGGTAAACAGTACAAGTCAAGTTGATTAAAAGCCCAGAGAAATTATTTATAATCTAAAAATAGATTTTCTTCTGTTTATCAAATGTAGATATCGAACACCTGCTCAAACCAACAATTCCCCCCCCCCCTTTTAATTGGCTAGTTCAGATGCACTTGTGTAAGAGGCAAACTGTCACTGAGGATTGATTACCACTGTTAAAACTGACACCTGGTGGTTGTTGTTTCTATGCATTAAGGAGTAAATGCATGTATGACACATGCTGGTGAATCCATTGTTACTTTATTTAATTTGTTAACGTTAATTTTACTGCCAGAATATAAATTTATAATCACGTAATTACAGTTTTGACATACAATGCGAGAACAGAAAGGATGTTTATTTCCTTCCACAAAACTGCATACATAACAGTAGCATCATCAAAATCAATTTGTATTTAAAAATGATCTCCTTTTTCACTTGAAAACACAAGTGAGATATGGATTGAAAGTGAAAGAAATGTTGTTGAATTCTTCAATGAGCCGAGAAAGAATGAGATTGTGCTTTTGTCACTTGCATTAAGGGGTAGTCTTCTAAGTCAATCTAAGTTTTAGCCAGTGGTGGGTTGATAAATTATTATTGTTTTTAGGTTACCTGTTGTCCAAGCGAGAAGGCCAGCCGGGGTCTCCGGAAAAGCCTCTGTCTGACCTCGGCCGGCTGTCCTACATGGCATACTGGCGCAGTGTTGTGCTTGAATGTCTACATGAAGTGCAAGACAAGAAGCTTACCATCCGCCGACTCAGCAAGATCACTGGCATTTGCCCTCAAGACATCACAGCAACACTGCAGAATCTCAACATGCTTGAGCACAGAGGGGGCCGGTGAGAGAATGCACACAAGTGCATATGTCATAAGTAAAATTCTACAGTATAAAAGATAATTTAATATAATTTTATCACAGTCTTGTCTAGAATCTCAAATACCTCTATGGTCCCAGTGTTGTGAGCTACAGACATTATAAAGCCACTACATAAATGATGAAACTCTGTCAAACAATTAGCACATTTTTCAGAGCAGAGGTCAAAGTTATGTGACAAATGACTAAATATACCCCGCTTCCTATTTGACTTAGGAAAAATTCCTAAGCCATTTAGGGAAACAATAAATATATAAATTCAGTATGAATAATAGAATATTATGTGCTTTAAAATGCTTGGGTTCACATTTATTTAAAAAAACAGGATCGCTGTATAATCACCACCTGATTGAGCAAAGAGCAAGTATGTGGATAATCAGGATGTGATAACCTTGTAGCGCCTCGTGTTTGAGAGAAAGGACTTCAGTAATATTTTGATAACAGCTTTTGCATCTAATAATTTCAGCAAAAATGTGTTTGAATCTACTTGATTTCTGGCACTGTGTAAATATATTTATCTGTAAAAATGTAGAAAAACAGATTTTTTTTTCATGGAGTTTGTGAATTTATTGTGACTAGATATTGTTACATTCTGCTGCAAAAGAAAGTCATGAATGGAAATAAACAGTATTTTTATATAGCACCTTGTACACATGAAAATGGAGTTTAGGGGTATGGGTGGGGTGTGTTTGATTAATTGAAATAAATATGTTTTTACCAATATATGATCATTAAAAAAAATCCTTTTGTTTCATTCTTTTCATTTTATTTTAGGCTGGTGTTGGTTCGCAGGGAGAAGCTAGTGACAAATCACATGGCGAGGCTTCAGGCCCGTCCACGGCTGCTGGAAGTTGATCCCGACTGTTTACGATGGACTCCTGTCATTGTCACCAACACGGTAGTGTCTGAGGGGGAAGGGGATGATGATGATGATGATGAAGAGGAAAGAGATCAGGAAAACAGCAAAGAGGTCAGTAAATAAACTTTTTTTTTTTTTTTTTTTTTTTTTCAGATTTAGTTTTATCACTGTTAAATCAACAGGCTTTACCTGACCCGACTGCTTTACTTTGTGCATTGTAGGTGAAATCCAGTCACAAAAGTCCTCCACTACCCTGGAATGTAAGAGCAGAGAGGGAGGAAGACGAAGACAAAAAGTGCTTCCCATCGTTCTCCCACAGTCAAAGCTCTCAACCTTCCTCCCCCATACACAATAGCCTCACAAGTCCTGAGCATTCTCCCCTTCAGACAAACGGGGAGCGCAGGGGGCGTGGCCGCCCTCCCAAAAGCTGGCCATGGGGGAAAGTCAAAGACAGGCCTCGGCAGGGTCCAGGGCGGCCCAGGAAAACTAGACCTGAGGAAGATGAAGACGAGGAATACAGATCTCCTGCGAATAAAGTGACTGCATCATCCACCTCTCCCCCCATGTTGTTCACCTCAGACAATGAGCCAAACTCTGCATCAGATCAGACAACTGAAATCCTGCAGCACTCAGCAATCACGCCCCAGCGCAGCAGAGGGCGCCCCCCACGAAAAAAGAGGGGACCAAAGCGCAGGCTAAGTGATGATGGGGAGGAAGACATGCCGTTGTTGCCTGTGACAACAAGACTTAATGATCCTCTGCCAAGCCAAGAGTCCTGTTCCAGTGAGAGCAGTGAGGAGGAGGAGGAAGAGGAGGAGGAGGAGGAGGAGAATGATGATTATGATGAAGACATGGGCACTCGTTCTCCACCTGTACTGACCAAGCCAACATTAGGACTCAAATGCAAGGTAAAAGGAAATATCTCAGCAGGCCTCTGAATCGTTTGCCTTTCTAGAGTTGTAATACTTGGGTAGCCATTAATATAGGCAGTCATTTCACTTAATCACTCTCATAGATTGAGTGCTTTTTTGCTACAGTTGTGCAGTTAGAAGCACAGACAGAACCGGAGATTTTTAAAATTGCAGAAATGTCTCTTCATTGAGTGATACTTCAGGTCCTTTTGTGGATTTGATCATGGTGATTCGTTGAGCCGCTGAACTTAAGAATGGAGAAGATGGAGGAGGTGTTTAGTGATGAAATAAACAGTTTGAGGGAACCCGCAAATATCTCCTTTTACCCCGGCATATGGTGCAATGAATATATTTCACATGTCAGTTCGGACAGGATTATTACAACCTGGTGTTAAATTTACTGCACATATTACATTAGGTAAAAGGCTCTGGAATCTTTAAAACTACTGAGAAACTCTGGTAATAATTACTTTACCTCACATCCAAAGGTAAAATAGGGCTATACTTAAGCATTTTTGTTTTAAAAAATTTCTGTAAAGCATTTTGAGCTGCATTTATATATGAAAAGTGCTATACATATTTGTTAGTTCAGTAACAGATTTTGAAAGATTTAACAGCTTTTTTGAGAACTTGTCAATATGTTTGCTTATTATTCACTTTATCACTGAATAACTAAATTTTTCAAATGGATTCAGCATTAAAATTATAGATATTTTTGTGATTCATTTTTATTTTCCCCTTTCCCAGAAACCCTTGAGAAAACGACGTGTTCGGCAACGCAGTCATCCACATAGCAGTGTGGTGACAGAAACGATATCAGAGACCACAGAAGTTCTGGATGAGCCCTTTGTGGACTCAGACACCGAGAGGCCTATGCCCCGACTAGAGGAGGAGACTCCATTTGGGAATGCACTCCGTTGTTACCCTCCTGCCCGCAAACATTTAGACCCTGCCCCAAAAAGAGTCCGCCCTGCCAATCTCTCCGAATCTGATGAAGATGGTAAGTTAACCTACATTTATCTATGCAGGTATACACCTGTATATGTATGTATCTATCCAGCATTTTCTACATGTTATATCATCACTTTGTAACATTTTGAAAATATGAAAATTTACATCAAATATACTGAGCTAAAAACGTGTCAAGCATGTGAAATGAGCTTTCTCCCACGGGTTGCTGGGCGTACTTTCCATGATCGGGTGCGAAGCTGAGTGATTAGGGAGGAGCTCAGAGTAGAGTCACTGCTCCTTCGTGTTGAGAGTAGTCAGTTGAGGTGGTTTGGGCATCGGATAAAGATGTCTCCTAGACTCCTCCAACTGGAAGGAGGCCCCAGGGTAGATCCAGTACACGCTGAAGGGATTATATCTCCTGACAGGCCTAGGAACACTTGGGGATCCCCCAGGAGAAGCTGGTGGAAGTCGTGGGGACAGAGACGTCTGGGCATTTTTGCTTGCACTGTTTCCACAGTGACCCTGATATGGATAAATGGAAATGATGATGATAAAAAATGTGTCAATAGATACTACACACTGATCAAACTCCACTGACATCCTCCTGGATGAGGATGATATTTGTTTCCTATTTTAATTTTCCTTCACTCTTAATTGGATACATCAGTTAAACTATTCAGCAACTTTTTAAATATTCAGAAATTTTGACTCTACTCTAAATGGTACTGCAGTAAACATTGCATTCAACCCCTTATTCAAATTTCAAACACTACCTCAAAATAAATTGTTGCAACAGATTATATTCAGTCAAATACAAATTCCATTAAGCATTCAGTATAAGGGAAATATACTTAATCAAATTAACTAACGCTCAACACTTCTAAATGCAAATTGCATTAAAATATTTTGGTTTGGCTTTAATTCTAAGCTGTCTTAGGAAAGTCTACAGTAGAATACCAGAATACCTGTGTTTGTTGTCTAAAACCCATAAGAGTTAGTAATCCAAAACACTGGTACATTGGTGTCGGAGGGAGAACTTCTCATGTTGATCTGTTTGCCTTAATCCCACGGATATACTTTGACATAATTTATTTTGGGCATGGAAAAACCTGAATTAATCAATTTAATATGTTAAATATATTAAAGTTACATATTTTTGTGCTGCACTGATCATTAGCTGAAATGTTTTTAAATATATAAGCCTTTCAAATTTTCCTTAATATTTTGCATAATATTTTTTAAATTTTGATGAATAAATACAAGTTACAGTAACTTTTATTTTACTTTGTGTAGTCATTAATGTTTGTTAAATAGCAAGATGATGTATGTTTTATGTATTATTTTATTTAGGTGTATTGATTTTAAGCACACACTATATACATTTTTGTTCTTGTCTCATCTTAACACATCTCTTGCAAATCATTAACTAATAGATGCACACTTTTATCTTAATAAAGCATGCCAGTAGGAAACGTTCAGGGTGACAGGACTGAACCACTGGTTTAAGTGCATTTTTATACTTCGGTTGTTAATAAACTTAATTTTCTTCTTCTACATTCAGATCCCACTCCTGTGCTGAAACCAGTTGCTGGCCTGAGGAGGCCAGAGCCAACAGAGGAAGATGAGATGATGGAACCACCTGTTGTCACCCCAGAGGCCCCGGTGAAGAAGAAAAAAGGCTGGCCTAAGGGCAAGAGCCGCAAGCCACCACACTGGACAAAGCGTCCTGGAAAAAAGCTTGGTAGTGAGTCCAGTGAGGTTGCTGACAGTAGTCTGACAGCACAGTCCACCGAGGACCCACCACCTCAAAAGATCAAGGGGAAACCTGGCAGGAAGCCTCGAAGCTTTTACCTGCAGCGTGCCCAGGAGGAGGCTGCCAGGCAGGAGCTGGAACACGGTAGGTTGGCTCAGCTGCAGTTGGAAAAGCCTCCACCTGAGGACCGATCCAGCAAGAGAAGAATGTCCGACCTGGACAGTGAAAAGCACAAAGACTCAGACGACGAAGATGATTTCCTCCAGAAAACATCAGACCTGCCCAAGCCTAGGAGGCGAGGAAGGCCACCAAAAAACTTGAACCTTCAGCCTCCGGTCCTCAAACCTCCACAGGCATCCGAGCTGGATGAAGAAGAGGAGGCGGAGGATCAAGATCAAGAGTGGAATGAGGAAAAGCCCAGCCGTCCACCCTCTTGTGCCTTGTCTCAGTCTTCCAGCTCCAGAGTTCCTCAGAGCAGAGATGAGGATATGGCTGACACTGAAGATTTTGAGGAGAGAGATGATGAGGATCACAGGGAACCAGTCAGCAGAAGAACAGCAGCGCCCCCCGTCAGCCGGAGGAGTGACGATCATGATGCTGATGATGAAGGCGATGGTCACCTAGAAGAGAAAAGTGACAGCAGCAGCAAACGTAGAAAGAACCAGGAATCTGAGGATGATGAGGATGAAGAGCTGGAGGATGAAGAAGAGGAAGAACAGTCATCCCCTGCTCGGTCACCACCTGTGAAAGAGGAACCCCAGACCACTGGGGAAGGTTTTTTAGACATGCAGACAAGCACGACGCAGGAGTACGTAAGTAAGCAGGAAGAAGACGAGGAGGAGGAAGAGGAAGATGACGCAGAGGAGGTGCAGGAAATTAAAGCACGGTCTGTTGATTCCCAAGATGAACAGCGACGACGGGAACAGGAGGAATCTGCTGCTGCTGCTGCTGCTGTAGAAACTGTAACTTCAATTGCGGTCCCTTCCGAACCACCAGACCTTCAGCCATTGGAAGACAAATCCGTCTTGATGATGGAGACTGAGCACCCACACCCTAGTTCTGAGTTCAAGGATGAGCTTAGTAGCCACCATCAGCATGACCACCACAGCAGTGAGCTGGACCTGGAGACCGTACAGGCCGTCCAGTCTCTCACGCAAGGAGAGGCCCAGGACGAAGAAGCAGAACAACATGGTGCCTACCAGGACTGTGAAGAAACTCTAGCTGCCTGTCGTACCTTGCAGAATTACAGCCATGGAGAGGGAGAAGAAGAAGCTCTTGCAATGGTGGAAGACTGCAGCGCTTCCCAGCATAACAGCCCCATGCCTAACCCGCCAATAGCCCCTTTAGCCAGTCAGTCAGTACGGTCAGTAAACAGCCCTGGGATGACCCCTGGCCCTATGGAGACAGGGACAGGGGTGCCTGGACCTACAGGGACTGGAGGGGGAAATGGGGGAGGATATACCCAGATAACTCCGGAGCACCCTAGCTCACTTTCAGCGCCATCTTTGCAAAACATGGAAACTTCGCCCATGATGGATGTACCTTCTGTTTCAGATCACTCGCAACAGGTAGTGGACAGCGGCTTCAGCGATTTAGGGAGCATCGAGAGCACCACAGAAAACTATGACAACCCCAGCAGCTATGACTCCACCATGGGCAGTGGAGGTAGTGGAGGCAGCGGAGGTGGCATGTCTGTGTCTGTAGCTGCCGCTTCGTCGTCTGCTTCTTCTTCATCTTCCACCCCATCTTCGTCCTCCTCTCAAGGCAACAGCTGTTCGTTTGTCTCCACCCCGGGACTGTCATCTTCCAGTTCCGCAGTAAGCTCACAGATAGCCATGGGCAGTTGCAGTTTGATTCAGCAAGCAGCTCCTGGCCCAAACAGTGGCAATTCTGGTTCCAGTGCTGCTGCGGCCACTGTCCCTCAGCCTCCACCTCCACCTCCTCCACCAACATCAAACACCCCAAGCTGTGGCATTAAGTCTCCCCAGAGCTGTGTTATTGAAAGGCCTCCTAGTGCTAGCCAGCAACAACAGCAGCAGAAGAAAGTTTCCCAGCAGCAACAGCAGCAGCAGACAAACCCTCAGCCCCAACCACCACCTTCAGCCCCACCTCCCCCGCCACCCCAGCAACAGCCTTTATCCCAGTGCAGTGTCGGAAACGGCTTCGCCTCCACACCAATGATCATGGAGATCCCTGAAAGTGCAGGGAGTGGCGGAAGTGGTCGGAGCCTTTATGACCGAATGGGCCAGGACTTCGGTGCTGGAGGCTATGCCCAGCCATCAGCCACCTTCAGCCTAGCCAAGCTCCAGCAGCTAACCAACACAATCATGGACCCCCATGCCATGCCTTACTCTCATTCAGCTGCTGTCACTTCCTATGCCACCAGTGTCTCTCTGTCCAGCCCTGGTTTGGCTCAGCTCGCTTCTTCCCCTCACCCACCACTTCCACAGGCCCAGGCCACCATGACCCCGCCCCCAAACCTCAGCTCTGGCTCCATGAACCTTGGTTCTCCTCTAATCCAGTGCAACATGCCAGGAGCGAATATTGGCCTTCCTCCGCCACCTCACGCCCAACGTCTCCAGGGGCAAATGGCCACAGTGAAAGGCCACATCTCTATCCGCTCCAAAGCCTCCCAAATACCTGCCAGCTCTCCACACCAGCAGCAGCTTTATGGACGTAGCTCGGGCCCTGTGGCCATGCAGGGCTCCCCAAGGACTTTAGCTGTGCAGCGTGGCATGATGCCCAACCTTATGCCAACTCCGGCTGCCTACAACTCCATGAACATGAACCCCTTAAACGCGGCAATGTCGGCTGGCTACCGCATGCCGCAGCCCATGATGAACAGTGGTTACCATGGCAACCCACCTTACATGAACCAGCCCGCCCAATATCCAATGCAGATGCAAATGGGAATGATGGGAGGCCAGGCATACCCCCAGCAGCCTATGCAGCCCAATCATCATGGCAACATGATGTATGCTGGGCCCTCGCACCACAGCTATGCTGGAGTCCCCAAACAGTCGCCTTACATGAGTAGATGAGCGAGACAACTGAAGACATGCAGAGATAGGAGATCATGATTAAAAAGACAGTAAACACCCCCTCCCCCATGCAGGAACTGGACTCGCATACACTTTGTATTGTTTTCAGAGCCTTCCCATGACCTTGGCGACAGGAGCTGGTTTGTGGCGGGATAGGAGATTGCAGGGTGTGCGTTGTGGTATTAAATTCTGTCCAGGGGGTTTTTGGTTTACTATGAGCCACGCTCTGAGCCTACCAGGCCAGGGAATTGGTGTCAGCAAACATGTATCGCGATGTACCAAAAGGGGGTGCACTCTCTCTCCTCCAACGGCATCCACTTGCAGAGCAGAGGAAGAAACAGCTGTTGTGTGGAGGACTTACATTTTCGAATGGAGAAACAAATTTACATTTGACATAATGTGTACTGAACCATGTACACGGTCTTTGGAATTGACATAGGAAGCCTTACGTAAAAAAAAAATGACAAAACAGTTGTAGATGGGCTTTGCTCTTTTATTATTAAGTAATTAATTATCACCATCTTTGTTTATTTTTAAATATGTTGGTTTTTTTTTTTTTTTTTTTTTTGGTTTTGTTTTTTTTATTTTATTTTATTTTTTTTCTCTGAATGACAGTTGAACTGCTTGTGTTTCAGTCTAGCCTCATGCTAAGTTTAAATATATATAAATATATATGTGTGTGGCTATACCTTTGGGGAATCCACACTTTTTTTGCTCTTATCAAACTTCTGGAACACAAACACACGCACACATTTCTATAGCCACTTCAGAGTCAAGGTGGAGGCACTTCTATGTGTGCGTGATGTAGAACTATCACAAAGACACCATGAAAAGCATCCAGTAATCCGTGTCTTCCCAGTTTTCAGCATAGGACAGCATGAATTAGGTTCAGTAAAGATCAGCAGAAGAACACAGAGGTTCTGCTGTGTATTTGTATGTCCCTATGTAATGAGAGGAAGTCCCAAACTCAGTCTGGCGGACTGGGCAAGAGCGCCTGTGAAACTCCTAGATGTAAATATTCTGGTACTTCCTGATTCACAGCACAGACTCCCAAACTGTAACGTGAGCACCCTTTGTCACACTCCACTAGAGGGCAGTCGAATCAAGGGAGAATTACATTTTATTTTTAATATTATTATTTTTTTTTTCTTTTACACGGTGGAAGGGATTTTTTGCTTCTTTGTTTTGTTTTCCTTTCTCTTTTAAAACAACCACCATGCTAGAATGACCGCTATGTCTGTGCCCCTTTTGCCCTAATAACACTGCAGGTGTAATGCACTGCAGTGGACCATGGCTGGAGTGGGCCTTAAAGTCACAACACAAGTCAGACTGTCAACGCTTCTGCTAAGAATACGGAGGTGTTAGCCTTTAGCAATGAAGGAGATGTGGAAGACTCCCTGTGGCGCACACAAGACGCGCCAACATCTCAGTTCAAGTGCATGTCGTACAGGGATGGTTACCAGTATAGGACAAGGGGCAGTGAATTGCCTATGTATTCAGTGTCCAGTATTCAATGTCAGTATGAGGATTATTTCTGAAGACCTGATGTTTTCATATGTTATTTGTGTGGAATTTTGTTTTCTTTTTTTCTTTTTAATTTTCTGAATTTTATCAGACTGGGCAGCTTTCTTTTATGACACAAGCTGACTCTTTTTGACTTTAGCAAACTTATTGTAGAGAAAATGTTTTTTCTATAATATAAAACAAAAAATTCTGACATGGATATTGGTACTGTCATTTTTTTCACTTCTGTTTCAGGAAAAAAAAAACAATACATATTTTTTAGCTCAACTCTTGGGGTAATATTATTAAGAAATTCAAAACTAAAAAAATTACAGCTCACTTCTAGTGAATAAGATGCCTTTAACCTTTCCATTCCATCTCATCTCTAGAGTTTTCTATCTTTGTGTAGTATATTAATGCTATTTTAAAACAAAAAGGAAACGACAAATATCTAAAGGTCATTTCGTCATTATTTTTGTTTTCCCCTAATTTTTTCTTTTTTTTCTTTTTCTTTTTTTTTTTTAATTTCCGTGTGTGTATAGGATGACTTCCTTACATTTAAGAGGCATGTAAAAATGAGCTCAGTATGTTTGTCTGTTTATATTGCTTCCCTTTTTGTATCCTTTGTAATTGTACATGGTGAGTTGTAAGCTAAGAGAGAGCGCGGTAGATGGAGAGAAAGCAAAGCAGTGGCAGGACACCTGCCATCATCTCTCCTCTCTATTTCGTCCCTGTATGTATTTCCATTTATTTGTTCTTTTTCTTTATTTCTTAGCAAGTACTTTCAAAGAACTCTGTACATTTTAACATGAAACAAAAATAAATTATGTTGAGCCATTTCACTTGTTTTCTGTATTATTCTTACCATACTAAAGTGTCAGAAAGGTAAATAAAAGTGGATGATGTAGGATTGGACCAATATATTTAATGAGAATAAGACCCCGCCCCGCCCACACCTAATCTAACTTGCCTGTTTCTTTCAAGATATTAAAGATGTTTCAAATAATAATCATTGAATATTTCAAATTACATTTGTGTGAATACAGACAGCCTGAGTAGTTTCTGTTGTCATAAACCTGAGGAGCTATAATCACATCAGCGTGTGGGGTGGGGCTTTTACGATGCAGACGAGTAGAGAAGGGGTCAGTGGAAATGAATCTGAACCACATGCATATTCATGTAAGACAAACCTATCCAAACGCCACTTTTAAGACATTTAGACATATCGTCTTGAAAATAAATAATATGCATATTTGGTGAACTAATGATAATTTGTGTTTAATTGTTGACTTTAAATTGTATTAAGAAATTCAGTCGCCGTGTCAGCTGACTCCTCTCTGGTTTCTCTGCAGCACACAAAATGTCAGCAATGGCTCATAGCTGTGTAACCAATCACAGCCCGTGTTTCTTGTGAGGTCAAACGGACTGCTAAAGCCTGTGTGACCAATTGCTTTTGTTTGGAGGGGCGGGACTAAGTAAGAAACGCGTCTTGCTGTTGGTCTGTCCAAATGACAATCACTGGGCTGAATAACGGGGAACATTACGCTGAATATTGAGAAGAAGCGAAAGCTGCGGACGCTTTTCACCGCAGAATACTGTAAGCATTTACCGTTCTTGTGAAACGTTGGTGTTCAGGATTAATGTGTATGGAGGTGTCTGTTAAATGCTTGTCGAATCAGTGAAATTGGTGAGTGCCTTATTCAAATCTGCCCGTTCCACCTTAAATGGTGCAGCGGTTCCATGTTTGAGGACTGTTTTTTTACAGTTTAATAGTCGTAATCCGAAATTCGCTCTCTTATCGCATAGATTTGACTGTGGTGCTTTATTCCGTATTCGCCTTTTCACTTTAAAAGCCACCTTTAATTTAGTGCGGCGACTAAAATGCCGGCCTCAGCTCCGTGTCAAAACAGTCACAAGACGGTCCTGTGATGGAGAGAACAGAGGCAGGAGAAAATGGATGTAGAAAAAACGGGAGGTTTGTGGATTATTAATTAAGATGAGTATGTGTCTCCCTTTAGGACATTCAAGTAAATTTATTATAATTTGGATAAAATCTGTTTACATTAAAAATAAAGACAGTTTTTTCCTTCTTCTGTAAAGGGACGTTTTGGAAATTATTTTTGTTCGTTTGGGTGACTGTTTGATTTTGGACAAATAATGACAAGTGGATTATTTTCCGTTGTTGATGAATATATATTCGGAAATCAGGAAATATATTTGACACAGGTGCTTGCCCTCTGTCCTGTCCACCTCAAAGGTAATGTGATGCTCTTCAATAATAAATAAGGGAGTTTAAGTTTCCTCTTGCACAACAGAGACGACTGTCCCACCAGAGTTACTACATTAGGGCCAAATAAATGTACTCATCATGCATTTAAGATTTAAGAATTACGACTAGATTTATTACTAGATACACTCAGAAAAACTGTGACTCTGGTTGTACTCTCAAAACCACACATTCAGTTCCTTTAGTTAGGGAACATGATTGTACCATATTCTGTGGTAATTTTACATTTTAAAGTTGTGTTTATTTCATGCACCCAATTTTATCTCCTGGACTTATATGTGTTTTTTTTTATTTTGCAGTTCAATAATAGAGAAAAGAATGCAATATACTTTTAGGGAACACAATTGGACTTAAAAATCACAGTTATACCTTTTATATAGTAAGTACGGACACTTTTGAGTCTACCAACGTGTGTTTTTGGACTGTGGGTGGAAACCGGAGCACCCGGAGGAAACCCACACAGACACGGGGAGAACACAGAGGGAGGAGAGGGACTCGAACCCACAACCTTTAGGTCCCTGGAGCTGTGTGACTGCGCCACCGTTCCGCCCTAATTAAACTCATGTATCTACATTTTTTTTAAGTATTTGGTTTTTATTTACTACATCCTTTTATGTAGCAGCTATTATTTATGTTGTGTGAAAATTAAATGATGAATGAACCAAT
This sequence comes from Hoplias malabaricus, assembly GCF_029633855.1. Classification (NCBI taxonomy): domain Eukaryota; kingdom Metazoa; phylum Chordata; class Actinopteri; order Characiformes; family Erythrinidae; genus Hoplias; species Hoplias malabaricus. The sequence goes on along the minus strand of NC_089820.1, from coordinate 10,622,389 downwards.
AGATATGCTGGAAATTACTTTATATATAATATAATAATTTTTTTTACATTCAATTTCATTGAAATGTAAATATTTTTTCTTCCCCACGTAAAGCTATTTTGGGATGTATGTGGTTTTAATCGGACAGCGACGATCTTACCTTCTCTGTGGTGGTCCTCTGGGTTTCCTGACCATTTAAATAGCAGGGTGAAATGAAGATAAAGTATGCAGAGAAACAGGTGGACTACAATTTGTACCTGTAAAACTACAAAGTGCTTCGGTATGGAGAGTGGAGCTGATAAAATGAAAACTGAGTGCAGATACAAGGCAGTTGTTTCTAATCCAGTGATTGTTTGGAGTGTGAGTGAATGCGTGAGTATGTTGTCCTGCAGTTGACTAGGGCCCTGTCCAGGGTATGTTCCTGCCTTGTGCCCAATGACTTGGGATACACTCTTTACCCACCGTGACCCTGATCAGGATGACGCAGTAACAGAAGATGAATGAAAATTCAACATTATATTTTTCATACTCCTATAGGTGTAACAGTGTTCTCTTGTGTTTGTGATACCAGGCTGCAAAGCTGTAAAGATGATCCATAGTCTGTTCCTCGTGAACGCTACGGGGGACATATTCCTGGAGAAGCACTGGAAGAGTGTGGTGAGCCGTTCAGTATGTGATTACTTCTTTGAGGCTCAGGAGCGTGCCACGGAACCTGAGAATGTCCCCCCGGTCATCCCCACCCCTCATCACTACCTCATCAGCGTCCTCCGCCACCGCATCTACTTTGTGGCTGTCATCCAGAGTGAGGTCCCTCCGCTCTTCGTAATCGAGTTTCTCCATCGCGTCGTGGACACTTTTCAGGTTTGTTTAGTTACATCTCAGACAAGCTTCTGTAAGGAGAAACACTGCTGCATAAATGATTAAGCAGTTTTTCAAGTTAAATTAAACAGCCAAAAATGTACCCTGTGTTTGGCATTGTGCATGTTGAGTGCAAACTATTGACTGCTTTTGTGTAGAGATTGTACAAACTCTTACAAGATATGCCTTTATACCTTTGGACATATAGTTTACTTGTGTGCACACATAGGGTGATGTTCTTGAGTCATGTTTGAACCAGTTTTCAGCAGCTTCAATAAGAATTCTGTTCTTTATTTTTGTGATAGGTAAGGGAAACTAGACTAGATTAATATGGGCTTGGAGCTATTGATCATAATCATATGAACTTATATCAGTCAGTACAGAGAAGGGACAACTGGATGACTATTACTGTCATGTTATTATGTTGCGTTTCTTTTTATGTCAGTTATTACTTGACCATTACTTGATTATTCTTTGATACTTTGAATACTTTTCTTGGGCTGGAAGTGCCAATGAAATTTTGTTGTGTTGCTGTGACAGTATACAATGACAATAATCTTTCTAATTTAATCTAAAGCATTTTCTATTTGAAAAAAATACTGATTATATGTATTTTAACTTACAGAAAAATATAGGATTAGAGAATGGTTTTAATAACAAACACATTAAGCTGGATGTTGTTTCATAACAAACAGCATGGTTATTTTTGATTTGTTGAGTTGTAGTGGGTAACACTGAACTAAAACCATTTTTGAGGACTACTAGTGAACTACATCACAATGTTGGGATACATGTTGTGTATCATGAAAGTGCATACAGAATTATTTCAAATGCTGACCACTTTCTACCTGTTTTTTACACTCAGGACTATTTTGGTGTGTGTACTGAAGCAGCTATCAAAGACAATGTGGTTGTGGTGTATGAGTTGCTGGAGGAGATGCTGGACAATGGCTTCCCTCTGGCCACAGAGTCCAACATCCTGAAAGAGCTCATCAAACCTCCCACCATCCTGCGTACTGTGGTTAACACCATCACAGGTCATTTACTACTTTTCTTTTTCTGTTTTCTGTTTAGTGACAAAACATCACTTAACTCTTATGTGCATTAATATTACTAAATTGTACACTGTAATGTCTTAAAGATTATATTTCAGAATGATGATGAAATATTGACACAACAAAAAGGCCAAGTGGCATTAAAAAGCAAAATTAATAAAAATAGGGAAAACAGATATAGGTTTTGGTACAACACTGTAACATCTTGTCAAAACCTTTTTTTTATTCCATTTCTGGAAAATGTGAGATATTTTTGTAACATAAAATAAAAACAAGAATCTGAATTGTCCATTCACTTTAAACTTTGTTTAACTGAACAAAGTACAATGAACATTTTTAACCAACTTTGATTGTATTTTGTAAATATAAACAAATTTAGAGTATGATGTCTGCAACACATTCCAAAGAAAAGGTTGGGACGGGGGCAAAATAAGAATGAAATGTTTACACAATATTAAAGTAACATAATATTGAAACATTCCACAGTAAGCAGGTGAAATAACAGCTGATAAGGTTATCATGATTGTTTATAAAAGGAGCATACATATAAGGTTTTTTAAGTAAAGATGGTTTGAGAAATTTGTCAAAGCTATAAAAAGAATACTTCTCAGCGCAAGATGGTAATTCACCATCTACTTTACATAATAATGTGAAAAGGTTCAGGAAACCCAGAGAAATCTCTTGATCTCAGAAAATCCTTGTAGGCTAAGGCTAGAAGCCCCTGTTGAATGAGCATGACCTTCAAGCCCTCAGACTGCACTGCATGAGAAACCATCACAATACATGGACTTCTGAGTATTTTGTAAAACTGGTGTCACTTAACAGTCTGCTGTTCCCTCAAGAAATGCAACTTGAAATTCTGTTTTCCACTGAGAAAACAATACATTAATTCAATGCAAAAATGCTGCTGAGTTCTTTAGGCCCAAGCACATGTCAGGTGGTCCGAAAGACAGTGGAAACACATGTCAGTATTCAGGAAGAATGCAAGTTAAGATTCCTGTTCCTACTGTACTTGACAAACAATACCACCTGTTTTTCAGCAATAGAAGTGTGGCTTTTTGGATTAGAAGGTACAAACAGTGAAGTCTATAGCTGTTCCTGTAGGGAAAATCTCGATTCACATTGTGTCTGATATTTTATTGCTGTGTTTTCTCTGTAAAACAGGAAGCACTAATGTTGGGGAGCAGCTACCCACAGGTCAGCTCTCTGTGGTGCCATGGCGACGCACTGGAGTCAAATACACCAACAATGAAGCTTATTTTGATGTGGTGGAAGAGATCGATGCCATTATTGATAAGTCAGGTAAATCCACCGTTACGTTCAGGAATTGAAATCGTGTGTACACGTTTTTTTGCTATATATATTTGGACACGCCAAGTTGAAAGTTTGGACATTGTTCCTAATGTACAATTTATATATGACTACGTTTGCATGGATTTGTGCAAGCGTACATTCACATTCAGACTTTCTCCATAATTTTAGCCCAGTCTGAATCTGCTGTATCAAACTTCACACTGCTTTAAAATGAAATGTAGAAATTACTTTATATTATTATGTTTATTATTGTGTATATATATATATTTTTTACATTAAAGCTATGTGTAAACTGCCATATCTATAAGTATTCCATTATATCTTCTGTAGGTTCTACTATCACTGCAGAGATCCAGGGGGTGATTGATGCTTGTGTGAAACTGACTGGGATGCCTGATTTGACTTTGTCCTTTATGGTAAGTTTCTTCACTGTATTAGTCTTCAGTTCCTTTGTCTCTCGTTTTCTTTTTTTTCTCTCCCTCTTCTTGTTCTCTCTAACCTTTTCCCTCCATCACTTTCCCTCTGCCATTCTGTCTCTTTTTATCTTTTTTCACTTAATATCTCACTCTAAATCTTCCTCTCTGTCACCTTTCTCAGAATCCCCGTCTGTTGGATGATGTGAGTTTCCACCCATGTGTGCGGTTTAAGCGCTGGGAAGCCGAGCGGATTCTCTCCTTTATTCCCCCAGATGGAAACTTCCGTCTGCTCTCCTACCACGTCAGCTCACAGAAGTGAGATATCATGCTTCTCTTACTTTATTTAACCATTTGAACCCCTTTACATTCTATTTAATGCGTTGAAACTGCTTCAAAGTGAATTGATTTCATCGTTAAGCTATTACTATATTGTATTGTAAACTAATCTAAGTACTGACTGTAACAGACTCTTTTGCACCGCTGACTAGTTTTTCTTTCTAGGCTTGAGCACTGACTCGATTGTATTGTGTTTTGCACTTACTACTTTACTACTACTTGTTCTTTCTACGTCTCAGCACTGGCCCTTGTTCTGAAAAGCATCTGGGCTCAGAGGAAATCTGGACCCATATCTATTTGTACTAGCTAGGATACATATTCTGTGTGAACACTAAGCACTTTTGTGAGTCACTCTGGATAAAAGCGTCAGCAAGCAAATGTCAATTTCCAACATAAACTTTATGCACATCCTACACACAAAACCATTTACCTGCATTTGTGTAGGACACTATTTTACATATTTTAATGCACAATTACTCTTAATTTGCTGATTGTTTAAAAGCACATCATGACATTGGGCTTGTGCAAAAGTGAATGATAAATTGCACACTTACATATTTACATTTTAAGGTTGGTACCATGTTAATTTAAAAATCCAAGCATGTAATTTCATCAAGGTATTCATGACTAAACTAATCTCTTTCTCCTGTCTTTATTTTTGCTGGTATCTGTAAAACTTAGTTTTGAAATCTCTGTCTATGTTTATGTCTTCAGTCTGGTGGCCATTCCTGTTTATGTGAAGCACAACATCACGTTTCGTGAGGGCAGTTCTCAGGGCCGATTTGACCTGACTCTGGGGCCGAAGCAAACAATGGGAAAGGCGGTGGAGTCTGTGTTAGTCAGCAGTCAGCTGCCCCGTGGAGTTCTGAACACCAGCCTTAACCCCTCACAGGGCACTTACACATTTGACCCTGTAACCAAGGTACACATGGACCTACACACCTGGAGCTTGCATTTGAAACTGGGCTGTTTTATTTCAAAAGAAGCACAATAACCTGGCCATTATGGGTTACGTTGGATTTACATTCTGTATTGAAATCTGTCCTTTTTTCAATTTTGTATTTCTGAAATAACATCCTTTGCACATTTGCAATGATTTTTTGCCAGGTATGAATATACCGTCATTACAGTTACTTAGTAAAATTATACTTCTTGATTATTAATGCACTATTAGTACTAGGGGTGGGACGAAATATTGCTTCTGCGATATATCGTATCATTTTCGTTTGCAATACATTTTGAATAAGTGGCGTCAAATATGACGTGTTTTCTAAACTCCCTAAGACTCGCCCTCCAGTTTGACTTACTAAATTCACTGCTACATTACTTCACGTGGTGCTGCAAATCAAATTCAGCCTAGACAGTTTAACAGCAGAACTGTTCCAATTTATGACCGTTTATGGTTATTATATATAACATTGGAATGGTGACACACTTCTAAGGGTTGCCGTCAGTGTATGTGTGTTAAAGAGACTCGAACAAGCTAAGCTATGCTGTACATTGTTTCATATTGGTTGTCAAATGCTGTGAAACTGACACCAATAAATACATAAATCCAGGTATTTGCATATTTCAGTGTAACTTACCCTCTTTGTTTACACAGATGCTGTGATGTATTATAGACAATTGTCAAGCAATATACAGAGTCTCACAGAATCACAGTATTACAATATCATCATGGTGGGCAATGTATTGCGATACTATCGTATCGTGAGATGCCCTGTGACTCCCACCCCTAATTAGTACATTACTGAGAGTGTACTATGTGGTATGTGCACTCAGTAATATTTAACCCCATCAAAATCTATTTAATTACACTTACTGCATTTGACAGATGCCAGAGCATCTTGGGATATTTAAAAACATTACAGATTAAGGCAAATGAATCTTGCCCTGTTACTTAACATTATAGTGTGATTTCCTGCCCAAGCAGAGAGTTAAACCCTTGTCTGCTATTTGGAAGGCTGCTGTGCACTGTACTAAACACTGTGTGATAACAAAGTTTGATTAATATGTAATCCCTCTTTTCACAAAGGCCTAATTATGTTACAGTTGTAACACAAACTGTCATCAACACAATAAAGGAGAAATAACACATTCTGTATTTATACACGTTAGGTAGTACAAGTTCCCCCGCAGCTTGTGTCTGAAATTGAGTGGCATGGTGGCTTGGTAGTTAGCATGTTTGTTTCTCTGCCCTGGGATCTTGGATCTCGAATCAAGTCCAATTTGGGGGGAATTCCATGTTCTCCTCATGTCTGTGTGGGATTCCTTCATTTCCTTCCATTCTGTGCAATGTGCAACGTTGAATGCAAAGTGTCATTGGGTGTCTGGAAAGGGCAAATGTATTTAAATGTAACTATAAATACAATATATATAGGTGGCAGGGTGGCGCAGCAGGTAGTGTCGCAGTCACACAGCTCCAGGGACCTGGAGGTTGTGGGTTCGATTCCCGCTCCGGGTGACTGTCTGTGAGGAGTTCGTGTGTTCTCCCTGTGTCCGCGTGGGTTTCCTCCGGGTGCTCCGGTTTCCTCCCACAGTCCAAAAACACACGTTGGTAGGTGGATTGGCGACTCAAAAGTGTCCGTAGGTGTGAGTGAATGTGTGTGTGTGTGTTGCCCTGTGAAGGACTGGCGCCCCCTCCAGGGTGTATTCCCGCCTTGCGCCCAATGATTCCAGGTAGGCTCTGGACCCACCGCAACCCTGAATTGGATAAGTGTTTACAGATAATGAATGAATATAAATATAATCTGATCACCTGACTTTATACAGGTGTTTTCGCACATTTCTGTTTCCCTATTTTGAGACATCCTCTACAGCAGTGTGTAACAGATCATCAGTGACACTAAGGCAAACGTACAGCACTGAAACTTGTAAGTATTAATGTAATGATGGTTTGTGTGTGTTTATTTGTACAGCTGTTGACATGGGACGTGGGAAAGATTAACCCCCAGAAATTGCCCAGTCTGAAGGGTACCATGAGCCTGCAGGCCGGAGCCTCCAAACCAGACGAGAACCCAACAATTAACATCCAGTTCAAAATCCAGCAACTTGCCATATCAGGTACTTCATTAACAAACCCACCAGCTTTATACACAGACAAACAGAATGCATTTCACTTTCTTTAGTCAGATCTATTAAACCTAATGACAAGATGTAATGTATTCATGCTGAAATCACAAGTTAAATTTTGTCATGTCCATTCCTCAGTGTATATTAGATAAATAATAAATAACAACAGAATATTACGCAGGATCTACATAAAGTCCAGAAAAACAACACTGTTGAATAAATACACAAGGCAATAAACATGCATGGCAAATACATTAGACAAAAAAGCTACACTAACCAGGCAAGTATGCATAGCAAAATATATATGGTCATGTTATGTCTTTACAGATGTTACAGCAGCTTATGTATTGAATAATTAATCAATACATAAGTCAACTCTATGGAACATTAAAGTATACACCATATAGGCAAAAGTTTGTTTGACACTTGTGCATCAAAGGGTACTTTGGATATGATGGGTATTCAAAGGTGGTTTGTCCCCTATTCGCTGCAGTAACAGTTTCAGCTCTTCAGAAAAGACTTTACACAACAGTTGAAACATTTCTGGGAGGATTTAATGGCACTCAGCCACAAGAGCTTTGGTGAGATCGTGTACTGATATGCAGATGATTATTTCTGAATCAAAAATGCCACCCCATCTCATCCTGAAATTTTCAGTGGAGATTATGCAAGTTGTGTGTACACAACTGAATGTGTGTGTGTCCGGGATGGGTGTACCTTAAAGTAGCTGTATTCACTAATTACACGGGGTGTCTACATAATTATGTAGGAGGCTCTAAAAAGTGGCCAGGGAATGAAAGCACAAGGTTGAGGTTTAGACTGAATTGGAGTTTTGTAAGATAACACAACCCTGTACTGATCCTGAAGTAAGTTCCAGCATAAACGTAACACAAAATATTGCACAGACACATGTATTTGCCTAAAATAAGGAAATGTACAGAGCTACTTAATAAAGTTAAATTAACAAGCATAAAAAATACATGTACACGAAATGAATATAAATATGAGCTATGTACCTGACATCAGGTTTACTTTAAGAACTTCAGTGGGTATTACACTATTACAAAGGCATGAGGAAGGGTTATTACCGAAAGCAGTAATCATTTTTCAACATCAAAAAAGTGCTCAAATATTCTGGTGTTTTAATTTGTGAAATACAAGCAATACTCTTCAAAAGTCATTTGATAGACTGAATGGCCTAACCCATCCAGAATACTGTTATTACAATCATAAAACCCCACTAGTGTGCATTCATGACATACCATTGTTTGACCACGAGGTGTCGCCGGTGTACGGTGTTGTACTACTCCATAGCTCCTAATCCCACAGGTCTATGGGTTCACATGCAAATGAGGTTTGCCCAGTTCAGTGTGTGCCTGTAAGTGTCACATACCTATACAAGAGTCACCATGGAAACATATTGTACAGTACGGATTCTCCTCTGACACGTGGTCTCTTTTCTCTTTGTTCCAAAGGCCTGAAGGTAAATCGCTTGGACATGTACGGCGAAAAATACAAACCATTCAAAGGCATTAAGTACATGACTAAGGCTGGCAAATTCCAGGTCCGGACCTAGAGGCTGACCGCCCTGCAGCTTCCAGCTAACACCGACCACAACAGAAATACACCAGGGGGTCACAGTGGAACAACAGGGGCTTGAAAACTGACAGCTTGGAGTTTGGACGTTCTGAGTGGGTACGCCTTTCAGGAAATTGAAGGAATTCTTCAGCCAAAAATGCTAACAATTTATGAGATATGGCATCAGTCCCAGCTGGCATGATCTCACCCTGATAATGTTGTCTGGCCTTTGCTAGATTTCATTAATTGTTTTTCCAAATTTTCACATTCCTGAGGTAGAAGAATTCCTTTTTAATCTAGCACAGCCCCTATTCTCAACTGAGGGAACCAAGGTACGCAGTCAGAAAAGCAGCTGCTTACACAGAAAGTGGCAGTGTATTGTTGTGATTTACAGCCTGAAAACAGTCCTACTGTTGAATCCTTTACCAAAATGTCCTATCATGCTAAGGCGTTCTATTCAAATGGAATGTTTTTCACAGAAATACAAACGTTGTAGCACCTGCTCTTCAAAAGTTAAAGAGAGTTTGTCTCATCTCTTCTTTAGGGACAGCATTTACTGTTCTGTGAAGGCTTTACATTAGATATTGGATAAACGGCATTAAGCTGAGGGCACAGTACAGTTTGATGCCCGTGTTAATGCCTGTTCCAAATATTTTTTAGCTCTGCATTAATATTCTCTTTCACTCCTGAGAACCAGTTTACACTGATACAGTCCATTGCTGGGGGCTTTAAACCCCTCTATCCAGTTTTTAACACTGAGCATTGAGATATTAGACGCATCTGTTCCATTGTGTTTTATTCTATTGGTTACATTTAAAAAAAAAAAAAAACTAGCAGTGCATGTTAATTGGCAACATTTAAAAGCTAGTTTTAGCTCAGAATGTCCTATCATGTTCTACAGTGCAATTACACCCCTTTAAATCCCATTGATTTATAGGTTTGACAGAATTTGTCATTTTTCCATCTTTTTATCCATAGCCAATTTCAATTTGAATTATGTTACATTGGTAGGCATATGTAGGGTTGTGAGTCTAGTCCAATGACTGTTTGTTGCTGTAGCATGGTGTTCTTACATACACAGGGAATCAAATGCTAGTTTTCTGCAAAGAAGCCAGGGATTACCCACCATCCTCCACCAACCAGGTATAGAGGCTAATATTAAAGGTATATTTGTCAGTTACCTAGCAGTAAATATTTCCTCTATTCATACAGTCAGTCTAAGGTGGATTGGAGCAAGTCTAAAATCTGAGATAATTTGCTAATAATTGCATTATCAAACCTCTCTGTAAAACTAATCCATTTGAATAGTGCTTTAGAAACCGTCTCTTTTTGTTTGCATCTTAAACTTTTTCCTTCTTGTTTTGTTTTTTATTCTTTTTTCATTGTGTTCTGATATTCATCCTCCTCAAAAGAGCAAGGGAAGGGATAACTCATGGCTCCAGTTAAAATGATGAAATAGTGCTGCTCTCCCATCAATCATGCACTTTAATGGGGAATACCCCCATTTCTAAATTTCTGTCTAATTCACTTGTTGAGAGGTAAAGTCCTACAGAGTTGCTTGATGTGAATGGCTCTGTTCTAGAAAATGTGTTCTAGAAAGACTCAAAATTGATAAGAATCAGATTATCTAAATCACCTGCCTCTAGAAGCGCCACAAAGAAGGCTATTACATAAAATGGTTGTAAACGCCTGATGTCTGGCTTATTGTTTTATGATAGTCTGGTGATAAGGCCTGGGTCATAAATGTATTTTTAAAAACAATGCCTTGCAGATTGGTACTTGTAATGCAGGTAAGGCTAATTGTATTTTTTCAGATTCATAGGTAAAATCTGAAAAATAAATGTAAGTACTCATATATTGTAAATATTTGTGTCACATACGTGGTGACTCATGGATCCTATCATGACTTTTTAAAACAAAACAAAAATCTCACCCTTTGAAATGCAGTGCATTTCCCTTCAAACCACTCTGGATGACTTATATTACATCTTATATTATATTCATTTTATAATTTTTTTTGGTCATTTAAAACAAATGGTTACACTACTGAGACACTTCCATTATCAAAACTGCATCAGTATATCAGTGCCACATTTCAGACCTCAGAATAATCCACTGCTGTATTTACTATTGTTTGAATTAATGCATAAAGTCATACCATGCAGCTAATGATGAACTTTTGAAACACGTTTATTTTATTGGTAATCAAAGGTCCACTTTAGTTTCAAGGTGTTATGGACCAAAAGAACAGATTCCAATGTCCATGGGATTATTGTGATTATTTATGTTCATTTATATTACCTGTATGATCACAGTTGCAGTTTTTAAAGATTCTATGATTTGTTTCTTCTTGTTTCTGAATGGTTTTACAAAATGTTCAAAAATAAAAGACCTGAACAGAGTGTAATTTTTGGTTTATCCAAAGCAGAGGTGGACAGTAACTCAGTAAATGGTATTCGTTACTGTACTTAAGTTTTTTTTTTTTTCTGTACTTAAGTATTTTCATTTTGGGTGACTTTTTACTTTAAATCCACTACACTACACTACATTTATAATCTACTTTTTCTTCTTCCTGACGCAACCCTTCCCATTTTATCCGGGCTCTGGGACCAGCGCTGCAACGCAGTGGCTAGGTACACACACACATCTATGGACACTTTTGAGCATTACCAATCAGCTTACCAACGTGTGTTTTTGGACCGGAGCACCCGGAGGAAACCCACACGGACACAGGGAGAACACACCAACTCCTCACAGACAGTCACCCGGCGCGGGACTCGAACCCACAACCCCAGGTCCCTGGAGCTGTGTGACTGCGACACTAACCTGCTGCACCACCGTGCCTCCCTTACTGTTTACTCCACTACATTATGAAAATCTGCCCTTCCGTTTGGTTTAAATGTGAGTAAAACAAATCTCTCGGCTCTGCACAGCTCTCCCCAAGGCACCGTTGCTAGGAGACAGACAAGACACAGTTGGAGCTCTAAAACGAGAACATCAGGTTTCTCCACCTAAAACCAAGTAATAAGAAAGGGGGACTTTTTATTTTAACTGTTGTGCGTATTTGAGACTAAGTAATCACTTGTTTCAGATCTTAGAACCGTTTAGTTACAGTCAGCAGTGACTACTTTTCATTCATATAATAGCAAGGAGACGGCTGACCACTGTTGGACAAAGTCAAAGGTAAAGTTGGGGGTCCACTAGTGTTTTGCACAGCGTTTTCTTGGCGGGCCGCTGGTGATTAAACAATTTTAGACAAAATCACATTTTAGCACTTTTCCATTCAGAGTCCAATTTACATTTTCCCCTTCATTGGGTTCTTTTGTTATTCTTTATAAATAAGATTAGTCAATAATTTTAATCCAGCACAGTGTCAACATTTTTAGCATAATCATTTTATATCAGGCTTTTACTCATTATATCTCTGATAGTGGTTGGTAATATTTGTATTAGTTTGTTTTCCAGAATAAAAGTCTCTGTGAATTTAAAATCTGTTTGAGGATATTAAACATGAGTCATATCCTGTACAGGACAGTAATCTGAGATGGACCGATATGTGCTCGCTGTCTGGGGAATCACTCCAAAACGAGGGTGAGAATCATTTGCAGGTTCAATAAAGCAAATCCAAAATCGATTATCAGACAAAAGGTCGGGAAAAAATAAAACCATATTTAAGAAACAGAAGGCTCAGAATTGTAGAAATAGCTCAAACTATAGGCCTACTTTGCAATAACAAAACAGAGAGCTTAATATTACAACTTCAAAATTACTGATGACTCACTGAGCTGTAATAGGGAGAGCAGAGACTCTGAGGAAGCTACTCTTGGCTCAGCACTGCAGAAACTGCACTTTTGGAAGAGGGAAGGCACATTTTTTCCGTGTGTTTCCGCACCTTTTTGTGAGTTTTTTTTCTGAGACTTTAGTACGCGTAGTTAGTTATTTTTCTGAAGAGGAGAGTCAGGCTACGACGTGGAAACAGCGACCTCTGTTGGTTTGGAGGGGAAAAACATTGGGAGAATGAGAAAATGTTAAAATAACATTCATTGTAATTCATCTTTGGCTGTTTCTGTTGTGTTCATCAGTGTCAGACTAATTCATGACATTCTATTAAGAGACTGGTGAACCAAGAGTGCCACTAGAGTCTTTTCACCTACAATGCGTTGATTGTGCGTGAGCCTTGTTACAAAAATGATAATTGTACATAATAATGAACATTAGAAACATTAAATCATGGTATCTTTGCTTTCAATACCTAAGTACATTTGATGGTAAATACTTTTGTACTTTTACTCAAGTGGTATCTAAAGCGATGACATTTACTGGAGTAATATTTTATTTTGAGTGTCTGTACTTTGTCCACAGCTGTATCCAAGTAAGCTTGTTCTGGCAGAATGTTTTAAAACAACATCTGGAAGCTAAATGTGAAAGGACATGTATGGTACTGAAAAATATATATATATATATTTTCCTTTCCTCACAAATATACCTGAGGAGAAGTACCACTTAAGAGGATCAGTGTTATCAGTGATCTGCAGGAATGGAAAAAGCCTTACTGAAGCAAAAATAGCGTTTCTGCAGTGACATGATAAGTAGACCTAAAAGTAGCTTTCAGAAAACAACCTGAGTGCTACGTTCCAGAACTGCACCAAACATCTCCCCTCGAACATCTCTCAGCAGAGCAACAGAATTTAGTATAACAATGTTCTTCTATTTTCAGTCAAATATAACCTCCTGTTGGTCCCAAATTATACTTCATTTGTTAATTGGTAAAGTGAACAAAGTGGTAATGAAAATGGCTTAAATATATACTTTGTTTTGCTTTGTTTTTGCTTTGTTATTTACTCACTCGTGTTTAGCAGGTTGAAGATTCTCCACAAGATGGAGAAAGGAGATTCAATTTTTTGGTGCTTCATAAAAGTGGCACTTTCCATTAGTGACACTTTTCTTCTCGCTTTGTCCAAAATAACGAGGATGCCTCAGTTCATGACCTGACAAGAACGGCCTAAAAATCTCATCGTTCACTGCAGCATTACACGAATAAGCTCCATCGAAATGACTCCACAAGAACGTTCATCTGGAGAACAGTCTAGTCTTTGTGTTCTTGGGCTTGAGAAACAGCCTTTGTTTTCATTTTACTCTTGCACATTAGTCCAGTCCTTGCACATTTTATGCATTAAAACACAGCAAACCACAGTTATATGATAAAACTACCCACAAAAAAACCATTTTACTTGAGTGTTACCTGATACTTTGTGTTTGAATGTTAATGATAGTTTTTCAGTTTCACTGATTTTAGTAGTAATTCCACTTTTTAACCAATTATGAGTTTGGCACATACTTTTATTAGAAACTACATGTTTCTTTGTATGTTTTTCACTTTGTACCTTCTTATTATTAACAACATTGGTCCACTAATGGACCACTATCTAAAAGGGCAACATATACCTCAGTTATATATACATATATATATATACTGACCGTTTCTCAAACCATTTTTAAATTCTGCCGTTTCACCAAATTAACGGTTCATTATCCCTGCTGCTTCAAATCTTAACCCTCGTTGTCAACACAAGAATTTAACCCTCTCACTCCAGACTGCACTCCACTCCACAGTTTACTGCAACCTGACACCCTCTTCGTCCTCTCCCTCCTCCTCCTCCTCCTCCTTTCTTCTTTTTTTTTGGTCTTTTTAACTCTAATATATCCGACCAGGACGGATATCTTTTTCTTTAGCTCTTTTGCTTTCCTGAATTTGCAGCGTCACGCTTGGCACATGTGCAGCAGCCACCCTATGAACTCCTAACCTTACTTTACATGAGTGCAACTTTTCTTTTTCCCGGCACTTGTTAAAGGACACATTTCCTTCTCTTTTGCTTTATTTTATTCGCTTCTACCCTACAGTACCTCTTGAACTCACTGAGGATGTGTCCATTCGAGCAGGAAGATTCCTTCATCTCGGTAGGTCGCTTTACACACGGATTTCCCTTTAATGTCCTTTACTGTTGGCCGTTTATAGGGTGGTAGAGCTGTGTGCAAGAGTTTTAGAACTAGTTTTAGCTCAAGTGGTTAGAAGTTAGCCCATACTCTGGAAGCACACTTTATTGCACATTCTAATGCAAGATTTCTGCTTAATTTTACCAGTCTAATATTTATATATATGTCTGTTTATTTTCTGTAAAGGGTGCACTACTTTTGAATCATTTGTCTATAAACACATTTCCAACGTGTATTAATTTTCACTGAGACAATCAATAGAATGTCCGTGGACCACTCGAGCAGTGGTATGCAAAGTTGTGCACGCGCCTGTATGCTGTCCCCTTTAAGAGCTCCGCGTGCGTGTTTGCTGTGAGTGAGGGAGAGTGATGAAAGTGATTAGTCGCTGCCCGTGCAATGCAAGCCCTCCAATACACACCTAGGTGAGTCCCTTGCGTGCTTTTATTTTAATGCATACCACCCTCCACAACAGGAAAAGAAAAACAACAACAACAAAACTTTCCTGCTCCTTCATATGGGTCCATCAGTGTTGTGTATTTGCCTTTAGTGTAAATGTGTGTATTCCCCTGTTGGCTTTGCCTTTATCTTACATGCACCCTGGAGCTAAAACAAGAGGGGGGTGCACTTTTCTCACCCATCCGAACGCAACCTGTAAACAGTAGTTAACGTGGCTGCTGTAATCTGCCACATTGCACTGCAGGACATAGTCCGTTTTCACCCTCTAGGGGGGCTCCCAGTTAAAGCCCCCCGTAGAGGCAACTTCAAGCCACGTGCTCTCGGTGTGAGAGCCCCGCTAACATTCAGCCCCACCGACTTCAGGCGGGAGTCCGAGGTGAGATCAGAAAAGTGTTTCAGAAAGATCAGAAAAACGTGTTCAGTAGTGAACAGTGTGGACTATAGAGCCGAGAGTGGAGGGGAAGGGCTCGCGTGCACAGCCGAGAGTGGCGCCTCGTGCTTCAAAACAAACCACACCGCCGTAACATGCGAGCTACACTTATCTTTTGGTCGTTCTGGAGTAAAAAAAAGAACACAACGTTTGTTTTGCGTTTTTTTGACGTTTTAAACGTGTTAGCGGAGAAATATTGCCATATTGGTTGGATAGGTTGTGGTAAATGTGCTCTAATACTGAGTTGAAGCCATGTTTGGCAAACCAAGGATACACCGTGGCTAATTTCAGTGTTTCTGTTATTGTTTCCTGACATAAAATTATTTTTTTAAACTCTTGTCAGGCGTTCACCGAAGAGCCACAACATTAAATCACCTCCTTGTTTCAAATCAGATACACTATCATTTTTGGGCGCTTTGTAATTCTATAATAACAGACTGTGTTGTTCTCCATATCTGATTGTTTTTTGTCAGGAGCACCACAGAGCAGGCAGTTACACTGAGGTGATTAAAAACTCCAAAACCACACTTGAACAGACTCAAAACGCTCATATGTGCCACCGCATGAGTGTCACTTCAGTGTTGAGGATGATCCCCCACCGAAACAATGCCTGCTCTGTGGTGCTCTTAGAGGGTTTTGACCATTGAAGAACGGGATGAAAGGGTGCTAGCAAAGTATGCAGAGCAACAGGTGGACTACAACCAGTAACTCTAGCACACTTATGCATATTTAAATGTACAGTTATTATGTATCATTCACTGAATGCCTAAACTAAAAAAATGTTATTTTTCTTCAATAAATTTAAAAATAAACATTTTTGGCTCATTAGAACACAGCTTAATAATATGCTAAATACATTGGCATAATTGCCTTCTCACAACACAATACAGACTTCCACTGACCATCAGTCTATTTCAGGTGAGGGCTTATAAAAGTCAGTAGCATGTCTGGGAATGTTTGCCCAATGTCTTGTTTTATGCATATTGCATAAATTGCATCCAAGGATGACCCAGTAAACTACTAACAGTCCTTATTCCTGAGCGCCTGCGGTCATATCCATCACAGAATCACGCCTGTTTTAAATGCAGATGCATTTGAGGGACCAAATGTCACAGGCAGGGAGATTTTGGTCTTGCCCAAAGAGGACTAAGGGCCACCCAGTCAGCCATAGCATAATCTGTGTATGGGATTTCACATACACAGAAATACTCTCCTTCCTGGCTGTTCCATGCACATTTCTGCGAATCGGATTTGAAGTTGGAGTGTGCAAGGAGAGGCTCAGCCGGATTTGCCAAAGCCCACCCAATGGTCAACTTCTGACTGTGCTGCTGGTTCATACCTACCGTGTGACGTAACTGTAAGCGAAACGATCAGGCTTACTTGTGCGTACCAGTAAAAAAAAATGAAATAACATCCAACAGCGCCATCCCAGCTATGGCTTTCATGTGTTCGCCAGAGACAGTGGCACAATCAAGCAGTGCAGACGGTCTGGCACTATGGCCCACATGCCATTTTGCATCACATCTTCACTCATCCCCAAAGTGTTGATTGGAGCTTCAGCTCTCCAGTGAAGAGTTCCACAGCCAGCGCTTGGCACTGAGCATGTACAGCTGCTCCAGACAGTTGCATTTGATTTCAGGTTTTCTAGAAAGACCGTTCATGCAGCGTGTGATATAAGCTTTAGGTCATAAACAGCTTCAATCAGCAGGTTTGTAGAGTGAATTTGGCTGGATTATTACACTGAACAAACGCTAAGCAAACGCCAATCACAATATTAAAATGACCTCATTGTTTCAACTCAGCTTCACTACCATGTTTGTGCACTTTGTAATTCTACAATAACAGACAGTAGTCCACGTGTTGCTCTGCATACGTTGCCCCATCAGTTCAGGGTTCCTGTAATTCTTTATAACCACGTAATAAGGTCACATCCACTCACAGTTTCAGTGAACTGGGTTCCTCCTGGGATTCGTAGTGCCCAAAATGCGGCCCAGATTATTTATTTTTATTTTTGCTGTAACCTTATTCTTACCGTACAGAAAGAAAGGAGGAGCAGGAGTATTTTTAGCCCCACATGTCTGCGTTCTCGTGTTTTTGCGCGCGCGCGTGTGTGTGTGTGTGAGTTAGAGACCGAGAGAAACGCTTCGGTCTAGTGGAGTCACGAACAAAGGACAAACCTTTCTCATGCAAAGCGCCGAACAAAGCGCAGAGATTCGCCATTATCCGCGCGCCCCCGCTCACACTGCGCACGTAGCTCGCGCGCGCCCATGTGTGTGTGTATAAATATATATGTGTGTGTAGCCGTGCGCGCGCATGTGTGTGTGTGTGTCTAGACGGGGTGTGTGTGCAGGGCATCAGCAGCAGATTGTTTTGTGGTAATCAGAAGCTCACAGCTGAGGATTAGCAACGATCCAACTTAAAATTCCCTATATAACGTTGCGTAATACACAACACACTACTGCGCATGTCTTTACAGAACATTTCCCAACAGTGAATGAAGATGTAGTGACTATTTAACTCTATTTAATTGTTCTAATTTTAACTATTTTGAAGCTGGATTCCCAGACGAAGGTTTACGTTTGACTAAAACTGCTGTGTTAACAGTGAAACACCAATGGAAATTCTTAATAGTCCACATTTATTTAATTAACAATTCTATTGATTATTTAACAATTTGTTGAATCAACAAACTCTAACAGATGTCTTTGATTTCAGTGTAAAATTTGCTCCCACTATGTTAAACTAATATAAACAATGTTTAACAAAATATAGTGTTCCATTAATAAATGCATACGTGTTCCATTGAATACTTTTAATGTTGAATTAACAGCTGCGAATATTAAAACCAGATACATAACACAGCTTTGAATAAATACTATTTATATTGAAACAATGCAGTTCAGCTACAGTGTTAAACTTAGTGTCACTGTGTGTTGAATGTGAACCGGCAGAACTGAATTAAACCTAGAATGTTTTGGTGATTACATCACATTCAAACTTCACTTTAATCAAACCAAAGCTGACAGTTATACACACCTTGAGAGGATCATATAACATGTACACTTAGGAGACACAAGTGTAAACAGAATCCCACAGAGGTACGTGAAGATACAGTGCACATATGAAAGACATGTTAATGTGTGTAAACAGACTAATTACTTACAGTGTTATGTTTAACACTAGCAATACTGAATTAACTTTTACTGTTGAAAGAACTGCTTCAGTACTTTAGTGTTAAATCTCTCACTTGTAGTGTTGAATTAGCTGTTTGCAATGTATGAATGATTTAGTTTGGAAAAAAACACCTAGAATAATAAACCACAGCTTAGGTGGTAAATTTAACACCTACAGCACTGAATTAACTCCTACAGTTTGAATGAACATCAACAGTGTTGATTTAAGGTAGTGCCTTTACACCCCCAGGCAAGGATGCTTGGGAATTGTTTGCATAGTATACTCACATGGAGGGTTGATAACATGTAAATTCAGGTCACACAATGACATTAACCCATTACTTGTAATTAGAAAGAAACAATGGATCAAAATAAACACATTAGGATCTATTTCCTTTGCACTCCACCCTCTCTGTTGCAACTCTCCTTGCTTAGGTCTGATCACATGACTGACCTTATGGCTGATACATACACAGGAAGGCCTTCCTCCCTCAGGATACTACCTCAGTAGACAGCATTTAGGATGTTTCTGACACACCCTTGTTTGTTGATATTTTAAGTGAAGTACTCATCCTCTACAGACAGTTCTGTACATTTAGAACACCATTACTTTGCACTTACTAAAATTGATTAGTAAACGCCACAGAAAACGCCACATTTAGACTCAACGTAGAGGACACGTTTTACTTCGTAATTCAGTAAAACAGGACTCAAAATTGGCACAAATGTCCAAGCATTGGCCCAGTTATGTTTAGGGTGTTTTCACACCTACCTTGTTTGGTCAAAACTTTCAGGTTTTCAGTTTGGTCGAAACCAAAATTGCAGGTGTGACAGGTGCCTCAGATCACAGTTCCGACCAAAAGAGGTGGTCTCGATCCGGATCAAACTGAACCATGGTTCAGGTCGTATGCAGTGTGAAAACACTTTTTGGATTGGGTGGACTTTCAAACCAATTACAGGAAGTTGAGACACCCAGTAAACAATAGAAGAAGAAACAACAGAACATAAGTAAACATGAGCTGTGGTAGCCCATGTGGAGAGGAGGAAATAAAATATTCAATTGAAAAAACAGCTTGAAACACATAAAAATGCTGAAATGTATCCCTTATTGTCTGAGAGGAAGAGATAGAGTGAATATGACAGGACAAGGGAACAACGCCACTTGCAGGAGCAATATATAAAGACATATGATGCCATCCGGAAAAGCTGTGTGTCCACTAAGGAAGTCTGGGGAGATGCTGTCCACATATGTGGCGATGACAGGATGTGTGTATATCTTGCCAAGTTCTCTAGTTCACTAGTTAAACTGTAGTGTGACACCAAAACTTACCAGGTCAAATGTATACAGTGTAATAAAAACACAAAGCTTGGTTCAGATATTTGTATGACATTGAGGTGTGAAATTGCCCTTAGATTATGATTTCCTTTCCTGGTGTTATCCCCGGACATCTGAGGCCAGGATTTCAAAAAAGCACGGTTGACTTTAATCTCTCTTGGTGGGAGAGATAGCCATGCCTCTCCCTCCGTTACACATCACAGTGCTAGCCAGGGCAAGTGTCTGTTAGCTGATATAAAATAACTGGCTAATTAGTTTTCTCTTCTAAGTGTGTTGAGCTGTTTAATTGTGTTGTTAGCAGCAATTTGGAAAGAACCAATGTCTGACTTCCTGTGTCATAGAGGAAGGATTTGCTAGCTTTTGTCCTCACAGCTTGACTTCGAAAATTCTAGCTGGAAATGGTGGAATGGATGAAATGAAAATGTTAGTCTTATTCTTGTCCTTTTTTCTTTTTACAGTCCATTGGAGGCAGAAGGCGCTCTGAACTGAAATGGCTCCCCTGAAGCCGTCAGAGTTAAACAGGACCCTCACCCTGCCCTGTGGATGAGGGAAATGCTATCCTTGTGTCCAGAAAGGTGACCTAGCATGACCTGGACTGTCTGTTTGCAGTAGGGTACAACCCCAACCTGGCCCTACTGCTTTTATTTCCTTAAATTCTCACAAGTGCCCTTAGACTTGCATAGATCCCTCCACTTCACCACATATTTTATGGACTTCTCTGTGTAGTTGTGAAAACCCTGTGTTGTTTTTAACCCCTCTCTTTCCTTCCCTGACCATTGAGCTGCCTCTGAATCTGTTAGAAGCAACTAACATGCACAAAATAAAGGCTGGTCTCCCAGCTCCAGATAGCTATGAATTCCTGGACCAAGATGACAGCAAAAGTTTTAAAGCACGACCAGCAGAGATAGTGTCTCCGCTGGCCGAATTTATACAGACAGAGCATCAGCATGGGGGACTCTTCACCTTGCAAGAGCCCATTGGGCCCAAGAAGAAGAGGAAAAGATGCGGCATCTGCGGGCCATGCATGCGCTCAGAAAACTGCGGTACCTGCAGCAACTGCCTTAACCGGAAGGTGGGTCATCAGATCTGCAAACTCAGGAAGTGTGAAGAGCTGAAGAGGAGGAGGAACTCCTGGCAGGTAAGTGTTTCATGCCACTGATAACAAGAGATCACAGTATTGTAGATGAAGTTCAAATGCTAAGCCAATATAAAGTGATTTTGCTAAGTTAGATATGTGTATATGTGTATAAAGAACCATAACATATTCAAAAGCATTTTTAAGGAACCACAATTGGTTCTCCTCCTGTCATTGCTTGTAGAGAACCAGTATTGGCAATAATGAAACAAATGAAATCATAAAACAAACCACATATATAACTTTCTGGATTGGAAGTATGGCTAGAAGACACATACTTGAGATTTATACCATGACATTTTTATCACATTGAGTTATATCTTATGAGTTTTCCGCGTGTTAACGTGTGACTAGTGTTAAATTGGCTTAATATTAGCTTCTGTCCAAAACATTACCGTAGAATATAAGGAGCAACTGTCGTTTCAGATACTGTACATTATAAGACAGAGTGCTCTAATAAACTAAAATGGAAACAATTAGTTTGACTTTATTTAAAATCACTGAATCTAGACACTGTTGTAAATTCTGTAATGAATTTTGTGAATGGTTAAATTCCTATGTTTTTCCTTTCTTCACCCAATAATATTAATATAATGACATCACAAAATTAAGAGGGACAAAATATATTTAAAACATCATTCATGTTAACACACACTATTATTATAATTAGTAGTAGTAGTAGTAATTCCAATAGTTGTAGTGCAAGTGGCGGTATTAGTAAAAATGGTAGTCATATAAGTCATAATATTGTTTACAACAAACAATTCTAAAAAGTTTGGGATGCTGTGCAAAATGTAAATAAAAACAGAATGTAAATGTCAAATGTTTTTTGAGATGTGTTGCTGCCAAATGTTCTAAATAAGTTTTTTTGAAATTTTAATTTTAAAATGATATGTGTTGTATGTTCTATTTTGAGTAATGTGTGTTTTTGAGATATTCAAATCATAGCATTCTGTTTTTATTTACATTTATTTACATTTTACAGGGTTTGTGGAAGTGGGGTTGTATATGATGCCAGCTGGTATAAAAAGCTACAAAGCTAAACGTAGGGTTGTGTCAGCATAGTAGTGGTGCAGCTGCCTCTTTTGGACTCAGATGCACATTTTATTTGTTGGTGGTTGATTGGTTAGAATAGTGGGCGACACCACTGCCTTCCGTTCTGCTGGCTGTGGTCTGATTTCTAACTTGGCCTATAGCAAGGGCAAGACACCTAGCACTAAACTTGTTTTCATATATAATGTGATTAAATTCTACATCACTCTGGATCAAAAATGTTTGTCTTAACATCAGAACTCATTAGGGTTCTGGGGCTTATCATGGTATCCACAGTATCAGTCTCAAAAGAGAAAGTCATACTAGTAGCACTTTTATTCGTCCCATCCTTAGATTTGCGAGTTAATGTTATTTAGGGAACCTTACTACTGAGCTAAGAGATGCATTTTATAGGCCTCATCATGTTTTAATGTAAAATAAAAATAGCCTTCATCATGACATTGCTTCCATACTGGCATGCATGGTTGAAAGTAATCAAAAATTTCAGTACAAGTTTATGGGGTAAAAGGCTCTAACATGTAGTTGAACTTTTGGGCCTTGGTTCTACTCATAAATGGTTCATTGGCAGTAGATCATATGCTAATTGTTTTCTTCTGCTCCCACTAAAACAAACTACTTTTATAGTTCAGAAACTCTGATTAGGAAATAACTAATGAATAACTACACTTTACTCAGTTGGAGGTTTGTAATTACTTAGTAACTGTGAAGTGTTACATCTTACCACATGCCTTAATTGAAGAAGGAGTGTTTTAGTATCTCCCTGTGTGTTCCCACAAGTAATTTTGCGGTTCACATTTAATTACTGTGGTTTAAAATATGTGAATGTCTCTAAAAATCAAAGAAGCCAATGGCTAATAAAAAAGGCATTCCACATTTTTTTTAAAATATATGTTGTAGACATAAAAAAGCCAAGGACTCCTTGGTTCTTATCACCAGCACTGTAAAAAAAAAAAACCTGAAGACAGCAGCCTACTCTACAATGAACAATTTCAAACCAGATCACTCAAAACGATATGTTTTATGCTTAACAGTTTATATTTACATATATTTAACATTTTTGCCTGGTTGCTAGCATAGTGATGCCCTCTCCCTCCCTGCCCACAAAAGCAGATTAGGTTTTAATTTCCTTAATTGGGCAAGCACAACACACTATGCCCTTTAAAGTCCTTGGGCAAGACTCCTAAATCTACATTCACCTACCTCTGTAACATGAGTAACACTGTAAATGGCTCTGTGAGAAGTCCTCCCAAATGGTGTACATGTAAATAGAAGCATACTGACTCAGATTTCTTTACCATTGCAATGAAAGGAATTATCCATTTTACATCGAACACATCTGCATGATGTAGTTTACATCTCAGTAATGTAATTATACAAAGATGTGGATAAAGAAAAGATTCAAACGTCCACTGGAATGAGAAAAGCAGGATAGGACTGAAAGGCTCCAGGGCCAGAGAATATTCATAACATCAATTTGAAGTCATGTTTCCAAAGAGTGTAGAAGCCTCTGTATTAGCCTCATAGCTTCAGTGCAAAGCAAAAGAAGCAAACATTAGCGATCAATGTCTGCTTGTCATCAACTACAATTACAGCTGTTTTTTTTTTCTTTCACCCAACCATTTCTTTAAATGGTACACACAATAATTAATTTCCACAAGTTAACACGGTTCTGGGACTTAATAACAGGCCCGTGACATTTTGTGGTCAAAATACCACATGGATCAGACAACACAGCACCATTCTCCACTAGAAAGACTGGTTTCAGCACCTTTTCCTTTTAATGGGAAGGAGCCAAAGCTCAGTTCAGCATGAGAGCCTAAGAGTGAGGAGCAGAAGGGGGTCATGGCGTCAAAGCTTCATTCTGATGTTGAAGTGGGATAACTCTATAATGCCTGCTATCTATGTGAAGATGCAGTGTGAAAATGGTATCAGATCATTTTATCCCATGCCTTCTGACCTGGCTGCCAAAAACAAACCGATTGGGTGGTCTTACTTCACAGGTTGTATGTTGGTAGGCTCCAGATCCCTAAATACACATAAACTGAAAGTTTTTTTCCCTAAAATATATGCCCTTTTATTATGAGAACTTTCACTGAAAACTAAAATTGTAGATAATATGAATGTAGAATAATGATATTATAAATCCTAATAAATTAGGATTGTACTAGTGCTAGATCTAGTCTGCTTAGTCAGATTAGGCACATTCCTCATGTCCTGTCTGAACTTGTCCTGTGGTGTCCTCTATTTGTCACAACCTCCTTTACCTGCTCTTCCTGCAGTCACCTGATGTCATAAACATGAATCATCCACAAGCAACCAGTGAAGGGTCCAACTTGTGACTAACTTGCAGCGTAATTGAGGAAACGCTAAACCAATCCCATAGCCTGAGGGATACTGCTCTGAACATTTTGGTGCGTTTGTACTTGGGTGTGTTAAGAAAACACATACACTGTGCCAAACCAGGTAATTTTTTGGCATATTATGTGTTCTTTATTATAAAACATCTGCCAAGGCAAACAATGGAGAGATTTTTTTTTCAATTTATGGCCTAAGCTTGAAATGGCATGAATAGACACTCACACATTTGCTTTTTATTGTCATTTATTTCTTTCTGTTTAAACAAATCAGTAAAAAGCACTGGCCTATCTGAATTGTGATTCTGACTGGACTCACATGCTTAAAGTGCATCCAACAATAAAGGAAGGACTCTGCATCTATTAAACAAAGGTAGAAAGCATGGAAACACTCAAGAAGTGGATCACACAATGGATCACCAGCAAGATTCTTCATTCATCACTCACACCATCCGTCAACATCCATTCATCAAGAAGAACCATTCAAGACATGTTGGGAAAACAACACAGGCAATCAACTCTGCAAACACAGTTTCTAAAGTTTCCATTGAATATCACTGACAACCAGAATGTCTAGAGTCACTATGTTCAATGGGATGAGTTGGAGTGGCAGTTGTGATCCATAATCCATCTGTCCCAATGTGGGACAGACTACTTATTATCTATTCTACTTACTTTTACACTTAGAAGACACACTGGGCACGTGTGTGTGTGTACAGACTTTATGCTCTGAAGAATTCAGCCAGCGCTGAATTCATTGTTTTTGTGAGGGTCCTTGGCTATGGTTATTAACCAGTTTTAGTTTGTGTTACTCAGCATTTTCTTGTGGCCCACCAAACAGCCAGGGAAACAGATGTTCTGCTCTTTGTTTGGTTGTTTGCTTTGACCTGTTTGTTGAGTGACATTTGGAAGAGATGTGTGGGTGTGTGTGTATTTGTGTGTGCAGTGGTTGCTAAGTCAGAGTTATTCTGAACTATGCATTTATATTAGGCAAAGATACATTAAATCACATTTGCTCTTCTACTTAAAGCCCCAGTGAAGAATTGCTGAAACAGCCTCTAAAGGATTAGATCTTCGTTACTCACAGAGAGCATGGTAAACATGGTGTGCTTTAGCAGGACCCTTATTAATCCAAAGCCTTTGTTGTTACAGTACCAAAAAGCACCCTCCAAGTTACAAGGACTCTTGATTTGGGATTTTAGGCCCAGCTTTCTAAACACAGATTAAACCTAGAGTTGGATAAAGTTTCAGTGTAGAGCTTCTTTATTCAAAATCCTTCAGTAGTTTAGACCTAGTCCAGCTTTGTATCTGGTAAACAAGCCAGATGTGTTTTCACTTTTTTTTCTGAGAGCAGAGAGTTCTTCCTGTCCAGGTGTTGAGCAGATGAATTTGGAATCTCATGAGCCTGATCAACATTAGCTAATATGTTAGCTAATATTTTATATAAAAAAATAAATAAATAAAATAAATAAATATATATATATATAGTCTGTAGGTTTGTTTTCAGTGTTTCATTTAACACAGAAACTCATTTAAAACTCGAGTTGTTTTGGTACTTTCAGTAATGCAGTTAGCCTTCTCCTGAGTTTGCAGACATTTCCAATTTAAGTGATCTGTAACAACAACAACACCAAAAAAAATATCTATATTACCCACTATGGAGCAGGAATAGAGCAATAACCTCATCTCAATTCATGCTTTTTAACGTTTGGCATTCTCTCTGTTGTCTAAAACCTCCCAATGACAGAGAGCGAGAGAGGGAAAACCTAGCATACCTGACCAAACAGTTTGTTTTTTTACTCACTTACAAACACGGGGCCTCTGTAAACACATTAGACAGGTTTTGAGCATGCAGATAGATTGGAGAGCAAATGGTGTGGAAACATCTTCTGAATTTTATAAAAAAAAAAAAAAATTAATTACAGTTGTGAACGTTGCCTTTAAAGGCACATTAACAAAAGCTGCCTCACGAATTATGCCATTAAAGGCATTGGTAGTGTACAAATTAATTATGTTACACAGGGGCAGCGAAAAATAGCGTAAAGAAAAAAACTGCATGGGCCTTTAACGTGTTCCAGCAGCAAAAGTGTTTCAAAGTCTTGACTTGATTTTTTATATTGATTTTCCTGATATTTATGAGATTCACTGTGTGTTTTAGTAAGTGAACCAGCTTTTCCTTCGGCATCTTGAACAGTTTAGAGTGTGCACTGTCTGTTTTTAAAGGGTCACTCTTTCAGCGCTGGAGAATTCCTCCTCCTGCTCTGTGTGAACTGCTTCATGACCTTTGACTTTTGGAGGCACTCCCGTGACTCTTGTGGGGGAAAGAATGCCCTTCTTTCATCTTCCCTGTACACAAAGCTTATTTATTTACAGCTTTTACATTTTTATTCTCTCTGCTCTCCATTCTCTAATCTCAGCATTGATTAGTATCCTGAGTGATTTACAGTGATTTGAAAATAATACTTGACGCAATGAGACATTTTTTATTACCTATTTAGAAATATTTTATATTTAGAGATATTTAAATACTTTAGAAAAATCTAGCTTTTGAGAGATAAGGATGTTGGATCTCACTGATGAAAAATGTAAATAATGGAGTCTCATCACTCAAGAGAAGACAGTTCCACTGCTCCACACTCCTAATGTTGGGGGCTTTAAACTTTTCCTTTACTTTTAAAAATGTCCATCTGATTCCATGTTATGCTGTTCTACAACTGAATTGCACTACTGTGTCCACAGTTATTGCCCCTTACATTAGTTGAATGCACTAATGATAAGGGGTGTCTACTTACATTTAAACATAGTGTTTTTGAGGGGGATAAGGTTCAGCTCTGTATGGAGTCAAAAAAGGGTCAAATATATTAAGAGCTTGTAAAACAATGCTCACAGATGTAACAGAATTTGTAACTGCATTTGGGCAACTACATACACGTAAAATACAAATCCACAAATGTATTGGAATGCTCAGATTTAAAACAACAACAATAATAATAATTAGAATTTATAAATATGGTAAAAATATTTGTAATGTATAGAAATCATTTTTAAATGTGTTGAAAAGATTTGCATTTGTAAATCAAATGTTGTGAATGTGTGAATCAGTAAGTCTCAATTGGCTTAAAAGGTGCCAGAGCAGTGGGAGTTTTTGAATGAGGTGCCAAAAAATTCACAAATTCATCTTCTCTGATGCTTGTGTGAATCTCTTTTTGCAGTTGCAGATTTTTGAACCTGTTTTGACGCTCAATTAATGGACCAATAGGAAAGCTTTAGCTGGACCATTCAGATCACGAGGTTTGTTTAACCAATCAGAACACTAATTTGTTGCTGGCAGTCATAGTGCTTTTCCACCAAAATAACCCTGGTTCTTGAACCGGTTACGTTTCTGATTCTTGGAAACTTGGTTCTTTCCAGTGAGCTGGCCCGCGTTTCTACAAGCTTAGAGGGGAGCCAGGAATACGTCATCAGTTGGGTGCGTCGCTGCGGCTGAATACAGCATCAGTGCCAAAGATAAACTGTTGGAGTCATAAAAGGGGGTTTTAAATTTGAGCATTCCAATACATTTGTTGATTTGAATTTTACGTGTATGTAGTTGCTCAAACACAGTTAAAAATTCTGTTAAATCTGTGAGTATTGTTTTACAAGCTCAAAATCTTTTTGACCCTTTTTTGACTCCATAGCTCTGGCCCATGAGTCACACTTTGGGCAGACCTGGCATGTAGTTGTGACAGTAAAGTGGCTAAACTGAATTTTGTTGGATCTAGAGGCACATAGAATCGGGAGAAGAGAGAAAGGGTAAAATGTGGGATGTAAACAAGAGGCTGGGTTAGAGGCATCAGGAAGGCTGTGTTGCTTTTGGGTCAAGGGGGAAGGAACCTATGATTCTACATGTGTCTCCTGTTTTTGTGTTTTGTGCAAGAAAGAGAGAAAACAGCGTAAAGTAGAGCTGCCAATCACAGGAAACGTGGACATCCATATATCCTCTGAAATGCTAACAGTGAGTGATCCACTGATGTAGAGTAAGAAACAGTAAAAATTGGCTGAAATGAGCAGTGCAGTGCAAGGGGCAAGAAGGGCTTTTTTGATGTATATCAATTATGTATGTTTTACCGAGTGACACAACTGTCCGAATGTTTCTCCTTTCATTAATAAACAGCGGGTTGGTTTCCCAGTGATGCCACTAAAATCTGAGCCCCAGAGTCCCAAGGCCACACAGTCTCTTGGTGGCTAGGATCTCCATCCCAATCCTCTTGCCCTTCAGCATGGTTCTATCCATTGCAAACACCTATAGGCTGAAATAATAGAATTAGGGTGTCTTATGATTCTCCTCCAAGCATGTTGTTCTGTTCAGTGGTGCTAGTATAAATTAGGTGCTAAAAAGGTTTTGATTTTTATTTAGTAAATCTAGTTCGGTAATAAGTTATCATGACTGTCTTAACTGTGTATTGTCCAGGGTAGATGCATGTGAGTTTGGGTTTGTGTGACGTATTAGGCAGTCCCTTCCCCCATGCCTTCACCCTCACCCTGTCTCTTCACTGAACCTAGGGCATAGAGTAACACACACACACACACACACACACACACACACACAGAGAGAGAGTGAGAGAGAGACCTGGTCCATTTTATACTGTCAGCAATTACTCCACCATTTTGTATTTCTAGCTTATTAAGTAATCATCAACCTGGGCTCTGGAGTTTCAGTTCAGTTTTAGCTCAGTTTGTAACAGTGAAATTATGCAACAGTGTTTACTTCAAAATATATGAAAACTTAAAAAAAATTGTATATTGGTCTTGTATTTAATTTTTTCCTCTAAGATTCACTTACAACTTTTGGGAGCTTATGGTCCAAAAACATTTGAATTATAAATTTAATCAGAAATTATTCAGGTGTTTTCCATATGTATGAAGAAGAGCAAAATCTGGGTGACTTTTTTTTGTTTGGCAATGATAAAAAAAAAGAAAAAACAAACCTGAGCAATGAATGCTCATCCTGACTACAGACTGTGGTTAATATTATATAGGGCGGCACGGTGGCGCAGCAGGTAGAGCGGGTAGCTCCAGGGGCCTGGAGGTTGTGGGTTCGATTCCCGCTCCGGGTGACTGTCTGTGAGGAGTTGGTGTGTTCTCCCCGTTTCCGCGTGGGTTTCCTCCCACAGTCCAAAAACACACGTTGCAGGTGGATTGGCGACTCAAAAGTGTCCGTAGGTGTGAGTGAATGTGTGTGTGTGTGTGTCTATGATACCCTGTGAATGCTTGGGGCCCCCTCCAGGGTGTATTCCCGCCTTGTGTCCCACCCCAATGATTCCAGGTAGGCTCTGGACCCACCGCGACCCTGAATTGGATAATGTTGGATAAATTACCCTAACAGATAATGAATGAATGAATATATATATAAAGGATGTGGATTGTGGGGATGGTGTCATTCTCTCCTGCTGACGGTAGGTGGGTTCAGTATTTAAATTGGATGAGAGTGGTCATCCCTCATATGTGGGTCATAATATACCAGAGAATTTAAAGAATGCAAGATCAGTGTATGTTTTTCCTTCTAATTAGAAATGTAGCAAAATCAGTTTTCTATAGATAATAATTATGCTGCTATATTATTTTATTTCATTTCATTCTTAATTACATATTTTAGTTAACACTGATCTAAAACCTGTTTTTGTGCATCTTACACTTAAAATTAATTATTACAAGACTGACAAACAAAAGCTGGTCTGAGGTCAGTATTAGTGAACGTTTGCTTCTCAAACAGATCAGAACAATAGCTGTGCTCATTAGTGGCCACTGTAGTGATGAGAAAAAGGCCGTATTTCATTCTCCCCTTCAGCTGACCCCTGCACTGCCCCCGCCAGCTGACTCCCTGTCGCCTGGCAACCACATCCCATTATAGTGTCGTTCACCAATCAGCACACAGCCAGTACAAGCCCACGGTCTCTTTAAGCGCGCTCGTGCTGTGTGCTCAATAATGCTAATGAAGCTAAAAGAAGTAGTGATGTGTGCAGAGGCCAAAGGCTTGTTGTTCTGTTGTTGTGTTATGAAAGAGGTTTGATGTAAATGATGCAATTTAATTTTCTGTTTAAAAGTCTGTGAATTACTGTAGAGGTAATAAGGACAGTTATAACTGGTACTTATTATTATGTAACTACTACATCTGATTTACTAGTTAATGAGAAACCTATATTCTTATGAAACCTAAGTGAAGATAATAGACATGATCCATGCGGGTGCTTTAACTTCTATAACTTTAATAAGTATAGATTTCTTTCTGCTCCTTACTTGTATAACTCTAGAATAACTGAATGATAATTCGCAGAATTTAATAAACCAGATGTTAGTTGATTATGTATCTCACTACCTGATACTTGTACAGCCCAGCAATGGAAAGAAGTACATATCCTGTTTATTGAGGGTGATATTCTTTGCAGCAAACACACAAAATAACTTTATGCAGTTTCTGTCCTAACCTATTTATTTATTGCATCTTTGTGATTTTTTTAAATATAATATGTACATTTGTCGGTATGGACAATATCACAGCATAAATAAAACTGTTACACTGATTATGACTGGAATTCAAATCCTAACCTCCAAAAAATATTGAGTATACTACAAAACAACATTCTACATTAATTTAAGCCCAGTTTTAAGCCATTTGTGAGTCTTCTAGAATTAGATGATCGATGACACAAGAAACCAAACTACACAAAAGGTCACCATTAGATAACTAAACTGGTTTAAACAATGCGACCAGTCCCATCCACTAGTAAAGATACTCCCAAACTAACCGCTAGGGACTATGTGCATCCTACGCAGTGAAATTTGGAGAGCTCATCACGCTTGCGGGAGAACACTAACTGCCAATCCTGTTCCATTAGCTTACAGATGTCTTTGATTAATAACATTGTTGAATGATGGGTGGAAGAAGAGGGCCTTGTAATAATAAGCTGTGTGAAGCTTATTATGTACTTCTTTGTTTTAACAACTAAGAACATGGCTAATTCTGTAAGAGTGATTTTGTGTGTGTGTGTGTGCGTGTGTGTGTACCAGGTTTCCCTTACGTTATGGGGACCAAAAACTGTCAACATACTCATAATGTGGCGATTGTTTTCTTTGTGGAGACTGTAAGGTTGTCCTTACCGTATAAATCACTGCATTTGAAGGTGAAGGCATGTTTAAAGTTATTGTTAGATTTGGGGTGAGGCTTATGGTTAGGCAAGAAATTATTGTTAAGGTTACAGAGTGTGTGTCAATGTAATGTCCCCACAATGAATAGTAAATAAGTTGTGTTTGTGTGTGTGTTTGTGTGTGTGAGAGAGAAGAAGGTATGCGGATTAGCTGCTTTAGCTGGTCATTGTTTGTGAAAGTAGGAGGCGGAGAGAGTTAATTAGGATCATTAATTCTTCTGTTATTTCTGCAGCGCTTCAGTACTTACAATACACACTCGCCCTCTCTCTCTCTCACACACACACACACACACACACATACAGGTGCAAGTTCTCACAATTGTTTAGTGCTGCAGCCTTAATGAAGCCTCTGCAGTACTATGCGTAGGACAGTGGCGTGTGAGAATGTGTGTGTTGGTGTGTTTATGAATGCTTTTTTTGTTTGTTTTTAAACTGAAAGAGTTAAACTTTCTTTTTCTGAGATAATAATTAGGGCTAGGTTTGCGATAGTGTTCATTTTTTATTTCATAACATGATGTAATGATATATTCCTTCAGTCATATAGACATTACACATTATTTGATAATGATAAATGTTTGTTTTTCTTTTCATTTGGCTCTTGCAGGATCATGTGTGATCATGAATACATATGGCACACAACTATGATCTGACATCCATATAAGCAAATTTGTGTGTGTGTGTGATTATGGTACTATTCAGGCTAACATAAGGGGAATTGCTGAAACCTTTGGGAATACATCAGTTGTTAACACAAGGGATAAACAACCACACACTCACACACAGCAGTGCCCAGCTCCAGAGCCATGGATTGTGTATTTTGGTGTGAAATCTAATTAATAGATTTATTCTTCATCGTTTCGTCACATGCACCATATGACCAAAAAGTTGTGGACACTTTCTCATCCAACATTTCTGATTTCAAGGTTATAATTAGAGTTTATTTAACTGCAGCGACAGCGAATCTTGTGGGAAGTCTTCACACGGGATGTTGGAAGAATAACACTATGCAGAGATTCTATCAACTTTAACAAGGCACTTCACACTCTCACATCTTTCACGCAAAAATGATTCTCTAAAGAAGCCTCTGTTTAAAAGTTATTTAGGGAACCCAGTGTGGTTCTTCTAAGGCCTTGTGCAAGGAATTCTTTTTAGAGGTATTTTTAGAGGTATTTTTAGAGGTATTTAGCATTTGCTCATTGAGAAGATACATCTATGCTTTAATTCTAATGCCTATAGCACAAGGATGGAGGACATGCCATTTCTGGTAACACTTCACTGTATGTAAAACTTCAGTCAGGCTACATTGCACCTAAGGCATTTTATGATTAGTCTTGATATGATTCTGCAATAACATTTCCAGCAGATGGTAATATTAACAAAGGCTGCTTTAAAGAGATGCTTATGTAGGTTTATTTGAGTTGTGATAAAATGCTTAATTTTAATCTTATGATCAATGACCTCCAGTAAGTATTGCACGTTTTTTTTTTGACTCTCTGTCGATGTAGTCATCTCTGAACTCATCTCTTCTACTTCGCATTCACCTCTAGGCTGTTCAGCTCTCATCTACTCGTTGGTTTCTCAGCAGAAGCCCCTGAATTCCGTTCTTTCCTGGAGACCGAGCTTCAGCTCTGAGTTTAGAGACGTGTATGCGGAGCTTATTTCTTTGTTTATATTTTGCTGTTGTGTTTCAGCAAGAAAATAAGTAAAAGGCTCTGCGCTCTGCCGCGCAAACTCCAACACCTCGTGGTTCCTGTAACCGCGCGCACACAAACACTCATTCACACACACACACACACGCAGAGACACACACGCTGCTATGACGTTTGCGGAGTTCCCACGCTGCGTAAGCTCGGCTCATAACAACTGCTGCGTCACCAAACCGCCTTCTTTTTTTCCCCCTCTCCAAGCCAGTCTTCTCGTAGTGCACTGTCTCGATCTCTCTCTCTGTCGCTCTCTCTTCATTTCTTTCTTTGTCTCTCTCTCTCTCTCTCTCTCTCTCTCTCTCTATCTCTTCATGACTCTCTCGCCTTCTCATCTCCTTTTCTGTCGATGTTGCCCAGTCGTACACTTATTAAATGTTAGCATGGCTAGCAAACAAGCGGTAGATGAGGCAGGGTTTTTGTCTGTCATGCTGTTTTGTTTTCCGTCTTGTTTTGTCACTTCATGCATTCTTATACCAAGACAAACTGTGTTTTTCTGTTTTTCTCGCCTGTATGCGTTCAATGTTTTGAAGTATGGAGGCGTGAGTGTGCCTTGTGTTTGTAATTAAGGTCAGTAGAGAATCTGTGTGTATATGAGTGTGTGTGTATGTGTGTGTACGTGTGTATGCGAGCGTTGCCTGCCACGAACTGGCACTTGTACCCAGTGACCCTTTGTCTGGGTCATATCAGGACACCGGATATAGCAGCGAAAAATGCTGAATATTTACTATAATGGGCATTAAATGTGAAATAAATAATGCACAAAATACATTTGCTTTAAAGAGCAAGGCATTTAAGTGTATTTCAATTTGAAAATTCAGTTGAACATTAATAAAAACAAGGCATTCTCAAATTTCAGTGGAGTTTCTCCCAGAGTCCCTCAAACCTGTGCTGCTTCATGTGCATATTGACATGCCGTTGACCACTCTTTCAGTAAATCATTACCAACAGCTGGATTATAAACCTGCAGGGTCTGTCCAGACATGATCAGGAATGGCACATCAGTAACAGAAATTCAGAAATTACTCAAATGTTATTGTGCTAAAAGCAGTTGCGTTCTATCTGTTAGAATCACAGTCTGTCTGTTCAGTCATATATTTACAAGGGATTTTCTTGTTCTTAAAAATCATAAATATAGAAATATGTCATATATAAATATAAATAACCATGAAGGTGCTGCTCTCTGGAGCTTTCTCAGAAAATCTTGGTTGTTTTTTCCTTCTTTTTAAGGCATTATATATACTAGAGAGAGGGAGGCTCTCATGGTGGCTTTGTTATTGCAAATAGGCAATTACATATATGTTACTTATATTGAGCTGTTATTGAATTTCAGTATATGTGTATGTGTGTGTTGTTTGTGTATATATTTTACAAGCCATGTCCTGGATCTTTATAAAAACAAGCTCTATCTCTGTGTTTGTGTGTGTGTGTGTGTGTGTGTGTGTGTGTGTGTGTGTGTGTGTGTGTGTGTGTGTGTGTGTGTGTGTGTGCAGTGCAGCGTAGTCCAGTCCGGTTGTTGCAAACTGCCGAGACACAGATGGTCTTCAGTGATAGCAGTACATACCAGAGGCATTGTTTAGGACAGGCAAGCTGGAGGAGATAATTGACAAGCAGAGAGAGAGCGAGAGACCTAGAGAGAGAGCAAAAGAGAGAGAGAGGGAGAGAGCAAGAAAGGGAGGGAGCTAGAGAGAGAGAATCCCTTCCCCCAGCCTACCTTCCGTCTCAAGCCGCACACTCGGTGTGTACACACACACTGCACAGCACGTGCCCCCCTTCTCCTTTCTCTTCACCCATCCCCCCTTTCTTGTGCGTCTCTTTTCTCCCTTATTCTCTCTCTCTTTCTCTCTTTCTCCCCCCCCCCCCCTCTTCCTCCTCCTCCTCTGTGCTTTGCCCTAGCAGCAGCCTCAGCTCTGGCCTGCTATTGGACGCTTTACTCTTCTTTGTGTGCTCAGTGTAGCGTGACGTAGCTGTGCGTGCACGAGTGGGGGAGCATTTTGTGTGTGTGTGTGTGTGTGTGGGTGGGTGGAAGGGGGCAGTGTGTATTTGTGTTGGGGGACATTTACATCATGTGTGCAGTTTGCTTTTTTGCTCGCTAGAGAGAGAGAGAAAGAGAGAGAGAGAGAGAGAGAGAGAGAAAGAAGGAGGAGGAAGAAGGGAAGAGAGAAAGAGGGAGGGGGGGTTATGTGTAGAGTGCAGCAGTGATAGTGATCACACGGGCTTTAAATAAAACCCTCCTCTGTGTGTGTGTTTCTGTGTGTATATGTGGTCGATCCACGAAGGGGAGGAAGTGAGAGCGAGTGAGCGAGTGAGAGAGAGAGAGAGCGAGAAAGAGAACGAGGGGAGGGAAAGGAGGCCAGCGAATGAGTGAACATACAGGCTCACTAATGTTAAACAGGATTAAAACACGCAAGATGGCTTCCTGAATGGACAGAGACTGCAGAGAGGGGGAGAGAGAGAGAGAGAGAGAGAGAGGGAGAAAAGGAGGGGGAAAGAGTGATTGAGTGAGTGACAACGAGAAAGAGAGGGAGACAGAGAGAGAGAGAGAGAGAGAGAGAGAGAGAGAGAGAGAGACAGGCTTCTGATGGGGGATACGACTAGACGGTGGCTAGAAGAAAACGGCAGCAGGACCTAGAGGGTAAATATTCATTAACTCCGGGAAGTGAACTGTTATAGCAGAGAAACCGGTTTCTTACAGTGTGTGTGTGTGTGTGTATGTGTGTGTGTGTGAACCGGTTTCTTACTGTGTGTGTTTGTGTGTGTTTGTATGTGTGTGTGTGAGAGAGAGAGAGAAGTGGAGGGGGGGGTCATAGAGCAAAGACAAAACAGTAGAATAGCCAGACGGTGCATATGAGGGGGAGGGGGCTACTGTTTGTTCATTGTTTTAACATTAACAGCTTTCTCCATTGACCCTAATATAATATATATTTCTGTTTGTGTGTAATGCATTATTATCTTTTTTTTTTTCATTGACTTGTCCTGAATGGGACAGATGTATATTTTTAATATCATTCAGTATGGAGTAAATGAGGGGAGGTCATTGAGCAGAGTGTTATATAATTGTAGGAAAAAAAGAGGCTATTTCTGAGGCTTCTGATTTCATTGTGGCTGCTGTATGTGTGTGTTGGGCAAAGGAAAATGATTCATGTTTCCATTTTTGTTCAGAGAAATATAGATGTAACTGTTTAACTGTATGTAAATGTACATATTTACAGCCAATGTTGTTACTACTTATTGCCATAATGCTTTTAATTATACTGTTGCTTTGCAAATACTGTATATACATCAGATGTGAACTGTGAGAGATGGCTCTATATCTGTTCTGTGTTTTATTTCTTTCTCTCTCTCTCTCTCTCTCTCACTCTCTCTCTCTCCCTCCCTCTCTCTCTCTCTCTCTCTCTCTCTCTCTCTCTCTCTCCCTCTCTCTCTCTCTATCTCTCCCTCTCTCTCTCTCTATCTCTACCTTTGTTTTCTGTCTGAAAGGTGGAATATTGTGAAGACACCATAAAAGCTTGCGCCTTTTCTCCAAGCCTGGTAACAGAGGTGAGAACAACAGTCCGTCTGTCTTTACATGTCTGTGTCAGCTCAGTCTCATTAAATGACCATCATCTATGTCCAGTGTTTCTCTCGACCCTTGAATAAAGAACACACAGTCGTTTCAGTGGATGTTTATTTGTTTGAGGCGTGAACACTTGTTTGTGTGGATATGTTCTATGTGTACACAAGTTGACTGAGGATTTCTAATAAAGTGTAATGTAAATGACATTGTGTGTTTTGACAACAGTGCAAATTAATTCAGCAGTGCCATTAAAGCTTCTTTGAAATGAGTGAGAGAGAAAAAAGAGAAGGAGAGAGAGAGAGACTGACAGACAGCTGTACGCAGACAGCCACCTGTGACTTGCAGGTGGAACTCTTTTTTGGCTTTTGTGGTTCTCTGGCTGGGTTTCTATCTCTCCCTCTTTTCACTTGCTTCAGAAACACAATACAAGGACAGGAGGGTCAGTTACAGCCAATAAGAATTAGTTCCGTAATAAGGATTGGAATCAGAATCGGTTCCAGAATCAAGGTTAGTGCCGACATCAGAACCAGAATCAGAGACAACTATAGAATGAATCTGAATCAGTTCTTGTATTGTAGCCTGGATATGAATCTTTTCCAGATTCAGAATCAGAATCCATTCAGAATCATGTCCAAAATCTGGATCAGTTCTGGAACCAGAATCCAGAACGTACCAGAGAAAAATGAAAAATGACACGATGCGATATTTGTAAATACTGTGCAGGTGTAGTAGTGGGTGTGTTGTGGATGAGTGTGAGCGGCTGTGCCGAGAGGAGAGTGTGTGTGTGTTTTGACTGAGCAGGCGTAGGACCGGCCCGGGTTTAAAGAGCCGCGCGCTCGCCGCTTATTGGAAGGGAGAAAGCGAGGGAAAGAGAGAGCGAAATAGAGGGAGGCGTGAGCCATGCCTGGCAGAGAGAGAAGGGAAGGAGGCCTCACTCTTTCTCTCTTACACTCTTTATCTATCTCTCTCTCTCTCTCTTTCTCTCTCTATCTCTCTGCCTCTCTTGGATTGCTCATGAGGCGGAGCTGCCGAACTTTGCCGGTCATTTGAGGTAACGGGAGTAAAGTGAGTGGGTCATTCTCATGCGCATGCGCGTAGGAGCACGTGGAACACTGTTTATGGACTGGAGTAACCTGTAGTGTGGGCAGAGTAGTGACAGGCCCTGAGCCGTAATTGCCGCGTTTCGCTCGTCCGCTTTATCCAGCTTTCAGACTCTAGAACTGACCACTGCTCGCACACACACCTCCGCTTCCTTCCATCCAGGCTTTTATAAGCATCGGACAGCTCATGAGATCCCTGCCACGCGTCCCAGAACGTTCCGGCCAGCTGGGCTGTGGCTTTGAGGCCATCTCAGAAGCGAATGCTACAGGGTCAGTGTTTATAACTATGGCCAAAGTTTTATTAACCCTTTATTAACACCTTCAAACCAGAATGTTGTGATTGGTTGAAACTACTAAAATTTATGTAGAAACTAATGTGTTGTTCGCTTGGTATGTCGTGTCATTTATTATGACAAATACAATGTAAGCCCAAGTTTTGATCCCTGGAGTGATCTGCTTTTAAACTGTGTATATAAAAGTGTCTCTGACCTGTTTTAAGAATAACTCTTGTGTAGTTTGGCTTTGATTTATCGTTGCTCTTTGACCATGACTTATGTAACTTTATTGATGTTTGAATAGGGACTGTCCCCAACATTTGTAGCTGACCTTTTAACCCATTAAACCCACACACTCTTGCTCCTCACCATCAATGTAGCTTACAGATTAGTTGCACAGTAATTATTATGTAACTTTTTTTAACATTAATAACCAAATACTGTTCTTGCAGTTTAAAATAACAAAATAAAAATCAGTGATCTAGCTGTTGTTATGAGAGCTAATTATACAGCCGAACGAGTTAAAGTTTTTAATTTAAGCATGGCTATTTACACGTGTAAAATACTATGCAGAAGGCTATCTATATTTTTTGATTTCCTTTTGTGAAATGTCAGCTGGTGTTTGTGGCTGACCTGCAAGCCCACGCATTCTCATGGTCTATTTTAGCACGGCCCGATTTCTGTGGTTTTAACTCACACTGAATGCTTGTGTTTGTTTACTTAAATGTCAGCATTGCTGGAATAGCTGAGGACAGCTTTCCCATGTGCTTTAAAAAGACCAGTGCAAAAGACTGCACAAGAACATTTTTGTTTCTAAAAGTGCAAAATGCGGCCTTGTGTCTTTAAAGGTACCACAATGGTTTAATGTCCGCTAACAATGTGTACAATAAAATGAATATTCATCTGTAAATATCTGCATATTAGTTCTTTTCTTATAAGTTAACTGGAGACATACCATTTATGGTCACGCCCCAGAAACAGTGTATTTCTATTTGTTCTGAGAGTTTTCTTGGAATTACTCTTTGATAGTCCTTCATTATCTTTGTTTACGGTGGAGATAAACTTTCCCATGGATTTTAGATTTCAGATTGACTGCTTTGAAGAAAGGAACATGTGACTGAAGGTCATTATGTTTCTGCTTTGTAAAGCATTGAAACCGAAGTGTTTCAGTATCGCGTTTTTCCTTCCGTATGGTTGACGGTTGATGAAAAAAGGCATGATTCAGCGTTAAAATCCCCCTCTCTGCCATTTACCAGAACAGTGAGGTTGTCTGGCGACGAAAGCCGGCAGTGTGATAGCAAATAAAGTACAGTGGAGTGCTTTTGAACTTGAGAAATGTGAATACAAAACGACAGCCACATAAAAAAGGTCCGGTGGAAAGTGTTTCATAATATTTTTTGCGTGGCACTGGTGAGGAATCCCCACAGAATTATGGGAAAGGGTTAATAGTGACCTACTTTCTGTGGCAACAGTGAGTAGTGCATGACATCATGGCTGTAATTATAGCTCAGGACCGCCCTCAAGACTGTGGTCATGTGATACGGCAAGCGGCCATATGTGTGTGAGGGAGAGAATAGGGGAACTTGTTTGAGCATGAGATTGTTTAAAGGTAATGGAACGGCAGGAAGTCGTCCGTTTTGGTTTTGCTGAAGGCTGTTAAAGTGCCAGCCGCTCTTTCAAGTTGTTTCATTGTTGGGCTGCCGTCCGCCGGCATGATATATTTTAAACATTGGCTGCTTGTTGAGAAAGCGTGTCACAGCCAGAGTTTGAAGTTAATCTGGCGTTATGTTTTATTGATTACATCACATATGGAGGAGCAGGATTTTAGATCCTGAAAGAAACAGGATATTGAATTAGGATGTTACACATATGCAAACACTCAAATCCTCCTGACTGACATTAATCAAACATTTTGCTATTGCTTCCTGTATTGTTGTTTTTTATTTTAATCTTATTTGTAGCTTTCCTGAGGGCTTAGCTTTGATGTTAAAATGTATTGCAGACTTATTGTTATCTTTTTATTTCCTTTTGATATTAGGTTAATTTTTACCTTTATTGTTACATTCACGGGCAGCTTATTAGTTAGATTTGCTGTTCATGTCATTAATAGTTTTGTTATTAGCTTTTCTGTTAGCTTTAAAGCAAGCTAATCTTTGTTAGATTGCTATGCTAATTTGGTATCTAGGTTTATTTGTTGTTAGCCTATTTGTTTTATTGTTCACTGCACTGTTAGCAGTAGTTTTGTTTAGAGCTATTTTTATTTTAGTTTATTTTATTTTAGTTTTTTATTGGCTATTATCTATCCATTATTATTTAGTTTGGTCAGTTTATGTAGTAGATTTATTGTTGTTCCCTACTCATTTCATTGTTGTTTGCACTAGCTTTGCTGTATTGTTAGCTTTATGGCAAATTTGGTTTGCTCCATATTCATTTTTTAATTTACATATTTCGTTTTACGTATGGCAAACACTGTATTTGGCCTTCATCTTAGCTCAGATTAGGCAAACACACACACTCTCACACACACACACAAAGATGCACTACTCATCACATTTCTTGGAAATCTTCTTTGTTGGCATTTTCTTTTTATGATTACAGGGGCCGCTGCTTCCTGTTTTGAATGTGTAAAAATGTCAGGTGTGTGCGTGTGTGTGTGTGTGCGTGCGCGTGTGTGTGTGCATGTGCACGCACACATGCATTACCTGTATGTGCTAATTTGTTCACTGTCCCACTTTTAATGACCATTTAAGTAATGTCAGCAAATTTTGTGCAGGTATTTGTGTCATCTGTATCACTGTCTTTCTCTGTCTTTCACTCCTTCTCTGTGCCAAATTGTTCAGTCTTTCTCTCTTTATCTGTGCCCCTAAGAATCATATTCTCTCTGTATTAAGTATTCTCTCTCTCTCTCTCTCTCTCTCTCTCTCTCTCTCTCTCTCTCTCTCTCTCATTCCCTCTTGTACACACACATGTCCACGTGATGGCACCCTGCTCTGCTGTTCCTGCAGGAGTGTGTGGCTGCATTGCCGCAGTTAATGAAAAATGAATGGAGTTGAGTCTCCGTGGCTCCGCTGGCCCAGGGGTGGCAAAGCAGTGCCACTTTACTTGCCACTGCTCATTATGTCACATTAATCCCACACGCAGGGTGAGGCCTTAAATATCATTTGGCCAGATAGCGATGGAGTGTCTGCATTTAGGGAAGCATTTCTATTAAGTACATAGATTAGTATTGTCACTTATAAATAGAGCTAGGAATCAAAGTTTAATATTGCATTAAAAGCGATCAAAATGCTTCAGTCAATGAATGACTAAATGAAAAATATGCCATTGCTTAATACATGAAGATGCAGAGCTTAAGTTCCCCATTCTTTAGCACTTGGTCCATTCATCAAATTAGGTTCACTTCATTCAGTTGAATGGGCACAAATTCCCACAGACACATCACAATGTTGCAAAATATTTTCCCCTAAACCGTGGAGACCGTTATTGCTGCAAATGAGATGCCAACTCGCATTAGAATTGTCTCTCAAACGAGTGTATATGTAGTGAGAAGGCCACGTGATCACATATCGTTGCCGTGTTTGATAGCACTTAACTAAAAGGGCATTGGTGAGCTCAGATACTGATGTTAGACGATTAGTTCTGGGTCACAAACAGCACTATAACCTCTGCCAAAAGGTATCTTCCTGCAGAGTGTACTCTTTCACTCCTCCACAGCCCTGTGCTCCATACTCCTCTAACCGACAGCTGGCATTGAGCACGGTGACCTGGGAGCGTCCCATTTTTTGTTCGTTCTTTTCTGTGGAGATTATACAAGCCGAGCATGACAATTGATCCTCAGTGGGTGAAGCTTAAAGTAGATCAGTTGACTCATTGTAAGACTCATTCACTACAAACCTTTGAGGACACCTGCTCCTCTAGTGTTGATTGTGGCATCAAGCGACCTAATAGGAACGTATTGGTTGTCACTGAGGGTCTGCAACTCACGCAATACTGCAGTCCACAGTGCAATGATGAGAGAGTGGAGGCGCTGGCCCTTTAAATGTGGTTATGTCTGACTTGAACATATGGGGAGCTAATCTTAGCCTGACTCCTGAGAGGGTGAGAGAGAGAGAGAGAAACCTGGCAACAAGCCACCGTGCACAGCTCTCCGTCTCACTCTCCAGCCTCTTCCTTTATTCAGAAACAGGAGAATAGGCTCGTGGGTTTGACGTAGTTGGGTGTTAATGTTTTTTTTTTTTTGAACATTGTTTTCTCTCGAGTGTTTTTGTCATCAAGATT
The DNA here is from genome assembly GCF_029633855.1 of Hoplias malabaricus. Classification (NCBI taxonomy): domain Eukaryota; kingdom Metazoa; phylum Chordata; class Actinopteri; order Characiformes; family Erythrinidae; genus Hoplias; species Hoplias malabaricus. The sequence continues at coordinate 10,579,757 of NC_089820.1, read as the reverse complement.
AACCCATTCGTGTATTCTGTTTTCTCTCAGCCAGACTTGTAATCCCTCCGTTTATGGAGCTGCATTGAAAAACACCGGTTAATTAAACCCAGTGCTCCTTCTGGAAACCTGCTGCATTTCCATCCTCTCTTTTTCTGTCATCCTTCCTTTTCTGTTCCCCCTCTTTTCAGCCCCCAGCATCATTGTTCCTGGTCTCTCTTCTGGCCCGGTTATTCTCTCCATTCCCCCCTCTCCTGTCCCTCTCCTCAAATTTCCTCTGTTTTTTTTTCGTCTTGCACTGTACTCTGTTTCTCTTCTGCAGGTTCCTCCCCCAGTCCCACCGATTTACTGACTTACTGAGTGATGAGAACGACTCCACCCTTCCCCCATCCCTCTTTCTCTCTTCCTCTCTTCTGTTCCCCTTTTTCTCTCTCCTTCTGTCTCTCTTTCTGTTTTTTCTCTCATTCCTTTTCTCTGTCTCCTATGCCTCCTTTGTTGTTTTCTTTCTCTTTTTCCTCTCTCTTGGCCCCTCTATCTTTTTCCCCTCCTTGTTTTCATCCTTTTCTTTCTTCTCTTTCTCAGTCTTTCTTTGTATATCTCCCCCTTCTCTTTTCCACCTCTTGTCTCTTTTTTCTTCTCTACTCTCCCCTTTTCCTCTCTCATTCTCCATCTCCCTTCTCTCTTTTCCTGCCACTCTATTGCTCTTTATCTCTCATGCTCCTCTCGTTATCTCTTCCTGTGTCTCCCTATATCTGTATCTCTCTGGCTCGCCTTGTTTCTTTCCCTTTTTCTCCAGTCTCCAGTTCTACCGGTTTCTACTTTTCTCTTCCTCTTCTTCTCCTGCTTGTCTTACACGTTCTATACCTCTCTTCTACTTCTTTTTGGGTCTCTCTCTCATGTTATATTTCCTCTCCATCTTTTTCTATTTCTCTGTCTGTTAATGTGCTTTGGTTCTTTCTCATTTCCCTTTTGATTTTTTTGTATTGCTCTTTTTTCTCTTTCTCTTTGTGTCTTACTGTTTTCTGTTTAACTACTTTTATCTCGAACTTACTCTCTTCTTTCTGTCTATATCTTACTATCTTTATTTTCTTCTGTGTTTCATTCCTTGTTGCCTTTCTCTTTTTTCTTTCTTTTTGTTCTTTTATTGTTTTCATTTGTCTCTATCTGTCTATATCTCACTGCTTGACTTATATTCTCTGTGTCTTTCTTTTTCTCCCTCTCTTTCTTTCCTCTGTACCTCACTTACTGTATGCATCTCAGTGTTTGCCTCTCTCTCACGCTCTCTCTCTCTCTCTTTCTCTCTTTGTGGGTAGTGTAGTGGGGGCTGGGAGGTGGTTCAGTGCTGCGTGCCGACTCGCACGTGCCGTGTGTCAGCCAAGGCAACACACTCATTCACACACACACACACACAGAAGGAACACGCCAGGTCAGGAATACACGGTACCAGAGGGAGGCTGAAAAGAAAAACCTGAGGAAAAAAAAGAGGAGTGAAAGACAGATAGAAAGAAATGTAAGAGTAAGTGAAAACATATAGAAAACAAAGGCTGAGAGAGAGAGAGAGAGTGATGGAGGTGTTAAAATAGCAAAACAATAGATTAGATGGGGAAGAGTGAGAGGGATAGTATGTAAGTGAACAAAATCAAGAGAGAGAGAGAGAGAGAGAAGGAAGAAAGGAAAGCTAAAGCTTTATTCCAATTACTTCCCTGACCCTAATTTCTGTGTCTGCAGCTCTTTGGTCCAACGTGTTGATCACATTTTTTTAATGGTTCCTTGCAGATGATTTACAAATGATGTTAATTATTAACATACTTTGTTGTTATGTAGTTGATTACTTATGACATATTAGTAAGGTAGGTTTAGGTTTTGTGATCCAGTTAAGATTAGGGTCTCGTGTAATAGATTCTTTAACAAGTTTTGAGCTTAACACCTTGATATTGTTTTTACTTTGTGGGTTTTTAAATGGTGTAGTTATTTACATAATGTTTATGGTCAGACCATTCCTTATTTTGAAGAAAATATACAGCACATTTTCCTAAAATTATAAAGAATGAAAGAGTAAAGGAACATTATTCATCACCGTGTTGGTATATTGTAGCTAAACACGTCTGAAGTCATATGTTAAGATTGATATTCTCTACATCCAAATCCAGGTAAGCAAAAATATGACCTCACTGCAAGAGTCAGCCAGGGGTTCAAGACAGCACAACTGGCCCTCCCTCTCCCCCATCAGTCACCGTGGCGCTAGCCAATGCCGACCTCTGTTAGCTAACATTACAAAATTGAGCACATGTCTCAGAGAAAGCTTGTCTTAGCCTTCACTCTCCCAGCTGGATATCTTTTGGCACTTTTGAGTTTCCATTAGACAAATCTATTCTCTGAAAATGGGTGCTGTTTTAGTCCCTGCTTAATCACGGTGCCAAGCGAGCAAAGTAGGTACTAAACTTGATGTGTGACCATTGCGGATTGGAGAGAGAGACTTTTTTAAATTGTGAAATGCAGACCTCCAGCACAAAATAACCACTTGTTTCCAAAGCTTGCGGTTGCCGTTAGGCACAGTGTTTTGTGATGTCACTGGCTACATTTTGGGGAAGGGGGCTGTATAGTGGAAACCAACCAGAAACCAAACATGTAGATCTGAGTACAGCGTGTACCATGCAGCGGAAAAGCACCATTTGTGTGACTGGGGGAGACATGGCTAACAGATGGAAATGGAGGATGTTATTTCTTAAATTTAGCTATGTTGTTATTGGCACTGTCTCACACTGTACTTTGACTAAATTTACATTGACAAAAATGTTTGTAGTGGTCTGAATGTTCTTTGTGTTTGTATGTGTGTGTTTGTGTTAATGTATATGTGTGTGGGTTTGGCTGGAGGTGGTTGACAGTGTTTGCTGTGTCAGAGTGTGTGTGTGTGTTTGTGTGTGTCAGTATGTGTGTGTGGGAGAGATGAGGAGATGAGTGGAGGATGATGACTCAGGACTGAGTGTTAAACTGAAGGAGAAAAACAGATAGTCACACACTGAGCTTTAAGCCATCGCTCATCAACACACTTCAGAGAATTCACTGATGGAGAGCTTCCCACAGGTCACTATGGTACTGCACGAGGTCAGCTATCTTATATACATCTAATATACATTGTACATACGTTTTATATTCGTCTTACATGACGGTTGACTTTATAGACATATCTGCTTTTTAACACATTTGGCAAGATTTAAGTGTTAATTTTTAGTGTTAATTACAAAGACTAAATGCACTAAGATTAGGATAAGTACAGTGGTATGTGCATAAGGAATGTTATAGTAAAGACTTTATTTATTTATAAAGACTGTGTTTTTCATCTGTTTTCAATTGTCTCCTTGTGGCAGAGGTATTATTTGTAGTTGCACTGGTACTGAACACATCCACATATTTGTAGGGACCAGGGACATTCAGGATGTCTGGAACTGACGAGCTTAGAAAATGTCTGCTCTTTTTAAAACAAGAAATGTATGTTACTTTAATGAATGCACTAATATTAGTTTGTATCTGTTTGTATCTTTATTATTAATTAAATAGGAAAAACAACCATGTAAAAAATTTGTTTAGGTTTCTAGTACTGTGTGTGTTTATGTGAAAGGTGAAGTTAAAAGTAAAGTATAGAGCTACCATGCCAGTCATCATTGGTAGCTTTTCACTTTTTATTTTTGGTTGTGTGTATGAATGTATATATGTTAAATATGGATGTTCAAAGGTGTAAATATAATTATAAAAATTACTAAAAAAGAGAGAGACCTAAAAACTGAATGGAAAAGGCCCAAAATTCACAAAAACTCTCAAATATATATAAAAAAGAGAGTTTTACACTCAAACAAGGTTAAAAGGTTATTGCTAAAGTGCAAAAGCATAAAAGAGCAATGGAATTTTTTTTTACAGATAAATGAAACCCAGCTATAGAGAGAGAGAGAGAAAGAGAGCAGAAACCTATGTGTGAAGGTCTGTATGTGTTGAATTCTGTGTCCGTGTGTGTAGGTCAGTATGTAAAGACCTGGTTTCACATCTAGGTTCATCTCTCCTGATGATGTAATGTGACAGAGTCTTGTGACCTGAGGTTTGTGGCTCTGTGCGTGTGTTAGAATTTGCCTTCATGTCTTCTTTTCAGACTTGTTCTGAACCTTAAAAACGTTTACAGCAATGTATCTCGTTCCCTTTTGGCTTTGAACTGATGCCAGGTTATGTATAGCAGTGATAGCGCTTACATCGAACAAAAGCTCAGGAACTTCATGCTCTTAGTTCCTCGTGTAATAACACTGGTTAAGCAAATTCAGTCAGCAATATGAAAAGTAACACTGAAAATCCAAACTCTCCTGCTTGTTTTTAATATCATTTCCGCAGCCTTATACTGTGTATTATTGCCTAATCTCCATACTTGGTTGAGCTGGTAGTTCTGCAAATGAACTGGCATTGCCTCCTGTTCAAAGGAAATGCAAATGTCACTGCTAGGTCTGTTGTTTTGTTTTTAATGTGTGAGGTAGAAACTGGACTTTCTGGTGTGGCTGTTTTTGGTCGTATATATGAGTGTTATGTTGACACATAAAATGTCTTGTCCACCTGATTTCGCTGGATTGTTTTTGGGTTTTACACTTTCTGGTCATTTGTGTTCAAACTCCATTTTCCAAAACACTACACATCATCTCCAAAACAACTAAGCAATTATTGGAAAAGTTGCTGTCATATATAATTTTTAAAACATGTCAGTGACGTGTGTGACCCCCAATACTTTTATTAACCCATTCATATTCTTATTAGACAAATGAAAACTAGCTGCCATAGTATAGAGAAAAACAGATCGATAGGAGGAGAGAGAGAATTCTGAGACATAAACAAATATATGAAACATTCATTCATTCATTGTCTGTAACCGCTTATCCAGTTCAGGGTCGCGGTGGGTCGGGAGCCTGCCCCGAATCATTGGGCACAAGGCGGGAACACACCCTGGAGGGGGCACCTGTCCTTCACAGGGCATATATGAGACATAGAGAGAGATATTAAAATATACATAGGAATCTTTTATTAGCTCAACAATGGCCTCAGTTGAAATGATTCTTTTGCGGTTTTAACAGTCAGTCTTAGTCTCCAATAAGGTGTTTAGATAAGGGTAGATTTTCCAACAGGTTCTTACATTTAGTAGCTTCAGATTTATTTGTTTGTCTTTCTTTGTATATTTCAGAGTTTGCCTGTGTGGCCGCTGGAAATAACAAGGTTGGCGAAGCCACAAAAACACGTTCTCTTTGAGCTGATTGATTATTGTACTAAAACATTAGACTGAAATACTAGACTGGAACACTGGGTTAGAACTTTGATTTAGAGCTTTGGACCTTAGATTTGTATTCCAGTCTGAAGTCTTGGACTTTCTAGTATTGGTCTAGACCTTAGGCACCCTGCCCTGCACATTTTAGAGGTTTCCCTGCTTTAACACACCCACTGCAACTCTGAAAGGACTTGTTCATAAACAGATTAGTTGATTCAGTTGTGCTGGGAAAAGGGAAAGCAATAAATGTGCAGGGCAGGGTGCCTGCACGACCAGGGTTGAGAAACACTGACCTAGAGCATTGAACTGGAGTACTGAGCTAGCGCAATGGATAAAGAATTAAACTGAAATCTGAAACTAGAGCGTTCAGCAAGAGTACTGATCTATCACTGGACTTTGAAGTGGGTGTGTTATAGCAGATTATGCATCTCAAGGACCAGGGCTGGGAGGCACTGGCCTAGAGGATTGCCCTGGTGTATAGGGAGGTGTGTTGTGTTGGAGCATTGGCTTAAGTAGAGGTTCTTCAACACCTGATCTCAGAGAACTACCTGTCCTACATAGTTTCATGTGTTCTTTCTGTAAGCTTCACCAGCTTTAAAGCCTTGTAATGCAGGCCAGTGGATACCACAGAAGCATAGTTGGAAACCACAAATTTAGAGCTTTGCTGCATTTAGACTGCAACATTGGGTTGTAATAGAGCAGGGTATTTTAGTATAAGATTAAGCATTAAGTAGGGGTAATGGGCTAATGGGTTGCAAGCTTTAGTTTGGAGTACTGGAGTATTGGACTTGAGTGTTGGAGGAATAGGAGTGTAAAAGCTTTGGGCTGGAGTATTAGTATTAGTGCATTGAGGCACTGGGTGCTGTTTTTAGTATGTAGGTGCTAACAGGTTCACATCTCAATTGCGTCATTTTCTCACGCTGGGGTAAGGAGATGTCTGGGAGGTGGCAGTTCCCACACATCAAGCGTGTGCGTGTTTTGAGCCCTACCATAGAAGTAAGGTGGCCTACTTATCTCCTACCAGTTATTAGTATTGTTGCCAGTGCGGAAATACCATTAAAAGAAATCATGCTGAGCCACAGATAATATCTATCTACTGATATCTCTAAATCACAAATGATCTTTGAAGTGAGACACGTTCTTTGTGATTAGTGCATGTGCTAGCTGTTAGCAGCCAGAAGCATATGCTAAGCTACATTACCAGAAGTGCTGTGTCACTCATGGAAAGATTGAGAGAAAGAAAGATATAGAGGAAGGTGGGAGAGCAAGCAAATGATTGTGTGTGAGTGTGCGGGGTGGGCACTTTCGTGTTGTGTGGCATGACACATCTGCCCACCCCGCTTGCACTCGCTTTAGATGGAGGGAAGGGGTGTTGGCGGAATTCTGGTGATGTAACTGTGATGTCATAACTGCTCTCTCTCTCTCTCTCTCTCTCTCTCTCTCTCTCTCTCTCTCTCTCTTTCTGGTTCTCTTCTTTTCGCTTCCTCATGCTCCCTCTGTCTTTACCCACTTACCCACCAACAGTGACTGAGCAGTTTTGCCTCTGTGTGTGTGTGTGTTTAGAGATGCCTTGCCTCCGCTGTACACATGCCAGCGTTGACTGTGCCAACCCGAGTGACAGGACGCACTCAGTCTTTCTGCTTGTCCAAACCAGGCACAGCAGAGAGCGAAAGAGCGAGACAGTTCCAGGAAAAAAGAAGGGAGAGAAAGCAAGAGAGCATCAGGAAAGAAGGAGCGAAAGAGTATCAAGAGAAAGAAGCAGCGAAAGAGCGAGCGAAAAGCAAGAGATAGTGAGAGATCATTTGGGTCCGCAATGCGCCGGGCGGTAAATAAGAGAGCCGCGCTGCTATGGAGTCCGAAAGAACAAACCCAGCCAGCAGCTAGCGATGGAGGGAAAGGGTGAGAGAAGGAAAGAGGGATAGAAAGCAAAAGTGAAAAGAAACTGAGCTTGGACAGGCAGCTAGCTGGAGCTGGAGCTCTTGGAGCCTAGCACTGGGAAGGAAAGAACATTTAAAGAGCAAAGTAGGCTGGAGGTTGTTTTTATTTGGAGGAAAGGTTCATACGCCATGTCTTTCTCTGTGTCTCCTGCTCTTCTCTCCTCTGGAGTCCCTCATTCCTTCCTCCACTAGTCTCTTCTCCACCTTCGTTCACTCTCATGTGGCGAGGACAAGACAGGCTTACTAAGCGAGGACTGTTCTGTTTTTAAGAGTGCGTGTGCCGATTGCGCTTCTACAGTTACTCAGACCCTTCTCTTCTTGCTTTATTTCTCTCTATATATCTCGCTTTCTTTCTTCCCATTTCTTTCTGTTCCATGCTCTACTTTCTCTGTGCCAGTGTCCTGTCTTCTGCATCTCCAAACCGCTCACATATACACTGACGCATCTTGTTTCTGTAGGACCCAGAGTGTGTGTGTGATCTCTCAAACCGAATGTGCTGTGTAATATAAGATAGAAACACTCAAGCCATGTGTCAGCATCTCTGCTTCTGTTTGCTCCCATTCTGCCTCGATATTTTTTATTAATTTCCAACAAAATGCCCTTCTTTACAGTGCTGACACTAAGCGAGATGAAGGCGTGCACAGTCGGAAACGGGAACGGACAAATAATTCTCAGTATGCGATTGGAAAAATAAGCGGTGGTACTTGTAAGTAAAGCGTATTACCGTTAGGACTGAAACATGCATCCGTACAAAGGACAAGGTTTTTTAAAATAAAATAAAGACAGGAATATATATCTACGTTATGAATTAAGGGGCTTTTAGGCTTGAGCCGCTGCCTCGATTGCATTAAAGCTTTGATTCTGTGTTATTATTTTTAGCGGATCGCAGCTGGAATGTGGTGGAAAGCTTGTAGAGAGAGGGAGTAGGCTGCAGTGAAGTCAGCAAAACAGCTGCAGCCTCCATGTTGTTGAGCCAAAGGCAGCATATGAAAAAAAAAAAAAACATTCAACCCCAGAAAACCAGTAACAGAATCATACTTCGTAATGTCACAGAGCTGCAAAATGCTGTTTTAGTTTCATCTTCTCTATGATGTGCAGGGGGGCACAAAAAAAGCATAAATTGATGTTGAGATTTATGTCCCTCTCCCTCTATATCTCTCTTTCTCTGTCTCTCTCTCTCTCTCTCTCTCTCTCTCTCTCTCTCTCTCCGCTCCTCAGCTGCGTCTGCCGCTAGCGCTCGTCCACCCGCTTCCCTCGTTCGTGTGTGCGCTTTCCTCCATTCCATAGTACGTGCCCAGTGTGAGTCAGATAATGGCCTCTCTCGCACTGCGCTAGCTGAAAAGCAGAGAGGGGAGGAGGAAAAGGGAGGGAGAGAGAGAGAGAGAGAGCAAAAGAGAGAAAGAGAAGGGGGGAGGGAGTGAGCGATCGAGAGAGAGAGAGATAAAGAGAGAGAGGAGGGGTTTGTGAAGGCGAAGCGCAGAACGACAAAAAGGAGAGAAAAAGGGAATATAGAGAGAAGGAAGGGAGGAGCACTGAGACATAATGTGAGAAAAGGCAGAGAGAGAGAGAGAGAGTGTAAGAGCGAGCGGCATTGGTGGTGGCAAAAGGAGGAAGAGAGCAAGAAAACACAAGCGAATGAACGAGTGTGGGGGGAGGTGTGTGTGAGTGAGTGAGTGAGTGAGTGCGTGCGTGCGGGTGTGTGCGTGCATGTCTATGCTTGTGTGTGTGTGCGTGTATGCTTGTGTGTGTGTGTGTATGTGTGTGTGTGTTTGCCGCACTGACTAAGACGGAGGGAAGAACAGAAGGCTAGAAAGAAAGAGGGAGAGAAAGAGAGAAAGAAATAGAAAAGGAAAAGAAGCCCAGAACAGATTGTCTACCGGCTTTGCACTGTATCACTGTTTGTCGTTCCATGCACTTTTCCTGTCCACTCCACCCTCCACTGTCTATACTGTATACGGACCGGACAGACTCTGCGTAAGTAACCAGATTTCTTTCTTTCTTTCTTTTTTTTTTACCCAGTTTTCAGCTGTCTTCTTTGGACTGGGCCTTGTATTGTGATCCAGTACACTGGACTGCAGGCAACGGAGGGGGTGTTGGTGTATGTATGTGTGTGTGTGTGTGTGGTGTCGTGTGTCTATTCGTGTGGATTTGTGTTCAGCTGTCTGCTCCCAGGCACCCCCACCTCAACCCCCCTGCCGGTCTCTCTCGCTCTCTCTCTCCCTCTGCTTTGTGCTGTCATCTTTTCTAGGCATCTGTTGTGTGTGTATATGAGTGTGTATTGTAGTGTGTGCCTGTGTGTATGTGTTTATGAGACCTGGCTCCATGACAGAACTCGTGTCCTGCACGTTTTTGTTTAAAAGGCTCCCCCTCACGCTTGTGTAGAGGCAATTGCTATGAAAGCCAGGTAAAACGAGTCAGGCAGCCCTTTCTGGTTGGGCGTGTTGATGTTTTGGTTGTGCCGGAGTGGAAGAGTAGAAGCCGCAAATAGTTGGAAGAGCACGTGCTCTAGGGCTTGGGAGGGTAGCTTTAAATGTCTATTCCTGTACAGAGTACTGATTAGCTGTTGAAAAAATAGAATTCGCCAACTAACCAAAGGGGTTACTGCTCTGTGATATGCGAAAAATACAAAACACTATGCAGTAATATAAGTTACTTTTTGAATGCATGTCTTTTAAAAGGCAGTTAGACTATTTCCATGAGACAACTTCAAATAGACAAGGTAAAAAGTCATGCGCCGATTGCTTGCTTAGACTCATACAGAACTGAGTTTCGTTACATCACTTTTATGGTGTGCATAGGTTTAAAAATAGGAAATCTTGAAATATTGTGTCCCTCAGTTTTGCATTCCCATATTATTCAGTTTTAGGTATGCCACTCTTCAAAATGCCCTCACAGAAATGAATGATTCACTAGCTGTACGAGCCATTCAGATCTTTTTTTAAATTTGGAACAATTGTATCTTGCAGACGCAATAACGAGCAAGAAACGTGTCCTTAAACGTATTCCACTGTTGATGTCATCAATGACAGGAAAGGTGCGTAAATGACACAGAGCAAGAGAATGAAAAGAGTCTGGTACCTTTGCAGTAGCTAGTTTACATTTACAATGTGTGGCTGCTTGTCTTGAGGCATTACTTCTCACTGGGCAAATGTGTGTGTGTATGTGTATTGCGTAGCTTTCTGCCGCCAAAAAGAGGAAAGTGTGAAGCCTGTCATAAGAGTTGTGTGGTTTAGTTGTTTCAAAAGCACCAGGGACTCGTGACTGGTGGGGGGTTCCAGCGCTTACAGACGCAGTTTAGCAGCCATCACATGGGCCCCATGGCAGACACCATGCACAGAAGGTGAATTCAAAGAGGCCCATCTCATTAATGGAGCACATCACTATAGCGTCTATCAGCGTGAACAGAACTCGCGTGGGTTTTCACGTATGTTTAGCCTCTTTGTTGCATAGAAAGCCAATTGACATACAAGGTTAGCCTCAGTATTTTAATAAATGGACACTGCAATGGACAATGTATTTATTTGATCAAATCCATCACCAGTACACTTGTTTTAAGGTAAAGAAGTTCTGATTAGCCAAACCCAGCATTTGGTGATCTGTAGTAAATGAAGGGAGGTTAGTAAATGAGTAATTGGGCACTCTGACATACATGAATATATCACTTTTATATTAGTTTAATGTTCATCTATATCACTGTGGTTGTCTTTTTTTGAGCATATTTAAAACATTACATTATTTTGTATATGTATATTTCTGTATATCAGTTAGTCTGCTCTGACTGATCTGTTGGACAAAGGCTTGAAAGTTTAACTGAATGTCAAAATTGTTCACAGACTTCACATGCTCCAGCAGCACTAGTAAGTCTTTACTTGTACCACTGCCATTAAATGTCAGCTGAAGTGCACGACTCACTTGTGTGTTGTGAGAACTGAGAGAAACTGCTCAGTAAACATTCTGAAACCCTCAGAGCCCAGCCACAGGATCCTCCCTCGTGAAGCACTTCTCCACATTACAGACAAAAGGCTTTCTCAGAATCCCCCACCCCACGTCTGCAGCTCGATTGGACGTGCCTTGGATCCTGTATGTTCATAATGTGAAAATGTTAAAGACAAACTCCAGTGCTTTTTTGAGTCATAATGAAGTGTCATTGCATTGCATGGCTGCACTCTTGCTCATTTGCGAATAGTGTTCCTAACAACATTGCTAGGAAACCACAACTGCTTTTCAAACGTTCTGTGCCAAGCCTAAATTTGTGGATATGTGTATAAATATTATCACAGAATAGTGTGGTGTAACTCGTGAATATGATGTTTTTAAAGCATTAAAACCATGGTTAAAAAAAAAAAGAAGAAGAAAAAACAGCAGCTGCAAAGCCCCATGCCATCTTACTCCCACTGACCAGTTAATTTCTCAAGGACAAAAAGTTCATTTATAGAAACACAGACTGAGCCTCTTTTACCAACACCATTCAGTGTAAATAAGGTGCGTTAGCAAACTTCAGCACTGATTTAGGTCAAGTGTACTACTGACCTTGTGTATAAGCTATAAGCCTGGACACACTGACTGAAAAACAGCATTGTAAGTTGCTCCTAAGCTTAAAAGCTTCAAAGCATTTTCTTAATAACTAGTCTGAAACGTTCAGGGTTCCAGTTCAAAACTATTGAATTAAAAACAACATACGTTCATATCTATCTGATTTTATTTATCAGTGTTCCATCCAAATTAGCACTGGGCAAGTTGTGTGAACATTTAAAGGAAGGGGGAAAAAGGGGGCTTTCAGTGATCCAGTGTTCTTGGGAACATTTTCAAAAGACATCAGGAGATATTTGAGAACCATGATGTTAGAGGAAGTGAAGGCGAGATGCTCAAAATTCGTGAATGTTGTCCATTTCAGTTTCTCTATAAGGTTAGGCTACTCTCAGAGAGAGAGAGAATGGCAGCATAAAAGTGCCAGTGAAGTTGCACCTGTAACTATACCTGCATGAGCTTGTGTATATTCTTAATTATGGTATGAACCTATAATCTAATATTTTGATCCCTTTTTATCTTCTGCAGACTGTTTCAGGGGTGGGTTCAGTGGATGGCCCCAGAGGAAGTGGCCAGATGGAAATTGACCATGACCGCCTGGAGAAAGGCGTGTTGAACCAGGAACAGACCAATGGGGTGAACCAGCACACAGGAAATGGAAATGAAACGGATGTCAATGAAGGTGGAGCTTTGGCCAGTGAGCAGCATCAGCAGAGCCACCATCATTCTGAGACATTTGCATGTCTTCCCCAGACACAGGGCTGGGGCTCTGGCCATTACAATGGGGCCCCTAAACCCCAGCAGCAACAGGCTGGATGGAATGACCAAACCACCAGTAGTTCAGTGAACAATGTGGACATGGAGGCTGCAAGGAAGCTGGTGGATTTCTCAGCTAATGCAGATGCCTTGGCCACTTGCAACATGTCTCAGCCCTCTCAGAACCCTACTGCACAGCTGTATGAGAAATTCATCCAGGAGATGGGTGGTTTGATGGATGATGCTAAGCAGAAAGGATGGAGTGGTGACGGTGAACACTGCGTTCTGGACGATCTGAACACCCTTCAGATGGCGCTGACTCAAGCCCGCAATGGCCAGAAGCCACCAAACTGTGACTGTGATGGACCAGAGTGTCCTGACTACCTGGAGTGGTTAGAGAAAAAGATCAAAATGGCAGCCACTGACCAGGACAAGGGTCCTTGCAAGATGTCAGGTGCTCCACCAACACAGCAACAGCACTACCAGTCTCATCCCCAACCACAATCCACTGATGCTAAGCCCTCTTGTGGATCAGAGTCTCAGTCGCAGGATCCTGTTAACCAGCCCATGGTCGCAAGGCCCTATGGACCTGCAGCACCAATTCCCTGTTCCCCAAGTGTGTTATCTATTGCAAAAGAGAGGAAAGTCAGCCTACAGACAGCTATCGCCATTGAGGCACTGACCCAACTAGGTGAGTCTGTTAGTGAATCAGCCAGGGGGAACTCCCACCACCATGCTTCCCCTCAGACTCCTTCCCAGACCCAAAATGGGATGCGATTGTTGTCTTCATCACCTGACACATCCTCTGCCTCCCCAATGCCTCAGTCTGTCCCTCCTGGGCATTTCCCTCAACAAGACCCTTCTTCATGGGAACAGCATAGACCTCAGTCACAAGGTTCTGCCCCCCACTCCTCCCAGTACAGCTCCTCCTCATTCTCAAGCTCACAATCATCCACTGCTAGCCCCTTTCCCCAGCAATGGCAGCAGGGCACTGGAGCAAGCTGTGAGAAAAGCTCTCCTAGGAACCCCTGGATGATGATGAACCCTGGGCCTCATTTTCCACAACCTTCCCATAGTGGCAGTGATCCAATGTCGGAGCTGAAACAGCTCCTGGGAGACACCAGCGGAAAGTACGCCAATGCTGCCTTCAAGTTTCCTGCGCTGCCTCAGAATCTGAAGGATAGCCACAAGGGTGGCCACTCAGTGATGCCCTATGTCAAGCAAGAGATAGATAATGGGGAGTACCAGGCTTGTGTAACAATGGGCCAGTTTGGGATGGTCAATGGCCAGCAACAGCAATTCCAGGGTCAGCAGCTTCCTCAGTCCATTAAGCAGTCAACTCAGGCAGCACTGCATCAACTCCTTCATCACAAACGTAACCTCTTCTCCAGTTCCCCACCCTTCAGTCCGCGGACACCCATGACATGCCAAACCTTACGCAAGTGGTGGCCACAAACCGTGCAAGATAGTGCTCTAGCCATCAAACAGGAACCCAAGAAAAAAAAGAATGCACAGAGTTCGCCTATACTCAAGCAGCCAATGGGTGGACTGCTAGGTGCATTAGCCCCGCCTCTTCCTAAACCTAAGCAGATCGTCATCAAGAAGCATAAGCAGAAGGCCTCTCAACCAATCTTCCTCCCACAAAACCAGATCACAGTACAGAAATCCCCTCCAATGAGTGTCTCATCCATATCACACCTTACACCATGTATACCAGGCATTGAGGCTGGGTCCCCCAACTGCATACCCCCATATAACCCCTCTCAGGTGGCTATGAGCCAGGCAGCTCCAGCCCATACTCAGGAATCCATTTTAAACAGCAGTAGTAACCCTATCTCTGGAAACACTCCCGCCGTCTTCAACCCTGTGTCCGTCCCTGCATCCCCTGCCCAGGAGGGATTGACTAGCTCAGGCCTAGCTATGACAGGTGGGCCTACCACTTCCACACCTCAGACCCCTACATCCCAACCCACTCCCTCGTTAGCTGGCCTCAGTTCTCTTGACCCAAAATTTGAGGAGCTGATTCGCCAGTTTGAGGAGGAATTTGGGGATGCTCTGCCCAATGCTCCTCTTGCAGATGGCTCAGAAGAGGGCCCTGCTCCATCTGTGGTGACTGAGTCACAACAAAACTCTAACTCAGGACAAGCCAGACCCCAGTCACCATCCACAGAGCAGCTCAACACACCCCTCGTTGACATGTCAAGCCAGCCAGAGTCAATGCAAGAGGGTGGAAACGAAAGGCAGCCAGATGTAGACCAGGCTGAAAATATGAAAGGAGACGTGTCCAACAGCCAGGTTCCTGCGATTAAGAAGGAAGTTGAGGAGTGCATGGAAGTCAAGCCCTCGAGCCAGCTTTTGTCCCAAATGCAGGAGGCATATCTGCAGCAACAGCATCACAGAGTCCTAGAGGATCCTTTCACCATGTCCTGCACAACTCCAACGAAACGCATGAAAATTGAGTCATCAGGCCACGTAACGGTGCTATCCACCACTGGCTGTTTCTCCACCCCAGGAGATGATTTAGCTACTCCTACGAAAGAGGGGTTTCCCTCAGGCCCTTCGCTGAAAGGTTTCCTGGAGTCTCCGCTGCGCTACTTGGATACCCCAACCAAGAGCCTTCTGGACACACCAGGGAAGGACAGCCAAGCAGAGTTCCCCCTCTGTGACTGTGTCGGTGAGTATAGTAGATCACTGGCTCCTGGAGTTTTCTTATCCTCTTCTCAGCCTATTGAAATGTTTTCATTATTTCTCATCAGAAACATCTCTGAACCATTAAAGACATTTTTATGTGATGTTGGTTGTTTAAAGCGAGATATGATAAGTGCCAAGTAAATTAAGCCTTATACCATCACAGTTACATCAATAACAACAATCATTTTTATAGTCATTGCATCACAGAAAACCTTACATTCATATGTAATTAAGCCATTTACAAGTATGATATTTTAAAACAAAGCCCTACACACCATTTTGAAGCTTAACTGATATTAGAAACATGATTTTAAAGTGTCTAACAATAACTGAAATATTGAAGATATTACACAGAAGACAACATATGGTTCACAATAGCTTTCCTGTGTTTCCATGTTAGCTTTGCTGTGGGAAGTGCTCCTTCACTTGCTGCTACATTGTCACAACCCTTATCACAAATCCATTATTACCATCCAAACCAGCATGGACCTATATCAAAACAGGCCTTTCCCTTTCACTGGTCTGTATCATTTCTGCCTCGGCACGTTTGTCCAGGCAGTGCCGGCCCACGTCTGAGAATGCATGCTCAGGGTCCCTCTCTCGTCTCTCTAGTGCTTCTCTCTGGGGGAGGCAGCAGGAACAATGGCCCTTACAGAAGGGGTCCATTGTGTCGCGTCAGACCAGGGGCAGCCAGACGGTCCTGTGCTCCCCAAGCCATACTGTCTCTGTTTTACAGTCAAAGCAGCAAACACAGAACCTGGCTGGGCCTCCACAGGGGCTGTGGACATGATAAAGTGACTGTGCTCATATATCATGTGATGCTGTGTGTACAGTGGTTAGACATTAAAACTGGGAGGTGGTAGGGAGGACAGGGCAAGAGGAGATAGACTGTAACCTCCCCCTACTCCACATATCTTTCATTTGCCCTCCTTTTTTTCTTTAGGCAGAAGAGCATGCAAGATTCCAAGTACTAATGTACTTATTTTGACACAGAGTATCTGCTGCAAACTGTCAGAATATTATTGACATCAGAACACAAATTGGCCGTTTTAAGGTTTTTTGAAAACTATTTGGAGACTCCAGTTGCCCAGTGAGAATGGTACAGAATTTTAACCTATACACATTAATTTCCACTTCTCCTATATGTCACCAGTTTGGAGAGAAGCTCTGACTGCAAGTCCAACATCTTTATTGTCACCAAAATACACTAAATATGTGTGTTTGCTGAGGATGGGCAGCTGTAGCTGAACACTTGTTGGCATTTAACCATCACCAAGTGTGAAGTTCACCCAGCAACCAGTCGCCATAGTAAAACCCGGCCACACATTCCACCGTCAACAGTTCGGGATATACACACGGTGTAATCTGATACTTATAGACAGCATGAACACATGCTAACAGATGTTATATCCTCAGCTGTTAAACACACTCTCTTATTCTAGTTTGTCTGCCTCTTTCTATCTGTTTGTTTTCCTGCTTTTCCTTTCTTCACCCTCTAGAAATACTTTCAATTGGAGGTTGCGTTAGCAGCCTTATCCTTCATTTTGTCATTTCCTTTCACTAACACCGCCTATATCCCCACTAACGCCCAAAGTGGAGTATGACCTTAAATTCCCTCTACTATACAAATGTTCACTCGCTCTCCCTCTCTCTCCTGCACACAGACATTCTGACTCACTCACGCTCTCATGAGCTAAGCCTAGCTAACAACACAACCATCTGGGATTTTCTTTATGTCATCTTAGAGTAATATTGGCACCAGGGTGTGTCTAGTTTCTTATTAGGCTCAGAATATCTTCTACAAATGGTGTCCAAAATGAAGTACGTACAAGTAATACAGCACACACTCCTTATATTATGTCCAATTGCACAAGTTGGGCAAGTTGGAGTGGCATTTATAATCCATAACTAATCATCAATCATCAGTACATGAGATCACTCTCAAGGATGCATGCGGTCTAATAGCTTAAACACTATCAATACCCTTGATTTCAAAAGAAATGTTAGATGAACAGCTGTGGTAACATTTCAACCTTCTCCTGTTCCTTTCCCCCCTCATTTTCTCATCAGAGCAAATCATAGAGAAAGATGAAGGACCCTACTACAATCATTTGGGATCAGGCCCCACTGTGGCTTCAATTAGAGAACTAATGGAAAGCAGGTGAGAAACTCAAATCTAGTTCCTTTAACATTCATGCACTTTCTATTGTCCCTATTTGTTTTGACCATTTTCTTTATGGGGAATAAACTGTAGTTGTGTGTGACTATTATACAGAAGGTTAACCAACCACAGTAAGTACAGATGATGTGTCAGGTATTGAATATTCCACTGTGACCCTGGATAAGCAGTTCCAGACAATGAATGAAGGAATAATATAGAAAATTTAACTACTGGATACTGAGAAAATAATCTCATTTTTTGTGGATGTTTATTCACTACATATTTTGAACACAGCTGTCCTTCACATTGTGTGAAAATTTAATGATGAATGTACCAAAAAAAATGCTCCAAAATGACTTCTCCTGTAAAGTTACTATTTCGGAGATGCGTGTTTTTCTTTGGACAGAGGTGACATATAAGACAGATTAATGTACTCACAATATTCCGTTGTTCAGAAAAGTTATCTGTTTAAATATAATAAATGACTAATGAGGTAAGTGTAAAAGAATGATGCAGTGAAAATCCCATTTCAGTCAAAACCAAATTTTCTCTTCACCTTGATTTGCATCTAGAGCTGATTCTGAATTTTTGAGCCAGGCATCAACACTAGTGATAGCTCATTAGATTTCCATGCACTTTTATAAAGGTTATTTTGCATGTAAGCTAACACCTCACCAGTCTAGACCATATTGCCAACCTCATTAATACAATTAAAAACAAAATCAAGAAGCAGTATGAACATCTGAAAGACAATCTGTTGTTTTGATTTTTAATCCCATGAAGTTTAGTAAGCATCGTTTTGCTATACACTGCACTTACATTGATGAATTATTTAAATGTAATTAGGCTAGCACAAACTTCCCCCAACACGAGAAGTAACCCAACACTTCTTTTTGATCTCCCGCTAATGCCAAAGCCACAGGAACACCCTAAAATATGAAAACTTACTGTCCGTTTCTGTTGTGTTGGCTAAAAGGCCGAGCCTTTTCCATGTGTTTGTTTTTAAAAAAGATAATCATCTTGCAAAAAATGTAAAGTATGGTTTTCCTGGGACTGAAATGTTCTGTCGCGTTCAACTTACTATTTCACAAACACAAATGTGGTATGGCACTTACAGAATCTTCATTTTTGTTCCACTGAAGTACTCCACTTAACTTCAGTGAGTCATGAGAAATAATTGATAAAAAATTCTAATGCTGTGACTTGAAAGGGCAGAGGAAGGATACAGCAACATTCACGGCTGTGCAGACTTCACCCCTGTGTGTGTTCTGGTGAGGGATATAGTGAAGTCGTATCTGGAGGATCCTGGCACCAGACACTTGCACAGCTGTGGATAAGCATCTCTCTTCTCCTCTACTGTTTACTCTACTTCTTTTCTCCTCCTTCCTACTCTTCCTCTCACTTTTTGGCCTCCTCTTTCGTCTCTGTGATCCAATCCCTGACTCACACTGCAAGAGGAGCAAAGAGGAAATTATCTCCATCTGATTCACACTGGAGAGAGGGAGAATGGAGGAAACAAAGGGAAAAAAGTAGCTGAGTAATGGAGAGTAAGAGAGAGTGAGAAAGACTGCAATCTTTTTACTGTGTGCAGCCACAGCTTCAGATGAGTGTTCCTGTGGGTGTTTTGATTAGAGGTTGCTCTATCAGGTGAATATTTGAGCATAAAACTCTGGATTGCAGATTAAGTTGTAAAAAAAAAAAAAAAAAAGAATCTGATCAAACAAATCTGTGCTGAAATAGCACACACTCAGATTGTGTGATGTGATATCGTTAGCTGTGTAATTTTTCTTGTTGGTCGTTTGATTAATATAAGAATTATAGCTTACTTTTTGTTTAATTTTTTGTTTTGTAAAATTTGTAGACACCCTTCATGATCAAACCAGATTTAACTTTAAGAAGCATCCATTTTGGACACAGGTTGATTTTTATAATAATCCTTCGAAGAGCAAAATATTTAATGTTATTCTATAAGAGCACAGAAGCTTAAGGTCATCATGCCTGGTCTCAAAACTGAGTTGTGGAGCAGTTGAACTGTTTTCTAGATTGAACTTCTTTAGTCAGTAGTTTTAGGATGATTTGGCGTGACATTTATGATTCAGATCTAGTCATCCAACATCAATAACTGACTACATTAATGCATCTGGTTGCTAAATGATATCAGATGCTTACCGCAGAATACAGAATACAGTGTAAAGTGCAAGGTGTCATGAAATTCTAGTATCATCAGCCCTTTCTCAGGGAGCTTGCACACACTTTCTGAGCACCTCCATTCCGGCAGAACCCCTCCACTCTCCCGCTCTTTTCGGCTTGATTGGGGGAGAGTGATTAACCACAATGTGGATGAGTTTCTAAAGCTTCCATACACAGCTGAGTCATCGCAGCTCAACAGGCCAGTGGGGTCGGCGGAGGGGGGACACATCCCTTTGTTTGTGTTTTCCAGAGTGACGTAGGAACTAAAACTTTCTGAATCTAAGCCTCATCCTAATATGACCTTTGGCCCTTGCAGGGCCACCCCATGGAGTGCGGTGCGTCTCCGCTGGAGTGTGTGATTGTAGCTGAATGGGGGGTTTAGCATGGGGTTTTTTAACCTCCATGGTTCACAGTCTCTGGGCTCTGACCACTGACAGCAGTGACCAATAAGGAGGTCATTTGATGAGAAAGGTCAGGGGTTAGCTATTTAGATACACGCGTTTAATGTCTGAACAATATGTAAATAGAATTCTTTAATAAAACTTGTTTTAGAAAATACCTGAACTTAACAAATAGATTGTTCTCCTTTGTTGCAGTAACAGCCTCTATTAGTTTTTCTCTCCCAGTTTATTCATGGCCAAATCCACCTGTCCCTCTATCACATGATTTTCCTAAGCTTGTGGGATGAAGACTAGCACATGCTTCCACTGAGTTTCTTTTCAAACTTCCATCAAACAATGTTATTAAACACTGAACGTACTTGGGGGATATTCCTTATTAGCTAAAACAAGGCTGCATTGGACAGAATTAAATCTCCCGATGACAGACCCAACACTAAGAGTTGTGCCACTCAGGAGTCCGTTGGAATATTTAACTAAGGACTGATTGTATCCGGTCATGAGAGCTTTAGTGAGGTCTGGTGCTGATGATAAATTGAGTGATAAGTTCTAGATCAACACGCCCCTCAAGCTCATCCAAAAAGCAAAGAATGCAATGCCACTGCTCCACAGCGCAAAGCTGCCATCAGTGACTTAAGACTCATGTGCAGCTGCTCCGGGGAGTCCTAATTCAGTTAATGGTCTTCTATGGAGATTATACAAGCTGTGCAATGTGTGAATACCCTGGGTGCACCCAGTTTTAACAGGAGATTTGAACATTGCTCAGGACCAGAGAGCTACATAAAACAACAGGTGTGTGTGTGTGTGTGTGTGTGTGTGTGTGTGTGTGTATTAGTAGCACACAATTTGAATCTAATAAAAGTTTCAGCTACAGTTTTTTTTGGCTGATGACTGTGCCACTGGTAATTTGTTGAGATTAATTGTTTGAATAGCTGCTGCTCTGACCCCATCACAAAGCTCTTGATGTGAAAGCTCTGGGCATGTTCCAGTCCGCTAATTCCCTCCCTGCTGAACATTTTTGGTGTAAACGGTTTTGTGTGTTTTTCATTGCAGATTTGGAGAGAAAGGGGACGCCATCCGTATAGAAAAGGTTGTGTACACAGGGAGGGAAGGCAAGAGTTCACAAGGATGTCCCATTGCGAAATGGGTGAGTATGAAGCATCCCATGAAAGGACACAAGATGAACAAAATTCCCGTTGTTACCCACATTGTCAGTGTATATCAACTACACTTAAATTAATAGGTTCACTGAGCTGTCGGATATAGTTTTCCTTCCTGTAGTGAGCTAACCAACTAATATCCTTAGAGGGCACATTTAGTTCTGTAATAGAGCTGTTATGCTAATGTCACTAACAAGTAATGGAAGTCTGTATTACCTGTATTATATGCCATATCCATCATGGGTAACTATGCACACACAGGTTGACATTCTTGACAGAGATTATGAAACCAAATATGCTCTAGGGCACCTTTGCATGAACCAAAGGGCACAACGCGATGCATGGGCTAGGAGTGTCTAAAGCACCCTGCCATAAAACTGGGTCTTCTATGAAGTGATGGAGATCCATCCAGAACCTTTAGGATGAGTTGGAGTGGTGATTGTTGTCCCGTATGAATCATTCAAAAACAGTGCATAATTTCAGCAGTCAGATCCTGAGAGCAATGTTCATGTATCTAGTGTAAAGCTTTCCTAGAAGAATAGAATCTGTCACTAAAGCACCTAAAGCAGGTGGCACATGCTATTATTAGTAGTAGATTTTTGGATGAGCAGTTGACAAATAACTTTGGCCCTGCTGTGTAGAGTGCCTTTGCCAGCAATGTGATCCAGACAGTGTTAATTATAATCTTGTAATCAATGTTGCCACTTGCTGCTGATGACCCAGATATTTATAATATTAAACCCTTATTATCCAGTAGCCTGCAAGTCTGAGCTGTAAGATTTGCCACAGCGCCCTCCACGGGTCAACACTAGACATTGCCATTATGTATTTTGACCTGCTAGTTACTCATATCTAGAAATGCGTTAATGGAGGACAAGCTGCAATCTCTCTGCCTATAAAATTTTAAAAGTGTTTCACAGCCAAATTTTGCAAGAGATCAAGGTCAGACACTGACTCTGAAAGAAGGAAATCATCTATTCAAGTGTGTGTTACGCTCACAGCACTATTTAAAACTGGAAATAGCCAAAGTTGTTAACTGTAGGCATATTGGATTAGGATTGTATAGATATATGGGCTAAACATGAAGGAACCGGTACAATGTGTATTTTCATGTACCCGTTGTGTGTTTGTGAGAAGGGAGATGGCAATGACCCATTCAGTGAGAGGCAACCTGTTATCATTAGCCAGAGGCTATAAAGCAGCAGGGGGCCACACTGCCTCTTAGCACACACTCGCACTCTCACAGTTAATGGGTTTATGGTTGAAAGCATATGTGCTGATGGTAGATAATCCTTACTGCTCCAGTAGAAACATTTCCCTGCACATACATAGAGCATCTTTGGATCATTCTTTTCTTTGTTCATTCTGTGTTTGTGTCCATAGGGAAATTGCATATTTACCTTTTGCTTGCAATTCTGACTTACTGTAATAACAATGATTTTGAGACAATAATGAAAATGAATTGTTTTAGACTGATAAAGACTGTAGTGATACTGCGGGAGACGGGAAGAGCGCTGTGTTGTTTTCTCAGTCTTTGCATAGTAGGATTTCAGTGTGTCACTCATTTATATTGAGTCACGGACAGGTCAGGTAGACAATGTTTTGGGATGTAGTGAGTATTATTGATTAATCTGTACTCTCTTCTTCTCTCACTCACTCTGTCTGCAGGTGATCAGGCGCAGTAGCGAGAGAGAGAAGCTGTTGTGTTTGGTGCGGCACCGTGCAGGACACCACTGTGCTAATGCCGTCATCATCATCCTCATCATGGCCTGGGATGGTGTCCCGCGATCCGTGGGGGACAAACTCTACCAAGAGGTCTCCGATACTATCACCAAATATGGAAACCCCACCAGCCGCCGCTGTGGCCTCAACGAGGAGTAAGTACCAAACTACTTGCTGCAAAATCCTAATAATAATTAACTCCAAGGAAAACCAAGAAAGGAAATCTTTTGTAAAGAAACTCAGTAACTCCACAGCTGCAGAATTGAGAGTTTTCCCAGTTCTGACACACCTGCTTCTGCTGTTGAAAGCCTGACTTAAACCTAAGCTGATAACCTAAGATGTGGTAATCATTAAACTGTGCTATAGCTTGACTTGGAGCTCCCTCTGTCCAATGTGCATATAGGTGATGTAACTACATATCTTTAGCTAAAATTATTTTCCCCCATCACAATCACAATCCAACCAAGCCCTGAGGGTGAAGGGCAATGCATCGTTTCTCTGAAGCCTACCACCACTGCTTTTCAGCGTGTTGCTAGCAGCATGTCCTTGTATCTAACAGACACTCACACTGGCTAATATTCAGTGCCTATTCTGTTAACTTACCAAAAAGATAGCTTATCACTGGCTTGCATTATGCCACCCACCCAGAGAATAAGGTCAGTTATGCTGTATTGGACACCTGGTCGCAGATGGTTGAGGCAATAGTCAGGGTTAAACTTGCAGACCTTTACACAGATTTGCCATTCAGGAGCCTTTAGTTTTATTTGCTAAAGCTAGAGTAATAAACTGATACATTTGTGAGCATTTTTGTGTATCTTTACTTCTTAGTTTCTAAGTGGTGCTTACCAGACAATATCAATATCAGCAGTGCCGAGAATAATGTTGGGATTACACTAACAGGGGTGGGTTAGTTTAGCTACCTCATAATGTGCTCATATATTTAACCTGGGGTCATGCTCTCACATCTCTCTCACCCTGAGTTGTGGTGATAAGCCTAACAAATCTAAATCAGTTCATGGACACTGAGTGAAGATTGTAAGTTTAGGGAAACCACTGAACTGGCAGCTCTGGTTTTAAAATGGACTGGGTTTGTATAATTATATCGTGTTTGTTTTCTTCACAGTCGTACGTGTGCATGCCAGGGGAAAGACCCAGAGAAAAATGGTGCTTCCTTCTCTTTCGGGTGTTCCTGGAGCATGTACTTTAATGGCTGTAAATACGCCCGCAGCAAGAACCCCCGCAAGTTCAGACTGCAGGGAGATCACCCCAAAGAGGTCAGTGACTTCAGCAAGAATCGCACCTTAATTACAAATTATAAAGTTGCATTTATCTTTAAGTAAAATTACAAACATTGTTGTGCAGTGTATCTTGCATGATCTGAAGTATTCAGGGGTCACTATAAAGCCAAAGTTTGTAGACCCTTAATCCAATATTTGGCAGGTATTATTAGGTACCCTGGTTCTCTTTGCTGCAATAACAGACTCTGCCTTTCTGTGAATGCTTTTTGTTATATTTTGCAACATTGCTGTGAGGATTTGGCAGCAGTCAACCACAAGAGTATTAGTGAAATTGCTTCTTGATTTTGGATGATTAGTTCTGAGTCACTCAAGCTCAGAGGTATTGGATGGTGCTCTTTAACGCCAGATAACACAATTCCACTGTTCTGCAGCTCAGTGATGGAGATTTCTAAACCTCTCTAGCCAACACTTGGCACAGGGCATGGTGACATTAAACCCCTTTCACACATTTCCCTTCTGTGAGAACATGCCTGATACAGAAAATCTCCTGCTATGCATTACATGTGTGATAGGACCATTCCAGGACATGTACGGACCTGATAAGCTGTTAAGAGTTTCCCCTGTGTTCATATATGAAAAGTGCTTGAGAGTGTCTCATTTAATATTATGCTTTTCTGCAGAGATTATGCAGAGCCACGGTTAAATCTGTGTTCACAGTGGGTGAAATATAAAGTAGCAGAATTCACTAATTATAAGGCGTGCCTACGAACCTTTGGACATATAATTTATATAATTAACACACTCGTTGCTTGTACATGCCAATCTTAAATATATTTGTCAACTTTTAAATGTTGCCAATGCTACAACAAAATTCTGTATCCAAAAAGCAATCTTATACATTTCCTTTTGATGAGTTTTTCACCTGATCACCACTATTTTTGGTTTTATATCCCAAATATGTTAATGGAATTTTTCTGATGCAGGAGGAGCTTCTCAGGGATAACTTCCAGGACCTGGCCACCAGGGTGGCACCTGTGTATAAAAAGCTGGCCCCCAAGGCATACAGCAACCAAGTAAGCCACAATTTACACTTATCTCAGATGTAGCCAATCAGCCAATACGTTTGCTACGTTAGTTTGGCTTTGGAAGTATGAGACTACTGTATTTAACAATTAATGGCTAATGTATTTCACCAATAATTACTTTGCGTTTGGGTTTTCAACACAAGTTGACTTGCTTATGTGGTTTTGGACATTATACAACATACCATTATTTGTAAAAATGGACAAAGTTTCCTTGCTTAGCTAAAATATGTTGTACCAGCCATCAAGTTTGCCTTCATTTTTACTTTTTTTCCGTTGTTATATATTTAGGGGCATTTAATTGTGTATATTTGTGACTGTTTTCCTAGCCATTGCTTTAACTGAAAAATGGAAGATTTATTCAACCCTCCCATAATCTAGTGTACAATAGTTTGGTAGGAAAATTGTACGCGTAATCTGCGATCCAGAAATTATGCACTGCTGTTAAAAATGATACCATAGAGGAAATCTAGATACGCCACAGCAGCACAGTGTGTTGTATCCTGAAGGCTATTTTGCGGGTGGTTAGGCAGGCCACCCTGGTAGCTTAAAGAGAAAATGAGCACAGAGACAAGTGGCTGAAATTCAGAAAATACCACACGTGTAGTTTATTGATGAATGCTGTAATCGAAAGAGCCATGAGGATTCGTTTCAAGTCATACTGAATCTAACCTCTAATATGAGATGTAACATTTTATTTGATAAACATGTTGAAAATATAAGGTTGTTATGAAGAATACGATAAGTGAAGTAGTTCTGATCTAGGTTTGTGTTTGTTTACCCCCCCCAACAGTGTGCACATGAAGATGTGGCAACGGACTGCAGGCTGGGTCTGAAAGAAGGAAGGCCCTTTTCAGGCATCACTGCATGTATGGACTTCTGTGCCCATGCTCACAAAGACCAGCATAACCTCCACAACGGCTGCACTGTGGTATGTATGATGTGTATGTGTGCATGTGAAAAAGTGGGCAAATGCCTACATGTATACAATATATACCTTGTATATATATCGTATATACCTTGCATATATATTATACAAGGTATTAGTTCAGAATAAAGCTGCCCACAGATTGTAAGGGTTTAACACAGCTACCACGTAAACCTATTAAATCCTGTCCTCTTGTTTTCAGGTTTGCACTCTTACAAAAGAGGACAATCGGCAGATCGGGGTTATCCCAGACGACGAGCAGCTTCATGTGCTTCCGCTTTATAAGGTTTCCCCAGTGGACGAGTTTGGCAGCGAGGAGAATCAGCGCCTCAAAATTAAGACAGGCGCCATCCAGGTACTCAACAGCTTCCGTCGAGAGGTCCGCAAACTCCCGGAACCTGCCAAGTCCTGCCGGCAGCGGCGTTTAGAGGCCAAGAAGGCTGCATCAGAGAAGAAGAACAAGAAGCAGCAGCTAGCAGAGACACCAGAGAAGATGATCAAGAAGGAAATACAGCTTGCAGTTTCCCCACACCCACAGCAAGGCAATAAAGGTAGGAATGCACTGCACAAACAAGCATGTGGAATAATAGGGAATAGTAACGACTTTCTTAGGAAGTTCCATCTGAGTAAATCTTAAAAACCAGTGAAGTAATGAAGATAGTTATTACACTTCGATCCACAGTCCAAAACACCTATTAGCAGGAGGATTAGCCTTGTGCAATTGTCCCCTGATGTGAGTGAATTGTGATGAACTGCCACTCTGTCCAGTGTGTGTTCCTGTTTTGAGCAAAATGATTCTGGGTAAGATGAAGTTACTGAAGATTAATAGATGGTTAATGGGAGATACAAGACATTGTTCTGTTAAGATGCATATTTTTCCATAAATTAGTTTAAATAAATCTGTGAGCGCATCATGATAAATATAAGCCGTGAAAGTTTTAAATCATTTGTTGATTGTTAGGTGTCTTTTGTTTTTTCACTTGTGCTTCTTTGTTCAGTATTCCTTCAAATCTTCTTCTACCTGTTTGTTAATGTTTTTATACTCATTTTACTATTCTCCATCTCCTTTCAGCAATTCCAAAACAAGAGGTGAAGCCCACCATCAAAAAAGAGCTGGTTGGCCGCTTTCAGGCTATGAACGGAGACTTGGATGGCTACTCAGCCCTTGGGAATGGCAAGATGTGTCCTGATCCCTACGGGATGAACGGTGCCTACTCCTTCCCTGGTCCCTATGCAAGAGGTGGCCTGCCTTGTGGTGCCCAACCGTCTGCACCCAGCCCTGTTAATGGCTTCCATCCAAAACTTCAAGGCATGCCATACAATTATTACAACTACCCCCCCAATGCACTTTTGCCCCCTGAGGTCTTGGGCTGTGAGGGTCGTAATGGCACTTGGCCCAAAGCAGAACAGAAACCTGACGTCCAGGGTCTCCAGGCCAGGCTGGCACAAGCATACTTTAACCGACCCGATCAACAGCGACAAGTGGCAGAACTGGCCAACTCTGGGTATCTGAGCCAGTCTGAGCTTTCCCAGAGTCCAGCTCCCCCTAATCGTGCCCCGTCTGCGCCTCCAGAGCAACACCGTGTCACACCAGTCATCAAGCAGGAGCCTATGGAGATGTCACTGTATGAAAACCGGACGGAAGGGCAAGTCCGCAGTTGCCCCACCACACCTAGTGTCACACCTCAACCTAATGCCTGGCCTGGGCACAAGCCCAACGGCAGCTTGGCTTCCAAAGGCTGGGATGGAAATCTCAGACCAGGTCTGGCTCATTCACCCTTCACTCCAGACAAGCAAATGCTCCACCAGCAGCACCGTGCCCAGCCTCAGCATCCTCAGTATGCCCATCCACAGCAGCAGTGGTCCTACCCTGGCACCCCAGTGGCCTCTCCTGCTCCTTCTCACTCTCCAGCCTTGAAAGCAGGCCCATCTCCAGCTCCGTCCCCACATAACTGGGATAGCCCTGCGCCCAGCCCTCAGCCCAAGTCTTGGGGTCCTATAGGGTCTGCAGGCTATGGTCCTGGGGCACTTAGACAAGGTACCCCAGTGGGAGCATTCCCAGACAAGATGCTTTCCCAAGCAGTAGAGAGTCGAGGCTCAACACCCTTGGGGCTCCAGGAGAAGGCCTGGAAGTCTGGTGGAGCTTCAGCAGCAGGAAGCACTCCATCTCCTGCTCCTGAGGGTCGTCTGTTTCCAGATGCCTTGCAGAAGGTGGACGGGCAAGCTTGCTGGGAGAGTGAGGTGGAAAGCCAGGGAGAACCAGAACATGAGGAGGAGGTGTGGTCAGACAGCGAGCACAACTTCCTAGACCCAAACATCGGAGGAGTAGCGGTGGCTCCAGGTCACTGCTCCATTCTTATCGAATGTGCCCGCCGGGAGCTACATGCCACCACACCCTTGAAGAAGCCAGACCGCAGTCATCCGACCCGTATCTCCCTAGTGTTTTACCAGCACAAGAATTTGAACCAGCCAAGCCATGGCCTGGCGCTGTGGGAAGCCAAGATGAAGCTGCTGGCTGAGCGAGCGAGGCAGAGGCAGCAGGAGGCGGCACTTCTGGGCCTCTCGCAGGAAGAAATCAAGGCCTACACCAAGAAGCGCAAGTGGGCCGACAGCGCCTCAAGTACTTCTTCTGGGCAAACCAAGGACAAACGGGAAGGAGTGGTGACACGGATGGCCCCCACACAGCACACCACCACCACGGCCACTGTGTCACCCTATGCTTTCACGCAGCTCACAGGGCCCTACAGTCGCTTTATGTAAGCTCTTGCAGACTGGTGTCTCCTTGTGGCCAGGAGAGAAGAGGCAAATGAAAAAGGAAGCTCACCCTTTCCTTAAATCCTAAACCTCTCCCAGCTTTTTATCCCCTCTCAGACCCCCAGGAGAGAGGAGAGAAAGAGGGGCACTTTTCTCAAATTTTCTTTTCTTTTTTTACCTCAAGTTTTGGTGGCAGTTTGGGAGTCCCCCAAATGGACACGCTGCCTATGGTGCTCTTGTTCTCTCCAACGTGGGAGGGATTCTATAGTTTACCCTCCCTAAGTGAATTTAATGATTCTAATTATTATTGCTATTATCAATATTATGATTGCTATTGTTACTGTTGACGTTGATATTACAGGTATTGTTATTATATTATGAAGATGACTATTTTTTATTTTAATCGTATTGTTTTTCATCAATGTTGTTTTATTACAATGATTGTTTTGAGGGCTTTTTACCTTTTCTTTTCCTCTCTTGATGATGAGGGACTTCCTTGTCTCTGTCAGTCTTGCTTGTTCGATATGAATGTGAGAACAAGCTAATCATAATTTTTATTTTGATTTTTTTTGGCTTTTGTTGAGTGTTGTATTTTCTTTCTCTTTGCCTTCCTCCCCCATTAACTTCTCCATAGCCTACGGCACCTTCACATAACTGCGAGCCATGCTTGTGTCTATGACCTACGCAAGAAACCCTGGAGGAAGGACAGTGTTCATACGAGGGCTAGCTTCATGCTATAATCACAGAATATGTGACCAAAATAAGCGAGGGAAATTCTGGCCTTTTGGTTTTGTGCCACACTTCCATACAATGGAGGTCTTTCCTGGTCCTTCCAATGGTGCTTTTTTCTGTCTTAGCTGTCTACAATTTTGCCCTTGCCATCATGGTGGCAGATGCTGAACCGAGGTGCTCTTGAAATGGCAGAAATACATCTGGATAAGCAACAAGCTGTCCCAGGTGCGACAACCTCTTTGGATGCGCAAGTTTCATCAACCAGTCGGTGCTGACTTATATTCATACGGTGCAGTATCCATTTCTAACCATGAGGCAGCGCTAAGACAGTTCTCCCAGGTGCTATCGCATTTTGGTCCACCTTTTCAATGCCCTAAAGGTGACCCACAGTGGGTCAGGGCCCTGTGCCCTCCAGCAAGCCTGAGCAGTTCGAGCCTGAACTCAGCTGGTGTTTGAGAATTCTCTGAATGCTCTGCTCTTTTCTGTATTGTTCTGGTCGTTCATAATCACAGGGCTGTGGTCAGCATGCTCTGATTTGAGTTTTTTGTTGTTCCTGCACCATTTTTAGAGTAATTATTTTCAGTTCTTATTGTTGCTGTTCAAATAAAACACACAAAATTTTAACTTGGCGGGGGGAAGAGAAGCATGATTTTAATATTTGTTGATCCACTGTGAAATGTTGAAACAGTGAAAACAACAGCTACTGTATTTTAATTAGGTGCGAAAAACGTGATTTTTTTTGGACAGCAATGATATGTATGATCTAAACTGCTCTGTTTGCCAGATTCCTAAACCAGATTAAGCTAAGGCTTAAGGTTAAGAAGAATTTCAGCAGTCACCACTGTGAGTTACAAATTAGTCTAGGACTTTGCTTAATTTGTAGGAACCTGTTCCTCCAGAAAGGCTATCAGTATGGAATGTGTCCGTAGGAAATGGGAGCCAGACAAGCTGAGAAATCTTGAGCTCCAGTCGAACATGGCTCTAGAACTGTTCAGTGAAGCTTCAGTTACTAGAGAGAGAGAGAGAGTGCGGGAAAAACAGAATATCATAGGAGGTTGGTGCTACTAAAAGTCTTTCCATGCCTCTGAAACTACTCCAGAGCTCTTCTTTGTCTCCTCTTGCCCCAAGAACTGCTCTTCCCCAGGTGCTTCTCTGCATTTCGGCACTGTTCAGCACTTTGTGCATGGTGCATGTCTTTGCGTGTGATTGTGTTACAGTAATATTACTGTGTGCTTGAGCAAACATGAGTGTGTGTGTGTGTGGGTGTGGGTGTCTGTGTGTGTGTGCAGTTCCTGGGGGGAGCAAAGGGCTCACCGTGGGTTTATACAGGGCAGTAGACTTGCTTGGTGCTCATAGATGAGAGAGTCTGGTGCTTATGGAGCCGTCCTCTAGTTCTTTACCTCATGTTGAGACGCTGATCCCAGTCCCAACATGCTACTAATACATGGGCGCTACAGACTGTAGGCCTTCTGGGCCTACATCCACATACTTATCTACTTTTTTAATTATTATTTATTACATGATGATGATGATGATGATGATAATGATGAAGATTATTGTTATTGTGCTTGCTGTCATTTTTCTGTTTTGTTTTACTGTTTCATTTTAGACTAATTGTAAATATAGAAGAAAAAAGATTTTTATAAAAGCACTTTTAATCTTGATTTTAACGAGGAGGAAAAAAAACGATAACGGAATATTGACAACTTGAAACCTAGTCTCTTTTTTTGTAGGGATTTCTTTTTTTTTTTTTTTCCTTGGTTCTGCTTATTTTAATGGAATTCTATTGGGAGAGATAGAAGTGTACATAGTTAAATATTTAGGTAAGATTATTTAACTGGTGAGGAATAAATCATGAATGATTCCTTTGCATTTTTTAGTTGTCAGTATGTCAAGCCCTCAACATTAAAGCTACGGTGTCCATAGGGGTCCGATGAGTGCGAGTACATGCATCTAGGGCCAGTGTTTTGTTTTTTCATGTCCAAATGAATCCAGTGATATGAACAAGAGAACGCTGAACCTGGATCAGCTACTTTTTCATTGAAACTCAAATGCCCTGGTGTATGTCCTCTGTACTCAATATACTGCTGTTCTACTTTTTTTGAATAAGTACTGTACTTACTGTACAAATACCTCTGAACAACCACCGATACAGGCTTCCTCTCCCAACAAATGAAACAGAACTGAGAGCAAAACACAACATATGTGAACCGGTGCTCAGAGATGGGAAGGAAAATGTAAGGTTTTGAGTGGGATTACATTATAAGTGAATACAACCTGAAATAGCGGTGGGTGATATGACAATAATATTGCATCAGGATACGTACGTATATGTATCATTGTATTTTGACACACAGACACAATGCAGTAGTAGTGCCACATTTGAAAACAGTGACTATTTATTCCACATTTAATGCAATGTGTGGCTCTAAATGCAATTTAAGAATACTGTTGTGTCACATACTGTGCATTTAAAATATACTTAAAAAGCATATGACACCGATCACAATATGCTATTGTCATATAGCCCACTTCTACCTCTAGGTTTGAGCTAGCCACTGAAGTGATTTTACAATTGGATGATTTTTTAATTTATATTTTTTTAAACTAAAATCAATGGTCTGTTCTATACGTGTTTGGCGCTCTCACAGATGTTGAATGTGATTATGGGGTTGGCTTTTACATCTTTATGACTTTTGTACACTTTGCAGAATCTTTCAAGCAACAGTCTGGAAGGTGTAGAACACTTTTATCATTGTATGGTTCAGGTTCCTGTTTGCTCTAAGCCGCGCTTATATATTGACCGCAGTGAAACATTTTAACCATGGTGCTACCCATCGAGGTCACTGCAGAAAAGCTGCGCCAACTGAAGTGTTGTCGCGATGTTTTTGAAATCATTAATATGATATATGAACCATTTAAACATATTGGAAATGGTGCTGATTTCTTTTCTTCACTTAGTCATGTTTGTGATAATAATTTAAAGCAAAGCACTCAAATATCATGACAGTTCTCTTTTTTTAACCCTCACCCCAAATAACTGAAAATGGTACTTGAAGCAGATATTAAGAATCAATGATATTATACAGGTAGAAAAAAGATGAAACATGTATGCTATGAAGATAAATAGACTGTTAACTTAAATAGATGTTCTGGTGCACAAAGCCAGAAATGCGCTTTTACCCATTTGAAAATATTTTTTCCTCTCTTGGAATGACGTGACCTCTTAGTTACACCCATGCATTCCCTACTCACTCTCACTCAGCACACAAAAAACACACATCCACATATACACAAACACAAACACCCACTCTTACACACTTACTTACACACTTTTATTGCCCCCATTCACTCTGTCAGCACTCAGTGTCCAATCATTGATCATGCCCAGTTTTGAAATAATATTTTAAAAAGACAAAAATGTAAACAAAAAACAAAAACAAACAAAAAATATATGAATAACTGGCAGCTACATTCCTATATGAGTTAAAGATTGCTCTTGGTTCTATTTTTTCATGTCAAGTATGCAGTATGTAAAAAGTGTTTTCTTTTGTTCAGTCTCTCTCCTTGTAGCTGTTTGGTGTATTATGTGAATACATAGTGTATGTGGTAAAGCCCACAATACTGTTTTATGTTCGGCAAAAGTAAAAAAAAAAAATAATAAAAATCATGATTTAAAGAAAAACACATTTTGGTACTTGATTTCTTACAGGATTGGTCTGTTCTACTTTGTTATATATACACGGATCTCTTGCATTTTCCATGTTTCATGTGTTTTGGACAGAAGACATTCCATGAGTGATCATATTTGGTACAGCACTGGGATTTTAAATGAATCACTTGAGTGTTCGATTGCTGCAGAACGGGGAGCGGAGCCAAATAAATGATTCAGTGGACAAATCAAAATGAATTATCTCCTTACAGTTAAAGCTAGAATAAGTGAGTTTGTAGGAACCAGTAACACAGAGAACACTGTACCCCTGCTCCACATTTGAATGTTACAGGGATTTATACCCATCAAGTATATTCTTGACACTGAGTGTGTTGAGGATTTAAGGCTAATATTTTAATGAAAATGCCATGTTTTCTTAATTAGCCAATTTTGCTCTTGTTGCAACATATGTTTTGCTCTAGTGAACCTGGTTTCTTGTTCATTATTCCTGAGTAGTCATGGATCATGTTGGCTCAGTGCGTTAGCTAGAGAGCCATTTGTCACCCATTGCTCTTGGGGCCAAATAGTACAGTTAATAGCAATTTACGTGTTCATGCAGTTCATTTCAGAAGAAATGTTAGATGAGAAGGTATGGATCCACAAACTTTTGTTCATATATAAAGTAGGTCTATATAGGTCCACCATCCACAAAGAGGAATGATAGGGTGTCTAGAAATGATAAGAATAGCTTATCCACTACAAGTTCTTAACAGTGGTGTTGATACATCTAGGGGTCACAACACTCATAGTTAATTTATATACTACCTACAACCACCAGTGAACTTGTATTTGGCTATTGGCTACTTATGTTACAGTGCTAATAGTAGTTTATTTGCACAATGCCGTCCATGTAACATAAATGGCATACATTTTGTTTAGTTATTGTGAAAAACATATCTAATGCTATAATTAGAATGCTAATTAGAAACACAGCATACTCTGTATTGAGAGTTTACATAATAACCACTGAATATTAATATATTTTAAAAATACTGGGACTTCCCTTTAAATTGTTAATATGGCTGTGGTTTTCTAAAATATTTTTTTTTGTTGGAAGCCAGCAAGGCTATATCGCCACCTAGTGTTTGCGGTGGCAGTGAGGGAACAGCGGTGTTCTCCTCCCTCAACCCATGGCTGAGGTGCCCTTAAACGGTTGATCTTTCTGTGATAAAGTTGATAAAGCATTAGGTGTTATATGGCGTATGTTTGATAAATTATTTTGAGAAAGCGAAATTCAACACTTCATAAATCTTGAGCATTTGAATTCATGAAGTTTGGGAGCCACTGTCTTAGCAAATGATGTTATTGTTTTGACTGTGAGGTGGAACACAGCCATACTGCAAACTGACATCAATTTAACCCTTGAAGATCAGTGTCCTTTAAATCTTTAAATTTAATTTGTTTAAATCTCGCAACTCGCAGATGTGATGCTTAAACACACTGATGATTGTCAGTTAATCAGATTGTTTTAATAATGTGTTTATGATTTTATGAAATGTAACCTACATCAGAAGCTGCTGCTGACGTTCGGTGTGCCCTCGTACTTTGCTGAATGACACTGCACTGATAAGCTAATAATCAGTTGGTGTTCAGGGACACAGTCTCATGGAGGCTTCAGAACAATGTGTGTGTGTGTGTGTGTTTGTGTGAAATATTTACCAAATCCTCTCTGCCAATACCAAACAGCGTATTCTGCCATTGTCTCGTTTGGTGTTTGTTGGACTAGATGGTTGAAATTTGAAGAAACAAGACATGTTGCTAATTTAACAATTTACTCATTTAACAAACAGGAGCCTCAGTACCGTGTGGAAGAACAACACACAGCCACAACAGCGTGGCACCTCCTCCTCATGCTGGTCACCGGCCTGGTCACCCACTGCTGTGGAATGGCATCCCATTCTTCAACCAGCATTTGTCACAAGTCAGCTAACGTGGTTGTGTTGGTCACTCTGGCACGAAGAGCACGCCCAAGCTGATACCACAAGTGTTCGGTGGGGTTGAGGTCAGGACTGCTGTCAGGCCATTCCATCCTCTCACCTCCCAAATTCTGGAGGTAGTCTCTGATAAACCGCACTCTGTGAAGCATTGTCATCTTAGAGGATAGATTTCGGTCCCAGACTGTGGAGATATGGGTTTGCCACTGGTTGCAGGATTTCATCTCGATATCTCTCTGCATTGAGATTGACTCCAAAGATAACAAGCCTTGTTTTTCCAGTGAGGGAGATGTCATCCCATGCCATCACACAAAATAAGCTGTTGGGGAAATTAACAGGCTTTCCAACGGTATACGAGTTGTTGCTAAGAAGCATTGTTACAACAAAGAAATAATCTACCAAACACATATTTCCTTACTTTTTGTGCTATGTTTACTATTGCTATTAGTTCCCTCAATCCAGAGAGCACTGTTCCATTGATCTTAGCCCAGTGATGGGAGTATTTAAATCCTTTTACTTCATGTCTGATATCTGGTAATGGGCTTGCATGGACATTAATCTTGAGCATCAGTCTCGTGTTCAGCTGCTATAGACCATCCCATACTGGCCAGTGCTTTTCATGAACATGTAAGGTACATTATTTAAAACTGAGCAATGTTTTCTAAAGTGACTGACCTGCATCCAAGACCTTTGTTAAGAGAAGGATTAGTTGCAGCATACTATGGTGTATTATTCTGTGTGTCCACATGATGGCAACAGAGTCATGAGTGTGTGTATTATATACAAACTCCATTTCTCAGAAAGTTGCAAAAGGTAAATAATACAGTATGCAGTGATGTGCAAACATGTTAACCATATATTTAATTAAATGTGATATAAATACCACAGGGCGGCACGGTGGTGCAGCAGGTAGTGTCGCAGTCACACAGCTCCAGGGGCCTGGAGGTTGTGGGTTCGATTCCCGCTCCGGGTGACTGTCTGTGAGGAGTTGGTGTGTTCTCCCCGTGTCTGCGCGGGTTTCCTCCGGGTGCTCCGGTTTCCTCCCACAGTCCAAAAACACACGTTGCAGGTGGATTGGTGCCTCAAAAGTGTCCGTAGGTGTGAGTGTGTGAGTGAATGTGTGTGTGTCTGTGTTGCCCTGTGAAGGACTGGCGTCCCCTCCAGGGTGTATTCCCACCTTGCGCCCGATGATTCCAGGTAGGCTCTGGACCCCCCGCGACCCTAAATTGGATAAGCGGTTACAGATAATGGATGGATAAATACCACATTTTAAAGTTTAAAACTGAAAAAAGTTTTTTTCAAGTGTTTTACCATGTTAACATGTCTGTGTGATGTTGTTCATGCTAGATCATTATCATGAGTGAAATAAGCAGTTACTGCAAAATAGCTGAACATTTTGAAATTTGAAGTTGCCATGCTCCAGACAGTATCAAATGGGTGGATTCAGACAGCAGAGTTTCTGACACCATACACTGCTCTCTCAAATGTTGGGGGAGAGAAGGGCCTCTAAGCTATAGGCAAGTTGTAGAGGGCTGATTTGTGTGTTCTAAATGAAAGCAAATGTGTAGAGTTAAATTAACGCCATTTTTAAGGCATAAAACTATTTTGGTAACACATTACATTACAGCCCGCTAATTACTGGGTAAGTACAGAGTAAGTACCTGTTAAATAAGCTGTAAGATAATAAGTAAAAGTACTGAGTAAGTAAAGTGTATGATACTAGAAATGATACTAGAATCTTACAATTCATTTCATCATTTCCTCATGAATTAGCTGTGTTCATATAATGTCTTAATACATATCGTCTAAACAGTGTAAAATATCTCTGAAGTATGTGATGATGATTATCGTGCTAAATCACGTCCTGAACCTAATGAGTACAAAGCACCATGAAACTCTCTTAATGAGAGAGTTTCATGTAGTTCTGGATCACAATTACCATTCCACTCATTCATATAGAATAAGCAAATAATACGCAAAGACTTACATTTCCTGTTTTTCTCTAGAGATTTTATAAGCTTTGCATGACGGATTGTAATCTTAAACAGCTGAATTCAAATTATGGGGAGTATCTTCCAATTACTTGTCAACACTATACACTGATCAAGCGGAACATTACAACAAACACAGTGTACATTTCCCCATCTTCAGCAGTAGTTACAGGCTGTCCATCTGTTGTTTTGCGTACTTTGCTAACTTATTTCATCCTGTTCTACAATAATCAGGACCATCACAGGACCCCCTCAGAGAGCAGGTATTATTTGGTTGTGGGATCATTCTCAGCGCTACAGTGACCCAGACATGATGGTAGTCTGTGGGTGTGTGCTGGTATGAATGATCAGTTTGTAAACATGGTGTCCACTCACTGTCCACTCTATTAGATACACTTACCCTGTTGGTCCGCTTTGTAGATGCAAATTCAAAGACAGTAGCACACTCTAGTCATCCTCTACTCCTTCATCAGTGACACAGGACACTTTTGGGTGGATATTTTTGTTGGCGGAATAATCTCAGTCCAGCTGTGACACCGAGGTGCTTAAAACTCCAGCAGCACCACTGTGCCTGATCCACTCATACCAGCACAACACACTGAGACATCACCACATCAGTGTCACTGCAGTGCCTTGCCCTGTGGTTGTTCGATGGCCATAGAAGACAGTCAAAGGTGGCAGAGCAACAGATGGACCACATTCTGTAAATACAGAACTACAAATTTAACCTTCATGGTTAGTGAAACTAATAAAATAGACAATGAGTGTAGAACTAGAAAATATATTTCAGGTCAATATAAACTTGCAGTCATAAGAACTGTTCGCACACTAACACACAACTCACACACTGACAGCTTTCAGTTATTTCTATGTTTATTCTACCTATACATACAGGATATTGTCATTCCATACAGATGATGTCCCAACAGAATAAAATACCACAGTTTTAGGCAGTATGTGATTAATTCATAATTCATATAATGACTTATTGTTGGAGCGTTTATATGCATAAGGTATAGCTGGATCCGGTAAATAATTTGTCAAACTTGTTCAATCAAATCTCTCTGAATGGCTTTGTTTATGATTTAATTATTTAGCGATAAAAAATGTTTTCTTTTAAAGAGATTTATTCAGTTAATCAGTGTAAAATTCTGAAAACCCTCTGCGCTGTGACTAAATAAACACAGATGAACTCTTTTTAAAGTGAATGTAGTAACTCGTACTTGCACTGTGCTGAGAAGCTCTGGAACTTCAATAATGCACCGTGGATAAAACTGGGCAGAGGGGAATATCTTAGCTGACCATGTCAGGATAGAAAGAGATTAACCAGAATCAGGACCAGTGACGGCTTAGTTTATCTTGCTCCCGTTTTTATCACTGATATGAAGGCAGTTTCTGTACGTATGCCAGTTCAATTCCAGTCTGGTTGAGATCTTGGGACTGGCAAGGATTATGGCTTAAACCACTGATGTAAGAACAGCCAAGTACAAACTTATTCATTTCAGCTGATACATGACCTATTGATGAATAATGGTTTATGATAGCAGTACTGAAGAGATGTAGGTTGTTAGAAATTGCCTGGAACAATATGAGATAGGGGACAGTGAGCAGAAGTTTGATTGCTTTGCATTAGTACCTGTGCAATGTGGGAAGAGTTGGAAAGCAATTTAGGGAATTTTTGAATGAGGACTTATTTGGGGGATGGAGGCAAAGGAAAAATAGTGGTGGATGTAAGAGAAGCAGGTAATGAGGGCTGAGCAGAGAAGAAAACCATTGAAATGAGTTCATTCAACTAGATCAGAGGCTGGCACTTTCAGTTTTCCTCTTCAGAAAGGAGAGCTTGGGATGAGCAAATATCTGAATCTTGGCTTCCTTAGTTCTCCCCAGTTTTTGTTCAGGGACATCTATCAGCCAGGGGGTAACTGGGAAAGATCTTGCTGGCTTGGAGGAGAGAGGGCACAAAAGGTTATTTGAAGAAAAAAAGGTTTCTTCAAGGCGTTGAACCAAAACATGAGGAAGGGACGGGTAGCAGTTTGCTGCATGAGCAGAATGAAATTAAAGGCAAGATGTAGACAGGAAGAGCAGTGAGTCAGTTGGGGTAGGTCTGCTGAAATGTGTCACGCACTGTGTCAGAAGATGGCTGGTAGAAAATGAGTAAGGTTATATTGGTTATACTGTCGCTATACTGCCTTCTAGACTCAGTCATGTTCTTTACCAATACACTACCTGCACAAAAGTAACCAGACTTAATAATACATTTAAAAACAGAGTATTTGCTGTTCACCTCAATGATATCAACTACAGTAGCATTAACTGCCTTCTGTAAATCTTCTTTACATAATTTGTAGCTTGTCTACACTGTTAAAAAAAAATGTTCTTCAATGCCTCTATATTAAAATGAAAGTTTTTTCAGCCAAATGATTGTGTGTTGTGTATAAATGTGAGTGTTGGAAAGTGATTAATTTCATATTAATTCTATATTATATTCCGATTCTCTTATAATTTGTTTTAGGTTACTGTGAACACTTTCAGAGTTGTTTGTCTCTTCTCTGCCTGTGTATCATTGGTTTATAACCTAGATGCTTGGGCGGGGGAGTAACCAAGTCGTGACCAAGAAACATCTCTGTAAACTTTTCCATCTCTACTTTAAAATAAAATATCCCAACTCTCTTCACACGCGCGTGACTCTGTCTAATTCATTCTCAACAACCTCAACCAACATCTCAATCCAACATGAGAGATACATCTCACACACACACCATTTTCAATTTCTCCCTAGGCCATAATCTTTAATGTCAATGTGAAGGTTTGATTGACACATCATATATAATTAACTATGTACTTCTTTATTTACTTCTGTATTTCAGCTCCTGAAATGGAGACACATTGTATAGAATGTAAAGTCAGTAAAAAAGTACAGAGTTAATTATATATACAGTTATAAAATATAATGAATTTGTGTGTCAATCAAACCTTCTCATTGACATTAAGGATTAAAAGGCTTAGGGAGAAGGGGAATATGTTGTTGTTGTGGCTTTCTGTCTTGCTTACTTGACCCTTGGGTCTGACAGCTATGAAGTGTTGAGAGTGAGAGATCAAACCGTGTGTGTATTTGTAGTGTTTCAGGGTCAGATCCAGCACAAGCCCAGTGAAGGTGCTACCTTCTGGCAGGGAGCTCACATGTTCCCACACAACCAGACAGGCCCGTTAAGTCCTCGTGCCATTAGGCAGTATGTATTTTTTCTTTATTTATTTTACTGTCCTGACATATATTAACAGAACAATGTGATCAAAAACAACTCATTAGCTCTGACTCACTCAGACTAACATAATGTCTGAGGTTGAGGTTGAGAAGTAGCTGAATATTTAATTTTGGAATGTTTTTGAAAAGGAAAGGCTTGGCCAAAAAAATCAATGTTGCATTTGTAAAAACAGACTCCTTTAGTCCAAAAACGTGTTGATCTGCCAGATGTTTGGTGTAGTTTGCATTTTTACTTTTGTACTAGAGATTTGAGGCTAACAATAACCATGTTGTTTATGGGGGAATTAAAGAATCTAAATCACTTTTCAGTGCATAATTTGGGGATCCGGAGCTACTACCAACCCACAACCTGTGAAATACGAACACCAGATCAGTTTCTCTCTCTCTTTTTTTAATAAAATCATCTATATATGTTTTAATTATGAGTTATTCTGATTTGTGCCACTTCATACCGAGATTTCAGAATTGTCCCATTTCCTTGTCTGTATTTCTCCAATGACAGCACTGGACACACATTTATGTGAGCGCACAAATACAAGGCTAAGAGGTTAAATGGAGTAATGAGCACAGAGAAAAATATAGACCTTCAGGTTGAACTGAGTTGTGGCTCATTCTCATTTACAGGAGCAGGTGCTGAAACCAGTCACTCCCAACATGGCTGTTCAGACAGACCAAGAAAGTATTGTGTTGTTTGATTCTTGTGATATTTTAACCATAGCATGTCACAGATATTTCATTAAAATCCCAGAGGACTGTGTTAACTTGTGGAAAAGGAGTATAATATGTCCCCTTCCAGTAATCTCAAATAGGCTTGCTTATGTGACACTGTGTGACATATTATTATTATTATTATCATCTATAAAACATTTACAAATTCCAGGCTTTTACTGCTTCGATGGAGTTTATTTATGTGGTAGAGCACTTGATGCCCTATTATATAAATATTTGCTAGATTTTTATCATCTCCCATCATTAAAAATATTCAACAATGTCTATGGTATGTTAATGACCTTTTACCACACTTTACTTCTGAGGATTAATAAGGATATCACAGTAAGTAAAAGGCAAATATTATTACATTCATAGATGGCCTTAAACCATGCTAAACTTGTGACATGATAATATCATACAGACCAGGAAAATTTTGGGATTCCTGAAAAGATTTATTTTGGTTTGAACAATGGAGAGATCAGGGGTTAGTAGCCATTACACAAGAAATGACAATGGCATCTGAGAAAAAAAAAAACAATACAATTTATTCTCTCAAAATTCCAACTTAAATATGCAATACCTTGGTAAAAAAAACATGACTGAACATCTTCATATGCTGGTTATATTAAAGTGAGGCACCATAATATTTAAATTAATTTAAAATATGAAATACAGATAGATTAATTTACAGCTAGAATATTTCTATTTTTATAGATATTTTCCACATTACTATCATGATTATTATCAATTATATATTTTTGTATATGTGTGAGAATTATACAATTCTCTTTATTTACTTTTATTTAAAATAAATAAATAAATAAATATATATATATATATATATATATATATATATATATATATATATATATATATATATATATATATATAATTTTTGTATTTATAATTTTTTGGTATTAATTATCATTATTATTAAATGCTCCCTGGATTATTATTACTCAGTTATTAGAATAATTATTATAATCAG
This sequence comes from Hoplias malabaricus, assembly GCF_029633855.1. Classification (NCBI taxonomy): domain Eukaryota; kingdom Metazoa; phylum Chordata; class Actinopteri; order Characiformes; family Erythrinidae; genus Hoplias; species Hoplias malabaricus. Next base: position 10,537,614 of record NC_089820.1, on the reverse strand, counting down.
TAATTTGAATAGAACATGCATTATCTCAATCCTACTGTGACCCAATGTCACACCACTTTTATAAGGACATTTATTCTGAAGGAAGTATAAGAAATAAGACATATAGAAACATTTTCAAGTCTCACACCTTAGTGCTCCTTGCTTGTTACACGTGTTCCACTGAAACACCTGTTCCACATTTATTTATTTAGTTAGTTTTTTTTCACACCTCCTCCAGTTGTTCTTTGCTAGGCTATTTTACTTCTGCCAGAGCCCTTCTTTACTCTTAGTCTACTCTACATATATCTGAACTGAACTCACCAGATAAAGCATGGATATCCACAACTGGTACATGCCATGGTTTTTTTTTCAATTATGCAATGGACACTCACTTTCTTCCTGTAGACATGCCTAATGGCATTCAGCTTCAGCCCAGATTCTCCATATCTAATCCAATGACACATGAATAAATTACAAAAACATCCCAGACAACGAAGAGAAAAGATATGCTTGTAGTGCAACCGCATTCTTTTGATCTATTTGTTTGGCAAGACTGAATATAAGTTAATGTCATGTATTTGAAAATGCTGAAGATGAAAGAAAAGACTTCACTTAACCACAGTGATTCTTCCCGTATTTGACGGGGTGTGAGTCAACTGTGTCTCAGATCTGTTTTCAAACTTCTGACACCTTGAACTGCCCCTATACTTCATCCTTTCATGAACATCATCAAAGTTATGATGCCATCAAAGCCTTATGGCAAGAATTGGGACATTACTCGGTAAGTACAAATTATGTACCTGTTAAGTAAGCCGTAAGATAAGTACTGAGTAAGAAAACGGTATACTAGAAATATGTTGTTATTACTGGTATCTTACAAACATTTTACAAATAAAGCACACCTTATGTACAGAGTAAGTACCTGTTAAGTAAGATGTAATAAAATGTAAGTACAAAGTAAAGGGTATGATAATAAAAGAGGGTGGTTATTACTGTGTATCATTTTACAAATCAGGCACATTATTTTGTTCCAAATCCATTGTTCTTCTCAGCATAATTAAAGATTACAAAACTGAATTAAAATATTACAGTTTATGCAAGTGTCTATTACTGTCATGTTTTATGAATAAGGAAGGCAGCTACTATTTTGAATTCACTGCAGTTCTGAATGTAATTATTGATCCTTTAAAATGATTTAGAGTGCACATACAGAGAAGGACATGGTCAGTTACTTTCATTACAGGCATTGAGAGAGTTTCATGGTGCTTTGTACTCATTAGGTTCAGGACGTGATTTACCACAATAATCATCATCACATACTTCAGAGATATTTTACACTGTTTAGCCCAGGGGTCGGCAACCTTTACCACTCAAAGAGCCGTTTGGACCCGTTTCACACAGTAAAGAAAACACGGGAAGCCACAAAACCCTTTTGAAATTTTACATGAAATAACACGGCATATAACAGGGTTTTTTGTTTTGCCTTTGTGCTATGTATAAACAAACTATACTGTGTTACATTTATGAAATTAATGAATGACTGCAGAAAATGAAATAACATTTCTGCATGCAACAAAACATTTTTAACTCCGAAAAAAGACGTTGTGTTGACGGTTAAGTAAAATACTCAATGTCTATTTGAGTCCTTGTAGTAATGAGGGAAAAAAAACGCCAAACTTAAATTATCCACTGGCAGTAAACAAACATGCTGTCCTCTCTCTGCGTGACGTCATCCTTTTACTGGCGCCGTGCAGTCAGCTGTCGAAAAGTTCAAGAAACCGCACACTGGCGGGTGTCGCACATTGGAAGTTGTGACGTGTATGAAGAGCCACAAAATATTTTAAATATTAAAATATTTTAGATGTTACAAGATCGCCATAATCTTCATAGAATTACATTTTGAAAATGAACGAACTAAAATAAAATACATTTTAATTAAATACTCATTATTTTCAAAAGCTGAGCCGCATCAGAGAGATCAAAGAGCCGTGGGTTGCCGACCCCTGGTTTAGCCGATATTAATTGTGGCAGTATATGTACAGCGCTGACTAATGATGAAATGGGTGTTTCTCTTCTACTCTCTTCTACATGGGTACAGCAATGAATATGCATCTGTTTTCTTCCAAACTTTCCTGCTTTGTCAGCTCAGAAGACTATCCTTTGGGTCATCATCTTCACACAAGAGGTCCTCGGCATATATCAATCCTTTTATATATTTAACATTCACTGAACAACACAGCACATTCTCCAGTGTTAAATCAATACTATTAGTGTTAACCTAACACTGAGAGTGTTAAATTAATACACTAACAGTGTTAATTTAACACTAATAGTGTTGATTTAACACTGGTGAATTTGCTGTGAACCCAGACAAAATAAATGTGCACTCTCTAGACTTACCCATAAGTGTTATATGAGTACAGCTTAGTTCCCAGTACTTTCCTGTAACTTACCCATAAGTATTGCACTGCCTATATTACAGGGAACAGAAATAGAGGAAAGTACAGGGTACTATCTATATGTATGCTTAGAATTTCAATAGATTCTGAATTGTAGTTACATGCCTTATTTGTAATTTGCTATATACCTGGTAATAAAAGCATACATCTACTCTCATACCCTTAACTCTGCTTATTTATTACCCCTAATGTGTCCATGTAAAATGTTTATAAGAAACAATTACATCTATTATCAAACCCTTTACTTACTCTTTATTTATTTTATCTTACGGCTTACTTAACAGGTACTTACTCTGTACTTATGGCATGCCTCATTTGTAAAATGTTTGTAAGATACCAGTAATAACCACATATTTCTAGTATCATACCCATGACTTACTCAGTACTAATTTTATCTTCTGGCTTACTTAACAGGTACTTACTCTGTACTTACCCAGTAATTAGTGGGTAGTCATTTAAAGTGTTACAGCTTATTTTTACAGTTAATCTAAAAGAGGACAATTCTTGATCATGTTTTGTAATCTACTGAACAATGTTAATCAGTCCTAGATCAACCTAAAACAAGCATACTTACTGGGTCAGTGGAATCGATGACTACTAAGGTACTGAAATATAGTTTTGAATGACTTAGTTTTGAATTCCTGGATACACTGAAAAAAAACACTGAAAATGCGTCAATCAAAAAGACTAAATTTCCACAAAGTACAATTTTCTAACCCGAAAAAGTCACTTTAATGTATAACAGTTCATACCTGAACACACGAGGTAAGGGCAGTATTAGTGCAAGCACATGCAGACTAGTGGCGGTTGCTCTAAGACTGCAAGGGAAGCTCAGCTTCCCCAAAAATATAAAAAAATAAGTGATCAAATATATACTGTTGTGTGTACATGTCATTGAATAATTATGCACTACAACGCGCTTAACTTTTGTTCAGAATCAGCTTCTTATCACTGGTAAAGACGCGGCTTTCCTCTCAATCATTCCCGCAGCTTCACAGTGCTTTAAACAGCATCCACAGAGTTCAATAGCGAAGCAGGGAAACGAGACGAGTCATTGGATAAATGCTGGGCTTTGTCCCGCCCATCGGACGCTCAGTGTCTCTGGGGGTCTATGGGGCAGTGGGCTGGCCCGTACACTCAGCTTCTGCATGATGATTGGATGATCTGTCTGAGGCTGAATCCCTTTTTGATTGACAGCGAAATGAGCGAATCAGCGATCCTTTGGTGTAAAGAGCCGTGGGAGCACAGGCGGACACACTTCACATGGGCCAAGGCCGTTTAAGCAGCCTAGCTTAAGACGCCTTGTTGGTACGACAGGGTCACAGATCATTTTCTTGAAAAGGAACGGAGGGTAGAATTTACGTATAAATAACCCGACACATTTTATGATGTAGGCCGAAATTGAGCTTCCCCTCCTTGAAAGACCAGCATCCGCCACTGATGCAGACACTCTCTCTCTAGCCTGCTCAAAGCGGAAGAAAACCGGCAAGAGACAAATCGATTTTTATTTAATTAGGCACTGTTTACACAGAAAACTCTAAAAAAGACTGTAATATTCAAATATCGAACAGTATTACAGCTCGATAAGAACATATTTAGATATTTACAACCGGCTTCAGAGCTTAAATAACCCTTTTATTAAGGGAGAGAGTTAAATTGCCCGCTTTCCCATTCAGCATACACTATGCATCTGAGGAAAGCCCTTGAAAAGGCGCGATATATAGGCTCTGCGCTGCACTAATTAATGCCCCACCTACAACCAATGGTAGGAACCAACAAAAGGAACCATATACTCTAATATCACATTTCTTTGTTAAATCTTAAAGCTTTAGTGAAGTTCACTTCTACCTCACTCAAATCCAAAATTAATATGAAATAAAATACACAAACATTATTATCATGGCTACATTAGCACCAGGGGTAACAAAACACATGTATACAATTTTTGTGCAGTGACCTAATTTACCATAGTAGCCTGCCTTCAGCCAGGTCAGTAAAGTATTTACAGTGTGCTACATGCCATTATCCTTTATTCAGATATGTGTGGAGAAATTCTGTAAAATTATTTATTCAGTGAAGTTCCAATTTAAAGAAGTGTCTAATATTTTGAAAAAAAAATTGAAAACTGTACTAATAGAAAGCCCAATTCATTTTTTTACAGAAACTGGCCACAGGTTCTTTTGTGCAAACTGGCTGTCAAACTGAGGTAAGTGTAATGGATTTTTTTTGTTTGCTTGTTTTGTTTTGTTTTGTTTTTTTCCTCCAAGAAGCAGATGTGTGTTTCTGGCTTTCTATTATTGTTCTTTTGTTCGAAATTTCAATGGATGCCATTCTTAATACCCTCTGTGCCGTAAGCAGCCCTTCAACATCCACAAGCCCTTTAACATCCACATAAAACCTGGCTGCAACCCTTGGTCCTCTATAAGATTGCTGACCTTTGCACAAACTGAATTCTTCTCCAATTTTGGCTCCCAAGGTTCTCCAAATAAACCTTGAGGGTGGCTACAATATGGTCTGCTTCCCCTGCAGCCTTGGCGCTGTTCTATATAGAATAGCACAGACCATAGAAAAGTAAAAAAAAAAAAAAAAACATAGGATAGGAAAGTGAAAGGAATGTGTTCTGGGCATGTTTGCTTTCTGTTCGACTCCTTGAATTAACACTGAACAAGCTATTTATTCAGTTTTATACACCAATTGAAAAAGGCCAATTGAAAAGTTTGGCCAGTGTGTGCCCTTGGTCAAATTCCTTGTTTTGTTGATTTTCAGAGTTATAATATGTGCAAAAACTCTGCATACATCTACATAGTTTAGCACATATTTGAGATAACATTCCGTTTTATTGCTCAACATGAAAAACTGCAATTATTTACTGTTTATTGGCTGAATAAACATCATACCTAAAAAACATCCAGGTAGGTGTGAGGGACTATAAATGTAGTCTAAAGTACTAGCTAGTTCTGTAGCTATTTCATCTTATGTAATCATGGGGTCATCATTTGCTTTGACTTCAAACATGTTCATACACACACACACACACACACACACACACACACATTTGGGCCTCATTCATGAAACGCGAGCAGTACAACTTTGCGCGTAAATTGTCTGTAAATCACTTTTATTTCGTAAATATCCGGAGTCATCAAAATGTTTGTAGGTACGAACAAAATTTACATATGCTCCTGAAAGTTTCATTTAACATGACTGAATGTTAAATAAAAGTTAATTAAAAAGTAATTAAAATGCACTAACTAAATAAACTATAAATTAATTACTAATCAAACGAAATTTCACAAAACTGTCCGGTTCCTAATACAGCTGTTATTCAGAGCAACATCCAGTAGCTAAAAAACAATTGCTTGCTGAATGATTTTATTTATTTTTATTTTTTTTTTCATTTCTCGTGTAGTAAAACCTTTAATAAATGTGGATTACTGCAATATAAACGGGGATTTGGTCTGTAACCTGTGTCAAGAGCTGCTGCTGATAAACAGACAGCTCTGCAGAGAACTTCAACGTCTTTGGAGACGATCCTGGTTTAGTGATGTCTCTGTTCAGTTCACTATCGAAATCCATTCTTTTGTACGTGTGCAACATTTTAGAACCCCGTACTGTTCCCGAACCTGTGCAGGGGCTGTCCACGTCTGGCTCCTTTGACACTGGGAGGTTTAAATGTTAAGCCCTCATCCAAGCATCATCGCAGGAATTGAGTCTCGTGCGTTTATTCTGTGCCTTTAACTTCCGTGCAGCTTCCCCCACAGAACTGTGCAGCTAACTTCAGTGAACGTGCAGTAGTGTGCAAACGTCATAGGCCCCTAAAATTATTATTTAAAATAATGTATCTTCTAAATAAGAGTGGTGCTTACAATTATATGCAGTTATAAATACAAAATTTTATTTTCTAAAACTATGTGTGCTGTGAAAAAGTGTGAAGATAAAGGTTTGTATTCAGATGATTTTCTTGATCGTATGAATTTGTGAAATCAACAGCACCTTTATTTGGCATAATGAAGTATAATAACTTCAAATAATTTGTGGCGCGAAAAATGAATAGCGCTGAGGTTGGTGCGAAGTGCATTCTGGGATTTCTGACCCTCACAATTCTACAGAAGTAACGCCCCAGTGCATCTGCGATATTACGGGCGGAGCACGAACACATCCGGGGATTTGAACCGTACTTGGCTAGATATGGATTTTTAAACAGAACAGTACTTGGGCTGAGAGTGTATGGAATCAGATTTGTGCCAAAAATAATCGCACTTTTTTTTTTTATCTCAAACGTGAAACTTATAGCTTGCAAACAAAATATCCATCTCTGACCTTTGTGCTCCATGACTTTTGTGCGCCTGATCCCTGAGTTTTGCGAGCAGTTTTGGCACAAAGCTCTCGCGTGGGCGGGACTTCTCAGAGGTGCCTTTCCATTGGCTAATGAGTTTTGGGTGACAACTCAGTGCCCAAGGCATTCGTTGCAGCTCAGTAGCGGAGAGAAAGGAAAGATTTCAACATCAAAGAGTGAGTAATTTTACACAAAAACGAATTCTCTTTTTACTTTACTGTTTTAAAAAGATGAAATCAATGTAAATATCAATGTAATCAAACTCCGGCAATCAATGTAAATATTGAGGTAATGTTCTGTCTAAAACGAAACATTAAAGATTTTACTGTGAATACAAACCTGTTTGTCTCTCGTTATCAGACACTGATCCGAGGTAAATGCACACTGATGTCTGTTTGCTCAGGATGAAACAGAATAAATGAGCGTTTATTATTATTCATGAGTACTTGAGCCTCTGTTCAGAATCCTATCGTGTAGTAATATAGTGGGTCTTCACTTTTCCATAATCGCTGTTAGATGGTTTAAATGACCAAAATTTATTTTGAAGATCACAGTTAATCTGTTTTTAACAAATGCCTTTTGTGCATTTTATTACAGGAGGAGGTCTCAGAGAAAAGAGAAACATCACAGACGAGAGTGTTCCTGCTCCTTTAATGACTACAAATTTAACAAAGTTGTTTCAAACGTCTGCAAAGTCCACTGTCATTTTTGGATTTTGAGAGGAAATGTGAATGATTAATATATCAATAATATATATCAACAATAATGAATTATTAATAATAACGATGATTATTAATACTAATATTGATAAACAAGAAGTCAAAATGTTCTAACAGTATACGGTTCAAGTATACCAATATGAAATATATATATATATATAATATTATGAAAGAAGAAATTAATTAAATATCAGAGCTATTCAGCAACGTAAATGTTCATATGCGTTATATTCTGCAAACGCGGAGTCCCAACGAGGAATACACAGTCGTGAACAACGTTCAGGGCACTGAGTTGTCACTCAAAAACTCATTAGCCAATAGGAAGGCAACCCTGAGAAGTCCCGCCCACGCGAGAGCTTTGTTCTAAAACTGCTCGCAAAACTCAGAGATCAGGCGCACAAAACTCAGAGAGCTCGCGCACAGAACTCAGAGCTCACGCACAAAAGCCATGGAGCACAAAGGTCAGAGATGGATATTTTGTTTGCAAGTTATAAGTTTTACGTTTGAGATAAATTGAGGCGTATATGAAACTACCGCAACGTTTTCGGGAATTTCCATGTCTTCGTACATTACGCGCAGTTTGCTCATGGTTTTTATGAAGGTTTCATTAATGAGGCCCATTATGTTTAAGGTAAAATATTCTGACATGTGGGCAATGTAACTCACCATTCATGTCAGACCAGAGGCAGTGAAACCTGCACATGTTTCAGAATGACAATTCATTCAATTTGGCCAAAAGCTCCTCTAAATGTAATTCCTGCTTTTCTTTTTAGATCCCTGCACTCCCAGTGTTAAAAAGCGAGTACAATACCAAGTTGCTCATTGTGAGGAGAGTGGGACCGATGTGAATGGAGAGCAGTGATCACAAACAAAGCAAACACAAGCAATGCATGCAGAGCTGTCCCACTCTCCTCAAAGACCAAAGCCTAAAGTTTGTAGGCCATTACACATTTGCTTAGAGAGAAACAGAAATGGCATCACAGCTTAGAGGAAGCAGACACAGTGGCCATAAATTACATAATACAATAAACACACACACACACACACGACAAGACAAAAAGACTTACCAGAACAGACCCTCTAACTCTTCTTTCAAAGCACAGGATTTCAGAAATGCAAACAAATTCTAATAAAAAACATTGTATAGCACCAGAGTAACACAAGCATTGTATCATCTCCCAAACAGCACTGGCCAAATGTGACATTTTGGAGCAGCCACACACGTAATATAACATGTCCAGTGCCAAATGTAGGCTAGATGTAAAGATATAAAGCTTCTCATTTTTATGCCACTGTGGAACTGCATTCTGTGAAGTGATGGAGCTCCATCTAATACCAATGGGATGTGCCAAGTGCAAACATTATTTTTCCTTACAGTTTCACACTGGGTTCTTTTCAACATTGAGTGCTTTGAGTTGAATGTTTTTGAACTCTTCGCCCAGAGGGCACCTCTCCCAATAAAGACAACAGAAAAAGGCACCTAGGTTTGGAAAAAAGATATAAAAAGGATCTGCTGTGAAACACCGCATGTTCCTGTGGCTTCATTCATTCAAATCCTCATAAGTATATTCCAGCATCTACAAAGACTTTCTGAGGAATAGAAGCTATTAAATTAAATTAAATGTGCTCTTATTGTTTTTGCACAACATACAACAACATTGTGCCTCTGCATTTAAACCATCTGGCAGTGAACACACAGACAGACAGACAGACACACACACACACACACTATTGCGCTTGGAACAACGAGTGTACACATACACACACCCAGTCTGCCATAGCAGTGCCTAGAGAACAGTAGGGGGTTAGGTGCTTTGCTCAAGGTGGATGTTGTTTCTTCACTCTGTTTGCCTCTAGTTGTCCGGCCAGTCAAGATCAGCTTTGGGCTAAAACTCTCTGTTATCACCTTAGACAAGTGGAGGTGCATGATGGATGAGAGCCCCTGACAGGTGGGCTCTAGACTTCATATTGACATGCGAAAATCTCCTCTTACCTACTGCACTGCTCAAGAAAGTAAATGTTGTAAGAAATCTCTGGATTTCTTGCTTTCACAATGTTGACCAGGGCATACATAGAGGAGGCTGCCAAACGCTTCCATGCTTGCTTTAAACATTCATTATCTTAGAGCAGCATCTCTGCCAACAGACAAGCTAGCCTCATGTTTTTGAAGCATGTTAGTGTTGCGTGGGCCAAAAGTGAAGCGCTTGTGCATGTCTTGAGGCCAAATTGAAGGATCAAAAATTAAAAATGAAATAATCTCTTTCCTGTAATTATCTTCACTGTCAAGCTTGAAGAGACAATAGTCTAGTGACCACCACAAGTTCAAATTTGCATTTAACAATAGTTAAATTCTCATGGTGGAATCTAATGGAAGTGAACTGCAAAATACCCCTCTTTTCTTATAACTTTTGGCCTCCTTTCTCTCTTTCCAGTCTCCAGCATTCTTGCCTAGACAACACAATAGAATTGGTGCAGTAAGGTCACTCTCATCAATTTTAGCCACTTGAATTTGAATGGTGATAGCCTCCATATTTTCAACATTCTGTGACAATTTCATTCTCATCCAATATCTTTTTGCTCTGCTCTGTTTGTTCCCACCAAAACCAACTTTTCCACTCACCCCTATTTGACATGCTATCAACAGATCTAGTGCACTAGTACACCAGCATCTCAAACCAAAACAGATGTGCTGTATTCAGCCACACCATTCGCTTTAACCATGCCATTTCCTTTAGCTATGCCTCCACAAAAAAAAAAACAAAAAACTGTGGGGTTTGTAATAATCAGAGCAAATACATTTTTAATACTGGTAAAAGCTAATGTTACTTAACTAATTGATCATAGCTGTTCTACCTAGTCACTTATAACAGACATTAACATACAATAATAGTAATAATAAATACATAATAAATAAAAAAATAATAATGCCGTCTGTGTGGCACTGTGTTGACAGAGTGGATCTAGTGAATATGGGTATTCTCTACTGGCATCTAGACAGAGTAGCAACGGTGCATGAGCATTCTTCATTGGTATAAAGGCGATAAGGAAGATATTCTCCATTTATTGGCTGGGTAGAATAACCTGGCTCTTCCCAGTCGCAAAGCACATGAGAAAACAGCAATGGAATGAGGCAGTTGGCCAGCAAGTAGAGCGAGTAGTTATCTATAATAACTGCCCTTGTTATCTATAGTTGGCACAATATTCTTATGTTATTTACTTGTATTGTACTTTTCAAATGCTGAAGAGCTGAAATGGTTTAGCCCTATATAAAAGGTATTGAATTTTGCTAGACATAGCCTTTCTTGATGTTTCTGTGTGGTCATCATCTGTATAGAGCTATGCTACCTCCTGCAGCCACTTTTCTGCTACATTTTTAATTAAAAAAATATTATTGAAATTTAAGTGCAATTGAAGTGATGTTCATAAATCAGGTAAGATTCATTTTCTAACACATCATGGTAGTTTCTGTAATAATTTTATATATGAACTTAATCTTAATGACTAATGTAAAACATATGATATCAGATTGGACAGAAGGAAGAGACAAACCTGGTTTGCATGTGTAAAATTTAATCTGCTATTAAATACAGTACATTAATATATCAGATCCAGGCAGGACACATTATATCACAATATAACATAAAAAATGTCTCGTTAAATTCAGTAGTGGGAAGCACCGTTACATTGCTAAAGATTACAGAATCAAGTTAAACATGTGGTGTAACGTTCAAACATATTTCATGCAAAGAACACGATACTGGGAAGCTTAATGTTCGCTTTATTAAAAATGAACAAAGGCAAAACCCAAGGTGTTGAGACAAGAGGATGAAGGTAATCTTTTTTTTACTGTTTAAAGTAACACTGTGTAGTATGTTTACCTTCAAAATGATTGTGATGCTCCTCCGACCTGTAATAGGGAGAACAGCGCCTCTATCACTGCTCTCCGTAGATGACTCCTCAAAGAATTGACGAGGCAATGGGGAAACCATGAGTCAGAAAACTCTCACAAGAACTGTGTAACCTTTAACGGCTCACGAGTGTTTAGATTGCTACAAAAAAGAATCTAGCTTGGTTTTCCAATAAAGAAATAAAGACATTATGGCATAGGCTGGAGCAAAAAAGAGAGACAGACAAGTCATACAAGAGCTAACACTGGTGTGACTTTATTCAATGAACTGAGCTGAGAGACATGACATAAGACAGACGTTTTCTTCTGTGCTGTATTAGTAACATGTTGACCTTTCCTGATGTGTTTCAGTGTTAGCTAGTGATAGGTTTTGTTGACGAAAGTGTTATAACCTAGGTTTTGAGAGTTACTGAGCAGTGAAACTGAGTTTGTAACAGTTAAATTTACCCAGATTACAACAGCTAAACTTTATGGTGGTGGAACCCAGGCTTTGTTGATGATGGTGTTATAACAATGTTTTTAAGAGTTAATGATGAATGAGGGGGCGGCACGGTGGCGCAGCAGGTAGTGTCGCAGTCACACAGCTCCAGGGGCCTGGAGGTTGTGGGTTCGATTCCCGCTCCGGGTGACTGTCTGTGAGGAGTTGGTGTGTTCTCCCCGTGTCAGCGTGGGTTTCCTCCGGGTGCTCCGTTTTCCTCCCACAGTCCAATAACACACGTTGCAGGTGGATTGGCGACTCGAAAGTGTCCGTAGGTGTGAGTGAATGTGTGTGTGTGTCTGTGTTGCCCTGTGAAGGACTGGCGTCCCCTCCAGGGTGTTTTCCCGCCTTGCGCCCAATGATACCGGGTAGGCTCTGGACCCCCCGCGACCCTAAATTGGATAAGCGGTTACAGATAATGGATGGATGGATGATGAATGAGGGTGAGTGCTAGCATCTGCTAACTTTAGCCAGATTGGCTCACTTTTTAGTGATGGATATCGATTCTGCTGTGTGTGTGAGTGCCCTGGGTGTGTTTATTACTAAAAGCCCAAAAGGCATTCATGATCGATGTGAATATCCCTTGGCTCAAAGAGCAAGGAAAAAAGAGGTGTACACATGTTATTCGGTGATAGGGAGAGAGAGAGAGAAAGCGAGAGAGAGAGAGAGAGATATGGAGAGGTGTGTGTGTGTCTCAGCAACTGGTAGTGGGAGCTTAGGAAACAAAAATAAAAGCCAATTCATACATAGTATTTCTTCAAAAGTCTCAGATATGCATTGCTTCCTATTCTACATATTCACAAAGACAATTCTGCTCCTTACTGTGGTGTTATTTTTCTAAGCTTTGCAAAATAAATCCTCATTTCACCTTCTCCACTCACAACAAGAGAAGGTAATTTCCAGGCTGTTCGTTTTTAATTACATGCTGCTTACTTTACTCCAAGTCAAATAGCCTAATTAACTGTTAACAGTCCCCAGATAGAACTAATTTAGTATGGAAATCTGCTAACATGTGTTTACATACTTGTTAATTGGATCTAGACCTTCTAACAATTTAAAACCTCATTATTTTAATGTCTTCAACTTAAAACAAGTATCACATTCATGTCTGTATTGTGGTAATTCTACAGTGCTACTGGTGTCTGCTTCTACTAACTTCTGGGAAGAATTGAAAGGCTCTATGATCCACCATTGCTGTACAAATATGTTCCATTGGAGTGAACAGTGTTGATGCAACACTCTCTCTACACGGTTCTGAATGTGCATCTCAAATTATTATAATAATTGCTGTATCAAATAATGAATAACTAACCAACTGGATCTCATAAGAGGCAGCTGGGTGGCAGGTGTACATTGAGTATATTAACAGATAGCCATCTAGACAACTGGCACATTGACTGTACAAATTAATCAGTAAACTAATTTGGCACTGTTATCTAACATTGAGTTTTATTTCTGTGGTCACCTCAATGCCACCAGTAACCACTAAATATGTAATTTTTAAAAAACATAAAGCTTTCTCTTTATCTACATACTGTACAGTAATGTCCATGCAAATAATTGTTTTGTATTTTTAACAATATTTCTTAATAATTCAGTGTAATTCCATAATATTAGACACATTGTCTTTTAACACAATGTATTTAGTGTACATACATGTGATACATAGGCAGATTTCATTCTGAATCCAGGGTCTCACTTCTGCTGCAATCATAGCTTCTACTCTGTTGTTGGAATGTTGGAACATTGCAGAGCATTTGCTTCCTTTCAACCACTAAAGCATCACAGAGGTCAGCTGCTGATTGTGGGTGATGAAGCCTGGCACACAGGTTGGGGTTGAGGTCAGGGCTTTACAGGCCAGTCACATTGTTCCACACAACAACAAGCTCACCAGGAACAATTGAACTTAGAGGCTTAACCTATAAAATCAACCCTAGCTCATTATTCCCCCTAAACCAAATTTTACAGTTGATGATGATGGTTTCATGTTGAATTTGGGCAAAAAAGGCATTTTTCTTGGCATCTGATAAAACCCAGGTTCCTATAGATGACGAAGTGTGATTCCTCATTCCATGGTACTGCGCTAATGGCAATGTAATCTATACAGTTGTGATTTTAATATTCAAAGAAAAGCATGACATGAAATGAGACATTCTGAAGCATCCTATTTTAATTAGTAGTAAGCAAGACATGAAACATGATTGTCATGCCTTGGTCCTTTCATCTGTCTGTTTTTCCCACCATGTGCTCTAGCACATGGCCCTGTTTGTTATTGTTCCTGTCTCCGCCCAAGTCCCGTCTTAGCTCCACCCTCTCATTGTGTCTCCTTTGTAGTCCTGCCATCTCGTTATCTGTCCCAGGTGTTCCTTGTCTGTGGTGTGTCTTTAAGTTCCCTTGTCTTAGTGCCTCTTTGTTGGACATTCCACTTTAGCTTGTCTGTCACTAGTCAGTTTTTCTTGTCTGTCCCTCGGTTCTCTTCACTTCGTATGTCTGTCTGGTCGGTCTGTTCCTTCACTGTGCTTGTGTGCTCGGTTTGTTTGTTTCTCTCTAGTCTGTTAGCATTTCTCCCTTTCTCTAGTTTGATAGCATTTTCTCGTCTCTAGTCAGTATTTCCCTCTCTTTGGTTAGTTTGTAATTCCCTTTCTCTCTCTCTAAGTATCTGTCTCTCAGTCCAGGTTTGTCTGTATCTGTCTCTCAGTCTAGATGTCTCTATATCCGTCCTCTGTCCAAGTCTTATTTTAAGTATCCTGTCATTGTTTTGTTATCCTTTGTGTAAATAAAATTATCCTGTGTTATACCGTGCGTCCGCCTCCGTCAGTCCGCCCGGTCCTGACATGATTATTCATTCATTCATTATCTGTAACCGCTTATCCAGTTCAGGGTCACGGTGGGTCCAGAGCCTACCTGGAATCATTGGGCGCAAGGCAGGAATACACCCTGGAGGGGGCGCCAGTCCTTCACAAGGCAACACACACACACACACATTCACTCACACCTACGGACACTTTTGAGTCACCAATCCACCTACCAACGTGTGTTTTTGGACTGTGGGAGGAAACCGGAGCACCCGGAGGAAACCCACACGGACACGGGGAGAACACACCAACTCCTCACAGACAGTCACCCGGAGCGGGATTCGAACCCACAACCTCCAGGTCCCTGGAGCTGTGTGACTGCGACACTACCTGCTGCGCCACAGTGCCACCCCTGACATGATTACCATAAATTAAATATAAATTTACATATTAACACTGTTTTATATTTTGTGATATTATATGCATTTTTCACAGATCTGAGGTCTTCATGTAAAATCTGTTTTCACTGTTTGTGGGTGGATTGGCTCTCAAATTAATGTGCTAATGTACTTAAATATGTCCTCTTTAATGTTCCTTTAATGAGTAGGGTTCGTTATTATATTTATATTCCTTGAGGTTACTGCATAGTTTTTAATTAAACCGAGGTGGTTCATGTTTAAGTGCTGCTCATTTAAAACAGTGATAATTACTAAGATGTGCAGAATATTATTGCTATTCCCTTTTGACTTAAGTGACTCTGACTATACTGTGTCCTTTGTGTGTGTGTGTGTGTGTGTGTATGTGTGTGATGTCCCCTGTCTCAGTTATTTAGAGGGGGTTGATATGTTGTTTACAGTTGGTTGAGTATATAGTGTTGTATTTGATTTGAGCTAGTAATGTGGATTTTCCTCTTTGTGTTATTCAGCGTAATGCTGCTTAGTGCCTGTGGCTTTTTTTCT
Source organism: Hoplias malabaricus (assembly GCF_029633855.1). NCBI lineage: Eukaryota > Metazoa > Chordata > Actinopteri > Characiformes > Erythrinidae > Hoplias > Hoplias malabaricus. Next base: position 10,521,982 of record NC_089820.1, on the reverse strand, counting down.
GATTCAATGTCTGAGCTCAGTAGCTTTTCTTAAAATGCCTTTAATCAGTAATATGCAAGCCATGAAGCTACGTAGGTAGATTAACATTAATAATATTGGTTACTGATTATTCTTATATACCTCAAGGCCATAATGCCACAATGGCATTTAATTAAACCCTGAATCTGCAAAGTTGTACAGAAGAATTTTCTGGGTAACACATTCTCACACATTCACTCACACACTTCCACCTATGACACTTCTGAGATGTCAATCCACCTACCAATGTGTGCTTTGGTAGGAGGAAACCGGAGCAGATGAACAATATGTTTTAAATCCATATATTTTCCAACATATGTCCTAATGTGAGATTTTACAAAGTTGCATATATGTTTTTTTTGTTTTGTAACCCATATTAATCATGTTTCATTTTCATCATAGTAGGGGTGAAGCCACGGGCTAATTTAGGACCAGGAGAGGGAGAAGCCATGAAGTTGTAAAAACTGCAGGAGAATTATGCATATGCAACCTTTAGTAAGTAAACCTGTGTGTATTATTCATTATGCTTATTTAAGAGGTATGTAAATGTGAGACCCTAATCGCTATTAGCCACAAATGTGTGCTCCATTATTTTGTCATGCTGTAGGTGTAGGTTCCCCACTGATAAAGTTACAAGTCAGTTGTGCTGCATTCAGGTGCTCATTGGAACTTTGTACCAGGTGGTTAAATAGTAAATACGACTTCACTCCGTTCAGGTGCTTGGCTGAAGAGCCGCCCACAGTATACAAAAAGTGATTTATCATTAAATGACAATTAAACGCATTTGACAAATCTGATATTTGACTTTTATCTACAGAAAATTTACATAATGAGACATCTCAAATGCATATTTGCCATTTTCTCCAGGGGAAGAGGTAAAATCATAGAATCCCAAGTTTACCAGTGGTAAATATGACGTTGTCCACCGTTTGGATGCAACATGTTCTGACATCAGTCGAACGCAGCATTTAAATCAAGTCAGCTTTATTGAGGTGAGTTATAATATTGTCCCTCATAGTATAGAAGTATAGTATATACATGTATATACATAAACATACGCAATATAACATATCATGACTGTTACATGTAACAATTTTGTGCATGTATTTGTTATCTTGTTTTGTTTCCTGGTTCTTTCTTTTTCTCTCTCTCTTCTTTTCATGGGTAGATTGGACTGTCACTTCATGGACCTGGCAACCCTTCCAGCTCCAGCCAATCCCAACCAGCCACATCAGCTTACTGCTCCTAAAAGGGTGGGGCTTAAAGGTTTTAAGCTGCACCAGGAAATCAGAAAGGCAGCCATCTTTGGGCTCACTTGTTTTGTTTGGAAATTGTTTGACTCTGTCTGGTTGTATGGTCTTGTGTGCTGGTGTGTGTCTTAAAAAACTAGTTTAATGAGGTCTACCTTATGTTAGTGTTGTTTTGCCTTTGAAGTATTTATATTTTTGTGTTTGAAACTGTGTCCTAGTCCTGTCAGGTTGTCTGTTTGTTTCTGTCTCCCTAGGAGGGTGAGAACAAGTTAGATGTGCGCGCACTTACATGGTGCACACGTAGGCTCTGTATTGTATAGACACACCAGAGTAGAGGGCAGCTACCACCCCTTGTATTTTCTTTATAGAATATAGTTAGAGTATCTTGACATAGCTTAGGTGTTAGTCATGTTTTGTTATTTTCTTTTCTTTGGTACTGTCCATCTTCCTCCCTCCTAAGGTTTGTCCACCTGTCGTGTGTTATTGTGGTATGGTCGTTTATATTAAAGTAAGGTTTATAGTCCTGAACCACTTGGTCTCTAGCTTTTTTGGCTGGCTTTTCTTTTTCACCTGCACATATTGTTACGTTTCCCTTACTACTACCACCCTAGACCCTGGAGCCCAATAGTAGGGGCGTAACAATGACCTTTGTCTTGTTAGTAATTTATAAGCATTCTGTGTCATTAAGTTCATGCCTGTCATCGAAATAAACACAATTGGTTGATTATTTAGTGATTTTATGACTTTTCAATTGTGGACTGAACTCCTGATAGACTTAAGCTTTAATCAGGATGTGCAGCATGTCCTGACCAGCATACGTTTACTCATCACTCCACACAGAAATGAACAACGTAGTATCTACATTTTTATATCTGTTGTTGCTAATATGTGTTAAAGTTGGTAGCTAATTAAAAGCTTTAAATAAACTTGTGATGAAAACTAACTTTACAACATTCATTCATTCATTGTCTGAAACCACTTATCCAGTTCAGGGCCTCAGTGGGTCCACAGCCTACCCGGAATCACACAGGGCGCAAGGCGGGAACACACTCTGGAGGGTGTGCCAGTCCTTCACAGAGTGACACACACTCACATATACACACCTATGGACATTTTTATTTTTATTTTTTGAGTAGCTAATCCACCTAAAGTGTTTTTTTTTTTTGGACCATGGGAGGAAACCGGAGCACCAGGAGGAAACCCATGTAGACACGGCCAAAACTCCTCACAGGCAGTCACCTGGAGCATATTAAAAAATAAATAAATAAAAAATGCAGTCACATATTCCTCTGGGCAGCGTCCTGTGCCCACTGATGCTGGAGTAGAGGACAACCAACACAAACCATGCAGCAACAGATGGGCTACTGTCTCCAACTGTAAATCTACAAAGTGGACCAATAAGGTAGGTGTGTCTAATAGAGTGGAGAGTGTGTGGACACAGTGTTTGAAAACTCCAGTAGCACAGATGTGTCTGAGCCACCCGTACCCACTAACACACTACCACATCAGTGTCACTGCAATAATGAGAATGATCCACTACCCAAATCATACCTGCTCTGTGAGGGTCCTGACCATTGAAGAACAGCATGAAAGTGACAACATAAAGTATACAGAGCAACAAATGGACTATAGTCAGTGATTATAAAACTACAAAGTGCTCCTATCTTGTCAGTGGAACTAAGAGAATGGACAGTGAGTGAAGAAACAAGGAGTTGGTCATAATGATGAGGGAAGCTCCTCTCTTTCTATTTCGCATTGGATTGTCTGATTGACTGATTCTAAGTGTGCATTCTGGATTTTTTTAGTAAGCTCAGTTTGACTATACTATATACTTAACACCTGCTAGAATTAGTATTAAGTTTGCAATGGGGATGCAGTTTGTTTTTCCTTGTTCAAATCCTCATGGCTCCCCCTGCCCTATTCCTTTGTATTTTTTATTAAAGGGCTAAAAATAAACCAAAAGATAAACATCTTACATTTCATGTTTTACATGAACCCATATTTGTACTGAAGATTTTTGTCTATCCACATTTTGATTTCATAGTGAAGATAATGAATCATTGTAATTAGTTCAGTTTAGATAGCAGGAGATCTTGAGTGTTAGGAGACATTTTGTAGAGTCTTGTTGCTATAGAAAGGAAAGATCTCACACGACACTCTTTAGCATAGCACAGCTGTATCAGTGTACCACTGCTACATGCCAGGGATGTGATGTATTGTCTGTGGTGACTATCTGTTTATTGAGAGCCCTGCTTTCTGCCACAACCTCCAGAGAGTCCAGCTGGGACACCTCTAACAGGAGCCAGGCTTCCTGATTATTTTGTTGATACTGATGTCTCAGCACACACTGGTCTGGAGTTTTAACAACTGTGTTAAGAGTCCAAGTGAGTCCCAGAATGCCCAGAGCTGTCTTTACCTATCCAAGTGCACAAGACGTACTTGCAAGAACCAACGTCTTCATTTACATTTCTGATTATATGTTATTTATTTGGCAGACATGGCTAGCCTGCTTGTGCAGAGAACTCTAGTCCTCCATATGAAGGGCAGATTTATTACACACGGCACGGTACCAACTTCTACACCAATGGTGACCAATGACACCATTCAACAAAGCCCTGTATTTATCCACCTGTCCTCTCCTGATACATCCCACCAATGTGAGAAATTTAGGACATGATACAAATCTGTGTTTTTCTTGAAACTGGAGCTGTACATGGAGTCCCCCTGATGAGCCCAGATGCTGCAAATGAAAATGTCTGACACACAAGGCTATAGCCAAGTGGTCATAAGATGTGTCTATGATGTGATGAATTCATCCACCATCATCTCCCCAAACTCCTTTCCCTGTTGTGCAGATTTTGTTGAGTTATAATAATAAGTGTTGCATGTTGTGTCCAAGTGGGACTATGCTTTGTCCAGCAGACAGATAAATGTATCACCCAATTCAGTGCCATGCTGTTATCAAAGAGAGAGTCAAGAGCCCAGTCTGAACACTGGGCACAGGTGCATCAGCCATATTAGTGTATTCATTACTTAAGTGGTCAGAGAAACAGTAGAGCAACATGTAAGACAGCTAACTATTTTTGGCAACTCAAACCAAGATTTCAACCTAACTGGAATTCTTTCTTATCTCCATCTTAGTTTAAAGACACATTAAAATATTCCATCAAGTTTCAGAAACTTATGATTTATATCTGTTCTTTCACTTTTTGAGATTCTTTAACTCCTTCACCTGCTCAGTAGGAAATTTAGGTACGTTGTTGCTGGACTGCCTAAGTGGGGAGCATGGAACATGTTATTAATCACATATTTGGAATGGAGGAGTTAAGCACTGTGGAAAAAAAAGAAAATTAGATTCAGAGAATAAAGTCAGAATTCTGAGAATAATCTTGGAATAATTCACACCATGTATAATGGGGCAGACACAACCACAGTGTAATTGAGGAATGCAGTGTGTTGCTGAAGGCATACACTGGTAAAGATTTCAGGACCAGATTGTGATTAGTATTTAAACCCTGAATTTGTGCAAGAACCTGTTTATTCAGGAGAGGGCATGTAGTTTCACAGGATACACAGCAAATTCACCAGTGTTAAATCAACACCATTAGTGTAAAAATTTAAACTTTTCAACACTCGCAGTGTTGATTTAACACTAATAGTGTTGGTTTAACATTGGTGAATTTGCTGTGTAGAATTAATGAGCATGTGGAACTCCAGCGTGTCCACAAGGTCACCGCTCATGGACCTGTACAATAAACAAAAGCCATATGCATCGCAGTCAAGGGCTGCACCAAAGGGGTTTTGTTGTGTGGATGCATTTAATAAATTCTGTTCACTTCACTGACTGCTTCTTTCACAACTCACTCTATGCCGTGGTCCTAAATTTCCGGCGAAACACACTCACTCACAAACTCACACCTAGGGACACTTTAGAGTTGCCAGTCAGTCCACCTTCCACCGTGGAAGGAAACCGGAGCCCCCGGAGGAAACCCACACGGACACAGAGAACACACCAAACACCTCCCAGACAGTCACTTGGACTCAATCCCACAACTCCAGGACACTGGAGCTGTGTGGCACTACTTGTTGCGCCTCCGTGCGGCCCCTCTAAATACATGGGCTAACCCATGTTTATGATATTAGGGTAAATAATTATTGATAACTATTTATTTTAATTAATATCATTTGATCATTTGAATGGATCCTTGTGGATACAACACAAATGTTACTGTTGTCAGTGTGATGAACTCCTGGCTGTGCCTTGGTTGTGCAGTTCATAAAGAATAATCCACAGCCATTTGCTTAGCCTCAAAGGAAATTAAACCATCCACACAATACATTCACAGACATTTCTGGCCATACTTTAACTCACTGCTCTAGGTCTGAAAGATTTCAAAGTTGTTAAGGAGCAGTTACTGAGAAAGTGCGCTGCTGTTGTCCCCAGATCAATTACCTGGCTGCCCCAAACTCCATACTTTAGTATCAATGAATGTGTTTGCGATTACCTGGAATGTGAAAAGCAGAAAATGCAGCCTATTTGAAAACGTTAGAGTAAAATATCTAAGAGCATGTCTCCTGAAAAGAGACTGAAATAAAGGAAAGTAGTGGTCCCACAATGCACATATATGTTATCTGTTTTGTTCCTGATGCTGAAAAATGTGCTAAAAATATAAATATATAGATTAAATGATACTTTCTCCTACATATGTATTACTGTGCTTGTGTACTTATCTGGTCTGATTGTTACATGTCATTCATATGTTTCCTAATCATGATATATTTTTATATCTGTGTATAACAAATATGGCAAGATTCTGATTCCTCTTAAACCCTGATATGTTCTACAGATTACCCTTTTATTGGAAAGGAGATCAACCCACTCTCAATATAAATCACATACTATTTAAAGCCATGAAGGGGACAAAGTTATTTTCATCATAACTTTGCATTCTGTTGTTATGAGGGAGACTAGAATGTACAAAAAGTGTGTAAACACTCACACACAAAAACGCACGTTTTTACAAAATAAACAAGTAGTTGTCAAATGAAATCTACTTCAATTATATAAAAGAACCACAAGTATCTATAGTTCATTCAGGTTGAGGGACATTATCCAATGCGAATCACCGTCTGTCGCTGACCTTTCTCTACTCAATGTCTTCCATAATTCAGGAATTTGGAAAAATTATGGAATTCCATTGAATCCACTTGATGAAACCATATATGTATAGGTTAAGGTTTCTAATAATTATGATATTGTATGTAATAATAATAAGATACTTTTTAATAAAGTCTCATGAAACACTATGATGATAAAATATAGCTGTGTCTCAGTCTTCTTTGGCATTAAAACCCAAATTTATGCCAGTGGAGACACCTGATTTATGCTATCCATTCTTCTTCTCTGGAACAATGGTCATCAACTTCCACATCTACTGTGCTATGATCTTTATCAGTTGATTCACTTCAGAGTGATTTAATTAAATGGATCAGGGGTGTTAGATCTGGACTGAATTTGATCTCTGTGGATGATATCCAAGACCTTGGCAGGTAACCTTAAGTGAATTTGCAAAGATAATAAAAAAGCCACATTCTGAAGGGGTTATTTTTTTCTGGAAAGGCTTTAAACCAGTTTAATATACTGTAGTACATCACTGGGAAGATCTGATGGTGTTCAGTTACGACGAGAACATGTAAAATATAACTTGCCTTAGAGCTGCTTGATAATGAAGTTAAACAGTGTGTGAGGTCATTTACGCAGATTTATTTAAGCCTTTTTCAGTATCCATAATTAGATAAAGCCAGCCCTCTGTATCTGAGGGAAATTGGTTACACAAACCCTGTGGATACCAAATCCAATGGATGCTCACTGATAATATTTACACCTTTTTTATACACTTTAAATCATCTCTAGATAATTTATACAATGTTACCATTGCATAACTGCAATAACTGCTCAAGGTATGAACTGTTCAATAGTCTGAAGGTGTATTTTACAGATAATATTTAACAGGTAATAGTTATTAATCTAGAAACTACAATTTTTAGCAAATATTCCTAGTACCTTGACCATGAAATGGATTAAGTGGCAAAGAAAATGATGATGATGATGATCATGATGATGATGCTATTCTAGTGCTTTGAAAATGGCTTCTGTCTGAAACCAGGTCTTGATTGTGCTCATAGCACAAAGACAGCCTGTCCTTTGACCTATGCTGTGCTTCTGTTCTCCTTCTGCTAGATCTTACTGCTGCATTTGTTACAGTCAGTCATAATGTGCTTATTTCTCGTCTCTCCTTTCTTGGCCCCTCTGGTGTTGTGCTCTTAGTTCACATCCTACTTGACAGATAGATCTGTTTGTGTCTATTAGAAAGAACAAATCAAGCACTGTTTCATTCACTCAGGGATTCCTGAGGACTCTGTTTTTTGTCCCCTGCTATTTACATGCTACCTATTGGTGGCATTATCCATTCTTACGGTCTCTATTTCCACTGCTATGCTGATCATATTCAGTCACCCATTCAGTCTTTCCCTCCATTTTTACTGCTGTCGTGTGTTCAGGGGTTAACAAACTATCACCTCATCTTCTACTGTTCTAAATCTGGGAGTTATATTTGACTACAGTCTTAGCTTTGTTTTACACGTTAAACCTCTGACCAAGTCCTAAAGTCTCTTCTAAAAACTCTGAGATCCTGGTGCATACTTTTGTTACAGCACAATTGGATTATTGTAATGTGCTTTTTCACGGCTTACCTGCCAAGACTTTTAACCCTTTTCAGTGTTTACAGAAATCTGCTGCCAGATCTAAAAACATCTGCTCATATCACACCTGTACCCCATCAGCTTCACTGGTTACATGTTTCTGAATGCATCCAAAATACTTCTGCTGACTTATAGGGCCTTGCATGGATTAGCTCCATCCAATCTTTGTGCTCTTTTATAGCCCTATGCTCCTCCACGCTTACTTAGGTCCTCTTTTGCTCATCTGGATGTTCCAAGGTTCAAGCTGTCCACTATGTGTGGCAGGTCTTTCTTTGTTGCTGCCCCTGCCTCTCTCTTTTAGATTATCTCCCTCACTTTCTGTGTTTAAATCTAAGACCCCACCTTTCTCTACTTTCTTATACTCTCTTTTAAGTGTTTTTTCCATTGATTGTAAAGCATTATTGGGTTTATGAAAGGCGCTATATATATATAAATAATTTATTATTTTTATTATAAAAAAAAAACAAGTAACCAGAAAACTAATAACAGTCATTGCTTTCTTTTACAGCCAAATTTCAGGTTTATTTCTAGGTAAGAAATGACACTTTGACACACAGTTTTACACAGTATAATTTACAGTTTAATCAGACCATCGACAAATATATCAATATTAGGTGTTTATGTATAATGTGGTGTGATCCTTTATGTGTTTGACTTGGTGCTTACCAAATAGTAATTTTTTGCAATTTTTAATTGGTGATGGGACGAGCAAACTAACTTGTATTAGTAGGTTATCAAAACTTATTTGAATTTTGAACTTGCAATTCTATGATGTTTTTTACCTCATACATGGTTAATAACCTAGTAAACTGGCACAGAAAAACAGTGCTGCTATAGTAACAACCACAACACTGTTATCTGTCAGGTGAATGTAGAAAATAATGCAAGTTTACAGGAATAAAATGCACTTTCCCTGACTCTAGGTGAGATACAGTAGAAAAATGATATGGTATTTTGTGTTCTTTATAGATCATTTATACTATCTCACTTGTTACTCTGTGTGCCTGTGTATGTGTATGTGAGAGAGAGAGAGAGAGAGAGAGAGGAGAAAAGAAAAGGAGAAAAAATAGGTGTTTCCAAATGGTAGGAGTGGAGCCATTTTGGAAAGCTTTTTATGTTGGAAAGCCAACACCGTGGAACCTTACAGTGTATAATTAGTAGCAACAAAAAAATGCCTTCATACAATCCCCAAAGAAACAGACTCGGCTTTGCACATGTGAATTACATGTTGGAAAAAAAAACACATCACTTACCGGAAGCCAGATGAGCTGACATTTCTTAAAGTACTTCTAAGTCATAATTTAAACCACAAAAAATATTAAAGCAGTCATGCTGTGGAAAAAAATAATCATATTTTGAAAGCTTTAGCACATTAATGTTTGGATCTAGACCTCCTACCATCCCACAAACTGTGAATAAAACAACCCTGTCAGTTTTTGGTGATCAGATTTGGTGATTCTGAGGACATGGGATAAAATATTGATTCACTACTCTAGTTTCAGTGTCTCTAGACTTCCCTGGATCAATCTGGCAACTGAGGAAAGAGGGTAACTTAGGGGAGACCACACCTGAGGTTTTTTGTCAGTTTGGATCAATTTTTTACAACAAGTCATTCTGATTTTGTCCTGTGTCTTACATAGAAAGTAGGCACTTCAGAATTGTCCTGCCTGCTTCTTTGAGTGTCTTCAATCACAGCACTCGACACATCTGTGCTTCTCCAATCACAGCGCTGGACATTAAACAGAGTAAATCAGACACAACAAGAGAACTGATTAAACTGTGGACAAAATGAGAACGCAGAAGAAAAAGAGGCAAAGCAAAAATGTGTGGGGTTGTGGCTAAGTGAACATGGAGGAGACAATAATATATAAAATGGTGCTATCGTATCATGCCACCATTAGGAACTAATCATGTTTCATATTTCTGCTCTGCCAGAATTGTTACTGTAAAACAAAAATGTCCAGGAGCAGCCACAAAGTGTTAAACAAAACGTGTATGCCTCAAACCTCTGTGTGAGTGAAGAGTAACCCTCTTTAAGCAGAATATCCTTAATGTAAGAGGGGTCCTACATATATTAGAACATGATTACTACAGCTATTTTCCCATTCACTTTCCAAAGGGACCATGATGATATGCAACAAGCGGAACATTACTGACATCACAGATTCCACAGTGTGACATCACCAGGTAAAGACACAGGTGAAGTTCAGTGTTCTCTGCTGCTGTGAATCATTCTGTGTCAAGAGAGAGGAGGATCAACACAAACATGGCTTTCCTTCTGAGATTCTGCTTCAGAGGGGACACCTCAGACACAGATAGTCCAGAGTTGGACACACTGAACAACAATGAAGAGAAGAACAAGGTGAGAAACAGAATTAAGAAGAAGAGGATGATAAAATGGTGGAAGAAGGAGCACTGTCGTGAAGAAAAAAATGGAGTTATCAGTGAGAGTCTGCAGGCCGCAGCTGGAGAACTGGAAGTGGAGTGTGTGTCCCTCACCTCAGAGACACCAGAGTGTAGTGGACACAAGGTCATCACTGAAGATGTCATCGCTAAGACAGAGAGCACCAGCCAAAAGGGTCACAGTGAGTGAATCAGTGGAAATCATGTAATGACCCAGCTATGTGACTATTAATTCTTGTTAGGATTTATCATCAAATCCTCACAGCAATGTCCCAGCATCTAGTGTAACATGTTCTCAGAAGATTAAAGTTAGTTTTACGGCAGCAAAGAGGAACACGCTCCTCATAAGAGTCCTTTAGTTCAGAGGAAACATTGGCCAAATGCAAGTGTCCACAATCTTTTGGCCATGTCGTGCATTTATTCATGTCTTAAACAGGACCCCAAGCTCTGGAGGTGACTCTACAACCCGAGACAGAGGACATGACCATCAAAGGGTTCCTGGACATTTACCTGGAGCTAGAAGACACTGTCAACAAAGCTTGGGGTAAGAACTGGACATCCACATGGCTACTATGGTAACTGTTGTATTGTTGATATGTTATTTCATAGTTGTTGCTAAATTCATGTCATGGTGTTTGAAATGTTTCCAAGTAAGCCTATCACTACAGATTAATGACTAGGGGGGTCTGGGGTATTTACCTCAGCAGCAAATTTCTTTGACGAGGTAAAATGGGGGGAACTAAGGGAACTTTTTATATTATAATATGGAATACAAAGCTGTGGCAAAGGTGCTGTTAAAAGCTAATGATGGAATCAAAGGTTGTTGATATGGTATTGTGACACTACCTCAGGTTGTTAAAGGGGACATATTATACCCCTTTTAAACAAGTTAGAAAAGGTCTATGGGCTGTACAAAACATATTCATGAAGTTCTTTGCGCAAAATCACTCTCACATAAAGAGACCTCACCAGCTCTATTCTTGCTAGTTTCAGTCCCTTTCAGAATGAGTAGTTTAAGAGCTCTGCCACATTGTTAAGTGGCAGGTACCAGGCTCTCCTGATGTACTTTACAGGTGTTAAGGTGCTGCTGGGCATGTGCTATGGTATCCATGAAATCAATGTTTATTTTTCCTGCAGGATTAATGAGGAGGAGAGCTGTGTCCAAGGCCAGATCCAAAGCCAAACACCATCTGATCCGGACAATGGTGTCCAAATTGATGGGAGCTCAGGAGCTGGGGGGTGCCTGCCTCAGCTTCAAACGAATCGGTGAGGACATGACATGAAGAACTGTGGTCAGAAAATAATAACTCAGTAAAACTGACACTTTTTTTTCTGATGTGACAGAGATAGAGACAATGGTCGCTGAAGACCATTTGAACACACACCTGGACCAGACTGAAGGCTCACTAGACACAGCTCTGGGTCAGTAAATCAACTTTCACACAGAGAATGCTACAACAAGAATAATGACTCTGTAAATCTGACGTTTATCTCTCCAAAAAGCAGGGAATGAGTCAGAGACAGGGATGGCGGAATCGGAGGCTGAAGCCATCCTGGGACATCAGGACACTGACCAGGGACAGGGTGAGTAATAAACTATCTAGATAACCTATCTAGTATCTAGAACATTTTTGGCAAAAGCAAGACCACCGTCCCAGCAAGTGGATGAGAGAATCATGAGAAGAACAGTAATTCAGTGTCTCCTTTGTTGAAGCAGGTGATGAGTTGAAAGAAGGGGAGACACTTAACACATCTTCCACTGGAGCTCAGGCGGACACCATCCAAGAGGTTTTGGACACTCTGCTGCTGGATGTAGAAGTGCAGTCTCTAGGTGAGTAAAATAATGCTAACCCCTGATCAGTATAAATGTTTTAGGGGAGACAGTTAGTGCCTGCAGGGATTGGGGGTATGAACAAGGGACTAATGATGAGTTTAAGGTCATTTCAGAGTTGTCAGTTCATGGGACAGTGCAGGAATGAAGATGATTTGGTCATTTGGTAAATGTTGGTGTTTATTTCTCTGTCAGCAGGACATAATCTGAAGTTGGAGAGTGCTCCAGCTGAGACTGAGGTCTCTGAGGAGCACCTTCACTTCATTGACACCGAACCCAGCACTTCCCGACTGGGTGAGTAACAGATTAAAATTTCTGATCCTGGACACAAACACAACCTACACATTCTTCAGTGCACCAATTTAAATCAGACCTCCATTTAACCCATGATTCTTCTTATTGCAGATGAAGACCTTGCCAGGCCAGAGCAGAGTGAGGTCAGCAACAATGACCAGCCCCTGGGTGAGTAGTAGAAACACACAGCACAGATCTGCAGAGCCATGTCTTCTGCATCTTTTCATAGCTCCACCCACCGTTAGCATTTATCATCTCTTCAATAAAAGTAGATCCAGAACTCCAGGGAGGATTTTCAGTTGTGAAAACAGCTGATGAATCTCTGTGTAAAATGATCAACAGTGAAATCCCTGGAAATCAATGACAAGATACTGAATCTGCCTCTTCTCATTTTAACAGATGAAAAGTATGAAATGGCCGATGGTCCGACCCCTGGCCACAACAAGAAAAAGAAAAAGAAAAGGAAAGGAACGAGGGTAAATTATCCAGAGGAAACCAGAGAGTGCACTCTGGGACAACAGGAGTCTAAAGAAGCTACAGCACTGCCAAGTGAGGTGACTCCACCTCAAGTGAATCCACCTCAAAAACCCTGTAGGCTGCACAGGAGGCCCAGGTGGAGACCACACCTTCCAACAATTAAGGAAGAGAGGTATGCTGTCTGCCTCCTGGAGATCATCAACAGACAGAAGAGAGAGCAGAGCAGACACACTGTACATCATACATCTGTACTCTGAGCTAAATAAATTAATAACTGCATTTAAAAAAGAGTGATGTTTGACCAAGCTGGGTGACTGACTAAACCACCACCAGACCATCAGGAACTGGCATTACCAGACCAGTTTAACACACACTGTATGAAACATCCAGTCGATGGTGTAACTTTGTCCAGCTCACACTGGTCTATATCCTCTCTTCATTAAAATCACCTGCAACACACACACACACACACACACAAAGTTCAGTTTGTGCTGCTTAACTTTGTGGCTAGGGGTGACAGAGTATTATAATATGACTTTCAAAACATGACTTTAAAAACAAGATTTTTAAAAAATCTAATTAATGTAATATAAGGTTCAAAGGTCATGTAATTGCTTTGGCTGCATCCTATCTCCTGAAATAGGTAACATTTGTAAAAAAAAAAAAAAAAAGAATTTTTTGAAAGATTGTGGGATGGATGTTAGAATTGAAATGTGGAGGGTACGGCTGAAGAAGTGTGGGTTCACTCAGCAAGGAGCAGGCAGGACTCAAAATAACTCATTCCATGATAATTTATTCTAACATAGCACACGTGATGACATCACGATAAGAGAGATACCAATAAAGAAAAGAAATAAAAACAGCAGGTTAGAACTAAACAGACCTAGTTTGTCCGTACTGCAGTCCCATCTACCTTCACTTGCTAATGTCGCCAAATCCCCCTCCTTTTAGTAACGTAGCCCCACCCTCTCTTAATTGGACTAATCCAACTCTGGCAAAGGGGTAACAAAGTTATTTACAGGAAGATATTTATTCCCTACAATATAACCAATAACTGATATCTCCAGCACATCTTATTCCGGCTTCACTGGTGAGTATTTATCTATGTACATAGTTAGTATTTTTACTTATTTGCTTTTTCCCTTTCACAGGTTCCCAAATCCAGCTCTTCCCTCCCCCTCTCTACACCTCACCGTGGGCCCTTCGGCTAGCACCAAGAGAGACAGGAAATTCACCGCCACTCCCCTGGGAACAGGACCTAAAGCACAAGGTAAGTAATAATACTGGCATACATTCCTTAATGTATATTCCAGTCTTGGTGATGGGGCCACTTCACTGACCTCATCACAGAGATGTTCTTCTCCTCTCCTCTGTTGGGTCTTCTCTTCTCCTCTGTATTTATTGTATTGTTTTCTTACTGGGCTCCAAGGTTCAGTCCTCTCCTTGAGTCACTGGGTTTGTTCAGGGTTCTCCAGCTTCCAAAAACACAATGCTAGCTATATTGGCTGTGTGTACTTGTCAATAGGTGGGAGTGTGTGTGTATGTGTGTGTGTGTGTGTGATTTACAGAGTGTGTGATACCTTTTGATGGACTAGCACCTCGTCCTGGGTGTGTGTTCCTGCTTTGCATTCAGAGATTAAGGGGTAGGCTCTTTGGACCCCAGATAAGGATGAAGTTAAAGAATATGTATACATAAATAAGTGAATAAATGAGGAATAAATAAGGGAATAAATGAATAACTATTAATTTTCTTATGCAGAACAAGTCTTTCAGTTATTTCATTTGTAGGCAATGGCATGTGTATAGTCTAATTACTATTCCACATTAAACAAGAAGACGACATTCAGGTAACTGAGGTATTGGACAGAATTAAAGAGGTGCTCTTAGCATGCCAGAAGCAGGCAGGTGTTGCTCAAGGTGTTAGGAGATTAAATGAGCAATCAGTAATTTTCTCGAATTATTTTTTTTTTCCATGTTCTGAAGCATCCAATATATTGACACCTAGTGGCCTAAATGTAGCAGAGACTCTGTATTAAACCTACCTTGTGTCAACACCATGTACATAGGGAACCTGTTCTATGGAGAATTTACTGGTTCATTCAGGGACTACAAAAAATTGACAAGGCATTTCATGAACATGACCCTTTATAGAACAAGTGTACAATATTAATAATAATAATAATAATATATACAACAAAATTAATAAAGTTAACTTTCATAAACATTGCTTACTTTGAGTTACATTCCCAATATTAGGCTGAACCACCTTTACCAGAGAAACTGCAATGAAGAATTCATATGTTGGATTAATTTGCAAAGGTTTCCAGTCTTTTTAATCAGTAATTCTGATAATAAAGATTATTGAAAATTTAGCTTGCTCTACTTTTTTGAGTAGGTTTTATAACTACAGAAACTGATTACTAAGGCTAGATAAGAATATCAGTAATTATGAAAATGTGGCACAGTCCTTTTATCCTATAATAACACATTTAGATGTCCCTGATATTTTTTCACCCAAGTCCCCAGTTTGCTCCCAAGGTCTGGTTTCATGTAGGAGTTGTGTAGACCAGTAGGTTCAATATGCAGACCAGATTCCACTGGCTAAAATACATGGAACATAACTGCACAGAGAAAACCTAGAGAAACTAAGGTTGGAGTGCAATCCCGCTCTTGAGTTTTCTTGTGGTGTTTCATAAATCAGGCTTTCTGAGTTAGATAACTTGAGCCTGTTCAGTAGGTGTATGTACTTTCCTTTAAATGAAAGCTAGTTATATGGAGCTTTTCAATAGAGCTCAAAGCACTTTACCTTTTTTTGGGACACAAGGAGTCACCTCAAACACAACCAGTAAGCTGCATCCACTTGGATGATATGATGACATCCATTCTGTGCCAGTAAGGATTAAGATATCAAACAGCTCGGCATTGGGCATGGTGACATTAGGATCCTGTGCAGCCACTTCAAAAACATCCTATATTATTTCCTGCGTATCTACAAAGACTTAACTACAAGTTGTGTGTGCAAAATTAAAGGTTATTGAAAAAGAAAAAGGTCTGAACATAAAGGATGGAACTCTACAGTACCTGTATTTCATGTTATTTAAAGCATGTCTTTTTTTACTGATAAGGTGCTCCATGTATTTATGGTTTTAGCTTATAGCATTCCAGCATTTACAGCCACTTCATTTTGAGTGAACATTTTAATGATGAGGTTCCATCCAGCATGGGCTACAGCTCTGCAATTTTTTCCAGATGTTTGCTTTTTCAGATTTGCTTTTTCCACTCATCAAATGTCATATATTTTCAGGCTGTATTTTTTCATCAGATGGTGAGCTGTGTGTGTGGCGTGATATATATATATATATATATTCCATCTCTTGCTCTGCATGTTTGCTCCCTTTGACCCTGTTTGGCAATGGTCAGGATCCCCACAGAGTAGCTATGATTTAGGTGGCGGATCAGACACAGCAGTGCCGCTGGAGTTTTTAAACACTGTCTATTTACTGTCCACTTTATTAGACACAAGTACCTAGTTGGCCCACCTTGTAGATGTAAAGTCAGAGACATTAGCTGATCTGTTGCTGCACAGTTTGTGGTTTTGGTTTTAGCCTAGTCCCTCATCACCTTTTTCTTCGGTGGATTATTCTCAGTCCAGCAGTGACAGCAGAGGGATTTAAAAACTCGAACAACCCTGCTGTGTCTGATCCACTCATATCAGTGCAAAAGCACATCAGTGTCACTGCAGCACTGAGAATGATCAATCATACTTGCTCTGTGGGAGGCTAGCAATTTATGTAGAGAAATAGGTGGACTACTATGGAAAGAGATTAGTCATTTTTAAGTATTTTGAGACTAATCTCTCTTCATAGATTACAGTCAGTGGAGCTGAGAGAATGGACAGTGAGCACAGAAACAAGGAGATGGTCATAATGTTATGGTCGATCAGTGTATATAAAAATAACCTGTACATTTGCCTTGTCTCTTCAGTGCATACTGAAGTTCTGGAATCTTGAAGTTCTGGGTGCTGAAATGCTGGACATATTGGTAATGAGACAAACCTGTATGTGTTCATTCATTTGCAGGGCTGGTAGGCGTATATTTGACAGAAGATGTCAAACACCTTCAGGATGTCTCCATGGAGAAAATGAGTCTTTCACCTGCATGTCTGCAGGCCTGGATTAACCTTTTCCTGTGACTTAGGTAAGCGGGCAATTTTAGTTTCATCTTCTGCATCAGCCCCTTACTGATGTTTCCCACTCATACGTGCCCAGACACCAACCCCCCAACACACACACACACACATACACGCACCCCTTAATGACTCATGTTCTTCAGTGTACATATTAGGAAATATTTTACAACAGCTACAAGCTAACACCTTGTGGATCCAACGTAATCAGTACAATCTCAGAACGCAGCCCAACATGCAAAGTTTGTTTGTTAATTTAAACTAAATTTCTCCCCAAATTAGTCATCACCAATTAAAACTGTTTTACCAATTAAGACTCCACAATGGAATACACTCTCTTACAAATAAGTTTATGGACATTTGCTCTTAGTGTACTCTGGAAATAAGAGTATGCTTTCAGTTTACTTTTCATGTACGTATTGGTGATATACCAAACACAATTATACTTAAGTACAGTATTGTGGTGGTGCCAAGTATGTAAGGAGCTCATGGGTGAGCTCCCAGCATGCTTAGTGGCTGCCCTTTCTGTTTTTGTGGGGTTATTTTGGGGAATAGTTTTTGATTTTTGGGGTTTGAGTATTTGTTTATTACATGTGTATGTGGACTTGGTGTGTAGTGAGATGTGTTGTTGTGTGGGGTTTCACCATCCTTAAGAAGGGACTTTTCAGACATGTGGCAACCCTGCATCTCACTGCACAGCAAACCCAAATTGCTGTTTATTTCCTTGCTTTCCTTTTATTACCCTTATAAGTGTTTTAAACAAAGGTAATTCGAAGGCAGCAATGGCAAAGTCTCATTTTCCTATCTCTGTCACTACCAGGTTTGGGCTATTGCCGATTTGGTCTGTGAATGAGCAGAACACCATGCTTGTGTACACTTTGATGATAGCAGACATCCCAAGTCTCCTGGAAGATATACCCACATATAAGCATTTCTCCCAGTGTCTGCGTGGGTTTCCTCCGGGGTCTCTGGTTCCCTCCCACAGTCAAAAAAACATGGATAATAATAATAATAATATTCATTATTGTATTTAGATAGGGTGAAATGCGAAAGGAAAGTCTCAAAATCCAAAAACCCGCGAGAGGAAATGAACAAATGCACGTCACGGAAAACACGTGAGTGACTTGATCCACAAACGCAGATTCTTCATTTAACAAATAAATTTTAAATTCACATTTTTTAATTCTCATATTTTCACATAAAATTGTTATATATCTGTGAAAACCAAAAACATGTATTTATGAATGTAACTATTTTTTCAAATTGCAGACTGTGAGACACAGATTGGGTGAAACATATTTGTGACTTGTGTTTAATTTGTGGATTAACATTTACGCATTTGTAAGTATTTTGAGACTAATCTCTCTCCATACGTACTAGTTTACTGTAAGTATATATACACAGAACAAATGAGTTGCATGTAAAATTGTTGTTTATTCAAAGTTTAATGCTATTACACTTAAAATATACACAAAGTATACTTTTAACAATTCAAAATTAGGCCAATTTAGTCCCAAAAATAATGGAAATAATACTGGTACAATGATACTATATGAGAATATTTACAAATGTATTTAATAAACTTATCTTTAAGAATACTTTATATAAGGACAATCGCCAAGCTGGAGACTGAGGGCAAAGTCAGTTACTTGGACAGCCAACCATGCCTGAAGAACACTGAAAATTCCAATCTGTTATTCCAGGTAACAGACAACACAGCTGGATAGCACTGGGGTGAGTATACAAAGGGCCATTTTCTCCACCCACATAAAGTGAGGTGAATTTTGATTTCTTGGACTCCCGGCCTCAGATGGCACAGAATTTGTCTAAGATACCATTGATCTCTCAGTCATCAGGCCAATCTGTTGTTTGTTGATGTAGAAATGTGAAAAAGCAAAGCATAATAATTTTTTTATATAGTTTTTCTCCTGTCAAAGCAGGACTATTTTAGCGTGGGCTGGTATAGTACATTTTACAGTCACTGTGCTAATAATTTTTACAGAGACTGTGGTGGTATCCTCAAGGTATATGTTCATTACCTTTAATTATGGAACTGGATTGTACTGTATTTTATATTAATTGTTAAAGGCCACAGCCTAGTCCACATATACTAGGGTATTTAAAAAAACAGATAATTTCCTATTTAAAAAATATATATTTTCATATTTCTACATAAATGGCAGGTTACCTATGTCCTTCATTCATTCATTCATTGTCTGTAACTGTTTATCCAGTTCAGGGTCACCGTGGTCCAGAACCTACCCAGAATCACTGGGTGCAAGGCAGGAATGCACCTTGGAGGGGGTGCCAGTCCTTCACAGGGTGACACACACTCACCTATGGACGCTTTTTTGAGTTGCCAATCCACCTACCAACGTGTGTTGTTTTGGACCGTGGGAGGAAACCCATTCGGACATGAGGAGAACTCCTCACAGACAGTCGACCGGAGCAGGACTTTAACCCACAACCTCCAGGTCCCTGGAGTTGTGTGACTGCAACACTACCTGCTGCGCCACCATGAAATCATGAAATGCCTGTGTTCAAAACAACAAAACTGAAGATATCGTATGACACTCAGTCAGTTTACACAAGAAACCTCATAATCATGTCAGGAGCTGAAATGGTGACGCGTCATTAAACGCAAGCACCTTTACATTTAATTAACCAAAATAACTTGATAAATGAACAGGGCATTTGTAGACAATTTGTTCAAATTGCTATAAAGTCTGATTGAAGAGCAGTGCTGTTTGTAATGGAGATTCATAGTCTCATTAAAATATTGATCAACCCACTCACTCTCTGGTGGCTTTAATTGCTTGGAGATCTCGACTGTTTTTGTGTAAATTTAAAGAGAAAAGCTGTGGTGAACAGATCAGAAAGGCTGTAACAGTCTGTGTCCAGTGCTGTATACGGACGAATGAGCTGACTTTCTGTCAGAAAGGCATGTTTCACAAAAACACCTCCACACATAAATAAGAGATTATGATAAAATCTCAATAACTTTTAAAACATTTCTGTCTGAGAGACCAGTAAAACACAGTAATATTGAGCAGAGCTTGGCTAAACATGGCGTGAACAGTGTTAGATTCGTAATTATGTACACAAAAGAGACGTGGCGAAGTGTGTCCCAGTTCTACTCTCAGACCCATTCATCACTTTTTATTTTATTATGTGAACTGAATTTTTTAGAATCTATATTTTTTTACTCTGAATTTTTGGAATCTGATTTTTTTTAATGTGAATTTGTCCAATCTTAATATTTCACCACTTCAAATTTTCAAGATTATCATTCCATGCAAAAATAATTCAAATATAAAATATTCAGACAAATATAATAAAGATATTTAAAAATCAGATTCATATACTTATGTCATTGATTTAGCTCGATATGGCTCCCTCCTGTATTGATATGCTTTATCTCTATCTACCGTAGAATCTACAAGATCTATTCTTGAAAATCAAAATTGAAAAACGTATTTTCAAACACATTTAATTTTCTGGAATATGAAGGTAGCTAAAATTAATTGTATTTATTTATTTTGTGTGAACTAATATGTGACTTCTTTCATAGTCTGTTTTGTGGATTTTTGTGGATATTGAGTAACATAATTTTGGAAGTAGGACCACACCCAAACTTCTTAAGTACCCCACAATCTCACATAATTTCCTTGTTGGACAAACTCGCTCCCACCAACACTTTATCTTGTATTCATCTATAAAATGGTGGGGTTGGGCTTTGCACATATTTCAAAACCAATGTTTTTCTTTATTTATTTTATTGTAAAGAACTTTGTTGAACATTGGGATTTTTGGACTATATAAATAAACTTGAAATGCAATAAACTTTTTTTTTATTGCTGCTTAATGTTGTATTTAATATATTTAATGCTGAAAATTCATATGATTCATGTCAGCCAAAGCTGGTTTCTGCCTTTTTGTGTTGGTCTGATATTGAGTAGTAAGCATCCAAATTACAACATATGCTGGTGACCATGAAATGGTCCTTCTCACACGCACAATGAATTCCTTGCAAACTGGCAGATTTATTGATATGAATAAGTTAAAAACCATTAATTAAACAGAATTGGGTTAAGACTGAGGCTTATGGGCTTAGGTAATTTCTGAGGTGGTTTCTCTGAGAAACTGCTGTGCATTTTGTAACTGACTGTGTCATTTACATTTTTCATGTAGTGCTCTTTGATTCATTGTCTTTTCTCATGTATCTGAGGCACAGCTCAATTTTGCTTCCTGTGCACTTTTATTTTGCATTTGGCATATGCACTTGGCAAAGGGTTTTGATGTACATTGCACTGCTCTTAGAATGTATGGTTTTTAAAATGGTATCTCAGCCTGACAGGTAGAACTGGTCTTGGCCTTCACTGAACCTGTAACTACAGAACAATGTAACTTTCAGAAACTGCATGCGGTACAGAACGTGTGCATTTATGTCTGTGACATCTATTAAGTGCCAAAAAAGCTGAGACCAACACTTCCTGGTCTTGCAGCCTTTAGTACACAGTGACTTGAGCAAGTCTGCCTTGTCCACATGGCCCATATGCTTATAGTAGACAACAACTTTTAGTTTTAAGTCTCATCCTTCTCTTTTCATGTGATCTCAGTGAAGGATGTGGGACTGTGGATGTTTAACAGGACAGTGACAGCTCGTTTAAATTTCCACCACACACAGGAAATTCCATCACAAGTCACAATGAAGCCAGACTGTCTGCACTGGAGCTCAGCCTCAGTCCTTGGTGCTGGATATTGCTCTCTCTGGGTTTTATGCTGCAACAGCGTTACATGCTTTTTATACCATGGCACAAGGAGGCTATCAAATAAGGTCAGAAGTGCTTTTCTTCCAGTGATTTCATCACTTTACATCCACGGTTTATTCTGTCCTAACATCATCTTTCTCAGTACACCTCAAAGTCACACACATACCCAGCCAAATTTGCCAGTGTCTATGTTTTATAACTTCTCTTCTCTGGATTCATTGACTGATCCTGTTTAAAAACAATATCTTCCTACAGTGCCTTGTGAAAGCATTCACCCCCTTGGCTTTTTACCTATTTTGTTACATTACAACCTGTATTTAAATTCTTTCATCTGAATTGTATTTGATGCATCTACACAAGATAGTCTTAAGTTGGTGAAGTATAATGAGGAAAAAACATTTTTTTTTGGAAATAAAAAAAACAACATTGGCATGTGCATATGTATGAAGCTCCTAAAAAGTTCTGGTGCAACCTATTACTTTCAGAAGTCACGTGCTTAGTGAAATGAAGTCCACCTGTGTGCAATCTAAGTGTCACATGATCTATCAGTATACACACACACCTTTTCCACCACTTATTCCCCCCCCCCCCCCCCCCCCCCCCCCCGACATGTCAGGGTCAAAGTTGTTAAGTACAAGTCAGGATTGGGTTATAAAAAATATCTAAATCTTTGATCCCCCAGAGCACCATCAAATCCATTATCATCAAATGGAAAGAATACTGTACCACAACAAACCTGTCAAGAGAGGGCTGCCCACCAATCCACTCAGACTAGCAAGAAGGGCATTAATCAGAGGCAGCACAGAGACCAAAGGTAACCCTAAAGGAGCTGCAGAGTTCCCAAGAAGAGTGGAGTATCTATGGAAGCAAATCTGTCTCATCAGAGTTTGAAATATTTCCACCTTTGAATTTGTTGCGCTGAAATTATGCATCTGAATATAATTGCTCTTGAATAGAACTTGTGAATTTTCAAGAGGGTGGCACGGTGGCGCAGCAGGTAGTATCGCAGTCACATAGCTCTGGGAACCTGGAGGTTGTGGGTTCGATGCCTGCTCCCGGGTGACTGTCTGTGAGGAGCTGGTGTGTTTTCCCCGTGTCTGCGTGGGTTTCCCCCGGGTGCTCCGGTTTCCTCTAACAGTCCAAAAACACACATTGGTAGGTGGATTGGTGACTCAAAAGTGTCCGTAGGTGTGAATGTGTGTGTTGACCTGTGAAGGACTGGCGCCCCCTCCAGGGTGTATTCCCACCTTGCGCCCAATGATTCCAGGTAGGCTCTGGACCCACCGTGACCCTGAACTGGATAAGCGGTTACAGATAATGAATGAATTCATTTTCAAGAACACATTTTCACTGTCATTATTCAAAGTTAATAAATCCATATAAAAAATTTCAAGCTCAAAAAAATTCAAACAATATATTTTGAAGTTGCTCAAATTCAGTAGATGAAATTCAGTTACCAAAATACGAGTTACAAAAAATTCAGATACACATCCGGGACACCAAGGAAGAGCAATCGATTCATTTGGATTTTCTCTTTCACCTTAAATGCTGCACTCGTTGCATTCCGTCGCCGCTAGATGGCAAAATACGAACACAACTTCCATACCGTGGAAAAAATACACGTTTAGCTTCCTTCTGCGGATTTTGTCTCTTTATTTCCAAAGTGTCTCAGAAATCTGAAAGTCTCACTAAAGACACAATATAACTATTGATATCCTGAATATGAAGAAATTTTACTGTGGAAATTTTTTGTAATGGCCCTGTGAACATAGCATGTGATATGACAGAATATGTGGAATAGACTGAGACTGAGATGGAGGTCCTTCCAAGAGGACAATGACCCAAAGCATTCTGCTAAAGCAACTCTCCAGTGGTTTAAGGGGAAACCTGTAAATGTAAATTTTGTCCTATTTGTTGTTTGCTTCACAATTAAAAGAAAATGTAAAGTTCAATGTTATAGGCATGCCCTGTAAATGAAATGATGCAATACCTCAAATCATCTATTTTAATTACAGGTTGTGAGGTAGCAAAACATGAAAAATACCAAGGGGGTAAATACTTTTGAAAGGCACTGTTTATTTTTAATCATAGTTTAATATATGTTTAGACAAAATGAACTATGGTGCTTATGATTATACTGGACATTTTATTTCTTGCATGAGCATGTTGTTACTCTGATGCAGTTTGACCAGAATCCAGCTGAATTTGTTGACACTCATTTGAGACGAAAAGTGAGTGTCTCATTTGTGCACAAGAGGACCATTGACCTCAACATGAGGATATCTGCGAGCTTGTTCATCTGTAGATGTTTTTAAAATCAGACTAAAAACTCATCTTTTTAAACTAGCATATGGATGATACTATGTATATGTCTCTATGGTTATTTTATGTTTGTATGTGCACTTACCTTTTATTGACTTTCTTCTTTTTTAACTTTTTTATTTTCATTTTTATTTTTATTTTCATTTTTATTTTATTTTATTTTTTATTCTTTATTTTTATTATCTATTGTACAGTGTCCTTGGGTCACTTGAAAGGCGCTTTCAAATAAAATTTATTATTATTATTATTATTATTATTTTTTAGACCACATGAGTATGATGGTTGCCATAAAAACTTTCATCAGTTAAACAGTGACAAGCTGGAAATTATTCTCTGCTTGAGTGGCATACAGGTTAGTTTGAACTGACATGTGCTCAAGAAGATCCACTGGACAACACATACTTGTCATCAGGGCTACTTTATTCACAACATTCAGGGCTAAGAATAGTCACTGCATTAAATATGCCACATCTGCAGTTACACATTTGTTGTGCCATAACTGAGCTGTAAGTGTCAAAAACTGACATAGATCTGTTTTCAGGGTGGAAATCCCATTCACAGTTATCTTAAAATATTTAAGGTTAAGTAAATGCTTTAATTTTTGTTCATCTATTTCCCTGTTTACACAATCTACAAACACACTTGAAAAAGCAAAGATACTGTTCTATATATAAAAAAAAAGTACTAAGGTATTAAAGGCTGCATGTCTGAAGGAGCCCTGTCTGTGCAGACAGCATGCCACAGTCAGAGCAAAGATAAACTCAAGCCACGATGCTGCATAGTGTACACAAGCATGAAGACTCAGCTTGAGACAGTGTCATGTGACATTGTCCAACACCCAGGAGGCTATTAAATGGGTCATTGTTTAGTGAGAATAATAATGCCAAAACAGTAAATGTATTGGCTTCTCAAAACACCCACATTCATCAGTCCTTTTTTACTGTCTCCACTCCCCTCATGTTCTTTGTATAGATGACATCTGACAGCTACTGTCATACAACCATCCATTCACCACTGTCTGCACCAGACCCCATCCAATCCAAATGACAACAGAAAAAATTCAAGGTCCTGCTTCCCATAATCATCTCCATCATAACCATTTCCACATCATCAAATGTCGTGGTATATGTTTTTAAGAAACCCATGCCACACTTTTCTGGAATTAGCAGTTGCAGATCTTTATCTATTCTTCCTCTTCTCTACAAAATTATTGAATATCCTGTTTATAATTAGTTGTATCCCCTTTTCAAAAACAGTTCCAAGACTACAATCAATCTGGCTTCAAACGTCCTCTACAAAAAAAGTCATGTGAATCCTCTGCTATCTGTGGGAATCCACTAGTGTCTCATAAGGATCAGTTGTGGGGCCC
This sequence comes from Hoplias malabaricus, assembly GCF_029633855.1. Classification (NCBI taxonomy): domain Eukaryota; kingdom Metazoa; phylum Chordata; class Actinopteri; order Characiformes; family Erythrinidae; genus Hoplias; species Hoplias malabaricus. The sequence goes on along the minus strand of NC_089820.1, from coordinate 10,496,298 downwards.
CTTATTTTTTTCTCTTTACACTTGCTCTTCGCATGGTTTCTCTCATGAATGCCATCATGCTATAACACTCAATGAAACCTTACCTTTCCATATTCTGGCACTCTCCCAGCCAGGTCTCTGCATGTCTGAAATGTTTCCCCATGCATGCAGCTTATCATCTGGTAATGAATCCCAATATTAAGTCATTCTTTACTACAAATATGGGTGCAAAATATCTGCATGCAGTTGTGTTTTAATCAGTGGTGGACAGTAACGAAGAAAATGTAAATTGTTACTGTATTTAAGTACTTTATTTGTGTATATGTACTTTACTGAAGTATTTTCATTTTGGGTGATTTTTTACTGGGGCAGCAGGCAGTGTCGCAGTCACACAGCTCCAGGGACCTGGAGGTTGTGGGTTCGATTCCCGCTCTGGGTGACTGTCTGTGAGGAGTTGGTGTGTTCTCCCTGTGTCCACATGGGTTTCCTCCGGGTGCTCTGGTTTCCTCCCACAGTCCAAAAACACACGTTGGTAGGTGGATTGGTGACTCAAAAGTGTGTGTGTGTGTCTGTGTTGCCCTGTGAAGGACTGGCGCCCCCTCCAGGGTGTATTCCTGCCTTGCGCCCAATGATTCCAAGTAGGCTCTGGACCCACCGCGACACTGAACTGGATAAGCGCTTACAGATAATGAATGAATGAATGATTTTTTTACTTTAACTCCACTATATTGCAAAGTCAAATATCTTACTTTTTACTCCACTACATTTTGAAAATCCGCTGTTCCTTTTGGTTTATGTGTGAATAAACCCGTAATGTGTCTGAACAAATCTCGCACAGCTCTGTGTGACACACAGTGGCTAGGAGATGAATGAACAAAGTCGCTGCGCTAAAACAAGTGAAAATGTTTCTCCACCTAAATCCAATAATACCAAAGGCAGACTTTTTTTATCAACTGTTGTGCAAATTTCAAAGTAATCACTTTCAGTCTTTAGAATCATTATGAATGAACAAAATTACCGTTTAGTATTGGCTGTATTTGAGTCATCAATAACTACTATTCATTCACAGATCTGTAGATGTCACAAATCACTTACCGAGTGTGAGAGTCAGTTGGAGATTTATTAAACTCAATACATGAAGTGAGGTGAAAACCAGAAGAAATATTAAAAACCCAAAAATAAGAGAGATAAACAAGTCCAAAAGGCAAAACGAGTATCAGGCAAAAATCAGAAAAATAATACCATAGCCTGGTAAAAACAGGTGTCTCAGAATTGCAGGAATAGCTCAAACTATACTTTGCAACTACTTAGACAAAACAGAGAGCATAAATGAACACTGTAATATTTTTAACTTAAAATTTCAAAATCATTGTGCTTCACTGACTTGTAATAGGGAGAACCCCAGTGAGGCAAAAAAAATATAGCTAGCCTATACTAGCCTTGTTAAGCTAACCTCTTGCTAGCCTGCCTTGGTAAACTAGTGTATTAAATTAAATAGCTTATTAAGCTTTTCTGATTTACCAGATAGCTTACTGTGAGATTACACCTTGATTTAATAGTTGCTTAAATGTTTCAAATCATGTGGGCTTACCACCCGCAAGTTCCAGAGTTGGTGTGCAGTGCAATGCCCATTGGGCACAGAGAGGGGGTGAAGGGGCCTCTGGCATCATGGAACTTGTCAGCGGAAACTGGGTCTTGGTACGTGGAATGTAACTTCACTGGGGGGGAAAGAGCCAGAGCTGATGTGTGAGGTTGAGAGATACCAGCTAGATATAGATGGGCTTACCTCTACACACGGTGTGGGCTCTGGAACCAAACTCCTCGATAGGGGTTGATCTCTCTCCTACTCCTGAGTTGCACATGGTGAGAGGTGCCTGCCAGGTGTGGGGTTACACACAAGTCCCCGGCTGGCGGCTGAACAGCTGGAGTTGGTCCCGGTAATCGAGAAGGTCGCGTCAATACGGCTCCACCTTGCAGAGAGGAAAACTTTGACTGTTGTGTGTGCATATGCACCGAACAGCAGCTCAGAGTATTCAACCTTCTTGGATATAGTGAGTGGAGTGCTAGAAAGGATTCCATACATTGTTCTCCTGGGGGACTTCAATGCTCACATTGGCAATGACTGGGAAACCTGGAGAAGAGTGATTGGGAGGAATGGCCTGCCTGGTCTGAACCCGAGTTGTGTGATGTTGTTGCATTGTGCTAGTCATGGTTTGTCCATAATGAACACCATGTTCGAATATAAAGTTGCTCATAAGTGTACTTGGTACCAAAGGTCAATGATCGACTTTGTGGTCATTGAATGAAGTCTGAATGAACCCTGTTTTGGACTTCCATTGTGGAAACGGCTGCATAAAGCTGTGGTCAAAAGCTTGTCAGTGCCTGTTATGGTGGCAACCCAAGAACCCGTTGGTGGACACCGGGGGTGAGGGAAGCTGTCAAGCAGAAGAAGGAGGCTTTTTGGGCTTGGCTGGCTCAGGGAACTTCTGATTCTGCGGGTGGGTACCAGCAGGCGAAAAAGGCTGCAGCTGTGGCATTTGCTGAAGCAAAATCCAGAGCATGGGAGGAGTTTGGAGAGGCTGTCATTTCTAGTTTTTAAAAACACTTGAAGACGACCTCTTGGAAGATCAGCAGGTTTATTTTCTTAAAGCATTGGGTATCAGTCTCAGAAGGCCTCCAGAGCACTCACTCACAAAGACACAAGCAAAAACCACAGTTTACATAGGCACCTTTTTGGGGTGAGATCATCTTGCCCCTCCTATTTTTTAATTAGGTTGCATTCCATAGGACCCCAATTAAAATGGTACCCTTATCTTCTTAAGGATGCAGTATATCATAGGAGCCCAATTAAGAAGGTATCCTTATCTTCTAAGGATGTCGTATATCATACCGTACCAGACAATCTCATGCTACACCATTCTCCCTTTTTTCTACAGAGTACAGGCCCGAGTTATTAACTCAAGTATCCCTTTGACCATTTTAATATTTTTTGCCATAAAACTCATTTGTTTAAAATAATTCTCATGTCTCTATATTATTTGTTTATTACAGTCACATGTCTCTATATTCTTGCCTCTGGGGAAATGTCCCATGCCTGATCTATGAATAAGTAGATTCATATGTTTTTCATATGCTCACTTTTTTCCTAATTCTCAACTCAACTCAACTTTATTTATAGAGCACTTTAAAAAACACCAACAGCTAAAAAAAAGTGCTGTAAAAAAGATGCCTGTAAAACAAAACAAAATAAAATAAAATAAAAAAACCAATAAGGAAAAATAGATAACTTAAATAAAAACAAAACAAACGTCTCATGCTGGGTTGAAAGCCAGGGAATAAAAATGGGTTTTAAGATAAGTTTTAAAAATCGAAAGTGAAGAAGCCTGCCTAATCTGTAATGGTAGGCTATTCCAGTTTCGGCGCAGCAATTGAAAAGGCTCTATCTCCTCTGAGCTTACGTTTTGACCTCGGCACTTCCAGGAGCAGCTGATCAGCTGACCTGAGGCACCGAGCAGACATGTGGGGATGTAGCAGCTCAGTGAGGTAAGGTGGGGCGAGTCCATTTAAAGATTTAAAAACAAATAAGAGAATCTTAAAATGTACTCTAAAATGCACAGGCAACCAGTGGAGAGAGGCCAGAATGGGAGTTATATGTTCCCTCTTAGACGAGGCTGTTAAAAGTCGGGCAGCAGCGTTTTGTACCAATTGGAGATGTCTGAGGGAGGACTGGCTGACTCCAAAATACAGTGCATTGCAGTAATCCAGCCGGGAAGTGATGAAGGCATGGATTACTGTTTGAAAGTGCTCATGTGTGAGAAATGGCTTCACCTTTGACAGCTGCCTCAGGTGGAAAAAGCTGGACTTAACTACTGTGCCTATTTGGCGGTCCAATTTAAAATTACTGTCCATCTTAAAACCCAAATTTAAGATAGTTGGCTTCACATACAAAGTCAAGGGGCCCAAATCAACTGGAGGGGCTTCACAGGGACCACTGGGACCAAACACTATCACTTCTGTTTTGTTTTTGTTAAAATGTAAAAAATTTAAAGCCATCCAGTCTTTAATGTCATTGAGACATAACAACAGTGGTTTAATCGAGAAAGCATCTTTCTTCTTCAAAGGGACATATATCTGGCTGTCGTCAGCGTAACAGTGGAATGCAATGCCATGTTTTCTCAAGATAGAGCCCAATGGGAGCAGATAAAGTGAGAAAAGGAGGGGTCCTAAGATTAAGCCCTGTGGAACTCCATATGCAAGGGGAGCTGAGGAGGATTCTGAGCCAGCAAAACTCACACACAAAGTTCTGTCCGTCAGATAAGACCCAAACCATTCCAAAGCACTACCGCAAATGCCAACTAGATGCTGCAAGTGGGAAACTAAAATGTTGTGATCCACTGTGTCAAAAGCAGCAGTTAGATCCAGCAGGATAAGAACTGCATGGTCCCCAGAATTATTGGCCAGGAGAATGTCATTGAAAACCCTGAGCAATGCTGACTCTGTACTATGCAAGGTTTTAAAACCAGACTGAAAAGCCTCCAGAATATTATGCTCATCCAAAAATAATTTCAGTTGAGCATAAACAACTTTCTCCAAGATCTTTGAAATAAAAGGCAGCTTGGAAATAGGCCTATAATTAGCCAATACTGTATGGTCGAGGCTGGGTTTCTTGAGCAAGGGTTGTACTACAGCATGTTTAAAACTCACAGGAAAAACACCAGAAGACAGGCTGCTGTTAATAATGGCCAGAACCTGCTGCCCTATAGTATGAAAAATCTCTTTTAGAAAGTGAGGAGGCAAAACATCACAAGGAGAACCTGAGGGCTTTAAATGGCCCACCACATCCTCCAAGTGCGACAGAGTCACCGGCTCAAACCTATCAAACACAGCGAAGCAAGCGGCAGAGTCAGAGGGGTCAACAGCAGGAGCTGTGATAAGAGCTCTTGCAGTAACAATCTTATCAATAAAAAAGTGCAGAAATTCATTACACATGTCAGGAGATGCTTCCAAACAGACAGGCTGAGGGGCCTTAAGAACAGAGTCAATGGTTTTAAAAAACACACATGGCTTATGACAATTTGTCATAATAATATTTGACAAGTGTTCTCTCTTAACCTCTTTGATGGTGCTCTGGTAAGAACGCCAGCAGTCTTTTAACATTTGAAATGAAACCTGCAGCTTATCCTTTTTCCATCAGCGTTCAGCTCTGCGACACTTCTGCTTTGCTGCATGCACTCGGTCATTGAACCAAGGCTCAGGTTTAACATTGGGCTATTTAGTTCTTAATGGAGCCACTTAGTCCAGTATGGTTTTGCAGGAGGAGTGAAACCAGGAGCTGAGGTCCTCCGTATTAACAGAGGCTGAATCAGGAGGAGAACAAAGCTGGTCGAAAGCGCAGGTGAACTGACCGGCAGTGAAAGAGTTAAAATTTCGACCAAGCTGAGCAGGAGCGCAAGGTTTAAAAGCAGCACAGGATAAAGCAACATCAAATAAAACAGGCATGTGATCAGAAAACCCACTATCATAGATCTCTAAATTTAAAACAGACAACCCATAAGACAGAACAAGGTCTAAGGTATGTCCATGTTCATTTGTGGGCCCGGACGCATACTGCACTAAATTAAAAGAGTCAATGATGTTTACAAAGTCCTTCACCAGCGGCTTATCTGGACAGCAGACGTGAATGTTAAAGTCCCCGACAATAAGGATGCGATCATAGTTCGGCATATGTCCCGCCAAAAAATCAGAAAAGTAATTTATGAAATCCTTATTATATTTAGGGGGTCGATAGATAACACCACACAGCACCGGATCAGAGCGGCCCACCTCAAATAAAGTGACTTCAAAACTGGAAAATGAGGGTGATACAGCGCGCTGTTTACATTTAAAATTATTTTTAAAAACAGTCGCCGTTCCTCCTCCCTGGCCTGACGTCCGCGGGGTATTAAAATAACCACAGCTAGCTGGCAGAAGTTCAACGAGAGCACTGTACTCACCAGCACCAATCCAAGTCTCTGTCACAAAAAGAAAATCCAGGCTTTGGGAAGAGAAGAAGTCCCTCAAGATAAAAGTTTTATTTGCCAGTGATCTGGCGTTCACAAGGCCGATCCTGGCAGAAGCTGAGGCCTGTGCTTTAGTCAAATTAGAAGCACGAAGCGGTGCACTCAGGTTGCGGGGATTTACCCCACGCTCGCGGACCCGGGAAAAGCAGGGGCGGTGGGGACGGGATCCCTCATCCAGGCCGATGACAGGTACCAGGGAGATGCCGATGGGCTCCAGGAAACGCCAGGACACAACGAATTAGGGGGATAATCCACGTCGTGGCCGGGAACTGGATGACGATTGTGAGAGGCAGACCTTTAGTTTCACTAGGCGGCGACGCTTTCGCCGAATTGTTTGGGCCGAGGCCCGGCACAGGTGATTCGGAATACCCGATAGGTGCGGGGGCAGAGGATTCTGTCCACTGTAATTAAAAACACCTACATCACAGATATTATATCTAAGATCCAGGAGAAATTGCTGATCATACACCAGTAGAGACTTCATATGTGAAGTGCAACACTAACAACAAAAGGCAAAGTGAGAGTAACAGACGGCCAGCCACACACACCGGCGACATCTTGATTAAATAGATGAAGAGAGATATTCATTGGAATATCAAGGCCATGGAGAATGACTTCCGGGCGGCCTAAAACAGGTTCTGGAAAACACTCTGACATTTCAGGAGGGGGTCCACGCTGTGCTCAGCAAGGATGGTGAAACTCTAATCTCGACTGAGCGTATTGTTGGGCGTTTGAAGGAGAACTTTGAGGAACTCCTTAACTTGAGAGACATGCCTCCTGTGCAGGAGGTAGGGCAAGATGTGTCTGGGGTGTCGTATTCCACTTCCTTGGCTGAAGTCACTGACCAAGCTCCAGGAGTGGATGAGATTCACCCAGAGTAACTGAAGGCCTTCAATACTGTGGGTCTTGGATGACACGCCTATACAATATTGCATGGTCCTCAGGAACAGTGCCTTTGAATTGGCAAACAGAGGTGGGTTCTATTTTTAAAAAAGGGGACCAGAGAAAGTGTGCCAATTATTGTGGCATCACGCTTCTCAGCCTCCCTGGGAAAGTCTATGCCAAGTTGCTGGAAAGGAGAATCTGTCCGATAGCTGAACCTAGGATTTTGGAGAAACAATGCAGATTTTGTCCTGGTCATGGAACTATGGACCAATTCTTTACTTTTTCGCAGATGATTGAGGGGGCATGGGAATTTGCTACTCCGCTCTACACATGCTTTGAGGATTTGGAGAGGTGCTCCGGGAGATTTGTGGAAGGTGCTCCAGGAGTATGGTTTGCCAGGGTTGCTCTCATGAGCCGTACGGTCTTTGTACTCTCAGAGTTTGAGTTGTGTTCACATTCTTGGCAGTAAGTCAAGCTTGTTCAGTGTAGGCATTGGACTCCGTCAGGGCTGTGCCTTATCTCCACTCCTGTTCTTGATGTTCATGGACAGGATGGCGAGGTGTAGCCTGGGACAGGAAGGCTTCTGTCGATGGGCTCAGGAGGTGGCATCTCTGCTTTTTGCAGATGATGTTTTTCTTGTGGCTTCTTCGCATGGAGGCCTCCAGTGTTCGCTTGAGCAGTTTGCAGCCAAGTGTGAAACCATGGTTATCTCCTGGAAACAGATGGCATGCTCCCTTCAGGTAGGGGGTGAGAACCTACTCCAAGGGAAGGAGTTCAAGTATCTCTGGTTCTAGTTCACGAGTGATGGGAAGAGGGATAGTGAGATTGACTGAAGATTAGGTGCAGCGTCTGCAGTAATGTGGTCACTGTACCAGACCGTCGTGGTGAAGAGCTGAGCCATAAAGCAAAATTCTCAATTTACTGGTCAATCTACGTATACACTCTCACATATGGTCATGATCTCTGGGTAATGACCGAAAGAACAAGATCACGGCCAAAATGAACTTTCTCCAACGGGTAGCTGGGCGTACTCTTCATAATCGGGTGAGGAGCTCAGTGACTAGGGAGGAGTAGAGTTGCTGCTCCTTCGCGTTGAGAGGAGTCGACTGAGATTGTGTGGGCATCTGATGAGGAGGTGGTATACCCACTGGAGGTATACCTGGCACGTCCAACTGGAAGGAGGCCCCAGGGTAGACCCAGGACATGCTGGAGGGATTATATCTCCCGGCTGGCTTGGGAATGCCTCAGGATCCCCCAGGAGGAGTTGGTGGATGTTGCAAGGGACAGAGACGTCTGGGCTTCTTTGCTCGCCCTGTTGCTACCGGGACCCTAAAATGGACAAGCAGAAAACATGATGATTGTGATAAATGTTTCAGTGCTAATACTGTCAATAAAAATATGAACCTCATCAAAACTGCTTTTTAAGTAGTGGTGAGTGTCAGGTTTCTAGAAATCATCAAGACATATGCTGTACATGTGATGGAGGAAAGAACAGTGTAGGGGGTATGGTCTCAATAGTATGTTTCTCACCTTTAGCTTTGAATATTCCCATTTTATTCCCATTAATTCCTAATAATTCCCATGATAAATTTCCCAACTTTGAGAATTTTGCAACCCTAAGTACTATTTTACCATTATTTTACCACTATTTAGCAACGAAATATAGTTTGCATCCATCCAGAAGTGCTTAGTAGTAAAAAAAAAAATATATATATATATATATATATATATATATATATTACAAATGTACAGTAAATTGTTTGGGTATGGTGTGAATAAATACAAGTATGTACAGGTTATGAATGTGCAGAATATGAACAGCTTATAAATATGAATGTGAAGGCGTATAAACAGAGAGTATAGTAAATAATTTACATATATAAGTGTGTACTCATGAACAATGTAGGTTATTTATACAGTATGTACAATAGTGGGCAATATATACAACAGGTGTGAGAACCGGTAAGTGGTGTTTAAGTCCATGTGTTATTAGTGTGTGTTAGGATACAGTTAGTCATTATTGTTCAGGTATCAGGAGGCAGAGTTCAGGAGTGTGACAGCTGTGGGAAACAAGCTGTTCCGGTACCTGGTGGTCTTAGTCCGAAGGCTCCTGTAGCGCCTCCTAGAGGGCAGGAGGGTAAAGAGTCTGTATGCTGGGTGACTGGGATCTTTGATGATTTTCCCAGTCCTTTTCAGACACCGCTTCCTATAGATGTCCTCTTATGGCAGGAAGTGGTGCTCCGATGATGCATTGGGCGGCTTTCACCACCCTCTGTAGTGCCTTCCGGTCTAAAGCAGAGCAGCACCCGTACCATACTGTGATGCAGTTGGTCAAGATGCTCTCAATAGTGCAGCGATAAAAGTTCACCAGGATGTCTGAGGACAGGTGGTTCTTCCTCAGAGTCCTCAGAAAAAAGAGGCGCTGGTGAGCTTTCTTGATCAGCTTGGAGCAGCCGGTCGTCCAGGTGAGATCCTCGGAGATGTAGACGCCTAGGAATTTGTAGCTGTTCACATGCTCCATTGCCGTCCCCTTGATGTGAATGGGTAGATGTGGATCAGCATTCATTCTGTCCATGATGAGCTCCTTTGTCTTAGGGTACGTCTCAGGATACGTCTTAGATTTGGCATTGAAAAGAATGGGATGCAAAAGGGAGAAACTTTGTCAATATGTTTTTTTTTTTTTTTTTTTTTTTTTTTTAATAGCAATGGTTTAATGGCATCCTTTTGCATCTCCTCTTAAATTAAGCCCTGGTAGTTTATTGTAATAAACTGCAGTTTCTGATTTCACTACACCTTTCCATCAGACTCACATCCTGATATTTACACATGGATATTTATCTAGAATTTCTGGCAGTGCATTTCAAGCCAATTATGTCTAATTAAGTGGCAATTATGTCCTTGGGATAATTTTTCATCTGTGTAAGCTTGGTGCCAACAGAGCGCAAAGGTTTCAATACTTGTACATGTAACAATATTCTGTTTTTCATTTTCTGTAGAAGATCTGATTATTAAGTAATAATGACATGTTTTGTAGGGTGACATGGTGGCAAAACAGGTGGTTACACTGCCATGCAGAGTTGCCTCAAGTCACTGTCTATGAAAGTTTGGTGTGTTCTCACCATAGCTGAGTGTTTTTTTTCTGGTGGGGTTCCAGTTTCCTCCAATAATAAATGTTGGTGGGTTGGCTGTGTGAAATTGTTCACAGGTGTGGGTGTGTGAGGGACTGAGTGAGCATTTGATGCCCTGTGATGACATTCACCCCATGAATCTGGGTAGGCTCTGGACCCACAGCAACCTGATCAGAATGAAGGCCTGAAAATACTGAAATAAATAATAAATGTAATTATAATTAGCTCCTTCATGCTATGGCTTTCTAACAAAAAGTAGATTACAGCTATGTTTCACATACAGGAACAAACAGATTTCCTGTGTTTGCAGACTGTTTGCCATTTTCCAGTGACAGGTTGGTGCTGATGTAATACATTTATTCTGTGGGGAGCCCTATTACTTAAGTGTGTCAGTCACTGGGCAGTGATTCATTAGTCAATGACTGACTGAATCACACCCATTTATGTCAAATCAGGGCCAAAACTCAAGTGAGAAGATTGTGAGACTAGACTCACAAAAAAGCAAGTTAGTGAGAGGTGCATAACTGATGAAGAATGAATGTGTTATTTATGAATGCAAAAAATAAAAAATGGGTAGTTAAATACAGGCAGTTGTTATGCAATATGTGTGCTCTCATTTGCAAACTTACGTTCATTATTGGTTATTTTATTCTCTATCTTGTTCTCAGATTTGGTTTAGCAATGTGATGGGGGAGCTGGTGTGAGAATGCAGACCTAAAAAAATCCTTTTAAAGCAATTTCAAAAGCATTTATACTAGTATTTACTATTTTTCATAACCTTTTGTTTGAGGAATCACAGTGATACACCATTGTTTGATCACTGTGTGACAGGCCATTCTCACAGAAAATCTTATTAGTGTCAGCCTGACAAGTGGAGAAACAGTAACGTTTTTTTCTGAGAAAATGCTTTTCCACAGAAATAATTAAACTAGAAATGTAGTATAAATAAGTCTGTACAGGGCACAAGTGGAGCTATGAAATACAGGCCCTGGTCATAAAATTAGAATATCATGAAAAAGATTTATTTCAGTAATTCCATTCAAAAAGTGAAACTTGTATATTATACTCATTCATTACACACAGACTGATATATTTCAAATGTTTATTTCTTTTAATTTGACGATTATAACTGACAATTAATCAAAACCCCAAATTCAGTATCTCATGATATTCTAATTTTATGACCAGATTCTGTATGAAACCATATCAGACGATTAAAAAAATCACTTGCAATTAATCGCATCTCTCCATGATTTACTTGTTCATATTTGGCCCTAAAATATAGATTCTTTCCATCTTATAATTTTATCTGCATATTTCATTTCAGGGTCTCTGACAACTGAGCAAACAAAGAGTACCAGACATCTCTGACCCCAGCAGGTTCCACTAACTCTCCCTGGGGATCCCCAGATGTTCCTAGACAAGCCAGGAAATAAAATCCTCCAGCAAGCCCCGGGTCTACCACAGGACCTGCTCTCGGGTGGGTGTACATATACTGTGTTCATGCACAAATAATGCATTAAAGCAAAATGTGAAAACATGAAATGTGTTTTAATCATATATGTGACACTGAACACACATACCTTCATTAGTGGCAGTAAGCACACATATGGAGTGATGGGCAGCAGTCTCAGCACCTGGGGAGTTTTGATCAGGGGCACATCAGCTTGGGCCCTGAGGAAGGAAACAGACGTGCTCCTTCAATTCTCCTACCTCAAATGTTCCTGCAAGGTGAGGGGATTGATCCAACAAAATTCTGGTCCCAAGCCCAATTTTCTAGCACGTCACACAATGTATTAAAATGGTTCAGTTTTAAATTATTAGCAATGACTTCTAGATTAGTAAACATTTGAACATTAGACTATAGCACTCAAACTTTTGCATAAGGCTGTGCAGTTAAATGTAAAGCAATGGCAAGGAGTTGTGCAGTGTTAAATTGGCCCTGTGGGGACCAGTGAAGTGGCTGTCAATTTAAAGTCGCTCAGGGCAAAAGTTTCTGGTATCAGTGATGAAGGGATTTAAATGGCAGCTCCGTGTCAGCAGGTCCAGAAACTGTGGTGGAAAAAGGAATTTTGCTGACACATTGTTTAGTGTACTAATGTCAGTTATCATTAACTGTTCGAAAAGCTTCTACTGTCAGCCTAAGATAAACCTCTGTGCTTCTTTATTTCCTTATTCACTGCTGCGTACACCACTGAATACACCAAAATATTAAAATAGCATTAAAACCTCACACATCACAAACCTGCAGTTTGTCGACGGGCCTGTGGGTTAGAACCTGCATATTTCATGTTTTGAGCAGCGTACCATAGTGGCAGACCCATGTGCAGTTGATAAGGTTATGGACTGACCTATTAGGTCAGGACTTAGCCAGTCAAGCAGTGTTTTGTGGAGTATGTGCACTACTGTAAAGCTGCAATTTCCTTCAAGATCAATAAAGTGTGATTGCTAGGCAAAAAAATAAAAAATAAATAAATACTGATGCTCACAAAATAACTGATGCACACAATAAAAGGAGTGCAAAGAAAAAAATACTCACAAAAATATAGATGCACATAAAACCAGAAAATTGCCAACAAAAATGAAATGCAAATTAACATAAACATATAGGGATGTACATAAATGTATAGGGATGTACATGTAATACATGTACATAAATATATAGGGATGTACAAAAACTTTAAAACAAAAACAACAATATAGATAATTATAAATATATTAGCATTAAATATATATAAGGTTGGGGGCGGGGTGGTTAATGGCTTTCACAGCCTGAGGGAAGAAGTTGTGTTTCAGCCTGTTCATGTTTGTTTTTAATTGTCTGATTCTCTTTTTAGAGAGAAGGGGGGAAAACAAAGAGTGCCCAGGGTGAGTAGTGTCCATAGAAAATCCACAACCAGCTACTTGGTTTTGTTAGGGTTTAACTCCAGATTATTATTATTATTGCACCATACTGACCTCCTCCCTGTAGGCTGACTCGTTGTTGTCCGTGATAAGTCCTGTGATGGTGGTGTCATCAGCAAACTTGATGATGTTATTGGACGTGTGAATGTGGGAGCAGTCATATGTGAAGAGTGAGTAGAGGAGGGGGCTGAGGACACATCCTTGTGGGGTACCTGTGTTCAAGATGAGAGTTGAAGATGTATTGCTCAGGAAGTCCATAAGCATAGTGAACTGCCCAGGCCCAGATTGCTCAGTTTTTTTTTTACCAGATTATGTGGAATATCTCTATTAAAAGCTGAACTAAATTCCAAAACTGCATCCTTACATATGAGTTTTTCCATTCTAGATGAGTGAGGGCTGCGTGGAGAGCTGTGATCACAGAATCCTCTGTTGACCTGTTCGTCCTATAGGCAAACCGATGTTGGTCAAGGTCAGCTGGGATGGCAGATCTGATATGAGGGATAATGAGTCTCTCAAAGCATTTAGGGATGATAGGAGTTATTGCGACCGGGCAGAAGTCATTTAGGCAGCTCACTGTGTATCTGGGTGGGTTCTGTCTGTGGCAGTTGTGGGTGTGACTCTGTATCCAGTGAGTGATTTTATTCCTTGCTACCTCTGGAGTTATTTTGGTTAAAGTGCTCCTGGAAGTGCAGTTGGTATTTGTGCTTGGTTTTTATGATGCCCCTCCTCAGGTCAGTCCTCGCTCTCTTGTAGGCCAGTTGGTCCCCAAGTCTGAGATCAGAGTTCCTAGCTTCGAGCAGGGACATTGGTTCTCTGTTGAACCATGGTTTCTGATTGGGCAGCACTTTCACAGTTGTGGCTTGGTCAGAAGTTGATGTAATCCAGCGCAGCTGATGTGTGTCCATTCAAGTCTGTCCCCTCAGCAAAAACTCTCCATTTGAGGATGCAGTAGATGAAGCATTCAAAAGGAAGAAGCTGAAGTATGCAGAACTGAAGTCCTAGTGATACAGTGGCTGGTTTGGGTACTCATGGGCTGGGCTCAATGAGTAACTGTAGTTGTTAAGGATTGTTAAGGATAAATGGCCACAACAACCTTAGTGTGAAGCTGTAGGATTCAACAGGAATTTTGGTGGCTGCAGGTAGGAAGAGAGTGTGGTAGGCCCTATGTGATTGGCATAGGATATTTTACATATCTTCTGTATGATTGTAATTACAAATAAGCAATTTTTTTTCATGTGTATCTCTTGGGCATATGAGTATTTCTTTGTGCATTTGCCCTTCAATGCCACCATATGATTCTGACAATTGGCTCTCAAATTAAAAGTTCTATGTGTAACTGGTTTTATTGTAAAAGTGTCAATATGAACTCAAACCAAACCAGAACTAAAGGCTCTGCTGTATTGCTTTTTCACTAGCCAAATCCTGGTCCCTGAAATCAGGTCAGTTTTAGCCACGCCTGGTACAAAGCAAGCTGAATAGTTAATGAATGTGACGGTTAAAGTCTTCAGGTTAAAAACTCCAGCAAGAGCCACATGTGCAACAAGTATGGAATCAAAAAGGTTTAGCTTGTAAAAAAATATTCACAAATCAGTCAATCTGATGCCATGCAGTGGAGAAACACCTTAAGATGTAAAAATGTATCATTTTCATGTTTGTTTCCAGACCAAGGGAACAAGTCTGAAAAGTGTAAATTTAGGTACATTATCCCACTTTGCCACTTTGCTGCAGTAAGTGCCTCTTGTACAACCCAATTCCAATGAAGTTGGGACGTTGTGTAAAACATAAATAAAAACAGAATATGATGATAAAGTTTATCCGATTGAACACTAAATATCTTGTCTTTGTAGTGTATTCAATTGAATATAGGTTGAAACCGCATTGAAATGCAGTGTACTGCATTCTGCTCCAATACTCCAGGAAAGCAGCTACTTCAAAGCTTTGTGCAGGGTGGTGGTGTGACATTTTAGTCTTATTTCCTCATATTTGAGTCCAAAATAATAATACTGTGTATGTTTGTAGACACCCCTTCTGCTGGGTGAATGCACCTTGTGTAGGCTGTCCCCCCATTGCTGACACAGCTGTCAGTGACATTGGCCAACAGAGCAGAAATTTCTGAAAAGTCATGCATGAGTTTAAAGACACCAAGCCCAGTGTTGGGCTGAGGAGCAGTGAAATTGCGTTCTCGGGGTTAATGGAAAGCCATACAACACCTGTGCAGTGCCACATCCAACATCCCTATTCTCATGAATGCCCTTGAGGCTGATTGTAATCAAGTCATCACAACATGTTCCAATATATAATTTAAAGAGTTCCCAGAAGATTAAAAGCTGTTACTGCAGCAAAGAGGATATAATTTACCATTTAATGTCTTTGAAAGAAAATGTTACAAAAGCAGGTGATCATGGACTGTATAAAGAGTCATAAGTTCAACTACTTCCTAACCATAGGCTCAATATTTCTCTCTCTCTTTGCTGTTTATACAGCTTATTATGGAAGCCCATTTCCACCACTTGAAGAACAAAAAGGCCATGCAATATCTCATCAATATGAGATGCTAAGTCATGACTTACTATGACTTGGTGTCTTATAATTAAGACTTTCATCTCATATTTATTAGCATTTCATAATTATATTTTAGCATCTCATAATTATGAGATAATATATGGCTTTTTGTTCAATCGGCAGAAATGGGCTTCCATAATTTGTTTTTTCTTGTTACACTGGAGATTTTTGTTTACACAGAACCCTAGGCTAGGCCTGCACAACATCAATGTTTAAAGTTGCTTCAAATTTAACAACTGTTCTGTCACTGGCTAAATATTTCATACAGTTGTATGTTTGTGTGTGTGTGTGTGTGTGTGTGAGTGAGTGTGAATGTGTGTGTGTGTGAGAGTGTGAATGTGTGTGTGTGTGAGAGTGTGAATGTGTGTGTGTGTGAGAGAGAGAGAGAGAGAGAGAGAGAAAGAGTGGTAACGCCAAAATATGGTTGTTAAAACTTGTTTAGTATGGTGTACATCATGCAGGTTTTACTAGTCAATTCATACAGCTCCGTATTTGGCAGCTATTTGTCTGAACCTTCCAGTTCCACCTTTAATGCTGCAGTAGCCTTCGGTGCTAGAATGCAACTACTTCATCATTTTTAGGTGGTAACCCAGATAGCAAGGTGATGTTGATACAATATTGATTTTTAATCAGAACCATCATTATAGTTGAGGTTGAAATTTCGAATTAAAAACAATGTTGGATCAATGTTAGAATTTTGACGAAACGTTTCCCCTAACGTCAGCATCAATGACATTGAATAAACATATACAGCATATAAACAGGTACTGTGGCAAAATGCCTGGATTTGACCGGGACTTTCATGTTGCCTAGCAAAACAGTTAATGTTAGCTAACGTTAATGTCTTGAGCTGTTTTTTGAGTAATTGATTACTTTTAGTGCTCACTTAATGTTAGGGTATTTTAATGTAGAATTGAGTAATGTTACATGTTGACAAGAATTAGCTAATGTGATTACTGTGGCCCTGTCCCAATTCCTGCCCTAGGGTCTTTCTTGAAGTGAACACATTTACAGCGCTGTCGAGGGTTGAGTAAAAAGGGGCGACAGCCTTTTCCGGCGTCAGATTAGAGAGTAAAACTGAGAAATTAACTGCCTGGCTGTGGTATTTATTGTTTCGCCGCTGAAGGAGGTTTAACATGAGTGTTTTACCGGATGCTTAAACTGAAATGTGGCCATTTTGGATCCAACTTTTGTTTTTCAATGGGAAGAGGGTCATGTGACACATCAAACGTATTGGGAATTTCACAAGAAAAACAATGGTGTACCTGAAAGGAGCACCTGAATCTACGTATACTGGAAGCCTGTGCTAGCATTTCTCCTGCAGTGTTGCTCTCAGTATGTGAAGAGTGGGAGAAGAGGGTTGCATTAACAATCCAACACAATGGGCAGCACTTTGAACACATTTTATAAGTGGTCAGAAACTTGTAAATAACTCATGAAATAATAAAGTTACGTTAAAACCAAAGTTACATCAAAATCTTGTGAAATTCCCAATAGGGGCGGCACGGTGGTGCAGCAGGTAGTGTTGCAGTCACGCAGCTCCAGGGGCCTGGAGGTTGTGGGTTTGATTCCTGCTCCGGGTGACTGTCTGTGAAGAGTGTGTGTGTTATGTGTGGGAAAAAAAAAATACTAACAGCAAATTAGAATGAAACCAAATAACATGATTCCAGTAAGTGTGATATTCTGTGTGTAAATGTGTTGGTTTAACTTTTTCCAAATCTCTCCTCGAGGCAGTCCATATAATTTTGAGGTTATCATTCAATACCTAGTTTTAGCGGCTAATAAATAATGATTTTAAATAATGTGTGCTGTTGTTTAACAAATTGATGCAGTCAAGGAGAATCTGAACAAAACATTGTTCTTCAAAGTCACTCTCACCTACTACTTTATTGAACAAAATCTTATATTTCTTATTTGTTTTATATTATTATTATTTTTGTATTTACTCTGATTATATATATATATATATATATATATATATATATATATAAATAAGCACCATGCTTACTGAGAAGGCATTAGTTTATATATATATATATATATATATATATATATATATATATATATATACAAAATCATCTTAGGTGCCTAAAAAATATACTCAATACAATTTCTAAACAAATAACATCCGAAATAATAATTGTAGATTCTATAGTGGTGATGGAAACTATGCACATTATAAAGTGGCAATTTCTAATAAGTAGTCATTATATCAGGTTGTTTTATATAAGGATATGATTGTATATTAGTAGTTTTAAATCAAAATAAGAAAAAAACATGAAGACAAAACATAGAGACAGTGAATAAAACTGAACAGAAGAAAACTCTCAAAGCAGGAAAAACACCAAACCAATATTTTCTATAATAATGGAGGAAAAACAAAAGAAACCACATTCAATTTCTGCTTTAAAAAGAAGCCCCTATAAATGTTAAATTTCAGGAATTTCCTTTTCATGCAGAGTGAAGTCTTTGCAATTGTCACAGTTCCTCTGATGAAGCACTGAAGCATTCACACACTCAGCAGAAGTGTGTGGCTCCCATATGTCTCACTGCTAACACTGGGCAAAATGCAATCTAAATATTTGAAGACAGCCAACGTATTCTCTGAGCGCACCTAAAAAAACACCAGTGAATGGCACCAGTCGAACCTGTCTGTGTGTTTTGTCTCAGAGGTTGGAACCTGGTGTTTTCACCTGATCATCACATTGAGGAAAAAGCGTTAATTAGAAGCTCACCATTGCTGTCAGCAGATTGCCTTCAGGCTGCTAGCACCATATCAAGCTTCTAGAATTACTGACTTCCATCTGACTGACAAAAGTGTAGTCATGAGATAATTGGCTTCAAGGTGCCAGAATTTCATTGGGTTGCTAAGAGAAAAATGGCTTTCATTCTCAGATCTGATCCGGATTACTCTGTCAAAATCAGTGCAGAGAGAGAGAGAGAGAGAGAGAGAGAGAGAGAGAGAGAGAGTTGAAACACGTCAAGGTCTGCTATTTCAGCATAGCAAATGACTCCATTTTCAACCCAACATGTCACTCAGATCAGTAATGAATTCTGTAACACTTCCTATAAATCCTTTATTCATAATGCTGTATAAATTCATTCATATGTTTATGTGGCATAAATTATCTTGTGGCATCCCTCGTCATCGATGTTGAATTGTGTATGCTAAGCTGTGACAGAGAAAGGGGAGGGACAGTCGGCGTGTAGTTGGTGACACTGTGCTTCCTGTGTTGCATCACTCTCTCATCTCTTGGTTATTTATGTATTTTCATGTGTATATTTTTGTTTACATTTGTTTGTGTACCCTGAATGCTTATTTCCATTTTTTTGTTTAATACCATGTTGTTTTATGTCCCCTGTGCCTAAATCTTTTCTAAGATGTTATATTGTTAAACACTACGTACACTAGGAACACTAGGTAAGATCTGGTATTTTTGTTCCTGCACTCTCCCTACAGTTGCAGAGTGTAATTCATTTTTTACAGGGTTGGGTTTCAAACCCTGCTCCAAGTGCTCCAAGTCCTTCATAGTGTTGTTTCTGCAGTGCTGAGCACAGAATAGCAAAGACAGGGGCTCTATTCTCTCTATTACAAGTCAGTGGAAATTATGTATAAATTATTGTATTCAAATTATGTAAAGCACTTTTTGTGTTTGAAATGTGTTATATAAACCTGACTCAACTTGAATGCTAGCTTAATTTTAGAATCTAGAATAATTTTAAATTTGCAAATTTAAGGTAAAAATAGTCCCTAGGCTTCCTTTTTAGCACCAATGCAATGCTTGTTTAAGCGTCTTTTTTGAAAATGTCACATCACCTTAGAATTCATGACATAAGCAGAGGTGGGTAGAGTAGTAATGTCCTTAATCAACTAAAGTAATTGTTATTCTGATCTTTAAATAACAGATAAATGAGATTAGCCAAGTATAACTTGCAAATTATTTCTGCAAATAACTACTCAGGACTATCAAAAAGTACTGAGCAACTTATGAACTTCATAGAACTTCTTAAGCATGCTTCAGCAGAAGAAATGAACATTGTTCTCAGTTGAACATTGTAGGACACTATTCTTTTCTGTTTGATTCACTTTTGGTCATAAAGTGGCATATGCTTTTTTATGGGAGCAAATCTGTCTCATCAGACTTTGAAATATTACAAATTTGAATTTGTAACACTGAATTTTTTTGCACTGAAATTATGCATCTGAATATAACTGCTCTTGAATAGAATTCAGAGTACACATCCGGGATATAAAGGATGAGCAATCGATTAATTTGGATTTCCTCTTTAGGTGATTAGGTCACGCCCCTCGCTGCCATTGTATGCTGAGCTGAACCTGTGTGTGCTTTTAGGTCTTTTACACCTTTATTTGCTACACAAAACATGGGAATTTCTTTTTTAATTCATCCAAGAACGTACATTTACGTTTCAGCATAGCTGCTCGAGATGAGGGTAGGTACATGAGCTTTGCCTGAAATAAACAAGGACTACTGATGTGCAGACTGACCAATTAAATGTTTACAGAGAAGGTTATCAACCAATAACGGTACCTCTACAGTCAGACCGTGCAATCAGAAGATACTTCACCACGCCCCCTTCTCACTCAAGCGAACCAATCGGAGTAGGGGAGGGCGGGACTAGTTTGTGAACGAAACGCTTCTTGAAATTCTATGTAAGCTCCAGAAAAACTAAATCCCGGACGTTTGTGAAATTCTGCCCGGACATTTTTAAGTCTAAAAAAGAGGACATGTCCAAGTAAAAGAGGACGTCTGTTCACCCTAGTTTAATATGCTGTAGCTGAAAACCACAAAGATCAAAACAGCATGGATCTCCCCTAAATTGTTTTTTTTTTTTTTCAGAGTTTGTGGGTGGGCAGGCTCCAGATGCCACTAATATGCTGAAAAGATTGTTTTAAAATATACTCTATCTCATTTAAATATGCACTCAGATTTTGACACCAGACACCAGGTGTGAAATAAATAAACACGGACCAAAACAACTGTATCTGGTCCCAAACGAATGCTGGTGTGGTTGATTTCTGGTGAGAATGTGATCTGACCTCAATCCAACCAAACTATAAGGTGTATGCAGCAGTTCAGCTCTTGTAGTCAGGGTTGTTTTTCATATTAGATGCAGCAGACTGGGTAAACAGAAAACTGGTTGAAGTTTAACCACTAATTAGAGAAATGGAACAGAAACAAGCACTAGTCCAGAACACAAGACTTTCTTCCTATATTTTCTTTATTGCTCCAACTTCAGCAGTGATGCCAACTCCACAGTAAGGCAAATAGCTATTGGCTGCTATTGAAATAGGCCATCAATTCTCAGAATAACTTCAGGACTTTAATATTTATCTAGACCCACATTACATGAGTCAGTTTTGTCCTGTAATGTTAAATGTTAGAATATCAAATTTAATCAAAAGACTTATGTGGGGTGGAATTGTTAACTCTACATCCAATCCTCCTATTTTATCCAGGCTTGGGTCTGTGGTAGTGCTACTTATGTTTTTGTTTGTTTGTTTGTTATTCATTTATAATAATAATAATTATTGTTCATTCATTCATTCATTATCTGTAACCGCTTATCCAATTCAGGGTCGCGGTGGGTCCAGAGCCTACCTGGAATCATTGGCATCTGACTGAGAGTGAGTCAAATGCAGTCATTAATTTTAGTGTCACACTAAACATTTACATCCCGCTCTGAAATCCAGTGTGGAATCATCGGACTTGCATAATTAAATTTTAATCTGGAGTGGAGAATTTGTGGGTCTCCTCCTGCTTTGACTGCAGTTACTGGGAGACTGACCACCAGCAAGTGCTTTGGAATGGTGAAGGGGGCTCACAGCAGCAACTGCTGTGCATTGAGGATGGTAAACGCAGAACGATATGTGCTTTCATGTCCAAGTCACCAAACGTCTTCAGTAACACTAGAAATATATTTGTTGTTAGTGTTTTTTTTTTTTTTTTTTTTTTTTAAGAGTAGCTAGAGGCATCTGAATACCCG
The DNA here is from genome assembly GCF_029633855.1 of Hoplias malabaricus. Lineage (NCBI taxonomy): Eukaryota > Metazoa > Chordata > Actinopteri > Characiformes > Erythrinidae > Hoplias > Hoplias malabaricus. The sequence goes on along the minus strand of NC_089820.1, from coordinate 10,474,775 downwards.
CTAAATGTAGCAACAAAGTCAATACGTTGGCAACACTGGGCCTCAGTCTGGTCTCAACATTTTCCCTGTGTGAGAACCAAGGGGAGACTACAAGATTACGAACTTCTTAACTGACTCTCACCACAGCAAACCAGGTACAGGTGTGAAAGCGCCCTTAAACTCACCCAAATCCTGAGGGGTCTGTTGTTGCTGTAGTGTTCCCACTGAAATCCTCCACTCCATTGACATACCTTGAACAGTTTATAGAACATTCCTAGAAATGGAGTGATGCCTGAAGAGTTAAAAAGTTTCAGTGTTGTTATACTCTGTACCACACACACACATACATACAAACACACAGAGTCTGGGCAAATGTTTTCTGTGCAGTGTTTATTGTAGGCCTCCAATTTTGGCTAGATGTGTATGGGGAATGTTGAATATCGAGTTGTTTTACTATCTCAAGCTTTTAGAACCACATTGAACAATCCTTGTCTTCTTTTCAGCCTAGAATATTTGAATACCTTTTAATGGTATGAGTTGAAGAAGAGTGTATAAAAAAAACATCCACAGTTTGTACAGGGAGTTAGTATTTTCTATTTTGATAGCAAATTTCTTTTTAAACTAGAGATATTAAACTAGCGATAAACTTATACTGCAGTTAATGTGATATCAGTCACAGCCACAGACACTCCGCCCAAAAGTTGATGGATAGGCTGATATTTTCAGTGCATTAATCTGGACTGTCAGGAGTCTATCAGTTACATTCTGATTGACTCTCTGTACATCTGCGTATAAGCACTTCTATGTATTGTGTTGTACTTGCTCTGGTACTGGTCTGACATGAAAAACTGCCTCCACATGTCATGCCAAAACAGCAGACTTGTGATTGGTCTCTTTATGTCAGTCAAATTTCTTTGGCTGCAATAGTGCATCTTGGCCATATTAAGTGGCGAAAGGCACCAGACTCTCCCTAGAGAGTCACAATCTTATAAGGTCTACTCCATTTCATTCTAATGCATTATAGCAAAACTGTTCACAACATGTGATGTTTCATGTCATTACGTATCTGGTTTCAAGCCAAGACTCCAAAAGAGCATTTAGAATGGAACCAAGATTTAAATGCTTATTTACTTACATTTTTTGTACTGCTTTTCAAGATAATGGCACAGCCATTACCCTTACAGCACATTAGCTATTGGGAAGAAAGGCAATAATACAAGAAAGCAAACATACTCTGGACAGGTTGGCAGGCTAGTGCTTCATGCACTTAAACAGTTTCTCACTCTGCCTTACACTTGTGCAGAATTTCAAACAGCTTACCCTTCTTGCATGGATTGAGATTGTGATTCTTTGGATTGTGAGCGTAAACCAGAGCACACTGAGGAAACAGGGAGTGAACATGAAGATTAAGCTCAGGACTCCAGAATCCTGGAGCGTAGTTGCAGCAAAATGATTTGCTGTACAACAGTGCTGACCAAACAGGTCTATCTGGCATGGTTCTGGTGCTGGAGCCAGAATACTTTTCACCTGGCAAATTTGGTACTATTCTTGCTTTATAAATTCCTGGGCAAACTGGCATTGTGATTGTCTAAAGTGCAGGGACCTGGTGTTGTCATGTGAAGTTGTTAGCCACTTTCCATCAAGTACCATAGTAAAAACAACAGCAATTAATCATTAGTATTCTGTGGAAAAAAAATGATTATTTTGTCATGTTTATACAATGTTCTCCAACTTCTATCTTCAGATTAGGGAACATCCACATTTATATTTTCAGCCTCTCAAATCTGTAGAAATGTGGGTCCATGTTTAAAGGTTCACTTGTTAATGTGAACCAGCATCTCTTAAAGGCCAAGCACCAGCATTAAGACAAATGTTAACAGTGCATATACAAAGTCTAGTTATATAATATAAACATTGCGAATGTATGATTGGAAATGTACTGTATAAAATCCAACATTTTAAATGATTAACCTCTTAGCCTCTGAGAGATAAAGTAAACACTGTCACGCTGCCGGCCATACACCCTTGCTCTAAAAAGATTAATGAATACATTGCTTTTTTTACTGGCCACATTGTTACAATGCAGTGCACACAGTGGGAAGACAGATCAGCTGACAGAACTGCTACTGTTGATAGATGCTGGATGCATTATTTCCTCAGCAGTTCTTTAACTTCTGCATCAAGAAAAAGGCAAGAAACATCTCGGTGCCATCAGATTAGAACTTAACTTTGCCTCCCCAAAACTTTACAGGAGGACAAGGAGAATGCAGCTGTAAATGAGCTAACTAATGATGAAAAGACCTCTGATGCCAGAATATGGAATGGAGTGCTGGGGAAAGTGGAGTTTGGGGTGGTGGAGGCAAAATTCATATGAGGTACTTCTCACTAAAAAGTACTATGCATTGCAGCTGTTCAAGTGCATTGGTCCCTTTTCTACTCACATTTAGTGAGAATTGCTCAGTGGTTTTTCAGCATACAGGGGGTCAAGATATTTTGTTGTTTTGGTTGTGCTCCACACATTTGGTACACCAGCATGCTGCTATCTGGTACATTTTTCCCTAAAAAAATATATAAATTTTGAAGCTGGTCACTTAAAGAACAAGCCATATCAGGATTATAATAATACAAACCGGATTCCAAAAAAGTTGGGACACTAAACAAATTGTGAATAAAAACTGAATGCAATGATGTAGAGGTGCCAACATCTAATATTTTATTCAGAATAGAACACAAATTACAAATCAAAAGTTTAAACTGAGAGAATGTATCATTGTAAGGGAAAAATATGTTGTTTCAAAATTTCATGGCATCAACAAATCCCAAAAATGTTGGGACAAGGCCATTTTTTACCACTGTGTGGCATCCCCCCTTCTTCTTACAACACTCAACAGACGTCTGGGGACAGAGGAGACCAGTTTCTGAAGTTTAGAAATAGGAATGCTCTCCCATTCATGTCTAATACAGGCCTCTAACTGTTCAATCGTCTTGAGCATTCTTTGTCGCACCTTCCTCTTTATGATGTCCAAATGTTCTCTATAGGTGAAAGTTCTGGACTGCAGGCTGGCCATTTCAGTACCCGGATACTTCTCCTACATAGCCATGATGTTGTGATTGCTACCTGAATTTGGTCTGGCATTATCTTGTTGAAAAATGTAGGGTCTTCCCTGAAAGAGATGACGTCTAGATGGGAGCATATGTTGTTCTAGAACCTGAACATTAATGGTGCCTTTCCAGACATGCAAGCTGCCCATGCCACAAGCACTCATGCAACCCCATACCATCAGTGATGCAGGCTTATGAACGGAGCGTTGATAACAACTTGGGATATCCTTGTCCTCTCTGGTCCAGATGACATGGCGTCCCAGTGTTCCATAAAGAACTTCAAATCATGACTCATCTGACCACAGAACAGTCTTCCCTTTTGCCACACTCCATTTTAAAAGACCCCTGGCCCATTGCAAACATCTGAGCTTGTGGAGCTTGCTTAAAAATGGCTTCCTCTTTGCACTGTCGAGATTCAGCTGGCAACGGAGGATGGCACGGTGGATTGTGTTCACTGAAAATGCTTTCTGGAAGTATTCCTGAGCCCATTCTGTTATTTCCTTGACAGTGGCATTCCTGTTTGAGGTGCAGTGACGTTTAAGGGCCCGGAGATCATGAGCATCCAGTAGAGTTTTACGGCCTTGACCCTTAGGCACAGCAATTGTTCCAGATTCTCTGAATCTTTTGATGATGTTATGCACGGTTGATGATGATAACTAGGGCTGCAACAACTAATCGATTAAATCAATTAAACTCGAGTGTTAAAATTGTTTGCAGCTAATTTAATAATCGATTAGTTGGGTCTAAGTTATTATACACATAGGTACAGTTGCTACACGTTACGAACTCTGGAAGAAGGGTTTGAAAAATGGCGGAGGCGGTCACAGCAGAGGATAATGTTAGCACAAGCAGAGAGAAAAATGTACAACCCAAGTCATCAAAAGTATTGGAGCACTTTACATTAACGTCTTCAAGGAACAGAGTTAGGTGCAAAATGTGCGCAGCTGATCTCACATGGCACAGCAGCACAACTTCACTGCATGAGCACCTGAAAATGAAGCCTGTTGGAGCTATGTGTGAAAGAGATTAAGTATAGTAAGTTAATTCTACTTTTTCTCTCACTCAATGTTACTAGAGCCTGCTAGAGTAGTTAAACAACATTGATATTACACTCGCGTTTAGCGAACAAGCCTTAGCACCCCCCCCCCGAGTTTTCTCTTCCACCTTAAATCTGTCAGCTTGACCAGCAGTTCCAAAATAAGCCGTAGTTTTAGTCAAGCTAACGTTAGCGACAAGTTCTATTTTTTCTCTCACTCAATATCAGTAGAGCCTGCTAGAGTAGTTAAACAAGATGTCTCATTTTTAGTAAATTTATATCACTTTTGTGTTTAGCAAGTTTTCCGTTCCACCTTAAATGTGGTGGCAGTTACCAAACATTTTTTAAAATAATATATTTAAAGTCTTTTTCAAGGTCTTTTCTGACTGGCATTGCGTGTTAGTGTTTGAATATCACAGCCAAGTGTATATTACGTTATAAGTGTATATTACATTACATACACTGTTAAATATTGATAAATATAAAATTAATGTAACGGTTGGGTTAATTCTTCATGTAATGGCTCATTTTTAATAATGGTAGGTTATGTGTTCCTTATACAATTACAACATTAGTTCTCTAAAATCTTAAATATCTTAACGATATTTGATCATATGTGTTAGTTGAATTTCCCTTTTATTCTCAGCACATGGCAGCATCACCCAATATCCATTTATGTAATTTCAATTTGCCTGCATTGTTGTCTGCATTTTAGATCAGTAGTTATTAACTTAAAAAAGGTGTATGTTCATATCTACACTTTCTCTCTCACCTCAGATAAAAACAGCCCAGCATTGCTGACTATGTTTTGAAGAAGATCTCCACACCACAGCAAGCAGCTGTTCTCACTGATGGTATCCTGAATATGCTAGTAACAGACAGGAAACCAAATTTGGCTTGTCTCCCTTTTTATCCGATTAATAATCGATTAATCGAAAAAATAATCGACAGATTAATCGATTATCAAAATAATCATTAGTTGCAGCCATAATGATAACTTAAAAGTCTTTGCTATTTTACGCTGGGTAACACCATTCTGGTATTGCTGCACTATCTTTCTGCGCAACAATGGTGGAATTGGTGATGCTCTTACCATCTTGGCTTCAGAGAGACACTGACACTCTGAGAAGCTCTTTTTATAACCAATCATGTTGTCAGTTGACCTAATTAGTGTTAATTTGTCTTCCAGCTGTTCGTAATATGCTCAATTTCCTTTTTCCAGCCACTTATTGCTACTCGTCCCAACTTTTTTGGGATTTGTTGACACAGTGAAATTTTGAATCATCATATTTTTCCTTTAAAATGTTACATATACTCAGATTAAACTTCTGATCTGTCATCTATGTTCTATTACGAATAAAATCTTGACATTTGCCATCTCCACATCATTGCATTCAGTTTTTATTCACAATTTGTTTAGTGTCCCAACTTTTTTGGAATCCGGTTTGTACATAGTATGGTGTAGCATGGTGTCAGAAAATTCAGTGAACGTGATTGGCTAGATGAGGGCACTGACATTTATTTTGTGAAATAATTGGTTTGTGCCTTTTGCATGAGTGAAAAACCCTTCTGGTATATGTTTGTCTAATGCACCTGTTTGTTGTCACTGCTGGTGGCATAGTGTGTGATGAGAGAGTTCAACTTGCAAGGTTAAACTCGAGTGTACAAGGTTTTACAACGAGTAATTGGGTGAAAATACTGTAGAGCCAGGGGTATAAAATGTAAAATAAATAAATAAATAAACAGGGCAGCATGGTGTCACTGCAAGTAGTGTCACTGTCACAAAGCTCCAGGGTTCTGAGGTTGTGGATTTGAGCCCTGCTCTGGGTGACCCTCTGTGAGGAGTTTGGTGTGTTCTCCCCATGTTTTTTTTCTGGGTGCACCTGTTTCCTCCCACGGTCCTAAAACACATGTTGGTAGGTGGATTGGTGACTTGATAGTGTCCATAGGTGTGAGTGTGTGTGGCCCTGAGAAGGACTGGTGCCCCCTCCAGGGTGTGTTCCTGCCTCACACCCAGTAATTCCAGGCAGGCTCCGAACCAACAGTGACCGTGAATTGGATAGGCAGTTACAGACGATGAATGAATGAACCGTTACAAGCAGATACATTTTTTGATTTTTTTTGGAAAGATGCTGGGGCACCAACTGAAGTGAATTTGTGTTGAGTGTGTGTAGGGGCATGGCTGTGCTGTACAGTACTGACATGTACAGCAATAAAAAAAAATCTGTGAAATTGGGGGGATTTTAGTCCACAAACTAAAGTATATAGATTGCCATACTTTATTAAATGCTTGATCACAGAGCTTGGTGGCATGCCAGCAAGTGAGAATAGAATTGTTTGGAAAATGATTCCCAATATAAGCTTGTGATGTAAAAATGTTTATTTCTGTACTTTTGACAAAATTTCTAATTCTATAACATCTTCAAAACATTTACAATGCCACATTAGCTTTGAATACACATTATGAATCCACTGTTGAAAATGTAATGCAGTGCAGCCCACTTTACAGACTTGTTTTCTGTATGTTTTGTGCAGTTACAAATTACCACCAAATCTCCAAACATACAGTGCAGCTTTAATGAGGGAAGAAAACAAGTTACTTTATGAATCCCTTGGGGAAGCTTGTCTGTATTTAACCCATTTGTGGTAGTGAACACATGAACACACACACAACTTGAGCATCAGGCTGCCAACCTTCGCACCCAGGGAGCAGTTTGGGGATTAGGTTCCTTGCTCAAGGGTGGATGAACTTTTCATGCTGGTCTGCTCTCAGGCTCACTCATCTAACCTTAAGGCCACAGCTGCCCCACTGTATTCCTTAAGGTAAAAACTTGTTTCTTACCAGAGCAGCTCTTGAAGTAGTTTTTTGACCGGCTACTTTTGTTCTTTTACTTAATCTTTTCTTCGAAAGTACTTAGGAGTTTAGAGTACTCTATCCACCTCTAGCTATTGCACAGCTGTCAGTAGATCCTATTCATTAGCAGAAATCCTGGTGTAAAGTTCTGAAAGCCGGGGTTATGGAGGATGAAATTGCATTAGCAGCATGGCCTACTCTCAGAGGGAAATGAGCACATGGAGATGAGCAGGGCTTTGGCTTCCACTATCTGTGAAGAGGCAGAGATGGAGGGAGAGAGTGATTGGCAGTTCTTTGTGAACAGAGAGAGAGAGAGCGAGTGTTGATATGAAGGTGACAGGGCACCTGTTGAAATGATTTCTGGTGGATCTGCACTATTGCGCTCACTGGAGATTACCACCCTGTAGTCAGCAATCAAAACCAGTCCATTTGAAGAGGCAAGGGAGCAGCAGATGGTATGTGTGTGTGTGTGTGTGTGTGCGGAGGGGGGATAATGAAATGTGCAGAATGGATTTGCTCAGCAATTGAAAAAGAAGAAGCAATGTGCATGTTTGTTTGTTTGTGTGCGTGTGTGTGTGTGTGTGTGAGAAAGAGAGCTTGTTTGATTGTGTTTGTTTTTATATATTTTCAGGAACTAATATTTTTTTTTACTTTGAAGCAAATCTGGACAATGAGCAGGACTAAGAGACAATAGTTTAAATGTCAACCTTGTTTCTGCACTCATTAACTATTCTATGAGCTCAACTGTCTGTATAGATTCACTCTGTAGTTCTAGAATTACAGACTTCTCATTCTGAGCACAACAGTGACACTGACACCATGGTGTCATGTTAGTGTATGTTGCACTGGTATGAGTGGATGAGACACATCAGTGCTGCGAGAGTTTGTCACTGCTGGAATAAAATTATTTCAACAATGCAAAATATCTAGCTAAATGTGCCCTGTGACCACTGATGAGAGACTAGATGCTGATTAAAAAAGAACTGTGCAGCAGCAACAGATCAGCTACTGTCTGTACAAATGAGCTACCAGTGTTTGTTGTGGTATGAGTGGATCAGACACAGCAACTCAGCTGGAGTTTTCACACACTCTGCCTAATCACTGTTGTTTTTGACAGTTAACCTACAAGGTGGAAAAACAAGGTGTTTATAGGATAACAATAAAATATGGCCTAAATGTAACCCCTATCTGCAGTTATATTATGGCCCACATTTTGCCATGAATGATGCCATTGACTTAGGGTGAGTCTGACTGCCTCACCTCAGTGGCAAGTCTACCTTGGAAAGGTATCAGGTGTGTTGTGGAATACATCTGGGCCCATGGGCGCCACCAGAGATTTTGTGTGTGTGTGTGAGCCAGAGTGGACGAAATGTGTGCAGACTCACTACTCAAAATTGTTCAGGAGGCAGTGTTGTCTTTGAGGAAGAAGGAGTGTAATTGCCTACCAGCCATCAGACAGGATGAATGTTATTTGTTAAAATGGATTGGGTGGAGATTTTCAAACACCTCCCCATAAACCAGCAAAACTCCTCCTACACCTATGTTGTTGTTTGCTTTCTCTGCCAGCAATGACTTTGCAAGAGTAAATGTGCAATATACTGGCCTGTCTGTCTGGCTAATACAACATATGCCATAATTAAAGTCAAGCCTGGCTCATGACAGTGGACCCATGTCTGGTTTACACAACACTTAGTCTTTTTTACCCTCCACACCCCACACAAACACACTGCCAACAGAAGTTACTGAAAGTCACACCCTGGAGGGTGTTTTTGGAAAGCTGTGTGTGGTTTTGACCTTGGAGACTAAGTGGACAGGAGACCAAAGCACAGGTGAAAAAATATGTGTTTAAGAATATCAGGATTCATGTAGACAAAGCTTTATTCTTCATTTTTGTTGAGTGGATATTGGTTGTAAATTCTATTTTATCTGAACTACTAAAACCTGCAGATGATCTGCAATGACTGCTCCACACGCCGCTCTGAATAAACACTCAATTTCACTAGCACCTGTGACAGAATAGCTTGTGCATCATGTCTGAAGACACAGAGCACACAAAGAGCTCAGATTCTGCTTTGATTTATTTTACTCTGCACAGTGTGAAACTAAACAGACCAGGTTTTGTCTATCCAGACATTTTCACAAGGATAAAACAAATTTGTGGCTGTTGAAGTAATTAGTGCAAGCAGGTGAACCACTAGGTGGCCTGTGGTAAGGCTACAGCAGATTTTAGTTATCTGCTTAAGACAATATTAACATACATGCTCTCTGCTCATTGTCACAGGTGGTTTACTTGTAACTTAGGTAACTGGGTTTTAAATCTGGCTGTGTGGTCAGATGTTGTATATGATGCTGATGCTCCAATAATTTGGCTGTTGTTATTAGTCCTGTACAGAATTGATGTTGGATTCCAACCTAAACCATGCAACACATAAAAGTACCTCATATCAGCAGTGGGGCTCTGCTTAATCTGTAAAATGTGTTATTACTTACCTTCAGAACTACTGCAATTAATCTCCAGGGTGCCTCTCTGCCCACAGGATTGTGACCTCTGCATCACTGTGGCAATTGCTCACTGACAGACTTACTCAGCTTTCACACTGGAAGTGAATTTTCACCTCTCGCTTGCCAACTTGATCTTTGCTTGGGGGTGTTTCTGAAGTTTGGTTGCCATAGTTCCATTGACTCCAAGTGCCATGGCAGAATAGTAGAGATGTAATAGGTGTGCAAATATGTTTTAAAGTGTTTTGTGTAACATATAATTATATTTTAAAATTCAAACATTCTCCTGCTCTTTTGTCATTTTATGATAAATGTACATGACAATTGTCCTTTTATTCAACAAACAACAACCTAGAAAAGCAAGTATAAATAAGCTACATTCACAGTCGTTAACATCAAAATCACCATTTGCAAATAGTTGGAACCATACTTTTTCACACACTTTTGGATAGAATATTACCCCCCAAAAGCAGAACAAATTGATGCGTAAGCTTTTGCAGGTCTTTTTCCCAACAACACAAGACAAAGTCCTCTCACTTGATATTTTCAAACTATTTTAAACCTGCTCAATTCCTACTGGTAACTGCTTCATTACTTATTCCCTAATGTACATGAAGTTGTTTTTGCTCAACTTTGTCATGTTGCCAACTCCACTTTACTCCATTATCTTCTGTGCTGCTCCCTCTCACTAATAATATCCAGCTCTTAATGAAAATGGATGACGTTCCGTTGCTATGTCGCATCCTAATGCTGCCAGCTTGAACACAAAGTTACAATTAGCAGAGCTTGCATTGTTATTTGGGTGGACTTTAGATTGTGGGGAAATTCTGTCTTGTTTATCTGCAGAGTAACTGAACCTGGTTAGATTTACATTCACATTTAGCAGACTTCCAGATTAAAATTCCAGAGCAAATTACTATTCTAATCTTTTTACAGCAGAAGTTAATGGTAGTGTTAGGTATCTTACTCAAGAACTCTGACTGGTGTGGTGTGTTTAACCAGAAGGGGAATGATAGTGAATTTTGGTAATATACATCAACTCCAGTATACAGCACTCAATTGACCTCATCCATGAAACCTTTGCAAAAAACATTAGCAAACTATGCATAATGTACAAAAAAGTGGACATTCCTGAAAACTTTCTGCCAGATTCATAAATGCTGGATAAACACCAAATTTTTTTGTAAAATGTATGTTAGTGAATACCAAATGTGCACATTTCTTTGCAAATAACATTTAATTTCCATAATCCCCACCCATTAATTTCAAATGACCACCTTATAAGGAAGCGCTTGGACAAAACACCTTAAAATATACACACAAGAGCAGAAGAAAACAAATTTTTTTCTGAGCGGAAATCAATTTTATTTACTTTCAAATCTGTACTTTTTAGTTTCATTGTTTATTTTTGCTCACTTATGGGAAAGTATAGTGAGGTATTAGACAGATTAAGCTGAGCTACATAGTACTGTGCAAACATTTTTATGCACCTGAGTCAATGTATTGGTTTAACCTTTAACATCTCTCCTTGAGGCTGTGCAATTTTATTTGAGGTTTTCATGCTGCTAAATAAAGTGTGCTGTTTATTTCACACAATTCATACAATCAAGAAAATCATCTGGAAACAACTTTTTTCTTCACAAAACACTCTTTTAGAAAAGAATATCCTATTTCATATTTAGAATTATATATAATTTTATACAAGCACCACTCTTATTTAGAAGATACCATATTTTAATCATTTTAAGGGTCTAAGACAAATAAACAATACTGTATGTCCGCTTAAGTTTGTCCTGCACAGTTCTGCTAAAGTGGGGTGTGGAGCTGCACAGAAGATAAAGGCATTTATTCTTGGCACGAGCTCCTTCTATAAGTTTTGGCCCATTTAACTGTCTCTGTAGTTTCTCATAGAGGGATAAATGCTCTGGATTTGTCACTGATTTACACTGAGTTCCTTAAAATGTATTCATTTATATACAAACACACGAGACACAAACACTGCAATTGTATCATTTTGGAGCAACAATGCAGTAAGTATAATATGCATAAGTATAACCTAGCTTAGAATTCTTGGGATGATGCTTGGATGATTGAGGGCATAAATATTCATGTTTTAGACGCCTTTCAGCCATTACGCACAGTTTATGCATTTTCAGGTATAAATATCTTTTATAAACATTTTAACTATAAACATTTTGAGTCTACAAACAGTTTGATGAATCTGGATATTTATGAAAAAAGTGATTTATGAACGATTTAGGCACAACTTCATTCTGCTCTTTCTTGAATGTGGCCCAGTGTTTCAGCTACCTCATCCTAAGATAAATTTTTACTGGCATTTGTGAATGCAATGTTACTGGCAAATAAGAATTTTAATTTATATGAATTTTGATCGGTGAAATGTGTTGCCCTGTGAAGGACTGGCGCCCCCTCCAGTGTGTGTTCCCGCCTTGCGCACAGTGACTCTGGGTGGACCCACCGCAACCCTGCACTGGATAAGCGATTACAGATAATGAATGAATGAATGAATTTTGATAGACAGATTAACAGAATTTGTTTTTTTGCTTCTGAAATCTGGCTCGCCTGAGATGGCTCATTTCCCCCTGGGTGAACTCCCTCAATCCTGGCTACAACTTTCATCTATCAGCCTCAGGAATACTGTGTGTAGGGTGTGGTGGGTCACTTGGCCTAGTAAATAATTTTCAAGAATGAGTTCAGTAATATCAATCACTGCAAGTGCACAACCAATCCAGACTCAGGAGCGTTGTTGTGGGGTGAAAAGTGGGACTGAGTGACCCGGGCCCTAAGTGGGGGAAGGGCCCTTGAGGAGTCTGTTATTTTATTTTCCATTAAATATTAATATCATCTAAAGATCACAATAAATGGTACATTTAATATTTTGGGTAAACAAATCAGTTGATTGATTAATTGAATTGTGTGTCCTAGCCTACATATTATTTTTTGCTCTGGGAGAAGAGTGAAATGGATGGGACTTGTTCTTACATTGCATTCTGGGATTGCTAGCCAAGGAAGGGTTTGATTCTGCCTCAAAATTCGGCCAAATTAAGATATCTTTGTAGACAGCGTAATGAGGTATCTAAAATATGGGACATCCTATGTGTTGGGAGCGTGCACGCTGTGATGTAAAATGCTCTCTAGTTAGACAGCTCAATAGGTTTTGGGACAGACCCATAGTGTCTCAGGACAGGCACCCTCACTCCTTGCACCAAATGGATCACAATATTTTTATGATGCAAATGATTATATGAAATTTGAAGAAGTGGTTGGGGGGGCCCATGGGCACTGCTTGTGGATAGGGCCCAGAAATTGGTGCTATGCCCCTGAATTTTCAGATATTATGACAGATCTGAAGAAATTCTTGGTACTTGGTGGTTTTAATATACTGTACATGTCTGCTGTCCTCTGTGATGGACTGGTGGCCTGGCATTCTTGTCTTTTGCCCAGTGAATTCAGGTAGGCTCTGGACCCACTGTGACCCTGAGCAGAATAAAAATGTTACAGAAAATGAATGAATGAATGAATGTAAGAAAATCTACTGTATTTTAAAGTCTCTATGGGAAAAGTCTGTACTTTTTACTGAAGCTTTTAATTGACCTCAGGCTAACACAGGCTCAAAACATGAGTATGAATAGTTTAGACCTTGATTTTTCTTATTTGGCTTTTTTTAATTTTAGCAATATGTAACTACCTCATGAGTAATAGTAATACCTCATGAGAGCCCTTCACCTGTTTGAAATAAAGGGGGGTATGGGTTTACCTAGGTCTAAAAACATGGGATAAAACAAGTCATTCTGACTGTGTGCTGCATCTTATGTAATGTTCAAGTACTTCCGGGTTACCCTGCCCCCTCATTTGAGTATCTCCAATCACAGTGCTGGACCTTTATATGACTGCCAAAAGATGTATACATGAAAATGACTAAATGCCAGCGTTTCTTCTACGCACACCTCACTCCTAAAATCAGCTATGGCTCGTTTTAAATGAAAGGCACAGTTTTGCTGAAACTGGTTGTTCTGAGAAAAGCTGCTTAGACAGACAAAGTAAGTTGCCTTGTTGTTTGATCCTTGTGGTATTTTGACTAAAGCATGACACATGACATTATGTTAACCATGGACTCATATATGGAAAGTGTATGTAGCTTGAGCCACAGGTGGAGAAGGCTCACTAAAATCATACACTTGACACAGTGTGCCATTTTAATCCTCTTAGAACTGACCGCAGAATTTAATGCGGGCAATCATAAACCTCCTTGACTGCCATAAGTGTGGAGTTGGTATCCAGGGAACTGCACTACAGTGGTTTGCCTCCTATCTTAACAACAGGACCTGGTAATTTATTTTCTTTCTAAGCATCAATCATAGGTGAAGTACCTTAGGGCTCTATCTTAGATCCTGTATAGTTCTCTCCATACAAGATTCCCCTAGGGAATATCTCTTCCATTATCAAATAAACGATATTTAGGGGGGATAGCACAGAATGTCCTTGAAATTTAAAACCAGTTTACTCAATGTCAACCTGAAACAGAATGTTAATTTTTATGACCCTTTTGTTATAATGATAATAACTTAAAGTATTGAAAATACTTGCAAAAACGGTGCTTCATTCCATGTTACTCCTTTTCAAGAGGCTCAAGGTGTGGCAGGTGTGTACAAGCCACTTGTGGCATACCATGAAAGCAAATGCCTCCTAAATCCCGAGGTGGGTCACAGTGGAAAAAAATGAGATCATGAATGTAGAGTGAACCTTGTTTGCAAAGACTGTTACAAGAAGAGGTTTAAAAAAAATAAGAAAAAAAAGTATTTAATACTCAGTAATATTTATTCATTCATTGTCTGGAACCTACCCAGAATCATTGGATGCAAGGCAGGAACACACCCTGGAGGGGGCTTATAGTAATATTGCAAAATCTTAAACCATAATTGAGGGCTTCATTTTTTGTGCTTGATTCCTTACTGATACAGAGTTTTGAACAGTTGAATGAAATGTTAAGAACCGATGTGCCACAAGCTTTTAGTGCTTGACCTTGAACCCAGATTATGATGAGTAATTTGACAAGTAGTTTCATTTGGTGTGTTTCGTGCTTGATTCCTAATTGATCCCAACAATGCAATGAAAGCACAGAAAATCAGGGAGTGACCTGTTTATGATTCACTTTGGAACTATACACCCCTTGGTTCAAATCCAACAGCTGTTTAAGTGGATGAAGTCAAACATGAAAAATCTCCCCAGTTAAATTGTTTATATGACTATGTTAAGTTTAACATAGAAAGAATTGCATTTTGACTGGATTACTTTAATCTTTGAAAACCTGAAACGTGGAATAAATTCATGCTTGCCTCCTTATTGATCCCGAACTTTGTTTTTTTAAAACTATGTAATGAATGCACTGAAACTCAGATGATGAAAGTGGAACAACCTGGTAGTACTGTACTTGATTTTGTAACTTTATGGCCTGGGTTCAAATCAATTGTTCGATGTACTGGATTGAAGATTTTTTAATGCAAGCTGTCAGGTGTTAAACTTTTCACAACTGCAACCAAATAAGAGGAGGTTTCAGTTAAAAAAAAGTGTTGCAACAAAACCAATGTTCTGTTGTGTGTGCTTCACTTGGCCTCCTGGAATTGCAGCTATATTTAATATTGTATCTCCCGTATGAACAAGGTGATAACCACACTGTGCAAACTGTGTGTGCCTGGACAATGATAAAACACAAGCAGTCATTTTTCACCATCCAGATTCCAACACATAGTCATGCAAATGTCCTGGTATTACCTGTTTAAATTTAATAAATTGTCAGGATTGGTTCTCCTGTCACATAATCATGTTCCTGTGTTTATTGTACCCCCCCCCAATGTCTGAAATATTGTTTCTACCATTTCTGGCATGATAATACATCATTTTTGGGCACATTCCCTGCAGTGAACAGCAGAAAGAAATTACTGTCCTTGTGTTCATGCTTGCATATGGCATTCCTGTGTTAGTGTTTATACTTGCATTATCTCCATTTTTCTGGGGTTTTCCAATGTCGCTTTTTAACATTGCCTTTCTTAAGTTAATTGTTGGAGTGTTATTATGCTTGAGTGCTCTTTAAATGGATCCTGCAGTTTTGCAGATTCTACCTGCTGCTTGCAATGTCAGTGGGTCTGTCTACTGGGAGAGGACACCTTACACCAGAGATATGCTGCTGTAATTGAACTTTGCTTTAGCTTACACGACAGAAATCACGCTCCAGTTACTAGACTTTATTCTGAGATTTGGAGAACTTGTGGCATAACAAGGGACAGAAAGAGGAAGCCAGGTAAACTTGGAGGCATCAGATTACATTTGAGGAAACCATGGTTTGCCCAGATTCCTCTGGCCTTTGTGATTGTTGGGAACATTCAGTCCCTGAAGAACAGAGTGGATAAAATTCCAGGGGAACTTTGTTTTCAGAAGCACTTTGAGAGATTTCTGTGTTATGGCCTTCATAGAGACATGGCTCACAGAGCACGATTTATTTATTACATGTTACTGTAGCTCTGTGCCTGTCAGAGAAGAACACATTTGTTCATCATTGTTGAGGTATTTGGTAAATACTGCTTTTTTTATTACCATTGCGTTTCTTGCAGTCCAAAAAACTGCTGCTGACCAAACTTTCTACAGGTCTCTCTTGAAAATACACCTACAAACGTTTATGTCTCTATTGAATATCTGGATGAAATAGGTGGAGTACAGCCTGTAATTGTAGAATGACCAAGTGCTCCGGTATGGTCAGTGGAGCTGATAAAATAGATGAGTGCAGAGACAAGGTAGGTGTTCCTACTCAAGTGATCGTTTAGTATATAAAGCTTTTATAAAAAAAAATGAAAGCACAGGCCAAGGACATAAAGAACTGGACAGAAAATGTGTGCTCTGTCTGCAGGTATGCTTCAACTACACTGACATACTTTGAAGGTATTTCCAACAATAACGTTCCCCTAATGCCTTTAAAAGAGACAAATGTGCAGTTTAGCATTCAGCCGATAAGCCACACCGCACACGCTCAAGGGATTGGTTCCTTATAAGTTTGTTACATATAAAATCCTGGCTGTTGAAATCTGCGTGTTTAAGACTATATTTGGAACTCTTTCAATGTAGAAATGCTCAGCCATGGTGTTAACTGCATCTCCTAGCATGAAACCACATATTTGGGCACACATGCATGCACCAGTCCAAACATTCACCCATCCACTCACATACTCACCTGCTCAACCTCATTTTGAAGTGTAGGACTGTTTTTAGTGGGTGGATTTTTCCTGTTCAGTGATGAGCATAAATGTACTAAGTAAGTGTCCTGACCCCAGGACACTATAATGCTAAAGCACTGCATAACTTTCTGGCAACTTGCTGCTGTTTTTTTTTCTACTTAACAGCAGATATTTAAAACAGATAAAATGATTAAACCCATAAATTGTACACTAAATGTCAGGGTATGCCTTCATGAAAAAGCTTTAAAAGTGCAAAAACAACTATAAAAAAGCTTCTTCCCTGCATCCATTACTAAGGTGAAAAGACTGTAGCAATGTTGCACAGGAACCTAGGAGGACACAAACCATGTGTTGTTTATTTTGTTTGTTGTTAACGGTCTGTTGTCTGTAAAATGTGTGCCAAGATAGAGGCCGACAGTTCTACTGCAAACCAGTTTTACCTATGGATAAAAAAGAGGTAGACCTTTAAACCTTTGCACATAAAATCATCACACATGCAGGTTAACAAGGGAAAATATAATTTTCACAAGAGGGGGTCTTTACATTCCTCCAATCAGTTGCTGGTATCCACTCCACATTCTCTACATTCATATATGAAGTTTACAGTGTATGCAGAATTAAATATGAACTAAATTATGTAATTGTAGAACTAAAAAGTGCTCCTGTCAATGGAGCTGTTAAAATAGGCAATGAATTTAAAGACATGCAGGTCATTGTAATATTTTGACTGTTGTATTTGATTCACCCATCACTCTTTCTTTTTTTTTTTTATCTGTTTTGCTGTTCATTTTGTCCTTGCTTGTAAGTCAATTTCATTTTTTTCTTAGTTTCTTTTCTACAGTGCTACACTGTCAACTCGTCTTTTAAATGTGCTCTAAATATAAAGTGGACTTGACTGTGTTAAGTTTAGCAAATAAAGAGTATTTGACACATTCAGTAAAAGCTTCTTTGTTCTTCTTCACACCCCTCATGTGTTCCTGACATTTTTTCAATGCATTCACAATGACTGTCTTTATAGGATAAGTTTGCAACAGCTCATGAAGATGAATAATTTTTAGTTCAATGTTATATATAGAACACTTTTTAAAACTTGTCATAAAAGCTTTCCAGGTCTTTGCCCCAAATGAACAGAACAAAGAAAATATCCCAAAGAATGAAGGACAAACCTCCATCCTCAAACAAACTCCATCACTTGAGCAGTGTATGAACAAAGCCATGTCTAAACAGCCCTGTTCAGCTGGTTTCAGTGTCTGTTTTTTAAATGAGAATCAGCCACAGCTGACTTCAAGTGACAAAAATCCTTTTATGATTGTGGTTCCTTTCAAATTACAATGTTACTATCCATTTACCAAGATTTCTCTACTGAGCAATATTGATGTTGTTACAAACACGCTATTAAACTCGCTGGCTCAATGTATTTTGCTGATAACTACACAGTAGTTTGAGACACAGTATAAAGCAGTGGTTCTCAGACTTTTTCTAACATTCCCCATCTCAGACAGAGGGGAATTTCTGGGCCCCACCTATCCCATATCGCCCCCCAAAAAAATGGTAATAAACTACACATGCAAGTTTACAATACTCTAATTTATTTAAGTAACATCAACTTATATCTTGAAATCAGTAGCTTAACACTATGTAACAGCATTGATCAGAATATTGTTAGATCAACAAATGCACTGTAAGTGGTTTGCTGTGATGCAGAATGGGATGGAAAAATATATGATGACGTAGAGGGAGAGGCAGAGTGAGAAAGAGAGCGAGAGAAGCGAGGAAAGATAGTGGTCAGATCTGCTTTAGCTCGCAGTTAACTAGTAGCTAGAGTAACAGTGTGTTCTACATTAAAAAGTTAACTTCATGTACGAGTCTCTTTCACTTCTTGCCTCCCTGTCCACATCACGCTACCCTGCACCAGCAACAAAGAGCCCACGTTAATGGCAGGACACAAAAGATATCGCTTTTACACTGGTGGCAGCGGCAAGCGGCACTTTCTTCCCCAGTAAACGCCTTTTTGTTTTATTTTTTTAATTTATTTATTTTGGTGAAAACTCGGATTGTCGTCGATAGACTGCAAACTTTTTTGTACTTTTTGTGAGCTGTTTTTTTTTTTAGTTTAAGCTACGTGCTGTGGATTTCTATTCTGGTGCAATGGCAGACGAATTCACTGTGCAATGGCGGACGTAGAGCAAACAGCCCCTTCGGTATCACGGCTCTCAGCAGCTCCTGCCAATATAGCACCAGTCCCTTTTCGAGTTGAGCTTCCCGCTCCTTTCATGGGTGACAGAGTAGAGCCTTTTAGTTCGTGGATTCAGCGTTTTGAAGTTGCTCTTGATGTTTCAACGGCACAGTTGGAGACAGCAAAACTACTAGCTGCTAGACTAAGTGGCCCTGCATTTTCAAATTGGCAGAGTTTACCTTCACTAGTGAAAGCAGATTACGAGCAAGCTAAAGCTCATTTGAGCACAGTTTTTGGACAGCTTAATTTTTGGCTACTTTCCAAACACATCTAACTGCCCACCCTTGCAGACCCCAACACCCTCTCAAAGTTTATGCTGCTGATGTCACTAATTTAGTGACCAAAGCTTTTCCCCAATGTGGTGCAGAGGCACAGAGCTCTGAATTTTTTTGCCATTTTGTGACTGGTTTAGACCCTTCTAGCATTGACAGTGGCGGCACATTCGCCTGTTACACCACAAACAAGCTATAGCTCACAGTATCCAATAGCCGTCTTAACAGCTGCTATCGCTCACCTTAGAACAGACCTGCAAGATTTGAGACAAACACATCTGAAGCATACTGAGAGTAGACAGGATCAACTCACTAAGCAAGTGGCTGACTTTCAATGGCTACCACCAAACATCTGTCACTCTACGCATCTGCGATGTACGACAGTGAACCACACCTGCCCAGAGGGACATCACACAGGACAGTCTTCATCATCATAGCTGACAGACACCCCGACATCAGCGTCCTGCACCTTTAGGGACTATCCATGCACAGGAGCAATGTTCCTTCTCTTCTGATGACACAATTTCGAAGACCTGAACATTCTTACCATAACATACACCACCAGCGTTCAGATTACAGGTACTCTTTTCGCACCCCTTCCAGGGAATGCCATTCACACCCTAGTCACCACTCCTCTTATACTCATCACAAGTCACAAAGAACCCATTCACCATCCACTGCTTCATACCATACACAAGAACGACACCCTTCTCCCCCTTCACCACCTTCAGCCCAACATAATAGATCTCATTCTTCATGTCACTGTTCCCCCTTATGTTGTCTCCATTTTTCCACACCATGTGATCTCTCAGCCCCTACATCCACCCACAGTCAGGAAAACTACTAGAAGCTGGCATTGTGGACCAAATGGCAGCTTCATCAAATCAGCTGGTCCCCACCAAAACTGTTGACACTAATACTAACACATACCCTGTTCTGTTTATACATATTATCCTTTCAGGCTCTGAACAACATGCCCTGATTGACACTGGTTCCGGTCTTTCCCTTATTGTGAATGAGTGTTGTAAAGTATTCCTGCCATGGCTTCTCAACCCATTAGTAAGTCCTTTGTCTTGGCATCCTCAGTGACAGGAAATTTACTGGATATGGTAGGTTGTGTTATGACCCCAGTGCGTATTGGTGATGTTACTTTAACCCACACTTTCCATGTTGTGCGCAGCTCAAGCCACCCTGTGATTTTAGGATGGGATTTTCTCACTCAACATAATGTGACCATGTTTGTACCTCACACGCACTTACAGCTGTATGACATTATTGTGCCTTTTGCCCCACTGCTGTCACCATGAATGGTAGTAATTCAAGTCTTGCTTGAATGTAGGCATTGTTGAACCACAGCCTCCTCTGACTTTGGTATTGGCTGTTGCTAGGACACTAAACACTCTACATAATGGTAAAGGACTAGTTAGGGTTATCGGTCCTTCCCCAGAACCAGTCTCCCTCACTAGTGGTTGCCCTTTAGGTCAAGTGTTTTCCCTTTTGGGCCGCCCACATTAAGGATAAACTCTGGTGTAAGCAGTGTCTACATCCAATGACTCTGATTGCCCTATCCCCTCAGTGGATTTGTCTGACACATGTCTGACCCCAACTGAAGCAGCACAACTTCAAAGTCTTTTAAAAGATTTTGATGATATTTTTAGCTCACATCCTTGATTATGGCCAGATGGACCTGGTCCATCACAAAATTAACACCGGTGACGCTACGCCCATTAAGCTGAGACCCTACTGCACATCTCCAGCCTTGAAATCTGTTCTGCAGCAGAAGGTTAACAAGTTCTTGGAGCACGGTATCATAGAAGAATCCCATAGTCGTTGGTCTGCCCCAGTGGTGCTGGTCAAGAAAAAGGATGGCACTCACCGGTTCTGTGTAGATTATCGTAAGCTAAATTCAGTCACAATTAAGTATTCCCATCCACTTCCCGTGCTGATGACACATTAGATAAACTGGCTGGTGCCCATGTCTTTAGCACCATCAATCTAACCGCAGGATACTGGCAGATACCACTCCATCCATGTGACAAAGGGAAAACATCGTCCTCTACTGGTCTCTTCCAGTTCCGAACAATGCCTATGAGAATTTCAAATGCTTCCAAAGCTTCTAAACACTTAATGAAACTTGTCCTGCGTGGCCTACACTGCAATGTTTGTTTGATCTATCTAGATGACATCATCGTGTCTAGCACTGATTTCTCCCAACATCTTGTGCAGTTGAAAGAAGTCTTCCAACGTTTTCGCACTGCAGGCCTCAAACTAAAGCCATCTAAGTGTCTCATCGCTCATTCTTCAGTCACCTTCTTGGGCCATCATGTATCTTGTGAGGGCATACATCTGGACCCTTCTAACACTGAAAAAGTTGTTACCTGGCCACTTCCTCATTCAGCTACAGAGGTGAGAGCCTTCCCAGGCCTCTGTTCCTATTACAGGCGATTTATCAGGCAGTTCTCTCATGTTGCAGAACCCCTCACTTGTCTCACTCACAATGGTGTACCATTTGAATGGTCTCAGACTCCAAACAATGCCTTCCACACACTGAAACATGCTTTGACCTCACTACCTATCTTGGCCTTCCTTTGGAAGTGTACTATCACAAAAGGTAGCACTACCCGTCCTCCCTGTCCAAACCACGCTACCCTGCACCAACAGAACCGACCCACGATTGAATTAGGGTAGGACAAAGAACCCACGTTAACAGCAGCACAAAATATATCGCATTTACACTGGTGACTTTTATAATTATAACACCAGATTGGCTTTTACAATTATAACACCAGATACAACATTAACATCAATGTTCAAAAATTCAAAAATACAGAAAATTGGTCAATATATAGAAAGCTTAATATTTAAACTGTGCTTCAGTTTCTCACTTTTCAATCTGTGCAATAATGAGCAAAGGCAGGTGCAAGGGCGTAGGAGGGAGTTTGATATTGGTGAACATATTTGTCAGAGCCCACCCCATAAACAAATTATTAGCTGTAAGCTGATTTCTATTAGATAAAGCAGTAAAATACTGCATTTATAATGATGTGAAACAGCATTTGGTACATTAACGTTACAGACACACTATGGAACTTTACATACTATACTACAGAAAGCACCGCTAAGTGTGGTAGCTATATATGTATTTTCATATGTATTCCATGCAGCAGTATGCAGTTTGAGACACAGCCAGTGACTAACGTTAACTTGCTACATGTTTAGAGTGCTTTCTCACAACCTGAACACAGCTAATATTAACGTTAACTAACTCTCAGATCCTCCTGTTTCTCCTAACAGTTATATACAAGCTGCTTTCATAGCTGTAATTAACCGTCGTTGTTATCTGTTGTGCTCTCGTTACTGACCTCAAGCCCAGAGCTGGTAAAAATCAAACTTTTAAAACCAGACTCTGACGATGACTCTGAGGGCAGTGAAGCTGATGATTAGGGTAACTTTATATTTGAACAGTTGCCATAATGAAGGCTTAAAGAAGATCCTTCTCAGACTCGCTACCATAAAAGCATATTTTTGTTCCAGGCAAGCTAAATTTTTCTGGTCTTCTATCCAATGTTCTTTTAGTATGTGTAAGGGCTATTAATGAATCCATTGTGAGTGGGTGCATTTTACTGAGTAAGCTTTATAGGCAAAACAGAAAAGCATTAATAAAGACAGGCTCCTTATTAAAGAAATGCACATTTCTCCAGATTCTTTGCGCCCCACGTGCAATACCTATACCCCACACTTTGAGAAACACTGGTATAAAATAAACAAATGTGTCTGTTTGGCATGGTTTTAAACAAAGAGATGGTCTTCATATATGTTTACTTGCCACTGTCTCCTGAAGTCACTATGGTCTTGGAAGCTAGAGAAGCTTAAATTATCTTTTTGTTTTTTGTAGTTATGGAAATTAAATTTAAAATGTGCAAATTTCAGGTGAGTAGAACTCAGTTAAAAAGGAGCCAGTTGTTCTTTAAAATGTGAAGACATGTATCGTTTATGGAGTATGTTTACTTCACACATTGAATCCCACACAGAAGTAAGCCTCTGGTCATGAATTGATCAATTTGCAGAGTTCTGGCAGATTGTACACTGCGTTCTACTGCAGTTCTCTGGAGAACCAATCCAAACACTGATAACCTCCCAAAATGAAAAGCTGTAGCATACATATATATAATTATTTCTTAAATCTGAAATGCTGGCATGGTGAAGTCAATTTGAAATGAAGGTATGTTAAAGATGCAACATTTTAAATATTTGGATATTTATCAGCTTCTTATTTGTATGATCTGTTCTGCGTTAAAAGTCGGGGGTGTGTGGCGTGATGAGCTCTTGCCCCTCGCTGCCGTTGTATACTTAGCTGAACCTATCTGTGCTTTTAGGTCTTTTACATCTTTATTTGCTGTACAAAACATGTGAATTTCTTTTTTGATTCATCAGAGAACTTACATTTACGTTTCAGCATAGCTGCTCGAGATGAGGGTAGGTACATGAGCTTTGCCTGACATAAACAAGGACTACTGACGTGCAGACTGACCAATTAAATGTTTACAGAGAAGGTTATCAACCAATAACGGTAGCTCTACAGTCAGAATGTGCAATCCAAAGATTTTAGGCTACTTCACCACTCCCCCTTCTCACTCAAGCGAACCAATCGGAGTAGGGGAGGGCGGGACTAGTTTGTGAACAAAACGCTTCTCGAAATTCTATGTAAGCTCTAGAAAAACAAAATCCCAGACGTTTGTGAAATTCCGCCCCAACATTTTTTTCAGTCTAAAAAAGAGGACATGTCTGGGTAAAAGAGGATGTCTGGTCACCCTAAGCTTGTTTGCATTGGTTCCACCTTAAAAGGCTGAACTCGTTTTATTAGTTCCACCTTAAAATGACAAACTGTTGTACTGGCTGTGTCCCAAATCACATTTACCTGCACTTTACATTCTGAGTGCTCTTCTCATAGTGATGCAGGGGATTTGGTTCTTGGGTCCAGACTTTGGTCTGAAACAGGTTTCACTCTTGCTATTTGAAGCAGATGTGAAAGCACCCTAAGAGCCTGAATGTCTCTTAGGCTAAATAATGTCTCACATTGGTTTTTAAGGCTGACGGGGGGCAGGGATGATTTGTTTCTGTTGTGTTCCTTGGTTCAGCGGGTGGTGGGAGGCATGGCTAACTAAAAGGGTGTTTGTTTGATCTGAGATGTTGGTGCTCTAGTGTAACATGTACTGGCAGAATGTCTTATGAAGTCTTAGTCGGAAGATCAAGACATCATAAGATATTCTATATATTGTTTTCATATAAAAACAATCTAATGTTGGCACAATTACACAACAGCTCTCTGCGTCCTGAATTAAATCCCAACCTCAGCTCACTGTATGTTCTCTCAGTGTCTGTGTGGGTTTCCTTCGGCTGTTCTGGTTTTCTCCCACAGTTTGAAATCATTGGCTGGTACATTCAGAATTTGAAATTGTCCACAGATGTGAGTGTGTGAAAGACTAGGTGTTTCTGTGCTGCCCTGTGATGCATGGGTGCTCTGTCCAGGATGTGCTCTTGCGTCACACATAATGATTCCAGGTATGCTCTGGATCCACTTATTACCTGATCAGGAAGATGCAGTTACAGAAAATGTATGGGACTAATGAATTAGTGAATGTATCAAATGAGTATGGGGCAGGTTATTATGAATCAAAACAATGTATTACTTCGTGTCCCCAAAAATGTACAAAACAAACCTGTCTTTTTGTTTTTTTTTTTTTACTATGCTTGGGGGACTCAATGTCCCTCAGCCTGGACAGTAACATGCTGAAGTGTTGACCTTATCATCACATCCCCTGAGTGCTAAGTGCTTCTATCTATTTTGACTCATTTTATTGACTTATTGATCCCCATTGCCCCCTCCCACACCTTCTCCCCAATTAAAGAACAGCCCAAAAATAGAGTAGTTCTGACTACTGGGGTGAAAATAATTACTGTAGTTAGGGTTTAGGAGAAATAAATTAAGCTGTGTGATCGCAGCAATGGCCAAAAGGTTGTGAACACCCTAACATTTCTTCAAAATGAAGGGTAATAATAGACAGGGTACTCTCTTGGCTGCATAGACAGTGTGTAATCTTATGTTATGACTTTACAGTTAGACTTCATTAGTGAGGTCAGCTTCCTAATGTTGGACAATCAGTTCAGGATAACAAAAGCCACTACCATCCCCAAGGTACTAGAGCTTGATCACTCTGGAGAACAAGGTTCCACTGCTTGATAAATTAGTACCATTGTAGGTAGTTATTGGCTAGAGCATGGTGAGCACAGGCTCATGTTCAGCTGCTCCATGGCTCCATATAGTTTTCTTGTATTCAGATAATATGAGCTGGAGTTTGGATGAGAATAATTCTAAGAGTAATTATCACAGTAATGACTCTATTCAAAGAGGAGGATAATAGTTTATGTTTAGAATCAAGTCATCACCAAATCATTAACATTCTGCATAAAAACTTGAGTTAATAAACCCTAAGAGTAATCTATTCATTCATTCATTCATTGTCTGTAACCGCTTATCCAGTTCAGGGTTGCAGTGGGTCAGGAGATTATTCTCAATCACTTGGTGCAAGGTGGGAACACACCCTGGATGAAGCGCGAGATGCACTCACACCTATGTACAATTTTGAGTCACCAATTCACCTGCCAATGTGTGTTTTTGAACCGTGGGTTTAAGTTCCTGCGACTCTGTTGGGCATGATCATAGGACAACATGTGATAAATTTAAAATGTATTGATCCCAAGGAAAATTGTGTTACAGTGCTGTACATACCACACAAGAGAATACACAGAAATAACAATAAATAGAGCAGAGAGATTGATGTGGGTTACAGAAGTAGAGAAGGGGTGGTGCAACAATGCTATAAATCCTAATTTTATAAAATTGAGGAGGGTCTATATACTGTAAACCTTAATGCATTTCTTTTATATATGCATTTCTGGCACTCAATACTATCAACTAATCTAACCATAAATTCATTCATTGTCTGTAACCAAGGTGCCAGTCCATCACACACACTCACACCTATGGACACTTGCAGGGACAGTGCACCTACCTACGTACCACCACCCCTTACACTGTAATGAACATATGAACCTGTCCAAATTCACTAAAATCCGTAGACCCCAGACCATCTGCCATCTTGGCCAAAAATTCCTGTATTGGACCTATGTATTCAGGCATCATGCTGCATAAACTCATAATATTTTAGTTCTGTTAAATCTCCCATATCTAGCTATTTAAACTTAAAACAACAAACAGGACTCCACTAAATCATAGTTTTACAGTTTCACAAACTAAATGAAGAAATTGTTGAAAATAATTGAATTGTTTATTTGAGTGAAACATTTCAATGTATTTTAAGTTAGAACCACTCAATCAAGTTAATTACTTTGAACATTAGGTTTTACAATGTACACAGAAGTTCTGTACACAGGACACATGGAAGAGCAGCCTTAGCAGCATAAGTGATAAAATATTTCACAACACAAGTGAAAAATGCCTATATATATAAATGGCAAATATATGTGGACCAGTAACAGGTCAGATAGAATAGCAGTGACAATGTGTGTCATAATGGTGTAAATGATAGTACTGACTGGACATGTAACAGTATGGTGTGGATCAGCACAGTTCAGACAGCAGGAGATCTGTTGTGTCCCTGTAGTAAGAAGACTCGTTGTAAAGCCTTATTGCTGTGGGAAGAAACAACCTCACATGCCACCCGTTAGCACAGTTCAGCTGTATCAGTCTTCCACTGTGCTTATCTGCTTGTCCACTTTAGTGTGCAAGGGATGTGAAATATTGTCCATAATGACCAGCAGCTTATTAAGAGTCTGTTTTTCTGCCACCACCTCCAGGGTCTCCAGTTTAACTCCAACACCAGAGCCAGCCTTCTTGATTATTTTGTCCAGTTAGTCCAGTGCCCCAGCACACAACAGCATAGATTATAGCACAAGTGACGACATACTGGAAGAATGTCCAAAGAGTTTAATGGACACTCCAAAGGACCTTGGGTTCCTCAGAAAGTACAGACAACTCTGTCCATTCTTGAACACTGCACAGGTGTTAGAACTTCAGTCTATCATCCAAGTGCATGCCTAGGCACTTGTAACTACCAGTTCCACTCCAGTGGTGACTGGTGATGGGACAGGTCTAAGGTTCCTGAAGTCCAACACCATTTCCTTCGTCTTATTGATGTCGAGCTGCAGATGATTCAGCTCACACCAGCTGACAAAGTCTGATACAAGCTCCCTGTATTCAGCATCCTGTTTATTCCTGATAGACAGCACAATGGCAGTGTCATCTGAGAATTCCTGCTGGTGGCATGTTCTGGAGTTGTATCTGAAGTCAGACATGTATATGTTGAACAGGAATGAGGCTAATACAGTCCCCTGGAGGACATAGCCATGTCTCAAGCATAGCCCTGCAGCCGCACAGACCAGTCAGGTAGTCAATTCTGTTGTGTCCAGGTGGGAGTGGAGAACACTTTGTCCAGCAGATAGATAACTGCATTATTGACTCCAGTGCAATCCTGGTATGCAAAATGTGTGCTCAACCTTTGTAAAAACACCCTTTAAATCATTGTGTACTCTCTTGTGTAGCAATGTTCAAAGATCATGTTAAATTAAGGTTTAATTAACACTTTTTCCTTAATTGTATGTTCCTTTTACCATACCTACATTCTCAGAGGAATGGTCACAGTGGGACCCTTTATTGGTTCAGGACGTATGTGTAGTTGTTTTATTTTACACAGTTCTACAATTAAATCTTACAAATATTCACCTTTTCTTTTGTAATGTACCTTTATGGGAACACAGCTGGACTTTAAAACCATTGACCTACCTTTAAAATTACATGAACATTGTGTCTTTAGTGTAACCTCCTGCTTTTCTTTGCACTGAGAGCTGGAGAAGTTACTTATCTTACTAGTCTAACAGCTTCAGGGATCTAGAGTCATTCCTCTTTGATTAGATAAAATCAAGAGTTGAGAACTGGAGTGGGTACTCTTCAGTCAACTACTTCTGAGCTGATTATTAGGGGTCTTTGGGGTCTCTGACTAACAGCTTCAGAAAGCTGAATCCACATAAACTCAGTTTCTGCTTGTCAGATGATGATTCTGCAGATTTGTGGTTTTCAGTAAGGCCAAACCAAAGACTGATTTCTTCTATGATTTCTGAGACAAATTGACCAAGGTCAGGCCTTTCAGATTCAACATCTTGGAACAAGCTGTAACATAAAAATAATCTGTTCAAAGTATTCTCTCAGTTCTCGGCATGGTAAAGTTCATGGTGAAGTTTTACTGATGTTAACAGAACTAAGTTTTGTATATAATCTATCTTAGCTGAATTTAGACATCAGATTATTTACTTCTTTTTTTAAATGGGTTATCTTATGATTACATATACTCATACTTAAGGTGGCCAATGACTGCCTAGTGCAAGAAAAGGAATTTAAAAAGACCAATCACTAGCCTCCTATTTTGGAATGACATTTAGAAAAGGGCAGATAGCAAATGAGAGTGAGTGCAAGTAGTAGAATCCTGTTAGTGAGGCCAGCTTAACCCACTGAAAGTATCAGACTCTCAGTCAACTTGTAAATGGAGCGTCTGTACCTGAGACTAACTTTTTCTTTAACTTTGCTATTAAACTTCGTTTTATATTTCCCCCGTGTGATTGTGATTTCAACTATTTACTGTCCATCCTTCGGATAATAAGATTTCTTTGGGGGTAACTGGTTCCTCAAGTGCCGAGACTGCTGTTGGATTTGTGCCCAATTTTTTAAGCTTAATTAAAAGCAATATTAATTTCCATCTTTCTCTTTTTCTCTCTCTTGCTCTCTCTCTGTCTGTGTGTGTGTGTGTGTGTGTGTGTGTGTGTGTGTGTGTGTGTGTGTACTCCATTTCCATAAAAGAGGGCATTTTGTAAAATCCAACAAAAATATGAAACTTTGATTTTTTAATCCTCTTAAAGAATAATTGAACTAACAACTGCCCAACGATTTCCTGTGTTTTCACTAAAAAATTTGATGGTATTTCATAAATGAAAACAGATTTACAATTTCACACTTGCTAAACTCACTCCATGCACATTGCTACAGAGGCATGTTTGCCATTGTTACATCACCTTTCCTTTTAATTACATTTGGAAATTGAGGTAATTGTTAAAGTTTTGCAAATGGAATGATAGTGCATTCTTGCTGGATACAACACTGGAGTTGCTCTTGCCATTGCCTGATTATCCTCTTCATGATGTGCCAAAGGAGACAGGTCTGTTCTGTAAGCAGGTGAGTCAAGCACATGCATTTTATGCCTAAGGATCTGTGTTGTTTGTAGAACACCCGAGGCCTGACATTGTCGTACTGAAATAACCATGGACTTCTCCGGATAAAACATCAACCTCACAGCAGCTCAGTGTGATAAAAGCCCTCTGTTTGCCTCCACACCAATGGAAACTTCTCACATATGCAAGACACCCGTGCTTTGGTCACTGTTACAGAGAAGTTGGGTTTTGCACTTAAGACTGATAACTTTCTGAAAGATCATGTTCGGGAAAAACATAACATGATTTTTTTTTTTTTTTATGAATACAAGCTGTCACATGAACTCATCTGATGCTCATACAGTACCAGTCAAATGTTGGACACACCCACTAAGGGAGGGTTTCCTTTGTTTTGGGCTATTTACCACATATTGTAAACATACGGTACCAATCAAAAGTTTGGACATCTTCTCATTAAATATTTTTCTTTGTTTTTTTTATTATTTTCTTCATTCATTCATTCATTCATTCATTATCTGTTACCGCTTATCCAATTCAGGGTCGCGGTGGGTCCAGAACTTACCTGGAATCATTGGGCGCAAGGCAGGAATACACCCTGGAGGGGGCGCCAGTCCTTCACAGGGCTATTTTCTACATTGTAACTGAATATGTAAGACATTAAAACTAGGAAGGAATGCATATGGAATTATGCAGTAAACAATTTTTTTTTAAACAAACCATAGTATGTTCTATACTTTAAAGTATTCAAAGTAGCATCTTTTCTTTCATGACAGCTTTGCACACTCTTGGCATTCTCTCAGTCAGCTCCATGGAATGGTTTTCACTGAACAGCTGTGGCCTTATCACTGGTACTGCATGTCTACCATCTGAGATGAGCTTGGGTTCAGAGAACTCATTAGTGTTTATACACAGAACTGATATGTGGTTTTCTTTTTTGTAAGAGTTTCCATTTACATTTTTATGTAGCAATGAATTAGTTACATGACAAAAGTTTTCCAAACTGCTCCCAAGCCCATTAGGCTTTATTGATCACAAAAGCATTAAAGTTTTGCATGCCATTCTGTTTAAGGCCCAAAGGTCATCATACCTTCCAGTGCAGTGTAGTTTCCCTAAACAGAGAATTCTCTGGATTACCTCCATCTTTTTACAACATTATGTGCAGTGTATGTGCCCAGTGATTTTGGGTAGGGATAACTGTCCCGGACCAGTGTAACCATTTCAGTACTCCAGTGATAGACAGCAATATCTGTCTCTCTGATTGTTGCATTCACTGTGTCTCTGGATGTAACTGTCAACAAGGGCTCTGTGGGAATTGGAGTTTGCAGAAAGCGCTGCAACAGGAGCTGTGGCAGAGAGAGGGACCAATGTGACAGCTTTTTGGTGGAAGCTGCTTTTGTATCCAATGATGATGCCCTCTCCTTCTACCTATTCACCTGCTTATTATGGAATGTGTTAAGATTGGAATCCATTTTGCAACTTTTTTTCTGTATTTAATTTTCTGTAACAGCTTCTTCCTGTTTAAGGTTGCAGTGGGTGTGGAGCCTCTGGCTCTATGACAAGGCACCAGTAAAGATTTTGAGTTTACTATTCTCAGAAAGTTTGTACTAATGTGAACATTTCCCCCCACCATACACACTCACACACACACACACACACACACACACACACAAGGGATCTCAGAAGACTTAAAATTAATAATCATTGATTTGCATAAAGCTGAAAAGAAAAAGTTAAAAAGTTCCCCAGTCTTAGGTTCAACAAATTATCTATAAGTGGATATGTTTTATGATGTTTTTACTCTGTGTTTAGTTGCTATCTCTCCAAAGGCAAGTAAAAAAAAGCCCTTACAGCTTAAGGCTTGAAAGAATAATTAGAGCAGGTTAATATCTAATAACAAAAAAATATTTGGCAAAACACAGCTGAGGGGATTGTTGCTCGCTAAAAGATTTTTTTTAATCTTTTAAAAAGATAAAAGAGCACCTTGATTTTTTCAAAACAGTATTGAAAAATAAATTATTGCCTGAAAGTAATAATGGTTTGGGACACAGTTCTATGTGTGGGCCCTGCCTATATGAGCATCAAAACCTCATTTCAGCTGTGAAGTATGGTGGAAGAGGCTTCATAATTTAGGGCTGCTTTGTTGTTAGGGCTGCTTTGTTGTCTTGGATCGATTGTCATCACAGAGGAAAAAATTTATTTTCAGTTCACCAGGAAATCCTAGATCATGTCAGAGTGGCTGTCCACTTGCTGCAGTTCAGTAGAAGCAGGGTGATACATCAGGACACTGACACTGAATATCCGAGTGTTAAATACAGAATGGTTAGTGTGTGATACTGAACTAGACAGATTCCTCCTTGTTCTGAACGTTTGGAAAAATATGCTTCAAGTTCTGCCACCAGCTTCACTACTAAGCTTTCACCACCAACAAACAAATTACACGCTCTGCTTGAGAATTAAATACCACAGCACCATACATACAAAGTGTCCAGTTATTACATTGAAATTAAAGGAATTAAACAAAGGCACACACTAACAAAGTCCATATGTGCAATGCTCCAACTGCCAGAGACAGGCCAAATGATATTATTACTGGGAGAAATAAGTAGAAATTCTAGATTTAGTGGCAGAGTTTAAGACAGACATAACCAGCTCTCACAGCTGTCTGTTCATTTATACCACACTGTTTCCTTTATTTATTTATTTATTTATTTTTATTTTCATACACTCTTTTCCATTAACCTACACAACAAAGGCCTTTAACCTGTCCTGCGGTAAAGCATATGTGAATCTGAACCTGAGAGAGGGAGAGAGAGCGAGAGAGAGAGAGAGAAAGAGAGAGAGAGAGAGAGAGAGAGAGAGAGAGAGAGAGAGAGAGAGAGAGAGAACAAAAAAGGAAGACCATCGTCAGAGAGAGGGAGGCAAGGACATAAATAAGGAGAAAAGGATAGAAAGAAACAGAGTAGTAGTCAGAACAGACAAATGAAGGAAAGAACAACATATAGAAAAAGGTGGGGGGAAAACAAGGCGGGTAAGAAGGATGAAAGAGAGATTTGCAGATAAACACTGAAAGGAGAAAAACAAGAAAGTGGGGAGTGAGACAGAATGAGAGAGATGAGATAGAGAGTGAAAGCACTGGGCGAGAGAACGAGAGAGAGAGAGAGAGAGAGAGAAAGAGGGAGAGAGAGAGAGAGAGAGAGAGAGTTGGGGGAGGGGGCACGGCTGAGTGAGGGAGTGCGGGAGCGAGAGGGAAAGAGCAGTGTGAAGTCAGCGTGTCAGTGCTGTGGTGGTACTCGGAGCTCACTGCACTGGCTACTGGCTGTGACTCCAGCGCGCGCTGCTCCGCGAGCGCACAGCACGCTCCAGCGCTTCATCGCTTCATCGAGAGGCAGGTGAGTTTCCCAGCGTTTCTGTTTTTCCAGCTGTTGCTTACAGTCTTAGAGAGTTTCTACAATGCCTCAGAAGAGGAATAACGGTGAACTTTTCTTTTCAGATTAGAAGGAAAGTCCAGGAGGAAGCACCTGGAATGCCGTGGAGTTAGAAGCTGCAGTTGAATGCAAACTTCCCGGAAATAAATCCACGTGGAAATCATTGAGGATCTGATCCGTCGAAACAGCTTCACGTGCGATTTCCGGGAGCTCCGTTGACTCTCTGCAACAGGTACGCCCGTAGCATTTGAGCGCGAGACATATGTCCCAAAGACTCGGTCTTTTTTATGGGAAACAGTTGCATTCGTCGCTGTCCAGGGTGCTAATCTAGTACAGCCAACGTGGCATTAACCAGCATAATGAAATAGCAGAGTGCAGTATGCAAACAGGATGAATATGCATGCTATTTTTTGAGACCTTAATCTGACTTTGTGGGTAGAGTGTACAAAAGCTTATAGACATCTTTTTTTCCTAATACGTGATTTATGTTAGTTTATGACTGAGAGTCTCAATTAAAACAACAAAAACAGCAATAAAACACTTTAGAGCAGCTTCACATGAGTCTAGGATCACCATGTCCAGTGCAAACAGGGGCTAGGGGAACATACTGTCCCCTGTGGATGGGTTGTGTAGGAGTTATGTTTACTGCAGTAATGGAGCATCATTCAGTATTTTGAAGCTCCAGAACTAGTAATCCAGCATCAGTGGTTGTCCTCTAAGCTTAAGTTTTTGTTGCTGAATGCAATCAAACTCAGCATATAATTTTATATATAATAAACACTTTGCACAGTAAAAAGAGCAAAATGAACAACTACAATGAATTCAGGAGTCCAAAGCTATCCCACAAAGCACCAGTCAGTGTGACAGGTATTTACGACATAAATCACACATCACACTTAATTACAGAATAAATTGAAGACAGCTGCCCATAAACCTTTGGCCACATATTTTATAACCTACACCTGCTATATTACACTTATACTGCAGCCTTTAGCCACAAATGCAAACCAGATACAGCTAACTAGGTTCTACAGATAGTTATGAATATACATCGATTCATTTACCTGCAATCTATATTGCAAACAGACTAAAGCTGATCATGTAAATGTAAAATATAAAATTAAAATGTGCCTTCTATTTTACTCTTATACTGCTGTCTATAGCCACGTCACACAGCTGCTTAATTTAACAGGATCTTGGGTAATGCACCCTAATTACCACACAACACTTTAATGTTAAAGCCTAAGCAGCCCTGTTGCTTGTGTTGAAATAACAAACTGGAATATGCAAATCCCCATGAATATGTATGTCAGCATTTAGACTGCAGACTCTAGCTCAGACTATAGGTGATCCTTAAATATATCTGTGGTTTTATTCCTCTCCTGCAGCCTACACAGCCACGGTTGAAGATGTGGCATGCTCCTTTATTATACTCGAGCTTGAATAATGAACCCCAACTTCAGGTTCATTACACTACGCCTCATTCTTCAAGGGTTTCTAGTAAATAGTTTCTAATTAGAACCCTGTGTTCTGTATAGAACCACGTGCATGGTGAAATGGCTCTTCAAATTCATAGAAAATGTGGTGTAAATAGTTTAATAAAGCACTAAAATAGTTCACCTGTTGTAACAAGACTTCATAACAATAGTAGAACTCCTTTTAGTGCTATATAGAATATATATAGCACAAATATATATGTTTTTTCATCAGTCTGAAGAAACATTTCAGAAGAATTTCTATATAGAACACATTGTTCTAACAAGAACCATCACATTAACTAAAGAACCCTATAACCCTTTCTTTTTTAAGAGTGTAGGAGAAGGAAACCCTTGCTGAATTTTAATATATGTCAATGTCAAAAGATTTTAGTAAGAAGTAATTTTAGAGCATTTACGTTGGTTTATTGGAGCATTTATGTTCATTCATCATGAAAATTTTCACATAGTGTGAAAGACAGCTGCTGTGTTTCAGTAATGTAGTAAAATATCCACAAATAAGGATTTTTTTTTTGAACATTATTTCCCTGTTGCTTCTGTTGAAATATCAAACAATATGCAAAAATGCCTTGATTAATTTGCATTTCATTAACTGGCAGTTTATTTATTAAGACCAGATTTGACCCTGCGTGTGTGACATGTGCCTGCTGTTGCATTTAGCCTAAGCCTATAGCCTTGTTGACATCATTTGTTAAATTATCACCTGCCATTTATATTTAGGAAAAATATTAATGAACTGACTACTAGAAATGCTTTAAATCTTTGAATATGTCCAGAGTATGTTTAAAATTTGTGGACACCCTTATTACTAGGGAATGTGGCTTTTCTGGAGTGCATGCATGTGGTCACATATAGTCAGTTAGGCATAGCTTTTTATTCTCAACCCACTCAAATATAATGTTTCTACAAGGGCTCGTTATTGAAGGAAATGGTTCTGTGTAGAACCGAGAACATGTAAAGAACCTTTTGCATAATTAAAGGGTTCTTGGCAGCATGAAAGTGTTCTTAAGATTGATGGAGAATGTGCTATATATGGTTCTAGAAAAGGGTTAATTAAAAACAGTCAATTGTAAGCTTGACACTGTAACAATAGAGGAAGTGTTTTTGGTGCCATATGGAACCCTTCTGTGAAAAATGTTATAGAACCATCTGTAGCACATTCTCCTGAAGAATCCTTTAGTTATGTAAAATATCTTTAAATGTTTAGGGTTCTGAACCATTTCCTCTAAAAAAAAAAAAAAAAAAAAAAAAAAAAAATAGAACCATCATTTTTAAGTGTGTGTGCGAAAGCATGAAATTACCCTATGGTCATCAAGCTCAAAGTTAAGTATCAGATAGAGGGGTTTATGGCTCTTGGGCATTGAAGCACAGTGGATCTGTTTTCTCTGGAGTGATGAAGCACTATCTAATACCTTTGGGATCGATTGGGAGCAATGTTTGTGATCTAGTACTAATCTTCCACCAAAAATACCTGACCTTAATAATTGTATATGGCTGAATGCCATCAATTATTTACGGCAATGTTCCAATATCTTGTGTAAAGAAAAGAGTGGAGGCTGCTTCTGCATCAACTGTGGAATTTAAACTGTATTGGCTACTCAAAAGTGTCCATAGGTGTAAATGTGTAAGTGAATGTGTGAGTGTGTGTCATCCTGCAAAGTACTGACACGCCCTCCAGAGTGTGTGCCTCCAGACCCTCCACGATACTGTAACAGACAATGAATGAATGAATCCATAATTAATTATGTAAGAGATGTTAGATAAGTTGGTGTTGTATAACTTCAGGACTTCATAAAAAAGTCGTGAAGGCAATATTACTTGCCAATGATCCATGGCACTAAAGACATAAATGGTTGTAGCCTAATGGAAGCTGTTGTTTAGAAAAAAGCAAATTAGAGGATGCAAATATGCCAGAATACATTTGCATGTCATTATGTGGCATGTTTATTATAAACCGACCAAAGCTGATGCTGTATCTATTACATTTGCCTGCTATATTACTCTTTAATTGTAGCCTATGGCCATATCTGCAAACCTTACAGATGGTCCCTAACCCCAAGTTCATTAGTCCTTGTCCACTATGCATAATACATTCCCCATTGAGCCATTAGAGGACGCGTGTAGCAGCACTAAAGAACACACACTCTGTCAAAAACATGTTATTACAGCATGTGTGAATTATGTCGTAAATACCACACTGACTGGTGCTCTGTGGGAAAGCTCTGGTCTCCTGAGTCAACTGTAGGTGTTCATTTTTCAGCGTGTGCAATGTGTTTATTATATATTATTATATGCTGAGTGCAGCTGTTAGGATGCAGTTTTGCCTCCTCTGGTGCTTGTTAAGATTCCACTGCTGTTTTGTTTTCAATAATCTCAAGTCCGATAAACATAAGTGAGGTATAATAGAAAGATAGATGGCGCAACAAATCATACTTCTGGAAGTAGTGGTAGGCCATCAGATGGAATCTAATATGAAAAACGCCTACCTGACTGCATGCTGATAGCACAGCTTACTACAGTAAAACAATTAACTTACACCATATAGTATTAGTTATACATTCAGTACAGTGTCCATAGAGGACAATCTAATAAGTGCTCTGAAGCCAATGGCCATGTGCATGCCCAGCAGCAAGGTTGAGAGATGTAAAATCAGTCCCCAGACATTGGATGTCTTCATACCTCAGGGATGAGTCAGAGTTGGAGTCCAGAACTAACTGTTCAACATCAGCGCTTGACTTTACTTATGTTTATGCAGTCAAATGCCTACAGCTAGTTGCAACCTCCCTAGTAATATCCTTGATCTCAAAAATAAGGTTGGACTATCAGGTGTCAACAAACCTTAGGCCATGTAGTGTACGTTGAAGTAATCAGAAAGTAGAGAGGTTGTATCTCATGCTGATTTTCAAGAGATGACACTCAACATCTTCTAGTTGAATGATCAGGTTGTGAGTTATTTTACTGATTATTAATACGTGTGTAGAACTACCATAAAAACTTATGATTAGAGTTCAATTCCCTGCTGAAGTAAAGCCAAAAATAACTGATGACTTGGGTTTGATTCCTTGCTCAGGTAAAACACAGATAAGTAAGAACGGATGAAATGAGTTTGATTCACTGTTTGGGTAAGGCACAGATCAAAAAAGAATGGCTGACTTAGGTTCAATTCCCAGCTCTTGAAAGAATATATGAATATGAACTGGTGTTACAGCTAATGTGAAATGCAGTAACACAGTCTGTACATCACATTGTAATTGACCATTTAAAGACAGAGGAGTATTTTACACTTATATCACATAATTACATCAGAACTGCTGCACTGTGTTTGGGGTCATACACATAATGTTAATTGTTGAATAATTAATTAGTAATAACTAGGAAACTCTTTAAATTTTTTGGGTAAGTTCAACTTCTTACCATATTATTACTATATAATTACCCACTAATTACCAAACTGTAAAGTCAAATGCTACCCAACAATAGGCAACACACTACACCAGAGTAGCCCTTTTATTAGCAAGGCTTTTCTGTGAAATATTTATGTACAGTTGAACACTTGTGTGCACTTTAAAGCAGGTGAATTGAACCATCAGAATAAATGCCTCCAAACATTTGTATATTGGATATATTAGTCCTGGAAGCTTTTTATCATCCAGCTTTCACATCCTTGGAGAATGAATGGTAATAACACATAATAACATCTTAGTGATGCTTGTCTACCCCAATTACTTTGTATATAATGCAGTGTTTTTGAACCAAGGGGATAAAGGAAGAAAAAAATATAACTGGAGAAGCTCAGTGTGAAGGCA
Source organism: Hoplias malabaricus (assembly GCF_029633855.1). Classification (NCBI taxonomy): domain Eukaryota; kingdom Metazoa; phylum Chordata; class Actinopteri; order Characiformes; family Erythrinidae; genus Hoplias; species Hoplias malabaricus. The sequence goes on along the minus strand of NC_089820.1, from coordinate 10,436,524 downwards.
GCAGTGTGTCAGTCCTCTCAATTTGAATTTCACAATGTAATCCAAGTTTACAGGAAACAAAGGAATGGACTCAAGGTTAACAATTGTTTCACAGTCTTCTGAGAGTGAATGCAGGCTATTAGCATCTGATAAAGCTTCCAGGGAGGGTTCTTTGGAGCAATAACATTGAAGAAGCCCTGGTGGTTCTTCAAGAACTTGTAACCTGTAACTAAAATAATTTTTTAGAGTTTGAAGAGCCTCCACTTTAAGGCAGAACCTTGTGAAGAAGATGTGCATCATGTGAAAGTCCTTTGTTCCTCAAATTCTGCCTCACAGTCACAGATGGCTTGGTTTTTTCAGGCATGGCATTAAAATGAATTAAAGTTGGTTTTCTCTGGCATCACTTAAAGGACCTTTTGTGGCACCTCTTTTTTCATGGAGGTAGTTACTAAACGAGGGCGACACATTCTGCAAGATTCTGTTGGGTCCTGGGTTCAATCCTTACCTTCGGTCACTGTCTGTGAAGTGTTATCCCTGTGTCTGTGTGGGTTTCTTCCAGATGTTCTGGTTCCCTCCCACAGTGTGTGAAATATTTCCACAGGTGTGTGCAAGTGACTGGGTGAGTGTGTGATGCCCTGTGATAGACACACAGTTCAAGTCCCGATCAGGATGAAATGCTTATGGAAGATGAATGAATGAATGAATGTATGCTAATGCACATCATGGTGATCAAAGCATTTAATTTAATGTATCTAAATTTTTGCATTCTGTGTTTATTAAAAAGCAATCACTTTTAATCCTCTCTAAAACCCCTACTGATTTTTGATGACATTACAGTATGCAAGCAGATAAACTCCATCCCCCTCCCACCATATATTTTCTCCTTGATTTTTTGGAGAGTTTTTGGGGAAGAAATGTGCAAGGAGATATGCCTCTATGAGAGCAATTTCCACTGCAACTTGGAGGAGAACACTAACTGCCCAATTCTGTCTCATCTGTTAATAGACAGCATTTGCTAGTATTGTGGTAAGTGAGTGAGTGTGTGTGTGTGTGTGTGTGTGTGTGAGAGAGAGAGAGAGAGAGAGAGAGGCCACCTATGCCTGTCTCTCAATGGCAAGAATGCAAAGAATGAACTTGTGTTCTTCAGAAGAACATTCTTGATAAGTCACCTTTACAAGAGCATATTCGTGATTCTGCAATGAATGGTGGGACTTCCTTTTTGTTGGCAAGTCAGAATCTGATGCATCCGCATTTTTTGGAGTGGATACAAAACCACTGGTTACTTCAACTGCTATTGCCATTTGTGTACTTGAATACTTTTCAGTAGAATATTATATTCATATCCAGCAAGGACACAAGGATGGACGAACACACAATGATACATAATGAGATACAGCCTATGTTTCATCTCCTTGTCGCCTAGCTATAGAGACCCTCACTGATAAAATATTCATGTTGCTTTCCCATTCATTTTTGCAATTTGATATAGTGAAGATTCTGTTTTCATTCTCACTCAGCACTCCCTCTTACTCAACAGATCCACATCACTTACTTTTGTCCCAGCAGTAAAACACCTGACTCATCTCAGCTGTAAATTGCAGCCCTTCAGCAGCACAATCAGGAGATCTTGTGGCAAAACACCAGATGTGTACAGGTGTCTCCCGGGACACACCTCCATTCTTCCACTGACAACATGCACTAGACCTTGCTGTGTTTTCCTGCCATAACATACACCATTCAGCTCAAAAGACGTTTGTTAATTACCTGAATCAGTTGTGCCATCACAGTAATACTCGTTAATTTTCTGTAGATGTTTCATCTTGTTCAGGGTTGCAGAGTGTCCAGAGCCTACCTGAAATCACTGGGCACAAGGCAGGAACACACCTAGGACAGGAGGCCAGTCCATCACAGGGCATCACACACTCGCATCGATGGGCAATTTTTGCATAGCCAAACATGTTGTTGGACTGTGAGCGAAATCCACAGGGAGAAAAGTGCAGACTCTACACAGACAGTGACCCAAGCCAGGTTTAGTCTCATAACCTCAGGACCCTGGAGCCTGAGTGTGCAAGTGACATTACCTGCAGTGCCACCATGCCACCCAGCTTGTACAACCGCTTAGGAAACCATGAAATGAAATGGGATGAATTCCCAGAAAGCAAAATTGTGCTGGCGTGGTCTGTGCTGCATCCTTAATATTCACTGGGCCACTAGCCACAGAAAAGGGCAGACCCCTGCTTGCCACTTGTGAGCCATATAAACAGCAAATCAGGGACACAGATTAGACAGAATTTAAAGCAGTTTAAGTTTCCAAATGCCCCTTTCACATTTTGCTCTGTTTAACTGCTCTGTCTTTGTGTCTTCTGAGTTCCCTTGTCTTGGCTCTGTTTTGTTTGGTTCTATTCCTCACCATTTTTAGCCCCACCTTCCCATTATTTTTCCAAACAGTGCCTCCTTAGTAACCCTGGCCCTTGTTATGTTCCCAAGTGTTTCTTCTCTCTGGTCATGTATATATATATATATATATATATATATATATATATATATATATATATATCCCTTTTTGTGGTCTTGCATGTAGATGTGAGTTTTGCATATGTATATACCAGTTCATGATCATATCCTACTAAGTTTGTTCAAGTTTAATCTGTTCATTTTTACTTTCATTTTGTGTGTTGTATTTGATTTTGCAAATAAACTTATTCCCTGCATGAATGTCTGCCTTTTCATGCTTCCATGACAGCCACTCATGGCTCAGAGCCAGTTTGCAACAGCCAGCAACCTCTTTTATGACATGTAGACCAAATTAGTAATTTAGGTATTCAGGCTATGTGTAGTACCTGAGAGCATGTCAACAATGTCTCATTTTTTCCTAGAAGTGGCCCGTATCTGTGTGCTCTCAGGGATGGATCAACAGCAGACAGGCCTAAGTTGATCATGCTCAGTGCTAAGCATTGGGCTAAAAGAGTATAAGCATTAGCTCTGGGCTGCAGAACCTTTGGGATGATTTTGAGTTGTGTGTGTGTGTTCCAAAAACTAACCAAACAACATCAATATCTGACCTCTCTAATGTGCTCCTGCATTAATGACAAAACTCTGGTCACTTAATATAGTATACATTAGGACAGTAGACCTTTGTTTTGCTGTACTGTGTTTGTCACGTATTCCAGCATATACAAATTTATATATGTCTGCTTAACTGAACATTAGCAAATATGGTGCAAAAGAGTGTATACACACCAATTTAAATTCCAAAACATTAATCACCATCATCATCATTCATCATTGTTGCAGTGACACTGATGTGGTAGCTTGTTAGTATGTGTTGTTTTGGTACAAGTGGATCAGAAACAGCAGTGATGCTGGAGTTTTTAATCACTGAGATTTTAATCACAGAGTTTCCAGTCGCTGTCCACTCTGTTAGACACATATACCTCATAGGCCCACCTTGTAGATGTAAAGTCAGAAGGAGTAGCTCATCTGTTGTTGCACAGTTTGTGTTGGTCGACCTCTAGTCCTTCATCTGTGGAGACAGAATACTGCCTACAGAATGCTATTGACTTGATGTTTTTTGTTATAGGACTGTTCTTTGTCCAGCAGTGACACTGAGGGCTTTAAAAACTCCTAAAATGTCCTGTGGGTCCTATGTGTCCTGTGGGAGCCCCAATGGAATACAGACCTCTTTTTCTCACTTTATAAACCTAAGGAACCAATCCCATCAACTCAAGGGAAGGGCTTCATAGTTACATCTTTTGAAAGCACTGATATTTATTTCAAAGAAAACAGCTTCCATTGCTTTCAAAATGGCTAATATATATCTAAGGTATAACATTATTTATTAATATGGAAATTATTAATTATTATTATTATTATTATTACTATTTTTATTATTATTATTTAACAATGGCGTTTTTTCATACATTTCTGTCAGAAGTCTAGTTTCTGTTTAGATTACTGAAAACAGTTTCTTGGGAACAGAGTGTTCCACATCCAAACACTCTGAAAAACTTTTTTTACATTGCAACCATTCAATATAGTATCTACATGAATCATTCATGCCATATTCATGAGCAGTACAGTTGCATTCCTTTACAAAGATATACTCTGATTTATAATCTTGAATAAATTCTCCTAATGATATGATCATCACCGCGACCCTGAAATGGAGAAGCGGAGAAGAAAATGTATGTATGTATGTATGTATGTATGTATGTATGATATGATCATGAAAATCTAAACAGAGAACAAAGAACCTACACTTAAGAAAAGATTGCTGTATAAGTTTTTTTTTTCCACCTGAGCAAACGATGTAAGTATAACCCTCAAAGGTGCAACCGTGGTTTTAAGCTTCTGTTGCATATCTGAAAATTTAGAGTACATTCTCATTCCAAAGGCAAATCCATACATTTAAACATCTCATTAACATTTTCAAACAGATAAATGAATGAAAATGTTCAAATCCAATGAAACTCAAACAACAGAATTAATGAACTAAGAAAAAACAACAGAATGAATTAACTTTGGAGGCATTATGAAATCAGAGAAGACACTAATGGTCCTGCCACTACTGAGTAGCTGTACAATAACATTTAAAAAGAAAATAAAAGCTGAGAACAACACAGCATTAAGGAAGAATGCAACACAAACACAAAGGAAAGAATACAGACACAAAAGTAAGAATGCAAACACACAAGACAACACAAATACAAAAGAGTGGCCACCACACACCACAGTGATAAACTTGGATTGAGCCTTCAGTATCTAACTTCTGGGATATTGCGGCACTAAATTCCATATCTTGTTCTCTGAGAATATGACATTAACACACAGGAAGTCTACTCAGGAGATATCCAGTTTCCTTGAAGAGACATTAACATTTTTATTAGTGTTCATTATGTTTAAAATGATCACAGTTTGAAATATAATGAATATGTAATGAATTTTAAGCATGGGTTCTTGGGAAGAATAGGAACATGAAATGCCGTTAATTTCCGTCACTTCTGTATGAAACATGAATACACTACTTATACACTTGTTAAATTCTTCCTCTGGCCATTAATTAAACCACTATGCCCCTTAAATCAATCCCTGTATTTCACTGACATACTTAGAATGCAATTCCAAGAAATGATTCATGAATATGCAAGTAGTCTCTACCCCTATCTTCATGTTTTATAGCTGCTGAAGGCCCGGCCCCCTAAAGTTGACCTGATTGACTTATTTAGCTTGTGACTCTATTTTGAAGCCATGGAACTGACTGCTTTACTTATGATACGATTTCAAGGGTATAAACAACATCTGATGGACATGTTAAAACATTTGATTTCTTAATGCATATATGTGTAATTTTAATGGAGTTACTGTACTGTTGATAAATACATACTTAAAATACATACATAAAATTCTGCTCTGTGGTGGTTCAGTTGGGTGGGGGGGGTGGGGGGGTGCTGCCTACAGCCTGTAATTGTAGAACTACAAAGTGCAAAAGTATGTTCAGTGGAACTGGGTACATGAACAACAAGTATGGAATATTAGAGTGTGCCACTTATTTTTGGACAGGCAGTGTATTTATGGGCCGAGTATGGAAGGGTCAGTTGGTGGCAGTGTTTTGTCTCTGGTGAAGCAGCAGAATCAGATAAAGCAGCGTGTGATGAGTGAGACTGTGTGGAAGGCTGAGCTCTTGGTATCTGACTCTAACCACGTGAGATTCTTCTGTTGGTGGCCAAGGGAGCCTCTGAGCTTCGTATTATTTTTATTGATTGCTTGGCCTGCGCCGTGTACTTTAAGACGGAAAGACAAAGAGCTCCTGGCACTTTTAAAGAACACTATGTGTGTTTGTTTGTGTGTGTGTGTGTGTGTGTGTGTGTGTGTGTGTGTGTGTGTGTGTGTGTGTGTGTGTGTGTTAGGGCGTTATCTGGTGGTGGGCTTATAGAGATTTCGCTTTCTACTTATTTGATCCTAGCAGGGATTGGGAACAGACATCACCTGATTATGTTTCCCTTAGTGCTGATTAACGTTGTCCCAAAATGAATGTACCATATAAAGTTTATAACTGCTTTTTACACTCCACTGTAAACGTTTGAACACCTTTGGTCATATGACATGTTTTATGATTGTAGCTTGTTAGCTTCTTATAAGATGAAGGGGATAAAATAGGGAGCAGCCAAAACCAGGTAAGTTTTCAGTCCCAGCTCACTAAGGGTTGCCACCGTGCCGAGTAGGTACAAAATGGTGAAGTGGAAACCCTGCAGCGCACTGATTGGCCAGAGAAACATGTTAATCACCATAAAATGCAGAGTTCATGCAAATTCAACAGAAACTCGGCCCACTTGTAACCACTTGTAAAATATCTTAAGTTATTGCAGCTTTCACTTTGATTTTTATCGGACTTTCAACGGCAGCTCAGAAATTTACAGTGAAAGCTGAACGTGCCGCAAATAAAACTGATCTGTGAGAACTGGGGTGCAGAGCGGCGTTCAGTCAAAAAAAAAACACAAATACATGATGAGTAAACAGCGCCAAGCTTTACCTCCATTGTTGTGGTTTTCAAAGCCAGCGATTCCTGAGAAATGGGGTTTTGTGACAAGCTCAATTTTGCGGGAGAACCCTGCCAGTGAAAAATGACAAGTTTTAGTGAGCCGAGATGAGCTGTGTTGAATCAAGTCGTGTAGAGGCAGACCCATGCAGTGGAAAAGCACCATAAAGCTCTCATTCAATTAAATTCTCACAGCAATGTTCTAATGTTGTATCGCTTTTAAACATGCTGCTTAAAAATTGTCATTCTACAACAATCATATTTTTCTCCCCTGTTTAACCCATCTGTGGCAGTGAACGCTGCTTTGCTCAAGGGTAATTCAGCTGTAAATGTTAAGGGAGGAGACATCACTTTTTCTTCACACACTCTGCCCCCAAATTTGTTGTTGTGGGTATTGAACCAGTGACCAAGGCCCTAAGCCCATTATAGACCACAACTGCCCCCCAAATTCAGAAAACTCATCCACATTCCCCTCCATGGAAATCTTCAGTAAAAAGATTTGTACAAGAATGAAGGAATAATTCAAGCCATAAAAACCACCTGTAATGCCTGTTGCAACATAGGGACCATTTATTTCTGTAGAAATGTTGAATGGCATCCACAAACACTTCATCATAATGTGAAATTGTAAGGGCTAGTGATATGAAAAATTGTGATTAAATATTTTCAAGAGCCTCCAATTCACAGTGTTAAATAGAGTCCTATTGTATACATATGCTGTCAATCAGGACAAAAAAGTATGCTGAAAATGTATCCTTTGCGTTCATGGATTGTAATGTAGGGCTCACATAGAGCTCATACCACCATAATTAGCTTTTCAGATGCCATTTCCTTGGATTCCTGTTAGACTCCAGATGCTGGCTGATTTAATTGCCTGCTTAGCAACTCGGCACAATGCAATTGGAGCCATTCACAGAATCTTGTTTTTGAAGAAAACTGAAAGATCTCCTCATTCTATGTTCATGTTCCATGTGTAAGTGCTGTGCTTTGGTAACCTGTTTGTTTTGCTACCTCTATGAGGTACGAAATGCTAAATAAATTGTAACAGATTAACACACACACACACACACACACAATTCTGCCACAACATTAAAATGACCTTTCTCTACATCTTATCAGCTTCTCTCACCATAGAGGTGTGGTTTGTAGTCATAAAAAATTAAAGAATGCAGATCATTTGTTGCTCTGCATACATTATTAGCTCTTGTCACTCTGGTTATCAATGGTCAGGACCCCTACTGTATCGCCACAGAGCATGTATGATTTGGCCAGTGACCAGAATTGGCAGTTTTTCAGTGTGATCAGCCATAACCATTGATATGTCTCATATTACGAATTGTGTGAGGGCGAGAGTGGCACAAACTTAGCCACAGCGTGCTGCAATGATGTGTTTTGAAGTGTAAATAGCTCCACTGCAGATGGAGAGGACACACAGAAGGAGAATGAGAAGAATGTTCTTCAAAATATCAAATGAAATTCGCTCATCTGACCACTGTAATTGACTCAGAGCCCGGTGTTTTTCCCCTTTCATCTCGCAGCCTCTAAATTTGCAGCTCGTGCTCTCTCCTGAGGTGCTGCCGTGGACCAGCCTCCTGCCCAGCACCCAAGGTTGCCCGATGCTGCATCTTCCCTGGATGGTTTCCTCTAAATCGTTAGAATTATCTTTCAGGGTTCGCTGCCATGTGAAAAGCTGATTTCGCTCTTCTTGCACCATCTCCAGCTGGACCGCTGCAGGGCTCCAGAAAGTGCTCCAGGATCTCGACATCCTTTTTGCTCATCCCATTACACCTCCAAAACTGTTGTATGGAGTGCCACAATGTTGTCACACCACCTGTTCTTTTGACTCAGTGCTCCCTGTTGGAGACACAAATTCAGATTCATCATTCCCTGCCTTGCATACCTCACACGACCTTCCACATTTTTCACCTTTCTCTGTCCCCTTTCCCTTCCCTTCTTCCTTTCTCATCCCTCCATTTCTTTCTTCATCTCTAGTCATCATCCCACCCCCTCCCCCATTTCCTCTTATGCAACTGGAACAGCGTCTTTTAATGACATACTTGCCAACCTAGGATCTCTCACTTTCATTAACGCTGCTCCCTTTGGTGAGCTTCCTGCTGTTCTGATGGACTCATCCATCTCATAATTGACTCGATGACTTGAATAGTCCAGTCACATGATCTTCCTTCATTCTGATAACACTTCCAAGGAACTTCCTCTACTGCCTCACATGGCATTCAGTCATACACCAGTTTTTTAAAGGAAGTTCATGCTTGGACTCAGTAACCCCTTTCTTGTCCCCTACTCAGGATCGTCCAAACCCTCGACCAACAGATCTGTCAATGTTATCACTGTTAAAAATGTACTGTTGTACATAATTATTTTGCAGCACTTTAATACCTAGCACATATGTAATTTTTGAAGTCCAGCTTTACATACATTCCAAAGCCAGCCTGAATTCCTGCCCAAATATTATATTTGAGTTCATTCCCTGTTTCTGCCTTCACTGACATGGTCCATATTAGCAAAATATTATTTTAGCAGTCAGACGTTTGCTTCTAATTCTCAATTTTCCTATTAAAATATTTATTTCTTCCTTAAATCAGTTAACAAGTTTACTAATATTGTCATAATTTCCCTACCTTTTTGGAGGTTTGTGAAAAAAAAAGGTTTGTTCTATAACCTACTGCATTTTTTGTAGCAGGTTTTCATCAAAAGAAAATTAAAAAAAAAAAAAAGAATTGGAAATCGGAGTCAGCCAATAAAATTGCAGTTGTTGCATCTCTAATGATTTGAGTGGTGGATCATTCTCAGCACTGCAGTGACATTGATGTGGTGGCAGTGAGTTGGTGTGTTTTGTGCTGATACACGTGGATTAGACACAGCAGAACTGTTGGAATGACAACTCAGTGTCACTGCTGAACAGACAACAGTCCACAAACCAAAAACATCCATTCAACAGCCTCTTGTAACCACAAACAAAGTACTAGACATTGACAAACTCATATGCTTTGTTTTTGCTAGTTTTCTTTCTATAGTCATGAGCCCATGGTTTATCTTGGATACGTTGATTGTCCTTTGGCTACACCCTGCACCTTTGTATTGCTGTGACTCAACTCACAGGTCTTGGTTATTCCTTGTTTTCGCCTTTTTTGCACGTGAGTTGCTGTTCATTGTACCTGTGTTTGCTCTATTTTTATGTCCTTACATTAATTGTTAATTCATTTCTGTTCATGGTTGTGTTACTTAAAGTTCTCACATGTATGCTCCTGCATCCGCTTCCTCTTTTTCTCATCCTTCACACCCAGCATTACCCCAAAACTAACACAACACTACACTTTCCTAAACTGATAAACTGATGAGCTACTGTCCTTGACTTTACTTCTACAAATGAACTAACAAGCAGTGCTGAGAGTAATCTTCCTCCCAGATAATGCCTGCTTTGATGTTGTTCTATGGGACTAACAATGTGTGACTACAATCTAAAATTATAGAACTACAAAGTGTATGTATGTGGTCAGGGAACCTGATAAAATTGACAATGAGTGTACAAATAAGATGGCTTTAATATTTTGGCCAATTAATGTATATAGAGTAGCCTAGAACAAGAGCCAAGGGAAACTAGGCAAGTCTAGTTTTGCTGGAACACCATTAGCCATATAACAATTGTCTCAGAGGATTTTCTGGCATTTCAAAACAGGAAAGCCCAAAAAGCATACCCTTGTTATTGGAAGGTCTGGAAAAGCTGCTTTGGTGCTTCATATATATGTCTTTTTTATATGTGGTTCTTAGAAACACACACAAACAGAGCATGTTCCTGTTTTATTTCGTATTATTCAGCCATTGTTTGCACTGAAGTACTGTTCTTTGTTTCCAGCTGGGAATGAATGTTTCTGGTTCGCAAACCAGTTTATGTCAGTGGAAACGTGCCGAACAGTTCCAAATTAAGTTCACAAACAGAAATGGGAAATATGGCTAAGCTAACAACAGACGGTGTAATCGCACCAAAAATCACATGAGCAAATATTTACTGCAGTGCATCAAACACTGGTTGTTCCAAATTCTCATAAGATATGCATAGTCTGCATAATGTTCCGTGGAGACACGAATTTATTGTGGACACAAGTTCAAATTTTGAAATGCCATTCAGTAAGACTGCTGCAGCAGAGCCATGTCTGGGTATTGTGAAGATAGATAAAAATTGTATGCAGGCATGTTCAACAGTACGCATAAAAACATTATTTTGAGTTATTTTATGGGTGTATTCACCGTTGGCTCCCCACTCCATCACTAGTTAATGTCCTGAGCCCAAGTCCACTCATCAGACTGTTGCTTTTACTTTGAATAAAAGCAATTTTGCATATCACAGTGGAGTTCAGGATTGTACTTTATGGCTTATTTGAAGTGATTTTGTGACTAGCGACTCTTGGCACTTTATCAAATATCTGTAAGTGCTTCCAGTAAAACCTGAAACTCAGTGGTGAACACTTTTTATATGTCTGAGTGGACTAGAGTGACCCCTTTGTTGCTGTGGGTGTTTAAAGTATTGGAGCATTAACATCACGTTCAGACCAGAGTTCAGAGAAAGACCAAAAGGAAAAAGTCCAAGGGTCCCACCCCTGTTTCCAGTCCCACTACTGCTTCCAGTTCCGCTCCTTTAAAGCCAGCTGTGAGTTCTGGTCCTTTAGACACTTCCTTAATGAAGGCATATGCCCTGTCTCTAAGGGCAAAATTAACAGAATTAGTTGAGTCAATTAAACAGACATTGCCTGACTTTAGAGCCTGCAGCTATGGAGACCTCACAGACTTTATTTTTAAGCTAACTATGTTAGTGAACTTGTTTGATGAGGAGCTCCCAGGTACCAAGCCCAAGTGTCCAGAGCTACCGGCTGCTCCAGAGGATCCAGCGCTGCCGGCCACTCCAATGGATGTCTCTGCAGGGCCCCCTGCTTCCGAGGACATCTCCACAGGACCCTCTGTTCCTGCGGCGGCGGCATTCCACACCACTTCAGTTCCTGTTCCAGTGATGGCGGCAATCCAGGCCACTCTGGATCCAGCAAAGGCGGCAATCCATACTGCTCCTGTTCCCGTGAAAGTGGCTCCCGCCACTGCTGTCCCCCTGAAGGCGGCATCCACTACCCCTGTCCACGTGATGGCGGCATCCGCCGCTCCTGTTCCCATGAAGGCAGCATCCGTCACTTCTGTTCCTGTGACTGTGGCTCCGGCTGCTTCTATTTGCCTTCCCAGATCGGCCCCAGGGAATTTGGGGTTAAGTCCTAAAACTGTGCCCCGGCTGGCTTCTAGTACCTCACCACAGACTTTTGCCAGTCCTGGGTATTCGCCATTGTTTATTTTTGTTCCTCAGTCTGTTCTTGTTCTTGTCCCTGTTTCTGTGTCCCTGTCGCCTTTGTCTTAGTACCAGTGTTTTGTCTTCAGTTACATTTTTCCGAGCCCTTCTGTTTAGCCTGCTAGTCCTTTGTTTAGCCTCCTAGTCCTGTTTTATGTCCTCATCTCTGATTTTTAAAATAAATCTTCTGCACTTACCTCTATCCAATTTCTTGTGCCTTGTCCTTGATTTCTTGACCAAACCCAGCAAGACAACTTCCTCTAGTCAAAATAAGTGGATTTTGGGGGTTGCTCGAAACGGATTACCTAGTACACCCAGAATGACTTTAACGGCCTACATTCAAGTTGTTCTTAATTTTTTTTACATAAGAAATAAAAATAAAAAATAAATTAAAAAAAACAGGCCATCAGCTCTGAATCCCTGAAAGCTGTGGGATGAGTTATTCCATGTTCTTTCAAGTCACCCTGCTGAGCTTGCATGGTTAGATGGTGTATTTTATTCCATTTCTAATGTTATGTTGTAATAATCACAGATCTGGCCTAGTTTAGTGTCTATGTATTTAGACCACAGACTTTTGCTAAGATATATTTGCTTCATACTCTTACATTGTAGAAACTGTTACACAGGCACTTTTATTTAAAAAAAAAAAAAAACTGAACATATAGGCTCTGATGGTAGAGCATTTTCTACAGTATAAAAATGCATCTTTGCAAACATCTGTGGTAAGTGTAATATCGCTATATAACTATAACTATAACTTTATAACTTGATAACTAAAGTTATATAACTTTAGCAAAGGTGGAAGATTTTAACTAAAATCATCAACCATCGGTCATAAAATCAGCAAGCAGCCAAATAACTTATTCAGAAATTATTCAGACTCATAAAATGATGTTATCTCAAATTCAACTGCATGTCAAAACAAAACATGTCTATTTTCCTTCTCATAGCTCTCTTGCTCTCATATGACAGGCTGGCACAGGGTTTATGGGGGAGCACGGGACATTCCTGGGGTCTTGGGCCAAAATATTGTGCCCTACATTTCTTCAGAAGTCAAGGTATCTGTTGCTACATTTGGACTTAGTATCTTATGTATTCCAAAGAAAGCAAATAAGCTGTTGAAAAAGCAAATACGTTTCAGGCTGCCATCTTGTTTTCAGGTTGTTTACAAATGCACCACTATTGGTTGCTGTCCCCAGGAGTGGCTATCCTACAAATATCCACCCAATGAGCTATTGCAAAAATTGAAAAGCTAGGGTAGAATCTAAGGATTTGCAGGAATTTCATACACCTCTAAACACCTGTTATTTTGTGTCTACAAGGTTGCCATAGAGAAAAACAGAACCACTGAAAAAATACCACAGCATGGGTTGTGTTTTGGAAGCTGGTATACTGGTCAGCCAGCATGACAATGATAGGGGACCAGCAACACCTGCTCCAGACCAGCACGAACCAGAATGAATTAGCATACATGTCTCAGCAGGGAAGGTCAAGACGTCATGGTGGACAGTCCAATCACATAGGAGGATTTCCTTGACTTGACATCTGAGTACATATTAATGTTACACAGCAAGCATCTTCCAGATCATTACTGATTTTCCTGTTGACTAATGATGAACTGGATATTTTATCTCTGTTGGAAAGGTGTCCTGTGGATAGAACCATGTAGTTATACATTCGATCTTTAGGAAACACATACCATATGAAACTATAGATTTTGAAGAAAACAAAATTGTACTTGCTAATGAACATAGAGGGAATGGCATGTAGAGTATTTATTCAAGTGTTATCTGAGAAGAACAGTCCTGATATTCTAATAAATGCTATAAAGCATAGTATAAGTATAAATATAAAATATAAAATTTTATTTTATATAAATATAAAAAAACAGACTGGAGAGCTATCAAAGTGTAAGGAAACATTTTCTGAATTTTATAAAAAATTGTATTTTGTTTACAATCCCTAATGTCACCTTTATGTGGTGTTTGTTTAATGATATGCGTTACACGTGGTGTGTCTTAGATTAAAACTGGATGTGTGCTGTTTATCTCTTGGTTGATGTATTTGATGAAAACACATGCTCTTTAATCATGTGTTATTTGTTGGGTGCACCTCTTGGACCTGCCTTGTTAAAGGTCCTTCACAGGGGGAGAGCTATTGTTCTTAAGCAGCTTTTGGGTCCATTAGAATGTAGCAACATGCATACATAAGATTTGTAACATCCATGGAGGTAATCAAAGGAGGAATGTTCTCTTAATTAGATGTGGTCTTGTCTGAGGTTATGGAAGAGCACAAGCAATAAACCAGAAGCTATGTTCTGGAAGATTAAGGGTTCAATAAGAGACTGCATCACTGAGTATGTTTATATGCACTATTATATATGATAATCTGTTCACTTCAAATCAAATCAATAATCCATGCAAACAAAATAAATAAACACATGAATACAGAATCATTTGCAATAGCCTTTCTGGGAAAAGTGCAGATGTCTATGACTGTCTTTGTATTTGATTATATGTAAAACTTTATTATTTGTCTCTTTTATCTGTGATTTTTGTTTAATACATGTTTTTTTCCAGTTCCCATTGTCATCCCCACTGTCATTGCAGTTCCTGGTTGTTGCTTTTGTTTTGTCTTTTGGTTTTTCTGTGACCTATGTTTCTAATGCCTGGTTTGGCCTATGTGTTTGTCGACTGAATCATCATTCGTATAGTACAATCTCTTGTTGTTTTATTTTACGGCCAATCAGAGAGGAACTCACTTGAGATGCTGTGGTGTGATCTGAAATTAGCTTTTCAGAAAGACATCCCTAATCACCAGATGTACTGGACTGAAAACATTATTTATTTATTCATTTATTTATTTTTGATGCAGTAACATTCTGTCCTCTTCTGGGAAGGCTCTATACTAGACAGGGCATGATCAATTTGTGGACCTTGGTCCAGATCAAGACCAACATACCACATACATGATTGTCAGAGTCATATTTACAAAGATATTTAGACAAAAAAAAAATTAAAAACTAATTACTGAAAGCTTGAGATTTTTAGCACAGTATCTGGAATATTCAGGTTTCACACCTATAATTAATAGATGGTGTCTGTATAAATCAAACTGAACCATGGGTTGGTTCATATGTTCTGTGGAAAAAAAAATTAAAACTTTTAGAATTTAAAAGAGATTTAAAGACTTTTATTCCTTGGCTTTATTTTTGCCTTAGTTTTCCCACAGTGTTGAACACCTCCTATCATTAAATTATGTTTTTATTTACAGAGCATTCCAACTTTTTTGGAAGTTAGTTTTATATACTCATTCCCATTCTACAAATATATTTCTTCTGTTATTGAAAAATGCTTCAACTGAAATGGACCTCATTTTAAGCTACTGAGTAAAGAAGTATAAAATGGAAACTGCTCTGTTACTCAGGGTTACAGATAGGTGACAGAGAGTCTAAAATTACCCATGAGTCTTTGTGCATTAGTACGCTATGAACTGATATAAATGTGATGCAATTGAAGAGAAAAGCTCTGGGCTATTACCCTGCATGAGAATATGGCGACCTGTAGTTCACCGAGCATTATTTAGTTCAGTGAGTTTATTACTGAGAAAACAGGGGCCTATGATATTCACTTGAATATATTCTTGCTTTGCTTTGAACCTGCACTGGAGGAGGAAAAACAATGCTTTTTATGCATATAATACTGAGCCATTTATTCCAGCTGGGTGATTTTCCTTTTTTCATTCATATCTAAGCAAGAAAATCATGAAGCAACTCAACAATGCTGTACTTTCAATACTTTCAATTAAACTTTTCAAATGCCACAGAGAGAGAGAGAGAGAGAGAGATCTTTTACACAGGAAAAAAAATTGTGCTGGGTAATTATGTTATTTCTATTCAGTAATTTAATGCTGTTATGTGCTTCATATTAATCAGCAATATTTCCAGCATGTTTGACTTGTAGTTCATATATGCCTTCCCCTTTCTTATCCAAGTTCTTGTGCACAAGCTAGTGCTGATTACCTTAGAAACAATTTCACATCACAGAACACATTCAAGAGCCTGAAACGCAGCAAGATGTTTAAAGGTGCTAGAGAGGGTAGATTTTTAGATTCAGAGAGAACAAATGAAAGCTCTTAAAATATCACAGTGTGACATCTTTTTCAGATCAAGAGAGATGGAAAACAACCATTGACTCCATTCCTTTTTTGAGAAAAAGTTAATGGGCATTTTTAAGTGGCTTCTTGCTTTGTGCTGAATGGAGTCATTTAAACTTATTCTGTGTAGGTTACATTTGTCTGAGGGGCTCCTCAAGGCTTTTCTGATGGACATAGGTAAAGTACACCTGTGTTCGCATAATCAGAACTACTAAATGCTGAATAAAAAGAAGTTTAGGCAGACTTATATGACTATACTATATAAAAATTCAGCTCCAAAAAGACGTCTAAAATTTCTATAAAATTAGCATTAAAGTGCAAGACTAACATTCACAAAAGAATCTGAAAAGGAGCCTGATAAATATTGGCAGCATGTTCTCTGGTCAGATGAAACTAAGACTAGCTGACTTGGATCAGATGGGGCTCAGCATATCTGTCATGGATCTAGCCAGCTGTGAAGGGGAGATGTCTTTTATAGACAGCATTATGTACTGGAGTCAGGAGAAAATGAGAACCCTCTTAAATCTTGTAGAAAACTTTGGACATTTATAGATCAAATAGAAGACAAACTCTAAGTAACTGGATCACTTCATGGTCTCCACAATCTTGGAAGAAAAGATACAGTACAAGTACATTATTTTCACTAAAGGTACAAAGCGTGTAAATATAACTTCAAAGGTACAACCATAGTTTTAGAGTCCAGATTTGTTCCCTAAATATACATTACATTCTCTTCTCCAGAATGGGAGGTGAATATTTGTAGGATTTTATTACAGAACTGTAAAATAAAACAAGATAATAAGCCCTGGAGATGAAATGGGGTGTATGAAATTAACACAATAATAAAATCTGCAATTATAATAGAATAAGGTACAATTATGTTCCCTAATTAAAGATACAGTTTTTCTGACAGTGCATGTTTGTGACAGTGGTGTTGTGAAACCCGTATTAATACCCTGACTATTCATTTTCTTCATTTCAGAATAAATGTAATGTGTCCACAAATATTTGGTGATATAGAGTAGATTTTACAACAGTAAATTCTGACCAAGAAATGTAATTAGTCAAGAATAATTTCAATTCATATATTCCACTGATACAGTGTTCAAGAGCAATTCGACTTTTAAATGTACATGCATCAGTTTAAAGCTGAGCTCTACATCAGCAGCTGCTTCCTTGGGCTTTAGGCAGGGCTGTGTTTATATGTTGGACTGGATTCTGCTCAAAAATACACTTATATTTATAGCAGGATGCAGATTTTCTTTTCTTTTCTTGAACTACCATGGAGTGCATATTCCCTGAAGGATCCTTGCAGATTTTGAACCTATAAACACCACCCATATAGCAGGTTCTGTTGTTTTTCCACTTGAAAAACTGACCTGCAGTAATGTAGAAATACACAAAATAGTAACTACTGTGAAGGAAAATGTTTGTGTTCAGCTGAAGAACGATTTGTGAGTGAAGCCAAATATATTATTAAGCTGCTCAAGCTTTTTTTGTTGTATTAAAAGCAGTATCACACTTGAGGTCATTCTGTTAAGTTTGATATCTGTTACGTTGAATCATAGCATGGCTGTGATTCAGTCTTAACCCCATGCCATACTGAGTTTTTGCATTTTGTTCTGTATCTTTAGGAAGAGTTTGGTGCCTTTCAACATTTTAGGTGGCCAAGAACCACCTACTACTACAGGAAAAGAAATTTGACAGACCAGTAAGAGCCAGTACAAAACGATATATGGAATAGTTTTGTTAGCTATACTATAACTTTTTCAAAGAAAGAGGGCTACAAAATGAAAGCAGATGTTATAATGTCTTCTGTTTTGAAAGCGCAACTGTCAGTGCCTCCTCCATATTAGCTCAAACACTGCAGAGACAGCACAGAGTGTGTCATATGTTACACTGCCAAAGCAGTGGTGCAATTGATTAGGGATACAAAATTCGCTTGTCATGTTCACCAAAGCTGAACTCAATGCGAAAGTTTGCAGACAAAATGTATTCACTTCATTTCAATTGTGTATATGAAATTCACCTGTTGCTACAAATCTCACTGAAATACAGGGGTTGGACAATGAAACTGAAACACTTGGTTTTAGACCATAATAATTTATTAGTATTTATTTGTAGGGCCTCCTTTTGCGGCCAATACAGTGTCAATTCGTCTTGGGAATGACATATACAAGTCCTGCACAGTGGGCAGAAGGATTTTAAGCGTGTGTATCTCCATGTGTAGGCCATGGGAGATGTTCAACTTCACTTTCATGTTCATCAAACCAATCTTTCACCAGTCTTGCTGTGTGTATTGGTGCATTGTCATCCTGATACACGGCACCGCATTCAGGATACAATGTTTGAACCATTGGATGCACATGGTCCTCCAGAATGGTTCGGTAGTCCTTAGCAGTGACGCACCCATCTAGCACAAGTATTAGGCCAAGGTAATGGCATGATATGGCAGCCCAAACCATCACTGATCCACCCCCATGCTTCACTCTGGGCATGCAACAGTCTGGGTGGTATGCTTCTTTGGGTTCTCTCCACACCGTAACTCTCCCAGATGTGGGGAAAACAGTAAAGGTGGACTCATCAGAGAACAATACATGTTTTACATTGTCCACAGCCCAAGATTTGCGCTCCTTGCACCATTTGGCATTGGCATTGGGATGAGTGACCAAAGGTTTGGCTATAGCAGCCCGGCCGTGTATATTGACCCTGTGGAGCTCCCGACGGACAGTTCTGGTGGAAACAGGAGAGCAGAGGTGCATATTTAATTCTGCTGTGATTTGGGCAGTCGTGGTTTTATGTTTTTTGGATACAATCCAGGTTAGCACCCGAACATCCTTTTCAGACAGCTTCCTCTTACGTCCACAGTCAATCCTGTTGGATGTGTTGCGTCCTTGTTGGTGGTATGCTGACATTACCCTGGATACCGTGGCTCTTGATACATCACAAAGACTTGCTGTCTTGGTCACAGAAGCGCCAGCAAGACGTGCAACAATTTGTCCTCTTTTGAATTCTCGTATGTCACCCATAATGTTGTGTGCATTGCAATATTTTGAGCAAAACTGTGCTCTTACTCTGCTGATTAACCCTTCACACTCTGCTCTTACTGGTGCAATGTGCAATTAATGAAGATTGACCACCAGGCTTGTCCAATTTAGCCATGAAACCTCCCACACTAAAATGACAGGTGTTTCAGTTTCATTGTCCAACCCCTGTACATTTTCACACAAGAAAATTCATTGACAAATCCCAGAGAGTTATGAGCAAAAATTAAACAGTACCATAGATAATCACAATTGTGTCGATATTAAGTTTAAAAGCTTTCATTCTTCTGTGATTTAACTCATTTAGAGAGTCTATTGTGATGAAAAAAAAAAAAAGGGAGGAACAGACAATACCGAGAGAATAAATTAAAATAATATAAGGAATATATTACATTTGATTTTACCACTGATTGCTAGAACTTTCATTTTAATTTTCCAAATGTTGGTTGTGAAAAAAAAAACATTCCCTAGTTGCAGTTTCTACTACAATGTGTTGCTATTATACCACACACACACACACCAAAGAGTGTTGAGAGTGTAAAGTGGTGGAGGGCACTCTCAGAAACAAACAAGCATCATCCTAAAATATTGATGTATTTTAACTTGTGTCCAGCAGGACATGAAAGGCTAACACAGATGTTTCATCAGAAGTAGTTTCTGGTGCCTCATGATAGTCAAAGACTATAAACAACTGAATGCACATCAGTAATCTTATCAGGGTACTGAAATATCTTACAGAAGGAATCTTTTTTTTTTTATTTAAATTTATTTGTTTGCATTTCCTTATGATAAAACAAATAATAATTCATTTTGACATTACTTGTTTCAAACCTATAATTATTCCCTATTGTGCTTCAAGTCTGCCATATGGAAATTACCTTTGAATTATGAGGTTGTAAGAAAAGAACCACTCTGCATTTAAATAATATTTCACAAAAAAATCTACTATAAATATTACAGCATAATATTAGCTACTGAAAATGTACATAGTCACAGTTAGAGCAGCCACACAGGATCAAACTCTTTGATCTATTAGTAGTATTTTTGTGAAGTTGCCTGTCATATTTTATCAGTTCCGTTTTCAGAGGTGTTATACTTCAATAACAAACTATTTATATTTACTAGTTGGGATGGTGCACAAAATGTAAATTAAACCAGGAGGTTTTTTTTTCAATAAACAGATGCCCATTTACAATTTGATGCCAGGCATTCCAAAAAATTGGGAAAGGCCATATTTACCACTATGTTGCATCATCTCCAGAGCCTACCAGGAACCATTGGGAATAAGGGAGCAACACACCCCGAACAGGGTAACAGTCCATCCCTGGGCACCACACACTCACACCTATGAATAATTTTAAATAACCAACTGACGTGGTACATGTGTTTTTTGCCTGTGGGAGGAATCTTTCACCTGGAGGAAACCCATGTGAAACCCAGACATGAGAAAACAGCTCACAGACTGTGACCTACAGCATGGTTTTAACCCACAACCCCAGAACCCCCATTCCAACTCTGACTCTACCTGTTGTGCCACTGTCCCGCCCCTATTCTTTTAACAACAACCTGTATGTATTTGACATCAGTCGCTGTAGATTTCAAAAGCCACTTTCACACATGCACAGTAATCCAGAACTGTTCTGGAGTTTATCCAGACACAACCACCTGCAAAATTTGCCCTGGACCTTATCCGGACATTATCCTACATCTGGGTGAAAATTTGAGAACTGTGCTGGAAATGTTACAGAGTTTGTTAGACCCGGGTTTCTCTAGAAATACTCCAGAGTTCATGTGTGAAAGAGGCAAAAGTGAGATATTTTCTAATTCTTGCTTAGATTAGCATCACTCTTTTCCTATGGGACAATGTTGTTGTAATCCATCAAGAGGACTGTCCTTGTCTTACTACAACAAACAACGACTTCCATGAAAATGTACAGTCTGGTTTTAATGCAGTGCCAACTGAGGGCCCGAAGATCACAGCAAGCCAATCTTATATTTGAGCTTAGCCTTCTACCTTCCATATAGAGATTTCTCCAGATTTTCTAAATCCTTTAATGATATTATGTACTACAGATGAGGAAATCCCCAAATACTTGATATTGTGCACTGAGAAACATGATCCTTGAATTGTTTCATCATAATGCTAATACTAATGCTCAGTATTTCTGAGATTATTTTTTTAACCAGTCATATCAGGCCTGTTACCAATTAACCTAATAATTGATTAGTTACACAACTTTACCAGATTTTGTTGCTGTCCCAACTTATTTGTAAGGCATTGCTGGCATTGTCACGCCCTGGCCCTGTCATGTGTATGTTTTACACACCATGTGCTCATGTAGCCCTAGTCCCACCTTAGCTCCACCCTCTCTCTCTGCCTCCTTTGTGGTCCTGACCCCTTGTAATCTGTCCCAGGTGTTCCTTGTCTGTGGTGTGTATATAAGCTCCCTTGTGTTAGTGTTTGGCTGTTGGACATTTTGCATTCGTGTGCTTGTTTGGTCTGTCTGTTTCTTCTGATTATTCTACTTTCTGTATCAGTCTCCCTGTCTAGGTCTCTCTGCATTAGTGTCTCTGTCTGAGTATCTACTGTTTGGTTTCTGTTGTGCATATCTTCTGTCTATGTATCTTCTGTCTGAGGGTACCTTTGATTATATTTAGTTATAATAAATTTTGATGTTATAGCATTTGTGCCCCCCTCAGTCAGACCACCCAGTCGTGATATATATTTTATTCCAAAAGCAAAGCAATTTCTCAATTCCTCAGTGCTGTTTTTCTTTGTACTGTTTTCAATTAAATAAGTGGCTTAATAATTTGCACATCATTATTCTTTTTGTATACACATTTTGTACTTTTCTTTTCTGGGCTTGTATTTTGATGAGCTAATTTTTTTAAGATAATCTAGTGATACTAAAAGTAAAAATGTTTGCATGCAAAGCATATCTTGTTTTGGCCCATTTTGTTTACAAGAGTTTTTAACAAATCACATTCATTTCTGCCAGAGAGAAATTAAGGCTCAGACCCCAATTTCCTAATACTCAACATGGCTGTTTTTGTAGCATCATTTCCATATTTGGACAAGACCTACCGGGCAAAACCTGATGTATCTTAAAACATTTATAAACTATATCAAACACTTTTATTAAGACACACAAAGCCAATGCACTCAGCACACAGTTCATTGTTCATAAAGTGGCATGTTAGCCAGTGGCAAGTTGTCTAAAATAATCAAAATCTTCATTATAGGGGAAGAACAGTAATTTTGTAAGAACACTGTGGAAGACAAACTAGACTTGGCAACTGTGTGGAAATTCTCCCAGAGCATACCTGAGGATGCCAAAAGAGATGAAAAAAAAAAATGCAGATATTCTTTCTTACAAGAACTTTTTATCTAGTGTCACCCTGCTGGGAATGGCCTCTAGGCAACAGTGCCTTGATACTGGTGATGAAATAGGTTTTGATTGTTTGCAACCATTACTTTTTCTTAAAAAATAAACTTACCCTAATGACTAACCAGTGCAGCAGGATATGAAATGCAGGAGCAGATGATTCAACAGAAAATTTTGGATTTGTTCCGAAGAAGCATGCAATATTTGCTATGCACTTCAGTGATTCAGCTGGGAAACCAGAATATCATACTCTACTGTGTAAATGTCAGAGAACAGCCTTTGTATTATTTGTAGTCAAGACATCAATTAAAGGCAATTTTATTATTTTCAATGATAAGGACTATTGCAAAACAACAATAGTCAGGTGGGTGGAGGTGAACATACATGAGCCACACACATCACCTCTCTATGCAAACTGCATAGATCTGCCACATCAGCTGACAGACTGGGAAATGGGACCATAATATCTACGCAGAGAACAAGGCCAGTGGTGCTCAAGTAAAAAAAATAATTGTCTGATCTTGGTTTGGCAGAGGCATCATAGAGAGTCCAACCAACCATTTCTTGATGACAGTGGTCCAACATTTATTGTGTATTCAAAAACCCTAAAAGTTACTACATTTCCTACTGATCTTCAGGTTTTGTGACACTATCTTGATGCCTGTCCAAATACTGGAGTACATGAAAAAAGCCATTTAAATGTAACTGAAGCAGCTTACAGCAGAGGATACAGGAGAGTATGCTACGCAGGAGGTAATTTAAAGATTTTTGAGTTAGTTCACTGAATGTACACCCAGGAATTATGCAAACATGAAGAATGCTACACACAAATGCAATGCACAGTCACAAATATGCAGCAGCTATAAGCAGATAAGCAAATATAAACAGGTGTTAAATACTCAAAATGCAACTAAATGGACAGAATTGCAGTATATGTGCTGGCTATGTGCAGCAGCTGTGATTGGCTCTGGAGCACTATGGCTGTACTTAAAGCAAGCGTTGTGATAGGTTCAGCTAATCAGTAGTTGACATCATTTTGAAAAGGATCAGATGTCCCATTTCTCCAATTGCTGCTCATTCTTCCTGCTCCTTTCCTCTCCTAGATTCCACAGCCTTCTTCTGAGATAGGATAGAAACAGTAGGAAGTAGCCCTTGTCTCTCAAAGATAAATGCTTTAATTACTGTTTATCTGATGGGGCTATTTTCATTCAAACACAGCTCCATGGTCCAGGGTGTGATCCTCAGCTCAGGTTGCTCTCAACAAAGAGTTTGGTGTGCTCTCTTTGTGTCGGCATGGGTTTCCGAAAGGTTCTTTGCTTTCCTGCTGTAGTTGAAAAACACTTAATAATAGGTGGACTGGCTTTGTGTGAAATTGTCCACAGGTGTCAATGTGTGAGCGAATGGTTGAGTGTGTGATGCACTGTGATGGACTGGCACTCTGTCCAGGGTGTGTTCCTGCTTTATACTCAATGCTTCCTGCCAGTCTCCACACGAACCACGACCCTGATCAGGATTAATGTAAAAAAGAAAGAAATTCATATTTTATATGACCATTGTCCATTTTGGCCTTTGCTCTTTAGATAAACAAAAAATAAATAAATAAAAAAATGTCTTTATGTCTGATAATTCCAAGTGGGCTTTGTTCACATAGGCCACCATGTTGTACTAGTATATACAGGGGTTGGACAATAAAACTGAAACACCTGTCACCTGGTGCAAGGAGCGCAAATCTTGGGCTGTGGACAATGTGAAACATATATTGTTCTCTGATGAGTCCACCTTTACTGTTTTCCTCACATCTGGGAGAGTTACGGTGTGGAGAGAACCCAAAGAAGTGTACCACCCAGACTGTTGCATGCCCAGAGTGAAGCATGGGGGTGTATCAGTGATGGTTTGGGCTGCCATATCATGGCATTCCCTTGGCCCAATACTTGTGCTAGATAGGCGCATCACTGCCAAGGACTACCAAACCATTCTGGAGGACCATGTGCATCCAATGGTTCAAACATTGTATCCTGAAGGCAGTGCCGTATATCAGGATGACAATGCACCAGTACACAGCAAGACTGGTGAAAGATTGATTTGATGAACAGTGAAGTTGAACATCTCCCATGGCCTGCACAGTCACCAGATCTAAATATTATTCAGCCACTTTGGGGTGTTTTGGAGGAGCGAGTCAGGAAACATTTTCCTCCACCAGAATCACATAGAGACCTGGCCACTATCCTGCAAGATGAATGGCTTAAAATCCTTCTGCCCACTGTGCAGGACTTGTATATGTCATTCCCAAGACGTATTGACACTGTATTGGCTGCAAAATGAGACCCTACACCATACTAATAAATTATTGTGGTCTAAAACCAAGTGTTTCAGTTTCATTGTCCAACCCCTTTAAGAAGGGTACACTATATACATTCTAAATTTGTGGACAAAATTATTCGAAAAAAATTAAACTGCTTTACAATCCACCGCTTGTAAAATCTCAGTAGAAAAGAATGGAATGAAAAGAGATTAAATTAGATTAAATTCACTATGCCCAAGCAAAGTGTAGAAGGATATATAGCCCACTCTGTAGCAGTCCAAGTGCTTTCTCTGGAGCTATGGAGCGCTATCCAATATCTTAATGAGTTGAAGTGGTGTTTGTGATCCAGAACTAATCAGTACCTGATCTTGCTAATGTTCTTGTTGCTGAATGTCATTAAATGCTCACAGAAACGTTCCAACAAATAATCTAAATACTTCTCAGAGAAGCAGAAGCACTCACTGCTGCCAATGTGGACTAACTATTAATACTGAATACTAATTAGTAATAAAGTTTGCTGTGATTAATCACAATTAATTTCATTTTTCTTTTTAAAAGGAATGTCTACCATTGTAGGGAAATTATGTTTTCTGTGGTTTGTTTACATTCAGAAGCTCTGCGTCTTTTATGATATAATGATTGTTTAAAGTAGAAAATGATAGTTGTTTGTATGTGACTGAAGATTAAATTGTCTGTAGGTTTTTATTCAGTGTGAAACTCATTTGTAACTCGAATTATTTAGTTATTGGTCTGTTTACTTTCATGCAGTAGGTGCTCTGAATTTGGCACCAGCTCCACCTTAAATAATCTGAAACAGCATTAAGAATTAAGTACCCACCTATGGAGCAGGAATAAAGCAATATCCTCATTGCGGTTCATGCTCTTCAACATTTGGAGATCTGTTTTTGTTTTCAGAAAGTACTACAAAATGGTGTAACTCAAAATAATGCAGTGAATACGACAAAGTTTTTGACAAAGCCAAAGACTAATGAGAAGCACAGGGGAGAGTCACATCAAATTAAACGGGTGTGGCTATGTCTAACACCAAGGACAAGAGGAAGACAAGCACATGGGCATTTATTCATTCATTCATTCATTATCTGTAACCACTTATCCAGTTCAGAGTTGCGGTGGGTCCAGAGTCTACCTGGGATCACTGAGCGCAAGGCGGGAATACACACTCACACATTCACACCTACAGACGCTTTTGAGTCGCCAATCCACTTACCAACATGTGTTTTTATACTGTGGGAGGAAATTGGAGCACCAGGAGGAAACCCACACGAACACAAGGAGAACACACCAAACTCCTTACAGACAGTCACCCGGAGCGGGAATCGAACCCACAACCTCCAGGTTCCTGGAGCTGAATGACTGTGACACTACCACTGTCCGGCACATTGTGATTGTAAAAAAAAAAAAAAAAGAAAACTGACATGGTGTAGGCATCTCCCCATTCATTAGGTTGTGTAATGAAGACCACAATTTGCTCCTTTCATCTTTGGCTACACACCCTTTAACCAGGGTGCAGAGCAGTAGCAAACTTCAGCCATACCGGTTGGTGGTGTCTATCCATTTAGCTAGGTCTGTGGTCTTGAATCTCATTACATAGACTTTATCATTTTCTGAGGGCTCCCTAACTCTAAACAAGTGGGATATGCCTGTTAACACCACTGAACATGAGACATACTGCTATCCTCTGAGCAGTTCAGTCACATATGTGCAATGGAAAGCATATTAGTAAATTGTTTTTAATTACTGAAAGAACAGCATTCACTACTTCCTATCTGTATGCTTGCATGCTCATGGAGGATCCAGGTGGAAAATGAGCGAGGAGATACAAAGGGAGATATTTCAAACACAAACATGTATAAGTAGACAAAATGCAAGAACAAACATGCACACAAAATAGGCAGAGAGAGTGTGAGAGAGAACATAGTAAAGAAAACACAGAGAGCATGCACACACAGAAAACACAGACAGAGCAGGCGCACACAAAAACACAGGCAGGGAGAGAGCACTCACACACAACACAAGCAGAGGAGGGAGAGAGAGAGATAGAGAGTTGTAATAAATATTAATTTTCCTGCAAGGTTGAAGTAGGCAAGCTCCTGTCTTCTACAGCATTATATAAATATAAAATTCCATCTTGTTGCAGTGCTTTGAACAAGTGATTCTTGCATCTGTCCAAGTGCAACTTGATGTTTGGTTAATGTGTTTTATGGACCATGCTAAACGTTTCTGACCATCTTGCAAGCTTTTGCAAGAACACTTTTGAAACCACTGTCACAAAGTGAAACCACGACTCTTCTTTGCAGACTGGCCATTCAGGAAAGGGTAACACTTTACAGTGTTTGGTAGTTAATAGGTAACTATGCAGGGACTAAGCAGGAACTAATCATTAGTGCTGTATTAACACCTAAATCACTCCAATTATCTAACAAGGAGTACTGATTAACTATTCAGTAGGTAATAGTGAACTAATGGTTATGGTAGTTCTGTATTAACTAAACAATAATTACTGAGTCTTACAAAACTCCTGGAGAATTACATATTACTTATGTCTAAGTAATTATTATTTACTTAATAGTGAAATACCATAACCATTAGTTCATTATTACCTACTGAGTAATTAATTAGTACTCCTTGGTAGATAATAGGAGTGATTTAGGTGTTAATGCAGCACTAATCATTAGTACCTAGTACTTAGTACTTATGCTTTGT
The DNA here is from genome assembly GCF_029633855.1 of Hoplias malabaricus. Taxonomy (NCBI): domain Eukaryota; kingdom Metazoa; phylum Chordata; class Actinopteri; order Characiformes; family Erythrinidae; genus Hoplias; species Hoplias malabaricus. The sequence goes on along the minus strand of NC_089820.1, from coordinate 10,409,055 downwards.
CCCTGCATAGCTATCTATTAACTACCAAACAGTATTGTAAAGTGTTACCCAGGCAAGTCTTGAAATGGAAAGAGCCTCTCTGCTGCAACCACGAGCACTGTCTGTTTGGGCCAAGCATTGTTAACTTTCCAGTGTTATCACATTTTATTTTTCTGACATCAATGTCAGAAATGTCAAATGATCAGCTCATACCGCTGCATAATTAGGCATTTCTCTTTTAATCATTGTTATTGCAGAGTCAATTCTTTATCAGTGAAGTGCACAGCTGTAGTGGTTGTCACTGTTCTCAAAAATCCAGTGGTCCCCTGTGAGAGCGACACACATTGCTTGTTCAAGCATGTTCATCCTTTGTGGCGTCTGGCTTTCATACAATGTGTGAATTCCAGGAAAGATGGTTCCTCTCGAGGGTGAATAATAAGAGGTGTCTCCTGATGCAATTTGAATACTTTCTCTTAGTCCATTATCTTCTAATAGGGTAACTGGCTGGCAGTTTTTAGCTTTTCAATTACCCAAAGCAGAATTTACCTTCTCACATACAGGTTTGTTTATTCAACCATGAGTACCACACTCCTGTTATTTAAACAGAGAAAGCCCTGCAGAGTTAGTTTTGCTTTGAGGTGATATGTCACTACTGCACCACTTGTTTCAATTTCATTTCTGTGGTAATTCAGCCCTGTGGCAAATCAATTCAGCTTTATGATCTGCAGATTACACTTATTTTTCCAATGAAACAGCAAGATTTAAAGTACATTTTTCTGAATAAAATTTCATAATTGTCCTCATCCATCTTTAGCATGGGATGGTCCAGTTTGGCTGCATGCTTTGTCATAATTTGGCTTTCAGAGGAAGTTCATGTAGAACACAAAGCTGCGTAAACACATAAGAGCCCAGACTCAGTTCAGCACAAAGTCAAAATATTAAAAATATACATGGAATTTTTTTACTTTTCTTGCCATATTATTTAATGATTTTTGGGATAAAATCCCAATATAACACACAACAATTTTCTATTATTTCAACATTTTTTTTCTTTAAATGGAATCAAAAGTGGATGTATGTAAAATAGGACAGGTAACTATAGCATTTCAATTGCTAAAAACGTTGAACAATACTTTTGCTTTTAAGAATATGCTTTTGCTTTATATAAGAATTTCCTTGGCCTCCATGTGCTCACCAAGCATACCGCAATCCTGTAAATGAGGTTAGATGTACACAGATCCACAAATTGTCAAGTGACTGTATCCAGGATGATCAGTAAATGTCACTTAGAAACATCATGGTTTCAAGTGAAGGATAAATCTGTGCAGGAAACTTTCCAGACCTTATACAGTGTTTGTAACACATCACAGTGTGCTCCTAAGAGATAATAAAAATAACAACAACAACAATAATAATAATAATTATTATTATTAGCAAGAAGTCACAGCTGTGGCTGAATATTTCTATGAGTGTCCCAAGAGATAGGAGATGTTATCCATTTTGAAATCAGCAAGAGGTTTAGGTTCCTTGGCCTCTCCTCACACAGCCAATATATGGTGACACCAGACCTCCCTATCGTCTCTTTCCCCAGTGAGATAATAACAGAAAAATGTTCCCAAACTTTCTCTTGGCACATAGATCATTGAGCTTTTTTCAGGCTCAGACTTTAGAAGAAATGTTTTTTCTTCGAAAGAATTTATGTGAAGCAGCAAAAGAGTGAGTGAGAATTTGGGTTAAAGCAAAGGGATGAGAGGGCAACAAAGGAGGAGAACATGGAAACAAAAGCAGAGGATCCTTGGGAATAGATGGAGACACTCCATCGTTGTAACGAACAGAGAGGACCCTTGTCAGTCAGGTTCAGTGGACGTGTGGGAAGAAAATTGTGTCCAAAGCTGCTGTTCCTGTGAAACCTCTACAGATCTGTGTGATCACAGCAAGCCTTCGGAAGACAAGGCCAAGCTCCACTGGGCTTCGTCCCATTTGGTGCAAAACATTGTCAGTTATTACAAGCTTGTCTAGTCACCAGGGGCACAGCCATGGAGACAGAATAGTGTCTGTCCAGTGTTGTTCAAACTTGGCTTTATTCAGATCCATAAATGTCAAAATATCTCCATGATAATTACCATTTCTAGCACACGTTTGGGTTTTTTACTAATTCTGACCAAACGAATATTGGTGTAAATGTTTTGAAGCTTGTAATACCCCATATCTCCAATTAGCCAGTCCCCTCTCCTCTCTGTATGAAACCTCAGGGCATGAGCTTACCTGCATGGAATAATTGTTGCCACTAGCGTATTTAACATATTTTGTGGAAGTTATTAATAAGTAGTTTGTCTGAAATTACCGAATGGTGCTTCGTCTCTCTAGAGAACACAGTTCGACTGCTACACAGCACATGCTGGGGGGCTAGAGTTACTTAACTTTGTACAGACAGATATAAGAGTTCAGACCTGATTTGCTTTAACAAGGGCTGAGCTGTAGTGTTTAGCCTTTCCACTAACTTAGGGTTTCTAAGCCTAGCTTGCCAGCTAAGCTTCTAAACAGTGCAGAGCAGCATTATTTTGCTTATTTTTGAATGTAGCTTGTGGATACTGTCTTCCCAGATTAAAATGTCAGCATTACAGTAGTAGATTTAAATAATGATAAGGCAGGTCTACAGCCTTCTAAACAAATAGATGTATAATGATGACAACAACACATCAGGCTCTGCAGGTAAATAACAGAGGACCAGCACAAACCCATTAAACAAGCTGAAAACTTTTTAAATGATGTAAAATTCTATTAGTTATTTACTGGAATTGAGTGCACTTTTATCTTGGTCTGCCAGTCCAGTGTGAACATGTCTAAGTCAATAAGCCAAGCCCCAATTACGCTTCTGGCTGACCAAAACAGGAGCATGCTGCCTGCCTTGGAACTCCTTTATCAACTTCAGACTTTTGTTGCTTCAGGGCTGAAGTAGATGTGGTGCAATTTTAATTGAAACTGAACAGATGGCAGAAGGCTTATGGTGAAACAGGCTTTAGAAGGACATTGTAAAGCTTAGGATACATGTATAGACATTCAGCTCATTACTTTCACATTTACTGGCATTAAATACATTATACATCCTATGTCTCCATATAGTGAATGAATTCACCTACTTTAAGGTTCAGCCATTGTGGACACCAGTGGTAGAGCGATTGCTCTAAGACTGCAAGGGAAGCTCAGTTTCCCCTAAAATGTAAAAAAATAAGTGATCAAATATATACTGTTGTGTGTACATGTCATTGAATAAATATGCACTACAACGCGCTCCACATTTGTTCAGAATCAGTTCAGAATTCTTATCACTGGTAAAGACGCGGCTTTCCTCTCAATCATTCGCGCAGACTCACAGTGATTTAAACAGTGAAGACGCTGAGCGTCCACAGAGTTCGATGGAGAAGCAGCGAAGGGCAGGGAAACGAGACGAGTGATTGGATAAATGCAGGGCTTTGTCCCGCCCATCGGACGCTCAGCTTCTGCATGATGATTGGATGATCTGTCTGAGGCTGAATCCCTTTTTGATTGACAGCGAAATGAGCGAATCAGCGACCCTTTGGTGTAAAGATCCGAGGGAGCATTACATTTTCATTCTGTTCTGAGTTGAACTAGACTTTCTTAATCCTTTTAGCGGCATTTTCTTTGTTAAAAACGACTAGCGACATATCGAGCTTCTATTTCTGGTGGGTTTTTTGTAGCTGCTTGTGTTTGGAGACTGACTTCTATCACTCTTTCTGACTTCTATCGCAGTTTCTGTCCAGCGGGTGCTGCTGAGCCCCTCCACCGTCACAAAGCACTCACAGGCGGACACACTTCACATGAGCCAAGGCCGTTTAAGCAGCCTAGCTCTGCTGGCCATTGAGAGGACACTAGTCAATTCACTGGAAAAGACGCCTTGTTGGTACGACAGAGTCACAGATCATTTTGTTGAAAAGGAACGGAGGGTAGAATTTACGTATAAATAAACCGAGACATTTTATGATGTAGGGCGAAATTGAGCTTCCCCTCCTTGAAAGACCAGCACCCGCTACTGGTGGACGCAGCTTATGTACAAACCAGATTCCAAAAAAGTTGGGACACTAAACAAATTGTGAATAAAAACTGAATGCAATGATGTGGAGGTGCCGACATCTAATATTTTATTCAGAATAGAACACAAATCACAGATCAAAAGTTTAAACTGAGAGAATGAATCATTTTAAGGGAAAAATTTGTTGTTTCAAAATTTCATGGCATCAACAAATCCCAAAAAAGTTGGGACAAGGCCATTTTTATCACTGTGTGGCATCCCCCCTTCTTCTTACAAAACTCAACAGACGTCTGGGGAGAGAGGAGACCAGTTTCTGAAGTTTAGAAATAGGAATGCTCTCCCATTCATGTCTAATACAGGCCTCTAACTGTTCAATCGTCTTGGGCCTTCTTTGTCGCACCTTCCTCTTTATGATGTGCCAAATGTTCTCTACAGGTGAAAGATCTGGACTGCAGGCTGCCATTTCAGTACCCGGATCCTTCTCCTACGTAGCCATGATGTTGTGATTGCTGCAGAATGTGGTCTGGCATTATCTTGTTGAAAAATGCAGGGTCTTCCCTGAAAGAGATGACGTCTAGATGGGAGCATATGTTGTTCTAGAACCTGAACATAGTTCTCTGCATTAATGGTGCCTTTCCAGACATGCAAGCTGCCCATGCCACAAGCACTCATGCAACCCCATACCATCAGTGATGCAGGCTTCTGAACGGAGCTTTGATAACAACTTGGGTTATCCTTGTCCTCTCTGGTCCGGATGACATGGCGTCCCAGTGTTTCATAAAGAACTTCAAATCGTGACTCATCTGACCACAGAACAGTCTTCCATTTTGCCACACTCCATTTTAAAAGACCCCTGGCCCAGTGCAACGTCTGAGCTTGTGGAGCTTGCTTAGAAATGGCTTCCTCTTTGCACTGTATAGTTTCAGCTGCCAACGGCGGATGGCACGGTGGATTGTGTTCACTGACAGTGCTTTCTGGAAGTATTACTGAGCCCATTCTGTTATTTTCTTGACAGTGGCATTCCTGTTTTAGGTGCAATGATGTTTAAGGGCCCGAAGATCACAAGCATCCAGTAGAGTTTTACGGCCTTGACCCTTACGCACAGCAAATGTTCCAGATTCTCTGAATCTTTTGATGATGTTATGCACGGTTGATGATGATAACTTAAAAGTCTTTGCTATTTTACGCTGGGTAACACCATTCTGGTATTGCTGCACTATCTTTCTGCGCAACAATGGTGGAATTGGTGATCCTCTTACCATCTTGGCTTCAGAGGGACACTGACACTCTGAGAAGCTCTTTTTATACCCAATCATGTTGTCAATTGACCTAATTAGTGTTAATTGATCGTCCAGCTGTGCATTATATGCTCAATTTCCCTTTTCCAGGCACTTATTGCTACTTGCCCCAATTTTTGGGGAATTTGTTGACACTGTGAAATTTTGAATCAACATATTTTTCCTTTAAAATGTTACATTTACTCAGATTAAACTTTTGATCTGTCATCTATGTTCTATTACGAATAAAATATTGACATTTGCCATCTCCACATCATTGTATTCAGTTTTTATTCACAAATATTCACACAAAAAGTTTAGTATCCCAACTTTTTTGGAATCCGGTTTGTAATTCCCATAGTTAGTCTATCTTAAAAGCGACGTGTCATACCTCTTTTTCCACAAGTTAACAAAATCTTAATGAAAATTGTATTACATATTTTTTCCCCCAAAATATCACAAGGATCATACAACACTGCACAATTCTCACCCTGTCAAAACAGCCCTGTTCAGGACAACCTGTTTCAGTGCCTGTGCCTTTAAATGAGAATAAGTCACAGCTAAGTTCAGTGCAGGATAACAGAGCAAGACATAGAAGCTCAGGATTTTATCCATATTTGCTTGGTTATTTTATTAATTCTCCTTTTAGCCACATTTAATCAGTACTTCTATTTCTTCATGTTCATTGTGTTGGTTTTTGTCTCCCCTGGTGTGGTGTTAGTGCACCATATAAAATACATACATTTATTCATTGTCTGTCACCTCTTATACTGTTCAGGGTCACAGTGGGTCAGGAGCCTACCTGGAATCATTGGGTGCAAGGCAGGAACACACATTCACTCACACCTATGGACACTTCTGAATAGCCAATCCACCTACAAACTTGTGTTTTTGGACCGTGGGAGGATACCCATGCGGACATGGGGAGGGCCCACCAAACCCCCTACAGACAGTCACCCGGAGCGGGGCTCAAACCCACAACCCCAGGACCCCAGTAATGACAACACTACCTGCTGTGCCACAGTGCTGCCCATGTAAAATAAGGTGTGAAGCAGATGCATTGTAAATGGTAATGTGTCTGTTGCAAATGGTAATGTGTTTGTTGCCTTGATGTCGTTACACCACAGTCCGAATTTTATACCAGTGGTTCTCAATCCTGGTTCTAGTGCGCCACTGCCCAGCATGTCATACATTTTTGCTCACCCCATCACACATACTTTAACTTTGGAAGAAAGGGATTGTTTATTAGCTTTATTGCATCAGGAGTGCTGGGAGCAAAGGAATCTCTGAGATGTGTAGGGCAGTGGCCCACCAGGATCAGGACTTAGAACCACTGGTATAAAATCCAATACTTTCACTTAATGATGGATGGCTTACCTGCCTGTCTACTAAATCACACAACCCCCCCCCCCCCCTCCAGTGCTTCTCAACCATATGCCTTTTGCCCTGGATGAGAAAACTGGTCTCTCTGCTGGAGCCCAATTTTTTATATACATCAATATCTAAAAATAAAAATGATCCTTTCTGTCATCAAAAGTATTTTGATATCTGATGGGCATTTATTTGAGTTCTTGTGAGAATCCTGCCCCAATCTGATCCACAGCACCCACAAGCTCATGCTTTGTTCCTCCCTCCTCCTACTCTGCAGAGCACCAGGCCAAACACCAACACAACTACATATCTCTGCAGGCCAGAGACCAGCAATTGGGAGGGACATACAGGCCAGAGAGCAGCATGTGGGTGGGACATACACAGGAAGTAGGTGAATACCGGCAAGTGGGAGGTTAGGGTTAGGGTTAGGGTTAGGGTTAGGGATAGGTTTAGGGGTTAGATGCCTCCAGCCTGCAGAGCCTTCACTTCCCCTCTGACCCGCAGCATCAGACAGACAGGTAATGACAGGGTTTGTGCAATCCCTGACGTTGTTTGGTGCAAAATTAACCACTTAATTTTAAACACTTTACATTTGCAGTTGAAAACATTGTGTCTACAGGCACAAAGTTTCGTAAAAAATAAATAAATAAAAAAAAGGGGGGGGGCATTTATACCTCATACTCACTGAAAAAAATGTGCCTTTTCATAAATAGAGCATCAATGCATAACTTTTATTGACTGTGTTAACAAAAATATAAGTTAAATATCCTACTGTATTTTATAATTTTTTTAAAATCATTTTATGAATCTTTTTACCGGTGGGTGCCCTTTTCTTTGGCTTGAGCATCTGCCCCCAAAAATGTCTGTGCATGTGCCTGCTGTTGGGTGTTTTCTTACAGATGAATGAGACATGAGGTAGGTGGATGATTTTTAAGGCAACTCATTTTACAGTGTTCCTGAGTCTTAGAGGAGTGGTTTTGGAATGAGGACAAAATGTAGGGTGTGCAACATTTTTTTCCCAAAAACAAATGATCTACTCCAGCTTTAAGAAAAAAAAAGGCACTCACATTATAATTATACTGAAAAAGAAAAAAAGGTTATGGCTAGGGGAATAAAGGGCATAAATAGTACAAATTACGGGGAATATATTTTTAATAAAATATTTACTAAATCTTACTGAGACCAGGCTGGGTTATGTCAATGTGGACCTTGAGGAGGACTCCCAGGGCTAAGGACTTCATTTGGGACCAGGCTTCATTATTCTTCATATATCTAGCCCTTGGTTTGCCTTTGAAGCAATCTCTTGCCATTTCTTTGAGAATTTCTAAAGCATTCACAGCCAGAATTTATTCTGTAGCGCTCAGTGATTTGCAGTGGTTTGAGCTCTGTACTGTTTTGCTCTTTTTTCAGTATTGAAGATTGAAGTCCCCTAAATAGAGCTCCTGCAGAGTGTGTATCCCGTTGCCTCTCACATACAAACCCCATTTCCAAAAACACTTTGAACACTTTGCAAAATGTAAATAAAAACATAATGCAATGATGTGCAAATCAAACATGTTATTCTCTTAAACATAAAATTGGGGGGCGAGGAAACAACTCTGTCTTTTCTCAGATTTATAATTTGAAATATTGGTTTTGTATTAGGGCAGCACGGTGGCACAGCAGGTAGTGTCACACTCACACAGCTTCAGGGACCTGGAGGTTGTGGGTTTGATTCCTGCTCCGGGTGACTGTCTGTGAGGAGTTTGTGTGTTCTCCCCGTGTCTACGTGGGTTTCCTCCGGGTGCTCCAGTTTCCTCCCACAGTCCAAAAAAACATGTTGGTAGGTGGATTGGTGACTCAAAAGTGTCCGTAGGTGTAAATGTGAGTGTGTGTGTTGCCCTGTGAAGGACTGGCGCCCCCTCCAGGGTGTATTCCCGCCTTGCTCCCAATGATTCCAGGTAGGCTCTGGACCCACAGCAACCCTGAACTGGATAAGCGGTTACATATAATGAATGAATGAATAGCTTTGTATTATTTTCAGTGAATTGCAGGGTTTAGCTTACTAAGCAACTATCTAAAGGTCTGCAAACTAAAGTAAACAATGCCCACAGGGCAAGGGAAGGTTATAAGGGGCAAAGGATGTTGTTTCTATAGTGTGAAATGTTATTAAGCAATAGCAGTTCAGAAGGAGTTTGTGAGTTCAGTAAGACCAAGAAAACTCTAATAGTGAACTGCTTATTTGCTGTTAAACAAGGCAAATCATACCCATTTTCTGCCACATTGTTTGCACATGCATACTTTTCATGGAAAAGTGACAGGAAAGAAACCTTACCAGAAACATCTTCTCAAAACTCACAAAACCCTGGCAATATGCTACAGAAAGTATAGATATGCCAGAGGCGATTCAGAAACAAGAGCTTTCAGCTGACAAACTTGAAAAAATACAGTGAAACCACAATCAGCAATGGTACCGTTGCAAGAAAAAAAGAACTACATCTTGTGAAAAGTACATCATGAAGTTATGGAGGTGGAGCTATCATACTTTGGATTTGTAGTGACGCTAGTGGCATTGGCAATACTGGAGTGGAAGAAGGAAAAATGTATTTCACAAAATATTAGAAAATCCTGAAATGTAATGTCAGACCACCTGTCAGAAGGATGAACCTGAAAAGCAGATAGCTTTGGCAAAAGGGTAATGATCCAAAACATTCCTCAATATCCATCGTAGAATACCCAAAGAGACACAAACTGAAGCATTTTGAATGACATTGATAGTCCCCTGATCTTAACACCATATTAAATTTGTGGACTTTAAATAAGCTGTGCATGCAAGAACTAGAGGTCTTCTGCAAAGAAATTTGTGAATAGAAAACTCTGACTAAATGAACTGAAGAACTTTTAGGTGGCTACTTTTGTGAGCTGTGTTTTTTATGTGATTTTATTATTTTTATTATTATTACTATTATTTATTTCTATTTGTGTGTGTGTGTGTGTGTGTTGGTGGGGAGGGTTTGTTCTTAACTTAGGTAAGTATTGAGAATGTAGACAATTTTTTCAAAACAAACAATTTTCAATTACCGCTAATGTTTGCAACAGACAAAATTTGTTCCAGGGATAAAGACACTGTTGTAAGAATTCAGGTGCAACTCATATTTGTCTTGTATAATGTTTGTGTCTATGGAAGGACACTGGTGCTGGGGTTATGTGGTAGATACTCAGTGCTCTCAGTGACATATTGTAAAGAAAATCAAAGCATATTGAAGTTGGCTGGTAAATGTCAAAACTAGCCCCGTGCTGAGATGGGCCTGAATTTTAAAAACACTGCCATTCTTCATATATGCTCAGAAGGCCTGTAGACTCTAAACTGTGTGATATTTCAAAACTCATAAAAGACATAGGTTGAGGTGATTTTACTCTGGGGAATATCTGGACCCTTTAAGGAGATCCTCTGTGGAATTCCCACCTCACACTGTATGTCAGTCTTAACACATTATGTATTATATGTACATATGGGGCACACAAATGTTCATAGATGTGACTGTAACATGCACCCACAATGTATCTACAGTTAAAGTGGAACAGTTATATTTGGTTGAGTTTAAGAATCAGGTGAAAAATTAGCTTGATATATTTTAAAAATACATGCTTTTGCCATCAAAACCCTTTCATAACACGTATAAAACTCCAGTGACATTTTTGGGCATTTTCAAACAGGGAGAGAACTTATCCAAAATCATGCAGCTGCATGACGTACACAATGTATTCTCTTCAGTTCATTAGCTCAACCACTTCCAACAGAAACTATTCACAACAGCCTAACTACTTCACACTTTTAAAAACCCTTAAAACAGAACCAGTTCATCCCTTTGACAACACTAAGCATGCTTTAATAACTCCACAATCACTCAACAACTCAATACTCAAAACTCCCACAAACACACCACTAACCCCTAAAAAAACTCTCAGATGGAACCTTTCTATCTGCAACTGTTCACTCAATAAATCCTTTTCACAAATAAAGTACAGTACTAGACTCAGCAGTGAATAAAGCTGATTATATATTTATGTATTTTATCTAAAAGAAAATAGAATGTTTTATGTTTTGAGAGCTGAAACATTAGATTCTGAAAGAACCTTGAAGTAATGTTATATTTAGTCAAGCTGCAGTTCAAGTTCCCAGAAGAGAGACAATGGTACAAATAACTTGCCAGGCTGCAGAACACAAAGCTGAATATGGCATCTTTGTTGCCAGCTTCTTTTCCATTCAACTTTAAATTGGGCAGCAGGTGCAAAAATAAGTGCTACACCATTTAAAGCAGAACTGAAATGATAACATTTTTGCTTATGTAGTTGCTGAGGTATATATGTTAGCAGTGTGAAGTCAGTCAACAGTCTTGAAAAGTGGCATTAAAAGGCCGTCCTATTAACTAATAGTTAAGCAATATAATGAGTGGGGTTTTAAATGAGGGCCATAAGGCATCGCTACCTCTGGCTTTGATGGGTTTAAATTGTTAAACAGATAAATGTGCATTATGCAAAGTAGACCTATGTTAATATAGACCTAGTAGCCTGCGAGTGTGTAGGAATTTTTTTGTTGCTTAGAAACAGTCCAGGCGCAGTGCAGTTACAGAAACTATTTGTGTGAACGAAAATGTATAAATATACAAACAAATCATTATCTGTTGTAGCTTATTGTTTAAAATTCATAAATGGCTTTTATAAACCTGTATATGAACAATAACACACTCAAGTTTATGCTGTTACTGAGTATGAGAACAGCTGTTGACATGCTGATAATCAGCATAAATTCACTTATGAATTGCTTAATTACCATTACTTCTGCTTTGGTTTTCCCCTATAAAAATGTCTGTCAGTAGTGTCCAGTCTGTGTTTTCTGTTCAAAATTCATATAGAATTGTCCTATTATTCATAAAAAATTCCCTATTAGCTTATGTGTCTTATTCCAATGTTCTATTCCAGCTTAATTTGTGTTGCAATTACATTCTGGATTCTGAACTGGACAAGTAAAGAGATATGTAAAGCTCAATGTGCTTGTAGTAGAACACTAAATGTGAATTTAGACAGTCTGACTGAGTTTAAATAGGATTGATTTCAATGTCCAGGTTGTTTCTCACATGAATAGATTTAACTCCAAGTTTCTTTTGGCAATGTAAGAAAGTGTGGCTTCTAGTTAGTGTAATTTTAAACTTGTAGTACAGCATCTTTGCCACAGGACTAATGATCTGCGACTGACAGAGCTATTTATTGTACCAGCCAGACAAGAGCTTTACAAGGTCAGATACTGATGTTGGATGATTATTTCTGAAATAAAAAAAGCTGACCAAACTTATCACAAAAGTTTGCATGAAATTCAATCACTCTGGAGTATGCAGTTCCACTGCTCCAGCTCAAAATTTAAGTCTGAAAAAAGAGAGAGAAAAAACTCTTTTCTTTTTCAATAATAATTCATGAATTGAATTTGAAGTCACCATGGCCAGAGCTCAGAAACAGCATAGTTGCTACTTTTTATTAATTGATACTACATACTCAATTCAGTGACCTCAATTATTGCAGGTGCACAGATGTCACACTAGGAACACGTTTGTTTCATGGTAATGCAATTAAATATGGAGTGAGTTACAGCCCAAACCACATTTTGTAATTGAGAACTGTAGAGAAAACATAACATCATTATGTATTTACAAGTGGTCTTTTTCTGAATTAGAACATTATTGAGTGAACTGATGTTGGAACACTAGTCTGAATGAGCCATTCAAGCTCATCCAACTTTTTTTTTTTAAATAATGCAGTTCCACTGCATCACAGACAGCCAAGTACTTTGGGCCATTATTCCATTTGTTCTCATTCAAACCCAGTGCATAATATTGGGCATAATGGCTTTAAGCCTGTGGACAGTTTCCCGTCTGTCTAAGGTCAAATCATGTGTTAAGGGTTCTTTTTCCTTGAGTTTTAGCTCTTCTCTCTGTGAATGTAAGAAATGAAAATGAGACTGATATATTTCAATTGTTTATTTCTTTTAATTTGATGATTATAACTGACAACTAATAAAAACCCTAAATTCAGTATCTCAGAAAATTAGAATATTGTGAAAAGGTTCAATACTAAAGAGACACCTGGTGCCACACTCTAATCATCTAATTAACACAAAATACCTGCAAAGGCCTTTAAAAGTTCTCTCTGTCTAGTTCTGTAGGCTACACAACCTCCTACTCATGGGGAAGACTGTTGACTTGACAGTTGTCCAAAAGACGATCACTGACACCTTACACAAGCAGGGCACGACACAAAAGGTCATTGCTAAAGAGGCTGGCTGTTCATAAAGCTCTGTGTCCAAGCACATTAATAGAGAGGCGAAGGGAAGTAAAAGATAAAAAAGTGTACAGGTAATAGGGATAACAACAACCTGGAGAGGATTGTGAAACAAAACCCATTAAAAATATGGGGGAGATTCACAAAGACTGGACTGCAGCTGGAGTCAGTGCTTCAAGAACCACTCTTGAACAAGAGACAGCATCTCACCTGGGCTAAAGACAAAAAGGACTGGACTGCTGCTGAGTGGTCCAAAGTTATGTTCTCTGATGAAAGTAAATTTTGCATTTCCTTTGGAAATCAAGGTCCCAGAGTCTGGAAGAAGAGAGGAGAGGCACAGAATCCATGTTGCTTGAAGTCCAGTGTTATGTTTCCACAATCAGTGATGGTTGGGGGTGCCATGTCATTTGCTGGTGTTGATCCACTATGTTTTCTGAGGTCCAAGGTCAACGCAGCTATCTACCAGGAGGTTTTAGAGCACTTCATGCTTCCTGCTGCTGACCAACTTTATGGAGATGCACATTTCATTTTCCAACAGGACTTGGCACCTGCACACAGTGCCGAAGCTACCAGTACCTGGGTTAAGGACCATGGTCTCCCTGTCCTTAATTGGCCAGCAAACTCGCCTGACCTTAAACCCATAGAAAATCTATGGGGTATTGTGAAGTGGAAGATGCAATACGCCAGACCCAACAATGCAGAAGAGCTTAAGGCAACTATCAGAGCAACCTGGGCTCTCATAACACCTGAGCAGTGCCACAGACTGATTGACTCCATGCCACGCCGCACTGCTGCAGTAATTCAGGCAAAAAAGAGCCCCAACTAAGTATTGAGTGCACATACTTTTCATGTTCATACTTTTCAGTGGGCCTGCATTTCTAAAAATCCTTTTTTTGTATTGGTCTTAAGTAATATTATAATTTTCTGAGATACTGAATTTGGGGTTTTGATTAGTTGTCAGTTATAATCATCAAATTAAAAGAAATAAACACTTGAAATATATCAGTCTGTGTGTAATGAATGAGTATAATATACAAGTTTCACTTTTTGAATGTAATTACTGAAATATCAACTTTTTCATGATATTCTAATTTTATGACCTTCACTCAGTTCCACCAATACACTATGTCAAAGCAAATATCTACCTCTGCACATCAAATGGGGCTAAGAAAATGAACAGAAGAGCAGATAATCTAATTGTAGATAAAACAAGAGCAAAGAGAAACTAGGCAAGCCTAGTTAGCTGGATTGCCATTAGCCATATAACAATTGTCACAGAGCTTTTTCTGGCATTTCAAAAACAGGAAAGCCCAAAATACATATCATTGTCATTGGAAGGTCTGGAGAAGTTTTAGTGCTTCATAATGTCTTTGATTACAGTAATGACAAATAATAACTAACCATAAAAATAGTTTATCTTGTCAATTGCTGACAGTATATGTATTATCATGGAAAGCCTGTTATTTTTTGTTTCAAAATTTCATGGCGTCAACAAATCCCCAAAAAAGTTGGGACAAGGCCATTTTTTACCACTATGTGGCATCCCCCCTTCTTACAACACTCAACAGATGTCTGGGGACAAAGGAGACCAGTTTCTCAAGTTTAGAAATAGGAATGCTCTCCCATTCATGTCTAATACAGGCCTCTAACTGTTCAATCGTCTTGGGCCTTCTTTGTCGCACCTTCCTCTTTATGATGTGCCAAATGTTCTCTATAGGTGAAAGATCTGGACTGCAGGCTGGCCATTTCAGTACCTGGATCCTTCTCCTATGTAGCCATGATGTTGTGATTGCTGCAGAATGTGATCTGGCATTATCTTGTTGAAAAATGCAGGGTCTTCCCTGAAAGAGATGTCTAGATGGGAGCATATGTTGTTCTAGAATGCATAGTTCTCTGCATTAATGGTGCCTTTCCAGACATGCAAGCTGCCCATGCCACAAGCACTCATGCAACCCCATACCATCAGTGATGCAGGCTTCTGAACAGAGCGTTGATAACAACTTGGGTTATCCTTGTCCTCTCTGGTCCGGATGACATGGCGTCCCAGTGTTCCATAAAGAACTTCAAATCGTGACTCATCTGACCACAGAACAGTCTTCCATTTTGCCACACTCCATTTTAAAAGACCCCTGGCCCAATGCAAACATCTGAGCTTGTGGAGCTTGTGTGGCGAGGTGGTAGTGGTCAGGAGGAATATACAATAAAGTGATGTTACATGACTATGCCACCTAAGGGACTTTCACCCCTAGGAAATAGGAAGGGGGCATTAAGGCCCAGAGGAAAAAAAAGAAATGAGAAAGACACACAGGTTCGTTCACACCAAGAGGCCAGAGATGCATTTCCAACACTTCCGAATTTATTAACAATAGATTTTAAAACAAAGTTTCATATAATCACAAAGACTGTTATGAGTAACAGCAATAAAATTCCCAGACAAGACCAAAAAGTAGAACAGGGCCAGGCTTACCACAGCAGAGACTGAGCTCAAAGGAAGTCCCCTATATCACCACCATACGTAATCACACCACACAGGTTACACACCCAGTGCTCTACACTGCAGGACGAGTGACCGGGACTCCACAAACCAACCCTATAACCTCCTGCCGTGACCCACAGCTCCTGTCTAGACAGGGGAGAGAGGGAGAAAGAGAGCAAAAAAGAAGAGAACACAAAGAGTAACAAATAATGAAAGAAAAAGAAATCAAAATTCACTCCAAAAAGACACCACTCTTCACACACATCTTGCTGGTGGTGATTATAACTTTTACAAATTCAAATGAAAAAAAAATACAAAAGAAATCACAAAAACTAAAGCAACACAATGTAGTTTTTAAAACAAAACAAATCCTTCCTAACCAAAACAAAACCAAGACAAAACAGCAGCACCGCAGGAACTGGACAAAAGCCAGGACCACCCAGGCTCAGGAACCTGAAAAATACAAACACTAAACAAAACATTCGACTAAAATCTAATTTTTAAAAAGTATGATTATCCATCCATCCATCCATTATCTGTAACCACTTATCCAATTTAGGGTCGCGGGGGGTCCAGAGCCTACCTGGAATCATTGGGCGCAAGGCGGGAATACACCCTGGAGGGGACGCCAGTCCTTCACAGGGCAAGTATGATAATCTGCATACATACCAGGAGACAGTAGCACAGCATTCCCCACTGCAGTCAAAATCAGAGAGGATACAGCAGCGGTAACGACCCAACCATGCAGCACGGTTGCTACTATCACCCACCAGATTAAAAGAAATATTAGTATCTCCCAATCTGATCGTTAATAAAACATGCCAACTAGGGTCAACATACCCTCGCTATGATGCAAACACAGGAATCCAACCGTTCGACACTGGCAATCCAAGCACAAGCCAGCGGTTTACGATCGTCACGGAGCAAGCCACCACAAGGCACAAATTTCAGCAACGCTGATCGCTGCCAATACAGGGACCAGACGGCGGAAGAGAAACAGGAAATGCCTTGGCAAGCAGCCCACCACTGCCGATACATATAGCGCAAGGAAGGCCCGCCCCCCCATTAAATTGAATGTCCCACCCCAAAATCCTCAAGCTGGGAAGTATAGGAGGTCAAACCAATGGCAGAACTCCATCCTGCTACACTTGCTTAGAAATGGCTTTCTCTTTGCACTGTAGAGTTTCAGCTGGCAACGGCGGATGGCACGGTGGATTGTGTTCACTGACAATGCTTTCTGGAAGTATTGCTGAGCCCATTCTGTTATTTCCTTGACAGTGGCATTCCTGTTTAAGGTGCAATGACGTTTAAGGGCTCGAAGATCACAAGCATCCAGTAGAGTTTTACGGCCTTGACCCTTACGCACAGCAATTGTTCCAGATTCTCTGAATCTTTTGATGATGTTATGCACGGTTGATGATGATAACTTAAAAGTCTTTGCCATTTTATGCTGGGTAACACCATTATAGTTTTGCTGCACTATCTGCAAAACAATGATGGAATTGGTGATTCTCTTACCATCTTGGCTTCAGAGAGACACTGACACCCTGAGAAGCTCTTTTTATACCCAATCATGTTGTCAATTGACCTAATTTGTGTTAATTGGTCTTCCAGCTGTTCGTTATATGCTCAATTTCCTTTTTTCCAGCCACTTATTGCTACTTGTCCCAACCTTTTTGGGATTTGTTGACACTGTGAAATTTTGAATCAACATATTTTTCCTTTCAAATGTTACATTTACTCAGATTAAACTTTTGATCTGTCATCTATGTTCTATTACGAATAAAATATTGACATTTGCCATCTCCACATCATTGCATTCAGTTTTTATTCACAATTTGTTTAGTGTCCCAACTTTTTTGGAATCCGGTTTGTAGTTCACAAACTGGAATGTGAATTATGGCTGAACTTACAACAGATGATGTAGTTGCGCCATATTAAGTTCTCTCTGTGAAATACGGCTGAAGTAACAGTTCCTACTTGCGCACGTGCATTTAAACATTAGGTGTTAGTCAATCAGTCAGTCAGTCATTAAGCAAAAATTCTTTTTCTTGGCCAGCCCTGTAGGCAGTCCTGCAAAATAAAAAAACATTTGAAATATTTTGCCTCACTGCTTTATTGTCTTGCTATTTCTTTGTGTTAGTATAAGGCAAATGCATTATATGATAACCATTAGAATTCTTTTTAAATACATGGTCCAAAGTAAGTAAATAAATAAATAAATAAAACATGTATTATTGTTTTTGTCAGTTTACTACATCATTTGGACACAGCAGCTGTCCTTCACATTGTGTCATGACAAATGGACCAATAGAACTGCTCTGAATAACTTCTGGAGCAGAATAAAATCTTTTTATATTGACTTTAACTAATTGTAAATACATCTTGTAATTAGAAAACTTGACTGCTTTAACCACTGATGGCACAGAATCACACAACTTGTAAAATCTTCATAAAAAGCTGTGTTTAATAGACTGGAATGCCATGGAGCAGCCACACACAAACAACATGTTGTCAACATTCCAAATGCCAACTGCCAGCTAGAGTGGCATAAACGCCCAACATTGAGTTATGGAGCAATGAAACTGTGGAGTCACTAAACAACAGGAATCCAGCAGTTTAAAAGCTTCCTTTGTCTGTGTTTACTGAGACAGTAGGTCACATTCTTATTAGTGTTCTATTAGTTTGGCTGGTCACACGCAGGTTCAGTAATTACTGCAGCACCAAGCCATCAGGATCACTCATTCACACAGTGAGGCCTAAACACATTGAAAACCCACACCATGAGCCCTCACTCCAATGCCCTTCCTGCGTGCTTGTGAATATTGTTCACTTGACTGACTCTTTGTCATGAAGGTTAATTTCCATCATGCCATATTTGTAGCAACAATAAAACAGCTTGGTTTGTTTTGGGGTTTTTTCCCATCACTCAAGATAAATTTGATTCATTTCTAATTAATGGAAGCCACTGTGGTCTAAAGTCTAGGGATATGGGCTTTGGACAAGAAGGCAGTGGCAGAAGATCAGTTCATGTGGGTGCATTCAGGCTGGGGCTGACATTTAACATTTACTTATGCAGTTTTCAGTTATATTTTCACTTTTTTCTGTATTATTTTTTTTATGTTTCATATAAACCAATCACCATATTATGACTCTTCAAGATCTTTGCCTGACTTAACAAAATTATTCATTCAGGTTTTTTCAGTTCCTTTTACTTCACTTGTATTCTTTGTTCTATGTTTTTAATGCTTTTTTTTTTTTTTTTTGCAAACAGATCAACAGACCTAGGGGTTTATCGATTTTGCCCACCCTGATATCAGTGTCGACAAATCTAGCATCTTTTTCTGGTGTTAGTGAAGACCTTAGGAGGCTTGGACATAACAACAGATATTGTTTTGAATTTACTGTCCTCAACAAACTGTGGGTGCTGCTGTGACCCCCTCCCCTGTCCCAAAACACTCACATGCGGTTAGTTTCCCAGTAGCTGCAGTCGGAGCAGAGAAGAGATCCACAACTTCTCCACACCGCGTACAAACTGAAGACGAATCGCACATGCCCAAAGTCGCCAATGAAAAACAAGAATTAACAGATGAAAGTTCACTTGTATTTCCAAACATATTTAGGGTTTTTTTACTCATATTTTTTCTCCCACAACATTACTCCTCTCTTCTTCAGCCTCAATTAGAAATTGACAATTATGTAAAATAGGCAATGATGTCATTCAGTGATATCTAGCAACATTTACAACAGCCAATAGCTACTTTCCTTACTGAGGAGTTGACAATACTGCCTGACTCAGTACTTAGTACACCCAAACTGCTCAGTCTGTTATCTGACATAACAGACCTATTGTAGGTTTATGTAAGCTTTAGGGCTTTAAAAAATACTGTCTTCACAAGAATCAATGCTAAATGAGACTGAAACAGATACTTTGCCCAGTGCATGATGCTAACTGTGGAACACCATTTTGCCTTTCACATCTAGCAGTAATTTTTATTAATTCTACATCACAATGAAGCCAATTTCTTCAAAAAGTATTGGATGGAGCTTCTGTCACTCCAGAGAATGCAGTTCCATAGTTCAGAGTCAGAGTTTTTTTGAACACTCCAGCATATGTGCTTTAAGCAGGCTGCTGCTTTCAGTGGAGTGTGCATCAGATACGTTAATGAATAAACATGAGCCTGATGACCTGCGACTCTCAAGATTACCTATTGTGCTAGCCGGTCAAGGCCAGAATGTAGTCATGTTTTCTTAGAGTGGTCTGCATTTTTGTACAAATGCAGCATTATTTCTGCAGTGAATGTGTAAATTGCATCGAGGTTTTCCTTGATTTTCTTATATATTACATGACATGGATTAATGACACGTACCAATGGATATTTCGGATATTTCGGTTATTTCTGGAACACAATCTCAAAATAAATAAATAAATAAATAAATAAATAAAATATATATATATAGTCAAAAACTGTCCTGGAGCAAAAAAGACTGTCAGGCTTTAAGGCATATACAGATTAGGTAAGGATGAGTAGAAAATTAGAAGAATGCCCTAAAGTCCTACATGGGGAGTTGAGTGGTAGTTAATTTTATCACAGAATGACAGTAATTTCGATGATGGATTCACACTGGAGAAGAAATTTTGGTGTGAACAGAAATGAGAGTGGCTTCTTAATTCACACATTGCAATCAGACTATTTTCCACACTTCTCTCACACTGACGTGAAAATGGAATGTTTGCATGCATATTTGTCACAGCATAGATCATACCCTGTAGTGCTACTGGAGTTTTCAGGCTGCTGCTACTGTTCTAAGAACTACTCACCAAACCAAAATTATCTAGCCTATATATATATTTGTGTGTGTGTGTGTGTGTCGGAAGAAAATAAAATTAATAAGTATGTTTCATTCACTATCTGTAACTGCTTATCTAATTCAGGGTCATGGTGGGTCTGGATCCCACCATGAATCACTGGGCACAAGGCAGAAACACACCTTGTAGGGGGCACCAGCGCAAGGCAGGAACACACCTTGTAGGGGGCACCAGTCCTTCACAGGGCGACACACACTAACTCACACCTATGGACACATTTTGAGTCGCAAATCCACCTACCAATGTGTGGTTTTGGATGGTGGGAAAAAACTGGACACCAGACTCCTCAAAGACAGTCTCCCGGAGCGGGTCCCAGGAGCTGTGTGAGTGCGACACTACCTGCTGCACCACTGTGCCACCCTTATATATAATTTTTTATGCCCCCAGTATTGCCTCATTCTATGTATACATACATTCTAAATATTTTTCATTCTGCACTTTATATGTAAATATCAAAGGTGGAAAGTATTTACACATTTACTCATGTTACTGTAACTGAGCAGTTTTTTGTGTATTTGTACTTTTTAAAGTATTTTTTAAAATCTGTAACTTTACATTTACTCAAGTCAGTTTTGCTTGAAGTAATCTACTTCACTACATTTAAAATCACGTTTGTTACTGAGTAAAAATCTAAAACAAAATGCAAGAAAAAAAATGAGCATCAGAGTAAATGATGAGCTGGAGAGCAACCTAGCCCTAAAATTCACAAGAAATATGGAGACAGAGAAGTAAAATACATCAGAGTGTTGTTGGTATTATTGGACTGTTACCTTTGTGTTACGACTCGACCTGCAAAAAAAATAAAATAAAATAATTATATATATATATATATATATATATATATATATATATATATATAGTATTATTATTTTTTTTTTTAAGTGGGTATGTATGAAGTACATATGATAAGTAGATGTGTTATCCATAGTAGTAATAGGAATATGATGTTGAATAGACATAGCTTCAAATATTTTAATATGTATTTATAACATGTTTATATGGCCTCACCATGAGCAGTACACACACACACACACACACACACACATACACACACACACACACACACACACCTATACACACAGTTTAAAAAGTAACTAAATAAATTTTACTCTGTGTACATTGCAAATGCTCTACTTTTTACTTTTACTTAAGTACATTTTTATACCAGTAATTGTACTTGTACTTAAATAAAATTTCATCAAAGTAATAGTACTTTCACTTGAGTAGAAAATTTTAGTACCATTTCCACCTCTGGTAAACATACTGTATTTTGCACTTCTGCTTAGATGCTAATTGCATTTCATTGGCTTGTAGCTTTACTCGGTATAATAATAATAAAGTTTAATCTAATTTAATAATAACTTTACCTTGTTCCAATCCTGTTTTCTGGATAGAGCTTAAATAATCAAAACTATCAGAGCTTAGGATCATGTTATGGACACAGGGCACTTTGCAGATTGCTTAGTATATTTAAACATGTCCTTGATTGCAGTCATCGGAGTTTCAGGTGATTTATGAGAGACATGAGATAGGGCCAATTCCGTAGAATAAAGAATTGTAGTTCTGGATCCTAGGTGGGCGTGGATGGGTGCATGGCAATTATGGAATAGTGTTACTGGCCTAAGATATGGAGATACATGGGCATAGCTGAAAGCAGTGAAATAGCAAAGATGCACAGGTGTTAATATGTAACATGAAATTTACCAAATTGATTTCAAAGGCAAAGTTCAGATTGTCATAAAAGAATAGTAACAACTATATATTTTAATATAGTATAACTTCTCCAGTTAATATTGTTTTCAGATATATACAGTTGTATGTAGATGTAGAGTTTACACAATTATCATCTAGTTAAAACAGTCAACAGCGGCATGGTGAAACAGCAAGAAGTGTTGCTGCCCCACAGCTTCAGAATCTTGGGTTTGATCGTGACCTCAGGTCACAGTCTTTGGAGAGTTAATCTCTAGTGTGTTCTCCCATAGTTTCTGTGATTATGGTGGATAGGGTTTCCTTCCACAGTCCAAAAACACAGGCAAGATTTTAGGAAATAAGGTTCAGGTCAGATATATTAGTATCTTCAAGACATAATATAATCAACTGCAATATTGCTCTATTAAACATATAATGAGGTGCCACAAATCAGCAATCAGGTATTTATTGGGCATTTGCAGAGTTTAGAACTTGGTGGCATTGATTAGTTCTAGGAGCAACAGCTTTCTCTGAGGCTAGTGGTGTCAATTAGCCTACATAAATCAGTAAACATTAACAGATGCATTTAAATCTAATAGTATTCTGACAAATCATGTAATGATTAAAAAAAACAGATACAGTGAGTTTTCCTTGGGTTCATCATATTATGGAAGACATCTAGTAAAAAATGGAGTCATCACTTGTACACATTTCTACAAATTTACAGGTTGTGAAAACATGCCAATCTTAAACTGTCTTCAATATATGACTCCTAAAAATCAATACTATTTGTGGATGTGTCAATACTATTTTTCTTGAGAGCGCTTAGAGTCAATATTGATGGATATCCGCAACTTGATTGAACACCAATGCCACACTGGAACAAGTGACTGTGTATAAGGCTACATTTTGCACTGAGCACTAGCATGTAGCTGTAATTAATAGGTAGTCCGTGTCCCTCTTCTGAAGTAAGAGCTTCTAAGAAAGCTCTAGAATATATGTTGGAACATTTTAGTGGCAATCTGATGGCATTTAGTCACAAGAAAATCTGTGAAATATAATGTAGCTTGAAATGCTAAATGCTGAATCATAATTACCATTTCAGCTGATCCCAAATGTATTGGATGGCACTTTAAGTAAAGTGTTCCACAAACCCACAGTTCAGTGATGTGGGATTTTACAGTCCTCTAGCTAAGATAAATCTTTAGACATGGTGTCCAAAGAAAGTTACTAAAGCTGTGAGTGTGCAGTTGATCATTGCCACCAATGAGTGTACCTTACACAGCCTCTTTCACTAACTGCTCACAACCTCATCCACAAACAGCACACAGCCCCACCCACTGACTTAATATGGCCATGCCCACAAATTGCACATAGCCTTATCCACTTACTACACAGACTTGTCCACTAACTGCACCCAGACTCATCCATTAACTGCACACATCCCTATCCACTAAGTGTATGCCCATGGATCCCACATATTAACAGCTATTAATTTACACCCTGTCCTGTGGCCCTCTCCCTCCACTAACTGCACACAATCTTGTCTACTGATTTCACACAGCCCTACCAACTGATTTCACATGACCCTACCCACTAGCCAGTGGTGGAACATTGCTATGATTTATATTTATATAAGGATCTATATTTAATTAAAGATCTAATGGCATTTAGCCCAAAGAGCTTTAGCAAGGGCAGGTACTGATGTTGAATTATTAATTCTGGAACACAAATGCCACTTCAACAACTGAATGGTGCTACATCAATCCAGACAATGCTCTGCAGCGCAGTGCTGAGGACATTTATGCCTCCTGAGCAGATGCTTAGCACTGAGCATGGTGATCTTTGATTCATGCGCAGACATGCTTTTCAATAGAGATTATAAAGCTGTAAATGCACAATTGAGCAACTGTGTCTTTAGCAGGTGAAATTTAAAACAGCTGCATTCACAAATAAAAAAACAATTACAATAAAAATGCTCCATCTGTTGAATGTTTGTCCATCAATCCAGAAAATGCACACAGCCCTGTCCACTGGTTGTGGCCCTGTCCACAGGCACTTCTTATCCGTGCTTATAAAATGCACACAACCCTGTTCACATTATCAACACAAAATCACAAAATCAACCTGCACATTATCCCCCCAAACTCTCTGCAAACAAACAAGAAGAGGACCAAGCAAAACGAGTGAACAGGGCTCAGAATAGAGCTGTTTAGGCAAGGTTAAAGATGGTGCTGTGCTGTTTGATTCTTGTGGTATTTTGAACAAAGCATGTCACAAACATATACTTAAAACCCAGGAACTGTGTTAATGTGTAAAAGAGGTATATTATGGTCCCTTTAATGTTTTGGCTGAGTAATTTAATACGTACAAAGATAACAAATACATGCGTTTGCCCAAATGAACAGCTTTAGAAATATATATGTTTTCAGGTGATGTAGCCATACAGATGTAGCAGATAAATTTGTGAAAATATATCATTCTAATTAGCAGCAGAACCTGAATGCAGACAGAGCCTAACCATCTACTAAAGAAATATACACAACATCATGATATATACTCAAAGACAAACACTGAGATTTAAGATTTAAATTTCCCATTGATTTGGCAGACATTTTATCTTAACCATACAGACATGTGTTTGCTTTGAAATAAGTAGCGGTAGTTGTCTTGCTCTGTAGTAGATTTTGAAGTGTAAACTTTCCACATCCATTGCAACAACACAAGCCAAAAGCATACTTTCCGGACATTTCCTTCTAAGGAACATTACACCAATCAGTTTCTTTTCAAAATCACTGCTTAATTGTCACAAAGCAGAGAAACCAGGCCAAGAATTCAAAGCACTTAGTGTCTTCAGTGAACCCTCTAATCACTCTCGCAATGAACAAGCTGGTGATGATGATGGTGATGAAGTTGGAACACACTGTGCTAGGGGCTTTTCAATTGCACTCAATGCTCTGTGATGTTATGATGGGCTCTGCCTTAATGCCATGTTTGCTATGATGATAATTAATTAAGTGGCAATTTTACTGGGTTGGATGAAATGTTAGAAAATCGTCAAGGATGAAAGCAATTCTGTTGTTACATCGGCTCTAATTGCAGCCGATCTGGATGGGATCAGACCAAAAAGTGCTTCATAAAAATAAATAAATAAATAAATAAAATAAAAAACCCTAGATGAATATCAGAAGCCCAGACTGAACAAGAGCCCTTTTGTCTTTGTTTTTTCATGCACAAAAGCAACTTCCCTAAAATATTCCCTAGTGATCTGTTTTGGTCCACTGTTAAAATGTGAAGAGTATGTCTGTTTGGAAATGACACTCACTTTGATCCAAAATTTAAAAATTAACTACGTAATTCCAGGGCCACATAATGTGTGATTTTCAAAAAAAAAAACCTCTGTTTTATTGTATTATTATTTCATGTGGCTTTAGTTCTCATCAGAGTCAAAGTGTGTCCAGATCCAACCTGGACTCAATCACTGGGGGCCTGGCAGAAATGCACTGTGGACAGGGCAACGGCGTATCACACTCACACCTATGAACATTTTCTCAGTCTGTCTGCCTACCAACATTTGTTTTTGAATTGCTGGTAGAAACCCATGCAGACACAAGGAGAACACATCAAACTCCTTACAGACTCCTCATGTGACCCAAGTAAAGGATTGAAAACAGGATTACCGAGACCCTTCAGCTGTGTAGCATCAACACTGTCAGTTGCGCCAACATGCTGGCCTAAAATATTTTCATCAGTTAGGTGTTCATCTAAAAATGGTACATATTGCACAGAGCAATATTAATTTTGCACAATGCATTTCCTCTATAGATTCATGTGGAGTGCTCTGTGTCCTTGTATGTAAAGGTGTGTGCATGTGCTGCTTGCAACAGCAGACTTTTTGACATGTATTGTGGATATGAGTAGCACAAGCAAGGGCTCAGAAGCATTATAAACACTGTGGGCTCTGTGTTAAAGCATCTGATTAGGCTAAACTAATAAAAAATGACTTCTGTGTTGAAGACTGACAGCCTCACACAGAAGCCAGACTTGATTTGCATTCAGAATAATTTCTTCACTCTTTACACCTGATCTCTTGCTGTCATTTCAAAGAATATTTAATACATTAAACATATTACATATTAACCTTCCTCCTGTGTTAGCTTTCTGTTACCGTCTCTTATGTTAATGGGTCGGTTTTAACCCAATTTGTTTCTTACCTCTTGTTCACCTTTTTAGGCTTCCTTATACATGAAAGGATTGGTTTTAATTTTTCATTGTTGCATACTGTAAACTGGAGATATATACTCTACAAAACACATACTCTAAGCTGACTCAGCCTTACATGTCTGGACGTGCCTGTCTTTCTTTGTTTTGTGTAACAGGCAAAGATGGATGCCCCTTCTGAAGCTCACGTAGTTGTAGGCTAGCTGTAGGCTGTTGGTGTATAGTGTGTTTAGGATGTTTTTGTTTTCTGATTTAAAACAGAAAAGCCATAATTTTAACAAGAGCATTTTATAATTTAGTAAAAAAAGAAAAAATTATATATATTATTTTGTTTAAATAGAAGTTCCTGACAAAGTCAAAAAGTCTTGATGCAATAAACACATTTATGCAGTACTTGTATGCATTTAAACCCTAAAACAAATCGGTCAAGACCCTAACACAAGAGGAAGGTTAAATAATACATTCCATTTGATGCACTTGATGTCTCCATCTGTGTATGACTTAGAAAATCCCAAGGCTGCAGGGTGTCCCATTTCTCATTTCTCCATTTAAAGGAGCAATCACATGTACCCTCTGTGTGCCCTTAAAGTGGTTTTGAATAGGAGGTCCACTTACCCGAATTTCCCTGGCTGAGACCAATTCAGAGTGAAGGGGTTTGTTTACAGCTGCTTGACCAGCATCATGAAACAGAAGATATTATTATATATATATATATATATATAATATTATATATAAATATTATATATATTATATATTATGTGAGTTGTCCATTAGTTTCAGTAGTTTCAGATTTCTTGTGTATTGCACAGATCTGCCCCAAACAGACTTTTAAACCTAGCAATCTAGTCAGTCAGCTCAGATTTCCAGAAGCTTTATTATTCTTGGAGATACGAAATGGAAACCCGGCATGGTGTGTCTAGATTTAAGCCCATCTCTCTTAAAAGTCTACAAATTAGCAGACCTCAGACCTAAAACTTTTTTACATCCCACCTGTGTGGGAAAACACCATTATTTTGGTATTATGAAATACGTTTAATATTTTTAAATACTACAGCATATTTTTAGGGTAACATATCTAGAGAAATTGCACAATGCACATATACCTCTTAGCTATTACATTAAAATGACCTAATGTCTACACTTATATTTTATCTGCTCTCATGACCAGGTGCACTCAGTAGTTGTGCTTTTGCAGACTATAGTCCATTTGTTGCTGTTCATACATAGGTAGCCACCTTTCACCTTGTGCTGCAGTGCTCAGGACCTACAAGAGGGTGGTGGATCATTCTTATCACTGCAGTGACATTGAACTGGTGGTGCTGTGGTAGTGTGGGTTTGCAGATACATATTTCTGGAGTTATTAAACATCTCAGTGGACTGACAGTTGTCCACCAACCAAACATACCTAACAAAAAAGCTCCCTGTAGGCAGCATCCAGGACTAGAGGATGACTAAAACTGTTCAGAGATGCCACGCTCTCCCTAACTTTATATCTATAAGGTAGGCAGGACTAATGGCTTGGCCAGAGAGCCTGATCTGCATTTATTTGTACAACACACACTAACATACTAAGCACAACGTCGGGGTCACGGCAGTGGTGCTATCTATTGCAGAGCAATATATGGAATACAGTCTGTAATGAAGTGCAGCAAAAAGGTGTTTACTAGGAGCATTTTGTGAGTGCTTTTTTGTTTTGTGTGTCCACAACAAGTTCCAAAAGGGAGCTGTAAAGGTGAGCAAGGAGGGGAAATTGCCGTCCAGATATTTTGGTGATAGTCAGTGGGAAAGAAATGTGCACTGCTAAAGTTTTTGTCATTTCCTCAGAGCTGCTATATGAAGCATTCACTGGCAAACAGCCAAATAAGAGTCATATTATAGAGTATATTATATATAAAGAGTGTTGTTTTGCACAGAAATTGAAAAACTGTGGGGAATTCCGTTGGTTCATCAAAGCAAAATACGATGAAATGAATGTAGTTTTGCTCATGAAATTTCAGTTAGGGCCTAAGGACACTCTACCATATTTTGCAAATTCAATTGATTTGTTTTCTCTCTTGAATCCTTGACATTCAAAATGTATTTTCTTGGTCCTTGGCTGTACAATACAAGACCACTATGAGTGACTATAGTGCTGGCTAATGCAAGGACTAGCAATGATTGTTAGCAGAGTGAGTAAATGTGTTTGTTTAGAGGTTTGAGAGGTGTTCCTCAGAGATGGGCTGAGGATGAGCGTGCTAGATTTGAAAGCAGTATTTCTGAATGAGCAATCCTAATGCACTATATGTACACCATCTCACACAACACTTTGAAATGGATGCCACTCCCCAACCACAAACACAAAAACACACTTTCCCATACTGCTCTGGATGGCTTTGCACTACACATTATTACATTCCTGTAAGGATTTGCTATCATTCAGCCACGAGGTCAGGCACAGATTTAGAAAGATATATTCTAGATCACAAAAGCTACTCCAACTCATCCTGATGAATCATGAATCAATGCAGATCCATTGTTCTTGTGGGTTTATGTCCCTCCAGCTCACTCTTGGTATCAACACCAAACCATTCCTTCTCATTTCCTGCTCTTTTGTGGAGATAATAATAAAATGATGTGTGTGCATATATAATATAAAGTGTGTTCATATAAGATTGACCCTTGGACATAAAGTACCTCTGGCTTATAGGGTTTGTTCACCGAGACAGACTTTCAGTTTAGTGGGGCTCAAGGACCTCATTTTGGACACATGATGTATATGGTAATATATTATTTTAAGAATAAATAAACAGGCACAGTTCTCCAGTTAACATTTAACAGTTTTCTACAATATTTCTAAGAAAGCCTGTGGATTCTGGATTTTTGTTGATGCTCATGTTACCAATTACAGTTCTAATACACCATTAGTGTAGACAGTTGATTCAATTGATGCCTTGGACACGTGTGTTAGGAGGATCATATCATCCACCCAGTGTTTACACTTGATGCCCAGGTAACAAATCCATATTATATGTTTTTATGTTCCTGAAAGCATCAAAGTATATTTGATCCCTTTCATCCCAGATGTTATTCATTAATTTTCTCCCAGTGTTGAGAATTCTGTAATTGCATTGCCTGCTATCGGACAGAGCCATAAGGATGTGTATTTTTCCTGGTAAGCTTACATGTGGGTGTTCATCTATTGTGTTCAGTACAATATTCAACATTTATTCATTATCTGTAACCGCTTCTCCAATTCAGGGTCACACACTCTGGAGGGGGCGCCAATCCTTCACAGGGCAACACACACTCACACATTCACGCACAGACTACAGACACTTTTGAGCTGCCAATCCACCTACCAACATGTGTCTTTGGACCGTTGGAGGAAATTGGAACAAATGGAGGAAACCCACATGGACATGGTGGAAAATATACCTCACAGACAGTCACTTGGAGCGGGACTTGAACCCACAAACCTCAGGTCCCTGGAGCTGTTTAGCCTATTAATTTCCCAGGTATTAACCCCGTCCATATCAATTTTCCATGTAATGAAAAACCTCAGTTTAAAATGACCCATAGTCAAGGACTATATTTAATTCCAGTCCAAGAAATTATGGTGACTGATGTAATCAGAGGTGACTGTAATGATACTAACATCTTGGGTGCTTCATTTCTTTGTATGTCTACTTATTTAGGAGGTATAGTTGAACAGAGAGCATGTAGTACTATATATAATTTGCTGCAAGTTAATAAAAAGCTTTATTTACACGCTCCATCCAAAACCAGAGAACTGGGTAGGGATGCTAGCGACATGTCTGTATCAATATCCGGTGATTGCTAAATTGACACTAGCAATAATTTTGAACAAAACATTTTAAGGGTCCATCAGTGTCTAGTTAATGTATTTGATACACAGTTAAGATCTTGTTCTCTACTAAAAGTTCCACCTCCCGAATCCACACCACTAACAGTATTGTTTTTGCCATTTCTCCCTGTGGCTGTGACTGTAAGTAGCCAAAGCACTGTAAACACGGGGCTGAGAGAGAGAAACTGTCCACAACACGTCTCATATTGATTAAGGTACAGTGCATTTTATTTAAAAATAATATACAGAACTGGTGGCAATTATAAATCTGTGTGTTAGCTCAATCCGAATGACATAATGATTTATGGTAGGAAATCTGTTGCTTCAAGCCTAAACCTTCACACACACTCACACACACTTGCACGTGTTTGAGCCACCTTAAGCAAACATGTGTTTTTGCGCACATGTCTGACTGTGCCTGTAAGCTTTCTATTCCTGAATATCGAGTTCATCACACTTGCAGTATATTTGACGTAATATAGAAATATATTTGATATAAAAACTGTATATTGGAAATGGGATCCCACTAGCAATATATCTGACATAATTACTATATATTGAAACTGGGATCCCACTAGCAGTATATTTGATGTAACTACTGTATATTGGAATTGGGATCCCACTAGCAATATATCTGACATAATTACTATATATTGAAACTGGGATCCCACTAGCAGTATATTTGATGTAACTACTGTATATTGGAATTGGGATCCCACTAGCAATATATCTGACATAACTACTATACTGTTAGGGACGTGGGGTGCGGACTGAAGGATGCAGACGCACACGCTAATAACACAGACTTTATTTTACACAAAATCAACAAAACAAACACAAACGAACTCGAGGGCAAACACGAAGCGAGGAAAGAACAAGACTAAGAACGAGAACCAGAAACAACATGACTAGGGAATCTAACAAATAGAGCACTTGAAACAACGCAAGAACAACATGGGCCGAAACATTACAAAGAACAAATGAACGAAAACAGGAAGTGAGGGAAGGGGCCTTAAATACAAAACACAGACGAGACGCACCTGAGACAAATAATGAGGGTGACGAACAAGGAGGCGGAACAAAGGCGGGACTAAAACAACAACAAAACAAAGCCATGTGCTGAGAAAACAGACCAGACGGGACGAGGGCGTGACATATACATTGGAATTGGATCCCACTAGCAATATATCCAATATAATTACTATATGTTGAAATTGGGATCCCAATTGCAATTTATTTGACATAAATACTATATATGAATTGGGATCCCCATTGCCCTGTATTTGACATAACTACTATATATGGGAATTGGGATCCCACTTGTAATATATATCACTTATGTCAAATATATTGGGAGTGGGATGTCCTGAAACTGAGTTTTGGGGTGGTCTGCTGACTTTGCTGCTTTGACTGCTAACTCATCCAGACACCCTGAACAACATATTGGAAGGTCGTGTCACTGCGCTCTTGCCCAGTATCAATTTTTTTTTTTTAAATCAGCAAATTTATTCCTGAAAAAAATTCTCTAACTGTAACTCAGGCCTCTATTTTCATTCAAACGTGTGCATAAAACAAAGAACTCAACTCAACTGCCGACTCATCCGAGATTCCCGAACAACATATAGGAAGGCCAGGTCACTATGCCCCTGCACAGTATAGAAAAAAGAATTAATTGGTTCCTGAATAGTGCTCTCTAAATGTCAACTTAGGCATCTGTCTTCATTCAAATTTGTCAAATATATTGGAAATTGGATGTTGGTCCAATTACCATATATTCTGATTGTGTCAAATATATTGGAAGTGGGATGTTGGTCCAATTACTCAATATGCTACTTGTGTCAAATATATTGGAAATGGGATGTTGGTGCAATTACCATACATGCTCTTAGTGTAAATACCAAATGTGTATTAAATTTGTTTTAAAACAAACTACTATTGTCTTTTATTTTAAAAAACCAACAACCTTATTTAATCACCAGTAAACATCGACTGATTTTAAATCTTCACAAGAATCAACCTTTTGAAACACAAACTAATAATAAAAATAATAATAATGAATCTTAATAAAACAACCACACAGTGAACATCAGTTGAATTTGGAAAACAAATATGTAACATCAATTTAACTTGAAACATCAATCAATTTAACACTGAAATACAAAAACATGAAAATCAAGAACAATGTAAACTATATACAGATTAATAATTTAGGGCCCTCTTCACAGCCTTCCTAATTCTTTCATTTTTAGCTTTTAGTTGGACAATATTTCTTAGTCCCAGTGTCTTTGGTGTCACACCTGTTTTTTAATGGGGAAATTGCAGTCTTTTGGAGCAGCACACGAAGGACCATTTTCCTGCTTGCTGCCTGCATCCTGCCCACCCTGACTCCCCCCCCCCCCCTGAAACCAGTTTTAAAAGCAGGGTGCTCTCTTCCTTGTTTATGACACCATGGCTGACTCTGAGGTGTTGGGAAACAGAAGAAAGGTACTTGAAACAATTGGTCACTCTTCTATAGCCATCCCTTCTTCTATGGAAGAACCTGAATCAGAAAGAAAGAATGAAAAACATCATCAGAAATAAACCAGAGCCAGACTTCACATACCAGAAGCTTTGGGATCCTGTAGAGGAGGCCTGTTGAAACTAGAGCCAGACACCAGTAGACAAGGGCCAGCGGCGAACGGATCGCTGCCTCCCAGAGTTCCCAGGATCAGAGTCTGCCTCCCAAGCATACCTTCTGTTAACACCACTAGGTTTCCAGGCAAGTTAGGTTCCTATCGGTGGGGGCCTACTCTAGTGAGGCCAGGAGCCCAAGGCCAGCTGTGCACGGATCGCTGACTCCCAGAGCACCTCAGACTGGAGTCCATGCCCCAAGCATGCTTTTTGTTAGCACCACAGGGTTTCCAGCAGCTTTAGCACTGAGGCCTACTCCAGCAAAACTGGACTTAGGTCATAAAAGTCCCCAAAACAGACCTCTACAGCCTGAGCCCCAACCACCTGTTGCCAAGTAACTTACACCAATGACCAGAGATTGTGATAGTATACAACACTTCACCTCCTGGTGGCCTTGGGTTGAGGTCCAAGGCAGCAGATACCTTTACTACAATTCCAAAAGACTTTCCAGAAAGTTACCAAGCTTCTACTGATTTGGCACTCATGGAATTGCATAAAAACAGCAAATTATCTCCTCACCTTTATTCCATTCTGTCAAAATCTTTTTTTATTCATGATAGCCTCCTTTTTCCAATGTTTTCAAGGGGAATTCCATTTTTTGGGGGGAGTTGTTGTCTTTTGCTATGTTCATGTTATACAAAAGTCTGAGAACTTCTCAAAGGAAAACACAGCATATTTCTAGATGCTTCTGTTCTGGAGATTTTTAAAAACTTATGGGAAAATTATGCAAATGAACTGAATTTATGAAAATTCCCAGAATTCACGGCAACCATTAATGCTTTAATATGATTTTTACTTTTTCTTTCCATCAAATTTTAGGGCAATCAAATGGTGTTTTTCAATGTTTCTAAGAGTTCGGAACATTTTGACATTACATTTCCAAAAACAGTAACCATCCATGAAATGTGCACTAAATTTAAACACCTTGTGTTTCTCATGCTCTTTATGATTAAGCTTGGTTCCTTTCTATTTTCCCAGATAGGTTTCTCTATGGCTGTTTGGCTTGGAGTTAAAAAGGCAAAACTATTTTTGGTTCAAAGACAGGGACGATGTCTCTATCGTCAGATTCAGTCCCTGACCACAGAAAGGGGGCCTGGGATATGGTTAGCTTAGTTTAAAGTTGGTGTACAGTTTGGTCTTATGTGTTGGAGTGCTTATGTGATGGCAGTTTTTACTCATGTGTTGGCATGTTTTGGTGAACTTATGTGTTGTCGATTGTTTTGGTGCGTGCGTGTCGGTGTTTTTGTTTAAGCGAGCTAAAACAAGCATAATACTCGCATGTGTTTGAGCCAACTTAAGCAAGAGGGCATGTGTGTGTGAGCTTAAGAAGGCACGCTGCTAGAGCCACCTTAAGAAAGCATACACACACACACACACACACACACACACACACACACACACACCCACACACACACACACACACACACACACAAAGACAGACACAGACACAGAAGTCCAAATGTGAAGAAGCTGTCTTAAAGCTTTTTCTGGGGGCTCATTCTTTAAGATAATTGTGTTTTATCTTGCTGCAACGAGCCTTCTTAGGGCTAAAACATACTTCACACAAGAACAAAAAACACAAATGCCAACATGTCATGGCAGAAGGGCTTGTGTGGTCTCTTGACCTCCACAAGTCCCTGGCTGGCAGCTGCACAACTGGAGTTTGTCCCAGTAAACGAGAGGGTCACCTCAATGCGGCTCTGGCTTGCAGAGAGGAAAACATTGACTGTTGTGTGTGCATATGCACCGAACAGCAGCTCAGAGTATTCTGCCTTCTTAAAGGAAGTGAGTGGAGTGCTAGGGAGGATTCCATGCACTGACTCTATTGTTTTGCTGGTGGACTTCAATGTTCACTTTGGCAGTGACTGGGAAACCTGGAGAGGAGTGATTGAGAGGAACGGCCTTCCTGATCTGAACCCGAGTGGTGTGATGTTGTTGGACTTCTGTGCTAGTCATGGTTTGTCCATAATGAACACCATGTTCGAACATAAGCTTGCTCATATGTGTACTTGGTACCAGAGCACCCTGGGCCAAATGCCAATGATTGACTTTGTGGTCGTGTCTTCTGACCTGAGGCCATATGTTTTGAACACTCGGGTAAAGAGAGGGACTGAGCTGTCAACCGATCACCATCTGGTGGTCAGTTGGATCCGATGGCGGGGAAAGCTGCTGGACAGACCTGGTAAACCCAAATGTATAATGAGGGTGTTCTGGGAAAAGCTGGCAGATGACACTGTCCGGATGGATTTCAACTCTCACCTCCGAGAGAACTTCTCACATGTTCCGGATGAGCTAGGGGGAGTGGAGTCTGAATGGACCCTGTTCTGGACTTCCATCTTGGAAGTGGCTGTATATAGCTGTGGTCAAAAGCTTGTTGGTAACCCAAGAACCCGTTGGTGGACACCAAGGGTGAGGGAAGCTGTAAAGCTGAAGAAGGAGGCTTTTTGGGCTTGGCTTGCATGGGGAACTACCAATTCTGCAGATGGGTACCAGCAGGTGAAAAAGTCTGCAGCTGTGGCAGTTACTGAAGCAAAATCCAGAGCATGGGAGGAGTTTGGAGAGGCCATGGAGAATGATTTCCGGGCGGCCTCAAAGAAGTTCTGGAAAACACTCCGACAGGGGTGGGGAGACACTGTCAAAGCTGTGTTCAGAAAGGATAGTGATACACTGAACTCAACTGAGTGTATTGTTGGGTGTTGGAAGGAGCACTTTGAGGAACTCCATAAACTGAGAGAAATGTGCACGAAGTAGGGCCAGAAGTGTCTGCAGTGTTGGATTCGATTTGCTTGGCTGAAATCACTGAGGTGATGAAAAAGCTTCACAGTGGCAAAGCTCCAGATGTGGATGAGATTCACCCAGAGTTACTGAAGGCACTCAGTACTCTGGGGCTGTCTTGGATGACACGCCTATACAATATTGCATGGACCTCAGGAACGGTGCCTTTATACTGGCAAACAGAGGTGGTGGTTCCTATTTTTAAAAAAGGGGACTGGTAAAAGTGTGCCAATTATTGTGGCATCATACTTCTCAACCTCCCTGGGAAAGTCTATGCCAAGTTGTTGGAAAGGAGTATCCGCCTGACTGTCGAACCTTATCTCCACTCCTGTTCCTGATATTCATTCCCCCTTATTCC
Organism: Hoplias malabaricus; assembly: GCF_029633855.1. Taxonomy (NCBI): domain Eukaryota; kingdom Metazoa; phylum Chordata; class Actinopteri; order Characiformes; family Erythrinidae; genus Hoplias; species Hoplias malabaricus. The sequence goes on along the minus strand of NC_089820.1, from coordinate 10,373,162 downwards.
CCCGATATTCTACCCCAAGTGAAGGAGTTCAAGTATCTCGGGTTCTTGTTCACGAGTGATGGGAAGAGGGATAGTGAGATTGACTGTAGGTTAGGTGCAGCGTCTGCAGTAATATACTGGACTGTCGTGGTGAAGAGAGAGCTGAGCCATAAAGCAAAGCTCTCAATTTACCAGTCAGTCTATGTACCCACTGTCACCTATGATCATGAGCTCTGGGTAATGACCGAAAGAACGAGATCGCGGATACAAGCGGTCGAAATGAGCTTTCTCCAATGAGTTGCTGGGCGTACTCTCCATGATTGGGTGAGGAGCTCGGTAACTAGGGAGGAGCTCGGAGTAGAGTCACTGTCACCTTCATGTTAAGAGAAGTCAGTTGAGGTGGTTCGGGCCTCTGAGGATGCCTCCTAGATGCCTAGCCACTGGAATTATACCAGGCACATCCAACTGGAAGGAGGTCCCAGCGTAGATCTAGGACACGCTGGAGGGATTACATCTCCTGGCTGGCCTGGGAATGCATGGGGATCCCCCAGGATGAGTTGGTGGATGTTGTGAGGGATAGAGATGTCTGCGCTTCTTTAGTCGCCCTGTTTCCACCGCGACCCTGAAATGGACAAGTGAAGATGATTACATTTCATCCAAAAGAATCCAAAAAATATAGCTTCAGAGTATTGCAGAAGTTTTTAAAATTATTATTATTTTTTTATTATTCAGTTTATACAACTATGCATGCACAATTAATGTCATTTTTCACCATGGACATCTATTAAGGTGATGTTCACAATTTTAATTAAAGATCACTTTTAATAAAATTCTGAGGCTGCTTCCTCACCATATGCTAGTGCTCCTGCATGCTGGAAACTAGTCTAATGTGTTAATGATGCTCCCCATTGCTAAAAAATCAAAGGATCTCGGTCCAAAGTACTAGACTTTCTCTCTCAACCCATGGCTGAGAAACAGCATCTGTATGTGATTAGACAGTAAAGCGACCTCCAACTGTTGAGAAGCAGAAACTGAGATGAGGATATTGCTCTAATCCTGCTCCATAGGTGGGTAATACTGACTTGTATTTCTATTTCAGATATTTGCTATAATGAAGGTGGACCTGACTCTAAATTCAGGAGACCTCAAAAAAAGCAATTTCTAAAGTTTTTGAGCTTAGAGTTAGATTTAAGTTTAAATTAGGTTTATGGTAAAGAGTATGTTTAAGTGTAGGGTTAGCTGTTAGTGATTGAGAGGTCTCAGCTACAGACGCTCTGTTCACAAGTTGAAGAAGAGTCTATTACTTTCAGAGTGTTAAGTTGACCTCACTGTCAGGATTATACCAGTTCCATTCTAATTGCCTACCTGCAGGAGCAGGCGGTTCTTGGTCAAGTTAAGTGACGAAAGGTACCAGACTCTTATAACAGTGTTACACAAGAACAAAGCCCTGCTATTGTTTAACTTTAGGATTAGGTTTATGGTTAGAGGAAGTGTTTTTTTCACTGGATTAGAGTTTGCCAGAAATTTATATTAACATCCACAAATATTTTTAAAAATACATTTATGAAAGGTTTTCACGTAGCCACAATCTGACTATTTGTTTCATCATGACTCTTGGCTCACAATTCACACTGTAAAAAGGTGATTAAAATGAGTTATTAAAAATGACCCTTCTAAAAAATGCTTTGGCACAGACATTAGGATCTGCTTTTGATGTATGGTCATGCATTTCATTATTCTGCCACATTGATCAGATTTGTTGCCTAATGTTATACTTTCAACTTTGTATAAGGAAATCAAAAAGGAAAGGAAAGTAAGGGAAAAGTTTCTGGCTGTTGCTTCAGACTTAAAAATTATTTCAGTTCTCATCTTTGAGTGACAGTGCTCTGTTTGAAGTTTTATGTTAACCTCAAACATGAATGAATTGTCAATGATGGACCCAGCAGACCAGACAGTGTGGGAAAAATATGAATCAGATGAATCAGAATTCAAGACAAAAGCCTGCAAATGTCAGTTTGTAACAATATTTATGGTATTCTATTGCATTCATGTTACATTTTAAGTTGTTTGCAAAAGTTTAGGCACCCCTAATGTGCAAATATGCAGGTGCAGATGCTGATGCAGAAAGTCCAGATTCCAGCCAATAGGGAATTCTTCATGAAACATACATGAAACACATGTAGTACAAACTGATAATATGACTTATTAAACACGCTTGAAAGAAACACTAACAAAATCTGGTACATCAGACACCCAGTCATTCTCAGTAATAGAGGTAGAGGGAGGGGCAGCCTACACAAACCAAAGATAGAGAGGCCAAATATGCTCTCATTTACTTCAATGTTCCATTTATCAATGATGTACGGCACGCTCCAGTTACAAATCCATACTGATAACTATCCTCACTCTGAGTACCTGCATCCATTTTCCATTGCATAACTGAACCATGAATGTGGACAAAATTCTAATATCATTAGCAAATGCAAAACAGTAGCAACATCCAAGGATATGTAAAAGTTAAAGTGTTTTAGTTTTTTTTTTTTTTTTCATTAAACCATTTAGCCAACCACTGGAACCTGAATTGAATTGGAACCAACCATTGGAACCGGAATTTTAAGTCAATTAAATCAAATCTGTGTCTTCCAGTTCATCATGAACATCAAAAAGTAATTGTAGTCTCTAGGAAGTGGAAAAAAAGAAAAATGTGTAATCACAATTAGAAAGAGAGGGTCAGACTCATAGTCTCCCGAGGATGGGGCTCATACCCAGACACCTATTATTAGTCAAAGGGAGAATAAATTCATATTTCTGCTGCAGAAAACCCATTTCTACACTTTTAATGCATGACAAATACATTTAATTCATCATCCCACATTCACAAAAATGTTTTCTCCAGGGGTGTCCCAACTTTTGCAAATTACCATTTTCATCTTTGATCTTCAAACAAAAACATGTCTCAGTTAATGAACAGTGACAGTCCTCCAAGGTAGTATTTCAATCCATTCATTGGCGGGTAATCAACTGCCTGTATTCCAGTTTCCAGTCCTGCCTCTTTGTTCCTAGTGATTAATGAAGCTTTTGAACTCTACATTTGGATTTGATTTTGTCTATCAATATTTTATTTAAACAAAGATTTTGGCAGTATTATGGTGTCATCATTAATGAGTGTAAATTTGACTCTGGATTTTGAAAGTGAACATAAATTTAAAGGGTTGCACAATAGCACAACATATAGTGTTGCTACCACACACCTCCAGGGTCCTAGGATATTGAGTTTAAACCCTTGCCTTGTCTATGAATAATTCTGTGTGTTCACCCTGTGCATGCATGGATTTCTTTTGAATGCTCTGGTTTCCTCCCACAATCCAAAAACACTGTTTTCCGTATTCAATAAAATATCAAGGTCTTCAATACTAACATGTCCTGCTTTCACATTATTTCTAGTTCAACTCTTATGTTGCTGCAAATTTTCTTCTGTGAATGTATTCTTCCAATTAGGCACAAATAACTGTAATTATGTCTTATGCACACCAGACATTCACATGTGAGCATTCACACACAAAAATAAAATAAGTATGTAAAATAAGTATGATCTCCAGTAACATAAAAGTATAAAAGCTCCCACATATATATCTGTGTATTGTATAGATAAGATGAGACCAGAGAGGAAAAGTGCATGAGGAAAAAAACAAAAAAACAAAACTAACTAACATTTACATGTGTTTCAATAGTGATATACTAGCTTTTACACTTCTAACACATGTATCTTAAACATTTAACCAGCTTAGTACTTACACTGACTTATCTTAACATGGTGTTATAACCACAAAACAAACCTGTTTCAAGATCCTTTTTAACAAATTCGTGTGTTCAGTAGCCTGAGTGGAATAGGCTGTTTTCAGTCTTGTGATTCAGATGACATACAAAATGAAAGGAAGGAAAAGAAAAACAGAATGAAGGAGACTGTGCGAGGAGCCTATACTGTGTTAATTTACGTGATTTTACGAGAGAAATGTAGAAACAAATATATCACACATAGGATGCTTAAAGGGTGGTTTAAACTGAATTTTAAGATTAGCTGTTATCATCTTCAAACACCCTTTAATTCAAGGGCACTAATGGAATCTTACAAAAGTATTAAGACATACAAATTATTTTAGCAGACTGGTTGACTTCAGTATCAATGTGCTACACAAGGACTTTCGTGTGCTTCTCTTTTATTGACCTGTGGATTAATAAGCAGCAACAACATTCAGCACCACTATGCCTCTCAGCAATAACCTTTGTTGTTACTTAAGGTAACGGAAGGTTTTAGGCCCATCATCAGTGGACAGCCACAGCACACACAGAAATAGGCAGAACAAAATACTCATTCCTCATAGGCTGCACAATCAATATAGTTTCCATTCCACTTTCGATGGTGTGGCAGATAAATGGCATGAGCTGCACCATTTATGGTGTAAGAGAACACTTCAGGAGGCTTTGAAAAGTGAGTATTGTGTTTTACACAGCTCTGTTGCTGCTGTGTCTGTGTGGGTGACAGATTTCAAACATCTACAATATGAAGCTGTTTCAGTCTCATCTTGACCACAGGCAGTGACTCTTAAGCCCTTTCAGTCAAATTATTTCATTTTTCTCCCTTATGAACAACAGTTTTCTGTATTTACTGCATGTTCCTTGTGATTTATCTATGAGCTGTGCACCTCCTAGGGATTCCAGTGTATAAATTCACTTCCTGCCCTCCATGTGCAGTTCATGCAGTGATCTGCAAAGAACCTATTCTTACCAGAAATGCTGTATGGCCACAATTACACAGCATAGAGCCTGCATGTCCACCGTGTCACTCACTAGCAAACTTTTAAAACTCAGTGCCAAGCATGTGAAACTCAACACAAATATGAAAACCTGTGGTCATATGCTGTATGAACTAGTTTTAGCTGGATTTAAAGTGGTTTTATCATATTGCTCACCTGCAAATGCTATGTAGAAATGAAGAGACAGAAAAATATTGTCATAGACAAATGCCTCTCATCTTCGAAAGCAAATGTACATCGGATTACTGGACACAGTCCTTTTCTGGTGGCAACAAGCAATGGCGATCCAAGTGGGGTGGGTTCTTGGGGGAGCATCTGGCATAAGCCATTGAAAACTGCTTTGACCATTAATCAAATTTTAAGCTGGCCAGTTGCAGATTAGAACGAGCTGTCCATCAGCCAAGCTAACCAGAACTTGTTAAATTAAAACCCCAGTGTGTTCTCAGGTTTGTTTATCCATTACCCATAATGTGAGGTGAAAGATATTTGTTCTCAGTGTCATGTCAGTTTTTAAAGTGTATTTTGAATGTCATGTTGCTTTTTGTTCTCTTAAATTCATTTATCTTTAGTCATTACATTTCTTTTTAAGTGATAAGCTTTCTGTTAATGTGATTTTTAAGAGCAGGTTAAGAAAATACATTACAACACTTGTTTAGAAACAAGATTTTTGTGAAGATAAGTCTGCTTATAACTCATCTGTTACCCACAGTCACCAAAAATTTCTAATGCTCTGTCCACACCAGCTACCACACATTCAGTCCAAACACACACCCACTCAATACACAACAAGACAACTAACCCCAACATGACTGAGAGTATATATACACTGGACACAGTTATCACACCCTCTTCAGTGTTGAAACGTGGTCAGTGAAAAAACATGGTCAGTTTTTCTTCATTGTCACTTCATTTAGCAGGTTTTGTTTTCTTGAGGAAGGCGGCATGGTGGCACAGCAGGTAGTGTCACAGTCACAAAGCTCCAGGGACCTGGAGGTTGTGGGTTCAAGTCCTGCTCCGGGTGACTGTCTGTGAGGAGTTGATGTGTTCTCCCTGTGTCTGCGTGGGTTTCCTCCCATGGTCCAAAAGCACACATTGGTAGGTGGATTGGCGACTCAAAAAAGTGTGTGTTGCCCTGTGAAGGACTGGTGTCCCCTCCAGGGTGTGTCCCCACCTTGCGCCCAATGATTCCAGGTAGGCTCTGGACCCACTGTGAGCCTGAACTGGATAAGTGGTTACAGAAATTGAATGAATTAATGATTCTTGGGCCAGACATTTACTGCCATCTTCAAAAATAAATAGTGATTATTATCCTTTGAGATAGACATTTAATTAAATAATAATAATACATTAAATTATATTATCAAAATGTTTTCAGTGAAGGACAAGATGGATGTGAATATTTGAATATCCCACAAGACATGATTACAATTTATTTAAAGATTATGAGAAATAAGACAAATAGTTTTTTTTTGCAATTAGTCACTCATTTTGAATTTGAGGCCTGTAACACCTTCCAAAGAAGTTGGGGCAGGGGCATGTTTACCACTGTGTTATATCACCTTTCTTTTGTGGCTTGGCATTGTCTTGCTGAAATAAGCAGGGATGTCCCTGAAAAAGACATGTTGCATGGATAGCAGCATATGTTGCTCCAAAACCTGTATGTACCATTCAGCATTAATGGTTCCTTCACAAATGTGCAAGTTACCCATGCCATGGGCACTAACACACCTGTGACTCATCAGACCATAGGCCACTTTTCCACTTTGCGTCAGTTCATCACTGAAGAGCTTGGGCTCAGAGAAACCGGTGGCGTTTATGGGTGCTGATGACATATGGCTTTCACTTTGCATGGTAGAGTTTTACCTTGCATTTTTAGATGGAGCAACGAACTGTGTTCACTGACAATGGTTTTCTGAAATGTTTCTGAGCCCATGTGGTAATATCCGTTACAGTAGGATGTCGGTTGTTAATGCAGTGACCTGAGGGCTCAAAGGTCACAGGCACTCGATGTTGGTTTTTGGCCTTGTCGCTTACTTGCAGAGATTTCTCCAGATTCTCTGAATATTTTGATGATTTTATGGACTGTATATGATGGATTCCCTAAATTCCTTGCAATTGTACTTTGAGAAATGTTTTTAAAAATTTGGATGATTTGTTCACGCAGTTATTCACAAAGTGGTGAACCTTACCCCATTCTTGCTTTTGAACCACTGAGCCCTTCAAGGATGCTCCCTTTATACCCAATCATGAAACTCACCTTTTCCAATTAACCTGTTCACCTGTAGAATGTTCCAAACAGGTGTTTTTTGAGCATTCATCAACTTTTTCCAGTCTTTTATTGCCCTGGTCCCAACTCTTTTCAAACATGTTGCAGGCCTCAAATTCCAAATGAGTGAATGTTTGCCAAAAAACTATAAAGTTTATCTGTTTGAACATTAAATATTTCGTCTTTGTAGTCTATTTAATTAAACATAGGTTGTAAAGGTTTTATGGTGGCACGGTGGCGCAGCAGGCAGTGTCGTAGTCACACAGCTCCATGGACCTGGAGGTTGTGGGTTTGATCCCTGCTCCAGGTGACTGTCTGTGAGGAGTTGATGTGTTCTCCCCGTGATTATTATCATCCAATACTTTTTACCAGTTAATAAATAATGATTTTAAATAATGTGTGCTGTTGATTAACAAATTCATGCAATCAAGGAGAATCTGAACAAAACATTGTTCTTCAAACTCACTCTCACCTACTACTTTGTAGAAAACAAAATATTTTATGTTTCTTATTTGTTTTATATTATTATTTTTTTGTATTTACTGTGACTATATATAACTTTATACAAGCACCACACTTATATATATAATATACAAAGACAATGGGTAGGCCATGAATATTGGTTTTGAAACCACTGCTGCAGAACCTTTATTCAGATTTAGCACAATATCTCTGACACATCCAGGGCACAAGATGTCAGAATAATGGCTAAGTAACATGAATAAGAATCACTGGATAAAATGACTGCTTGGTCTTTTCATTTTAATGTATTAGACCGGGATATCTTAAGTGTTTCTATCAAATAAAATGTGTTCTCAATTAGGTTCTGTCAAGGATCCCTTTGATGAAGAATTCCTTGGATAACTGGGACAGCATTCCAGTGGCATTATCAGAAATGGAATCATTATCAGACCTGTCAGATCTGGATGGAAACTCAAGTCTCCTGAACATCAGTAACAGTAACAACAGCTCCAACACCACCAGCATCACCTACTACCCTTACTACCAGCATTCCCTGCCTGTGGCAACCAGCCTCACCCTGGCATACCTCTTCATCTTCCTGCTCTGTATGGTAGGAAACGGCCTGGTATGTCTGATCGTGCTGGAGAACCGACGCATGAGAACCGTCACCAACCTCTTCATCCTCAATCTGGCTGTGAGTGACTTGCTAGTGGGGGTCTTTTGTATCCCCACCACTCTTGTGGACAATCTTATTACAGGTAAGCATTTCCAATGTATATCCATTTTCTCTACTATATGACCATACACGGGTTCTTTGAGTGATGCAGTAGAAATACCAATTTTGTTTCCAAAAAAAAATATTTTAGTTTAAGAGACATGTGAACATGAAGAACCTTTTAAAGATTTAAAAACCTATCACTCAGTCTTAAGTTTCTTTATGAAACCAAAGTATTTTTTTTATGGTGTCACTGAATGACCCTTTTAAAGAATCTTTATTTTTAAGAGTATATGTTTGTTAAGAGCCTATCCAACATTTCTAATCTCTGCTAAACTAAGTGTATTAATAAGGAGGGTGTCTTTCTTTTGCTGCAGTAATAGCTTACACTGTTCTAGAAAGATTTTATAATGTTGGAACATCCCTATAAAATCTGATTGTATTCAGCCATGAGACCCCTAGTCAGGTCAGATACTCATGTTGGACAAATAGTTCTGGATTCATTACAGTTAATCCTTAAGATATTAGGGTTTTACCCCAATGAGTATTTTCATTCATATTCTCGTCATGGCTCAGCATCTCCATAGATCTCAGGACCACCGCAGAGCTGGTCTGATCTGCAAGGTGAATCATTCTCAGCTCTGTAGTGACACTAACATGGGATGGTGTGTTAGTGTTGGTTGTGCTTTCCTAAGTGGATCAGACACAGGAGTCCTGCTGACATTTTAAACACTGTTCCTATAAACTGGTGACTCTATTAGAAACAACTTCCCTGTTAGTCCACCTTATAGATGCAGCAGCTCATCTGTTAGGGTATAGTTTTGTGTTATTCATCCTCTAGTTTTTCATCACTGGTTACAGGATGATGCCAACAGGACGCTGTTGGCTGGATAGTTTTGGTCGGTGGACTATTCTCAATCCAATACTTACAATAAAGGATTTAAAAACTCCAGTAGCATTGTTGTGTCTGATCCACCAGCAAAACACACACTAACACACAACCACCAGGTCACAGCAGTGCTGAGAATTATCCACCACACAAACAATGGTCCTGTGGGAAATTGTAGACCTGCAAAGTGCCCATTACATTGTCAGTGGAGCTGAAAAATATAAATATATTTTAAGCAAAATAGAGAAATTGAAAAATCCAGAGCCAAAATTCCTAATATGAACATGATAGACTGTGGTTGCAATGTCCTGGAGTACTCACATCCTGCAAATTTTACATTTTCAGAATCAAATTACAACACCCTTCACTGTATGAATATTCTCACTGTTGTTATACTTTAAAGGATACAGCAGGACTATAAATTGTTTTGTCTTATTATTCTTATACCCATGCCCTATACAAATAATTAATTTCTCGCTCAGCTGAACATCAGTAACTAAAAGTAAAAAAAGCTTAATTTACTTTATACTGGTTAAAGAAAAAATAATCCTTTGACATACTTAGAACTCCTAAATATGTGTCATGTCTACTGATGTCATAAAAATGGTAGAAAAGTAGAAAAGAGAGAGAACAATTAGTGGTAAAAAGCACCACATGACAGTTCATCTTTTGTGTCAGCTGAAAGCAGGATTTTCAAACCACTTGTCCTAAGAGACTCTATTCATCAAATCATCATGAGATCAAGCCTGGGTTGACAATGCAGATGCAGTGTTAAACAAAACGAAAAGATGAAAGAGAAAATCCATATATAAGAGCCTGAATTTTTATTTTGTTTTTCTCAAATGCAAGATTTATACAGGAAATATCATTCTCCTTCTCTATATTGATGCATTTATGAGTGAACCCTGGTAACACCGCATGTGTCTGAACTATCTGAGCCTTGTCTCTCTATCTATCCATGTTCAGAGAGGGAGATGAAACATAATGTCACTGGTCAACTGTAATTTCCTCAGCTACTGGTACATGAAGGCATCGTCCTATAGCATCGACCACTAATATACACAACCCCACCCACTAACAGTTGCACTTATCCTATAAACATGAATCAAGACAAAATCAAGACACAGAATTATTTTTAATGTCAAGTGTAAACAGTACCATTGCTAAGAACTGCTGCTCTTCTAAAGCCGCTAACTTATCTGCATTCCATTGTGAGAAGATATATCCTGCTAAACATGAGTGAGTGCATGAGCCAGTTCCATGATGTGCTTCACATCTGAAAAGGGCTCTTGTGAAAGTCTGAATAGAAGTCAAATGAATGCCTCCTGAATTGTATATCTGTATCAAATTTTATATGATGCTATTTCAGAGGCTGCAAGCCTGACTACAGCCTATTTAATTTTAAATAGATTTGTTCTTGAACTTGATCAAAAACCTGCAAACAGCAATTGGTCCCCTACAGAGCTGTGACAGCTTGATCTGCCTCTCTGATGATGACGTGTTGGGAGATAAATATATGGCGTCAGCCTGGCTGTCATACACTGCAGCCATGTGCCACAGTAATTCGCACAATTCATACTGTAAATTTTATCTTATTTATTGGTTTGCTTTCCTGTCGTGGCTGAGTCCATCTGCCAGCAGTGGATACTTGATTTAAATCATGACATAGTGAGAGAAAACAAGCTGTTGGGAAGTAAATCTGAGAAAGTAGAAAGCACAGGAGTGATTATGAGGAGCAAATCAGACGAGAGGCATGATTTTAACTGCATGTCTGACCATCTTTAAAACCTGAAAGACTGTAGGCAGTTTCACACTTCAAAACCTCATCTCTTCCGTTGCTGCCTTAACAGTGCAGATACTGGATATTTGTTCCAGACCACTCCAACTCAAACAGTGCAAGGATTATAGGAGTAGGTTGACCTCAGGTCTCTCTGAAGGAGCAGAAGGACCTGTAAACAAGTACAGTATCCATTCAATAGTTAAATCAGTTAAAATATGAAATTCATACTTGACGACTTCATTAATAATTTAGACAAATTGTGGCAGTTTTTTTCTGCTTTTTGGGTTGAGGGATGACGCTGGGGGTTGTGATTATGTGAAAGGTGGCCCACTCTAGCTGGTATATAGGCTGAACCACCACTGAGTGCACGGAGTGACTAAGGAAAGGGTAAACACATATATGATCAGAGACACAATGGAGAATGATAAACAATAAAAGAAAACTGAAAAAGTTAGCAAAGCTCACTGATTCTTTAGAAAAGATTTCTCTCTTACGCTACCTCCACATCCATCTTTCATAAAACAAAAACACATGACTGATGCACCCTTGCTTTTTAGAATTGTTATGTACTTCTTTAGGAACGTTTATTATTTTTTATTTTTTTTTTTTTTTCTGTCCCTTGCTTAGTGAAGCACACTGAGCTAAAATGTAGGCTGAATCATTTTCACAACTCTGTCCCCTAAGGGGGGACTGTTGGAGAGAACATATCTCTTTAATCAAGAAGTATACTCTTTAGTCAACTCTTTAACCTGGTTCTCTTGAGATGATTGTAGAGCTGTGTTGAGTGTAGCCCAGGACACACATTATTCAACACAAATGACTGAAGCCTTCATGTAGCTGCAGTTTCTAAGCACTTCATACTGCCCCTTTTAAAGAAGACATCCTTCAGACATGTCACCAACACTGATCTTTGAAAGCGCAGCAGTCTTTAATTAAGCTAAGCTATTTGCAGCGTAATTGATCACATTCAACATTCACAATCAACTGTCACATTCAGTATGCACAGTGGATAATGATGAAAGGGTGGGTCATGACTGTGACCAGCAGACTTGAGTTTCTGTTTGCCAAGGGAAAAAAAGCATTTCGCTCAATATAGGCTGAATTTAACTGTGGATGTATGAGTGTGTATAGTGAGTCACAGGCGGTGAATCACAGAAGCGATCACAGAAGTTGCCGCCATTATTATTAGTGGGAGACCAGGGCATGAATGTCAGAGGCTCTTTGCTTTTGAGCCAACTGCAATCCTCCTCATCAAGCGCTCAACTCCCCTTTCATAACACAGACACACACACCGACATGTACAAGTTCAGGGAGGAAAAATACTCAACAAATGATGGTGGGCTGGCTGCCTTTAACCTCCGCCATGTCACTGTACTCTGCATGACACTCTGTTTGTCCCTCACAATAAAGTAGGGTGTTTTCTTAAAACAAAATAAATAAATAAATAAATAAATATATAAATAAATAAAACCCCATCACTCTTTGATGTTTACTTTTTCAACAATTAGATATTCATTCATATGTTTTTAGAGCCATTAACCATGGTTCCAAACAGGTTTTCCATTACTGAATCTTTATAACCAGACTTTGCTTTCAGAAAGTTGTGAACTATAGCATGAATGGACATGAAAGCATGAATGAATATAGAAATATTGAATGCAGCTTCAAGTTTTCATCACTGATATTCTGTGAGGCAAAAGTGGCTGCATGCTCCTACCACTGAGTATATACAATGATACTGGATGAAGCACCATCTCTCCAGTGAACAAAGCTCAATGCCAGGTGGCTTTAAACTCCTCTAGCTGATTGTTGGAATTTAACACGGTAACCTTAAATACATTACATTTCATACTTTTCTATGTGCACACAGCTTAAATGTATTTGTCCAACCTCATTGTGCTTAATACAAAGCACGGGGTAAAAGGACAAAATGCCCCCAGGGGCTGAGTTGAGAGTAAAGAGTAGAGGCTGTTTCTGCAGCAAAGTGGAATAACTAAAAGATCATTTCCAAAAAAGTTGACTTTTTGCAAGATGTCAATACAAAATGCAATGATGTACAATTAATGTAAACCCTATTTTAAACTTAATATGGTACAAAACAACGTTTTAGGAAACATATTTGCCCACTGTGAATTTGATGCCAGCAACACATTCTAAAAATATTTGGAACGGGGCATTAACAACACTTTAAGCATTTGGGAACTGAGGAGACCGGTCGTTGTAGTTTTTAAATGTTTTGCTTGTTACAGCATTTTAGCTGATCAGCAGCTCTGTGTCAGCATTATAGTGTTTTTCATTTCATAATGCAACAGATGTTTTCAGTGGGTGACACGTCGGGCTAGTATAGCTTATGGACTCTTTCACTAAGGAATCATGCTGCTGTAATCTAGGCAGAAGGTTTCATACTTGCCATACTGAAATAAACCATTCCTCCCCTGAAAATGACACTGTCTGCAGCATCCATGATTTCCAAAAAGAATTTCAAATTTAGATTTGTCAGACCACAGGATAATTTACACTTCATCTTAAATGAACCCAGAGAAGGTGGCAGCATTCTGGATCCTGTTGATATATGGATTCTTATTTGCATTTGTGATTTTTAACTTTTTGCCTCTCGTTTAATTTGCTCCTCATAATCACTCCTGTGCTTTCTACTTTCTCAGATTTATTTCCCAACAGGTTGTTTTCTGTGTTTGTAGATGCAACAATGAACACAGTAATTTTGGGGGGTTTTTCCGAGCTCATGCATAGGAATGTGTCATCTGAGGGCCTTAAGACCACATCGGTTACTTAAGACCACATAATATGGGTTTTGGGCCATGTCCTTTAGATATAGGAATTCCTCTGGATTCTCTGAAACTTTTAATGGCATTATGTGCTACAGCTTCATGCACATTCCAAAGCCACCCTGAACTCCCCAAAAATTATATCTGAGTTCCCTATTTCAGCCTTCATGGGTGTGGCCCATACTAGCAAAATATCGGGTTTACGTAAATTATTTGCACATCATTGTATCCTGCCTTTTTGAAAATAGGGTTGTATTAGTACTGTCCAGAAACTTTGACCATAAAGTGTACAATTAAATTCAAGGACAAATAAATGCACAGAAGGGTAGCTGGAAGATACTAGAAAACAATGTATATTAATGGACCTGAAAGCTGATCCACCAGTCTCCCAACTGCCAAATGTTTCACCAATGGTACTTCACAGTATAAAAGTTCTACTTGAATGTCAGGGTAACAGTTGTCAGCTTCAGGCTGGCTGTATGAATGAGCTCATTCGGTCAAACTTGAAAAATATCAAGTGGTCCTATCTTAAGATCACAGTCCATCCACCACAATCCCACAGGCATTCAAGACCAGGAATTCAAGATAGCTAATTGGTCTTCCTCTCTCTGGATGTGTAGGATTGCTTTTCTCATCCCTCAGCATGATTGTAGCAAGCTAGCTAACGGGTGGGCGTCTGTTGGCAACCCTAACCAAACTGTGCAGAAAGATTCTCCTCCAAGCATGTTAAAGCATGCTGTCCAGTGATGTGTTAGAGGTGACTGGCCATACATGTTTTGGAACAAGCATTCTACCTTCACCCACCCAGCTTGGTAGCATCATACAATTGAATCCTAGCTAAACGATGGAATTGGATAGAAAGTTATCATCTTTGCATTTTAAATTTCACACATATTTGTTATCTCTTTCTTTTTCATGTTTTGCTTTCATGTCTTTCTTCTCAGGATGGCCCTTCACAAATACGGTGTGTAAGATGAGTGGCCTTGTGCAGGGCATGAGTGTCTCAGCCTCTGTCTTCACTCTGGTGGCCATTGCTGTGGACAGGTTTGTTTTTATGTAACAGTGATAAAGAACATAACAATCATACCACAATGCATAAAAAGAAAAAAGTCCTTATTCATATTGCAGTCTCCAAGAACCCAAAGGCAGCTGGAGGAACATAAAAGAAATGACAAGAACAAAAAAGTGAATATACAATGAATATCAAAAGAGTGGGTGTCTTAAAATGTATAAGGAATTAGGCTATAATGAGGAGTCACGCAGCATCTCCCATTCTATGTACAGCACTTCTTTTCACACCTTCTTTGCTCCCCGTCTGTTGAGAAGGGCAGATTAAAGCAAGAAATATGTAAGTGAGAAAGACAGGAGTAAAGTGAGATGAATGTGTGAGGGCAATAAAGATATAGGGAAGTAAAGCAAGGGAACAAAGAGAATGACAAATTGAGTATACACTGGTGTATAATAGAATTGGCATACAGTACAATGCAAGTTGGTACATTACAGCAGAATATAAACTGGCATAAAGTGCAATTCTTAAAATTGATTTTCATCATCCTCTACAGCTTATTTAAATTATATCCCATTCTCCTCTGGCTAGCAATGAAATTCTTGAAATGCTGCAGTCATTTCTAAGTCTAGTCTTTCTGGCGTAAGCATATATTTTAGAATGTATGATACTGAGATTTCAAGT
Organism: Hoplias malabaricus; assembly: GCF_029633855.1. NCBI lineage: Eukaryota > Metazoa > Chordata > Actinopteri > Characiformes > Erythrinidae > Hoplias > Hoplias malabaricus. The sequence continues at coordinate 10,357,781 of NC_089820.1, read as the reverse complement.
CAAATTCTCCATAATCTTCAGACTGTTCATTTCAAAGCATCAGGGAATAAAAAGACACTTCCAGTGAATTTTGAGTTTATAATGCATTTGTAGTATTGTATGCAGTATATTAAAATGTCCTGTCACTCTCATCCCTGCAGTGACAGTAATGTTATAGTCTATTAGTGTGTGTATATTTTAATATAATCAAACTTAACATGAAAATGACCACCTTGTTTCACATTGATTGTATCATCTCTGCACTTTATATTCCCACCTTCACAAACTGTATTCAGTTTGTGGCTCTGCAGGTCAGGGTGGCAGCCATGGCCTAATTGTGAGGGGAAAAAAGGCTTGGGAATGGAAGGTCACCAGTTCAATCCCCACAACTAGCAGAAAATTGGGGGCGAGGGGTGTAAAGGGACAGTGCTGTGTCCTCCCTCACTGTCCTTGGCTGAAATGTCCTTAAGCAAAGCACTTTACCACTAACTGCTCCCCGTGCATGCGATGGCTGCCCACTGTGTGCTGTGTGCTCATTGCCAGTAGTGTGTGTGTTTGTGTGTGTGTGTGTGTCCACTGCCTCGAATGGTTGTAAATGTATAGATGTGAAATAACAAACTGTAGTTTGTGCAATGACAATTAAAGCACATTTAGCATACTGTTAAGCCTCATTTCCTCCTCAATAGTAGGAACCCCTCATATGACCACCTCGGAGCAGGTATTATTTGGGTGTTGGTACATTGTCACCACTGCAGTCATGAGTACATGGTTTTAGGGTGGTAACATGGTGTTGTGTTGACACGAGTTAATCAAACTGGGGTTTAAATCTTTAAATATTATACACATACAAATAAACTTATTTGTGCAACTTTACATCAAATCACATTTAAATAATGTTTTAATGGGAAATCATACCACATCACATAAAAATATATAACAATTATTATATTAAATGCATGATGGAACTCTATGCAAATATGCTGTCACACAGCTCTAGGGTCATGCCTCAGGTCACTGTCACTGTTGTGTTGGTGTGTTCTCCTTATGTCTGCATGGGTTGCTTCAGGGTTCTCCTGTTTCATTCCACAATCCAAAAATATGTTTGTAGGTGGATTGGCTATGTGAAATCTGTCCACTGGTGTGAATGTGTGAGTGACTAGGTGATCATGTGGTGCCTGTGTGTGTCCTGCCTTTCACTCAATGGTCCCTGGAATAATCCAGACCCACTGCAAACCTGAGTAGGATGTAACAGTTGCAGAAAAATAAATAAAATATTTGCTAGTTTTAGGTTGGAATACATCTTTTAGATAAAATATATATAAAGACAAAGCCAGCATTTACAAAATTTCAACAGAGGACAATTCATATAATGCTGTCATTCAGTCTTGAGTCCATCCATAAGGATCTTCCATAACAAATGTATTTTTCCTTTTTTTTTCTTTGTAGGTTTCGCTGCATCGTCTACCCTTTCCAGCCAAAGCTCACCTTGTTGGTTGCCAAGGTGACCATAGTGATGATCTGGGTGCTGGCACTGGTGATTATGTGTCCATCTGCAGCCACGCTTACTGTGACTCAGGTCAAGCATCACTACATGGTCCACAACCTAAACTACAACCACACATACCCTCTTTTCTCATGCTATGAGAATTGGGCTGACCCTCAGATGAGGAAAGTGTATACCACGATACTTTTCGCCCACATCTACCTGATCCCCCTCACTCTTATCACACTGATGTATGGTCGCATTGGAATCAAGCTCTACACCACCTCCGTCATTTCTGGGAATGACCAGCAGGACAGTGGTGGTCATCAAAATGCCACCCCTCAGGCTAATGGAGGGCAACAACATGAAGGCCGGCCACTCATCTCACACAAGAAGATAAAAGTGATAAAAATGCTCAGTGTGGTGGCCCTCCTTTTTACCCTTTCCTGGCTGCCCTTGTGGACCCTCATGCTTTTGACGGACTACGGTGGCCTCGATGAGGAAGAGCTGGAGCTTTTGTCTGGCTATGTGTTCCCATTTGCACACTGGCTGGCCTTCTCTAACTCCAGTGTCAACCCCATAATCTATGGCTACTACAACGAGAACTTCAAGCGAGGTTTTCAAGCCATTTGTAGAACATACTCATGTTGTTGCTGTGGAGGAAGCATTTTTTTCCTAAGACCTGGCAGGGTTGACCTGAGAATGAGTGGACAGAGGGAATCTGGAGGCAACTCCAACCCTGTGCCTTTTGGTGCAAGGAATAGGGTTTACACTGATGGTAATTTGAAGAACTGCAGGGCAAGACAGGAGCAAGAACAAAAAAGGGCTGGTGGTAGGGTCAGCAGCTCTGTTAGCATGGATGATGCAGTGTCTCTTGCGACTAATGAGCCCAAAGGGGTTGCAGGTCAAAAGGGCCTGCAGATGGAGGACCTTGGAAAGATTAGTCCCATTGGTGTGACTGTGAGTCAAGCCTGGGACCAGTAGAAAATCTGGGTTTACAGCAACCACTGACACTCTGCGGCACCAAGGAAGCCATTATGGACGGATTAAACTATCAAGGATTGGGATTGACAGACCAACTAAGGTTGTACACAGTTAGAGATTAAACTGTTCCCAAAAGCATGGAATTAACTTGCCATCTCTGAAACACCAGACTAATGTGGTTCAGAGCACATGCACAAGAACATTACATTAACAAAGATTTCTAGCTTCTGCTACATAGTCTACCCCTTCTCACTGGGACCAAAGGGGCAACTCTGTTGGGTTGGGTCACTCAAAACAAATTAATTGAAATCAAATAATTTATGTTGTACAAAGCACAAGGATGAAGCTTTGTATTATGTCTGAAAACAGCGAATTCTTGCAGTTCAGCAGACTCATTATGTGTAATGGGTACAGACCTGTTTTGACATACACAGATGGAAGAGCTCTTTATTTTCTAAGATGGCTACACTTCACAGTAAGAGGGTCTGCTGTTTAAAGGCACCGCAGAAGAAGAGTAAGTACTTTCTTGCCACTCTGTAATGGACAAAATATGTTATTTTGACAAAATTACAAAATAGCACAGATTTGTGACGTGTGTGGATGCGCATTTATTGCCAGTGTTTGTGTGTTTGTTTGAGTTTGTGGGGGCAATTTGCTCAGGGCTGACCCAAATGTTTGGATGTGGAATGTGAACAGCTTGAAAATGTGCTGTCCATTTAGGGAGTTTATGATATTTATGCTGGATATGGACTGATTTAATGGAACAAAGTATTGGGAAGAGCTTTCAAACAAATAGCACCTTTTGTGTTTCTAAGCCATTTAAATCATTCATGAATCAGTGAGTGGAAGCAAATCTGGAAAAAAAAAAGCCAATCATAGGAATGGATAATATAGGCACAGAAGAATCTTGCACAATATAGCCTTTTTCAAACAAGGGGAAGGTCTAATGAAGGACGGGCGAGCTGAAGTCCATTCACAGGTACCAGCCAAAATTGACACAGGAAATTTTTCCCCCTCTTTTAAATGAACAAAAGATTTAAAATGACTTTAGAATGTTTTAGACCCCAACCTGACCCCATTCTATCAGATCTGGAGAAATGTCACATCATTTGGAAAGTGCAGGACTTAAAAAAAAAAAAAACAGTCCAGAGTATTGTGAATCAAAATTCTGTTTTAAAGTAGCTTAGGGAAGAAAAATGATCTCTGGTCTATTGTATATTTTTATGTCAAAGAGGGGTTTTGTTTTGTTTTATTATTATTAAAGTTATGTAATAATATAATTTTGGGAGTATGACCACGCCCGAACTCCTCCTCTCAGCCCTATATATACCCCGCAAATTCACGTCATTTCTGCGTCAGACAAACCCGCTTCATTTAGTTCAGGAGACGGATCTCCACTTGACTGCTTCACTACGTCAGCTCGCTCCTCCGCGCTGGGCCATTCCTGATGATCCCCTTATTCGGAGCCATGTTCAAACATTATCAAACCCACTGAGCCTCCTGTTTTAAAACTTGCTCTCACCTCCACCCAGTCTCCACCCTTTACTCATATTCATTTATCCAACAGGGGGTCCGGCTTCATGCACAATCATAAGCCACCCTGAACTCCTCCCTAAAGACTTCTGAGTTCACCTCCCCGTTTCAGCCTCTACGGGCGTGGTCCATACTAGCAAAGAGGTAGTAATCAAAAGGAACCCTCCAACTTCAAACTACTTAACATGATAATGGATTAATTTATTCTATTTCCAGAATGCTCCAAAATACCACTGAATTAAGCGCTAAAAGGGCTAAAGCTGTTTTTAGACAAAAGAATAAAGCAGCCCAAACTCATATAAATCCATCCATGTTCTCGTCTATGTGATTCGTTTAAATCATTCAGGTTCTTCTGAGGGTGGGTCCTCAGTAAAAGGTATGGATCAGGAGAAAGCATCAAGAATGTGTCAGAGAACCAACTCTGACTTTTTCAATCAAAAAAAAGAAAATAGAAAAAATGCTGTTTATTGTATGCTTTTTTAAAATTGCATTGCCGTTTGCTGCAAGCTGTGCAGACCTGCTGCAGTATGATGTGGCCTTTTGTGCGTGTGTTTCTTGATTATACTGTTGCTGTTCCCTTGGCTTTAATTATATCTGTGACAGGAGCTTTTTTTCCCTGGCTTTTCATATGGGTGAAGGGGGACTGAGAGAATTAATATAATCAAGCCATCCCAATATCACTATTAATATTGCTACAAACATACTTTTTTTTATCAAGCAACAACATGTAATTAATATAAATAATGGCATTATCAGCCAGGCTTAACATTTCACAAAGTGTTTAATTTCCACTGGCCTCCACAGCAATTAGCACAATGGTAGAGAAAGCTGAAAGTGACAGATGTCTTGTATATGCTCTGCAGGATGCTGAATTTGTACTTTAGCCTGTTGTAATTGATGAATCACATTTAGTTCCCTAAAGAATGGGGATGTCAATTTATGGGTGTGCTTTTAGAATAACAGTGTCTCAAAATTTTTCTCTGAAAAGCCATAGAACCACTTTGTGTTCTATAACAAAACAGTCAGTAAGTGGTTTCATTTTAAAAACAACAATATTAAAATGTGGAACAGTTCATTAGCTGATTTCCTTTGGTTTTATGTATTTTATTTCATATTTTATTTTTATATTTATGCCAGAAATGTTCTTTAGAGCAAGGCCATTGAAGAAACTCAAGACCCCTCCAATGGCTTGTTTTTTAAAGAAGTAATTTTGTGAGTGTGAGAAACCATTTGGGGCACCTGAGTGATGCAATTATTTATATGCTTTCACCCTTTCACGTGCTATCTGATGGCAAGATTGTAAAAATAAATAATAATAACAATAATAATAATAAAGACACTGTATCTTGATAAGTATGAAGGCTTCCCTTAGGCTTCAAAGGCTTCACATGTCCCAAAGGAAACATACTAGTTTTTGGACTTCCATACATGTTCATAGAATAAACTATATTTATTTATTTGTTTATTTTCCTCAAAGAAACACATTTCCAAGTGGAGAATCTTTTATGAATCTTTATTTGGAAGAAAATATATCAAACTGTATTTGACAAATGTTTGGCCATTTTTCAGTCCCAAACTATAAGACTACTGTTTTACAGTCAAGGCTTTACAGGCAATTACCTATTTAAAACCCACTAAAACAAAAGTCAGGGAAAACTGCTGGCTTTAATGTGAACATGATGCTGTGACTATTTGTGAATGTGTCCTAGTGGCTAATCAGTGCTTTAGAGCTTCACTGGCTTTAATGGAGTGTCAACAGTCTGGTGAGGTGGTCTGTATATATTTTGACATTATTATCTCTTTTAACAAAGTCACTATTATATAATTACTACTAAATCAGGTTCATTTTAATCATTTGACATTAAAGTGTGAGTAATGTGATGTTTGCCATTGTTTTAAATTGTCCCTCAGGCCAGACATGATCTCATAACAAGAACAAATTGGAACAACAACCATGAGACATTTTGGGAAGGATGTGGGTGGGAACATAATGTTATTAAGGTTGGAATCAATTCTGAAATTTCTAAACCAATCTAGCACCTTGTGAATATCACTCACAGATTTCCATACCCCAGGGTTTAATTTCTTTCCCAGCCAAGCAAATTACACTATGCCATTAAAGGTCATTGGGCAAGACTCCTAACATGGAATTAGCCCACCTCTGTAAAAGAATCAAATTATAAGTTGGTCTGTTAAGTCACATAAATGCATAGCACTTTATGAGCAAGCTTGTTTTGCTTGTAGTTTGGGGTGATGTTTAGAGGATTGCTTTGCCACAGTTCAAAACCAACAGTTTCACATGTCCTCAGATTTATATTCTTTTAGAGTGAAATAGTATTTCTGTTCTGTAGACAGTGTCCTTTTCCTTATCAGAAGTTATGACTCTAAGCTCTCAATGGAATGAAATGTAGGTTTGTAAAAACTTTCATGCCCTATAGGGGGAAACAATATACCAATATTTGGATTTTTATTTGGATTTTCATACATATGTGATAACACTGTGATGAAGCTATGCAGTACAGTACATTGCTCTGACTGTATTAAGTACATTTTGAGTAGTTAGTAATGTTATGTCTTAACACTTTTGCAATTTCGTTTCTTTGCAGAATATTTTTAGCTTGCATTATAGATGCAGCATAAATGTAGCCTTATTCATAGTCTGTCTATGATGGAAATGGAAAAATGGAAAAATGCATGTAGGACAAACATATTAAATTTAGAACTTGTTATATATAACACAGGCCACAACAGTCAATGTGAAATCCTGCTTAGAACCTAAATTCTCAATATGGGCATGACACAAACTACAGAATTATGCATGACTTCTGTGTTTTTTACAATATCGTGTCTGGCCCTGCAATAGTGTCCATTTTGTATGTATGTAAGTCATCTTTATTTATTTATTACCATCATATATATTAATTTACTAACACTGTTTTTAAAAGTTGTTTTGCTTTTCTTTATATTTAATAATGTGCTCACAAATTATTTTAAAATAAATTAACAAATATAAAATAAAATTCAGCATTATTGAATGGGTGTGATTCAAACTCATTCATTTATTTATTTGTATAATTATTTAAAATAATATACATGTGAATGTAGTCTGATATCATAAGCCTAAAATTTAACATATGGCTTTCTTTTTTAAAAGAAATTTATTTAGCTTGGTGTGGGGAAGAGGATATTAAGTCAATAACATTTTAAACGCATAGTGGTTTGTGAAGTAAATCCCTTGACCTAAAAGTGATACAGTCCAACCTTGCAGATAGAAAGAACTGTAGCCATGGAGTTTGTCAAGTCCACCACAATGGTGGTGACAAACACACTGGCTCACAGCCAATGTTGTTGTAGTTTTTGGAAAGTCCTCAGTCTATAGTTAGTCAAATCTGCCAAGGTGGTAAGAAAGTCTCCAATTTACAATTAGTCAAATCTACCACTGTGAGGATAAAGTCAATGGCTCACAGTCAGTCAACTGGGGTTCTGTGGTGAGAAAGCCCCCAGCCTGCTGTTATTCAACTCCACTACAGTGTGAGAACCTGCCACTCCAGGTTTACAGGACACAATGTTATTGGAAGTAAATTTTGCCACAGTCAACTGGTCAACTTATGGCAGAACAGTCAGTTTTTGGTTTTAGTTAACTGCCACCATGGCAAGAAATGTATTAATTTGTGGCTAAATTATCTCTGTGAGAAATTCCCCTGCTAGCAGTTAATCAATTCTGCCTTTGTGGTAAGAATGTTTTCAGTTTTTGGTCAACTCTTCCACTACAAATCAGTCAAACTCTATCATGATGGAATTGTCTTCGCTGGGTATCAATTAATGACTGACAGCATCAAACAAAACCGATGTAACAGTTCAAATGCACTAGTATTCTTACATTAGACATGCACACTTTTCATATTCACATGGTATAGCAAGATTTCTCTGCCCAGTATCAGACAGAAAATTTCTTTCCAAAGTCATGTTTTTCATTGATTCATGAAAAACGTTCTTTATTTATTGTACCTTGCTCTAGATTCACCTGATGTTCATTTAATTTCAAACTACATCTTTTATTTGATTGTTACAAAATTATGTACATTCCTCACCAGCACAGATATTGCACATACTGACATAATCTTTGAAGAATATGCAGTGGATTCTTTTTGATTTTAGAGTGTGCAGAAACCAAGCCAGTGGAAATAACACTTCTAATGTCCTTGTATATCGTCATTTGATAGAAACTGTTCTTCAAGGGTCACAGAGCTTCAGACTCCACACATACAGCTCCTCAAGGGCTTTCTCCTCAGCAGATGAGGTTATTCATTGGTGAATGATTCACTCTTGCAGATGCAAAGGTTTCTTGGCAAGTGAAACCATGTCGTTTAAATGTGAGATTGTTGTAAGAATATTTTATGACTAATCATTGTATTACTAACATATAACTTTTTTTGGCTTTGTTAAGTTTTCTTGTGTTTTTTCCCTGCACAAGAAACCTAAAAGATGAATGTATAAACTATTTCTTTCTATATTCATAAACTACATAATCATACATTTGTTGATACGTGTTCATCCAGCATTATCTCTGAAATTAAATCTGCATTAACAGCTTCTACTTTACTGGGAATGTGTTATACTAGATGTTGGAGGTTAGGTTTTTATGTTGGATGAATAGATCTGGATCACAAACACCTCTCCAAATCATACCCAAGGTACTGGATTGTGAGCCATTAATCCAGAGACACATTGCTCAGCAAATCTTGTGACTTGTGCATATTTCAGTACTGGAAAAAGAGATACAATAACGTTTTCAGCAGGGATATAGAGAAATGATTGCTGTTAAAATTTACTGACCACAATGCTGCAAGAACACAAGTTGACCTAAAACTCATTGTACACAAACCAGCTTAAACACATGTAATATCATTCATTCATTCATTCATTATCTGTAACTGCTTATCCATTTCAGGTTGGGCCCAGAGCCTACCTGGAATCACTGGGCGCAAGGCGGGAATACACCCTGGATGGGGCGCCAGTCCTTCACAGGGCAACAACAGACACACATACACATTCACTCACACACTCACACCTACGGACACTTTTGAGTCGCCAATCCATCTACCAACGTGTGTTTTTGGACTGTGGGAGGAAACCGGAGCACCCGGAGGAAACCCACGCGGACATGCTGTGTGACTGCTACACGACCTGCTGCGCCACCGTGCCGCCCCATGTAATATCATGTTACATTATATTATTATATTATATTACATCATTCCAATATTAAATATATGCATATGACACACATGAAGCTGACTATATTTATGATGATTTCACTTACCAAGGAATCTATTTCGTATTTTTTATTGTACTGACTGCAGTTTAACATGGTGCAACCTTCTGTACTAATACCTGTGCTAGTAAGGAATAGATTCACTTAATGGCATTGTAATTTCATGTGAAATTTTCAGGACTCAATGGACATTGTAAGTATGCCAGTGTGCCAGTACACATGGCAGGTTTTAATTTTACTAAAAAATAAAAGGGATTGCTTGAGACCCAGCATGCTATCTCTGCGATGTTGCTTTTATTATTAAGTGGTGTTTAAATGTGAACTGTAAGATAAAGTTCAGTGGAATTTTATTGCTCTTAAATCTCCTGCTTTGTTCTGGAAAAAACAATTTGGTTCTGTGTTTCCTAAATGGGAACCAAGCTGAATGTTTTAATAGCTTTATTAGCCAAAGGTGGGTAGATCCATTTACTCAAGTACTTGAGTATACACACCAGTGGAATTTTACAAACCCCATTCCCGCAGAAGTTGGGATTTGTTCATTCTCTTGAACCTTTATTTAACTGAAACGAGTACAGCACACTCCAAAAAAAGTTGAGACAAACAATTTACCACTGTGTTGCACTACATTCATTTATTGTCTGTAATTGCTTATCCATCTTTATTCTCTAAGTTTAGCATAAAGCATTGAGCCAGGAGCCATTTTTGCTGCAAAGACTGAGCTTTCAGTGGATGCTCATTATACAAAAACTCACCTTCTCATAATCGAATGTTTTAAAACAGTGTAACTTAAATGTATTATAAACTTTTTTTCTTGCCCCAAAATTTCATTGTTTAATTGCAATTTACAAAATGCTCCAAGGATTCCAGAAACAGGGTTTGTAATTTCCTGGCTATTTCTGAAGATTTATTTCTGTTTGTATTTTAAACAGAAAATTTATCTCCTATGTACTCTGTTACATTTTAGCCATAGTTCCTGTTTTAGGTTGAAAATCATTTGGGGGATTTATTGTGTCCTGTTTTGTGATTGTTCATACCTCTGACATTGGAGATTTAACATTTCATTGTAAACCAAATTAATCAAATATAGAGGAACTAAGAGTTACACTTCCATTGTAAATGCATTTATAAGTTGTTACATGGCATGCATAACACAAGAATATTCGACTTTGTTATGTCAGTTGCCATTAACCACTGCAACATCTCTTCATAAAACCATTGTAAAAGATATAATAAGATCCAATTGAATGGGTACATAGCATTATAACTTCTTGTGTTATCAAGTGCTATGCATGTAATATAACTATTTAAGAGCAGTAGTGCCAGACAACCTAAGCCATAATGTGAGCAACACAGTGCCATATAAACAAAATATGTATAGTCTAATGAATGCAGAACTCAGAACTACTGTTATTTTGCAAATTATTATGTACTTAATCAGATTCAGTACTTATTTGAGTTGTTACAGTTTTGTTATTCTACTCTTATTTTGGGAAAGTAATATTATTTCAGTAATTATTTTACCCAAGCAATATTGCTTGTACTGAAGTATGGATGTAGAAATCTTTACCCACCTCTGACATTATAAGAGCATGAATAACTTAGTTCCTCTATTGTCCTCTACTTATGTATTTGGTCTACCTTTGTGAGAAGCTGTAAAACCTGTCCAGTGTTTGTAAACAATGCTTGTAAGCAATCTTAAATTCTTAAACTATATTTTGTACATTGTAATTTTTGTTGCTATGGGCTTGACATAATCAGATTGATAATTAAAAAAGTTTGTCTGTCCTCGCATGTTTTTTTTTTAATTTCCCTTTCAAATCATATTGGCATGTCTATTGGCATTGTCTGTGTTTGTGAATGTAAACAATGTAATCTTGTTCTAAAAGAAGCTGTCTAGCTAATTATAGCTAGCATTTACATGCTGAAACTTTGTGGTGTTCTATTAGCTAATGGCAGCAAAACTGAATAATCCCACAATCCTTACACTGTATTTGAATAAGATGTTAGCAGTATTCTAATGAAAAGATAAATCTCTATTTTATAGTTTCAGTGTGCATGTTAATATATCCAATATGTAAAATAGCTTCAAATTTCATTGTTCCATTGATATAAATAGACTTCCCATTAATCAAATTAATGAATTTGTGCATTTCACTTTACCAATATAGACATGCTTCTAATTAGACTGTATTAAAATGAAGAACTGCACATCACTGATTTAATATAACAAGACCAAATGGAGAACAAATTTGGAAGGCCGTTTGCACTTTAAACTAGTATTAAATTAGCTCTTTACCTGCCAAATACTACATTATTTTAGTTATTTGTTTGTTTGCTTTTTTTGGTACGCTTGTCCATGGGAGACATCTAAAATAAGTAGATACTACCTATTTGTTAATTGCAAGTAAAACAATATGGATGCATTTTTAGATGTGAAGCACATATTTGAACTGTTTGTAACTTACTCATTCATATGCTAAAATTTAATAAATGCTCCACAAGGGCACACTCTTGGCTGCCTCACTTCAGTGCTAATGTCGTTGTTTTTCTTGAAAAAGATGGAAGGCTTAGCATAACTGCAATATTATACCAGATGCCACTAGATGGAACAAACATGATCCTCTTTCCTGGAAATAAACTCAGAATGAAGGTTATAGCTCAGATGTTGAAAATCTAACTAACTGTACTTAGAGAAGCACAATTCAACTTAAGCTCATTTAATGTTTTGTATTTTAGCATTAGAAAAATTATTTACATTTAATATAATTTTGTGTGCTTTTAAACAATAAAATATATTGCCATCTCTTTCCATTCAGGCCTACAAAGTGGGAGAGTTATCTCAGGGTGGGCTTGGGCTTAACCCACCCAAACCCATTCTCCACACTGGTCCTGTTCTGTCATTAGTACACTGTCAGTATTTTGTACACCTGCTTCCACAGCAGCAGCAGGGCAAAGATGGCAGAGTTCCATGTTGTCATGCTGTAATTGCATACTTCAAACTCAGCCAACATAAACTCTAGGCAAGTGTTTATGTGTGATACTTTTTGTATCTTAAATTTTTGCCACCTGTTTTGTAACCAGCCTCTGATTTAATGGGCAAAGTTAAATAAGAACATGATAAAGCCAGTATTGAAAATGCAACTAATATTGCATCCCGCTGAAAAATGGTGCTAGAAAATGGAATAAGAGTTCAATAAAAGCACACCATGAATGCAGATGAGGTGCATCTTTCTCCTCCTTACAGCCCTATTTCTAAGAAAAGTTACATTTTCAGATGCTAATTTGAGCATGTTTCTGTCCATTTCCACCAATTGCAAGGTAATTTTGGACAAGGTTGCATTGACAGAAATGGTTAAAACACATTTTATCTTTCTCATCTTCTTGAAAGACACAATAGAAAATCTACTTCAGTGCCATGCATACAAAGAAGATAGCTGCCCTTGAAATGGCCACCCTCACACCAACCAAAGAAAAACAAAAGAACAGAAATGTAAACTTATAGATGTTAATACTTGCAAAATGCAGACAGGGGCTTAGGTTTCATGGTGGTAAGCAGATCACTTACCAGGAGGACACTCGTAAGCAATGTTCCACCAAAAATTGCTGAAAAATGACTGCAGCTGGTGGAATTGGAAAAAGAGGAGAGGCACCTCAACAAGGGCAATAATCATTCAGTTCAGTATTAAGTTCCTTCAAGACAAAACTGGGCATAATGCAAATATACAAAATATCTTTCTAATGCCCACCTTGTTATGTGCTAAGTTTCACTTCTGCAGCATCCCTCAGGTTCAATTCTGCTATACGTATGTATGAAGTGATATTGTCCCACATTGTGCAAATCAGTCAATCCGTCAATGTTATCACCCCTGATGGTGCCGACACTAATGTATATAAAAAGCATTCAAGATAAGAAACCTCCATTATTATATATCACTCTAATTATTATTATTATTATTATTATTATTATTCATTCATTCATTACCTGTAAGCGCTTATCCAATTCAGGGTCACGGTGGGTCCAGAGCCTACCTGGAATCATTGGGCGCAAGGCAGGAATACACCCTGGAGGGGGCGCCAGTCCTTCACAGGGCAACTCACACACACACACGGACACGGACACTTTTGAGTCGCCAATCCACCTACCAACGTGTGTTTTTGGACTGTGGGAGGAAACCAGAGCACCTGGAGGAAACCCATGTGGACACGGGGAGAACACACCAACTCCTCACAGACAGTCACCCGAAGTGGGAATCGAACCCACAACCTCCAGGTCCATGGAGCTGAGTGACTGCGACACTACCTGCTGCGCCACCATGCCGCCCCATTATTATTATTATTATTATTATTATTATTATTATTATTATTATTATTATTATTTAACAATTGTGGAATGCTGTTCTCTCTGGTCTGTTTACGTTCAGAAGCTCTGTGTCTCTTAAAGTGGATTGGTATGTTCAAGGACAATATTAACTGTGTGTACGTATTTGAGGTTTAATTGCCTGTACATATTTATGTTTGAATTACCACAGAAACTTATTTGTAACTTAAGCTGTTTAGATTTGTAGGGCTGTGTTTGCTTTCATGCAGATAGCTCTCAACCGAATTCCACCTTAAGTGATTCAAAACAGCAAATATAAGATAATATTAGACACCTATGGAGCAGGAATAGAGCAATACCCTCATCTTCATGCTTTTCAATGTTTGGAGTTCTCGCTATTGTCTAAAAAAAAAACCAGATGCCTTTTTGTGCTGTGAGCACACAGAGAACGTCATAGCAGCCATAAGCTTAGAAAACATATTAGAACGACTGTTCCGGGACATCTCCTCACCCGATACTCTAGAGTTTCTCTAGAAATTCTCCGGAGTACACGTGTGACAGGGACATTAATGTCACCTTTTGTGAGAGCTTGTGAGCATAGCATCTTGCGTCATTAGCTTTTCCACTGACAGCAATTGTAATTCATGCATGTTGGCAGAAGCAGTGCAATACTTGTGTATAAAATGGTAGGCAGCATAACATTCAATAAGACAAAGCAATGATTATGTCATTTTCTGTATGAAATAGAACAATTGCTCGGTACAGTGCCTCTGGCCATAAGTATTCCTTTAATGTCAGTATTTTAGCTAATTTTTCACACAGTGCCTATGATTAAATAACAGCTTATGTGAGTGACGTTATAAATAGCAATGGCATTCAAACGATTTCACAGCCTTATTCAGAAAAGAATAAAAGTATAGGATGGCACTAGCTTATAATGGTGTTGCTCTGAAGATATTTTTGCTTACATTTTTCTAACTAATTATATATTAGATAGATTAAGGTCACAAATACAGAAAAGTGCATGGAGAGTGGTCACAGACATATACATAAAACAAGGAATGAAAAGCAACAACAACCAGCACATTTATCATTCTCTAATTTGAATCTCATTATGTGAAACCACAACATTTCTTGATGAATAATATGCTAATTTTATAACAATTAAGAAATGAGTTTCGCACAAGAAATGGGAATGTTTTTTCTATAATTGAAGTTATGTAATAACATAATTTTGGGAGTATTACCAAGCCCAAACTCCTACTCTCAGCCCTATATATACCCCGCAATTTCACGTCATTTGTAAAGGCATGGGGAGGGGTCCGGCTTCATACACATTTGTAAGCCACCCTGAACTCATCCCCAAAGACTTCTGAGTTCACCTCCCCATTTCAGCCTCTACAGGTACTACCAAATATCAGAAAAAATGCCTATGTTACAAGGCAAAGAGCCAAGGTGTCTCTTTTGGTGTCAAGGAAAATTGTAAAATCTTGTCCAAAGAGTCAATCAGTACAGAAGATAAGACACAATTCCACAAGGAAATTGATGACCTTTACATGGATTTAGCTTTGGATTTTTTTGTATATCAATATTCAATATAACAGTACAACGTCAAGTGTGATAAGGTGTTTTTACAACAGCATGTATTATTTAAAATTAATGAACATATTATGACATTTTGTTTAATATATTTTGACTCCACACAAACATTTCTGCAACTGGACACTGCTGTTGTCAAATAACATAAACATTTTACTGCAAGTGTGTATATGGTCAAATCATGTGGCACACAGAAGTTGAGGCCTGCTTGCCTATATCACATATAGAAGAAGAGGAAAATTATTTAGTTATTTTGTGCCAATTTTCTTCTGATATGTTCAGGTTTTGTCCTGCCTTGCAACCAATGATTCTGGACCCAATGTAAACAGAATCAGTTGCAGAAAATGAATGAATACTCTAACCCTGTATATGTATTTGCTATTTTCTATAGTATATAAATGATCAATGTTACAGTAAAGTATTACACAGCAGCAGTAGTAGTTCTTTATGATTATTTATTTATTTAAAACCTGAATATGCCAAGCCTATCTGAGCCGAGTAGGTACCATGCAGTGGAAATTCTCTCTGGTTATTTACAGTCCAAAGCTAAGCTTTTCTTTTAAGGTGGAACGGTGTGTTTGAGGGGGAAAACAACTGTGGATGAAGTTTAACTTGTCTGTATGTTTATTGTTTCACTTTTATAACTTGAGTTGTTTCGTGTTGTAGCACTTTCGGTATTGAAGTTAGTTGTGTCCCGAAGTTGACATTTCCACCTTAAAGGATCTGCAAAATTAAGCCTATACTACCCACCTATGGAGCAATCATGAGCAATATTTTCATTTAATTTCATGCTTTTCAACATTTGGTGTTCTCTACATTACCTAAACATTCTCCCCTGCCATTAGCAGAGAGAGAGAGAGGGAAAGACTAGCATACCAGACTAAGCCAGTTTGTCGTTTCACTCATTTACAGACACTGGGGTTTTGTAAATACATTAGACAGGTTTCGAACACACAAACAGATTGGAGAGCTAGCAAATGGTGAAGAAACATCTTATGAATTTAATTTTCAAAAAATTGAACTTTTGCCATACTCCCAGGTTTGAACGAACTCTGGCTGATATTAATGAGCAGATTTGCATGGCTAGATGAAATGATGGAATTCATTTGTGTCCTCTCTGATTGGACGACGTTCTTGTGAACTCGGTTAGAGTTAATTTAACACCAGCCCTTTCTCAGGGTCACACATTTCTGGGTGTGAATGTGGTCTGGGCTTTATTACGTGTGAACAAGGCCAAGTGAACAGGCTGCTTTTGCACCTCAGCTGATGACCTTAACTTTTCTTTTATTATTTAACCCCAGAGACTGATTGGAGTCAGAGGCCGATTAGTACAGTGCCGTCAACTGCAAATCTACATTCACTTCTCCATTGTCCATGTCGATAAAATTAGTAACAACCATTTCGGAACAAAAATATCAAAGAGAAATGACAAAGGAGGGCAACCATGGGGCTCTTATTGTGCTAAAAATTAGTCAGTAGAAGTGTCTCATTTGGAAAAAGCCATCCGTCAGATGAAGTGTCTAAGATTCGGCTGCAGGGAATGGATTCTCAAATGTATTTGAGCAAATTAAGCTGCACTTGCTCAATTCTATTAAACTTAGGAACAGACAGAGTTTGATTTGTGTTACACAGCTAGTATTTCAGAATCTATTTTTTTAATTAAAAGCAGGATTTCAATTAAATCAGATTACACATTTCTGAATGAAACTGAGTGACAGAAAGGCAGAATATAGTAACTCAGTGGATCCAAACCCAAAAGCATTCAGCAAGCAAACAAAGGTTGCAAACTCAGAACACTAGCTGATAATATATGATGATTATTTACATAAAAACAAAAGATGAAAACAGGACAAAACTTAGAACACAACACGTTTAGAGAGATCATAGCATTGATGGGGGCATATAAAAATATCACTTTATCACTGCTTGGACACATTAATTTGGGCATCTCGAGCTCCTTCGGTGCTAAAAATAAAGGTGCTACAAAGGCTTCTTAGTGCGATGCCATAGAAGACCACTTTGGTTCCAAAAGGTACCATGATCGTTTAAGATATGTGAGTGTGATAAACCTTTTAAAGGTTTAAAATTGCATCACAAAATCTTAAGGTTCTGATTAAATGTATAAGCAAAAATGATTCTATGAAATTAAATAAATAAAAATTCTGCTGACAGCATAGACCATAAACCAAGTCAAGCCCAGCTCATGATAGTTGGCCCACGTTTGGTCCACACAACACTTACCAATGCCATAAGTGAGATGTACGTCCCAAAAGTGAGAAAGAATTGTCTCAAACGTGTCAGCCGTAAGGGATGATTCATATCACCACAGAGGAGCTGTGGAAAGTGTGTATAATATGTATTTAATGTAGAACCATATCCAGATCATATGTAGATAGTTTTAGCTGGATTCCTTTTATACTTTCATACAGATTACATACTTAGTGTTACCTCTGTAATTCCTGTCAGTTTCATTTTTATTTTAGATACTGCATTTGGCTAATGTATTCAAGTCAATTGTGTGTAGTCAATGTGTTTATCAAATATATATATTTTAATAATCAGCTGTGTATTGATTTGAATTACATGTGAAAACTCAAAATATTCATTCACATGTATTTATCTACAATCTAAGCGTCTGCAGAGCTGTGCCTCTGAGCATCTATTTTACTATGACATTTACGAGAATTTAATTCGTTTTAATCCTAATATTTTGAAGTTAGTTTTAAAGCATGCCATTTATAAGATTGTTAGTCATAAGTTAGTAACATTTGCTGTATTGTTGTATTTGACATTTTAAAAATACCTGGTGCTTAAACTGGAAATTAACTGAATTAAATGAGCCTATCCATTTCATGTTTTTGCACCTATATATAACATATACGTTTACTGCTTGGTGTTTTCCCTGCTCCTAATCACAAAATGACAATAGTTATTTAGCCATCACCAAATCATGACTCATATTAGCTTATGTGCTGCCACTCCCCAGTCTTGCCTGCATTCTTTTGAATGAGAAACGTATCTGTATGTGTATGTTGGCAATGCATTTTGTTTACGCATTTATGGCAAACATGGTTGAGATCTATGTATGATCACCTCCAAATAATGTGGTTTGAGTAATTTGATCTTACCAATCACAATGTGTCTGGGTGGTGTTGAAACCTGGTATTTCATTTTGCCATATGTAATCCTAAATGAATCCTGTCCAAAAAAACAAAAAACATGTTAATGCCAAGTGTGGAGGCTCCCTGACCTCCACAATTTAGCACATACCTATGTCAACACTTAGTCAGCTTAGTGTGAGGCTGGCAATGAGCTTTTGTGTGTGATCAGCCTGGACAAAACTATCAAATATTCAGGGAAGTGTGTTCTCAGGATCAGGCTTGAAAACACTGCTTGAAAAAACTGCTCTAGATCATTTCCTCAAAAAGGAAATTTAGTATTATATTCATAATATAACTACACTCAATAACATCAGTAAAATGTAAAATGGCACAATGTCATTATATTACAGTGGACTTATAGTATTGTTGGTATGGCAAAGACATATTGATGATAATGTGAAAAAAAAAAAAACTTTATGGTATCCATGATATCACAATTCAACAAGATGTTATAAGAGAAACTATATGGTCTTTTTGCATCTTTGTGTGACCTTTTTTTTTATCGCCCTCATAATCCCATCCACAATTCCCACCAACCATTCCTCTATTCCCACCATTTAGGATTAGGGGTTAAAACTTGATAATTAAATAAATACCTCTAAAATGTAGCAGATATTGATATTTTACATGCCTTTCCACGCCATGTTTGTTTTCTAAATGCTGTAGGGGTTTGATTCACTGGGCTGTCATAAGAAAACATAAAAATGTATCAAACAGAGAAAGACACACACAGAGTGGCAAAAAGGGAAGGAGACATAAAGCAAAAAATCAAAATAGCCTCAAATAGCAAAAGGAAATGATTGAGAACATTTTTGCTAGTGGCAGGCTCAGGCCAATTGCTTTGGCCTTTTCCCCCACTGAAAGAGTCTCATCTCTCGCTCTTTGCTTCATCATAGAGTGCCTCGTGCTGATGACACACCCATCCCTCCAGTCCCCCCAGATTATAGAGATCTACACTGATAATCACAAAGGACTTGATGGCAGAACAGTCTTGTGCCTCACACAAATATCCCAGTTAGAGTGATTGCTCAAATCAGAGAAGCGCTGATTGATTAATGATGCTCAGAAGTCTTCTGCCATTGAGTCATTTACTCGGAATGCCTCTTGTGCCATTTGCATTTTGGGAGAGGTTGTTTATCTGTCTGTCTCTCTGTCATTCTCTTGCTCTCTCTTGCTCTCATATTTTAACCCTGGTTGGTAGCATTTTACATTTTCAAATCATGGTCACATCGTTGTGTACATTCTGTAATTGACATTAAATTAGTGGAATTACGTTTTTCCAACATTTTCTACTACAAGTTGGCAGCACAGTGGCACAACATTCACACAGCTCCTGGGTCCTAGGGTTGTGTATTTGAGTCCTGCTTCAGGTGTTCAAAAAATAATAAATAAATAAATAAATAAAATAATAAATAAATAAATAAATGCTGGTAGTAAGATTGGCTATTCAAAATTGTCCATGTGTGTGATGCCCTGCCATGGACTGGTGCCCCATCCAGGGTGTGTTCCTGCCTTGCGCTCACCTGAATCGAGGTAGGCATTGGCCACACCGCAACCCTGAACTGGATAAGTGGTTACAGACAATGACTGAATGTATTGCAAATCGATAATTTCCCATGCAAGTTCTTACATCTGTCATATTTGCTGGATTTTTAATTGGTTTTGAAGAGTAAATGCTTTCAGGAAGATTAACAGTCAAAATAATATCACACAATTTGCATGCATGTAATGGTATGACCCAACTATAATATTTTTTTTTGATAATTTTGCTAAAGTATATCGTCCCATTTCTAGAACTCATAGAATGAGTGTTGTGTGTTTGTCTGAGGGCATCAACTTAACTGTATCAAGGATTAACTGTTTTGATGTTTAAGGTCATGCTACTGCTAAGGGCTGTGATGCTGCTGAGAACCACTCTGCTGCTGGGAGTCATTCTGCTGTGTTCCTGTTGCTGACAAGGATGCATGGCTCTATTTTCTGTCTGATTCTAGTTGTAGGGTGAAATGCTATTCTGGATAGAGAGTGACAATATATTGGGGGGGCCCACTCTGAGCTCATTGAGACAGCCTGTCTGTTGTCTTTGCAAAACGTTGAGTGCAGGTGGCTCAGGGGTTATCTGAGGCAAATTCAGGATGATCTCAGTGCAGGGTAAATGTTTCAAAGTAGCCTGGCTTGGCTAGGCTAGGCTAGCAGCTGTGCTTTAAGTAAATATGTTATATTGTCCCTATGGTGCTTTTCCTGTCTGAGGGCTGATAGCTCTCATTTCACCTACACTTTCAGGTCTGTTAGCTCTTTTCTGCTGTCATTATTTTCTGCTGGCTCCCTCCTCGGTGCTTTCCTGTGCTCAGTCAAGCTGTGTCTCTTCATCTTATGCACTGTCACATTCAGGTGTTGTTTGGTTTGCTGAAATGTAGCCAGATGCACCAGCTGAGCATAAGATTGATTGTAGTCTAGTTTGAATCTACACTGCCCCTATGTTTAAATTTTCAAGCTAATAAATACAAATGCTGGCATCATAGTTTCAATGTAACCTTAACTTGTAACTTACCCTTTACAAGTAACCATTAATAGTCGCAATGTCTACAGTAGACATCTGTAAAATGGCTTGGTTTGGAGATGGAATCTTGGCTAAAATGGCAACAAGTATATGATGACCAGTTACATGCTTGTTTAGTTGAAGAACATTGATATGTATTCCATTTTTAGAAATACAGATCATAGACCGTCTAGCCACAGATTTAGATCACAACACAGGCAGGAATGGATTCTGCCAGTTTCTTCCAAATTTCCAAGTGTGTCAAACACTAAGATATTGCGAAACAGGGTCATTTTGAACCAGTGGGTGATTCAATTCAAGTGCTGAGTTACAAGAGCAACTTCAATGTCCCTGGAAAAGTACATAAACACTTATGTGCAGTTTTCAGTACAACTTGAGCAGCAATAAAAAAAAAACACCACTCAACTCTCAAGTTCTTTAATTCTGCCAGTTTTTTAGACATTGTTTAATGCATAGATAGCAAAAACCTTTGAATCTGAAGTTACCCAATTTAGCAATTAGTAATATTGGCCTTATTATGACAAACTGTGTGGTTAAATGTCCATGATGTAGGTACTCAGGAAAAATCTAGTTGTTGAAAGGATTTTGATGCAAGAATGCATTTTATTTGTTATTTTATTTTTTTAAGAATATGACAATATCTGAGCCCAGCCAACAAGTGTTTTAATATTCCTCTGTAATACACAATAAAATCAGAAATCAAATTTACAGGGTCAATTGGTTTTCTGAAGATGTGGGGACCTGTTTACCCAAATTAGGTCATTATTTTTAGTTTAAATCTGTTTATTTTTAAATTAAATGGACTTTGATATAATGATATGTGGGGCCACAATAATTTTTGGTTTTTATTCCCACTTTTCACAGATGCTCAGTCGGATTGACACTTGGGGAATTTAGAAACCAAGAAGCACCTTGAAATATTTTGTCATGCTCTATTTTCACATCCTGGTCCTGTCCTGTCTGTTTTCCCCTCTTGCACATGGTTCTGTTTATTATGGTTCATGTCTCCACCCTAGTCCCACCTTAGCTCCACCTCCTCATCAGTGTTTCCATTTGTGTCTCCTTTGTAATCCTGCCCCCTCATTATCTGTCTCAGGTGTCCTTGTGTGTATTTAAGTTACTTTGTCTCAGACTTCCTTTGTTAGACATTCAATTCACTTTGCTTTTGCTTCCCTTGTATGTCAGTCTGGTCTGCCTGTTCCTCATTCCCTTTCCCTTCAAGTCAGTCTTTGTACCTCTCTTGTCTGTTTCCTATCTCTCTAGTCTGTATGTCTTGTCTGTTCCTCTTTTCTGTTAAATGCTATTCCATAGTCTCTCTAGTATAGGTCTCTGTTTAGCTCTCTTTGTTTAGGTCTCTGTTCAGCTCTCTGTCTAGGTTTGTCTGTTTAGCTCTCCCTGTAAAGTATTTATCTGTCCAGGTCACTCTGTTCAAGTCTCTTTCTGTCTGGGTCTTCCTCTGTCAAGTTAATTGTATAATTATCCTTGTCTATTCCTCTGTGTATTAGTATCCCTGTCTAGGTCTAAGTTTCCTGTTAAGTTATCCAAGTCTGTCTATCTGTTATCTTTTGTTATAAATAAAGTCACTGTGTTATAGCGTGTTCGTCCACCTCTGTCAGTTCACTTGGTCCTGACATCTATATACTATTCCTAGTGCAGCAGGGCACTTTATCCTTTTAAAAGAAGCCACTGTTATTAAAAAAATATATATAAATACAACCAAGGGGTGTAAATGATCTGCAATAATAATTAGGTACATGTTAAGGTAACATCCACATGTATGTAAGGCTCAAGATTTCCAGAGGAACATTGCCCATAGATTTACACTGTTTCTACCAGCTTGCCTTCTTCCTATAGTACATATTTTCCCCAGGTGACAGACACACACACACAGCCAGAAAAGCTGTCCCTCAAGGGAACATATTCTGTACCTTTAATTAGGGGATATTTTTGTATCTTATTTGATTATAATTGTTCGAAATTTTGTTGATTTCATACATAATTTAATCTTCAGGATTTAAATTGTTATTTTATATCTCATTTTAAACAGTTCTATGATGAAAGTTAAGTATGTACTAATCACTGAACAATGGGGACACCCAACAAGACCTGCCATTTTGAATGTACTCTGACCTAGTTCTCTCAAATACTTGCTCTAGTATATTTTCCTGATTCAAACACATCAACTTCAAATTGTGACAGTTCACTGTGAAACATGTTTATTGTATATTAATCTGGTCAATGATAGGAACATAATGGAACCAGACAGTGCTTAAATTGTAGCTGGCACCATTGTCATGCAACACAATATGGCAATGGTGTGGAATGCATGATTGCTGGAGATGAATTTTGGTGACATTGGAGGTGAGATGGACATTCTCTTGACTAATGAGGCCAACTTCTCAGCTAAAGCTGCCACAGTCTCTGCATACATTGCAGCATCCTGTTTTGAATAAGGTGATGAAAAAACATTCCAACAGAAAAAACATCCACATTTGTTTGAGCAATAAATAAAATACACAGAATGAGATTTGATGCAGTTTTAATACTTCTTAAAACTTAAAGGGTGTCTAAATTTAATTTAAAATCCTCAGCCTTAATTTTCTCCCATTCTGCTTTGATTTTAAATGTTTCTTTCTTTTCAGTCATTGTTTTAAACAGTTAGCATGTTTGTGTCCCTGCTTCTGCCCAGTAATTAGAGGTAGGCTTCGGACCCACCTTGATCTCTACATTCAGGAAACCACAAACTGCATGAAAGTAAACATAGATGCTTAGTGCTGCATAACTAAAACACAAGTTACAAATAAGATTATGTAGTAGTTCACATCAAGAGTAAAAAGTTACAGATAATTTAAACTTTGGCCAAATACAAACAATAGTCAATGTTCCTCAAACATACCGTTCCACCTTAAAAGATGTGATGCTTCTGAACGTAAATAAACCAGAAAGAACAGCATTTCCCCCAGTCATAGCTGTTCATTTTAAGGGACATGGAGATGTGCCAGTAGTTTAGTAGTTTGTACACCACATTATAAAGTAACTGGAGTCTTTTTGAATAAAACTGAAATGTTTTTGTTTGCATCACAGTTCATCCCGCAAATGAATGAGAAGTAAATAGAGCAGGCATTTATTTAGCGAACACTCTGCAATTTTCTTGTTCATCATCAAATTTCCATCAGCATCATTTTGCCTGATTTAAAGCCTCTTCAAACAAATCCTCAAAACTTGTTTTGTGCAACATTTAATCAGCCAGATCATTTTCCTTTGGGAGTGAATCAATTAAGAGCCCCTGCAGTGATAATATTGGCTTATTCATGCACTCAAGGAGAGATATAAAAACAAATCAAATCAATCACCCCCAGATGAGCTACATCAAAATGTCAATCAAGAAGCTATTCTGTCCACCATCGCCCCGTGGCTGTCAAACGAGTCAAAACAAAGAGTACAATTTATATACCTACTGCTAAAACAGACATTCCAATATCTCCAAAGAAAAAAAATTATGTGAATACATATATAGTATCCTTCAAAAGTTTGGACACATCATCTCATTAGTCATTGGTGGAACAGGGCTATTCACTATATTCTGATTTGTTTAGAAGGTTTTTTTTTGTTTACTACATATATAATTATGTGCTTCTTCATAGTTTTAAAGTCTTCCATATTCATTTACAATGAAGAAAGTAAGAACAAACAAGCAAAAAAAGTAGGTTTTGGACCCATGTGGATGTTTGAAGTTTGAAGAAACAAGGCATATTGAAAATTAAACAATTTATTCGTTTGACAAACAGGAGCCTCAGTAGCGTGTGGAAAAACCAGCACACAACAGCCTGGCACCTCCTCCTCATGCTGGTCACCAGCCTGGTCACACACTGCTGTGGAATGGAATCCCATTCTCCAACCAGCATTTGTCGCAAGTCAGCCAACGTGGTTGTGTTGGTCACTCTGGCACAAACAGCACGCCCAAGCTAATCCCACAAGTGTTCAATGGGGTTGAGGTCAGGACTGCTGTCAGGCCATTCCATCCTCTCCACTCCAGTGGCAGATGCTGGTCTTTCAAGGAGGGGAAGCTCAATTTCGGCCTATATCATGAAACGTGTCGATTTATTTATAGGTAAATTCTACCCTCCGTTCCTGTTCAAGAAAATGATCTGTGACCCTGTCATACCAACAAGGCGTCTTTTCCAAGGACTTGACTAGTGTCCTCTCAATGGCCAGCAGAGCTAGGCTGCTTAAACGGCCTTGGCTCATGTGAAGTGTGTCCGCCTGTGAGTGCTTTGTGACGGTGGAGGCTGGTCAGAAACTGCAATAAAAGTCAGAAAGAGTGATAGACGTCAGTCTCCAAACACAAGCACCTACAAAAAACCCCACCAGAAATAGAAGCTCGATTTGTCACTAGTCGTTTTTAACAAAGAAAATGCCGCTAAGAGGATTAAGAAATTCTCCGGTTCAACTTAGAACAGAATGAAAATGTAATGCTCCCACGGATCTTTACACCAAAGGATCGCTGATTCGCTCATTTCACTGTCAATCAAAAAGGGATTCAGCCTCAGACATATCATCCAATCATCATGCAGAAGCTGAGTGTCCGGGCCAGCCGAGGCCAGCCCACTGCCCCATAGACCCCCAGAGACGCTGAGCATCCGATTGGGCGGGACAAGGCTCAGCATTTATCCAATGATTCGTCTCGTATCGCTGCTTTGCTATTGAACTCTGTGGATGCTGTTTAAAGCACTGTGAAGCTGCGGGAATGATTGAGAGGGAAGCTGTGTCTTTACCAGTGATAAGAAGCTGATTCTGAACAAAAGTTGAGCGCGTTGTAGTGCATATTTATTCAATGACATGTACACACAACAGTATATATTTGATCACTTATTTTTTGACATTTTAAGGGAAACTGAGCTTCCCTTGCAGTCTTAGAGAAATTGCCTCTGCTCCACTCCCAAATTCTGGAGGTAGTCTCTGATAAACCCCACTCTGTGAAGCATTGTCATCTTGGAGGATAGAGTTTGTCTCCAATGATTATAAGCATCATTGTTTCAGTGAGGGAGATACTGCTCCACACCATCACACCATGTAAACTGTTTGGCATTGGCAGAGAAGATTTGGCAAATATTTCTGGGAGCAACCCACATACTCAGCTCTACTGTTCATCCCACAAATGCATGTTCCTTACAAATGTGGCACCATTTAAAAGGGAAATTAACAGGTTTTCCAACGGTATACGATTTATTGCCAAGAAGCACTGTTACAACAAATAAATAATCTACCAAACAAACATTTCCTTATTTTTTGTGCTATGTTTATATATTGGGCATAAAAGACAATGTTGTTGTTCCCATAATGATAAGAAGAAAGTATGAGATTATACTGTTTATCAAAGCAAGGGCATTGATTTAGCATTAGTATTGATTCAGTGTTGTGTGTGTGTGTTTTTTTTTATTTTTTATATATAAACCCTCCTCTATTCTAGGCTTTAACCAGAACTTGGCAATTATAGAATTTCAATAAGTGACATGTCCAGTCCTTTGGGCAGTGAATTGATTTTTTGCTGCATTTCCAGTAAATGTACTAGTTGAAGCCTCAGAAGCAAGTTTCGAGAAGAAGGCTGAGAGTTTGAGTTTGTATAATGATCATATTTTTTAACCTTTCCATTTTGCTATTTGACTGGGTAATGTTCAGCTCCTAATAAATGAAACATGATGACTTGTGCTGCCGGGCTGGAAAACATGAAGTGATCTTTCATGAAGCAAACTATCTATGAAAACCATGTTTAATAAATTCTTTAAATGCATTCTTAAACCATTCATAAGGAGTATTAAACATAGCTATAAACATATATAAGTGCAAAATCACCCTTAACTCTGACCCTAACTATAACAGTAACCCTATTCCTAAATGTAACTTTAACCTTAACCCTAATTCTATGCTGATAGGTCCAAAAAAGTCAGAAACAAAAACAAATTATTATGTTAAAATAAGTTTCTCTTAAAACAGTTTACAGCACTATTTGTTTAATACGTCTTGGTGTGTGTAACTGACAGGTCATGTGGTCTTAGCAAAAGAGTGCCACCAGGGACCTCCCTGACTCCTTTAAGACTGAGGTTTAGGACTTGCACTCTCAGGCTCTTGACATCTTTCTCCTATAATACAGCTTTAGTCACCCTTAATGTCTCCTCAGTACCGGAATTAACTTCATAAGTAACACCACCCAAGCATGAGGGGTGGGTTCTAGGGGGAAGATCAATTTTTAGCCACAGAAAACTTCTATTGACCCTCAATTACATTTTGCATTTGTTCGTTTATCTGTTAGAACATGAGGTAAAAGAGATTTGTTCTGAATGTGAGCTCACTTCATTCATTCATTGTTTGTAACCAGTTCAGAGTCACGGTGGGTCTGGAGCTTGACATAAGGTCTTCATAAATGCATAAATAGTTATTGTATTATAAATGCTGCAGTGCTTGCGGTAAGGTCTCTGGTGATTGTGGGCAAAGATTTATTGACGTGAAGTCATATGAGAAGCTCTATGCATTGTGTGCATTCCTGTTCCTTATAATGCTGACCACCATTGCACCCTTGATGTCTGTGTGTATTTCAGGTTAATTTCCACCCACATGCCTGCAACTGTTGTTTCTACATACATGGATTTCAAGGGCTGCAAAAGATCATTATATTTCTATTGCAGATGCTTTAAGCCTCAACATAACTCTAGCTGCTTTGAGCAAAACGGAACAAATTCTTATTCATATTAACAATTTTCTTACTAATTATTTTTTACTACTATATATGGTTGGGGTGGCACAGTGGCAGTGCAGCTCAGGTTTGGCTCCAAGCTCCACCTCCTGAAGCTGCCAGTAATGAGGTCAGAACAGTCCAACTTCTGAGTGCTTGTGCCAAAGTAACATAATACCATTCAACAAAAAGACACTTAGAGGTTTTCAGTGGTGGGCAACAGTTTAGTAGAAGATGTTTTCCTGTTTTGAAATGACTTTTCAATGAGTTTGGTGAGGAGGAACTCCAGGTGTCCTGCACACAGCCTTGATCATAGGCCCACTGAGCACCATGAGAACAAACTGAAAAGCTCCCTTCAAGTCAGGCTTCTTTCCCAACAACAATGACTGACCTCGCATATTCCCATAGTGACACAGAAAAATCTTGTGGTAAGTCTTCCCAGAAGAGCAAAAGAGTGGAAGCTGTTATCCATGGCCAGGTTGGTTTCCTCTAGCTTCCTCCCGTGGTCCAAAATCACACTGGTAGGGAACTAGCTACTGAAATCTGTCCCTAGGTGTGGGTGAATGTGTGAGTGTGTGTTGCCCTGTGAAGGAATGGCACCCCCTCAAGGGTGTGTTCTTGCCTTGTGCCCAGGTAGGCTCAGGCCCACTGCGACTCTGAACTGGTTAAGCGGTTACAGACAATGAATGAATGAATGATTAAATTAATGTTATACATTATTTGCTGTCCTGTGTATTTTTTCTTTTTTTCCTGAGGGTGCCATACAGGGTACAGATTTTCTAGTTTCAGTGTCGGGGGTATAAAGTAATGCACAGTGCACCATTATGAGGGCACACATAAGCTCTGTTTAAAAAAATATGATGTGGGTAAATGGGTCAGGGATCCATATTTTTATTTCTCCAGTTTTAATGCATAAATGAGCACCAAAAGAGATGGGGGAAAAAATGATACATCATGGTTATTATTTGAGTCATGTTTTAGTAATGAGTACCCAATATGGCCGATACTATACACAGTAACCTAACCTGCAACCATCTTACTGTAACTCTGAAGTGCCTACATTTATTTGTAATACTGAAATGTTTGAGCCGTGAGGATTCTTGTCTGTTGTTTTCAGGAACATGGATTTTGTCTGTGGCTGATTGCTTTTAGTCTGCAGAGAGTAAAGCCTCATTGTACTGAACCTGGCATGAAGTCAGGTTTAGAATATTTTGTTTCTTGATTAAACAAACTGAGGTCCTACAGAGGAGCGGAAAGCAGTGGCAGGTGGAAGACACAGATGTACAAGCTTTTAAGAGCAGGGTTTCCCAACACTAAAATTAAATAAATCAACATTAAATAACTGAGCATTACAGAGCTGGCACAACCACAAGTTCCTTTTATGTTTTTCTTAATGTTTTATATTTTGACTTAGTTGGTAAGTAATTTAGAAAGTTATCATACAAGTCTAAATGGTTGTGGAATTCTTTCTTTTTTTATTTTTTTTATTTTGTCCCTTTATGTTGCAGTAACTGTTTACTAAGCTGTTTCAGTAGCTGAAAGTAAGAAGGGTGTCTACAAATATTTGGACATGTATTACACAGTGCAAAAGTTAAACGGTCAGACATAGGGCATCGTCCAAGATGAACAGAAAAATAAAGATGAAAATGAACTAAGAAAACTTTTAGGAAATATTCAGTATTTTGTAGAAATGCTCTAGGTTTTACCGACAGCTTCATCATCATCTCAGTCTCTAATGAATATCACTTATACTTCACCACTTGTTTGGCATATTGTAACACAGTCGAATTTCCCAGTTATAAAGTTAAATATATTTTAAATATATACGTTTTACAGGAAATTCTAGAAATTTCACTTTAATGAGTACAATATTTCATGTGCTCACACACCTTGATTTTCACTGATTTCTGTTGAGCTATGTGCAATGCAATTGATTGTTGCCTGTCAAATACGAGTTTGAGATTGGGCGGGGCTAAGAGCTGCGTTAGTATGGAATCAGATTTGTGCCAAACTTAATCCCACAAAAAATTAAACTCAAACGTAAAACTTATAACTTGCAAACAAAATATCCAGCTCTGATGTTTGTTCTCCATTACTTTTGTGCGCAAGGTCTCCGAGTTCTGCACGTGCGCTCTCCGAGTTTTGTGTGCCTGATCCCTGAGTTTTGCCTAGCGTGTGTATGAAGCGTGCCGATTTACGTTGCTGAATACTGTAGATCTGATATTTAATTAATTTCCTCTTTCATAATATTTAAACAGTTATGTTTGTTTGAACTTCATGTTAGAACATTGTGTATTTTGTCACTTCACCTCTTCCTGTTTATCAATATTAATAATAATAATAATGATTATCATTAATAATTAATTATTGTTAAGAATGATTATTTTTTAATAATTCACATTTCCGCACAAAATGCAAAAATGGCAGTAGACTTGTCGAAGTTTGATAAAACCTAATATCACACAGCTAGTTCCCTGAAGATTTGAATATGTCAACATTGTTTAGTCGCAGTACAAGTAAAGGTTAACTTCTGTGTGTTTTATTAATCTTGAAAACTAAATGAGAGCAAACAATGATGTGAGTAATCACATCACACATGTAAACACATGATGTGAGGAACGCAAAATCAATAGTTTTTTTTTTTTTTCCAGTCCCTTTAGGGGCTCCGTAATATCTACATTGATATCATCGGACTTTGCAGTTATTTCATGGCTTTAAAACAAGTGTACGCATGCGCAGTCCAAATGCACTCAAACGGGAACTGAGTTGTCACTCAAATTCATTAGCCTAGCATTAGGCTACCCTGAGAAAACCCGCCCACGCGAGAGCCAAAACTGCTCCCAAAATTCAGGGATCAGGCGCACAAAACTCAGAGCTCACGCACGAAAGTTAACGAGCACAAATGGTACAGCTGGATGTTTTGTTTTCAAATTATAAGATTTACTTTTGAGATTTTTTTGGGCGATTATTTTTGGCACATATCTGATTCCATACGTCAGCAGCGGGGAGAGAGTGCGAGAGCCCAGCGGCACAACAGCTAGCTTCGTGCCTGAAATGCGTCCAAATGTGGCTACAGACAGTGACACTTTTAAGCACATTTTATAAGGAGTGTTTCTGCAGAGCTCAGGGAGCTGTATTCGACTGCTCGAACGTTTCACTATTCCATGGGTCTCGTTTTATCTGGTTTTGCGTATCCTGCTCGCACCAGAGATCCTGAACTTTACCTAGAAAGGTCGAGAGTACTGAGCACGCGCAACATAAAGTTTGGTGCATTAAGCAAGTTTAGTGACTCAATGTTTTGAGACTCACCGCAACAAAACGACGATTCATGTCAAGGTTTTATAATATTCATATTTCTGTGTGTGTGCCTACGAAGTAACGCTGCATGTATGGCTGTTGCATGGCCTACATGCTTTGTGATTGTAAACCTGTGTTATTCAACCAACTGAGAGGTAATTCAATGCTGAGATAATTTGAAGGTGACCACTCGAAGTGCTTTGCACTGAATTTGCAACAGAAGAAAATGTGACAAAAATGCCCCCGATTGACTTTTGATTTTTCTTTTCACCCTGAAACGTATAAGCGGAAAAGATGATGATTTTCTTGTAAGAAGCAGGGTCATCAGAACATTGTTAGTGAGGTTAGGATCAGTTGTATGACCCACTTGTTGACATTTGAGAGGAAGAAATAAGGATTTTGTGTATGGCAGGGATGATAGTGTGGGACTTTTACTTTTTTTTATTTAACCACAGACATCAGTGAAGAACATGCTTAAAATATTATCACATTCTGAAGAACATCTTGTGTCTCTATATCTTTGATTTTCATTGTCTGCTATTATCCAAAAATTTAAACAATGTATAATCACATAGATATATTGAAAATCTTTGTGTGATTTTGCAAAAAAAATCACAAAGAAAGCTATTTATAGCAGTGGGGATAAAAATAAAGGCCTTTTTACAGTCCAATTTTTATGCAGGAATAAAATGCATGTCAAATTTTCAAAACAAATGCACGTGTATTAATGTTGAAATCCTTCACGGAGTCCTAAACTGAAGGCCTGCGATGCTATATGAAATTTTGAAATAGAACCTGTTCTATTTTCTGAGTTGATGGATCCATAAAATATCAGGTCAACCAATCAGAGTGACGTTGTCATGGTTACAAACCAAACAAATGAGCAGAATGGCGGTGGCTGGACAGCTCGTCTTGTTCGTAGCAGAACACAAAAGCTTAAAACATAACCAACACACTGTGAACTAAAATGTGGAGGTTAAAGAAAATATAATTCCTTTTAATTAATGAGAGGAGCAACACACAGAAACAGAGCCTCAAACTACTTCAGTAACCTTCGGAAACACTGCTGAACTCCCGTGTTGTTTTGGAGATTGGGCGGAATCAGTGCCGCATTTAGTTACGTTTACAGTACAATGAAAATCTCATCATTGTTCCTACTCAATAAATCCATTTATCCTTCCTTTTCCGGCATCTTCAGGATTCTTTCGGAGCGCTGAGAGAAGGTGAATAAAGAGACACACATGTAATTTAAATCACTTGGTTGAGCTGACGTGAGCTGAATACAGTACAACATAGACGCCAAAAAACTACAGGCCAAGAGAGCTCAAAGAAGCAAACCAAAACAAGACACATGCAAAGAGTGGTTTTAAGAGAGCAATTTACAGCAACTTGTGCTGAAGGAACAAGTTCGAAAACAAGCGAAATAAGACGGTTCTACACCATTTAGAAGCACAGCTGGTGCTAACAGGCACTTGTTGTTTAGCACAGCACAGGACATTTTTCAGCGAACTGAAGCACAACACACACATATTTAGAGGATAAAGCCATATACCTGTGAGTAGGGCTGCAACAACTAATCGATTAAATCAATTAAAATCGATTGTTAAAATAGTTGGCAACTAATTTAATAATCGATTAGTTGGGTCTAAGCTATTATACACATAGGTACAGTTGCTACACGTGACGAACTCTGGAAGAAGGGTTTTTAAAATGGCGGAGGCGGTCACAGCAGAGGATAATGTTAGCACAAGCAGAGAGGAAAATGTACAACCCAAGTCATCAAAAGTATGGGAGCACTTTACATTAATGCCTTCAAGGAACAGCGTTAGGTGCAAAATGTGCACAGCTGATCTCGCATGGCACAGCAGCACACCATCACTGCATGAGCATCTGAAAAGGAAGCCTGTTGGAGCTATGTGTGAAAGAGATTAAGTATAGTAAGTTAATTCTAATTTTTCTCTCACTAAAATGTTACTAGAGACTGCTAGAGTGGTTAAACAACATCTTGTTTTTCTTAGTACATTGATATTACACTCGCGTTTAGCGAACAAGCTTTAGCATCCCCCCGAGTTTTCTCTTCCACCTTAAATGTGTCAATGCTCGACCAGCAGTTCCAAAACAAGCCGTAGTTTTAGTCAAGCTAACGTTTGCGATGTTAGTTTTTCTCTCACTCAATGTCACTAGAGCCTGCTAGAATAGTTAAACGTAAATGTCTCATTTTTAGTAAATTTATATCACTCTTGTATTTAGCGAGTTTTCCGTTCCACCTTAAATGTGGCGGCAGTTACATTCAGAGTTAAAAAAAATCCAAACATTTTTTTTAAATAATATATTTAAAGCCTTTTTCAAGGTATTTTCTGACTGGCATTGCGTGTTAGTGTTTGAGTATCACAGCCAAGTGTGTATTACATTACATACACTGTGTTAAATATTGATAAATATAAAATTAATGTAATGGTTGGGTTAATTCTTCATGTAAACGCTAATTTTTAATAATGGTAGGTTGTGTGTTCCTTATAAAATTACAACATTAGTTCTCTAAAATCTTAAATATCTTAACGATATCTGATCATGTGTTAGTTGAAATTCCCTTTTATTCTCAGCACATGGCAGCATCACCCAATGTCCATTTATGTAATTTCAATTTGCCTGCATTGTTGTCTGCATTTTAGATCAGTAGTTATTAACTTAAAAAAGGTGTATGTTCATATCTACACTTTCTCTCTCACCTCAGATAAAAACAGCCCAGCATTGCTGACTATGTTTTGAAGAAGATCTGCACACTACAGCAAGCAGCTGTTCTCACTGATGGTATCCTGAATATGCTAGTAACAGACAGGAAACCAAATTTGATAAAAAATCTTCCTTTTTATCCAATTATTAATCGATTAATCGAAAAAATAATCGACAGATTAATCGATTATCAAAATAATCATTAGTTGTAACCAAACCTCAGCGCTAAACTTACAGCTGTGGTGGGCTACTTGGCTTGTGCTTTTCTCCACCCGTTTTCAGACCGTGACATCAGCAGTTATTGAACTCCCACAGCTCTCCCTCCCTGTGGCTCTCTTAAATGCACATGAACGTTTTAGTCGACTTTTAAAGACAACAGAAATTTGACACACCACACACGTCAAAAAATACCGCCCTCATTTTGAGCTACTGTCCACATTTTTAAATACAGTGTTATACCGCCCAACCCTAGGAGAGACCATATGGACATGTCTCTGTACCAATCCAGCGACTACTGAACTGTCCCTCGCAATCATTTTGGACAAAAATTACAATACAACAGTCTGTCAGTGTGTAAATTATGTGGTACAAACAGTTAAGGTCTCGTTCTGTACTCTGGGTCCCTCCTCCTGGGCCTACATCATTTCTCAGTAACCCGTGAGAGGCAGTGGCTGTAAGGAGACAAACGCTGTAAACATGGGCTGCGTGAGAGGCATCGTCCACATCTTGTCTCGTATTGATTAAGGGACAGTGCCACCAGCCACAATGGTGTTTAGGGCCACTTCAATCCAGGAATTTTGGAGATTCAATATCTGAGCTTTTCCTGGTGTGCTCACACACGTATGAAGGTCCACCCCCCACCCCCCCAAAATTACTGAAATTTTGAGAGATGGTCCTTTGAATAAAATGTATCGAGGAACCCTGTTCTACTGTATCTGGTAAATTGCTTGAAAGAGGTTCACATGTCTGTAAAATTAATCTATTGTCTAAAGTTTTAAAACTGCTATAGGTGATGGAGTGCTTTATTGTACATTAAGATATTTAAATACTTAAATCCATACTGATCATCATATGATCAGAGACTTATATATTTCTGCTAGCTATGTTGGTCACTGACAAACCATTAGTGAATACCAAATCAAGAATGATCTTGTCCATGGTTATGAGTAGGGAAATATATTAGTTGAGTGAACACAAAACAATCAAATAAAGTGAATAGATAACATCTGTGAATTCTCTGAGGAATGATGAAGTGGGTTTGGTAGTATGATACACTAACACAATTTAACAGGCTGCTGGGGAAAAAAAAGCTTTACAACCAAGCATTCAAAGGATGATGGGTCATCAATTTTAAATACGTTTAAGAGGTATGGTTGCCGAACGATTATGGCCAACCTCCTACCTTGCCCTGTGGGGCAGGACAAGTCAATATAAGCATAGCCAGGAGGAGTAGATTGGTTGAGCAAAAAGTACTCAGTTGTTTCTGTCAGACACATTATTTCAGTATTATTGTCACAGATGTGTTCGCTGGCAGTTGTTATTAAGATCTGAATGTTCAGAATAGCTGTTTTAGTAACTTGAGTGAATAATTCTGTCCTTGTATTGACATTGAGTGATCAAAGGTTGAAAAAAAATTTATTCCTCTCTGTTGATGTTTTGTCTGTGGCGGTTCACTGTCCAATAGGAGGGGATATATTTAAGAGGTCTAAAAAGTTCGGCAGATAGAGCCTTATTAAATGTTCTCGGACAGAATAGCTGAGCCAAGTAAGTTAGGATGAACACCATCTAGTTTGTAAAAACAGGGGCGCTGCCAGAAAGTTTTAAAGTTATCAATAAAAGTTACACCAAGAGAAGTGCTCCACACTTACAACCACTCATTTTAACACATGCAAATTTCTAAAACATTCAATACCCCTTCTCAGACGAGGTCGAGGCCCAGAAATCACAAGTGATTTTCCATTTCTGTCTAAGAAAAATATCATTAGTTCCAGCATGTATAAGAACAGCGGCAACTGAATGTGATTTTTGGACTTTGGGAGTCGAGGCGATTTTTGTCCAATACACGTGCCTCTGGAAGGCACTCCATATATATAGCTTTTATCATGTATTAAACATCATTTTATTCGATTACACACATTCCCCTAGCTCAAAGTTCAAACATTTAGCAAACACTGCTGTCTAAATAGGTTGGAAACACTAACAGAATTTAACATACATAAACCTTTGGCATTATGTTATTTCCTATATTTTGTTGGGATACTTTGTATGTTTATTTGTGTGAGAGAGAGAAAAGGAGAAAAATAAAGGATAGAGTGAGTGTGATGTGAAATGTGACCGATGTAAATACCCCTCAGCTCAGAAGCTGTGTGTGCGGGTTTGTCAGAGAGCGTGTGTGTGTGTGTGTGTGTGTGAGAGAGAGAGAGAGAGAGAGAGAGAAAGTGGATGTGTGGGTGCCCATATGTGTGAATTAACTTCATGATAGTACTGTGAATGTGAATTATAATCCGTAATTGGTAGGGGGAGCCCTTAAGCAAATTGATGACATTTTTGTATGACAGTGAAAACAAGCATAATTGTTACATGATTTTATCTGAATTAGTATCTGCGTATACTTTCAAAGTAAACAATAAAATTTAGTGGTGTGAAGTATAAGCTTGAAACAAGTTTTGGTAACATCTCAGCGGATTGATACGGTGGTTGTGGAAAAAAAGTGCTGTTATTGCATGACAGGGTCTTACTGTATCAAATGTATTCATGTATGAAAACAAATAACGCCCTTAAAGCCTAAAATATAAGATCAATTTGTTGTAGAGGAGAAACTGCAGGGTGTGGTAAGATATTGTTAATTTTCAGATTTAACACTATTTTCAAATCATTACACACAAAGACATTTTAAGACATATTCAGGTTTACTGGTCACTATGGACAGTAAATAAAATCTATATTTGTGTTGAACAACCGATAGATCGAAAGCCACAATAAGTCAGGGAATCAATGTGAAAGCGTTTTTACTTCACTCTCCCGGTCATTTGTTTCCTGCTAGTTGAGGGGATTTTAGTGACCTTATTATCTCAGTGTTTCTTCTCTAACCTTTAGGTCAAGCCTACCCCCCACAGGGAGTTTGTTCCTATTTTGTTACATCAGTAACCTCATCGTTTTGTAGCATTCATCCACAACAGTATTATGTAGATCAGGTGCTGTTGTTTGATTCTGAATCACAAACACCAGTCCAACTCCACATTCAAAGATACTGAAAGGACCTCTATTAGTAAAGACCTTGCGCTCAAGACAACTTTTTTAGGGGCTTAATAACCCTTCAGAGAATGCTGTGCCACGGTTCCATAGCACAATGTTCAGGGGATTAATGTCCCTTTGTTCACCCTTGCCACTGTGTGACCTTGGTGACATTGTGCAGCTGCTCTTTATTCATGCTTTTCTACGGAAGTTATAAAATGTTTTCACAATGGAAGCATCGTAGTGTAACTGAATCACTCATTTTAAGAGGTTTATCAAAATGTTTGGACATAGAGTGTAGATGAGGGGTTTTCAATCTTTTTGGACATACACCACCTTCTGTGTGGCTACTTTAAACACAGCGCAGAAATACAGTTCAAACACTCTGAACGTGCAGAAACTGCTCTTTTGATTGCATGTTATCGCAAGATTGTACGCGATACCGTAACTCCTGAGTAACGAGCCTATGTGTAAGCTTGAGACACGCCTCCTCTGCCTCTCACTGTGTCTAACTGGATTTGCTTGTTTTTAAGACTCTGATAAAACTATTTCAATCACCAAATCAGTTCATCCACATGAGTACAGGGATGTTTTCACAATAAATATAAAGATTTTCTAAAATTGCATTTAAGTTTTTCATTGTTAGAGACAGATTATCTCTTCATAAAATGCTCTAGGTCACATGGGCCTTAACGAAAGAGCTGAGATTGTTCTGAACATTTGGATATAAAACATGTGGGCAATATATTATAAGACAAGTTCTTTAAAGGTGAATTTCAGAAAATTGAGGCAATGTCCTAAGACCCCAAAGGGTTAATATAGTGGAGATTTTTTCCCCCCATTTTCTATTTCTATTGATGTAAAAAACTATACATCCCATTCAGACAACATATTTAATGTTCAGAAAATGCCCTTTTTATATGTTCTTCCCT
Source organism: Hoplias malabaricus (assembly GCF_029633855.1). Classification (NCBI taxonomy): domain Eukaryota; kingdom Metazoa; phylum Chordata; class Actinopteri; order Characiformes; family Erythrinidae; genus Hoplias; species Hoplias malabaricus. The sequence goes on along the minus strand of NC_089820.1, from coordinate 10,319,969 downwards.
GGTTTCACAATAAAATAAACATGCTTGAAAAAATTGTAGTGTCTATATCGTTTACAGAAATCTGGGTATCAAATGCCTAGATGAGTACGGTACACATACTGTTTTAATTACTAGTAACCCACAGCAAATAAAGCATTCATCAGTTCCAAATGTTACATGGCGCTTTGAAACGATCTTAAGCTACATTTTTACTATGGCACACACAACATACTCTTTGCTGTGGGTTAGTTTACAATATCCGTTTACCCGAAGACTCGCACAAAAATCCTTGAATAAAACTGTGACGTTCTTGTGGATTCCTCTACTAAAACAAGGCAGTCACTTTAACTAACATATATTCACATTTAGACATACTTTTAAATTTTGTCAGTCATTTTCAACAATCAATCAGCTACTTGGTTTTCCTTGTCAATCACATTCTATTAAGGCAGAACAACTTACAACAGGAATTGTTTATCATCCTCCACTGCAGCCACTCATCTTAACAGTTATTCTAAATGAAGGCAGTACCCGCTGTGCTGGTGGCCAGAGTCTAGTGGGTAAAAAATAAATTGCTAAAGGATACAGCAGTATTGCATTTATCTGTCAAGTGTGTGAAATTTAACATTGCGCAACCTCACGCCCCAGACTGATACTAAGACCCACAGGTTGAAAACCCCTGGTGTAGATAGTGGTGCAGAAAATAGGAAAATACATTGGAACACATTGCAATTTATATTCAATAAACTTTTTATCCAGCATCTCAAGTGTTGTTAATCATCACAGTACTTCACATAATACCTAATCCCATTCATGATCTGCGTGAATGAAGAGAGTGAATTTTCCTCTCATAATTATAATTAAGATCATTAAGTTGCTGTGGTAGTGTTCATTAAATATGATTTAAATATGATTCTCAGTGCTAAATATGACATGGTAATCAAAAAATTGTCAGGAATGCATGTGTTTTGTTGTTAGGCAAGGTACAAAACACAAGCTCTGTTCAAACAGAAGAGCCACCTGTGTGCAAGATATGTCTTTCTTCCACTGACACAACCTACTGAACCTTGGAATTTGTTGATAATTAATGCTGATAATTAGGGGATGTGTAAACAGCAAAAAATAAACAACAGGCACAACTGCAGTGCATTTGCTTCATGCCAAATTAAATTGCTTTTGGCCAAATTAAAATCTATATGCATAACTCCAGGCCTGGATATAGTCCAAAATGTTTTTAATAGCCATTGCCATTTCTTTTGCATCTAAAAAAAAAAAAGGTCCTATTTAACCCATCTAATGTACAACCCAAAGTTATGTGCATGATTCTGGAGAACGGTATTGACATTTGTTTTGAGTGTCAAATAAAACAAAAAAAAATAATTAAAATTCAATTAAAAATTGTGAGCTTCTAAACCACAGCACTGAAATGGCCTCCTCAGGTCCATAAGGTGAATGAAGATTTCTGTTGGATCATGGAAAAAACACTTGTGTTCCACACCTTTTAATAGCTCTCCAGTAGACATCAAAACTGGTCTAATGTTAATGAAGCCCTGGTGTCTCTTTCCAGTTTGCTAGGCTTTTCTTTTCTCTCTGCTCATGGCAGCGACATCTGGCGTTTTTTTTTTTTAAATAGACGAGAGAGAACTCCAAACCATGGAAAGCACGAACTGTGATGAGGATATTGTTCTACACCTGCTCCAAAGGTGGGTAATTTGGAGCTATTTTTGCTGTTTCAGATTACTTAAGGTGGAATCATCATTGAAAGTGCTATAAAACTAAACAACTCAAGTTACAAATGGGTTTCTGTGTGACAGAAGTTCTGTTACCATAGAAACAACAGTCATCTTTCCCCCCCCTAAAAACACCATTCTCTCTTAAAAAATGTGACTGTTTTGAATAATAATAAAAAAAAAAACAGGGAACTGTTTCCCCACAGTCGTAGACATTCTATTAAATAGCATAAATGCTATTAATTTTTTGCTGCAGTTCAAATAAATCTTCTGTGCATTAAGTTTTATATCAGCAAGGATACAGGTGAATTGTTTTCCTAGCAGAGCAATCTCACCCCCACTCATTTCACTGCTTATTGCGGTTCACCTTAGTGTTACAACATGTATACGAAGTGCCAATTTAATTAACACATTTTTTTTAAATGTGTTAATTAAATAATCCATTAGATTGGCATTTTATGTAACGTGCGGGAGTGTTTACTATAAATGAATATGCTTAGAGATAATGAACCTGAAACTGTGTACACTATAGAGCTTAAAATACTATACACTATACTGGTAGTAATCTTATGCATAACATATTACAAATAGCTCAGTGTATATGAATAACACCTTAAGCCCTGTAGTGATATCAACAATGTGCAAATTACTGGGCAGATAATCTTGTGGACACTGTATTGAAATGTGTGTATTTGAGACAGACATGGAACCTGTGAATGTGCTGAATCCACAAACAGGTATTTTTTTAACAATGAACGATTTGCCTGATTGGACTGATTATCTGGTTTCTGACTCAGTCTGGTCTTGACTACAGTGACTGTAGTTGTATAATAAACTTGCATTTGATTCCAAGCCTGATAATTCCAAATGTGCTGACAACACAATGTTGGTCAGACAGAAAAAAAAATCTGATTCTGACTGTTCCTCAAGGATATAAAGGTATTTGGGTTAATGCCCCTCCAACTCAGTGTGTTAAGGTCCTTAGCAAAAGTTAAATCCAGAGTTCATCTTTTTTCTTGTGTGTCACCTCCCCACCCATTTAAAAAAATATTCACACCAATCAATTGAAAGCAAAGCCTTTTTCCCCCCACAAATATCCATAGCACTGTTGTTGCAGCTCAAGTTGAGACTCTGAATTGAGTGAGCATTAGATTTTAGCTCATATAGAAACATCTATTCCTGAAGTATGTCTTGTAGACTGCTGTCTTTGCTTCATGGTGCATTTCTTTAGGCAACACTATCTGGTTTAAGTATTAAATAACATATGACTGGTCACGCTAAGCATGCAAAGAGTAGATATGTCAAGAATACTGATTGGCTGATGGAATTATTTGTGTGGTCATGACAAGGTCCCAAGGTTGGGGACGTTAACAAACTTAAAGCAGAGAAAAATAAATTGCTTTATTGATCAGGGGTAGCTGGAATAAATGGGCTAGTGAGGCTAAGAAAGAAAGGAATAAAAAAAGAAAAAAAAAAATATGCTGTTTGGAATCCACCTTGTTTTACAACTATGTATATGTTTTGGATTGTGAGGTCATAAAATGCATCAGCACATAATGTTTGAAAGAAAATAGAATTGGGATTAGATGGAGTTTAGCTCAGTCTAGCCCAATCTGTAGATTCACACTGTATTTTGTGTCAAATATGCTGTGATATTGGTCCTGATGCAATCCAATAACCACTAAAACAGATGACACAATGGTTACTTCAGGCAGGCACTAAAGTTCTCTTCTGATCACATGGACAATGAAAAGGTCAGAAGAAAACTTATGGTCAGGTCAAACAAAGATATTCAATATGGAGGTATTCAAACCCAAGAACAGTGTACTTAGTGTGAAGCATGGTTGTGGCAGCATCATGGCTGATTTGCTTGGAGTGGCACTGATGTACTGCAAAAAGTATATAGAAGAATGCATTATTTAAGCCCTGACCTCATCCCTGTGTTTGAAGTGTGCTTGAAATACAGGCCTATACCAGAAAAGCCACAAACCTGGCAGACCTCTACCAAAAATAAAAGTCAAATATGTGACTATAATCCAGCCAGAAGCTTGGTGATTATCAAATAATTTTAATCGAAAAATGTTTTAAAGACATTAAACCAAATGAACATGTGCTATATGTATAATTTTGCCACGATTCTATTCAGGGAAGTCAAAATAAGTTCATATGTATGCATGGTATTTGAGATTTTATTATTTTATTTTTTAAGTAATAAAGTTATAAAATATCCATTGTGCTATATAAATGGCTATGTGAGGCTTTTTCATTACAACTGTGCATTTTGACAATGTTCAAGAAATTATGCCTCCAAGAATTCAGCTACATTAATGTACACCACATACTGTTTGTGCTAACAATGCAGGGAGTAATTTTACACCACTGGCAGTCACTTGCCTCTGAGCATGGTGCCCTTAAGCTGATATGATACTATAGCAGGGCATCTAAATTCACTTAATATTTTCTGTGAAATTATCAAACCTGAACATCTGTTTCAATACCGAGTACATATTAAAGTAGCTGAAGTAGTGAGGGCATGCAGTGCATTCAAGTTGCAAAAGTATTAAATGTGACATTCATGACTGTAACCAAAAGACACTGTTTAAAACATTCTTTAAAATCAGATCATATTTGTAGATATGTCTGGAGTACAAAAAACAAACAAACAAAACATGCAAATACATAATTCCTGCCAGCAACTAAATTGTAAACTAATTAACCCTCAAAGGACATTTTGGTAAAAATATATTATGTGTGCAAAGATATATGTTAAAAAATAATAATAATAATAAATACTGCTTACATATATATTAAATTTCTTCCAGTACTTTGAAGAACCTCCTGATGCTGTAGCTTTAAGTGTGTTGAGCTTAAAATGTCCACCAGTTTGCACACATTTTGTGAATGATTCATTTGCATTCTTTCCAGCAGCATTGCCCCAGGCTGGTCCAGGTGATCAAATGATGTGAACTGTGTTGCAGCTAGTTCTTTACAACTATAGCATTAAAAAGGAGACAGATCACAATGTACAGCAAAATACAAAATGGTATTAATGACTAAAATTCAAGCAAAAATATGTCTACTGGGAAAATGCAACTCCAGATTAAAGATTAGATCTATCAATCTGTCTGTTCCAAAAAAATGCCACAGATGTATGATTGGTCGGAGCTATGTTTCCCAGGAACATATGATAACGTGAGGCGTCATGTTTAGACAAGAAAAGAGCCTTGTTTGATCCTTATCATGTTCTGACTGAAACATGTCACAGATATTTCATTAGGACTTTAATGTGTGGGAAAGGGGAAGAATACATTTCTTTTGAAGGATGAACAGTATTAAATTCGAAACACACCATTGCATACCATTTTGAATTTTGACCAAAATCTCCATAAGTGTCCCATCTGATTGCAAAACCTTATGCTTTAATTTAGCTTGGCAATCTGATGACATCTGGCAAATTTCAGACATGCTTTGATGCATTTTATTTTTTAGTAATTGCTTCTTTCAAGCCATTGTCAGCCAATTGTGTTCTTAATACATCATATCTTTCATCTGTGTAAGCTTGAAGCTTCCACAGCACAGCGGATGAATATTTATGCAAAGAGCATTTTCTTTTCCATTGGATAAATTCATCTACATTAAGGTTAATCAACTGTGGAAACAGATGTTCTATTGTGCATGTACAGCTTGTATAATGTTCATAGAAAAGCACTAGCAATGCATCTGGAGCAAATATACTTAGTGACTATGCTCAGTACCAACATATATACAGCACTTGGTTGTGGACCAGTGGAACTGTGTTCTTGGGAGTGAGGGAGTACCATTGTAATAATTCTGGTATGAGCTGAAGCAGTTTCTGTATCAGTATCAGGCTTCATGTTGATGTGGATGACTGATGACTGAATTTTCAAAATATATACACGAGAGATGTACAGTAACATCATCAATGTCACTAACTTCATGACACTGTCACAGCCTGTGTTAGAAAAACATAAATAAAGAGATATTATTCAGATGTAGTTTGATTATTTGATTATTCACCGTGCTTGCACCCCTTTCGCTTCCACATCCACAGAGTGAGATTTTAAGTAATGGCGGAACCTGAGGAACTCTGATGATTCACTCAGCCCGGTTACATTGTTTAACTCAAGTGGCTTTTGAGTCTTTAACAAGCTTTAAAGTAGACTAGGTTTAAAGCATTGATATTGTTAATAAATTAAACCGTCTATTTATAAACATTAATTAAATTCAACAGCTCGCTTCCTTGTGTTTCAAGTAAAAATAATTCTAATGCTTAAAGAAAATATTTTTCATTAGGAAGAATTTGTATACAGACTGTCCTTAATGTTACAAAATGCATATAACATTACCCACTAACCAAATCTGAGAAAAGACTGGCCATTTAATGAGGTTTAATGATGTTTAATTTGACTGCTGGCTAATTAATTACACAATGCAGGAAAAATGACTCACTGCAAAGACGATTTAAATTTAATTACATGAGATTAAAAGAAGCTGTAGGCTATGTTAGAAATTATTTAAAGCAGAGCTTAAAATTAGCTCCCAACTCCAAACTGAGCTGTGTTGATGTTACTCTGACTGGCCAAGTAACATCTAGTATGACAGAGGCGTTACTCTTATTAAAAACTACATAAAATCATTTTAAAAAACACATCTAATAATACTCTGCAGCAAAAACCCTTTTCTGAATCAATGTAACATAGGAGATAATGAGAGCCCATGAAAGTAGGTGGTTAATAGGTGTTTAAGTTGCCTAAGAAACCATGTGTTGAACTGATCAATAAAATGACATTAAATATATGGGCCCATCCTATTTCGATATCAGGTTCAGTATAGATGTCATTCTGTATATCGGGTATCAGACGGATATGTCCGTTCCACTTACTGATTCGTATACCAGTCCACAGCTTGAGCTGCAACATGTAAAGGCCGAAACACAAAATGCAACGAGAGATGTCATCAGTCCATATTTCGATCCACCACTTATTTTATTTGTTTTCTGTATGGCCTCCTTTTCACATGACATGCATTGCAGGTCACTGAAAACAGAGGTTTTTGAAAATGCACACTGCAAACTTAGCCCCCCCACCCCCCCATTAGCCCCTACTCATAAATCTCTGTATTTCTGGTGCATAACAAATTAACCTCTGCTAATGATGAGCTGCTTTTTAGTCACAAAATTATATAAACTATAAATTACAGATTCATATTTATATACATATTCAAATTCAGCTACAGCCACAATGTGATTGTAAGTAATGCTCATGGATACAATTATCTCCAATATTTAACACATTTCCACTGCTTTTCATTTTGTTTCCAGCTTTGTTTCTATTTTCTTGGAAGTGTCTCAATCTTCCATTTCATTTACTTCATTTTTATATGGGCTCATGTTCTCATCTTTCAAACTCATTCCTCATTTTCAATTTGGTCATTTGACTTTCAAATGCAAGTTACTGATTTTATTCTTGCTCATTATTATTGCTAGGCTGTCTTTTCATTTTGTTTCCAGTATCTGTTCCCTCATCTGAACTGTTCTTATCCTTGCTCTCAAGTTAACATATTAATAAAACTATATACACCAATCAGCCATAGTGTTATGACTGCCTCCTTGTTTCTACAAATTGTAGTTCTACAATTACAGACTATAGTTGTTCGGTTGCGCCACATACAATATTTGACCACAGTCATACTGTACTTCAATAACCAGACCACCACAAAAAAGGTATTATATGGGTGGTGTATCAGGCTGACTGCTACAATGACATGATGGTGGTGTGTTAGTATGTTGATATGAGTGGATCAGACTCTGACATCCACTCACTCTAGCAGACATCCTGTGTTGGTACACCTTGTATTTATATGTACAATTGGAGAAGATAGCTTGTCTGCTGCTGCGCAGTTTATGTTGGGGTCATCCTCTAATTATTCTCAGTCCTGCAGTGACACTAAGTAGTTTCAAACCTTGTGTCACACAAGTAAAGTTTTTCCCTTTTTCCCCAGCTTGACTCAGTAATAAAAGGTTTACTCGGCAAGGACTTATTGCTTATGTTAGTTATATGAGCAGCTACACTTGTCTTCACAAATCTGGTGTGAAATTCAGATTGCAGGAGGAATTTCCTATAGTTTTCCCACACATTATATGTGGCCATGTTCTTTAACACTTTGGGTGAGATTTTTGTCTTCTTAAATCCAACTTTAAATTAATTTGATCTCTATATTCAAAATGTACAGAACAGTCTTGTTTCTCTCTGGGATGAGGCCCAGCATTGTAAATATAAATCATTTGATCTCAAAAATGAAGAGTTAAAGCAAGATTTACTCATGCTCAGTTCCACACAAAATGTAGATAGGCACACAAATACAAATAATCTGTCTCATGTGTTTCAGTCCCTATTAATAGTCACATAAGTCCAGGTGTGAGTCATGAACGGTCTCATAATAAGATGGAATCAGAAGAGCAGACTATGATTCAGGAAATGTTTGAACCATATTTGACATGTGGGGACATTAATGGACCCCAAATGGTTATTTATTCATTCACTGGGCTTTCTCTTTTTTCTCAGCCTCAGATTCAGTAGGAAGCACTTTCTTACTCTTATACTGTTAAACTCTTACAAATTCTTGGTGCCCCATGACTTCTAATTTGGATAAGTACTAATGGTTCTAGTTGGACTAATGTGGCCCTCACAGAAGGTTACAGTAAGAAGATCAAGTTAGATTTGTTAGTTAATGTATTACTAGAATTAAAAAAATGAATGGAAATTAACATAAACAATGGAAGTTTGACATTTACACATTTGCTCAGTTAGGAATGGATCATGTATCAATTTATGTAAGAGGTTCATCCTGATCAGGGTCTCAGCAGGTCTGGAACCTACCTTGAATAATTGGACACAAGCCAGTTTGTTTGTTTGTTTTAAGTGGAGTGACGCTTCTAGTCATTAGGGTTCAGTTTTAGCGCTCCAGGAGACTCGGACTCGCATGTGTCAACACAGCAGCCTTCCCCATGATTGTGTAGCCTACAGAACTAGACTGAGAGACCATTTAAATGCCTTTGCATGTGTTTTGAGTTAATTAGCTGATTATAGTGTGGCACCAGGTGTCTTCAATATTGAGTCTTTTCATTAATTCATTCATTCATTATCTGTAACCGCTTATCCAGTTCAGGGTCGCGGTGGGTCCAGAGCCTACCTGGAATCATTGGGCGCAAGGCGGGAATACACCCTGGCAACACAGACACGCACACACATTCACTCACACCTACGGACACTTTTGAGTTGCCAATCCACCTACCAACGTGTGTTTTTGGACTGTGGGAGGAAACCCACGAGAACATGGGGAGAACACACCAACTCCTCACAGACAGTCACCTGGAGCGGGAATCGAACCCACAACCTCCAGGCCCCTGGAGCTGTGTGACTGCGCCACTACCTGCTGCACCACCGTGCCTGAACCTTTTCACAATATTCTAATTTTCTGAGATACTGAATTTGGGGTTTCAATAGTTGTCAGTTATAATCATCAAATTAAAAGAAATAAACACTTGAAATGTATCAGTCTGTGTGTAATAAATGAGTATAATATTCAAGTTTCACTTTTTTGAATGGAATTGCTGAAATAAATCAACTTTTTCATGATATTCTAATTTTATGACCAGCACCTGTATTTGGTATCTATGATGAAGAAAACCTCTGCAATTCTTCTATCTTTAAAATCTGATTTGTGCTTTGGTCCCAATGCTCCATATGGACTTTTTCTGTTGTAACTGTTTTCTGTAACTTTTTCTGTTGTAAATTTTTGCTTGAGCTGGATTGATCTGTTGTGTGAGCTGAGGTTTAGTAGTTAAGTCTTCACAGAAGCTGATGGAGAGGACTGGGTTTGGGCTAAGCTCTTGGGATTTCTGCACTTCATAATGCAGTGTACTTTGATTATAGGCTTTGATGTGTGTTCACATTGTTAGAGCACACTGCTGTGCACTACTGAATGAGCCTATTCAAGGAATAGTCTTTCACAATTGTTCCTTATGCCTATGCTGGTGGGAATTTTCACAATTAGAATAACATTCAAAAAAGTATAGTACTTTAATTGGTGTACATATGTTATGTGGGACTTCCTTGAAAATGTCTAACATACCTTTCATGCTTCCTTTTTCAGTACATTTACTCCCAGAACAAAGTTTCCTGAGATGCTGTTTTTTGTCCGGGGCAATCGTAGCGTAACACATTCTGGGGTTATTTCTTGCTGTGAGAAGTTTACAGTTTCCTGAATTTGACAGAAGCAGGTCCAAAGGCTGTTATAAGCCTTGCTCTGTGGGTGTTAACTTCTAGCAGCAGTGGGTTATCTACTCAGCCCCAATTTCTCTTCCATTTTATTTATACTGACTCCAGAGGCATCAGCTCCTGTAAACTGCTCTGTAAACTTGATTATGTAACACAGAGGCCCTGCAGCCATCAGTGAAGCCACCTTAGAGAAAATTTTGGACCCTTCTAAACACAACACTCATTTTCCATTATATGAAAACTTTACTCTGCAATAGACGGGCTCCCTATCCAGGGGGCGTTCCTGCCTTGTGCCCAATGATTCCGGGTAGGCTCTGGATCGACCATGATCCTGTGCAGGATGAATTGGTTACAGAAAATAAATAAATGAATAAATAATGTTATGATCTAAAGTCCCCACCTCCCATATCGTCATGAAAATTTGATAATGAGAGAAAGAATGAGATTTTGAATACAAGCATCCAAAATGAGTTTTCTATGGTGGGTTGCTGGGCATACACTGGTATCTGGTAAGGAACTCTGCACTTACACTCATTGAGAAGAAACAGTTGAAATTATTCATGCATCTGATACTGATCACTTCTGGATGCTTCCAACTGGAGGTATTGTTGCCACATGTCCTGGATTTTCTGGGATCGTTCTCTCTCTTTTTTAAATAAAAAAAAATATTTTTTCTTCTTCTGTCCCAGAAAATTAATCATCCTTCTTGGGATGCCTATTGTTCCGGGTTTTCGTGAAAATGCATTTTCATTCACCTTTAAATAAACATATATTCTGCTGCTGCATCAGTGTTCTCTTCCCTGCACCTACATATACATGGGCTCTGAGTAGCTGTACTGGACGAATGGTTTTACTTGATTCATTGTTATGTAGGCTGTGATCAAAAAAACATAGTGAAAACTTGCTCCCTAGACAGCTAGGGCTAGTTTCCAACCCACCCTGGAGCATGCTGGTTTTCCACTACTCAGATGTGGCAACCCTAACTGGAGGTATACCAGGCATAGCTGACACTGAGTGACATGGCCTGGGAACACTGAAGGATCCCCCAGGTGGAGTTATTGGAAGTTGCGGGGGACTGGGCATCTTTGCATGCACTGTAGCTACTGTGATTATAAAAGTGACTAGGAAATGACATGAAATGAAATGAGATGCTAATTGAATCTGGGCAATGTCATTGACACCAGTGTCTATTATTCAGTCTTTTAGGGCAGATAAGAGTATTTACTAAGATTTCCCAAGTCCTGTTCTAACTTTAACAAGAATCCAGTAAGGTCTTCAGTATCAATTTTCACATTACAATTTCACATATGTTTTATTGCCAACTTTGACTGGTAGGATGACACATTCACAATAATTAGCATAGTAATTAACATTATATATAAAGTTTAAATGACATCTACAAATCCACTGAAACTCATCCATCCCAAATGGGTGGACTGGAGAATTGTAACTCCAGAGAAAGGGCACAGAATTGGGCCTAAGCAAATTTTTGATAAGGGGCTCTCCTACCTGATCTCTGTTCACCTGAACTGAATGAATGACTAAAAACTAAATTTTACCTTTAATCTGTGAAGATTAAATTATAGCTGCAACAAAAAAAAAGTCCACATATTTTGGGGTATTTTGAAAACTGTCAAACCAACACTGTAAAAGACTGTAAACCTAGAGTTTCTGTAAAAGTGAAATACTGTAAATATATATCAACCAAAACACAGATAATTGTTTACATCTTAAATATTTTTTCAGTGTTAAATATTCCTACACAGTGTTTATATTCATATAAGTGCCAGGACTATACAATATACACAGAAATCAATTCTTCTGTTTTTCTGGGTTTATTTAGGGTCTATCATTGCTTTTGGTTTGCTTTGGGCGATTAGTATATGTATTGGGGTGTATGTTTTTGTTGATGTTGGTGTGTGACAAGATGTGTTGATCATGGGAGTGCATTGTCTTACCTGTGTTTTAGCACAGGAATGTGGCACCCACTGAATCTCATCACAAACCAAGCCCAAATACTGCCGGTTTCTGTGCTCCTCTTTTGCACTGATTTTTTTTTTTTGTGTGTGTGTTGTGTGGTCATAATGTTGACTAAACAGTATATGTGTGATCACAAAATTATACATTAAAATAGAATGGTTTAGCTGACATATGTAATAAAGAAAATCATGTAAATATGTAATTTGACCTAAATGCTTGTACAAACGTTTTGTACTAAACATCCATTCCTGATCAGAAATCTCAGTCTATAGAGTTCTCATAAGATTTAAACTAGGGCTAGACACTATGGACAAAAAGTCATATATCAATATATTTGAGCTGTATGGCGATACTATATGATATAATATATGTTGTGAAACATAATGTGAAAAAATCTGTTTTATGAACATTTTATAAACAGAACATTCAGTTTGATGTGTTACCTTAAACTTATCACTCTATCTTTTAAATGAAAATGCAATGTTTATTTTTAAATATATTAAGGACAAAGGTTTTCACTGGGTGTCTTAACGTTTCCCCATGATCGTACATTTTGTGAAAATGTATGGAAAAAAAAAAGTTAACAAAATGTCAGAAAAATATTTGTATTTATCAAAATTAAGATGGAAGTACATGATAAATGACTCCATTAACTTACAGACCTACAGTGTCTGTAATAAAGTGCTTCTAAAGAACAATATAAAGGCTTCAGTGTTTTTCTGGGAACACTGGGTTTTTCGTCTGCAGGCACGCACTTTTAATATTAAAATGTTTTAGAATGTTTAGAATGTTAGAAATGTTTTTGGAAAGGATCTGTCAAAGGGTCTGTCAAACTTAAATGTACATGTTAGGCAGTAATTCTCATGCAAAGAAATTGTGACTGGGCAATTGGTATCGTGGGTCAAGAGTCTTAATCAGTCGTTTGAAGTCCTCTTGCTCTACTGTTGAGACGGGGAGCATACCCTTTGCTATGTAGTAAACTACTGCCTTAGTAATACCACACCACTTCGTACTTTTCTTTCATTAGCAAATGAAGCTTGCAATGCTGTCTGAACTGGTTTAGGGGATCTGTACTCGGATGTGAATGCTTCAGAACAGTAGTAGCAGCACCTCAGAAGTTTCACCTTCTTTGTACAGAAGTTTGTGCTGCTTTTGTAAGTGGTGGAATAGGTTGGTAGTACTAGGGCATTTTGATACCTCTTTTTCAGGATTCCCCAGAGATTATTTATTTCTGCTCCTCATCTGACTGGTATCAAATCCAAACCATTTCCATATAACCGAACCGCTGTTCTTCTATGTACAGCTTAACTCCTCTTCATGCTCTGTGTTCATTGTTTGTGTGTGTGTGTGTGTGTGTGAGAGAGAGAGAGAGAACGCGGGTAGGGGCTGGGCTGAGAGCACAGTGAAGCAGACAAACTGAGCAGAGCACAGACTCGTAGTGAGAGAAGGCTCTGTACAAGATTATGACTTAAAAACTTAACGATATAATATACTATATAAACAATATAGCCTCACTCCATATCGTATTTATATAATGATATATTTTAATATATCAATATACTGCCTAGCTCTAATTTAAACCATAATAATATTCTTCTGATCTGTGGAGTCTGTCCTCCTCCTGCAGAACCTGTTTGCTGTAATGATCTTCCTAAGTCTGCACACACAAAACAGTCATTTCCAGACTCAGGACAATAAGCAGCTAATTTCAAGGCCTCAAAGGCTCTGAACATGACATTACAGATGGTTCATGGACCTCACCAGAAATGTTTTTTCCCAGAAAACGTAAAGCTCTTACTGCACAGAAAATCACAATCAGGGGTCTGTTCATATGTGCTCATTAGTGCCCAGTGCTGAGTCCACTCTATTTGACGATGTCATTACATATAGCCTCCTCCATAGGTGCACTTTCCATCACCCTGTCATTATCAGACCATGGTCAAATGAATGTGCTCCTCATAAGCATTTGACAGCTCAGAAATACACGAGATTTACAACCTCATCCAGATCACTGTTATTTAGAGAGGCACTCCTAGTGGTGTCTCAATGCGCAGGTGCATTTAGTCCAGCCCAAGTGAACCTGTTTCCAGATCCCTTACAACTCTAGTCAAATAACAGGGCAGGCAATATGGTCATAAATTAAACAGTGATCTATAGGGCACAGCTACATTGAAAGCACTGTAAAACCAAAGAATATTGTAATGCTTTATTTTACAGTCATTTATGCTCTTGGTATTAGTAACCATTTGAATCAGCTGCACAGATACTTATACATAAACAAAATACTTCTTTGTAGCAAAATAACCTATTTATAAGTTTTAATTTCCAAAATAATTTTGGTGGTAACTCCACACATTCAGCTTCATTTAGTATATGAAGATAAATATTTTATAAATGTTCAGTTCATTTTGCCTATATCTTCATGTACATCTCCCCTGCTTGCTTCACAAGCATTTTAGGTCTTTGGAACAGTGCGATTTCTGAAATGCTGAAATTACTTTGGCTAGTTTTGTCCTTTCATGATATGTCTTCTACCTTAATAAAACACCACATATGCATCTTAACAAGATTTAAACATTGTTTCTCACTGAAAGGTGTCTTTAAAGTCACAATACTAAAAACAATGATACATTGAGAGTTGGTTTGTGTTCTTTGGAGCCAGGACACAGATTTGACCTCAACATTGACAGGGGGTTTGGGTGGTGGGACTTGTTGTCTAAGACCATAACCATTCTACATACATTGACTAGACACTAGTGGCCATTGTATTGTATTTATTGTCCAAAGTTATTGCTAGAGACATTTACGTTTAGAGCATTTAGCAGACACTCTTATCCAGAGCAACTCACAAATGTGCTTAGCGAGGCACCAAAATGTGCATCATGGTTGCTGAAAAATACACCATGTCCACTATATTTAATGGGTGAAAATGAAGTTGTAAGAGGAAAGAGTGTTCTCTGGAGTGTAATTTTGTGATGAGCGTAATATGGTATCTGTGATACAAAATTTTGTCAACATATATCTGTACAACTGTCATTTATAAAACTGCTCAATGTCATCAAACCTTCACATGAAAAGGAGACTGATACTGTAGCGAAAACGGTACAGTTTTTTTCAGAAAAAAATGATTAGCAGATGCCTGAAGACTATTCATATAACGTTGCATGTCCTTGTATTGTGTATAAGTGATATACTGTAAGGTAAGCCCATTCATGCTCAACCACTGAGCCATTCGGAAAAGCTCACCACCAGCAAAATGTTTGGAGATGTAAATGATATATTCTTTTTTCGTCTTTACGAACGAGAATAAGTTGATGAATTTATTGATATAATTACCTTAATCTTAAAGATTAATGGCTTTTGAGGTACCTATGAAGCTGGGTGTTTTGTGCATATTTTGCTATGCTGACCTGGCTCAAATTCTCTCAGCAATGAATTCATGCTAGGAGATGAAATCATCAGTTTTTTGAAGGCTGTACCAGGCCACATACTTGAGCGATTTCATAAGCAGATGCATTCAGCTCCTTTGGGCAAAGAATCCAAGCAGCCGCCTGAGAAAATATTAATCAGCAAGCTGCAGAAAGATGGGGAGTAATTATCTCTGCCAGAGCTGAAGCCAAGCTGAGCGAGAGATTGCCCACATTCCAGTGATTGTAATGTCAAGATAAAGGTTGCCAAAGCACAGCGCCTTCTCTAATTAATCAATGTTTTTGAATTGCTTTCTCCTTGGAGATGATTTAACGTGCAGATGTGTGGTACAAGCAGAACTATTGTATAGACACTAAGATGGTACTTGTCTCATTCAACTCTCCAGGTTATACTCTCATTTCAGTGGAAACCCTGAAGAGAGTACTTCATGTGTTGGATTTAAATTGCGTTGTGTCAATAATCACTGTTAGATAAATCGCATTTCCATCATTGCTGAATCAGAATTTGTCCAATTATAAATGGTTCTTCATCTCTTAGGCAATTTAGACACTGGTCCTCGTTCTAAATTCAGTTTGGACAGATAATTTAGTATTATGACAATATAATGGAACTCAATACTGTAATCTCTTCAGTTCTGCTGTTCACTCTTCTTGGAAGCTCAGATTTAAGGTTGCACTCTTTAAGCGCTACGTCCATCCTGTCCAATGTATTGTGTGTTGCTACTGTACAGCAAAGTTCTTTTTTGCTTCTGTTTAGTTTTGCTCTGTTAGTGCAGTTCGTTATATAAAGTGTGAACCCTCCTTTACAAACTCTGGTGTGCAACAAACATGTAGATCGCCTAAGCAGGTGGGTCTATAGGTGGATAGTATTGATTTATTTTTGTTGTAGATTCAGCAGACACTAAATTCAGGAGGTAGTTAATTTCATGAAAGCAAAAACTGCAGCTAATCTGGGAACATTCTCTATGCAGTAGTTGAAATAAGGACTTCTCACTTTGGCACTGGAATTGATTAGGAGTTTCTTACCATGGTAGCAGAATTGACTGGTAACTAAAACAGGGTTTGTCACTGCAGTAGAGGGATTTTACTCGTCTGATTTTCTCAGCCCTGTAATAAGAGCTAATTGTTCCTAAGCTAAGAACCTTCTTCCTGTGAAAACAAAGCTTGAGTTGGTCTAAGACTACCACAGGCATCCGTGATTGGTAACTAGATATGATAATTATAATAATATTTCCAACATCCCCTCAGTTTTTATTCTTTTCTTATTGTTGCCTTTGAGAGTATACATGGTGAATTGAGACACTAATAAGCACAGAGGGCCTAGTGATGGGAGGAGTGAGTTAGAAATTGGAAGGTTGCTGATTAATCCCAGGACTGGTGGGGTACACCTGGTCACGTCCTACGGCAAAGTATTTAACTCCACACTGCCTCAGGCAGAACTGCTATGTAGGCAGCATGATAAGGCTCTCAGTTTGGGCATAATTAGGCAGCAAAATGACAAATTTCCCTTGTAGTTTAATAAAGGTTAGTGCTATTTAACACATTTTATTCAGTATGAGTGCAGCTGGATGATTTATAGCTGGATGAAAGTGTTTGTTTGTCCTTGACCAGACAAAAATAGTTCATAATAGCTTACAACTTTTATAACCAAGATGCCTCAAACCTTATGATTTCAGACATATTGTTAAACCAGCATGCAGCTTATGTAGTAGATATAGTTATGCACACGTTGCAGTGGCATAAGCACTTCATAGCGGAGTCAATGATAATTAATTATTATTTTATTAATAATTAATTATTTAATTCATTTTACTAAGCTCCATGTTTGGAAGCCAATATATGTAGTGTATATGTAGTGTATATATGTAGTGTATTCAATAATATGTAGTGTCTTTACCTGTCCAATTTTAGCTTGGACAAGTAGGTCATTATGTTAGATGACTTTACATATCATATAGCAGAATTAGCTAGAATTAATTATTATTAATGAATTATGCTCATTGACCTGCCGTAGGTTCTTGACTCTGAAATTGAATCTGAACTAGAAGTAATAACTCTGTACAAGAAAGGTGCACACACAAACAAATAACCAAGGATTGGTTTTATCACACAACTGGTTTATTAATTGTAATATCAAATAATGAATATTGATTATACATTCATATAATGAAATGGATTACAGCGATACATGAGGGAACAGGAAAATTAATATATGAGGGAATTTCTCTATGATAATTACCCTAAATTCTAGGAAAGGCTATTGTTTATCCCAGCAAGTATTCAGCACCAACCCTGAGCAATGAAAGAAATGAGATCATGTGACCTTACGTATCCATGGAGATGGACTGGAGATAGTTGGGAGTATGTCACTGACGCGCGGTGCTTTCTGGCATGACTTCCTGTAGAATTGCAGATGCGGGCCTTGTAGTTGCAGCCGCGGGCGTTCCTTTTCTTCCCCTTTTCAGAAACAGCGACTCCTCCCTCGGAGCTGGTGGCGTTTTGAAGTTCTCTGTGGGTATTCTCCATCATCACTGATCCGCTGCCTTGTGAGACGCGTCCATGCAGGTCTCTCCTAGGCCTCATCTCAGAAGGTCATTCTGAGGGTGCGGGGGGCCGTCTTCGTCGTTGCTGGTCCAGAAGCTTTGTCGTCCTTTTGAGGGTCAGAGGTCTAAGGTTTCCTTCATGCTCTTGGTGTGGCCTTGAATTTTTGCTAGAGTTAAACTATAGCTTTTCTTAATCTATAGTTTTCTATCTGGACCATGCTTTAGGGGCCCAAGACTGTTTAAGAAACCATGAGTCTGATGCCTGCAGAGGTGCTTGTAGAGTAATTTCAAAACCTTGGAAAAGGCTAAAAGAGAAAAAGCGAAGAGTAGAGAAGGCAGGAGAAGAAGCAGGGCAGAAGAAGCAGAAGAGAAGGAAGAAGAGCGTGTCATTTGGCGCCACTGGTTTTTAACCAGAGTTTAGAAGACCCGCCTTTAATACCGATTGGATAAGATTGGAGCCTCTCTTGCTCCTGAGTAGTGACATCACAAACAATGTATGCCCTTTGACAAGACAAAGGCTTGAAGCCCATCCTTTGTTGAATGAATCTCAGACTTCTGAATCATACTTTGCAATATAAAAGATTATATGTTAACATGTTAACACAAAGTAATATCATTAAGACAACTGTGTTTTACATAATTATTAACCAACTACACACACAGTATGTGGCTACCTTGGTTCTATCTAAATTTATATATATATATATATATATATATATATATATATATAATTAATTATAAAACAAAAATGACTTTAAACACATGTAAATAATCCCACCCATTTTGATTGTCCAAATGGAATTAATTTCAAACAGTTTTGCCCATATGTAACTTCAAATTGTTTTAATCCAATGGGAATTAAGGTTTAATTAAGGTTAAACTGATCCTCAGGAGTGTATCTCTGCATTCTGCTTTTGAGGAGAGTTCCATGATCCCCCAAGAGTGTCTCTCTAAAGGATTCTTTTCTTGACCCTGTGGGTCCTGGGGTCATAAAAGAAAGTACTTGGAGAGTGGTTACAAGCCTGCTCTGTGTTATCTGAAATTCCCATCTGGCTTCTCTGAGCTAAGAGAAGTTTTTCAGCATAATAAGGTAACTTTGGCATATTAAGTCCCCAAAAAGTATAATATCTTTTATTACAATTAATAATCTGTTCATCTCCGCTACACTTATATTCATATTCACAAATTGCTGTAACTATGGAGCCACAATTACCTAAGTTTTAATGTGATCAATGTAACATTATCATAAATCCTGTATAGTACCATATGTTCGGAGTATGTAATTTGATATAACAAGAAACACTCCCAAAATGCTGATAACAGTGTATAAAATTAACCTCTCATTCAGAAAGGCCAGGGGGAAGCTCATTTGAGAGCAATGCCAGAGATTCGGAATCTCTGAACATTGGTAGCTCTGGTAAGAATGTTTTCTATTATTACATTAGTAGAATATTTCAAATGTTTTCTAAACAATCCATAAAACTTTATAATGAATATGGACAAACCAGGTTTTCACCTGTTTTTAAATCAAAACCTTTCAAAACCAAGATACATACTGGTAATGAACTTCATTCATTCATTGTATCAGTAACCACTTATCCAATTTATGGTCACTGTAGGTCCGGAGCCTACCTGGAATCACTAGGCTCAAGGCGGGAACACATCCTGGAGGGTGTGCCAGACCTTCGCAGGGCAACACAAACTTACACCTATTGACACTTCTGAGTAGTCAATCCACCTGCAAACACAAGTTTTTGGACCCTGGGAGGAAACTGGAGCACCCACAGACATGGGGAGAATACACCAAATTTCTCAGAGCTGTGTGACAGCAACACTACCTGCTGCGCCACTAACATTTGTTTAACTCTCTTCCATTTTGTAAACATGCACTTATTTTGAAACTGATTCCTGCAACCAGAAATGTTTAGTAAGCTGTTCTAAGACCTGCAATGATTACTTGAAAAAGATGATGCTAGCATGCTTGGTTATAAAAGCATCATCCTAGAGAAAAAAAAGTCCTTTATGTAATGTCTGTCTTTTATGTAGGAATGGTGCTGTTCCACTGTATGGAACATACACTACTCGACTCTGTCATTTTGCTTTTCTAGTTGACAATTATGGTACCTGGTCTCTGGAATCAGGTACATTTTTTAGTCCCTGCAGTCCCTTCCATCTGTCCAGAGAGACCTGTCAGTCACCACAATATGCAGAAATCCAGCACAAACTAGCTGCTTGCAAATTCTCTGAAGTTACAGCAGCTTTCAGATTTGGTTTAATCTGACTCATAATGGCAGCTCGCAACTATAACCCAAGGGGTTTTAAAGAGGGTCCAACTCTCCTTAGGTCAGTGGCCAAGCTGAACAAACTACAAGGACAACTGTTCTGTGAGAACTGGGATGCAGAGCCGTGTTTAGTCCAAAAAACAAAAACACCCTACTGGCATTGTTGTCAATTTCAAACCCTGTGGCCCATTTCACGTTGGGAGCTGTGCTAGTGGAAAAGTGACCAGCTAAAAGCAAGTCGAGTCGATCCCATGCAATGGAAATGCACCATAAGACTCGGTCAAGGCTCACCACTTTGCTAAAAATAAATAAAAGCAAAATGATTGCAGGGATTTTGTGTATCTCACGCTCCATCATGCATCATAACAAAATATTTGAGGATTCCAGAGATATATCAGTTTGTAAAAGAAAAGGCTGGAAATCTCTACTGAATGTCTGTGACATTTAATTCCAAAGACATCAAAACATTAAAAGCTAGCACATTTCTTAAATTTAACCGCAAGGATCCAGGATATTTTTTTTGTCTGCATCACAAATCTACAACAGACAAAGAGCAGATATAAAAGATCCACATAAAAAGAACCAAAGGAGACTGAATGAGTGCATACACAAGCAGGGCTTGAGCATAAACCAGTAACTTTCTTTTACAGTATATAAGTGACATGTACCATTGCAAAAGACACCTCAAAACAGTGGGTTTGTAGTCATATTACAGTATCATGATAAATAATGGTCACTGCAGTTAGATCCCACCCTCTATTTTGTATGATGGCATCTAGGGATATCAAGGGATGGGTATAACAAGGAGGATGCAGTGTGAAAGTGAGGGAAACATACAATATAGTGCTCGTTTCATCTTTTATCTGAAGCAAAAAATCCAGGGTAAAATAAAGCAGTGTGATGTGGTGTAAAATATACAACATGTAAATGCAAATGTAGTTATAGAAGTAAAGTGTAAAGTAGAAGACAATAAACAACCCAAAATGCTAAAACCAACCAACCACTACTGGGTGGACTGTGGAAGGTGCCAAAGAAAAGAAATAAACAAAAAAACAACTAACCTAACAAATAAAACTAACCTTCACCAAAAATACATATGTGGCACCCACCCCTTACTTAGTGTATATATACAGGTTTGATCCTAACATGGAATTGTACAGGCGCCTGTACTTGCCTGTCCACACCAGCAGTGGAGGTAGAGATTTTTAACAAAGCAATCAACAGTTTTCAAAATGGCTATATTGAAGCTAGGCTAAAGCTAAGCTGGTAACAGCATAACTAGGCCTCAAGCACTAGCTAGAGAATGTAATGAAATAACTTTAACAGTAACAATAACTAAAAGTGAAGCTAGCAGCAGAGATCAAATAAAATTGCAGCAACCTCTGTAAACCTAAGCTAGCAACAACAACCTCAAACCATAACCAACAACTAACTCTCACAAAAGCAGAATTCTCCCTTTGCTTGTTCCCCCTCCTTGTGTTCCACGTGGTGGACATTATATTCAAGAAGTCCCACCACTCCCCCATTGGCTGAACAGACAACAAGCTAGAGAGAGAGAGAGAGAGAAAAAAACAGTGCCTCTCTAGCACGTAACACTGCTATGTGCAAATATGCATTGGTTTGTTGTACACTGTGTGTCCAGTGCAGTTCATGTGCCTGACAGTTCTGGAGAAAAAGCTGTTTGTCCGCTTGAGTGTGCTGGTTTTGATGCCAGTGAAACCTACTCGCAAGAGAAATTGCTGAAAGAGTTTATATGTAGAGTAAGATGGGTCAGTTTTAACCTTGTAACAGCTGACTTGTAACAGCTTAGTGTATACCACTTGTAATGCTCGGTGCCCTTTCCAGGGTGTGTCCCAATGAATGAAAACCTATTAAGAATGCTAATTTTGCCTTCGAATTTTAGTGTGATATGAATGTGTAATAATTTCTAATAAGAAATTTGACTTTCTGAGATTTGATTTTAATACCCAGACTTTAGCTGGTTTTCAAAGACATCTCCAAGCCACACAAGCCAAGATTGGAATCTGAGATAAGCTTTTCAGCTAGAACTGGCCCCAAATTGGTGCCTGAAGGTCTGTCAGAGAGTCATAAAACTGACACTACAGGCCCAGTTTACGATACAGGATCTTGGAGGATCATGCAACTCTTCTCAAATACAGAATACAGAGAGACACACAGACTCAACCTTGATTGAAACTGTCTTCTAACTAATGTAGAACCAAGGTAGCCACATATTATGTGTGTTATTTGGTTAAGAATTATGTAAAACATGTCTGTCTGAAGGATATTACTTTGTGTTGACATATAATGTCACGCCCTCGTCCTGTCATGCCTGTTTTCCCCGCCATGTGCTCTCTCTGCACATGGCTCTGTCTGTTGTTGTCCTTGTCTCCGCCCATGTCCCGCCTTTGTTCCGCCTCCTTGTCTGCTGTCCTCGTTATCTGTCTCAGGTGTGTCTCGTTTGTATGTAGTATTTAAGTTCCTGTGTGTTACTTCCTGTTATTGGTCATTTGTTTTTTTTTGCTCTTTCCCAGTCAAGTCGTTTTGTGTTGTTACCTTCCGAGTCAAGTCGTTTCGTTTAGTTTCCCAGTCATGTCGTGTTGTTTCTTCCTATTTCCTAGTCATGTCGTGTTGTTTCCTTCCTTCTCCGTGTCAAGTCGTTTTGTTTCCTAGTCGTTTCGTTTTGGTTTCCTATTCATGTTGTGTTGTTTCTTTGTTTTGTTATATTAAAGTCATTGTGTTTTAGCAAGTGTGTCTGCCTCCGTCAGTCCACCCCGTGATTCCTGACATATAATCTTTTATAAGGGGAGATTGAGGGGGACATGTCCCCTGCAAAATTGGAAACACCTGCATTTGTGTCCCTCAAAAATTATACCTATCTATCTATCTATCTATCTATCTATTGCTAAATTTTATTTAGACATTATGCCACAAGATTAACACATTCATTAAGGTACCTGTTCATATATACAGCTGCTCCAAACACAAAAAGTAATATAGCCGTTGTGCAAAAAGAGAGTGTATTTAAAATGTACCCCTTATTTGCTCTGGAACCTCAAGGAAAAGAAGGAAGTGTTCGGAAATTTGATTTCTCCTTTAGTTAGTTATGATGATAAAATCTCAATTTGCTTTTTTTTTTTTGCCATTTTCACACTTGGAGAGTTTCAGCTATTCAAGTACACACTGCTTTTTACATGGACCACTGCAGCTTTTCAACTGCACTAAAAATACTGAGTCATGGATTTTCTGAGGATACAGGTGCACATCAAATAAAACCAGACCCTCGAAATGGACCGTAGGAGGACACGAATTCTCAAAGTCTCTGCATTATATTGATTTGTTTTGGATATGTTGGTTTTGTGATTCAGTTGATTGGTTATTGTTAAAAAGCCAGAGTCATTACATGCATACACAGATATAGAGTTTTAGTATGTTTGTGTGTGATAACAAACCTCCAAAGAGGAAAAGTCTGAATGACTGATCATATTAAGAAAGAGCAGCACTGGTGTACTTAAGCTATAAAATACTAAATTAAATATAAACCAGGCTAGTAAATGCCTTATGCTTCCTTAGGCAGAAAAATGTATACAAATTACCTTTAGGCTTGGCTAATGTAATGCATTAATGTCAGGATATTCAATAAGCACCTAAGTAAACAGCTAATTCAGAACACTACAAATTGTTTTGTAGTGGTTTGCTGTAAAATGTGTAATGGGTTATAAAATTATATGATTGACAAATAAAGCCTTGCATGATCTTGCTCATGAATACCTAAGTAACTTCATGTACTGTATATACATAATGCTTACATATTTAGCTTAGCTAAACAGCTTTTGGAAATTAGCTTTTGGTCATTAAGCTTTCTCTTCCTGAAAAAGATCGTGGACTTAGGAGTTCATTGCCTTGTGGAAGTGTAATAAACTGGTATGTTGTTTTTCCTCTGGCTCTCCACACTCATCTGCCTCAGAATTTGCAAAGACTCCATGTACGCCATATAGACAATACTAAATTTAATCCATCCAGTTCTTGATAGATTTTGTCTGTAATGTAAGACTTGTAAAAAAAAGGATTTCAATGCTGCAATGTACAGGTCATGTGTGATGTACAAGGCTGTCCTATAGGGTAGAATATGTCAGAAGGAATCTCTGGGATAAAACAACTGAGTCACACAAAAACTGACTATATAAGCAAGGCACGTTTTATCCACACTAGCTTACCTTGATTCCAGCCTGCCAAATGTCAGGAGAAGGAGAAAGATAGAGAATTGGAGCCGCAGTGGGGAGACTATATCCTCCAGCAGATCACTGACTTTAGGACAATGTATGTTTTGATGCTTGGAGCATTCTTTACATTTTAAAAACTTTGTCTTACTGGAATTCTGTGAAGCTGCTTTGTGACAACATCACTTGTAAAAATTGCTATAAAAAATAAACTTGATTTGATTTGTGTGTGATGTGCTTGTACACTTCTGTTCCACTGCTGGATTAAATCCACCAGCCAATATTGTACATCCAGCACAGTCGCATGGGTTCATTCCATTGAAAACTGTGGAAGGGCTAGAGTATGACTCACATCTGTGCTGCAGCAGATGAGCTGCTGTCTCTGACTTTGTATGTATGAGGTGGACCTTCAGGGTAGGTATATTGAATAGAGTGGACATTGGGTGAATACTAAAACACATGCAGCACTGCTATGTCTGATCCACTCATACCAGCACAACACACTAACACACCATCACCACATCAGTGTCACTGGAGTGCTGTGAATGATCCACCTACAAGCTGTGGTCCTGGCCTGACCACAGAAGTGAGATAGCATAGTGGGATAAAATAAGTAAATTTTGCATTTCCTTTGGAAATCAAGGTCCCAGAGTCTGGAGGAAGAGAGGAGAGGCACAAAATCCACGTTGCTTGAGGTCCATTGTAAAGTTTCCACAGTCAGTGATGGTTTGGGGTGCCATGTCATCGGCTGGTGTTTGTACACTGCACTTTCTGAGGTCCAAGGTCAATGCAGCCATCTACGAGGAAGTTTTAGAGCACTTTAGGCTTCCTGCTGCTGACCACATTTATGGAGATGCAGATTTCATTTTTCAACAGGACTTGGCACCTGCACACAGTGCCAAAGCTACCAGTACCTGGTTTAAGCATTTACTATGCTATAACTCTGAACCATTGTATTTTGTTACTGGGGACAAAAGTATATACTTTCCTCTAGCTTTGTTTTACAAACTTTATTTTGTACAAAAATTGTTTTGTGTTGGTCAGAGTGAGATATTTGGCATACTAAATGATCAAAGAAGTATCATCTGGTTGTAGATTTGAGGTAAAAATCTGTCAATTATTGTGGAATAGTGATTATTATTATTATTGGGCGACAAGGTGGTGCAGCAGGTAGTGTCGCAGTCACAAAGCTCCAGGGACCTGGAGGAGTGACTGTGAGGAGTTTGGTGTGTTCTCCCTGTGGCCACGTGGGTTTCCTCCTGGTGCTCTGGTTTCCTCCCACGGTCCAAAACACATTGGTAGGTAGATTGGCTGCTAAAAAGCATCCATAGGTGTGTGTGTGTTGGCCTGTGAAGGACTGGCACCCCTTCCAGGATGTGTTCCTGACTTGTGCCAAGTGATTCAGGGGTAGGCTCCAGAACAACCGCGACCCTGAACTGGATAAGTAGTTACAGGCAATTAATTAATTATTATTATGCATATACCTTATATGGCAGACTTCATGACTGTCCACTCAAGATTTTTCTTAGAACCTAAAAATTAATTTAAAATAATAATACATTAAAACACATTTGATGAAAATCTCATACAAAAAGAAGTACTAATAAGAACAAATAGAATACAATAAAAAGAATAAGAAGTATTTTTACGTTTCGTTACAAAAAAAGATGCAGAACTTCCAAGAGTTAATTCCACAATCATGGACCCAGGCTTTTTTTAAATCCAGGATTCCTTACACAACATCAAACATCAGAAGTGGCAAAACTAAAAAGTAAACATAAAATCTCTTCTTGGATTTCATTGCAAGACTCTTGCTTCTCTAATAATCTCTAACCTGCCTCAGAGCTCTAAGGGCACCTAATTCTGGGAAGAAGTTGTCATTAACAAAACAATGAAAAGAAATAGGAAGCATACAAAAGTAGTAGGATAGAGTCCAATACTGAGCCCTGGGGACGCTTGAATTGCAAAGATTAAAAGGCATGGAATGTCCACCCAAGGTTACATATTGGGGAGTCAAATAAGAATTAAACCATTATAATTAAATCTCTGAAGTCTCAATGGCAAGAATGAATAGCAATAGAAATGAAATTGTCAATAGCATCAAACGCTGCTCTGAAATCAAGTCTAGGAGGGAAAAATAGATTTATTACTCTCACCTGTGCAGTTTCTGTACTATTTTTGTTAGCACACTGAACAACGTCATATTACAGGTCGAATTCCAAACGGGCCTACAGTATGGAGAAAAAAAAAATCAATTGATTTCTGTACATTTTCTCATAGGACCATACACATTTTACATTACTGTGTGGAAACATGGGGAAGTATACAAACTAACAGATGTCACGTCTTCGTCCTGTCATGTCTGTTTCCCCGGCCATGTGCTCGCTCTCAGCACATGGCTCTGTTTGTTGTTACCCTAGTACCGCCTTTGTTCCGCCTCCTCGTCTGTGTCTCATTTGTCCGCTGTCCTCATTATCTGTCTCAGGTGTGTCTCGTGTGTGTTAAGTATTTAAGTCCCCTTGTATCACTTCGTCCTGTCGAACATTTCAACTTTGTTTTGCTCTGTCCAAGTCAAGTCAAGTCATGTCGTTTCGTTTAGTTTCCCAGTTGTGTTGTTTCTCCTTTGTTTGTTCCTAGTCATGTCGTGTTGTTTCTCTCCCATTTCTAAGTCAGGTTGTTTTTGTTTCCTAGTCTTGTCGTTTTGTGTATTTCTTGGTCCTAGTCATGTCGTGCTGTTTCTTTCCATTCCAAGTCCTGTCGTTTAGTTTAAATTCCTAGTCAGGTTGTTTCTACTTTTGCCTGTCTTTGTTTTGTTATATCTTTTTTAAATTAAACTCACTGTGTTTTAGCAAGTGCGTCCTCCTCGTGATCCCTGACAACAGAACTATAAGGAGTACAATGCATTATTTATTCATTTACATGCCTTAAATTAGCAGCGCTTGTTCACTGGAAAAATTAAGTATAAAAAATTAAATAATTCACTCCCTAACTGTTATTATTAATGAATATAAAACTACATTGTTTCTACACATTTTGCCCTATTTATTATAAATGTGAGATGGTGTGTGTTTTGTGCTGGTTTGAATGGGTAAGACACAGCAATTTTTAAATACATTAATACCCTCACTGAGCATAGCCCATCAAGGAAAAGCACCCAGTATCTGTCAGAGTAAATAATTTTTGGACTTTTTACTGGCCAATTCTTTATAAAAAAAAGTATGTATATAAATAAAAAACCTGCTGTAGCTGCTGGGTTTAAACAAAGTAAAATAAATAGGAAAAATATTGAACCTTTTCCCCCAAGAATTGGCTTAAACATAATCATTGCTCCACCACGTCCTCTTGCAGCCCTAGTCTTCCACAAACTAATAGAAACATGGTTTCAGGGTTCATTTAATCCACTGCAGTTACACTGCTTTGGTTGAAGAACAAAAAGCCCATCACAGAACAGACCACACTTACTTCATTACACTTACTTGATTTCTCTACACTGAAGATTCAAGCAATCTGCAAATTCAATGGCTACAGTAAGCTCATGCTGTTCTGATATTGCAGCTCATAGATCTGATGAGGATAAATGGGATAAGTCAGAGAAGGCTAATTTCAGATTTTCTAGTTATTGACTCTGGATGGAAAAACATAACAAGTGTCAAGGCCTGAGAACTCCACATTTATTTTGCTTGACATTGCTGACACTGTACATATGCAGTGTGGAATATAGTGCTATAATTACTCCAAATAAAATAAATAAATGGAAATACTCTACAATTTTTCCCTCAAATTTGTGCTGTGGAGCAATAAAACTGTACACTATGAAGTGGATTCAGTCCTTTTGGGATGATTGAAGATGTGGTTTGTGTTAATCATCCAACATCACCACCTGACCACACCTCTGTGAGTACAGCTGATGGCCATAAAATCTTTACTGTCATGTTTCAACATCTAGTTAAAGCCATCTAGTTAAAAAGAAAAGCAGATATGTTTGCACCTTGTCCCTCCACTATTTTACTAAATTCCCTGTAAATTATCATTTTTGAATGTGTATTATAACATGTTCTTTTACTAAAAATAGATTTTGATAGACATTGATGAGCCAAAATATTGTGGTCTTGTGTTCAGAGTTGCTCGGTGGAAATTTTCTTCTTGGAAAATATGGGTCTAGGTATTCAAAGTCAGAGAGTCAGAGAGTACTTCAAGTGTACTATTTTGGAACCAGTAATTTGTACTAAATCATTACTAACATGCAATTTAAATGGCATTAAGTTACACTTAATATATAGAGTGTAGTAGTAATGTTATTTCTGCAACTCTGTAAGTACACACAAAAAAAAATTACCCTTCAGGGCCATCATAGTATACAGCTAGAGCTTGAATAATCTGTAAAGTTGCATTATTGAACACTGGAACAACCACATGTCAGTCATAGGCCACATTTACATTAATGACATTTGAGCTTATTCAACACAACTTATACGTTTAATCACATTACATGTGCATAGCTTAATGTTTTGTTTTGCCCAAGGACTCTTACTGTGCGCGACAATTCACTTACGTCTTCCCAAGTTTGTCTCATGTGGGTGTGTTGAGGCCGCTTCTATTGTCTCAGGATGTTGGCGCTTCAGAGAGTGGCAGAACCTCAAACCCTGTGTCTACATTTGGTTCAAAGAATTTCTTGCAGCCAATCATTTAGATGGTTGCTTAACTGCGTCATAACTAATATGCATAAAGCTGAGAAAATCTCAACTTGATTTGTCGCTTGCATCACATTCTTCCATAGGAAATGACTGGATGCTTATTGCTTTGTCGCCTGCTAGTGTGAATATTTGATTACCAGAGGAGGAAATGAATCATGCACTTTTGCATAGAAACAGCAGTGTTACTCACTACAATACACCAACCTCTGTGCTCAGTGCATCAGGTAGAAGAGTGTTAATTCCCTTACCTTTGGACTTGGGAGCAGAGGTATGATGTTGTTGGAGCAGTAGGAGTTGAGTTTGTGACCCAGATCTAATCATCCAACATCTGCAGATGACTTCAATAATATTAATGTATCTCAAAGCTGTCAAATCCACATACATATTGCACCTAGTTTAAAGCCTAGTTTAGAAGCTATTATTTCAGCAAAGGGGGACATTCCCTATTAATACCCTTGATTTTAGTCTGCTCTGTTCTTCATGAAGATGTTACTGGGGAGAATCTCATCTGGAAAAAAAGTGAAAATATCATACAAGGAAGTGAAACCAATGCAATTATGAATGCCGTTTCTTTGGGAAAGGTTAAGGCATGGTGGGAATTAGCCCATCTTGTCAGGGCTGCTGGGACTTGACTCACTTATTCCCATCAAGTGATTTGTGGAAAGTGTTAGAACTCCAATAATATACTTATAGCACCTTTTTAATAATATAAATAACATGATTTATTTAAAAATATTTAACACATACACTGAAATTCAACCAAAGCTACTTTACAAAATTAACTGAAACTAACAAACCAAAAAAAAAAACTAGTTTCTGCTGGACCACCATTAGCCATATAACCTTTGTACCAGAGGTGTTTCTGGTATTTCAAAAACAGGAAAGCCCAAAATACATACCCTTGTCATTGGAAGGTCTGGAGAAGCTTTGGTGCTTCATATCAATGTCAAATAAATTGTTTTCAATAATAACAAATGATAACTAACTAAATAGTTTATCTTGTATGTATGATCATGGAAAGCCTGTTATTTACAAAGCTACAAAACTGAAGCACCGTGTTGAGATGACATTAAAGCAACTTGTTTACAAGAAAGCAACAGGATGTCAGGGAGACGCAAAGGGTGGACTGATGGAGGCGGACGCACATGCTATAACACAGATACTTTATTAACGAAAGAATATAACAAAACAATCACAAACAAACTTGAGGGCAAACATGACGACTGAATAAATGAAAGTGCTTGAAACAACAACATGAAAAGAGGAAACGAAAACAAGGAACAACTGACTAGAAATTAGAACAATACGACTTGCAATTGGAACAACACAAAACAAATGACCGATGCAAGGAAGTGACACAAGGGAACTTAAATACAAGAACAGACGAGACACACCTGAAACAGATTATGAGGATTAAGGACAAGGAGGCAGAACAAAGGCGGGACAAAGGTGGAGACATGGACAATAACAGACAGAGCCATGTGCTGAGAGAGCACATGGCGGGGAAAACAAACAGGACTGGGCCAGGATGTGACACAAGATAACATTTTAACATTTAAGTTTTTGAACATTTTTAAAACCAAGCACCTTAACATTCTACCAACCATAATCTATACTTGATAAAGGACATCGCTGGGAAGTAGATATTTATTACTCACTTACATTTCTATAAGGGTCCGACTGATAAAAATGTGCTGTAACACAGCATCGTTTATTTTGAGTAACACCTCGTTGTGGTGTATTCTGGGTATAATAATTTGGAGATTTTGCCTGTTTTCATGTAAAGTTAAACAAGAAGTTGTGCAGATGTAATTGACTCGTCAGAAAGTCAGTAACGGTGAGAAATGTTCGTGTATTTGTGTCGTTATAGGGACAGACAAGATGACTTTGGTTTGTTAAATGTATAGTTGAAAACAAAAGGCTGTGTCATAGAAACATTCTCCAAACATAAAGAAGAGACTATGATAAATTGTACCTCAACCACGTTCAACACATTTCTGTTCAAGGCTCCAGTAAAACACTGAGCTGCTCCGCAGTGAATGATGTAGTGCTGAAGCAGTGCGAGTATGTCCCATTCCAGCTCGTAACTGTCTGACCCCTTGAACACTTCAACCCTCGCTCCTTCTGCTCCTTCCTTTCAACAACATCATCAAAGTGAACATTTTAATGAAAGATTTAGGGCTTAGTCCCCTCCAGGGTGTATTCCCGCCTTGCGCCCAATGATTCCAGGTAGGCTCTGGACCCCCCGCGACCCTAAATTGGATAAGCGGTTACAGATAATGGATGGATGGATTTAGGGCTTATGGCAAGAAATGTGATGGGTGAAAGCCTGCAGACAGCAAATTTTTTTGGCGATTTAGAAATTTTTTAGGTCCCAAAATGAGTACTTGTCCAGGTGACCTCTGGTCACCACGGAACAGTTCCAAATTTAGTTCACGAACTGGATTGTGAAATAGGGCTGAACTAACAACAGACAATGTAGTGGCGCCACTTATACAGTTCTTTATGTGAAATACGGCTGAATTAACAGTTCCTACTCGCGCATGCGCATTTCAACATTAGGTGTTATTAGTCAGTCAGTCAGTAAGCGTAAACGCCTCTTCTAGGCCGGCCCGGTAAGTGGTCCGGCAGAAAAAGAACCCAGACAAAATAGGTCAGTAATAAGTAAGATGCAAACTGTAAAAAAAAGTAAATAGAAAAGGGAACAATAGCAATAATGATATCAAACAAGAATGTAACATTGGCCAGTACTGTGTCTCTGCGCTGCCTCATAGCTCAGGGTTCTTGAGGTCCTGGGTTTGATCCTCACCCCAAGTCACTGTCTTTGGTGTGTTCTTCCCAGGTCTCCTTGAATTTCCTCTGGATGCTCCATTTCCTCCCACAATCCAGGGCACATGCTGGTAGGTGGATTGGCTGTATGAAATTGTCCATGGGTGTGAGTGATGCCCTGTGTGGTGTGACTTCTGCCCTGCTGGCTCAGGACCCACTGAAAACCTGATCAGAATGAAGCAGTTACAGAAGATGTATCAATGAATGTAAAAATACAGAAAATATACAACTATTAAAAAAAAAGTCTAGCCAGCGTTAGTGATAAGAACTGGTATGAATGTAGATACACTGTCAGAAAAAATAACTCTATATGTACATTATTCTTAAACACTGTAAAAGTACCTTCAAATGTGCAAGAGAGGTTATAAAGTCCAGTTATGTTCCTTGAAGGTGTGTTACAGAGGTACATGTTTGTAAACTTTCATTATAAAACTGCAAAACAAAATTGTACTATATACTAGATTGTGGGCAGTATGGTGGTGCAACAAGTAGTGTGGCTGTTGCACAGCTCCAGGGTCCTGATGTTGTGGGTTCAAGCCCCGATCCAGGTGACTGTGAGGAGTTTTGTGTGTTCTTCCCGTGTCTGTGTGGGTTTCCTCCAGATGCTCCGGTTTGCTCCTATAGTCTAATAATACACGTTGGTAGGTAGATTGGCTACTCAAAAATGTCCATAGGTGTGATTGTGTGTGTGTGCGTGTGTATTTGTATTTGTGTGTGTCACCTTGCAAATCACTGCCAAGTTAGGTTTTGAAATGCAAAAATATCTAACAAAGTAAGATCAACACAACTAAAATATCTACAATATAAACATGTAAACATATTTACACTAAATTTATAATAATAATAAAAATACATCCAATAAATAAATACTAAAACTAAAGTCATAAATCCATACATTTTAAATAAATAAATATCCACACTGACAACACACCAAACTGCTTAAAGACAGTCACACGGTTTTGTTGGTGTTTTCTGGCAGAGCTGCAATTAAACCTTAATTTCCTTTTAACCATACAAGATGTAAGAAGTTGCATACCTGTTAACAATTGGCATAATTCAGGCCTAAATAATTGCAAAAAGAATCAGTGTAAAAGAGAGTAAGAAAACACAATGGAACAGTTATTCCTGCAACACTACATAAGAAATTGCTAACTTTTCCCAAAGCCCTTTTTATTTGTTTACCTCCTGTTGCAGCTGTTTGCCTTTGCAGTGCTTGGTCTATGTGGCTCGCTCAAGGGCATTAATAAGCAGCAGCCAGCAATTAGAGAGGCTGTGTGGACGTTGCACTTTCAAGTGGTCATTTCTGTTTTCAACAAAAGAAATTAATTTTTGTTCGGAGGAAAATGTGAATGAATGGCAGAAGCTGAGAGAGTTAAGCTCTTCTTTACACACTCATGCCACCCATACACAGAAGGCACACATAAATATGGCTGCTGGGTTTGAATCTCGGAAAGAAAACCAACTCATATTGAATTCATGACTGGAAAGCTTTAAAGGCTATAATCCCATAAGCTGGTCCATGTGGTTGGCTTTGAGTGAAGCAAGAATGAGCTACTGCAATTGAGTTTTTGAGCATGGAATTGGAAAGGCAAAACTAGTGTGATTTCATTATATTTCATTAACAACAGTGAGGCGTTGGGTAATGAGGTCTCCAAATTAAGGAAATGGATTGAAACCTGTTGATGGAAAGAAGCATTTCCACTAAGCGTAGTGCATCAAACTGTTTTTCAGATATAATATATAATCCAAAGTTAAATCTGACATTTTCTGTAGCAAGAACATATGAGCTTAATGTCTATGCCCAATGACCAGTATCAGCTACAGTGGTATAGGGGCCCCAGCACTGGATTGTGAAGCAGTGGAACTGTGTTCTTGAGACTGTGGTCCAATCATCTAACATAAGTACCTGCAAAAGACTTCAAATACATAATCCCAAAAATGGTCTCGCATTTAGTGGCTTCCATCACAAGTCTCCCCATTACATAAAATCCTGTAATAGGGGTAACATAAAGGTAACACTTGCCACTAATACTGCTGATTTCAAAGAATTATAGGGCACATATATTTACATGCCAGTGACATTGGCAGTAGACTCTAACTAGCTTATGTCACACTGGCCAGTTCTTTAAAAGGCAAACAATTCTCAGAACTCAATATAATATTTGTCAGGATTGAGGGACGGACTGACTGAGGCGGACGCATACGCTAATAACACAGACTTTATTGTAGAACAAAACTAACAAACAAAGACAGGCATACTAGATAAGGAAACACACAACACGACTTGGCTTAGGGAAAGGAAACGAGTACAGAAACAGATACACGAAACAGTACAAAGAACAATGAACAAATGAACGCCAACAGGAAGTGAGGGAAGAGGACTTAAATATACCGACAGACGAAACACCTGTCAGATAACGAGGGTAAAGGAGGCAGAACAGAGGCGGGACAAAGGCGGAGACATGGACAATGACAGACAGACAGAGCCACATGGCGGGGGAAAACAAACAAGATAGGGCCAGGATATGACAGACGCCCCCCCCCCCCCCCCCCCAAGACGCGCAACTCCCGGAGCGCGAAAAAGCTAGACTCCCCAGGAGCTGGCGCAGGAGGGGCCAGGAGAAACAAAACAAAAGTGAAACCACAATACTCAGGACAAGACAGGAAATGGAGCTGGGAACAAGGGACTAGAACGTAACGGATAATGGACAAAATTAGAAACAGGAGACGGGACTCGTGACAAGACAGGGTGCTGGAACTTAGACTGGACACTGAACGGTGACTGAGACAGAACAGGAGACTGGACTTGGGACAAGACGGGAGCAGAGACAGGGTACTGAAACAGACTGGACAGAGGGTTTAAATGGTGACTGAACATGAGACCGGACAGGACTAACAGGGGACTGGACTGGACTTGGAAGGGGAACAGGAACCATGACATTTACCGGGACAGACACGAACACCGTAACAGGGACAGGAACCGAAACAAAAGCAGACACAGGTACAGGGACGATAACAGAAACAGGAACAATGACAGGGAAAGACATGGGAATTAATACAAGTGAAGGGTGCCCAGGACTGGCAAAAGTCTGTGGGACTGTCCAAGGTGCCAGCCTGGGCACAGTTCTGGGGATCGGCCCCGAAGACGCCACAGTCACTGATTCAGAAGCGGCCAAAGGCGCCGCTTTCACGGGAACAGGAGCGGCCTGAGGCGCCGCTTTCACGGGAACAGGAGCGGCCTGAGGCGCCGCTTTCACGGGAACAGGAGCGGCCTGAGGCGCCGCTTTCACGAGGAGAGGAGCGGCCGGAGGCGCCGCTTTCTTGAGGACAGGAGCGGCCGGAGGCGCCGCTTTCACGAGGACAGGAGCGGCCGGAGGCGCCGCCTTCATGAAGACAGGAGCGGCTGGAGGCGCCGCTTTCACGAGGATAGGAGCGGCTGGAGGCGCCGCCCTCACGAGGACAGGAGCGGCTGGAGGCGCCGCTTTCTTAAAAGCTTCCAGATATGCCAGGAGGCTTGCAAGCTTCTCCTGGGCGGCAGAAGAGACTGCAGCGCCGTCCTTAGAAACAGGAGGCCCTGCAGCGACGTCCGCAGTGGCAGGGGACCCTGCAGCGACGTCCACAGAGGCAGGGGACCCTGCAGCGACGTCCACAGAGGCAGGGGGCCCCACGACGACGTCCTGGACTGGAACTGTTAAGGGTTTAGGGGGTCTGATGGGCGCACTCTTGAGGGATTCCCCCGGAGGTGCGCCCCTGTTAGCCTCACCTCCGTTGTCCTGAGGTTGTAGGCTAACAGCCCCTACCCTTAACCCCCCCAAAAAAATTCCCCCGGACCTGAGGGGGTTATCCACTAGCGAGGGGGAGACTCCAGCTCACTTCTTTCGGCGGCTCCTTCGATTCCCGCTGGAGCAATCCGTCGATTGGAGACATGGACAGTTACAGACAGACAGAGCCACATGGCGGGGGAAAACAAATAAGATAGGGCCAGGATGTGACAATATTGGAGTTTACACCCTGATCTTTACTATTTTTTAACAGTATGTCAAAAGTCTAGCAGCTGCTTCCTCCGCTGTAAACATTTGAAGATTACTGGACCGACATTCATTTTATTATTATTCTAAAATTATATATATATATATATTATACATTAAATGGGCATTAGTCATATAAAATAAACCTGCAATACATATTGGAATTTGTTAGATATCTTTGTATTTCAAAACAAAATTATTAATTCATTCAGTATCTGTAACCGCTTATCCAGTTCAGGGCCACAGTGGGTCTGGAGCTCTAGCAATAACCAGCTAATGTGTTTTTAAGTGTCTCAGCCTACAGTAATTTTAAACAAAACTGCACAAAACACTCAAAAAAGACCTTAGGGCATGATGCTTTTGCCTATGTTCATTCAAACTTTTGTGAACACCCTTAACTTAGTAATATTGAGCTAGCAAAATCTTAAAGTATGTGTGAAAGCACCTATTATGTTTCAGCGATTGTATGAGAAAAAGAATTTATGATTTAGATCTCTGATAAGGAGCCAAAAAGAGTACAACTTGCTTTCTCAGGCAGCATGGACTTCCCTGTCCTTCAATGTCTCAGCAAAATGTTAAGCTACATATGTATGTGTTAGCTAACGTAACAATTCAGGGCATTTGCCATTCTCCTTCAAGAATAATGGACTGCCCAATGACATGCATTGGCTGTAATTAAAAAAACAACAGCAGCTGCTGTTGTTCACGTGTAGTGATTATGTGTGAACAGGGGTGTCTTAGTCTCTCATTGCCAGACTCTAGCAGTTAATTTAGCCAAGAAAAGCATACTGCTACAGGATAAGAAATTTGACTGGCACACAAGGGGAACAATCAAAAGTCTGGGCATGACATGTAGAAGGAGTTAGAGAGTAGTGCTAGGCAATAAAACGATATTGATTTATTTCATGATAAACTTTTGTTCGATAACGATGATAAGCTTTAGGTAATAGAGCTCAATAAACCTTCAAACGTCCCGGTTAGCACAGCCATGTCACGACTGGACAGAAGGCAGACACAAGCGGCGAGCAGTATAAAGAGGTTATTAGCAACAGTCCACAAGGGGTTAACAATAACTAGCACAGGTTGATTATCGGGAACAAACAGTACCTCAGAGAGAAACCAGCAGAGTAGTCGAAAAGCCAGACAGAAGGGTCGAACACCGGGAACAAACAATACATCCGAGATAATCCTAAAGAGTAGTCGAAAAGCCAGGCAGAGTTCATAAACCGGAGAGCAAACAAATCCAAATGGGCAAGACAGGGACGAAAACCGAAAGACGAGCATAAGGTAAGTAACTGGAATTCAAGACAGACTGGAAAATAGAGAACGCTTTGTATTCGGAGATAATTCACGCAATACTCGGCAATGACTGGTGAGTGAGTGAAGCTTAAATAGAGAGATAGGCAGGTGTTCCAAATCAGAACTCTGGTGATTGAGAACGGTGTGATGTCATGTGACTGTCTAATGAATTCTGGGATCTGGAGTTCAGAGAGCTCTGCGTGACATTATTCCCCCCCCCCCCCCCTCAAAGGCATGGGAGGCGGCCTGGAGCGAGGACGACCACGACGACGACCACCACTTTGACCAGTAGTATCCGACCTAGGGACATTAGCTTGTGCTGGGATCCGAGAACGCCGCTGACTTCTTGACCTAGACGTGGAACGGGGTAGAGTAGGATTGGATGAAGAACTTCTGGGGCGACCCCTTGGACGCGGAGCAGGCTTCTCGGGATGGCGTGAGTGAAATGCTAACACGAGGCCCGAGTCATAAACATCCTTAGCGGGTACCCATGAATGTTCTTCAGGGCCATAACCCTCCCAGTCAATGAGATATTGTAGAACCCCTCCACGTCTACACGAGTCCAGAATCTCACGCACAGCATAAATAGGTGAATCCTCGTTTTCCATGGCCGTGGATGGTACGTCGTCGGGCAGTTCTTCGTTCAAGGGTCCGGAAACTACAGGTTTGAGATGAGAAACATGAAAAGAGTTATGGATTTGATATTGGGCAGGAAGCTCTAACTTATACGAAACATTGTTGATTTTGGCAGAAATACGAAAGGGTCCAATAAACTTGGATTGTAGTTTCCTACAGCCTCCCTCCAACCTGATATTTCTTGACAGCCACACCCGATCTCCAATCTGGTAGGAGGGAGAAGAAGACCGGTACCTATCTGCCCTCTCTTTATATCTAGACAGAATCTCTGAAATGTGTTGATGGGTTTCTTCCCAAACTTCCTCACTGTGTTGCATCCATTCATCCACTGCTGGTATTCCTGAAATAGCAGCAGTCCAAGGAGCTAACGGAGGTTGATAGCTTAAGACACACTGAAACGGAGTAAGCCCAGTGGTAGAATTGACAAGAGAATTCTGAGCTATTTCGGCCCATACTAAGTACTGTGACCAGTCCTGTGGATACTTATGACAGTAGGAACGCAAGTACTTTCCCAGTTCCTGATTCATACGTTCGCATTGGGAACTCTGGGGATGATACCCGGACGTAAGACTAATGTTAGCCCCGAGATGCTCAAAAAATGCTTTCCATACCAGTGATGTGAATTGCGGACCTCGGTCTGATAAAACATCTTCTGGAATACCAAAATTTCAGAAAATATGATTATATATAGCTTTAGCCGTGTCGAAAGCTGTGGGGAGTGAGGGAAACTGTATAAATTTTACGCCTCTAGAAAACCGATCAATCACTGTCAGCACAGTGGTATAACCATCAGATATTGGTAGATCAGTGACAAAGTCTAGAGCCAAGTGAGACCAGGGACGTTCAGGAACTGGTAGGGGCATAAGTTTACCTGCGGGAAGTGTCTTGGGAGTTTTTGACTGAGCACAGACGGAGCATGATGCAATAAACTTATGCACATCAGCCCTAACCGATTCCCACCAATACCGAGCTAGGATGAGTTGAGTAGTGCGTGTCTCACCCGGATGGCCAGATGACAGGGATGAATGTGCCCACGTGATTAACTTGTCTCGGAAGGAGGCCTGTACATACTTTTTCCCTTTTGGACATTCCCTGGGCACCTCGTTAGATTGGTTTTCATTGTCGATTTGATCATCAAGTTCCCATCTAATGACTGACACTGATACCGATGACGGTAAAATGAAGTCACTGTCCCCCCTCTCCTTAAGGTCTCCCTGATATAAGCGGGATAGAGCGTCTGCTTTAACATTCTTACTGCCTGGACGGAAAGTGATAGAAAAATGAAAGCGTGAAAAGAACAATGACCACCTGGCCTGACGAGAATTCATTCGCTTTGCAGTCTTAAGATATTCTAGATTTTTATGATCCGTTATCACCAAAAAAGGGTGTAAAGAACCCTCCAACCAGTGCCTCCATTCTTCTAAAGCTAATTTTACTGCCAGCAGTTCTCTATCCCCAATACCATAGTTGCGCTCCGCGGGAGATAGTTTATGTGAGTAGAAAGCGATTGGATACAGCTTTGAGGAATCCCCTTTTCGCTGAGATAAGATAGCTCCTACCCCTGTTTCTGAAGCGTCTACCTCGACCACAAAGGAATACTCCGGATCCAGATGTTTGAGAATGGGGGCAGAAGAAAAGGCTCCTTTAAGACGTTCAAAAGCCATTTGTGCTTGAGGGGACCAATATAGACGTTGCGAATTTCCCTTAAGTAAGGCTGTGAGGGGAGCGGCAATGGAACTGAAGTTCCTAATGAAACGTCTATAAAAATTGGCAAAACCTAAAAAACGTTGAAGCTCCTTAATATTGTTCGGGACGGGCCAGTTAACTACAGCTTCCACTTTGTGATCGTCCATGATTATCCCTGACACACTTATGACATACCCTAAAAACGATACCGTCTGTTGGTGAAATTCACACTTTTCTCCCTTGACATACAGATTGTTCTCTTTGAGACGTTGAAGTACCTTATTAACATGGATTATGTGTGTGTTTAAATCAGGAGAATAAATCAAGATATCGTCAATATAAGCGATCACAAACTGTCCTAACATATCCCGGAATATGTCATCCATAAAGGACTGAAATACAGACGGGGCATTAGCTAACCCATAACTCATCACCAGATATTCATAGTGTCCCTTAGTGGTGCTAAATGCCGTCTTCCATTCGTCTCCCTCCTTTATACGGATAAGATTATAGGCACTACGAAGATCTAATTTCGAAAAAATTGTAGCACCTCTAAGTTGTTCTAATGCTACCGGAATAAGTGGTAGAGGATATGCGCATTTCTTCGTAATATCATTAAGAGCACGGTAGTCTATACAGGGTCTCAAACCACCATCTTTTTTCTTCACAAAAAAGAATCCAGAAGCTACCGGAGACTTAGATGGGCGAATAAACCCCTGATCTAAGGCTTCTTTCACATATTCTTCCATTGCTCATTCTTCCTCTAAATTAAGTGGGTATATACGCGATTTAGGCAAAGAGGCTCCTTCCATAAGTTCAATGGCACAGTCATAGGGTCTATGTGGAGGTAATTTTGTGGCTTTGACCTTACTAAACACTTCTAAGTTCCTAGCATACTCTGAGGGAATTTGGACGTGTACAGGAGAATTAGGACTTTCTACAGAAGTAGAGTGGACAGAAAGTTGATCTAGTGCTAAACAATGGTCTTTACAATAAGTGGACCAGGACCTGATCTCACGCGGATTCCATGAAATAACTGGCTTATGTGTCTCTAACCAGGGTAATCCTAAAAGAATCTGATTTAGGGAGCACCAAAAAGGAAATCCACTCAAGATGCAAACAACTGGTTTGAAGTCGAACTGGAACAGTCTCTTATGAGATGGGGTCTCCTCCAATTGGAAGACCATCTAGGGCACGGACCAGGACCCGTCTGCACAAAGGTTCCGTCGGGATGCGTAACTTGTTGACGATGGATTGATGAAGGAAGTTTCCCTCGGCTCCCGAGTCAATCAAAGCTGGAACAACAAGAGAATTTCCTTGGCAGTACACAGTGACGGGTATTACAAAAGATCTTGAAATTACTCTAGCTGTGGGTACACTCACCGTATTGATGTGTGAAGCCCTCCCTTGAGGATGTGTATATTTACTCTGTGGACGTTTGAGACAGTCTCGTCTGAAATGATCAGAACCTCCACAATATAAACACAATCCATTATGCTGGCGTCGTCTGTGTTCCTCTTGAGGCAATTTCAAAGCATCACACTGCATAGGCTCCGTTGAAGAGTTAGAACCGGGAACCACCATCGAGTGCATCTTCTGTTTCACTGAACCAGGAAAGGAACGATCCCGTGGGGTAAGATGTCCCTGACCCGTGTTCTTGGGTCTTTTCTTCAAAAGTTGATCCAGACAAATGGACATGGAAATGAGTTGGTCCAGAGATGTTCCTTCATCCCTACAGGCTAATTCAGTATATATATATATATATATATATACTGTAATATATATAATATATAATATATACTGTAGTAATATATCCGAGTTAAGTCCATTTCGAAAAACATTCATGAGTGCTGGCTCATTCCACCCACTCCCTGCAGCAATAGTTCTGAATTCCAGAGCATAGGCAGCTGCGGTGCGAGCGCCCTGTTTAAGAGTCAGAAGAATCTCTCCATTGGATTGGCCCTCATTAGCGTGATCAAACACTTCTCTAAACATAGTCAAAGACTCAGGATACGTTTTGTCCATTATATTATTCCATACCGCAGTGGCCCATTCAAGTGCTTTTCCCGTGAGACGTGACATCAGAAAAGTTATTTTGGATTTATCCGAACCTGGAAGTGTATTCCCAAAGAATATCGAACATTGTAACAAAAATCCACTACATTTAGCTGGATTACCATCAAATACTTCTGGCTTACTGATAGGATAATGCGAAGAGACATTAACCGGGACTGAAAGGGGCTCAGTGTTACGACTACTATCAGAAAAGCAAGTTGTAAGTGCTTTAACGCTCTCTAATACCTGTGAAAGTTGTTGTTGCTGATTTTGTTGTTGTTGAGCGAGAGATTCAATGGCGTGAGTAACACTAGCCAACGTTTGTTGGTGTTGACCTAATAGTTGGCCTTGACTGCTTAGCGCCGTAATCATGGCTTCAGAACCCGCTGTCTGCATGGTAGGGCCGAGTATTCTGTCACGACTGGACAGAAGGCAGACACAAGCGGCGAGCAGTATAAAGAGTTTATTAGCAACAGTCCACAAGGGGTTAACAATAACTAGCACAGGTTGATTATCGGGAACAAACAGTACCTCAGAGAGAAACCAGCAGAGTAGTCGAAAAGCCAGACAGAAGGGTCGAACACCGGGAACAAACAATACATCCGAGATAATCCTAAAGAGTAGTCGAAAAGCCAGGCAGAGTTCATAAACCGGAGAGCAAACAAATCCAAATGGGCAAGACAGGGACGAAAACCGAAAGACGAGCATAAGGTAAGTAACTGGAATTCAAGACAGACTGGAAAATAGAGAACGCTTTGTATTCGGAGATAATTCACGCAATACTCGGCAATGACTGGTGAGTGAGTGAAGCTTAAATAGAGAGATAGGCAGGTGTTCCAAATCAGAACTCTGGTGATTGAGAACGGTGTGATGTCATGTGACTGTCTAATGAATTCTGGGATCTGGAGTTCAGAGAGCTCTGCGTGACAAGCCAGTTGCATGCTGTCAGGCTCATATACTCCTGCTATTATGGTAAATGATGTAGGGGACCACATTAAATTGAGAACATAAACAAGACTATAGGTGTATATTTATATATATATACACACACACAGGGGTTGGACAATGAAACTGAAACACCATTTTAGTGTGGGCGGTTTCATGGCTAAATTGGACCAGCCTGGTGGCCAATCTTCATTAATTGCACAGGTTAATTAGCAGGGTAAGAGCACAGTTTTGCTCAAAATATTGCAATGCAC
Source organism: Hoplias malabaricus (assembly GCF_029633855.1). Lineage (NCBI taxonomy): Eukaryota > Metazoa > Chordata > Actinopteri > Characiformes > Erythrinidae > Hoplias > Hoplias malabaricus. The sequence continues at coordinate 10,277,081 of NC_089820.1, read as the reverse complement.
ACCACATTATGGGTGACATACCAGAGTTCAAAAGAGGACAAATTGTTGGTGCACATCTTGCTGCCGCATCTGTGACCAAGACACCAAGTCTTTGTGATGTATTAAGTCACAGTATCCAGGTTAATATCAGCATACCACCAAGAAGGACGAAACACATCCAACAGGATTAAGAAATCCCAAAAATGTTGGGACAAGGCCATTATTTACCACTGTGTGGCATCCCCCCTTCTTCTTACAACACTCAACAGACATCTGGGGACAGAGGAGACCAGTTTCTCAAGTTTAGAAATAGGAATGCTCTCCCATTCATGTCTAATACAGGCCTCTAACTGTTCAATCACCTTCTTTGTCGCACCTTCCTCTTTATGATGCTCCAAATGTTCTCTGTAGGTGAAAGATCTGGACTGCAGGCTGGCCATTTCAGTACCCGGATCCTTCTCCTACATAGCCATGATGTTGTGATTGCTGCAGAATGTGGTTTGGCATTATCTTGATGAAAAATGCAGGGTCTTCCCTGAAAGAGATGACGTCTAGATGGGAGCATATGTTGTTCTAGAACCTGAACATAGTTCTCTGCATTAATGGTGCCTTTCCAGACATGCAGGCTGCCCATGCCACAAGCACTCATGCAACCCCATACCATCAGTGATGCAGGCTTCTGAACGGAGCGTTGATAACAACTTGGGTTATGCTTGTCCTCTCTGGTCCGGATGACATGGCGTCCCAGTGTTCCATAAAGAACTTCAAATCGTGACTCATCTGACCACAGAACAGTCTTCCATTTTGCCACACTCCATTTTAAAAGACCCCTGGCCCAGTGCAAACGTCTGAGCTTGTGGAGCTTGCTTAGAAATGGCTTCCTCTTTGCACTACAGAGTTTCAGCTGGCAACGGTGGATGGCACGGTGGATTGTGTTCACTGACAATGCTTTCTGGAAGTATTCCTGAGCCCATTCTGTTATTTCCTTGACAGTGGCATTCCTGTTTGAGGTGCAGTGACATTTATATATATATATATATATATATATATATATATATATATATATATATATATATATATATATATGTGTGTGTGTGTGTGTGTGTATATGTATGTGTGTATGTATGTTATAGTCTTCTGTTTACTCTGTTTTGGGGGTGTATTTTTGTCTGGTAAGGTGACCCCCGGTCACAAGCAGAGCAGCTTTACCTCGTGCACAGGGAGAACCTTAACTGCCTCGCCCAAGGTAGGTTGTATTTTCATTTGGGAAATGTTTTTTCCGTTTGTGAGAGCACTATTCTTTACCTGATGCATTTTTTCTTCTTGCTAAGTTATTTTCTCTCTGATTTTAATTGGATTCGAGGCCTAGATCAGACTGGATAAGCGGTTACATACAATGAATGAATGGATGTGCGAAACTGAAAACGTTCTGTCTTTCCTACCATTACAAGCACTGTTTTAAGGCTTCTAATGCATTAAGTGCAATATGTTTATCAATTTATTATTTTAAACTCTTTTTGATTGATTCTTCTTTCACTCTTGAGGTGGTAATGCCCTAAGAATGTTTTCATGACACAAGATATAGATATTACTTTTTTATGGTAAGAAAATGTTATTGTTCCAGTGAAATCTTTCTTTGTGAATTTGAGTAATGTGCATAATATATATAGCAGTGTATTCAATCTATATTTTTACTAGGATGTCATTTGTCACAGTGTGCAAAATATTAATATTGTGATAAATATTGAGACAGATCAATATAGAAAAACATATCATGATAACATTTTGGACATATCGCCCAGCTCTAGGTAGAGAACAAATCAGAAATCAATTGGCAGGAACCTGACAATGAGGCCAACTTGAGGCACTGAAAGTATCAGACTCTCCATCAACTTGGCTGAGACTGGAGCTGCGTCACAAATCAGGGGTTGGATCCTTTCAAAGGACGTATTTGTAGAACGATTACGTCACAGCGGCGTGACTAGACTGTCTCATTTCAGAAGCTCCTTCATATGTGACAGACAAATGCGTCCTACCAGAGAAATGAAGGATTGTCGATTTGGACAGCGCATGTGCTGACCTTCACGCATATAGCTTATAGCAGCAAAGAAAAGCTTTATGTTCAAGAGTGAGTAACTTTGTGTGTTTAAACATGAGTTAGCCTTTCCTCGCTGTCTTTACCGTTTTAAACAATTGGACTACCTGCAAAATGTGTTTATTTACAAATGACAAACTACGTTTTGAGGTAGTCTTTTATTTAAACAAAACATAACTTTCAACCAAAGAGGGTAGTAGCTCTTTACAATTATACTCAAAGAAGAAATGAGTAAAATATCAGAGCTATCAGTAACAGTGTACACAATTATGGATGTTCTGCGCATGCGCCATCCAAATCAAGCAGCTGCGCAAATCTGGAAACAGAACTACCCATTAAGAGCTGAGATATCCCATGGTTCATTGCATGCTGCGGGGATTTCAGAATAGTGTGACGTCAGTGGAGGAGCAAAAGGAGTTTAAATGTACTTTACTCAACATCAAATAATTAATGATACAAAAATTATGAAGAAAAATATACTTGAATTGTACTTCCTTTAAGGAGCAATGAGCAGTTTATTAAAATGTAGGAAAATGTAGTATTTATCTATAAATGAACTCTTTTATCTCCCCCCTGTGTTAAACAACACTGTTCTGAGGTAAATACACAGTGAATGAAACTGCAGCAGAACAATTATTTCTGTAAAATATTGTTTTTATGGGAGTGCTATTGAGATTATCATGGTTACTTATTCAGCCTTTCCGTTTTACACAATCACTGACTTAAATGGTCGCTGTTTATTTTAAAGATTACAACATTATGTGTAATGTTTTGCAATTACTGAGAGCACGCTGAAGAAAAGAGAAAGACGGGGAGCAGAGAATTTTTTGTTTGTATAATAAAAATAAAATGAAATAGTGCCCTGATTATTACTGCTATAAAAAATAAACAAAACAAGCATATAGAGTCGCAAATGTGTTATAACAGTAAACACAGCAGGAGAACATTCAATCAAAAAGGCTGTATATATTTCATATTATGATTTATTTATCTATGATATCTTTTTTATTAAAATCTGAAAAGATTTCACTTTCACACCCAGCTGTAATAAATAGAGAAAAACAATTAAATTAAAATTTCTGGCTCAGGTTGGATTATGTAGTGGACAACTGGACTGAAAAAAACCCACATAGTGTATTAGAGCATTTATTTTCCTTGTATGCACAAAATGCACAAAGGCAGCCACGCCTTCTCATAAAATGGCAGTTTCCAAAGAGAACAGAAAAGGAAATATATAAGAGCATTTAATTAATCCCCCCAAAAAATACTAATAAAAAAAGAGAAAACACATTAACTTCACAGTGCAACTCAACATACCAGCACAAAGTGCACAGAAGACAGTTAAACCAAGTATAAATGTGTAACTAAATCTAAAACACTGTAACTACCAGAAACACACACTGTAAACTGTGGGACATAACATCTCTAAAATGTGGTAATTTTAAAATGCTGGAAATTAAACAGTAAGTACCAGGAAAATACCTCTTAAAATGTGTAAAGATACATGTACTATGTAAAACACTATAGGCTATATTATAAAGTGTTGCAGTGCTTTTTCCAAGGACACAATTGCAGATTTACAAAATTGAAATTTGACTTAAATTTTTTTTAATTATTTTAATAAACTTTATATGGACTTTTCAGTTACCCAGTGTGCTTATAATATATAAGACCAATGATCACCAAAAGACATAAAAGTAACAATACACAGAATACAAATCAGCACAGTTAACACTGTTGAGAATATGTAGCCAGCTAGTGAGCAGTGCTAAATGGTTAAAACAGTAAATTTATAAGCAATGTAACAGGCACACAGCACCATCTTTCCTCACATTAGGGAATTCTGTTTTTTAATATCTTATCTGTACCATATTGACTTGCACTGCCTTTCTCACTGTCCATGTAATTTTATTTATGTTTTGTTCCTGGGTTCTCCTCAGCTTCATACTTTTACTCCGCTTTTTGGGAGTGGCTGGTCACCATGGTTACCAATTGCTCCCAGGTGCTCCTTGTCCTCCTCCTCCTGGTGTATTTATAGGTGCTTGTCATAAAATTAGAATATCATGAAAAAATGTATTTGTTTCAGTAATTCCATTGAAAAAAGTGAAACTTGTATATTATGTTCATTCATTACACACAGACTGATGTATTTCAAGTGTGTTTCTTTTTATTTGATGATTATAACTGACAACAAATGAAAACCCCAAATTCAATATCTCAGAAAATTAGAATATTGTGAAAAGTTTCAATATTGAAGACACCTAGTGCCACACTCTAATCAGCTAATTAACTCAAAACACCTGCAAAGGCCTTTAAATGGTCTCTCAGTCTAGTTCTTTAGGCTACACAATCATGGAGAAGACTGCTGACTTGACAGTTGTCCAAAAGACGACCATTGACAACTTACACAAGCAGGGCAAATCACAAAAGGTCATTGCTAAAGAAGCTGGCTGTTCACAGAGCTCTGTGTCCAAGCACATAAAGGGCAAGAAAGGGGAGGTGAAGGGAAAAGATGTGGTAGAAAGAAGTGTACAAGCAATAGGGATAACCGCACCCTGGAGAGGATTGTGAAACAAAGCCCATTCAAAAATGTGGGGAAGATTCACAAAGACTGGACTGCAGCTGGAGTCAGTGCTTCAAGAACCACCACCACACAGACGTATGCAAGACATAGGTTTCCGCTGTCGCATTCCTTGTGTCAATCCACTTTTGAACAAGAGACATCATCAGAAGCGTCTCGCCTGGCTAAAGACAAAAAAGTATGGAGTGCTGCTGAGTGGTCCAAAGTTATGTTCTCTGATGAAAGTAAATTTTGCATTTCCTTTGTAAATCAAGGTTCCAGAGTCTGGAGGAAGAGAGGAGAGGCACAGAAACCACATTGCTTAAGGTCCAGTGTAAAGTTTCCAGTCAGTGATGGTTTGGGGTGTCATGTCATCTGCTGTGTTGTCATCTGCTGTGAGGTCCAAGATCAACGCAGCCATCTACCAGGAAGTTTTAGAGCACTTCATGCTTCCTGCTGCTGACCAACTTTATGGAGATGCACATTTCATTTTCCAACAGGACTTGGCACCTGCACACAGTGCCGAAGCTACCAGTACCTGGTTTAAGGACCATGGTCTCCCTGTCCTTAATTGGCCAGCAAACTCGCCTGACCTTAAACCCATAGAAAATCTATGGGGTATTGCAAAGAGGAAGATGCAATACGCCAGACCCAACAATGCAGAAGAGCTGAAGGCCACTATCAGAGCAACCTGGGCTCTCATATAACACCTGAGCAGTGCCACAGACTGATTGATTCCATGCCACCCCGCATTGCTGCAGTGATTCAGGCAAAAGAAGCCCCAACTAAGTATTGAGTGCACATACTTTTCATGTTCATACTATTGGTCTTAAGTAATATTGTAATTTTCTGAGGTACTGGGGTTTTCATTAGTTGTCAGTTATAATCATCAAATTAAAAGAAATAAACACTTGAAATATATCAGTCTGTGTGTAATGAATGAGTATAATATACAAGTTTCACTTTCTGAATTAAAGTTACTGAAATAAATCAACCTTTTCCTTGATATTCTAATCTTATGATCAGTACCTGCCAGAGGCGATTGCTCTAAGACTGCAAGGGAAGCTCAGCATCCCCTAAAATGTCAAAAAATAAGTGAAAAAATATATACTGTTGTGTGTGCATGTCATTGAATAAATATGCACTACAACACGCTCAACTTTTGTTCAGAATCAGCTTCTTATCACTGGTAAAGACAGTGATTTAAACAGTGAGGACACTGAGCGTCCACAGAGTTCAATAGCAAAGCAGCGAAGTGCAGCGAAACGAGACGAGTCATTGGATAAAGGCTGGGCTTTGTCCCGCTCATCGGACGCTCAGCGTCTCTGGGGGTCTATGGGGCAGTGGGCTGGCCCGGACACTCAGCTTCTGCATGATGAGGCTGACTCCCTTTTTGATTGACAGCGAAATGAGCGAATCAGCTATACTTTGGTGTAGAGATCCGTGGGAGTATTACATTTTCATTCTGTTCTGAGTTAAACCGGAGATTTTCTTAATCCTTTTAGCGGCATTTTCTTTGTTAAAAACGACTAGCGACAAATCGAGCTTCTATTTCTGGTGGGTTTTTTGTAGCTGCTTGTGTTTGGAGACTGACTTCTATCACTCTTTCTGACTTCTATCGCAGTTTCTGTCCAGCAGGTGCTGCTGAGCCCCTCCACCGTCACAAAGCACTCACAGGTGGACACACTTCACATGGGCCAAGGCCGTTTAAGCAGCCTAACTCTGCTGGCCATTGAGAGGACGCTAGTCAAGTCCCTGGAAAAGACGCCTTGTTGGTACGACAGGGTCACAGATCATTTTCTTGAAAAGGAGCGGAGGGTAGAATTTACGTATAAATAAACTGACACATTTTACGATGTAGGCCAAAATTGAGCTTCCCCTCCTTGAAAGATCAGCATCCGCCACTGGTACCTGTATACCCATAGCCTTTGTCTTTTTTCATGCAGTTGTTTGGTTGAAGTAGTAGTAAGGTTGTCATCCAAGATCTATGTTCTTGCCTTGTTCATTTTAGATTTACACAGGTTAGTAGGTTAAATATGTTAAGTAGGTTAACTATGTAAATAATAAACCTTGCAAATCTCTCCGGCCTCCTTGCCTTAAAAATCTTGCAGAAATTAAAACACTACTGGGACTATCCTAAAGCTAAAAAGGATGTATGACATGTTCCCATGTATGTGTGCTTTTGTAATTTCTATTCTTATTTAAAGTTAAAGGAGCAATAAGTCATTTTATCACCAAGGAGAAACACTTATGAATGTAATCTTAATTTTTACTATAATAATAATAAAAATAATAATAATGCTATACATTTATATAGTGCTCTTCAAGAACCCAATCTCTTGCAAAGATTGTACAAAGAACAGAAAACATCAAAAGACAAACAAGAACCCAAATACAGAGAGTATAAAACATCACAGACAGCAGTGGCAACAAACAGACAATGAACAGTACCAAACCACAGGGTAAAATTAAGCTCCCAAAAGTTTAGAAGGCTGGTAGCTGAAAACAGACACCCCCAATTGACATCACCAGCAGTGTCAGCAGGCCTCGAGCCTCCAGTCAGCAGGCAATGAAGATGTGCTGCCAGCCAACAGCAAGAGCAGTGAGGTGCAACACCTGCAGACCACCAACTGCTGAGCAGTGGCAATGAGGACTTGCTCCCACAGCCAACATCAGCAACATCCAGCAGCAGTGACAGCAGGATGCCAGGCACCGGCGATGGCAATAGGCCACCCTGGTCAAAAGCACCAGCCAACAGAGATGGCAAAGGCAAGCAGGCAGCTACAAAAAATAAGCATTGATGAAGATGGGTTCCCTCAGTCGGCAGACCCAGCCATCAATATTGAACATAGCAAACAAATAACTGCTTAGCTTTGATGAAAAGACCAGTCCCCTTTGGCCAAAAGCTACAGCAGACAAGCAGCAGAGAGCAGGCAGAGGAGAAAAAAACACAGCACTGCCATACATATCAAAAAAATAAAAAATGAAGTAAAACATAGTGAGAAGTGGCAGTGAAGCAGTCATGGTAGCCTGCTCTCGCCCAATCTGACATAATATTATGTGAAATTATTTGTCATTGTACAACGAAATGTGTTTTCTGCATTTAACCCATCTGTGGCAGTGAAAACACACACTAGTGAACTAGGGACTGGTAAAACACCCAGACCGGCGGGCAGCCATCCCCAGTGCCTGAGGAGCAGTTGTGAGTTTCGTGCTTTGCTCAAGGTCACCTCAGCCGTGGATTGAGGGAGGACAGTGCTATTCCTTTACTCCTACCATCCCTAATTTTCCTGGCAATCGTGGGAATAGAACCAACAAATGTTCAGTCCTAAGCCCTCTTCTCTAACCATATTATAATATTTGACAGATAGACACCTAAAACCGCCCTATTATCTTTAAATTGTAACTCAATGAGAATAATAAAATTGCCATGTAGACTTTAAATTAACCATTTTATGCTCAGTTAGGATAACTATCGGTACTGTAGAATCACGTTAGATATAAAAATATTTTTTGTTTTCAATAGAACTATATTATTTATTTATTTATTTGTTTATTTAAATAATTTCTAAATGGGCCCTGTGAAGGACTGGCGCCCCCTCCACGGTGTGTTCCTTCCACTCAGTGATTCCGGGTAGGCTCCAGACCCACTGCAACCCCAAACTGGCTAAGCAGTCACAGACAATGAATGGATGAATGAATGTTTATAAATGAAGAAAGTTATAGTACACAGGAAGAACTGCTCCACAGAATAGCATGCTTCTGGGCTCTGTGCAGTCCAGATTGTAAGAAGTAACCATGCCATTGTGTGCATTGACATCTTATCAGCACTCACAAAGTACTACAAATAACTGTCAAACAATGATTGTCCAGGACTATATTTAAGATGGAGTTTAGTCCCACCCACAGCAATCAATGAAGAGTTCAAATGCATTGTGAGAGATTTCTGATTGGTGTGGAGATAAAAAGACTTACTATGGGTGTCCTAGCTATTAAAAAAGCAGTGGCAGTGACTGAAGTGGCATTAATTTTGTTTTAAAAAGAAGAGCAGAATGAAAAGAATGTTAAAGTCCTTCATTAGGCTTTAAAGCGATTAAAGATGAAGAATTGGATCGATGACTGAAAAAAGCTTGTTTTGCATTGGAAATAGTTTTTTTTTTTTTTTTTTTGACCACTAGGTAGTATATTTACCTTCAAATTTCAACTTTAAAATCTGTAATGATTCACTGAGCTGTAATAGAGAGAAAAATATTCCAGACTCAGTACTGCAGAAAGTGAAACATGAAACCACCAGAGCTTTGTCACCATAGAAGGGGCTTGGACACAGAAAAAGAGGGGGCTATACCGAATGCACCTCCTCACTTGATTCAGCGCTGATTACCTGCCAGCACACTCCCGATGAGAAACATTTGCAGATATAAAGTGTCTGTGGCAGCTGAGTGGAGTGGAAAAAATATTTTTGTAGACTGTTATGATCTTTGTTTGCCTAAGGGTTATTTTCATTTTGTTTTTATTTACGTTGCTGTGTGTAAATAAACAGCCTGTAGGCAATCCTGCTCCAGCCTAGAGCATCTTCATTCCCAAAGTGGCATGTTTCATACCACAGTCATCAACCAGAATATTCAGTTTTTGTTTTGTTTTTTTCCTCCATTTGAAGCTATCTATTCTAGGAAACACAAAGGAAAAAATAAAAGCACATCAGAAAATGGTGCTACTGTGCAAGCAATAAACATGCCATTGTGCACAAGCATGTTGTATTAAAAAGCACTTGAAGCGTGGAACAAAGAACTGCAAACAGACATGGTCCATCACTGTTCTTAAGATGGAGATTGGACTTCAATCAATAATGTCTAAATGTTTTTCTTTTGCAGCAGCAACACTGCTGTTAAATTAAACAGAAAAAAATAGCACAACAAAACGAATGCTGTGAGCAAAGTTTGAATTCTGGGATTAGTTTTCAAAAAAAGCTTTGAGTGCCTGCAAAGAAGCCTCTGTGCCAGAAGTTTTCAGTTATTAAGAGTAACATTGATTGCAACATTCTAGAATTCAGACGGTTAATGAAAGATGACATTACTAAATCTAGATGACACACTGACAGTGCAGTTATTACATATATTAATCCAACAAGTCATTATTTTAGGGCTGTCAAATGATGATGTTTCAAAAAAAAATCTCAGAAGTTCATATAGTTTAAATCTGTGAAAATGTTATAGAAAACTGCTGGGGACGGCACGCTGGCGCAGCAGGTAGTGTCGCAGTCACACAGCTCCAGGGGCCTGGAGGTTGTGGGTTCGATTCCCGCTCCTGGTGACTGTCTGTGAGGAGTTGGTGTGTTCTCCCCATGTCCGCGTGGGTTTCCTCCGGGTGCTCGGGTTTCCTCCCACAGTCCAAAAACACACGTTGCAGGTGGATTGGCGACTCGAAAGTGTCCGTAGGTGTGAGTGTGTGTGTGTCTGTGTTGCCCTGTGAAGGACTGGCGCCCCCTCCAGGGTGTATTCCCGCCTTGCGCCCAATGATTCCAGGTAGGCTCTGGACCCACCGTGACCCTGAACTGGATAAGCGGTTACAGATAATGAATGAATGAATAAATAAAAACTGCTGGGACAAGAGAAAACTGTAAGGGAGTTTTATTCACTCACATACGAGGCAGTAAGCTACAAAACACAATTGGATTTGTAATAGAGTAGGGAGCTGTAGTCTCAAATGTAAGATAAATAGTTACATACTACTGTGTCTCAGTTTAGATATGTGTAACAAAAAAAAAAGTAAATAAATCAATTGTGCTGTAGTTGTATTCAGTCACAGACTATAGGAGTTCACAGTATTGCACAAACAAAAATAAATTACACAAAGTTTGACTTCAGTAAAGACATGTAGTATACCACAGACCTGCAGCATATTGAAATTGCACTTATACAAAAACCAACTCCTTACTTAGTTAGTTAATAGAACATAGGCCTATGCTTAATTTAAAATCAAGTAACTGGTTAGTTAATCTGAACAGCAACAACAGGTTGGCCTTAATTTGAATAATGTAGTTAGGCACAGCTTCTATTTTGCTGACCCAAGCCAGCTGCTTAGGCACACTGTTTAGGTCACATTGCTAGATGCCATACATTTGAGCTATCTGGCAAACTTTCAAAATGAAACTTCCTGTTTAACAGACCTTTCTCCATCACTCACTTACTCCCCTACTCTTACTGAGAGATGCAGCGCCCAGTCAAGTCTTAACATGAACTACGGAAGACTCGCAGGACCACATAGAATTTGCGTTAATTGCACTATTTTTAAAAATCACATTAAATTGAGATTTGAAAAATCACTAAAATATTGTTTTAAATAATAATGATATTTTTTATTTATACAGTGTTTTTGAAAATGAAAGAGTGGAAATGGAGTGGTCATCCTCTGGTGATCTTAGCAGTCACTAGCAGTAACATATTAGCAGACTGACCACTAGATATTGGTGAAAGAGACATTCCCTCCTGGGGATAGTCCTGGCAGAAACAGCCCCCAAAAAGCAGCAACAACTGTCTCCCCTGGTTGGCAGGCCCATTAGCATAAGTGATAGCTGGCAGCTAACTGTCAAATAAACAATAATACAATAATAATACAAAATAAACAATAAATACAGGCTAACCTGATGAGAAGTCACAGCAGACAACATTGCAGGAGACATGTCACCCTTGGCACAGCTCCAGGGGCCTGGAGGTTGTGGGTTCGATTCCAGCTCCGGGTGACTGTCTGTGAGGAGTTGGTGTGTTCTCCCCGTGTCCGCGTGGGTTTCCTCCGGGTGCTCCGGTTTCCTCCCACAGTCCAAAAACACACGTTGCAGGTGGATTGGCGACTCAAAAGTGTCCGTAGGTGTGAATGTGTGTGTGTGTGTGTCTGTGTTGCCCTGTGAAGGACTGGCGTCCCCTCCAGGGTGTATTCCCGCCTTGCGCCCGATGATTCCAGGTAGGCTCTGGACCCCCCGCGACCCTAAATTGGATAAGCGGTTACAGATAATGGATGGATGGATGGATGGATGTCATCCTTGGATATTTTCATTGATAGTTTTATTGTATTTTTTTTTTTAAAAAGAAAAAAAAAACATGAGTAAAACATGGGGAGAATCAGCAGTCAAACAGAGGTCTGCCAGCATGCGCTCATCTAAAACTGAAATCAGACAGAGAGATACACAAGCTGTGGGTGGCTAAATTATTGTGATAACAGCAATTTATATGTCCTTTGTGCTCGAATTTCTCCCCACATAATGCTACCAAGCTGAATGGATGAAGGCCAGGCTAGATATGTGAAGCCAGCCACTGCTTCATATATATATATATATATATATATATATATATATATATATATATATGCACACACAACCCCGATTCCAATTAGGTTGGGACGTTATGTAAAACATAAATACAAACAGAAAATCATGATTTGCAAATCCTTTTCAACTTATATTCAATTGAATACACTACAAAGGCAAGATAATTAATGTTCAAACAGATAAACTTTATTGATTTTTTGCAAATATTCACTCATTTTGAGGCCTGCAACATGTTTCAAAAAAAGTTGGGACAGAGGCTTTTTTACCACTGTGTTACAACACCTTTCCTTTTAACAACACTCAATAAGTGTTTGGGAACTGAGGACACTAATTGTTAAAGCTTTGTAAGTGAAATTGAACAGATGTTCAAGTTACTCATGCCATGGGCACTAACACACACCCATACCATCAGAGATACTGACTTTTGAACTTTGCGCTAATATCAATCCAGACAGTCCTTTTCCTCTTTGGCCCAAAGGACACGACGTCCGTGATTTTCAAAGACAATTTAAAATGTGAACTCGCCAGACCACAGGACACTTTCCACTTTGTGTTAGTCCGTCTCAGATGAGCTTGGGCCCAGAGATGCCGGTGGCATTTATGGGTGTTGTTGATATATGGCTTTCGCTTTGCATGGTAGAATTTTAATTTGCACTTGTAGATGGAGCGACGAACTGTATTCACTGACAATGCTGTTCTGAAATGTTCCTGAGCCCATGTGGTAATATCCATTACAGAATGGTGTCGGTTTAATGCAGTGCCGCCTGAGGGATCGAAGGTCATGGACATTCAATGTTGGTTTTTGACCTTGTTACTTACTTGCAGAGATTCTCTTAATCATTTGACGATATCATGAACTGTAGATGATGGAATCCTTAAATTCCTTGCAATTGAACGTTGAGAATCGTTGTTCTTAAATTGTTAGACGATTTGCTCACAAAGAGGTGAACCTCGCCCCATTCTTGTTTGGGAATGACTGAGCCCTTCAGGGACCCTCCCTTTCATGCTCCTGTCACCTGTTTTCTGTTAACCTGTTCACCTGTGGAATGTTCCAAACAGGTGTTTTTTGAGCACCTTTTTTGTTCTTTTGGAACATTTTGCAGGCCTCAAATTCAAAATAAGTGAATATTTGCAAAAAAAAAACAATACATTTTATTAATTTTAACATTGATGCAACAAGATTTGTTGTATTTGTAGTGTATTCAATTGAATATAGGTTGAAAAAGATATGTAAATTATTGTATTCTGTTTTTATATATGTTTACACAACATCTATGGAAGCAAATCTGTCTCATCAGATTTTGAAATATTACCACCTTTGAATTTGTAGCACTGAATTTTTTTGCTTTTGAATTTAAGTCTTCAGATTTCCACCTCTGAATATTTTGCTTCACAATTATGCATCTGAATATAATTTCTCTTGAACTGAACTCGTGAATTTTCAAGAACACGTTTTCACTGTTATTATTCAAGGTTAATAAATTCAGATAAAAAAATTCAAGTTTAAAAAATTTCAAACTATATATTTCGAGGTTGCTCAAATTCGGTAGACTAAATTCAGATACCAAAATATGAGTTACAAAATTCAGATACACATCCGGGACACCAAGGATGAGCAATCGATTCATTTGGATTTTCTCTTTCACCTTAAATGGTGCAGTAGTTTTATTCCGTCGCCGCTAGGCGGCGAAATACGAACACAACTTCCATACCGTGGAAAAATACAGGTTTAGCTTCCTTCCGCGGATATTATCTGTCTATTTTATTAAGAAAAGTGTCTCAAAAATCTGAAAGGCTAAAGACACAATATAACAGACTATTGATATCCTGAAGATTAAGAAATTTGCAAGATTCAAAAGTGCAGTCGACAGCTTTAAAGAACTGCACTGTGAGCCACCAAGAAAAAGTATAATCACCAATGCATCTCCAGTGTCCATTGCTTGCAATGGCAGTTTTGTAAAACATTTTTAAATTATATTATATTTTATTATCATTAGGTATATATTAGGGTGGCATGGTGGTGCAACGGGTAGTATCGCTGCCACACAGCTACAGAGTCCTGTGAGGAGTTTGGTGTGTTCTCCTTGTATCCATGTGGATTTCCCTTGGGAGTTTTAGACCTTCCACGGTCTAACAATGTTGGCAGATGGATTGGCTACACAAAAAATAAAAAGTCTCCATAGGTGTTTTTGTGTTGCCATGCAAAAATGTTCCATGAGAAATGGACCAACAGGGATGCTCCTAAATTGCTTGGTATGAAATCTTTTTACATCAGCTTATACTGACACCAAGCTACACTCTTGGCAATACCCATATCAATGTGTTAGCATCTGTAACATGATCAATCTTGAATGGACAAATTCCATTTTCATAAATTTGGAATAGATTTGGAGTAGCATCTCAGACTCTAAAGAATTTTCTAGATATAATTAGACACACGATACACCTCTTCCTATTAGCCACTTATTCATGGCTGTTGCTATTCAGGCTTGTAGACAGTTGTGCTAATGCATATTTTGGTTACATGGTGTTACCGTACAAGTCAGTCTCGTGAGATCTAAAAAGTGATGTGAGGCTACTCTTGTGATGTGTATGCTGTGAAAGTGCCATTATACGTATTGATTATCTCCCAGCAGTCTTTTATTAATAAATACAAAACTTGGATTATACTTACCGCTCATCATTTACAAGGCTTGAGTTTGACAACATCTGTTTTAGTGTGTGTGTGTGTGTGTGTGTGTATGTGTGTTTCTTTTACAACCTCCGATAGTTCTGTGGTGTGAACAGTTTCACCTGTTGTGTTTACAATAACGGGTGGGTGTGTGACACACTGCTAACAAGAGTTATTTTGTCTCTCCAGTAAAATGCGCACCCAAAAAGCTTCCACATGTGCCTTCTGTTGTTTAGCAGATTCCTCACTGATGTATTTAACTCCTTCTTACTTTCAGCTCATAGCTGCCTCAATTCCCTCAATTCTATTTTCAGGCCACATGGAAGTGAGAGGCTTAAGATGCTGTTGCTATCAGCAGCTCAAGCATCAGGACAAATTTAAAGAAGTCATTTAACACATGAGCAAACAGAAAAACATCCTTTCAGCAGGTACTTGGTGGCATTGTGCTAATTGTCAACTTGTTCTTTTTTGTTAATAGCAGCATTAGAATATGTGACTAGAATAAGTTGAAAAGGAATATACACAGCACATAAGGTAGGAACATAACATAAAAAAAAATAATGTAATTTCTGCTTTATAATGTCAGAGATAAGGATAAATTGAAGAATTGTGGTCATAGTTCATGAAAAATCTGTGCTTCACTGTGAGACTGCTAAATTCACCCTGACCCTAAACGCTGGACATGTCCTCTTTTTGGGACCTAAAAAATGCATCTGGCCGCTCAACATCACTGTTTTACTGGAGCCTCGAACAGAAATGTGTTGTTAAGGTAATTTAACATAGTCTTTTCTTCATATTTGAACACGTTTCTGTGACACAGGAGCCTTACATTCTCTATTGTACAGTCGTCTCTTCTGTTCCTATAATGACACAAACACATGGACACACCTGATTGTTAAACAGAAAAGCTGCACAGATGTAACTTGTCAGAAAGTTAGTAACATTAACTTTACACAAAAACAGGCCAAATCTCCAGATAATTAAAGCCAGACAGGGATGAGACTGAATTATTTCACATCCAGCACGTTTTATCAGCCAGACCTTATAAAATATATAATATAGTGCTAATTATTTTTACCTAAAGGTCTGGATCCCAGTGATGCTCTGATCATTCATCATGTCACTATTAATTCTGGTTGATAAAATGTGGTGCTTGCTTTTAGTAAAGTTTAAAAACCAATATTAAAAGGTTTGGAAAGAACATAAAATAACTTTCAGTGATAATGGATGGTTATGGAAACATTTGTCCACTTTTTGTGTCTGGGCCTGTGCTGCCAACTTGCCCCATGTGTTCTCTTTTTTGAAAACCAAAATATGGCCACCCAAGTGTTGGGTTAACTGGTGAGTGAATCCCAACATCTCTATTATACAGTAGTATTGGATATTTCTGGAAAATATGAATACGGGATAGTATGGACAGTCCCGACATTTTGACATCTGATCGGCCCATAAAACCTGTAGATTGGCAGCCCAATTGACACTGGGCTGACCCAATCACATCGTTAAACACCAACCCATATCGCATTGTCCCTAAGTAAGAGTTTGTTTCCTGTTTGTCCTTTGAAACATGCTGGTCTGCGCCCCATTAGGTGTTTTCTTTACTGACACAGGCCTGGCCTGTTTCTACTCTTACTGATTCTCGTTATCTCATTGCATGGTTTAAGGTACGTGGTTTTAAAGAGTTGCACATTTGGTATACACATTCAAAAGACAGAAAAGGTGTGCGTTATGGAATACGGTGGGCTGATCTGGTCCAAAACGCCAGTTTTTTTTTTCAGTCTGCCCCTGGTTGGGTAGGAAATCAGTTCATAATTTCGGGGGATTTTGGTGTGTGATCATGTGATGGCTTGGCTCTGTTTGATTGGTGAAACTGAGGCCAACATCATTAGTGGCTACATTTGATTAGTGATACACAGTCATATGACAGGAGCTCTGTTGGAAATCTCGACAAAACAAAACAAAGAGATTGTGGTTTGGATGGATAGATAAAAATATGTAGTGAGCAGAATGTAGCTCAGTATAATGGAGTACAAGTACCAGAAAAAGTATGCTGCATTAAAACTACCCTTATAACTACAATTTATTCAAGAAATTACTCATGCAAATGTGGTGTGTTTCTACCCACCTCTGGTCCAGAGGATCTGAGAGAATTTTACTGCCTGGCAATAAAACATCTATTGCAAAGTAAAGGCTTCAAATGGTTCTGCTGACTATAACTTATTGGGATGAAAATATTGTATATGGAATGTATTACACTAATTTTCATAAGGTAAAAATTGTTATTGGGCTCACTAATAAATGAGACTAGAGAGTTATGTAAACATTGACCTCTTTCTTTATTTCACTGTCTGTAACTGCTTATCCAGGTCAGGGTTGTGGTTGTGTCCAGAGCCTACCTGGAATCATTGGCACAAATTCACCTTTGTGTGTGTTTGTGAGTGTGGAATAGTTCTTTCTGGAATTTGTCTGATGAAAACATCTAGCATTGGGTTCTTTTTCTAGCTCAACCTTACTTTTACTCTCAGACATCACAATCAACCTTTTGTGCCAAATACAGTGGGTCAAATAGAGAATGCTGCCCAGCACACACACCTACACATAATGTGGTACATAATAATGATCCCCAAGCATCTCTGGGGATTTGTGTTTGCAGCTCACCCATGGATTTGAAGGTTACCAACTGTCAACCTTTTTAAGGTATCAGGAGGAAAGATATCTAGTGTATTAATTCAGTCCCAGAGAGATGCTAGGCCCCTTAACTTTGAAATGCATTTTTCCTCTTTGCTTAGTGCCATGACATTGCCCACCAGAACACTGTGTATTAGGCACCTGCTTACAACCAGCTACCAGAGGGAGGTTTATAAGACTTCTCTCTCACTCTCAATCTATCCCTCATGCTCCCTCACACCATGAGATCCTCTAAAACTAGCTCTCCCATCACAGACATAATCTACAGATCACAGTGAGCCAAACTCAAGAAAAAGTGCGGGTTGTAGACTGTGTTGGGGCACCCTAGAATTATTCAGCTATTATCAACTGGACACGCTGTTTGTACCCACTGAGCAAGTGTGTGTGTGTGTGTGTGTGAGAGAGAGAGAGAGAGAGAGAGAGAGAGAGAGAGAGAGAGAGAGAGAGAGAGTGAGTGAGAGAGATTTCACTACTGTGCAAAATGTAGTAATTGATAAGGTACTATGCATCATAAAAACTGAAAGTGAAAAAAAATTTAGATTAATAATATGTGATAAAAAAACAAAAACAAGCTGGTAGACCACCACATCTATCCCCATGAGACAGTCCCTATTAACGTCAAGCTCAAATCTGGAAGAAAATAATCTACAGATGTGTCTGTCTGTACTTTCATTGTTAACGGAGAGCTCCAGAATAAAAAGACGTAAAAGAAAAAGATTTGCATGAAAACACCAGGCACTTGAAATAAGACTTTGTAGATTGATTGGATTACTTGTTATGTGAGAAAATGCAACCAAATATTAAGACTGAACTTTGGACGAAAAAATCTGAAAATCTACTCATGCTGTAACATGGTCATTAGACCTGTTTTTTTTTTTTTTGGGGGGGGGGGGACTGTAGCCTGGAGGAGGTCTAGGGTCAGCTCTAGAGGTGGGCAGGGGTGGGCATTGCCTACAAAAATGTCTCCTCTGCCCACCCAAACACAAAGCCAGCTCAACCGACCAAAAAGCATCTTTATCCTTTGTTTCTTTCTGATACATTTGTATCTGGCTGATACATTTATAATGGAAAGAAAACATATGACATGTAACCACGTAACATTAAATGTGCACGTAACATTAAAGTTTTCCCTCTCTCCCTCTCACTGTGTGCTGTCTCAGGAGAACATGTTGAGTTTCTGATTTTATTAGCAACCTTTCTGTTTGGAAAGTGGCAAAACTGTCCAGAGTCTAATAAGAGTTGCCTTATACTTTCAAAGTTGTTTTTTTTAAACCTTGAATCATATACCTGACATTGTATGTGGTTATTTTGTAAAGAAATCTCAAGTTTAGACAGTGTTAGCTTAAGAAATGGTCATGTTGAAATGTTAATGTTGATAGAAAATATTAATTTTAAAGAAGAAAAAACTAGCATTAGCATTAGAGGTATATGAAGTATATGCAGTATATACATTGACAAAATATTCAGTTCACATGTTAGCTTGTTGCTAGCAGATGTAGCTCGCACAACATGTCTGCCTGGATTAGCATTGTGGATAAGAGTGCTAATATACGAATTTAAAACTAAAAAAAATGTCATGTATTGATTCATAAAGAATTTCGAGCTGAATATGCTTGAAGTTCAGCATTACTAAACATAGTGCTGCATCATACATGTTATTTTTTCTTTTACAGAAAAGAGCAGAGAAGCCGAGCTGAGGACTACAGCTCCCAGTGAGCTGTGCAGGTGATGTCAGTCGCGCATACATCCAATCAGCGCAGCTGAGAAAGCGCAGCTGAGAAAGAGAGAGAGATTAGAGAGAGACACTTGAAACACATACGCACATGAAGTTTGTCTGCCTGTTTAGAGAAGACTTGAACAAACTTTCTGATACACATACACGAGGAGAACAAAAAAAAAAAGTAAAAATGTGGCTAATGTAAAAGAGACTGGGAAATGTTTCTATTGCAGTTGTATATGCATATGGTTTTTCTTGCTTGTTCTGTTTCAACCGTCCAGAACTCAGCTTATTCTGGATGCATTTGTCGGCCACATACAAAGGAGTCTTTAAAATGGGACAGCATAATCGCACTGCTGGGATGTAATGTGGCCATTGAAGTATGCAATCCCTGAACTGAACTGGCATCCCTGCTCAAATCAAACCCAGAATACTGTTCTAGGTTTCTAAATGTGACTAAAGACTTGCCCACACATTATGTTTTACTGTACCCCCCAACCAAAGCAGTCTTGAACCAGGCCTGTGCTGCTGTTACTGCATGTCTATATCACGCCTTTGACCATCAGACTGTTATTTGCTAAGCAACAACTCCTACTCTTCTGGGAATAGTTTACACTAGATATGGGAACATTTTTATGTGGATGGCATGGCATGTAGCCAGAGAACCATGAGGTTCTGTATTGATGTTGAATGATTGGTTTTGACTCCCAGAAGCCACTGCAACTCAGGCCAAAGGCCCTGAACTGTGTCTATCACTCCAACCATCATGCTGGGAGACTTTATACTTTGAACATGAGGAACATGAGGCTGAAATTACACATGCACAGTTGGACCTGTGTCTCCATAGTTGGTCCATAGGGTGTCCATATTTGGCTTAAGCTAGATAAATTTGCAAATTATAAAAACGTTTGGAGACACTGCCTTTAAGTTTGAACTGGTGAAGCAGAAAGAGAGAGGGAGAGAGAGATTGCAAAGAACCAAAAAAGTCACTTTAAATAGAAAAGAAAATCATGACTTGGTGTGATACAAGTCTGATATTAAATTTGCTCTTTCATATTCTAAAACCCTATATTTCATCTGGCCCATTGGGCAGGTCAGCTAACAGACCTGTAGTGATGTATTTTTCAGACTGTGGGAGGTGAAAAAATCTCGACCTGTGTTTATTTTTGTTTTTCCACAAAATCAAAATGATGCAAAAGTATCACAGTAAAAAAGCAGTCCATTCACTACAGTTTTTTTATTGGGTGGGTTAGAGAAAAAAAATCACAGAAGGTTAGAGTGGTATATACTGTAGTTAAAGTGGTTACTTGAGTAAAATAATGACTCAAGAAAAACAAGCATAGTTTAGCCAGACCGCCATTAGCCATATAGCTGTTGTCACAGAGGTGTTTCTGGTATTTCAGAAACAGGAAAGCCCAAAATACATACCCTTGACATTGGAAGGTCTGGAGAAGCTTTGGTGCTTCATATCAATGTATTTGTTTACATGTGGTTTTTATTATGTGATTGTGTTGTACAGAAAATATGGAGGGCAGGAATGAAAATGAGCACAGCGTTTTGTTCATAATATATAACACGGGCATTAGTGTTTTTTCTTGTTCATTTTATTTAAAAATAAATACTAGATGATCTACCACCAAAGAACAAAGAAGACCAAGAACATTGTGTTAATTTTAAGAATTAAAATTACTTATTTACTCAATCGAAGCATGTGAAGTTTAAGGTGGCTGAGCGCAGATATGTGGAGTAATGTCAGTAACACAGTAATGCCACAAAATGTTTCCCCACATCTTCCCTTTACAATATTTCAGGCAAAGACAAACACTCTCTTGAAAAAAGACAAATTCAGCAGTCCTCCCCTCTCTGTGAGATATAATACGTGTGTAAATGTTGCCGAGTCCTGAACCTTACTGCTGAGCTTGTGACCGTAGCTAACACTGAGTCAAACACAGCCTCAGAAACACACAAATGGAGAGTGTTCATGTTTTAATTCCTATTATTTATTTATATAAACATTGTAAATTACCCCATTCAGTTCCACTGGGCGTTAGTGCTGTGTTTAAGGCTCTGAGCTCTTTCTTGAGTTACTGAAGCTCAACATGCCCACGGATGAAGCCACGGTTTGCGCTGCAGATCCTACTACTCTTTAGTTCCAGCTGGGAGCAAATTTTTCTGGTTCGCATACCAGTTCATTTTGGTGGAAACGTGCCAAACAGTTCCAAATTTAGTTTACAAACTGGAGCCGCTATGTGAAATATGGCTGAACTAATAGCTGAACATGAAATAAGGTTCCTACTTGCACATGCAAGTTTCCACATTAGGAGTCAGTAAGGGAAAATTCCTCCTTTTGGTCGGCCCAGTATAAAAGGTTCTTCCTCATACAAGCAAAAGTAACAGCTCAAAAAAATCCCTAAGGACTAAGTAATTTATACAGCAGGTATCTATCAGCAGAGAGAATGAATTTTCTTAATTATTTTCTTCTGTTTTGGATACTTTTGGTGTAAAACAGAAGATTGAAAATGCAAAGTCAGATTTATGACCAATCGTAAAACAGGACACACACAAATGAAAGTAAACATTTTTCATAAACCTGAGCTATACATACATTTATTTACTTACCCGTGTGTACTATATGCCCATATCTGTTTACTCCTCTTATAATCAGTTCAGACAAAACAGAGGTTCTTCTTGCTCCAAAAAATACTAAAAGTAAATGGTCTGGTTTTAATGCTAAATATTAATAACTTCTTAGTTTCATCAGACACATCTATGAAAAATTTTGGTGTAACACTTGATTCTGATCTTTGAAAATCCTGCTGAGGACATGTAACCTCAAAATGGTATCACGCCTTAGTATTTCAGTATGAACTTATTTCATCTTCTGAATGATCAAACGATCATGTCTGCTTAGATCACAAGGTGCTGGCTGCCTGTTTGAGCTTAGATATATTTAACATACCACAGGGACAAAGCCCCATAACACCCAAAGGAATAAGGAATAACCTTCTAGTTAATGTTTGGTAAATGTATTAGCATTAGATCAATTTATAGAAATTCTGATTGTCTGAGACTTGTGCTGTCATCACACTGTTTTTACCTGTATCTTATGTCTATCATGCAGCTGCACATGAGTCTATCAACGAACATGCCCAATGTCAAATGTGGATTACATGGGTATATAGCCCCTGGGAATGGGCACTGAACCAATGCTCTCTAGAATGACATTGCGGTTGAGTTGGAGTGTTGTTTGTGATTCAGAACTAAATATGCAACATCTGTACCAAACCTCACTAAAGCTTTCATGGCTGAATGCCTCCAAAACACATTAATATTTTAGTCTCATGATTAAATGTACCTGATTACTAACCAGCCCATGTTCAGTTATTAGAGCCCAGTGTCAAAATGCCTTGTTTCCCTGTGGCCAGCTGGTCTTGTCACTCAAATATGAGTGGAACTGAAATCTTCCATGGTTCTTGTATACATTTACAAGGCAATATTTATCTTTCTGATTTTAAACACTGATGTGGGCATACAGAAATGGCATGTAAAGCCTGTAGTGTGCTAAGATAACTAATTATGTAGAAAAGAGCTGAAAATGGTATGGTGGTGCTGGATGAGGGGTTTGGCATGATGTTGCAACATGTTACTCTGATTATTGGAGAGTTCTACAGGCAGAACAGACCCTTGGTCCTACATTTTAGTCATTTACTCTTTTTCACTGAATTGGAAATATTTTAGTTATTAATACTGATATATGTAATATTTTAAATATTTATTTCTAGATTTTATTGTGTTTTCATTTTCTTATTGCAATTAATTGTATCAGAAACAGCATAATTTTCTCAGTTTTTCATTAATCCTACAACATGTGTTACATATTGCCTGTTTGAGATTATTATCCCTGTATGTGATATGCTTGTTTGATGTTTTAACAGCTAATTTGTGTTTTTTTATGTGCTGCTGGAAAACAACATTAGGAAATATTTCTGTAGATAAATGGACCTGTAGGAGATAAACTCAGCAGTGCATGTGCAGAGATGGAATGTAATTAAAAGAGTAAAGCAGGGTGTGAAAATATAATTGTTCACATACACGGGGAGTTAATAGATAGTGGGCCACATAATTGGCCATAAATAATAAAAGGACGCAAAGCCAAACAAACATTGTGGAATTAAATATAAAACTGTGCAAGGGGCACGAACAAAGTATCTGTCAAAGAATTGTGTTCCCTCCAGTGAATCATTATAACATTAGAATTAATAGACATAATAACATTATAAATTTCTAGAATTTTTAAGGTCATATTTTTATTAAATAAATAACTTGGCCTAGTCAGTATGGAAATGTGTTATTTAGAAATAATATTAGAAGTGGGTTATGTTTGTAAATTAGATGTTAATGAGGTGAAATGTAAATGTATTTATAGGTCTATGTTGACTAATGATTTCACTTAAATTTACTGTAATACTATTTTAATATTAATGTATAATATACATTATTTGCAGACTTAAACAAATTGTGAATTATCAGTATAAACAGCTAATGATAAAAGTCACAATGATCAAACATAGTATAAACATGTTATGCATTCAGGCAAAGGACCATTAGTGAGGTCAGTTACTGATTTGCAAATTTAGTTGTAGATCATAAAAGCCACTCTTTCATTCATTCATTCATTCATTCATTCATTATCTGTAAACGCTTATCCAATTCAGGGTCGCGGTGGGGACAGAGCCTACCTGGAATCATTGGGCGCAAGGTGGGAATACACCCTGGAGGAGGCACCAGTCCTTCACAGGGCAACACAGACACACACCTACGGACACACTACGGAATTTAGTAATTTCCTTCAGCAAGAACAGATTTAATTTATTGCAGAATTGATTGGATAAAGGGGTGGCACGGTGGCGCAGCAGGTAGTGTCACAGTCACACAGCTCCAGGGACCTGGAGGTTGTGGGTTCGTTTCCCGCTCCGGGTGACTGTCTGTGAGGAGTTGGTGTGTTCTCGCCGTGTATGTGTGGGTTTCCTCCCACGGTCCAAAAACACACATTGGTAGGTGGATTGGTGACTCCAAAGTGTCTGTAGGTGTGAATGTGTGTGTGTGTCTGTGTTGCCCTGTGAAGGACTGGCGCCCCCTCCAGGGTGTATTCTCCGCCTTGCGCCCAATGATTCCAGGTAGGCTCTGGACCCACCGTGACCCTGAATTGGATAAGCGGTTACAGATGATGAATGAATGAAAGAATGATTGGATAAAGCAGGTCCAGGATGGTAAGTTAAAATATTAGACATTTTCCAGGAAATCTGTCATGCTCCCCAGGCCTGCTTAGTCACCCACATCCACTAATCTTTTATTGACCCATTCCCAAGTTCCTGGTCTCTGATCAATGTTTGTAGAATTTTTACTGTTAACGTCTGTTTGTGTGTATTTAAACTTGTCTGTTTGTTACTTTCTGTGATGTGTTAATGGAGAATGAAATGTAGTTTCTCCAGGTCACAGTGCTAGCATTAGTACTATCTAAAAGCAGAGATGTAGTTCCCAATGTTTTAGCTCTGGCCTGCTGCTCTCGCGGCTGCAAAACAACCCCCTGTAAGAGGAACTGTGCACAGATAACTCTGGCTGCTGATTGGCTAAAAAAAAAGATGACGACCAATGAAAAGCGTGTTCTCTGTTTAGGTGCCGTGGAGAATCTGCCCCTCGCTCCGGCTGAGAGAGAGCTGCATGTCTCTGTCTTCAATCAACCCCATAACAGCGTGACCTCAAAAATATGTTGAAAATGAAATAATTTTTTTTTTTTTGAGGGGGGGGGGGTTTGGTCACATATACAGTCATAAATTGTACAACTAACATTGAAATTCTTTTATTGTTTCAAGTAATTTGTGTGTTACCGTTTGGTTTTTGTTTTTTTCCAGTAAATAAATTCTGTCCAGACAAATGTTTACAAATGGATGTTTTTTTAAAATCAGAAACACCTACCAATGTGGTGTGTTGTCTACATTAGCCCATTAGCTGGAGACATTAGCCCCTCTGTTGATGTTAATATTTTCAGTCCATTTTCTAACCCAAACCTCAATAGAAACTGACCATCACTGACCGGGAATTATTTAGACTGTGACCCATCCTCTGCACAGCAGAGATAGTGCTGCTCAACAGAATGACCACCACAATGTCAGCGTCCATCCAACAACATCCTGTGACCACAGATGAAGGACTAGAGGATGACTCACACACACTGATGCAACAGATGTGCTGCTGTGTCTGAGTCTGACTGATTTTTCAAGGTGGACTGACAAGTTAGATGTGTCTAATAAAGAGGAGAGTGGGCACACTCCAGCAGCGCTTCTATGTCTGATCCACTTGTACCAACACAACACACACCAACACGTAATGACCACGTCAACATCGCTGCAGTGCAGAGAATGATCCATCACATAAATAATAACTGCCTTTGATGGTCGACTGAGGGTTCTGGGCAATGAACAACAAGCTGAAAGGGGGTTAACAATGTATTCAGGGCAACAGGTGAACTGCAGTCTGTAATTGTAGAACTCTAGGTTACTACGTAATAAGTGACGTTGATTAAATTGATCATGAGTGTATCGGGATATAAATGGTGTATGTATATTTAGTATGTGTTTGTTTTTGTTTTTGTTTTTTTGTAACTTCTTTAATCATGGTTAAAAGAGAAATACAACAGTTTCTTTTATACTTAAGCAACACTCTCTCTTTCTCTCTGTACACATGTAATTGTGTACAATAGGTGCCATGTGAATGAAGGGGGCCTTCACCACGTGCAGAGTGCAACAAACAGTTCAAAGAGAAAAAATGAGAAAAGATCAGGAGATGATGATGTGCATGTGTTCTGCAGAGGGCAGAGCTTCTCTCATCCGACATGAACTTACACCCTCATCCTCCCCCACCCCACTAAAGGTACTGCCTCTGCAGAGCAGCACAGTAAATGATACCCTGATGATTCAGTCCACAGCCCAGAGCTACACTAAGCTTATTGCAAAATGCAGGGGCTTAGTGGGGGGGTCTGAGCATGGCCATGCCTATATATCATCTATAGATGTGTCTCTCAGGTCTTGAAGATCCACAGCACTGCAGGATGCAGTCTTCACTCGCCTGTATCACGCGTCTTCCAGTTCATGAAGGGCCTATGCTCAATCAAAGAGAACATTGTTTTATGGTGCAATTTTAACACCAATTTTAGACTGCAAAATCAAATGATCAGAACAATATAGCTCTTTTTCTCATTATGAGCTTGTTATAAGAATATATTATTTAACTTATTAAAAAGGCAGCTAGTGAAAAGGCACTTCTTATGTGTTGTAGGCATATTGTTTTCAATGATAAATATAATACTGTCTAATAATATCTGATGTATTTGCTCATAATAACATGTATAACAGTTAATATAAGGGCAGCATATTTTTGCAACACAAGGGTACGAGCCCTGCTGCAGGTGACTGTGAGGAGTTTGTTGTGTTCTCCCCATGTCTGCATCGGTTTCCTCTGGATGCTCCGGTTTCCTTACACAGTCCAAAAAAAAAAAAAAAAAACACTTGTTTGTACGTGCAACTCAAAAGTGTCCATAGGAGTGATTGTGTGTGTGTGTGAAGGACTGGTGCCTCCTCCAGGGTGTGTTCCCACTTGGCGCCCAGTGATTCCGTGAAAGCTCCAAAGGCTCCAGATACAACGTTACCTGGAACTGGATAAGCAGTTACAAACAATGAATGGATTAATGAACACTTAATAAAATAAGTTTTAACAAGCCATTTGGCACCCTGTGAAAGAGGATGCTAAAGGCGGGAGTGGTTTATTTGTACAGACTTTAACAAAAGAACATCCAGTCAAACATTAGCCCTTGTATGGGATGTGGAGTATGGCCAGTGATGAGGCTTTAGTGAGCCCCCTCTGTTCAATCTCTGGGTATGTGGGCCACACAAGGGTGTATGACTTCATAAAATCAAGATTCATAAAGTATTATAATTATACCACAGTTAGTTCTGACTACACAGTTAGTTCCTGCAATGTGATTGGGTGTGAGACATTCCAGGAGTGCCAATATTACACGATAATGGCACCCCGCAAAATACATGTAACCTAGCAATGATGTTTATATATATATATATATACCCTGGAGGGGGCACCAGGGCAACACACACACACACACACACTCACACTCCCCTTATTATTTATTTATTTATTTATTTTTGGTTGGGATATTTTAGTTATATGTTGAGAGCTAGTCTCAAGACACATGCATCCTCTGAGACCAGTGAAGCCACCTGCTTCTATGGAGATTGAATGATGTGTGAAAGATCTGACGCTGAAACATCTGACAGGTGTCCACATGTACTTGGTCTTATAGTGTACTGTATAAAGTGTATAATACATGAGAAATGTATGAATGCATCATAAATATAGGATTCTATAGAAGCCAAAATTTCTCCTACTTGGTGAGCACAGATATAATGAAGAGCAGACAGCTGGCAGAGTGTGCTAGAACATCTGCAGGCAAAAATAATAAACTGTGCTAAAAACAGCAGTGGATGATGATGATGATGATGATGATGATGATGATAAACTGCATCTGGAGAGTGATGTTGAAAAGGGGTACGTATAAAAGGCTGCCAGTATGTAAGTAAGTGCTTTCGTCACACTCCTCAGCTTTGAAGCTAAGACACTGTTGCATCATGAAGGGTTTTCAGCGTTCTGGTCACACTTTAGTTCATTTCAGGACGCAGTTGATTGTGCCTGTGTAAAGCGGTGTGCATGCTGTGTTTCATTTTAGCTTTTCACTTCAAACAGGGAATGATTCACCAACATGAAGCACTGATGGACAAATCTGTTTTTAAAAAGCAACATTTTAATGCATGTAAATATGAAAGAGAATAGAATGCACTTCATCAGCATATATTTAAATGAAAAGTTACATAGTGGAGTTTCTGCAGTGCTCAGCCTGGAGAAGCAACCCCAGAGACTCTATTCTCCCAAATCAGTAAAAGATGGTTTTGAATTTGAGCTTTGAATTTGATTTTGAAGCGGTAACACATCTACTGTTGTATGCAAATGTTTGGACACATTTACCAAAGGACATGTAAACCTAAGGACATGCAGTTTGCAAGTAATGTGGTAACATATACCATATTTCAAAAAAGGGCGGCACGGTGGTGCAGCAGGTAGTGTCTCAGTCACACAGCTTCAGAGACCTGGAGGTTCAGCTCCGGGAGACTATCTGTGAGGAGTTTGGTGTGTTCTCCCCATGGGTTTCCTCCGGTTTCCTCTCACAGTCCAAAAACACACATTAGAAGGTGGACCGGCGACTCAAAAGTATGAGTGAATGTGTGTGTGTGTGTGTGTGTGTGTGTGTGTTGCCCTGTGAAGGATTGGCGCCCCCTCCAGGGTGTATTCCTTCCTTGCCCAATGATTCCAGGTAGGTTCTGGACCCACCCTGAACTGGATACATCATTACAGATAATGAAATGAAAAAAAACTTTTATGGTACAAACACAAAGAGTGTTCATGTAAGCTCTTTTCCAGAGCGTGTCTAGTTTTTCATAAAGAATGAAATGGGAAATGTTTCTAGACTTAGTGGGCTGTTTTAGCATTTCTTGTAGCGAAACAATGACTCATGAATTTATTCATTTTCGGACACCATTTACCCCTTATTTGCATTGCTGCATTGTTTTAACTCAGTGTATTGTCTCTACTGTTAAAAAAGCAAGTAGCAACAAGGTTTGGTAGTGCAATGCAGCATGGCTGCACTCTAGGACTGATCTTATAGTGCGAATTGTGGAGCTTAGCAAGTTTTGGTGTTCTGGTTTTGAATCTTACTCAAGTGAGTTCCTTCTTTCTTTCACTCATTATCTGTAACCGCGTATCCAGTTCAGGGTCGCGGTGGGTCTGCAGCTTACCCGGAATCATCAGGCGCAAGGCAGGGACACACCCTGGAGGAGGCGCCAGTCCTTCACATTCAACACACACACATTCACTCACACCTACGGACACTTTTTTAGTCGCCAATCCACCTACCAACGTGTGCTTTTGGATAATCTGGAGGAAACCCATGTGGACACAGGAAGAACACACCAAAATCCTCACAGACAGTCACAAGGAACGGGACTTGAACCCACAACCTCCAGGTCCAAAGGCAGCCAAACTTTTGGTAAACAAACACATGCTAAGGCCAGGTTACCTCAGCTGATGTTAACATTTATAACTCATATTGGGCAGCTCAAGAACAAGCAGTTTGTGAAGAGGTGATAAACTGAAACTAACTGTAATATTTAATTTAATTTAATTTATGCAAGTCACCTCTCCTTGCCTCCACATCTTTGACTGAGCTGGGTGGTCGAGTGGCTTTGCTGGTATGTCTGCTTGAATATTAAATACATTGTGCTCAATAAACATTATTGAATTGTATGTAATTTATTACAATTTATTTAAAAGTGGCAACATTTATTTTAAAAAAAATCTCTGAGAAAATTTTGATTTCATTTTGTTCCGTTTCAGCCATAGGTGATGACAGACTCTGATGATGGATGATCAGGTTTAGATAACTAATGTCACTACAAATCATCCCACAGTTATTGGATGGAGCATGTCCACTCCAGAGAATGTTATTCTACAGCTGAGAGTCCTCACATCCCACCAGCCAGCACCTGACATAACCCACATGATAGAGTCTGCTTGGGAACAGAAGGTCGGCAGTTTATTCCCCTCAACTGGCAGGACAAAATGGGAGTGGGAGAAATGAAGGAAGTACACCATCCCTCAACATTCATGGCAGAAGTGGCCTTGAGCTAGTACCTAATCCCCCCGATTGCTGTGTGTGTTTCTGCTCACTGCCCCTAGTGCAGTACTCCCACATATGGGAATGGTGTTGTTGTAATTCTGTGCAATGATAATAAAGGCAAGGTTCACTTTTTCATGTTTCGTGTGCAGCTGCCCAGAATGTCTCATTTCATTTCATACATTTCTATGGAGATTACACACTTTGTGTGTGAACAACTGAAGCTCTGTGTTCACAGTCATTACATCTTAAAGTGCCTGAAGTTACTTATTAGGGTTAAAAACACCAGGCCACAAAAGCAGTAGTGTGATTAAAACTAGGTTACAATTATAAAGATGCAAGAGTTGATTAGAGATTTGGAATTAAAACATTCATTGAGCACTTGACATTGAGCCAGCAACTCAACAGCAGCAGCAGAGACAGAATATGTGTTTCTGAAAATGTCATTCTGATGTTCTTGTTTTCTGCAATTATGTGCTGATGATCTGAGTCAACACTGTGTAGAAAATATTTGATTTTCACTGAGATACAAAGGCAGAGGCGTCCTCAATTAATTTTAATATATTAGCGCAATATGGTCATATGCAACTATTGAAAACCTTCTGGCTCAAATATTTATTTTGTTGATGTTCAGAGTTAAAATAATAAGGGTGTCAAAGTTAACATATTAGTTGTAATGGCATTAAATTTTTAAACAATATTAACACTTTTTGTTGTTTCTCCCTGTGAATTATGCAAATATGTACAAATTGCATGGACATCATTCACAGTAAAAATCACTGCCGTTATATATAGACAACATATTTAGGATACATTTTTTAAATGAGTTGCTCTCTCTCATGCTCTCAGGGGAAAAAGGGTTTGTGAGTTGAAGTGAGGCAATGCTATATATCCAACAAAAACACAGTGTAAAAGCACATATGTGAACTTATAGTCAATAATCCAATAGTCCCATCCCCCATTCCCATCAATCACTCCCCCCTTATCTCTACCCCTGCATCTCCACCGTATTCTTTTCATCATCCCTCTTACCCCACCTCAAACTCCTCTTCTTCCTCCTTTTCCCTTCCCCCACTTCTCCAATGTATATAAGGCCCTCCTAAAATATTTGGTGTTATATTGGATTGGGATGGAACTGATGACAAACTGATGACCATACTGTACTTGTGCTTTTCTGCATGTACATGAAGAAACCTCAGAATCTCCAATCTCCAAATTTCAGATCATCCTGTGTTAGACCGCGATCACCCAGCTGTAATCATACATGACCCTGTGTGTGTAAAAAAAAGACAAGAAAAACCCCTGACTCTTCTTGCTGAATTTCTTTAGAAGAGAGCAGAGGGCTCATAGTGCTTTGTGATTCTGTGCTAACCAGAATTGATTTGCCCTTTCACAGTTCATGAAGACAAACACATTTCAGTGCACACAAAAACATTTCTTATATTAATCAAAGCTTTCATAGGGTAACAAACAAATACAGCTGTTTTTGAAAGAAATTATTATGAAAGTGTTGAAAGAAAGTATTGTGTGTGCTTTTTTTGTAAAGAGATCTTTATAGTGTCTTGTTGTTCAGTAGCATTAGCAACTAGATATTTTTCACTATCTAAAATTAAATGCACAGGTTTTAAAGAAAACAAATGGATTTCACACAATAGGATAAAATATATATAAAAAACAGCTCAGAGAGAGACTGATAACCAGATATTTTCAGTTAAATATATATAAAATATATTTAATTAAAACATTACATGAAGTAAGTGTAGTGATTTAAAGGTTTGATCTTTCCCACGTAAACATAATATTGAATTTGAACATATGTAAATATATCTTTTGTGCAACTAAAGGCAACCTATCGCCTTTTTGCAATACTGGAACTTGCACTCCATTTGCGTGTGCCTGCTTAAGTGTGCAAGATTGCATGATGTCCCAGTTATTTCAGTTTTCCTTAACAATGGGGGTCAAGAGTGTCTATGTGCATACTTGATGTGCCCCTCTTGTCAGTTCATATCAGTTTTCTAAGGGAATTACCCATTATTCACTGCAAGCCTCTGATGCTCTGCACATAAACCAAGAAGACGCCTTGAAAATGGAGTAATATTAACCCTTTACATGTAACTAACTTCTTTTTTCTTTATTGTGAAGCGTGTGGTTTAAATCACATGAATCATATGTGGTTTTAGCAAAGCTGAAATAAAGGAGACAAATGTCATGTATAACATACTATAGTAATAAAAATGTAATTCAGACAGTTCAGGAAAGTGTGTGAGAAAGCTTGTTATTTTTTGCTCATACCAAACTACAAAACTTAAGACATTGTATTGACAGAATCTGACAAGATTACATTTTAATGTCCAATGTTAACTTTTATAACATTACTGAACATACACACTTTTATCACCATTTTCTCAGCAAAATGCAGTAGAGCATACATTTCTGTATACTGTATATGTCTGATTGTGTTGTATGTACTGTAGATAAATCTAGTCACGGTCTCTCTGGTGTTTTGGCTCTAATAAGTCTAGAGATTTTGTTTGTCTTTTTGGGTAATGAAAAGAAACCGGAGCACCCAGAGGAAACCCATGCGGACACAGGGAGAACACACTAAATTTCTTGCAGACAGACACCCAGAGCAGGGCTCAAACCCTCAACCCCAGGATCCTGGAGCTATGTGACAGAGACACTACCTGCAGCCCTGTTAGATCCAAGAGCTCATCATATCCAAAACTGCTAAAAATGAAAATATGGCATTTCTTCATTTGTATGGACATGAGCATTAAATGTGTTATTCACTTGTTATGCTTGATGGAATTCATCCGTTGTAGAAATATTTTCAAAAGAAAGACTTCAGGGCCACGTACAATAATAAAAAAAAAGTGAAGCAGCCACCCATGCCTCAGTCTGAATAAGAAGAGAGAACATAAGCATGAAACGGAATCAAGAAAAGTTTTTATGGTCAGTGGTGTGGGCTGCAAGTGGCAAAAGTTTGGCAACCCTTATTCTAGGCCAGTTTTGGTTTTGAATAGGAGTCCAATGTCTGCTGGCTGTGTTTTTATTCTCTGTGGCTTGTTGACCACTTCTGTTTGCAGCATGGTTGTAAAGTAGTAGGAGTAGTAAAAGCATAAAATCCTCTGGAAAAATTTCAGTCTCTGCTATGAGCCTTTTGTCATGAAAAATCAGCCAAAGAAGAGGGCCCCAAAATTCACCCGTACTCCATTGTTCCACACAGCCCCTCCTCTCTCACTCAAGAGGAATTGAAAATAAGCAGAGAGGCAACAGTAGAATGACAAAATAGAGATGTTGATCAATGATGTGAAAATCTTATTTTATTTAAAAGGAAATTAGAGCATGACTGTGGGGTGATATTAAGACATTTTGACCCTCGTGGGGAGTTTATACAATCTACATCATACATCATTGTCCTTCATGCTTTCTGCTTTTATGCTTTATGTATATTCTATGGTGGAGAATACTTCATAAATGATAATCATTTATTATATTTAAGAATGTGTGAGTGTGTATCGCCCTGCGAAGGACTGATGGCCCCCCACCAGGGTGTGTTAATGTCTTGCGCCCATTCCTGGTAGGCTCCGGCCCCACCACGACCCTAAACTAGATAAGAAGTTACAGACAATGAATGAATGAATGAATAATATACTTAAACATTAATATCATTGCAACTGAACACTTGTACTTTTATGTAGTTTTTCATGAGACACACCAATTTTTACTTCAGGCCATTTCATTTAGGTCTTAAAAATACACATTACAAATTAGTTTATCTTATATCTCAACATCCTACCAAATAGCATCCAGAGCCTACTCAGAATCATTGAGTACACTGCAGGAACACATGGACAGGTTCATCAGTCCTTAACATGGCATTCTGTTTAAGTCAATAGAAGGAGCATGTTTAGTTTAGTGCTTTATTAATGATTTAAGGGAGAATTATGTCAGAAAGCTCTTGCAAAGGTTTGCCTTAGTTTCTTTAACATTATGAAGTTGCTCAGTTTATTATTTCCCAGCCTTTTGTTTTTTCCCCAGCCTTTTATCATTAGTAATAAAAAATTACTCTATTATAAACTATTAAATATAGTTTATTCTCCAGGGATGGGATTCAAGATCTTTTCTGCAGGCGGGTGTGAGATGAGGCAGACAATGTCTTTCCCATAAACTTCATTTATGCAGTGTATTTGCAGCTGATGGCTCCCTCTCAGCTATCTCAGCCTTTTTACCATTCCATCAATCCAAATTATCACTTTTCTTTTGCAAGATTATATTTTTTTCCCCAGTAATGTGCCACTGGTGAATGGCGTTTCAGAGAAAGGGTCCCTACTGTTCTGAATCGTTCTCAGCAGAAAGGCATAAGCAGCAGGCTGCTGAACAGTTTATTTCCAAATGCTGTGTTTCTAACCAAAAAAGAGACCCACATCCATTGATCATCCTTCACTCCACACTGCTGCCCTCCTGACCAACCACCAGCAAACTATGGAACTCTGACAGTAGCTGCAAAATCCCAGGACTACAGTAGGTTTTTGATGAACTGGGAGGACATTTTTGTTATATTGGCTTAAGTTTTTGGTTGTGTGGGAAAGGATTTGTTTGTACTGGGTGGGGTGTGATTTTATTGAGAGAGATTTTGGTTGTGTTGCACTGGGAGAGGTTTTGGAGTGTAACATGGTTTTATTGTTTACAGACCTTCTGTGCTATATTTGCCGAGAGACTACAGGACCTATTACATCAATAATAGGTCCCTAGGTATTGAAGGGAGCTTGTAGGAACAATAACAGCATACTTAATCATCATTCCCTCCTAGACTTTGATTCTTAAACAAACCGCATTTCAGACAATACACAATCTTTATTTACCTAACAACAACATTACAGACAAAACACTATTATTCCCAAACAAACCACATAAATCCAGATAAAACATGTTTTATCCACTAAAACCACATTTTTCACCAGACTTTAATTGTCTACACAAGAATCATCATTCCCGTCCTAAAACACAGTTTCAGACAAAACACCATCTTTCTTCACAAAACAAAATATTCTGCATCTTCAGAGAATACATGATAAAATTACTGAAATGACATGATGGCCCAAGAACACCCTAGAGACTCCATAAAACCACAACTATTCACTGAATGTCCAAATACAGGTAGACTCTCCTCATACCAAGTGAATTTAGGTTCTTAATTATTGTTCCTGAATTATGGACAGGAAGGTTTAGGTGTGCATGGAACACTTGTGTAATCCCCATAGAAAAGCAAGAATTGTAACTGGATGCTCTGGAGTAGCTGCATATGAGTGGAAAAAAGGGGTGATAACCCAAACAGCATAGGTCAGTAGAGTGGTAGAACTGCATTGTCCTGGAGTGTTGTGGAAGTTTGTAGAAAGTCCATCAAAGCCACTATGACGGCTCTATGCTGCGTGTCATTGTCTGGCAACATTTAAATCTCCCAGGGGTCTCTGACGTTGCTGAGAGCGGGCGTCTGATGAGATGGAGAAAGTGAGTGCTGCATACAATGAGCACACCAGGACTAGACCTCTAGACATGCTTTTATGTGACCACAAGAGCTCATTCTTTAGCAGGTTGTGCACTGTGCTGTTGTCCAGCCCCATGCTTGCCTCTATCAGCATGAGCCATGAACCCTGGCAGGCATTACCATTATGAAAAGTTCTGCTTAAGGCCATGCTGATGATCATGATTCTAGAGCACTCAGTTGGAAGCACTGAAGCCTGGAAAAACACTGACTGTATGCTTGATTTGTAGATGAATTATTAAGATTTCAACCCTGACACATACTGCTTAGATTGGACCGGCCATTTTCTGCTAACTTGCAATTGTGCCCTTACGGCATAACATGAGTACTTCAAGGATTAAATAAGATATAACTGCTGCCTTCAGAAGTAAGGATAAATGGCATTATCTTCCAAATAAATCCTGCACACTAGGTCTGAGCTCAAGGGCATGGCAAAGCCAAGAAAATTGAATCCAAAAACTGTCAGTGCTTCAGCAATCTCTTTAAGCTGCACCTCTAGTGAGTGAAGGCATTAGAAATATGTTTCACAGAACTATATTCTCAACAAAACTTTTTAAATTCCAACACCCCTCAATGCAGGATTCAAATTATGCAGTATATTTATATAAATTCTGAAAAGACTTAAAAGACACATCTAAAGACTATGTCAAAGGGTTTTAGATACAAATTATGATTTTACAAAGACTGGGAATCTTACAAGTCTGTTAATTACAAGACTGCAACTAGATTCCTCACTATAATATCAGAAAAATTGTCACTGAGGTGCTACCCTCAAGCAGGGCCCATTGTTACCTGGTATATTAGGCTGAACTGTTCAAAATAATAAGTGGGAAATTTCAGTGTTATAAACCCATCTTTCATAATATTATGGCCACCTCCTTGTTTCTACTCTCACAGTCCATTCTCTCAGCTCCACTGACCATACAGCAGTACTTCGTGGTTCTACAGTTACATTCTCTAGTCCCAGTGTAGCCCACTCCAAGCAGCAGTGCTGCGCCTGATCCACTCATACCAGAACAACACACACTAACATACCACCACGTCAGTGTCATCGCAGTGCTGGGAATCATTCATTCATTCATTAATGCTTCGTCTGTAACCATTTGTCCATTTCAGGGTTGCTGTGGGTCTAGAGCCTACAGCCTGGGTTGACTACAGTGTGCTTCTGTATGGTCAGTGGAGCTGAGAAAATGAACAGTGAGTCTGGAAATAGAAAGTGGTCATAATGTTATAACTGATCACTGTATATATAATTGGCTTGTTTGAACACAGCTATTGTTTCTAGCAGTTAATTCACAGGAACTTGTAACACAGCAGCTTCACTATGTAAACATCACACATTTATTTAATTGTATCAAGACAAACTAAAGGCACATATACAAATGAGCATCAAAAATCCTTTTAAAACAAATAAGATCAGTTAGCAGTGTCCACTACTACTGAAGGTGTTGTATCAGTCATGTTCATGGTATTTCTGTGACTGGCTGCAGATGACGCTATCCTACTCCTCTTTTGAGTGGTCTACCAATTACCATACATTGAAGTTGTACTTTTAAGAATGCACTGTCCAATCAGCAGTGAGCGAGACACACGTTTGGGTGGGCTGAGCCCACCCCTGCACATATCTGTCGCCAACCTTGCCCTTGACGGTACATATTACTTCTAGTTAGGAATTGAACCATATTCTGTAGAAATTGTAGCCTTGTAAGCTGTGTTGATTTTCTACGCCCCATTTCATCTCCAAGACATATATTATTTTATTTTACACAGTACTATAATGAAAGCTTACAGATATTGATCTCTCCTTTTAGAAAAGAGAAAAAATATTTAAGGAACACAGCTCGACTTTAAAACCAATGTTGTACCTTTAACATAGCGTATCTGTAGAGTAACTTATTTTTTGACAGTGTAGGAGTGGCAAATGCAGCAAGACAAAATGATTTTATTCAGACTTTGGAATTTGTCCGTGAGAGTGAAATGTCTTGAAAAGTCCTTTGGTGTAAGGCTGAATACTTACTATTCACATGACTTTGTGAAATATATGCTATACAAAACAAACGTTTCTAACTTTTAGTTTTAATTTTCTAGTAATAAAATACTTCTAGCTTGATCTATTTGAGAGTTGTCACATTTTATATTTATTATCAGTTGGAGATGTCTCAGTTGTTCAAAGAGCCCATGAGAGCACAAATGACCTTGTCCTCTCTGGGAGAGTAGGATGCTTTTTTCTCTATCCAATCCCTCAGCATGATGCTGGCTAAAATAACAGAACTGGGCAATTAGTGGGTTCCTTCAAGTCTGTTGAGTTGTTTAATGGCACTGTGTTAAGCCGTTTGAAAAGAAGCAGCGCTGACTTCCATTTTCTCCAAGGAAATATATTCTTCGCTGTCCTAGGTTGGTTACAGTGTGATTAGTGAAGACCTAACTGGTAGAATTAGCAATCACTTAAATTGGGGAGAAAACTAGATTAAAAAAATTTAAAAAACAATATAAAACTAGTAACAAATAAAAATAGTAATATTATTAACTACAATCTGTAATTGTAAAACAGCAAACCACATCTACTGTTGTATGCAAATGTTTGGACACATTTACCAAAGGACATGGCAACATGTAAACCTAAGGACATGCAGTTAGCAAGTAATGTGTTAACAAAAAAGGGCAGCACAGCGGCGCAGCAGGAAGTGCGCAATTGCAGCTCCAGGGACCTAGAAGTTGTGGGTTCATGTCCTGTTCCGGGTGACTGTCTGTGAGGAGTTTGGTGTGTTCTCCCTATGTGCGTGTGGGTTTCCTCTGGGTGCTCTGGAGATAGATTGGTGATAAAAAAAGAAAATGTTTGTGTAACCCTGAGAAGTACTGACACCCCCTCCAGGGTGTGTTTTGTCCTTGCACTCAGTTATTACAGGTAGGCTCCAGACTCCCCACGATCCTAAACTTGATAAGTGGTTACAAACAATGAATGAATGAATATTTAAAAAATATTTGAGGGTTTCTCCCTCCTTCTACTGTTCTGATAAGGCTTTAGACTAGATGCTGGATCATTTCTGTGAAGATTTGATGGCATTCCATCACATAAGGACAGGTAATAATTCTGGATGATTCATTTTTATCCCAAAGTTATTAGATGGTGCTACTTCACTCCATTTTATGCACTTCCACTGCTCGACAACCAAATGCTGAGAAGCTTTATATATATCTAGCCATTGCTTATCATTGAGCGTGATGCCCTTAGGCTCATGTGTGGCTGCTTGGGGAATTTTATTAGTTTCATTTTTATAGAGGATACCAAAAAAATCATTTAATTATGCTTGTTTGGAGCATGACACAGTTGGTCATGAGGACTGTAGAGAACATCTGAGCATGCATTACCACCTGTTTACTAAAAAATAACAGTGTATTTGTAGTAGGCAGGTTTAAGACCATTAGTAATTCAAACTTACAAAAAGAGACATTAAGACATATCACATCTAATATCTAAGCATTAACTGACATTAACAGTTAATGTTTAGTTTTTTAATTCTTCTGAAACTAATAACAGAAGTATGTGACATGTTTTTCATTATTCCTGCTTTGCACCCATGATTCAGGGTAGGCTTTGGGCCCACCATAAACAGAACAGGATGAAGCAGTTACAGAAAATGAATGAATGAATTAATGTTGTGTACAGACAAATATGGAGGATGCAGATTTCTGAAGTCTTTGATTCATTCATTTATTATCTGTAACCACTTACACAGTTCATGGTGGGTCCAGAGCCTACCTGGAATCAGGTCGCAAGGCAGAAATACACTCTGGAGGGGACACCAGTCTTACACACACACACACACACACACACACACACACACAATGGAGCTGTGTGACTGCAACACGATTTGCTGCACCACCGTGCCACCCTGAAAGCTTTGATTAATTAAATAAATAAAACAACAGAGAACAAAGTGTTTAAACTGCAGCTCATACTGAAGTGTCCTTGCAACCAGAACATCTCAATTCAAGCCAGAATGATTATTTGTTCAGATACAAGGAACACTTTAAAACTCAAAATGTTCCCTCTGTTCTGAATCATGGTCAAAAGTGCAAGGTGTTTCATAAAAAGAATGGTTTTTCATTCAAGTAACTCGAAAATTAATTCATTCATTTATTCATTCATTCATTCATTATCTGTAACCGCTTATCCAGTTCAGGGTCGCAGTGGGTCCAGAGCCGACCTGGAATCATTGGGCGCAAGGCGGGAATACACCCTGGAGGGGGCGCCAGTCCTTCACAGGGCAACACAGACACACACATTCACTCACACACTCACACCTACGGACACGTTTGAGTCGCCAATCCACCTGCAACGTGTGTTTTTGGACTGTGGGAGGAAACCGGAGCACCCGGAGGAAACGGACAAGGGGAGAACACACCAACTCCTCACAGACAGTCACCCGAAGCGGGAATCGAACCCACAACTTCCAGGCCCCCTGGAGCTGTGTGACTCGAAAATTCAAATAAGTTTAAATGAAATAAATAATTCTATTTTTAAAAAATAATATTTTAGGTAGTGTCACAGTCGCACAGCTCCATGGACCTGGAGGTTGTCGGTTCAAGTGCCGCTCCAGGTGACTGTCTGTGAGGAGTTTGGTGTGTTCACCCTGTGTCCGTGTGGGTTTCCTCCCATTGTCCAAAAACACACGTTGGTAAGTGGATTGGCTACTAAAATGTGTCCATAGGTGTGTGTGTCACCCTGTGAAGGCACCCCCTCCAGGGTGTGTTCCTGCCTTGTGGAACACTCCGGACCCACCGCGACCCTGAACTGGATAAGCAGTTACAGACAATAAATGAGTGAATAATTTCACATAATCAAAAGTTCACATATTTTTCTACTTGGGTCAGATTGAGTCCATCAGCCAAGAGAGTGTGGGTTCCAACTTTTTTTTACCACTTTTCTAACAATCGGGCTACATAACAAATCTTGCCTAACAAACACTTTAAGTCAACAGTCAATCTGTTGTTGTCTCTAAATACGCCTTGAAAACACACTCAAACCACATCCACATTCATTAAGTTCAACACGTGAAATTGGTTGAAGATGCAGTATGACTTGCAGTTCATAATGTATATGTATAAAAATGTATACATGTATATGAATACAAAAGGGTGAAATGGGGCAAAGAAAGAATGCACAGCAGCAGATGGACTACATTCTGTAACTGTACTTCAGAGTACTTCTGTATGGACAGTGGAGCTGAGAGAATGGACAGTCAGTGTTGTTTCTGTTTACCAATATGACAATTTTGTAATATATAACAAGGTTATTTAAGAACACAAGATTCTACATGTGTTTTGTCTAGATGTGTAGATCAACATACAGGTGCATAAACTAAATATAATCAAAAACTTTAATCATTTCAGTAATTCAGTTCAAAAAGTGGAACTAATTTATAGATGCATTACAAACAGAGTGATCTATTTCAAGTGTTTATTTCTTTTAATATTGATGGTTATGGCTTACAGCCAATGAAAACCCAAAGTCATTATCTCAGAAATTTTGAATATAAGATCAACTTAAAAATGTACTTTTAATACAGAAATGTTGGCCTACTGAACTGTAAGTACAGTATATGTTCTCAATACTTCCTTTTGCATTAATTACTACAACTCGTCTGCATTGTTGGGTCTGGTGCCTCTCATCTTCCTCTTGACAACACCCCGTAGATTCTCTATGGGGTTAAGGTTGGGCGAGTTTGCTTGGCCAATCAAGTAGTGATGCTGTGGCACTTTTTTCTTCCACGCAACTTCTTTACAAACTTTGACAACTTAAGTAAGACTTTAATTTTGAAGCTTCAACATTAAATATGACAGGAAAACTGTAAATGTTTTCACCAAAGTATTATTATTATTTGATCAGTGAATCTCATTTCAACTCGAGGATTGAAATCAACCTCTTCTTGATGAGAATGGTATGGACATGTTATAGTGGGAAATCACAAATGTGAATGCTGTCAGACTGGAACTAAGGAGCTTTATGAGGATTTTAAGGGTTTTTCCCCATGGTGCTGACAAAATCAAACGGTGCACTTCAGTCTGTTTCAAATGAAAATGCTTCCTTTTACTTGAAGTCAGAACCAAGTCTGCTATTTAAAAGATACACTACCAGCCTACAATCTTCATTATTACACATATGTAGGTGTGGAGTGGTATTTGTGATACAGAATTAATCATCCAACATCAGTATGTGACCTCACTAATGTTTATATGGCTGAATACCATCAAATGCTTACAGCTTTCCCAGAAAAACAGACATTGTATTTGCAAATTAAAAAATAAATAATTGCTTAAACGATAACCCTAGAGACCTGTAATTTCCGAACAAAACTGCTCGATAAGCAAGTGTCTGCAGTAGTTTGGACATACAGTGTAAATCTGAAGCAAGCATTTCCATGGCTCCATACCTCATGACATTTTAACACTTTGTAGTGAGCAGCTATATCCATCCATCCATTATCTGTAACCGCTTATCCAATTTAGGGTCGCGGGGGGTCCAGAATCATCGGAAACCTGGAATCATCGGGCGCAAGGCGGGAATACACCCTGGAGGGGATGCCAGTCCTTCACAGGGCAACACAGACACACACACACATTCACTCACACCTACGGACATTTTCGAGTCGCCAATCCACCTGCAACGTGTGTTTTTGGACTGTGGGAGGAAACCGGAGCACCCGGAGGAAA
The DNA here is from genome assembly GCF_029633855.1 of Hoplias malabaricus. NCBI lineage: Eukaryota > Metazoa > Chordata > Actinopteri > Characiformes > Erythrinidae > Hoplias > Hoplias malabaricus. The sequence continues at coordinate 10,234,993 of NC_089820.1, read as the reverse complement.
CCCTCACAGACAGTCACCCGGAGCTGGAATTGAACCCACAACCTCCTGGCCCCTGGAGCTGTGTGACTGCGACACTACCTGCTGCGCCACCGTGCCGCCCGTGAGCAGCTATAATTTCCTGTAAAGAAAAAAGATAATAAAAACAGCAAAGAGAAGTTTTTTCAGACAGGAAGGGTTTGTAAGCAGTCTTAGTTCACTGAATTGTGCCCAGGACCCTCATTTATTCAGAAATTCAGGTTAATAGACCTGATATAGGACCTGTGAGGGGGGGGACAAAAAAACACGTAATTGAAATACTGTTGGGCGGCACGGTGGCGCAGCAGGTAGTGTCACAGTCACACAGCCCCAGGGACCTGGAGGTTGTGGATTCGATTCCCGCTCCGGGTGACTGTCTGTGAGGAGTTGGTGTGTTCTCCCCGTGTCCACGTGGGATTCCTCCGGGTGCTCCGGTTTCCTCCCACAGTCCAAAAACACACGCTGGTAGGTGGATTGGTGACTCAAAAGTGTCCGTGGGTGTGAATGTGTGTGTGTCTGTGTTGCCCTGTGAAGGACTGGCGCCCCCTCCAGGGTGTAATCCCGCATTGCACCCAATGATTCCAGGTAGGCTCTGAACCCACCGCGACCCTGAACTGGATAAGCGGTTACAGATAATGAATGAAATACTGTTCCTCATTTAGAGAAAAGTGAATCTGAGGACTGATCGAAGGTCAGCTTTACCTCTGAGCTCAGAGCAGGTCAGTTCAGTTATGCTGAGTCTGGTTTTGAAGTTTCAGTTTGTAGGCAAGTTATTTCACATCAAATTTACCATACCCACATACACTATCATCTGATTAAACTTTATCTTTGTAACAGAATTTAAAGGCGATATTCACTAATGTAATCAAAAGACACTTCTTATAAAAATTCAGATGATGTTTCCTCACCATTTTCTAGCTCTCCAGTTTTTTTTTTTTTGCACGCTCGAAACGTGTCTGTTTTTATTAAAGCCCCAGTGTCCGTAAATGAATAAAAATAAGCATAAGCTTGTAAAGTTTTTTTTTTTTTTTTTTAAATAAAAGAGAGAATTCAAGACCTTTGAAAACCTTCAGGATATTACTCTATTCCTGCTCCATAGGTGGGTAATATTGGCTTATTTTTTATGTTTCGGATCACTTAAGGATGAAATATCTCCAGACTGGGTAAATGGTTAACTATATTAGTAAAAGGGCTACACAACTAAACCACTCATGTTACAAATGAGATTCTATGCTAATGTAAACAGTGGATAAAAACGTTTAAATTAAATTAAATTACAATTTAAATTACACTTCAGCTATGTACAAACAACAGTCGTTACAATTCCTCACAATTGAAGACATTTGCATTAACGTGGCCCGGATTAAAAAAAAAATTGTAGCAATTGTTAAGAAGCAAGATGTGAGACGTTTATCCTTTCTGTCAAATTTTAAATCGGAAACACACTTATGATTAAGGGATCCAAAAAACTATGTCCATCAAAAACAGTCAAAATGCTTAAAAGTGTGGCTTTGAGTTTGTGGTGAGAGAAAACAAAGGTCCTTAGCATATTAAACAAGTCTTCAATGAAGGATCAAGGACTAAGGCATTTCAAATCATTTATTGTTTTAATGGCAATGAAAATTGAAGAAAAAAAATCGCTTAAAATTACTTTTCCACCCTAACACACACACACACACACACACACATATATATTTCCTGTCCATTCTCCCAGCCCATCTGACCATACAGAAGCAATTTAAATACATCTCATTATCAACATTTCAAATTTGAGAGCACTTGAAAGTAGGCATCCCACTTGATAAACACAGCACAGCTAAACAAGGAGGAGAAGAGTACATACTAAAAGCACCATTGTGCTCAAGAGTCTAAATCTTTGAGTTGGTAACTAACAGCTGGATTTGGATGCAGTCTGGAATTTCTCCAATAGTGCAATAATGAAGACTTAGTGCAGACAGTATTTTTCAACAATATTCTAGTTTCCAAGCTTTTAATCAGCTGAATTTGTCATCTTCAATGGAACTGGCCACTTACAACAACACTAACTGAGCAAAATATAAAAGGTTCCCTCTTAAGTTAATGGCAGTCTGAATTCAGAGAGCAAAACCCAAACCTCCCTGGGCTCGGGAACAGATTTATAAATCTAGGGCACTAGACCATCAATAGACAACAGAACAGTATCTCCAGGTCTAAAGGTTGCCATTATATAGCATTTCTTTTTCATCTTCCCACTCATTAAATAAGACCGATGCGCTTGACCTTATTACAAAAGTTATTGCAATTAATTTGATCCACCTACAGTCTTAAAAATAAAAGGTTATAAAGTTTCTTCAGAGTGATGCCACAGAATGGGGGTTTACAATCCAAATGACATTGTAGATTAGGGTGATATTTTAGATCTAAAATTCCACAGTTTCAAGATCTCCAGGACACTACAGTGAGTCAGTGGTCCCTCAACACAGAGCAAAGATTAAACATAAACTTTCCAGACACTCAAGGATGGTCAAGGGTTGTTTTGGGACAGATTTGAAAATCATTTTTTTGATTTTCATCAGTTTTTGAGCACAAAAAGAACCCCCATATCACTAACATGTTTCAAAATACAGATGCACTGATAATTTGGGCACTGAAACTGGTCAGAAAAAGTCACTTTTAGCTTTTGGCTGAAAGAGAAACAGACAAAATTAGATAAGATTAAACACTATGGTGGTAATGACATAGTGACAGTGACTGACAATGAGCCAGGATCTATTTTACAGTTATTTTATATTTTATATGGATATTAGACACTCTTTTTAAAGCTCTGATCATGCCTAGTATTAAGAGGGTTTCAATGACCACACATTTTTTAACAACCTTGCTACCCTTTTGAAAACACACTACTTGATATGCAGACTAAAGCGCAAAATAAAAAATCCCTGCAAGTATGTTAACTTCAAGAGAAGGCCTTTTAAAACACTTTTCAAATTGACATAACAATCCACAAATTTTCATACCAAAGAACAAATAACACTTACAGAAATAATATTGTTGTCAGTTTTTTGTTTGTTTGTTTGTTTTGGTGAGCCTTATTTTCAATTTCAGCCAAGAACTTTCATTCCAGTGCCTCTCCATTTCAAAACAAATAAAAACTGCTTCCTAAATCCACATATGATCTATCTTTAAAAAAAAAAAAATATATATATATATTTTAAGGGTAAGTGTACTCAAGTGTGTGAAGGACATCTGAACAAGGTTGAAGCTGAAATATAGTCAATAAATATATACAGCAATACTGATGTCAGACCACATTGCTAATGTTTTCTGGACACATTCTCTCTTGGACTTTGGGTTTCTGGGGTTTCCCACTGACCTCCACCAACATTAAACTTTTATTCCACCAGCTACCTACTTGATTATTTTATTAGGAATATAATTCAGTAATTTCTATGAGACGTATGAGTATTAGTTATAAGAGAGCGAGAAATTAAAGTATGGACAGCCTGAGCAGTCCTTAAGAGTTTAAAGGCAAAAACTGAAATTCAGATTACTCTGTGCAATTCATATGTAAACAAATTCAATAAGAGTTGTTTGAATTGAATTTTTCCCGTTGACCTTTCTATAAATGTGGTTTTGATAGGAACCAGAGCTTCAGAGCTAAACAACAATAATACAGGCTTTTTTATTTACCATCCTAACCCAACACTGAAACTTTTACACCAAGATCTTTGCAACACAAACAATGTCTCAAGTGTCATCAAGGAATGATTTCATAATCAATTTGTATAGAATTATTTTTGAGATGATTTTTTTTAGGGGATTTCAATTCTTCAGAAGCCTGGTTCTATCATCACCACTGAAGAACTTGGACTCAGGAAGTTACTCTACAGTGAAGCCTTTCGCATAAAACCACTCTAAATGTCTTTGTTCACATACCAATTAATTAAATAATTAGAAAATAGTAATGTAATAGTATGTAATAGTTCTGATTTGTGTCTAGAGAACTGGCTTGTCCTAAAGATAAGCCAATATTTCTATGTTCCACAGTCACATAAAAGAAAGAAAACAACATTAAGTTAAACAGCTGAATAAAACATTCTGAGGCGTGTGTGTGTATAGTAAACTTTACAAAACATTAATAATAAATTAGCAACAAGGGTATTCTACAACACACTCTTTCCCTCTCTCTGACTCACTTCACATCAAACCATTCGATCCACATCAAATGAATGACAGTATGGGGGAAAAAAAACCCTGAAAAATGAAAAAACAGGAAAAACATTGACAGTAACATTGTGGCACAGCAGGAATCTCTGGAAGAACATTTCTACTTTCAAGCCATTTCCCTTTTTTTTCCATTTTTTAGCCCTATCCCTTATTCATCTTTGAATGAATAAGATGCCACTGCAGCTACTACTTTTTAGCGTCTCTCATCCGACAGGCCACGGCTGTGATGAGAGCGGCACCCTTTCCGCTGCCGTCTTCAGATTGGACGAGTGTGACGTTGCACTGGGGCGCCAGATCCCGCAGGGTTTCCTTCATGATCGTGGAGAAACTGTAAAGAGAAAGATAATTTGCTAGTTTATGTATGTGTAAAACATTTAACCCTATGTTTATTCCATAACAAGCTTTACAGTCCAAACAGTGGCAAAAAGCTTAATTCTACAGAACATTATATATTTCATAAGTTATCTTAAATTTATGAATACACTACCTAAGCTATTGTCTAAAATGTGGTTTTACGATATTTTTGAGAAAATGTTTTGACCTTCAACAACTGCAGGAGGAAAAAGATTATCTTAAATGGTTCCCTGGGCCTTAACAAGCTTTGCTCAGCAGAAGCTGTCCATGTTAAGCCCAACAGCTATAAACTGCTAACACTGACTCCTTCCTCCAACTCCCTGTGCTACTGTACAATCCCACTCCAATGGCTTGCGCTGACTACAATGGTTTGTGCTGAAGATTTTTTTCTAGACACTGAGATAACAGAGCACCAAATCAAGGGTTTACATACCCTTTACCTGAATAATAACAACTCTCACAAAGATATTTAACCCATTAATGCCTGTATCTGAAAATGTTCTGATGCACATCATGGGAACCCTTGATATATGACTTTTTTTAATCCAATAGTGCTGCTGCTTTGGCCGTGCTGACTAGAAGTTTCAGGGCTTTATATTCACTCTGTGCGCTACAGACACACCGTTTTGTTAAGTTTTTCTTTGAATTCCCACTTTGGTGACACTGACTGTATTGATTAGGACATATATTGTTGAAGAGCATATTTATTAAACTATTTATGCACATATTGATTGTATTTATTTGTGTTATTATGGCCTTTTGTGTTTACTTCAGGTCTGTAAGCCCTTTAATAACATGCATGCAAAGGATTATTTTTAGACACAGCTGGTGTCATAAAAGGGTACCATCTGTAATACACAGCTGAGGATAAGTGTGAATACTGTGTACTTGCTCTTTATCCCCACACTGTGTAGATACTTGACACTCAGCTGATGCTCAACTTTAAGTAGAGTTCCTAGCTCTTTAGTGGAGTCAGGCTGCAGCACCTTTTCCCGTCCATTTCTGCTGCATTTTCTCAGTATACTGTCAAACCGTGTAGTTATATAATTTTTTTTTAAAAATCACACTTCCCTTGGTTGCTGAGAAATAAACTTTTACTTTATTGTAGCTTTACACTCTGAAAATGAAAGGTGCTACCTTTCATTTTCAGAGTGTATAGCTTTGTGTTGTATAAAAGTGTTTTGACAAAAAATGCACTCTTTGTAAAACATTTGAGCAACAGGAATCATGCACAATAATATAAAATCATATACATATATAGCTATAAATAAGCCCTTGTGTCTCCTTTGGTCTCCTTTTGATACTATTATTATCTTTTTTTTTTTTATTATGATTATTATTATTTTGGTTTTAGCCAGCTTCCTATGCTATTCAATCACAGGAAATATGTTTTGTCACATTGGACTACTGATCTGCATTTCTGCAGGATTTTCCCTTCATTATGTAGATATAGCAATGATTTTGTGATGACTCAATTTAGCAAAGCTGAACATGTTTACTGGCTTGGTACAAATTGTTTCTCATTTAGGAATAGAGATTAGAACAACGTTAATTATCTGAGACAAATATGCCTGTAGATTTTTGTTCGAAATTAGACTTTCAGATCAGACTGTTTTTCTTAGATATAGCTGGATAAATTATTGATTTGATAAGTTCTCATTGCATTATGCCAGTGAGAAAATGGAAAGCGTTTTTTTTGTGAAGGGATGCTGTAGATAGAAAGAGAGCTTTCAAGAAACAAAATGTGCTCAACACAATGGTATCAGAGAAATGTCACCACATTTCAAACTCCAAGCTTAATCAGACCCAGATAATCAACTTTTTTTAATAATATAAATGTGAGTATTTTATTAATTGAGTGGTGGCTCTAATATCCCTCAATGAAGCAGATGAGCTCAGATTAGAGACTCAGAATAAAACCAACATACATTAAGCCTGAATCTTAGTGCTGTTCTAAACAGTACAACATTTCCTAGCCATGAACAGCACTGCTTAATGTTTTTCATGCAAGGAAAGAATTTCACTACCTACAAGCTATATATATATATATATATATATATATATATATATATATATATATATATATATATATATATATATATATATATGACTTTACACAAGGAACACCATTGTAATCCACACCACTATTTTAAAATACCTGATTTCATTTCTGTCTATTTTGAGATGGTTAGTTGTGTATGAATTAACCTTTTAACATTAGTGATTTTATCCACTGTGCTTTTCTGCAAAGAGATTAAAATTGGCCTCTCACTTTCAGATTCAGAACAACTTCTGATTTTCTCTCCTCATCAGAAGCACAATGCTATCCAGCATGAGCATCCATTAGCTGGCATAACAGATCTGGGCTGCTAGAGGTCTCCTACAAGCAAAATGTTTCATGCGATTTGGAGGAAGAATGTGATTGACTGTCCCAGTTTGGGGGGTGTTTAAATTGAGGGGTCAGCTAAAGGGTGGACCTGCCAACAACTAAACTGGGAAGAAACGGTATAACCACATTTGCATATATATTTTCTATAAGCATAACTCAAACATGCACTCTACACAGCTCTGGATAAAGTATAATTCTAGGTGAATAAATGTAGAGACTTAAAAAGTGTGGCCTATACGTAAATGCAATATTTAATTTATGCATAATTATGCTTAGACTAAAAATACTACACAAATCCAGCCATAAGATTATATACAAACAAAAATTAGCAAAAATATATATGAAGAGAAAATAGTGAAAGGAGCCTTGTGCAAAACTGAAGATAATGAATAGCCTAATTGCTCTAGAGACTATATCTGTCCGTTGACCAGCTCTGTGACAACAACCTGCCATTGAATTTACTTTACACCTTATAGCACATTAGTTATATTTGGGTATTATATACTAATATATACATTAGTATATATTGGGTCCATTCTAGTTTAAATCTTGTGAAAGTTACACTGTGATGCTCATTAAGCACCTAAATGCACCTGCTGAACCAGTGAATTTAAAGTGAAGCAGCTATTTGTATAAGGAACAAACAGCAGCTTTAGAAAATTGTAACATTAAAAAAAAAAAACATCTGAAACAATATAAGACCAAATCAGGCGTGAGGTTAATAACAGAGCAAATGCTCTCCCTCTCATGTTATGTTAATTAATTATTTTTCTGCTTGTTATTATTTTTTTAAAACTTAATTTAAATATTTTTACCTCATTGTACAGAAATTATCAGCTAAAATTCTACTGGACTTAGGGTTCACACAACCTTGACAGAGGCTTAGTAATTAATAAGCTGAATTACAATTGCTCCAAAATGTCAGGTTGCTCTTGCTTTAAGCAAAACATTAAATTTTTTATGAAAACATTTAGTCAGGCATTGTGCAGAAGGCTGAGCATCGTTTGCTAGGAACTTTATCACCATCCTGTCTTACACCTCTTTTCCTAAATTGGGTAGCAATTTATATTGGAACATTTCAGATGGCTCATGGAGGCATGAGGTCCATGTGACTGAACTAAATTACCTGTAACAATATGCAATGCTGATTTCATGGCTCAAAGCCATAGGCCTCTCTCCATAATTAGATTAAAGGTTGCCCATTTGAAGCCTTGGGTTTTCATCCCTTCTACAGTCAACAAGCAAATTAATAATCTTTATTTAACTGTAGTGTGACATTTTTCTATATTTTGTCCCTAACATTTACATAAAATACAACATTTATTTCAGCAAAGCATGTTTATATGCTCTGCAAATTTAACATGCAATCTCTCAGCATCTGCACATCCAAAACTGAATCAATGCAGCCATTGCATGTGACATATTTGTCATAAACACCAAGTTTTGCTTTCCTTGGTCAAAATACCTTTTTTTTGACGAACAGAAATAAATTACAAAGATTTAACTTAAATGTAAAATTTTGCAAAGGCAACATTTTTCACACAGTACCATTAATTTTTTCCCCCTTTTTTAATAGAACAGTGCTTTTTGAAGAGCTGTTCATAAGTACAGTTTTAACAATATGTAATTTGGTAATAATGTTTTGTAAGCATATATAGAAATTCCAATAATGCTCATACAGTTCTTATAATGAGCTATTAGATTATTTTGGGTATAGGATATCGTTATTGTGAAAATACCTTAAAATATTGTGATATTGTGATTGTGTTAGTGCCATATCGCCCAACCCTACTGGAGACCGACTTGGCCAGTGATTAGTTATTTACTCTTCTTAATGTAGTTTCTGAACCCTTTGCTACTTCAGAGGATAGTGTTAAGTAGCCATCTGTCTCACAGACTGTGTTCATTCATGCACTAAAGAAAACGTTATGAAAAAAAATATATAATAATAATTATCTGTTCTCGAAAGCGAACCTGGAAAGACAGATGTTTCTGTTCAAAATTTTGGATAATCTGACAATCAAAAACAAACAACATTTTAATAATCTGACAGTTAAAACAATCAAACTCCACCGGTACTATAAAACAGTTTTGAAGCTGCACTTGATTCACATCGTGATAAGCCCTCCGATGCCTACCATGTTGATGAAGGAATTTTATTTTGAGAAAATAGTCTCCTTCACAAATGGCGCAAACACACCGTGTGTGTTTGTGTGTATGCTAGGGTTGGGCAATTAATCTAAATCGACATTCAGAACTTCTAATCAACATAATCTTGTCTATTTCAATAATGTAAATTGTTTACTTCTTTGTTTTATTTTGTTTTGTCACCACTGTGTCTTCACGTACTGTCCCTTTAAAGCTGTAGTCACGTGATTCTGCCCCTATCTGCCCCTTGAAGCAACCTAAACGCTTTGGAAGACCAAGCGACTCAAGCAGCAAGTACCAAAGAAAAATGTTTGTGGTTTGGACGTGCTGTGTTTTGACTATATTTAATATAATGCTGAACAAATGTCAAATGTAAACTCTGAGAAAAAATTGTTTCAGTGAGTAAAAAAAGTACAGGGTGGGTCATTTATATGGATACACCTTAATAAAATGAGAATGGTTGATGACATTAACTTCCTGTTTGTGGCACATGGGTGCCAGATGGGTGGTGACCATGGTGGCCATTTTGAAGTCGGCCATTTTGAATCCAACTTTATTCTTTCATGAGTTATTTTACACTATTAAACATAGTGTTTCTGACCACTTATAAAATGTGTTCAAAGTGCTGCCCATTGTGTTGGATTGTCAATGCAACCCTCTTCTCCCACTCTTCACATATTGATAGCACAGGCTACCAGTATCCGTAGTTTCAGGTGCTGCACATCTCGTATCTTCACAGCATAGACAATTGCCTTCAGATGACCCCGAAGATAAAAGTCTAAGGGGGTCAGATTAGGAGCCCTTGGAGGCCATTCAACTGGCCCACGACGACCAATCCACTTTTCAGGAAACTGTTCATCTAGGAATCCTCGGACCTGACACCCATAATGTGGTGGTGCACCATCTTGCTGGAAAAACTCAGGGAACGTGCCAGCTTCAGTGCATAAAGAGGAAAACACATCATCATGTAGCAATTTCGCATATCCAGTGGCCTTGAGGTTTCCATTGATGAAGAATGGCCCCACTATCTTTGTACTCCATATACCACACCATACCATCAAGATGTGCAGCACCTGAAACTACTGATATTGGAAGCCTGTGCTAGCATTTCTCCTGTTGTGTTGCTATCAGTGTGTGAAGAATGGGAGAAGAAGGCTGCATTGACAATCTAACACAATGGGCAGCACTTTGAACACATTTTATAAGTGGTCAGAAACTTGTAAATACCTCAAGAAAGAATAAAGTTACGTTAAAACCAAGCACACCATTGTTTTTCTTGTGAAATTTCCAATACGTTTGCTGTGTCACATGACCCTCTTCCCATTGAAAAAACAAAAGTTGGATCCAAAATGGCTGACTTCAAAATGACCACCATGGTCACCACCCATCTTGAAAAGTTTCCCCCCTCTCATATACTAATGTGCCACAAAACAGGAAGTAAATATCGCCAACCATTCCCATTTTATTAAGGTGCATCCATATAAATGGCCCGCCCTGTACAATGACACACCAAATATAAACAGAGCTAAAACAACAAGAGAGGAACAAGTTCCCAGTGACATTGGAAAAAAATATATCCCAGCTTTAATACTAGAGCATATTTACAGTACAAGCCACGTCACTGAACTATGAGGGTCAAAAATACAAAAACTAAATAATTGTCCATAAATCACAATCGTGGTAAAATGTACAATTTATACTAACGTGCGCCATTTGTTTTGGGAGTAGGTGTTCATGTGTATATTTTGTGCATAATTAGGTAAATTAGGTAAGTGATGGTCTTTTCTGTACTTATATTTTATTTTATTTTTATTTTTTAAGGTAAATTATAGTTGATGGCAATAGATAGTTGAAAAGTTTGTTAATTATATTAATTCATCATTCATTCCATGTTTGCAGCAACTTCATTTTGCCAACTTCCCCACATCATTAACAATTTTCATTAATCTTCTTCCACCATTACATAATTTTGTTATGGCACAACCCTACACTGGGTCGTAAAAGATTTTCTATAAAAGAAGTCTTTTGAGTGTTTTGATATGACATTGTAGAGAAATTTACAATAGTGGGGATTGGAACCCCACTGCAGGTCAATGACTGCAACATAAATATATTTTATTTACTATCTAAAGAGAGTAATATATGGACAATTTTTCCACAGAACCCTCTGTTCACACAACTGGATAAGCAGTTTAAGATAACAAATTAATGAATGTTTTGGCCAAAACTTCTTAAAAAAAGACTCAGACATCATAGAGTACATTTATGAGTTCACATAATTTTTTTTTTCTTTTTCAGAGTTTTGTCATTTTTCAGCTGTGAGATAAATGGTCAAAACCCTGGAATATACCCAAGGGACAAAAATAGCCCTTGCTCCCCATAAAATGGGAGAATATGACATTGTAAAATATATGGGAAGTGAAAGTAGCACAGACATTAACTGCATCATTCAGAAACATAAACGGGAACTTTGTGTTCTTTCTCAAAAACTCAGATGTGTGCTCCAAGTTGTTATACTTTCACCATTCATAACAAAGCAGAGGGCTAACGTTAACCTTAAACCTTTTTTCATTTTTCTGACCAGCTCTAACTCCTCAGATGTCCCAAGTCATTTTCACCCAAGTGGATGAGTAGGACATCTGGGACGGCTCGTTCTCGAAGGCACAGGATTCTCAAATGAGTCAGACAACCCTACATCTATAGAAAACTTTCCTTTTTTTTTTTTTAAATGGTTCTAGTTCTGGGACAGAGTTGATCCACTAGCTTCGTTGTTGCCATGCCAATCTCAAAGGCATTCAGAAGTGATCAGAGAGTTCATTTTGCTGGCAACTTGCCATAAATAGAACAGAGAAAAGAAAATGGCATATTCTATATCAGAATTTATGCTTGATATGCAAACTTCTTCATCCACTATTTCTCCTGAAACAAAGGGTATTAATTGGGATTTTGTCCTTCTTTGCAGGATTAACAGGTTCTACTGTTCTGGCAAGGCTTTACACTAGAAGATTTGTTGAAGATTGCTGTAAGGATGTAAAAACATCCAACCAGAAGAGCTTTAGTGAGATCAGGTTCTTCCCAAAGCTACAGAAGACATGATCATCCCTTTAGAGAATGCAGGTCCACTGCACCACTGCCCAATGCTAGGAATTTACACCCCTATAGCCAACGCTGTCTTTGACCTTGGTGACCTTCATGCAGTTCCTCCAGTTTCATTTCATGCTTTTCTATGAACATTAAACTATGTGTGTACCAGATTAGTCTATGTCCAATATTAGAGACAGTGTGCATAGGTTTTTTTGTTTGCTTGTTCGTTTGTTTGTTTGTTTTTGGCTCTGGGACCTATGTTTTCACTCCTCCATGTGCAAAGTCTTTTTTTTTCCATACACTGAATAAATTAATTTGTACATTCCTGGTGAAAACAAATACTCTGAATTTTACTTCCATTCATTATCCTACAGTATAAGGGCTTAAAAGGACACATACTGTGGGTGAAGTTTGTAGAGCGTTCCGTCCACTCCCACAGTGATGGTCAACTCCTGTAGGTTGCGGTTCTGTCTGATTTTGTCGACCACTGCAGCAAGCCCAGCGCCACACAGCTGTGCAGCTCTGCGGGACACTACACTGCACACCTCCTTAACCACAATACTGTCATCACAGGTACTGCTGATCAAACCCAGGTGCTGCAGGATGGACCGAACCTGCCTCAGAGCCAAGCGGTCACTGAAAGAGAGGGAGCAAGAGGGAGAGAGATAGGGAGCGAGAAAGAATAAAAAAGGGGAATAGAGAAGAGAACATTTTACAGGCAAGGGAACATGAGGGAAAAGAGAAAAAGAATGAAAGAGCAAAAGGAAACAGGGAGGGAAAAATACAGAAATGATGAGAGATTAATTGGAATGCAAACTATGTAAGGCAATGGAACAAAAAACCTTTTTGAACTGTAAAAAGATGTTAGATTTTACTAATTAGTAACATTTAATGAAGAAAATACTTAGAGATGTGGCACAGCTCAGAGAAATCATTACATCAGTGCATAAGTCAAGGCCAAACAATCTCTTGAGAGTTCTCCAGGCTCATGCACGCGTATCAGACTTTAGTACAATACAGTCAAACCCAAACACAGTCATTCCCTCTCATCTTAACTACTCAATTACTCAACTCTCAAAACTTTAGACACCTTGATGTGGACAAACACATCAGATTGAACACACGTCATGTGTCATGAACACATTCAGATTCAGTTTTCCCTTATTTCAGAATGAAAACACCTACTGGAAAAGCTTACAATACAACGTGGACATTAAAATATTTGTAAAAATGAATACAGCATTCTCATGTACACAGAAACCCTCATTCAAAAATGATTGTAAAAATCTCCTAAATAAATCAAACCTATAAGCTATAAAATAGTTTTATATAAAATAATAGAAAATAACCTATAAGAAAATCACATTCATGTATTCCTTCCTCTCAGTTCTTATGAAAAAAAATTGATGTAGCATATAAACACTGCAATTAAATTCAGTTTCAAATCTCACCAGCAGCTACTGTCCATTTATAGAAACTACACTGCAGAAAGAGTGAATTTAATTCCTTTTCTCAGTAAGGTTTTTAAGACCATATCATTGAGTTGATTTCCCATGGTGGAAAAATGGACATCTGTGGATTTTTTCAGATCTGCAGTGAGAGTGAATATTAAATTTCTCTCTCTGTTTCGTTTGTCCAACTTAACAATTTTAGGTGTTGTATCTGACATGGGTTAGGAGACATATTTTCATAGTTCTGAATGGTTACTTCAATATAATCATGAGCAACAAACTTGGATTAAATCTTTGTTTAAATTCTAAAACTCCCCAAATATTAAATGTACGCAATATATTTTAGAAAGCAAGTAGCTTGTTTAGGACAAAGCATATCCCCAGGTAAATTTGAGGTTTTGAGGAAATTATGGGGGTGTTCATCTTTTTCTCACAATGACCACCATATATATATAAGCCTTACTGACCTAAGGCCATTACTCTTAATGGACAACAATTCTCTTAGCTTGATTCTCCCCATTAGTTGCTGAAAAAAAAAAAAAAAAAAAAAAAAAAAAAAAAAAAAAACAGTGACACTGACTTACCATTCCTTTCCCTATCCAATTACCCTCACTGCTTTTCATCATCAACTGACATTTATCAATAAAATGATTACACTGGACTTCAGGGGCATGAACTTAATATGTGGAATGCCCGCAGAGGCACGAACACTAAACTCCTGTGACACCGCAGACTGAGAAGTCGTTAGTAACGCTGTGTGAATGAAGTACATTTTTTTTCCTTTTTTTAAACAATATCCTGTCCAGCCTTATATTTTAATGATGATTACACGCCTATTTTGCTTAGATGATATCAATGCAGCACAATTTTATGGAGAGATATTTTGATATTTTTCATAGGATTCTTTTAAACTATTTCCTATTGGCAGGTTTACAATCTTTAATTCAGCCTTAAGAGTCCCCAAGGGAGCTGCGTAAGACTGAAGTCAGGTGGCGGTGGTCCTCTTTGAAACCATTGTGTGCCTTGAGAATAAGGTCATATTTATATTTAGTATTTTAGTGAGGAATAATTCCATGATGCCTTGTACAAAAGTCATCTCTTCCACAGCTGAGGGACATTTTAACACACTACCTCCCCCAGTTTCACAACTTGTTCTGGCCAGGGACTCTGTTCATCTTGTTCGGGTCCTTGCCAAGCATGCTGAACCTGATCTTTATTGTCATGTGGATTAGAGACAGCTATTAACAGACCAACTTAATTAATTAGCTTTAAAAAATGTAGTCAAATATGAGTCTAACGAGGAGTTTCAACAATACAGTCTCTAACGTCACTGCACATGTTCTGAAAATGAAAAATATATAAAAGATTACAAGTATTTTTATATTTATTTTTGTATTCTATTTTTCTGTATTGTATTCCAATTCATCATTTGATGCATTTATTATTATTATTATTATTATTATTATTCCATGGTCAAATTACACAGGCATGCAATGTTCTCATACACACCTCTCAATCTGGGACAGGAACTTTGTCTCAAAGATGCCACGAGTCTTGAGTCTCTCAGAGAGTTTTCCACGGAAGAGGAGGCCTTTCGCTGTGAAATCCAGCAGCACATTCCTCACAATCTCACCCAGATACATCCCACTGATCATCTTCTCAAACCTAACAAACACGGACAGACAGACAGAGACACACACAGACACAGTAAGGTGTTGGATCCACTAGGACAAAAGGTTCTTTGACACCCACATTGTATTTCTGGAAATATTAATTACTGGTTTGTGAAAATTCTGTTCATTTTACCTTGTTGCAAATTACAGTGTTCTTTTCCACACATCAAAATGATTCTGACTTTCTGCAAATTACAGCATGGACTCCCATGACACTTGAAATGTACAGTGAAGTACAATAAAGTTAAGCCAACCTTAAACCAACAATTTTCAAAAATAGTCCAGAAGACCCCTAACTGTCTCTATTCCACTGCAATCGAGTGTGTCAGTAGTTTTTGGCTGAAACATTTTTGTTTAAAATGTTAATATTTATGTAATTTGAATTTTGCTGTGTAACCCAGATCACACATCATGATGCAGTTTCCTCAGGGAATTTAAATATTTCACAGTTTGTGGTATTTAACTCATGCGATATTAAATACGAGGCTTGTTTCTGTCCAAAAGACTGAAGTGATCAGAAATATCAAGTAATGATACTCCGCATTTTAGGCTTGAAGTGGTATTCAATATTTGTTGCACTGAAATATTATAAAGGTCTTAAATTTACAAAGCTTTAACTGAATGCACAGCCTGGTTTGGTTTACATCCATAAAACCTTTTCTGTCTTGCTTCATTGACCCATTGAAAGGAGGGGGGAGGGGGGGGGGTATCACAAGCCTTAGAATTAGGCTTAGAATTGGGGGACGGACGGACCAATGAAAAGCTCTGATACCCTGAAAGAAGCTCCCAGGAAATGTTTATACTGAAGCTTTTGTTTTTTTAATTTAATTTTTATTGTTAAATTCTCTATTTAATTCTCTCGTAATCAAGAAGCATTTTTAACATTCTTTTGAGAGCAAAGCTTTATTTGTTATCATAGTGATTGTTTACATCATGAA
Organism: Hoplias malabaricus; assembly: GCF_029633855.1. Classification (NCBI taxonomy): domain Eukaryota; kingdom Metazoa; phylum Chordata; class Actinopteri; order Characiformes; family Erythrinidae; genus Hoplias; species Hoplias malabaricus. Next base: position 10,218,735 of record NC_089820.1, on the reverse strand, counting down.
CTTTACAAGACCCTAAAGACGAAAGGCACTTTTTATAATTTTTCCGAGTTTAACGCTGCATAAAACAGGCATGTGGCTTTCCTCTTGCTGCTTGCACACACTGGCAATCACTCTAGGTTAGGCAGAGTACTATTAATAAGTGAAGTATTTGTGGCTTGCATTTTTAAATGTGTGCGCGATCAAAAATGTACAGACAGGTTTTCTTGTCTTTTAGCCTTACCTCTGTTTGCCTGGGTTTGAAGAGTTTTCGTCCACAGCTTTGTCAAACTCTGTGGAAAAGTCATCAAGCTCTCCAGTGTCTCCGAATGCTCCCCACTCCATATTTACACACATCAGACCTTCATCCCCTTCCACAAGGTCCACATTATGCATCTCTTCCATGTAGCAGGCATTTGTTCCTGTACCTGAAGTATGCATAAAGGGATTATCAGCACTAGACACACCCCAATCTGATTCAAAATATCTGTATCAGAGCCAATTCCAGAAAAAAACTTTATGTAATACATGTACAATATGTATTATGTTTGAAAATTCAAATATTTCACTGTCATATATTCAATATTTCTGGGAAAAAAAAGAATATACTCCTACTCTTAATAATGGCTAATTGAGGGTATTCAGCCACAACAATAATAAAGTCAGATACTGAAGTTGGATGAGAAGTTTGATCACAAAAGCCACTCCAACTCATTCTAAAGGTAAAGGATAGTGGTTCATCAATCCAGAGAATACAGTTACACTGCTTTTGAGTCCAATGTTGTGGGGTTTTACATTCCTCTAGCCTGTGATTGGCTATAAGCATGGTGACCTAAAGGTCATGTGCAGCTGTTTCAGAGCATCAAATTTTGTTCAGTGTTTATCAATGGACATCATACAAGCTGTGTCAACAACAGCTACAAATTAAAGTAAACAAATTCAATCATTAGAAGAGGTATCTATGAAAGTTTGGACAGATTATATAATTAGAATACATGTTCACATGCCATCACAACATGTACACATGCACAAACACCTGAGAGCATAAACTGCATTTTATTAAATCTCACACACAAAGAAATGGTCTCACAATGAGACATGAACACAGGAACTAAAGTAAAAAAAAAAAATACTTCTGACTGAAAAATTTCCAGAGGTCCCTATAGATTTTCAAGCATTAAATAACTTCAATTTAATTCTTACTGTAAGTGCAAAAGGTTTATTCACTTTTTTGGTTTTTGGCAGTAAAACCATGAGCCTGAAGCTTTGCTAAACCTGATACAAATTTCAGGGCTGTTACTGCCAGCTGGTGTCACAAAAGTTTACTTTTAATAATCTGTTATTCAGACAGGCCATAAAACAAACACACACACACACACACACACACAAACACAACAGTGCCTCATCAACCATCAACAGCATGAGGCAACTGACCAGTAACAGTGTGATGGAAATCCGATGTAGAGATGAAGAACTGTAACTCCTTTGAACATAAATGATCTGAGGACCTCCAAGGTCAGAGTCATGAAAAAGAGTGCATGGACATGACAAAGTGTGTGTGCGCGTGTAGGTGAGAAGCAGGCATAAGACACACTCACCCACTATGAGCCCCACTTCACAGCGGGGATCCTCATATCCACATGTCATCATTGTCCCCACTGTGTCATTCACCACGGCAACCACATCAAGTTCAAACTCCTGACCACCCCCATACAGGACACACACACAGAAGAAGACAAATGGAAATTATGACAAATTTAAAATGGAAAGTGGCAGAATGATAGAAATGTTCAAAATCGAAAAAGATATTGAAAGACACTGAAAGAAATAACAATATGGGAAATAACATAAAATAGTAAAATAAAGTCAAATTAAAAGTAAATTAAGATTAGAAACTTGCATTCACAGCACTAAAATGCAGCTAATTATGCCAAAAACGGGGTGACAAAAGCATACACTTAGCTTTTCAAAGGTTCTGAAAGTCCTTGTTTCCCTTTGTGTTGAGCTGTGTGGGTGTTTGGTGTTTGGATTTGTATGAACAGGGAGCTGACTGCAGCAGATTTAGCGCACACACCTCCATCTCTGCGTATGTTAGGACTTTGATGATGGTGATGTTTCATGGCTTTGCATTGGCGATTTAAGCCTCTGTATTGCACACTATGAAATTATGATGTACAGTATTGTGTTTATATTTGATAGTATACGTTATATTTATAAAATTTAACAAATTGTTTTTTAACAATCTACAGCTGCCAATAAATTACATTATATTAATTTTTACTGTTAATTACACAAAACAATTCTTTCTCATGTTTTAGTGTAATCCTTTTATCTTAGTTGATTATATTCCATATGTGGGTCATGAATGTGTTTCACTATTTTTATTATTTCAGTTCTTTTTATCTGGTAGATTTTGCTGTTCCTTTTTGTTTCACTTATTTTTTTATTGTTAATGTAGATTTACAATTGTGTTTATAGTTACATGTTTTTGGATTTGTACACAGTAAAACACAGTGTTACATTTTTATGTAGGAAAAGTACTATACAAATAAATGTAATAATAATAATAATAATAATAATATTATTTTGTAACTATTTTTGATTATTATTATTGTTTGCTTAGTATTATTATTATTGATATCATTTTATACCATAAATAACAATATCCCATTTCTAGTTGATAGATGGCTGGTGCTTAGATTCTTGAACTCACCAAACCAAGTTAAAAAGAAAGTTTTGAACCTATTATCTAGACATTTAGATCAGTATGGCCCTCTATCAGGCATCTGGCATACACATGCGTGTGCACACAGAAACACACCTCCATGCGATGTATGGCATCTTTCAAAAGTACAGCAACATCTTCGCCTTCACAACCTGTAGCCTTGAAGCCCTTTGTCCACTTCAGCAAAATACCCTGAAAGACAGAGTGGGAGTGGAAGATGCAATGATTAAAATAAAATGAAAAATCACAGTCTATTTCTGAGTCTGTTTCTGTGTTTTTTTTCTACACAATATCACTACCACTTTTCTTTTTCACATTGGTTGTTTTGAACACAAATTTTAGAAAAAGAGTGATATTTATGTTACAAAATAACTGCTGATGGTCAAAGCTATTGAAACGGCTATTTAGCCATCTTGTGTCATTTATCAATTTCTCCTTCAGTTTTGCAAAGAAAAATTGGATAATCTAAATTGTGTAATATTTTTTTTTTAGTTTAAAATGTTAAAAATACATTTTTGAAGAAAATGAAGAATGAAGATACTCATTTATTTAGAATATTTTGAAATGCTCTTTTGAGCTTTGATTTATTTGAGAGTTGGTGTGTGGAGGGCATTTAGGCTTTATCTTATGGGTTGACTATTATGGATACTACACAATGCATGTGCAAGTATTGTGCCAAGTTGAATTACTATATTCCACCACAAAGAAAACCCATAAAAATAGAGGCCCATTCAATCCATAAATAATATGTCAATATTATTGACAATAAAATCACTTGAAAAGGGCTGAGCTTTGATACATATATTTTCATATGTCCAAAGACAGGCTTTAGAAAAAAGCTAGAGATAAAAGGTGCATCAATTTCCAATGGTGCTTTCTACCCAATGAGGCTTATTTATTTTTTATAGACATTTCATAAACACATGGAATTCTCTATTCCCAAGACAGCATTTGGCAAAATAAAGAATTAATTTAATTTTCAATTGTGTAGGGCTCCAAAACAACTCCTACACCTTCCCACACTAACTGCCAGGAGGAAAATATAAATTCAAATTGGGTGTAGACTGACCTTTGTCTTATACTAACAAGCTAATAAACTTTGCTGGTGTCATATTATATTTGTGAAAGAGGTGCAATTTATTTTTGGGCCTATGAATCTGGGCAGGTAATTTATTCTGTACTTCTAAGGAAACTACTGAGAGGTTATTCAGGTTAATTGCTTATTATATTATTGCAAAGCATGCTGCCTCATTACTAAATAGGTGGCTAGTTTGGCAGATGAACCCATCCTCCTTTGAAAAGTCACGGAGAGTTACTATGTTTGTTCAGTCATATTTGATCTTACATAAAACAATTTAAAGTTTGAACATCAGCTTTAACATATTGTATTTAACCATATTTTATGAATTTTGATACAGTCATTTTCTGAGAAAAAAAATGAAATTGGGAAAATTAACTAAATTGGCATATTTACTCTCTGGCTGTAAATGCTGTGCTACCAATGACTGCCAGAAGATTGTGAGCTATAGATATAAACATTTCCTGGCTGCCTTCCCTGCAATTTTGTTTTCTGATTGCCTGGGGGACTTTTTGCCAACAGTCTTGTCTTTAATAAACTGAAAATGCTCAGTGTAGCTCAGGTAAAGCCAAGTCAATTTGTTCAGGTAAGATCATTTAACTTTTTGGCTCAGATAAAACTTTACCTCATTTTCAATACAAGTGACTTAGTTCTGTTTTTATAATGTGGCCCGCAAGAGCTAAGCCTTTGGCCTGCCACCAACACAACCGCAGTCACACTGTGTTTGTGTCCCCTAATTTTTGCACGTGAAACTCCCAATGTTTCACTATTGCTTGAATAAAAAGAAAAAAGCAAACCAACTAAAGAGCACCGCCCCAAATTCAGGTCTCTTGTTTCGACCTGCCGCTGTCACTTGTCTCGTTGAATTGTGAGTAAAATCAAATAATAGAAGTAAAATAATAATAATAATAATAATAATAATAATAATATTATGTTTACCACAATAAAACCTCTTGTCCCGTACTGCATTAAATAGTATGAGAATGACACACTGGTACTTGCCTTTGCGATATTGGTTTGATGTGGCCCTTGAAGAAAAGTAATTGGGGACCCCTGATCTAGTGCATTAATAAATACAACCTAGTTCCATTTTAAAAAGAGTGATCCACTTAAATCCTTAATCAAGAAAAATTATCCAGGTCTATCCAGAATAAAATAAAGCAATCCATCTTTTACTTTTTCATTTATCTGTTCACAAGACTTACTACAATGATAAACCTTTCTGTAGATATCTTCTTTGAAATCTGCACAGCAATGTTCTTAGGAGTGTTCTTGATCATTTCAACATGAATGTGTGTGGGGGGCATGGTGGCGCAGCAAGTAGTGTCGCAGTGGTGCGGGTTCAGATTTAGATGTGTTCTCCCTGTGTCCGCATGGGTTTCTTCCAGGTGCTCCGGTTTCCTCTCCCACGGTCCAAAAAAAAAAAAACACCCACACCTGGGTAGGTGGATTGGTGATTCAAATTTTCCGTAGGTGTGAGCGTGTGAGTTGCCCCATGAAGGACTGGCACCTCCTGCAGGGTGTGTTCCTGCCTTGTGCCCAGTCATTCCAGACCCACCAGGACCCTGAACTATATAAGTGGCTAAAGACAATGAATGTGTGTGTGTGTTTTAGTATACATACTCACCTGGTCCAGCCTTGTCTGATCACAGGGGAAAGAGAAAGTGAAGCCCAGTGGCAAAGTTGCCCCTTTCATTCCCATGTACTCCAAAAAGTCCGCAATGCAGTGGACTATGTGGTCAAACAGCTAGAGAAAAATGACACAGAGATACACAAAAATTTACAGAAGGCCAGACAACACACCAACGCACATATCACAAACACTGAAGGGTTTCAATGAAAAACATATATTTAGATAAATACATGGGGCATTTTCAAACATGTCCGGAATACTTGAGCCTAAGCCTTTCACATATATATTTATTTGTATACACAAACCCAAAAATCATTTAATTCATGTGTTCCAATCACTTCCATGGCCACTGACATATGAAACCAAAGACCTAGGGATGCAGATTTTTTTCTACAAACATTTGTCAGAGAATGTGTTGCTCTCAGGATCTCAGTTCAGTTGTGAAATTTCCTTGCTACTAAACATTTCACAGTCAACTATCAGTGTTATTATAAGTGGAAGCAACTGGAATGACAGCAATGTAGCCATAAAGTGGTAAGTCATGTAATATTTCAGAGTGGGGTCAGCAAATCCTGTGATCACCAATTGCTACAGACTTCCAACCTTCATGTGGCCTTCGGATTAGCTCAAGAACAGTGAAAAGAGCTTCAAGGAATGGGTTTCCATGGCCAAGCAGCTGCATTCAAGCCTTACATCAACTAGCAGCATGCAGAGCATTAGATGCAGTGGTGTAAAGCATGCCACCACTAGACAGTAGAGCATTAAAGGCATGTTCTCTGGAGTTACAAATCACACTTCTCAGTCTGGCAATCCAATGGACAAGTCTGGCTTTGGCAGTTGCCAGGAGAATGGTACTTTACTGATTTTATTGTGCCAAGACTTAAGTTTGGAAAAAGAGTATTATGGTGTGGGGTTGTTTTTCAGGAGTTGGATTTGGCCCCTTAGTTACAGTGAAAGAAATTCTTAATGTTCCAACATACCAAGAAATTTTGGATCTTGCTCCCAACCTTGTGGGAACAGTTTGGGGTGGCCCCTTCCTGTTCCAATCTTACTGTGCACCAGTGATCAAAGCAAGGTCCACAAAGATGTGGGTGACAGCGTTTGGTGTGGAATAGGGCTGGACTGGTAATCGGGCTTTTTCTGGTTGGACCAACAGTCCAGGATCTTTTACTTCCCCCATTTTATTTATTCTTCCAACAGACAGGCCCACAATTTAGAGAGGGAATCCCATTGGTCCATCTTCAATATAAACAATGGACTGAACCAATCAGGATATAGAATGAAAGGATGCCCATGAGCATTTTTCAATTATTACCAAAAAATAAAATTGTAACCTTAAGATACTGAATAGAGCTGAATAAATAAAAGCCAAGGAAATAAGATGGAAGAGCTCCAAACATTAATGGAATAGTCCTATATTCTAGTGTTTTGATGGTTTAGATTTTTTTAGGTTTTTCCAAATACTTGTATTTTTAATTTTCAATTAACAATTTAATAAATCATAATAATCTCTCCCTCTCTACCTGTCTAGTCAAGCCAGGGTGTTGAGGTAGCAGTTGAGGAGAGAGAAGAGAGACTAGACTACTTTTCCCATCCTGAGCCTGCTAGAATGCAAGCATTTTTAAATCATCACCCAAAGCGAGTAAACATATATACAACACATACATAAATGACTAGTCGGTTGTGCTCCGCTAAAGATGAGTGGCAGGTCTAAGCAAAAACTGTCAGGGCTGATTAAGTTTTTTTTGTCCCAGTCCAGCCCTGGTTTGGAAGAACTTGACAGGCCTGCACATAATCCGGACCTCAACCTGACACCTTTGGGATGAATTCGAGCAGAGACTGTGAGCCAGGCCTTCTCATTCAATATCAGTGTCTAAACCTTATGGAAAGCCTTCCCAGGAGGTTTGAAGCTTCCCAGAAGATGTATAGATGCAAAGGGTGGACGGACATCATATTACATTCTATGGATTAAGAATGGGATGTCACTCAAGTTCATATGCGTGCAAAGGCAGATGAGTGAACACTTTGGGCAACAATGTGTAACTGCAATAGAGAATATAGTCATTTTTAGACCATATATGGTATTGATATAGTGATAATATAATGGCATAATAATAGAATTACAACCCTTTAAAAAGCAAATGCATTTTAACAAAAAAAATAATAATATATAAATAAAAATAAATGTTTTAATATCCTAAATAAATAAAACATAAAAATGACAAAACCACGCTTTTTTGAACAAATACATATAATGGCTCCAGAACAGGGAGACCAGAGAAATCCAGACATCTGAATAGCTCAACTGGCTACAATATTTGTGACATTCATTCTTATATCAGTCAACAAACAAGCAAATACAAACAGCAATCCTGAGGTCAGACAAATTATTGAGGGAATATCTATATGTATATTATTGACATGTAATTATTCTGAAAGGCCAACTTGAGTCCACAATCAGAAATGATTCTGGGATCGTTTGTGTGAGGGGCTCAATATAGCTGGCATGCTTACACACACACAAACTAACAAGAACTCCATACGAACAGTGAATCGATTACACAAATCTATACATCACTTTTCTCTCTGTAGATTCACAAAATGTTAGGAAGAAGCTTCTTCTCTTTGCTGCTTTTCATTAATTTGCTTGAATACAAACAATCAAGCAGTGAGGAACCATGCTTTTGGAGCACGTCATTTCACAGTTCAGGAGCACAAGCAAATATTTTAGCCATGCAGGCCAGCAAGAGACGTGGTTTTCTGCTCACGTGTTTTTCATATGCTCTTAGAACACCTACGCACTCCACAAAGGTGACCACAAAAGGTTTGTAGCCAAAAGTGACAGCAATTTTCTTCATAAAATCTTCACATGATAATTAAATACTAGGTTATTTGAAATGCTGTTAATTTAATGGGGAGAAGCAAACCAATTTCTGATTTGATGATGTTAAATTGAGCGCTTTTTATCCTCCAGACAATAACTGAATACAACAGAATCTAATATGTAGCTTTGTGAACACATGTCCTGTTGTCTGAAATGGCTGCCCATAGGTGAGAACTTATTTTCAAATGCATTAAAAAAAGTGTGCGTGTATGTATTTGTTTATTTATTGATTTAATTATTTACTTATAAAATTATAGGATTCCTTCCTCAGGTTTGAAAATATCCCTGTGCAGACCAATATGAATGTAGTTGCAGTTCAGTAGGGGGTCATAGTACCTCTTGAAGAGAGACATTAAAACACTACGAAGTATAGTACACTCCCAATGTTGTGTAATATTCAAGCGAAATTACTTTATCTAGTAATAGTGTGTTATACATTTCTAATGCAGTGTCAGATATATTTATTCATATGTGGGAATCTGAAATCTTATAGAATTGACTATATAGAGAGCCAGGACCAATTTGAATTTCTGCCAGGCTTGCTGTGTTTCCAAAAATAGCTGGTTTTCTTTGTCTACACAAGACCAGTGTTTTCAGAGATCTCCACCTTGGAGAGGGTATTAGAAAAATTCAATTTTCAGTGACCTAAAAAGCTTTTTTCATTTGGATGGCAGGCAAAAACTCAGACAAAAAACCTTTATATTTAGAAAATGCCACAATCCGTGTGGAAGCAGCAAGAGTGTACTTCTTGATGTAGCATTGACAAAGTTTTTCCAAAGCCCATTTGGCCTTGTTTATTACAGAACCATTTCAGTTTCTCATGGAATGAAGCCAAGGGGCCCTGATGTCATGCATTTCAAACACTTTTGCTGAACAAAATATATAATATATATTAAAAATCAATATTTTTACAATTATATACAGTAGACAGTGAAATATATTTAAATCTTGCATTGAACAGTTCAAATGTTGTTTTATAACTCTCACAATATTTGGCCCAAATACTGAGTCAAAACCCATCTTTGCTTGCAAAAAGTGAGTCTGTGTTTGAAGACCCCCTTGCCTGTTACCAATTCACCTGTTTATTATGGAATGTTCTAAGATAAAAATGTTGAAAATTATATAAACTAATCAATCGTAGTTGGACTTTGTCCCAACATTTTTGGAGTGTGTTGCATGTATCAATTTCTAAAATTTGTTTATTTTTACAACATGAAACTGTTGTTCAGTAAAACACTGGAAATATTTTTTTATGCATTACTGTTACAAAAAAAACGGGAAAGGGAAAGGGAATTGATTCTCAGAATGTCCTAAACTTTCTGCAAATGGAGATATTATAAGGGTTGAGTACAACTAATTGTTTTCATTGTACTTTTCTTGGACAATACCAAACACATATCACAGCCAAGATGTGAAGGCAAAAGCTAATACATGCTTCCTCTGAAACATGTGAAGCCAGCCACACTGCTTCCAGACAGGCTGCTAACACAATGCATAATATGCTCAAAGCTCAATATGCTTTGAGGAGAACACCAACTGCTCGGTTGTTTTGTTTGCTAACACTCAAACACACAACAAGACTGTGATTCCTACCGGCTTCATGCACATATGCAAAAGAGTGTCACCCCTGTGCTGAGAGATATCCCCCAGGTCAGAACATGATAATTTACAATGATCTGTCATATCAAGGAACAATTCAGTGAAAAATCTACAATAAGTTACAAAATTTTCCCTTATCTTAGTTCAGTCTAGTCAAATCCCAGCTCGGGCAGGAAACTCATGTTACTACAATAAAAGCCTATGAATAAGTCTCCAAACAAAACAATAGCTGTATTTCTGTAAAAGGCATAAAATCAGTGACACTCTCGATAAATGTGCCCACCAAAAATTCATATAAAGGAACAGGCACTGAAACTAGTCATGGGGCTATGCTTTTTAATACTTGTATTTTGACCAAAGGCATGTTACAAATGATTCATTAAGAACAATGAACTGGTGAAAAAGACATATAATAAGCCTCTTGTAACTCATGACGAAAGAACTGTAGATAGCTTAAACATTTAATGTCAGTGTAAAATAAACTATTACATTTCTGCCAAATTTGCCCTTGGATTCCTAGCATTATGCAGCAACAATATGTCATTTTACATGGAAAGGCTGAGAAATAATACACTTGGGGGCTTTTGGAAGCAGAACACACACACAAGCACTTCACACCCGGAGGGTAATTTCACTTTGAGTGGCTACTCAGATCCGGAGCATGTGGTTATGTTACTCTCATGCTGCACTTTGGTTTGAACAGTTACAGGTTAATTGTAAAAAGCAAAGTTACATAATTTATGTTGAAGACTGGTGCTACTTCATGCAAGTACACCTTAATGGATTTTCAAGTAGTGTTATAAAGGTGCACTTTAAGGACAGCTACCACAGGAACAGGAGTCATGTAAGCTTTCAGTTTAACCAAGGCAAATAACATTCTGTTCCGGTTAACTCATCTACCTGTTCCAATTCTGACCATTCTGACAAGAACCCCTTAATTCTGCTTTGTCACTTTTCTAGCTCAGAAAAACCTAAACCTAGATTCAATTAACCAAGCAATTATAACACTATTCAGGAGAGTAATGAGAAAACAATGAGCAACCCAAAGTGTTCCCAGCACTGCCATCATTTACCAAGCCAGTATTCATTAAATTAAATGATAGTTTAACCACAAATAAAAAAATAAATCTTGTCATGCATTTGGTATCCAAAAATTCTTCTTCAGCTTTAAGGCTAATGTAATAATCAATTAATTATATATTATATGATTTCACTAATCACAAAAATGTAAACATATGAGGTGTAAGACCTTCAGTCCAGCACCTGAGGCCCTTTTTAATGCTCCTGAATCTAATTCAAGACTTTTATGCTTTTATGATCTCAATACTCTCTTGTGTAAGGCTGACATAGAGGCATAATTTAAATGTGACCCTACCTCTTCCCCAGTGCCCTGCATAATGTCTTGGGGGATTGCGTAGATTTTATTGTGCATCTCCACACTTCGCCTTTTCCCACTGCGCACACGGACCAACAGCACTCTGAAGTTTGTACCTCCGAGATCCAGAGCCAAGAAATCTCCTCGCTCTATAGAACAAAGAGAGAGACAATGTTTAATACATATATTTATGAAATATGTATATATTTGAAACACAAATGTTAGCAAACTTCAGCTAATCCTAATCAAACCGTGTGTTTAAAAATTTCTCCAAAATCTGTCAACACCTGCTCATCTAACATTTCTAATAAAATCAGGTGTATTCATTGGAAGACACTAACAGTTTCTACTTTTTTGAAAAAGCGTGTTACATGTTGAAACATATCAGTGAGTATTTGACAGATTTAAGCCACATTAACTTTATTGAGGTCGGAAATTATGTTGAATGATCATGGTGACGTTAAGCTAATGTTTTTCTATGAAGAGAGAAAAGCTGCAAGCAGACCCTCTGAACACTGTAGAGCAGTGGAAATCAGATATTGGAATGGGGTACTCTATAAAGTACAACCCTTTTAATTCAGTATTCTTGCAAAATCTTATTTCCACGTGTATACACAGACAACACAGGCTTTTCCTATGTAACTGAGCATGAAATCACTTCAGTGGTAAATATTTTATATATAACTTTAAAGGGCTTTACATGAAACTAGACATTTTACCCCTTTCCAAGTCAAGATTCAGTCACTGCATGAACAGCACTGGGCTAGCTCCAAAAATAAAAACTTCAGTCTCTACTGACAGCAAAGGAGAGTAAAGTAGCCTGAACCTATACTCCAATAGATGTATTCATACATTAACAAAATAACTTATTTATTATCTATTGTTTTAATTTAAAACACTCTAGCCTGGTACTGATAATGAACGCTATTAATAACACACACACACACATATATACATATATATATATAAATATAAAAGAGGCGATTGCTCTAAGACTGCAAGGCAAGCTCAGCTTCCCCTAAAATGTCAAAAAATAAGTGAAAAAATATATACTGTTGGGTGTACATGTCATTGAATAATTATGCACTACAACGTGCTCAACTTTTGTTCAGAATCAGCTTCTTATCACTGGTAAAGACGCGGCTTTCCTCTCAATCATTCAAGTAGCTTCACGGTGCTTTAAACAGTGCCGACGCTGAGCGTCCACAGAGTTCCATAGCGAAGCAGCGAAGTGCAGCGAAGTGCAGCGAAACGAGACGAGAGTCATTGGATAAATGCTGGGCTTTGTCCCGCCCATCGGACGCTCAGCGTCTCTGGGGGTCTATGGGGCAGTGGGCTGTCCTCGGCTGGCCCGGACACTCAGCTTCCGCATGATGATTGGATGATCTGTCTGAGGCTGAATCCCTTTTTGATTGACAGCGAAATGAGCGAATCAGACATCCTTTGGTGTAAAGATCCGTGGGAGCATTACATTTTCACTCTGTTCTGAGTTGAACCAGAGACTTTCTTAATCTTAGCTGCATTTTCTTTGTTAAAAACGACTAGCGACAAATCAAGCTTCTATTTCTGGTGGGGTTTTATGTAGCTGCTTGTTACTGGAGACTGACTTCTATCGCAGTTTCTGTCCAGCGGGTGCTGCTGAGCCCCTCCACCATCACAAAGCACTAACAGGCGGACACACTACACATGGGCCAAGGCCGTTTAAGCAGCCTAGCTCTGCTGGCCATTGAGAGGACACTAGTCAAGTCCCTGGAAAAAGAGGCCTTGTTGGTACGACAGGGTCACAGATCATTTTCTTGAAAAGGAATGGAGGGTAGAATTTACATTTAAATAAACTGTCACATTTTATGATGTAGGCCGAAAATGAGCTTCCCCTCCTTGAAAGACCAGCATCCGCCACATATATATATATATATATATGTATTTATGTACAAGGTGTATTTGAAAGAGGGGCGGGGGACACTACTGGATTCTAGCCCATTAACACAGAGCATGTAAGCTGGTTTTGAAGGCATGGACTAGGAAACATTTATATAACATTACAGTAAATATATACATGTTAATAATCAAGATGCAACTGAGCAGGCTACTCTGTAATGTACAAGGGTACCAGGAACTACACAACACACACAACTACAACGCTACAGAAGCTCAAATAATAGACATTTTGCATCCAAAACAAATCTGATAAAGTAATCCTAAGCCTTGTTGGGTGATAACTGCCTGGCTAAATCTTTTAGATCTGGACTTTATATTTGATGTTATATCTTAAATGTGGTAAAGCTCAATCCCTAACAAAAGTCTAGTTTTTCCCCTGCAACTTACTAGAGAACATAAAAATCTCCAAATATGACTCATCAGCCCCCACATACATTTTGTCATAGAAAGTCATCATAACAGTTCTATCCCCACCAAAATAAGGTCAAATTTTTGGTTCCATATTTTTTTATTCATTGCAACTTTGAATGCAAAGCAGCTTCTATAAGAGAGTACCTGACCTGGGCTAACAGGTTTTAAATTCCTGTTAAAAACATTAAGAGGGCAGAGCAGAATATAAACTGAGTTTGGAACCAATGCATGACACTTTACTCACATTTATCCCTGAGGTTCAGCTTTTTAGTTTTTCTTGAGTTTTTCTTTAAGTAGGTAAATAAGTAAGCAAACTTTATTTATAAAGCAGTCTTTACAACCTGCGTTGACCAAAGTGCTGTACATACAAAACAGCTAATGACAGCACATGAATAAATACAACGAAAATATATCAGATAAACAGCATATATTAAAATAAGTAACAAGAAATAAAACACATAAGAAACACCTATGCGATAAATCAAATGACCACAACACCCCATGTTATCACATTCTCTCACTGTTCAAAAGCAAGTTTGTATAAGTGAGTTTTTAGACCTGATTTAAAAATCAAGATAGAGGTAGATTGGCGAATACTGGATGGTAGACTATTCTAAGTCTTAGGGCATACACCGAAAATGCCCGATCACCTTATGAGTTTCGGACAAGCCCTAGGAGTGGCAAACAAATTCCGCGATGAAGATCTCAGCGAGCACTGCGCAATTGTGGATGTATGCAGATCTGCTATACAAGACGGGGCCAGACCATTCAGTGCTTTAAAAACAACTACAAGCACTTTAAACTGTTAAACTGTATCCTATATTCAACTGGTAGCCAATGAAGTTAAGCGAGGACTGGTGTAATATGTTCTTTTTCTTGGTTCTAGTCAAGAATCTACATGCAGCATTCGGGACTAACTGTCAAGTTTGCAATAGAGACTGGTTAATCCCAATGTGAAAAGAATTACAGTAGTCTAATCATGAAGAGATGAATGCATGAATGACTTTCTCAAGGTCAGAAAAACTGAGAAAGGGTTTCAGTTTTGCGATGTTTCTAAGCTTTAAGAAACTACTCTTAACCACAGAGTGTATTTGTCAAATCTGAGGTCTGAGTCAAAGACAACACAAAGATTTCTCACTGAAGACTTAATACATGATGACAAATGACCAAGGTTATTAGAAAAATTGTTAATGAGATGGGGAATGCCAAAGATAATCTCTGTTTTGCTTTCATTCAGGTGTGGAAAATTAACAGCCATCCACTTCTTGACATCCTCAAGACAATTCTTGAGAAACACAAAAGATCCATTGTCATTGGGTCTAATGGGAAGACACAGCTGTATGTCATCAGCATAAAAATGAAACGCTGGTAGACTAGTGCAACTTTCATGTCCTATGCATGTTAATATACAATATACACAGGGCTATTTAAAAGGACATTCACTAAAATCCTATAATGCGTTATAAAGAAACCTTCTATGGGCAGAGCTGAACAATGTGGGGAAATTATCCAAGTGCAGTTTTTCTCATCCACACTGTGACTGCAAATTAAATTGACTGTTTTCTATAAATTATCTCCAGACTTAAGTTTAAAAATTTTGGTTTATGGTTTATAAATTTTGTTTACATTAAGAGATGTTTGACAATATCAAAATCATAATGGTATCAGCAGATGTGTGTTTAGGTTTGACTAAGAACTCAGGAACAATTCAGAAACAATTTTCCACTTCTCTATTTACCATTTAACCATGTCTCAAAACAAACAACAAGAAGCCAAAATATTCATTAATTCTTTATCTGTAAACGCTTATCCAGTTCAGGGTCATGGGTGGTCCAGAGCCTACCTGGAATCATTGGGCGAAAAGCAGGAATACACCCTGGCGGGTGGCGCCAGTCCTTCACAGGGACACTTTTGAGTCGCCAATCTCAAAACCTACCAACGTGTGTTTTTTGGACTGTGGGAGGAAACCCACACGGACACGGGGAGAACACACCTACAGAGAGTCACCGGGAGCAGGACTCGAACACACAACCTCCAGGCCCCTGGAGTTGTGTGACTGGGACACTACCTGCTGCACCAAAATATGTTTTTTGTATTTTTATCATGAGAATGCACTAACTAGTCTATAATAAAAAATAAATATATAAAGACCTGTGCGGAAATGTGTATGTACACACAAGCAGTGAAAATAAGTGACACAGAAATTATGGCCCAAAATCTTCCAAAAGGTTCTCTCAGTTTCAGTTTCAACATTGTTTGACAGAGAATGACAGGGTTAAAGCAGGATTTTACATTAATTATAAATTATTTGTTCTGCCACACTCTTGCAGGGCCAAGTAAACAGAGCATCACAGCAGTGTTAAAATATTTCAGTGTTCCATTCTACAACAAATATTACATAACTAAACTCTATAATCACCATTTATGTGTATTGCAATCAAGGATTGCAGTGGTCTAGAACTTCTCAACTACATGCTTAATTTCACCATATGACAAAAACATGATATCAATCCTTATGCAAAAGCTTGGGCACCCCTGATCTCATGACTGATTTTGTTCATGTAATCTAGCGTCCTATGAGAAAGACATGTCATTACTTCAATAGCAGATATTCAATAAACCTTAAAATTTGCGCACCTGCATCAAATGGCATATAACTACTACTACACAATGAATGTTAACATTTCCATTTCACATAACTTGGAGACCTTTCCCCAACTCCTAGATTAGGGCAGAGAACTTCTTAACTATGCTCAGCAATCCTAATACCTGGCCAAGCTCCACTACGTAGCTCCACTGAGTTCATGGAGTTCTCCTCATTGAGCGCCGTTCCAAGGCTGGCCAGTAGATTAGTAAAAACTCCCAAGTATATCTTGCAGGATTTTCCTTCTCTCTCTTGTGCTTGTGCCTGACCAATCCCCTCCAATCCTGTCTCTTAAGGTTTCTCTGAAGCTTCCTCCAAAATAAAAAGTTTATCTTTCTCTGGAGTTCTGTTGCTTGGAACCCTTTGGCTTAGAGCCATTGTTTTCTTAGCTCAAAACCATCTGTGGTCTCTGTGGTTGGGTCCTTCTAGTTTCAGTCTGTGGCTTACTAAGTGTTGCTGCTTCCAGGTCCCCAAGGAAAAAGGGGAAGAGATTACACTGAGGGTTTGAGCCCCACATGTGACCCTGACACAAGAACAAATTTCTACACAGTTTAATGCTTAATTACGGTTTACTTGCTGGTTTTGACATATCAGGGGAAATCTAATCTAAAATAAATAAATCTAATCTAAATTTAAAATACTGTGCAGAAAAATGCCAAGAATGGTTCATTTTCACTAACATCATCAACAAAAGAGGTGATTAAACCAAATATGCCCAAACATTTGAATAGGGCTTCTGGAAATCAGCAATTGTTACCTGACAATGTTCTATTAATGAGCAAAATCTGTCATGACTGTCATGTGTACAAGCAATGTCATGGCTGCTATGACACATTTGTAGCATGTTTCCATAAATGTTAATTAGCAGAATGCCAGGAAAATGTAATGCTAGGATTGATGAGACTAGAACATACAAATGAGCCTCTAACAAATCCCAGTTTTTACTATGTGCTTGAGTATCATGGTTTACAGCACCAGATGAGTTTCTCTGGCTGAGTCATGGCAGTTGTGATAATAGGGAAAATTAACTTACGAGTACAAGCTGTCGGTCGATATTTTGCTTTATGATCTGAGATCAGCTGGACATAGCATTTCGGCTTCTCAACTGTCCTGGTCTGTTATAGATGGCCCTTTGGCCTTGCCCTTTAAACTCAAATATTTCTCTGGATCCTCTGAATGTTTTAATATTTTTATGGACTGTAGGTTCTAAAATTCCCCAAATTCCTTGCAATTATACATTGAGGACTGTTATTTAACTGTAAGACTATTACAGTATCCTATCCTTTCTCATAAATGACTGAGCCATTCATGAATATAGTGATGTTGAAGTACTCCCTGAAACATTTACTCAATAATTAACAATAACTAATTCAAAATTGATTACACTGAGATATTACAAAAAATATTGTTTCCTCTAGTGAGTTTGTCATGCATACAATACTGCATATTTATTTGTTTAATTCCACTCAAAATTACAAGGTATTTCTAGCATTTTAACTTGAGATTAATCATGATTTGTAACAAAATAATGTTATCAACATGACTTTAGCAACTATGCCAAGCTTTTAGAACTTGGTTTTCCATACAAAAAAATTTAAATAATAATGCTCCAGATAAAATAGGTCATTCTTCAATCATGACATATTAATAATTCAGAAAAGAGGTTACAATACATTTCAAACATTCACTGTAACAATCTATAGAGTCAAAATAGCTGTATTTTGTCTGTCATTGTTCCCAAAAGCTGTACACACACAGGGAAAATAGATAATCTGTGATCCATTGTAATGCTTGTGGAGAAGATTGCTACAAATGTGCTAAGTGTACAAAATTATCTTGAGCACCACAGCTTCTTCTTTTTATTACTCGTTACTTTGCGAATAAACGACATGATGTGTCTTAGTGAGGATGGAGGGAAGAAGAGAAGGGTATAATGGAGGCCCACTTCAAAACACTATTCATAGCTTTTAAAGCCACCAGGTAACTCTGAATTTCCCCTGGGCCAATTATAACTACAAAGTTGTTAGAAACCATTTATCCTCTCAGAAATTTGCCAAAATTTGTCTAAAGCCTAACCAGAAGTGTTGCCATTGTTATGGCCATTGACTAACACAGAGTACCCAAGCCTGAGGAGAAACCAAAGGAATGAAGACACAGGGTCAAAGCTTTCACTCCTATCTCTAGTTTGCAAATGCATTATGTTGCATCATCTCCCTACCCTTCTATGGGTAAACTTACATTCAATCATTTATGCTTGCTTTAGGTCTAGGCATAATGAATAATGAATTTAAAATCTATTATGTAAGTAAAATATAATATTAATTACAGAAGATTACACAAGTTCATTCATTCATTCATTGTCTGTAACAGCCACACTTCCTGTTGTGCCACCATGCCGCCCTTTACACAAGTTCATCCAAGTTTGTAAGTATGGGGAAATTAATCAAGATTATTTCTAAACACGTGAGACACACCTCCCTTTTCTGCCAACAACATATTAAGCTCTAGTCAGATCTGTTATGTCATTTGTCAAATAATCTCCCAAAAATTTCTAATAATTCATATCCAAATGCAATATAAGATAATTTGAATTTAGAACAGAACAGGCTCTGCTAAAATAAATAAGGTACAAGCACCAGTCCAGTTGGAAGACAAAGCCCCTAGTGGCACAGTGACAAAAAAAATATCTGCAGGTAATCTCCATTGCCTACAGGTGGTCTCCATCTTTAGGACACATCACTGTTCTGCAGGGTCTGTTCTGGGACATTTACAATTCAAACTCCTTGCATATTTGGCACAAGTGATGGCATTGTATGGTAATGGAATTTTAAACAGAACCCAGACCCCACATTCCACAACTCCCCAGACACTGTCCCATTTCCTGCTTTTCATAAGTCGATTACATAAGCACATAAGCGCATCCTGTCCACCCATATAACCTCAGGGATAAAGGGCCAAAAGCAGGGCAAGTCTATCTGCCCATAAGCAAACAGGATGCACATACACATTTTAGACACCCATTTAAGGCATGCAGAGATGTTTTGTTTATGACCCATATAATATGTAGCAGTATAATTTAGCAGGAGACTTCCCCCTCTCCCCTGTTTTTCGCTTGCTTAAAATTTACACTGCTTTTTATTCACCCTCCTGCATTACTTCTCTCACTCTCAATTACCCAGTTTGCTGCTCTACCTCAAGTCAAGAGGCTTTGGATCAACATAAAACAAGATGTGACACCAAAGAACACAACTGTAAACACAAACAATACAATATATTACTACAAATACAAAAGAACAAGGCACAACTGACGGGCAAGACAGCAGCACCAATGCAGTTCACAGTACTGAATGTGTGTGCAGCGTAAGAAAAATGTGCAAATTTATGGAATATATTATGACTAGGGGCTAGCACAGTATTCCCTCTCTTTTCCAATATTTCTCATTCCTTCACTTTCTCATTTGTCTTCTTATATGCGCTCCTTCTTTCCTCAAGGCTAAAGGTGTGGCAGCCAATAGATGGTTAAACTATCTAGTCTGCACCTCCACTCTCAGCCTATTTAAAGCTATGCTTTTCAAAAGCTCCAGTCATTGTAGGTTGCATCCCTCAGGCACAAGACCACCTATATATCATGCATTCATCTCTCAGTTCAAGGATGCTTTATTGTTCCTGCATTACGGCTGGAGATTCCCTTTGAATTTCCAATCTACAAAGTCATTCCGCATGGTGAATGTCGGCACAGACAAAAAAGGATAGGCTCTTAATTCCTCTCAGGGCTTTGAGGTGTACTCAAAAAAAAAAAAAAAAAAAAGACAGACAACCACACATGCACACCAATAAACTTGCCATGGGAAGTAAAAAGTAAAAATTAGTCAATCCCTGTATCTGCTGGACAAGTTCACCAAATCTTGAGGGGAAAAATGATCTTGGGTTTGGAAAAGCTGAAAATTTCTCCTGACGCTGTCACCCCCAGTACCAGCTCAGAGGAAGTCTGTTTACTTCCTGTTTTTACGCATTGTACTAAATGCATAACTTTTTAACAGCATAAATCGCTGGTGAAATCACTTTTTGAGCAGAGATAAATGTAAATAAAGGGTATATATATATATATATATATATATTACAATTTTTACAATCACTGTTTATTCTATTTTTAGCAATAAATGAAGAAACACGTGGACTGCAAAGCTAATCTACTGGCATGCTCTCCTTTTGCCTTGTAATCATAGAAAATATGAAGAAAGCTGCTCTTAAAGCAACTGACTGGCCGACTGGTTTAATGAAGCAACAGACAAAACAGAATTTAATTTACTGTTTGGAACAGTCAATAATGAGGTAACCCACTGAGTCATGTCCCAAGTCAATACAGTCAAGTAATGATTCGAATCTTGTGTCAAATTAAGTCTCAAGTCAACATAGGCAAGCCTCATATCAAGTCCAAAGCTTAACTCATTTTAAACAATAATAAAATTATTTTGGTGATTTTGCTAGCACCACCCAGTGTAAACTATTAAAACCAACCACAAGTGTAGATGACAACCAGAAACCTAAACATATGAAAACCTGCTGAAGATTGCAAGAACATATGCACAAAGTGAAACTGCAACTTCCTAAATCTCTGACTACTCTTAAAATCAGTGCAGCGGTATCAAATGAGTGCAGAGTGTCAAAGCTGCCTCACTTATTGTGAAAAGGAAAACTGGAACAGGGAAAGATACTGCAGCTTTTTTAAATGTATATGAAAACTTCAGTTTTAAAACATGTAATTACATGTAACTGTGAAGTAACTATCAAACCACACATGTATAAAGTGAATTGTATTTTATTCTACACAGACCACAGGGCTTTCCTATTTAGCACATTTGAGTGTGAAATGTGGTGGTGACAAGACAAAGGCAAATTGCAGTACTTTGCTATAGGTCACTCAGCCTCACAATGCAAAGTGCTGTTCCACGTTTCTCTCATTTTCATAATGTTTCGATAACACCAAGCTTTCTGTACAGGCCCCACACTCTTCTTTATTAAAGCTCAGGTTTATGCTTTTCAAGTCTGTGTCCATTAGAGCTTCAAGAAATGCTTCTCAGAAATCTTTTTTTTTTTTTTTTTTTTTTTTTTTTTTAAGGGTAAGAGTGTTCCATGAATTTTCCTTTTCAGGCTGCTGGGGACTAGTGCCTCTCTATCCTTCACGCTTCCTCACTCATGATTCCCTTTTGATCGCATCAGCCATATTCCCTCTGCTCTGTTCTCCATTCACTTGCTCACTGCTTTCTCTGGTTTTACATTTTCTCAATTATCAAATATTAAAGCCATATATATTATCATGATATATTATGTTTTAGGGGTTAGCATAGCACACGGAGGCTCTCAGACATGCTGACGTACGCACCTCTCTATGGAGCTGTGCATCAGGTGAATGTTGGTTGGTTGGCTGGTAGCTATATTATGTTTTGTATGTTACCCTGCCCCCATTCAATTGTACACACTGATGTCACTTAAAAGTATGATTGCTGACATCTATACAAATGCCTGCATATGATATAGATGTGACATGTGATAATTTAGACATTCCTATTCTGGACACTGACAGATATTTCATCTGTGCTTTTTCGAGGGGCTTTTTGATCAGCTGGAATCCTGTGTTGTTTGTTGTAGTTTGTCAGAATGAGGAAAGAGTTTCCAAAACCCTTCAAACTCAGAGGCTGAATTTGATGCCACTTCCTTTCTGACCCCAGGACCACAAAGCGTCAACCAGGGAGGTTATATCACAAAGGTGTACAATGTGAGTGAGAGAGAGAGATTCTCTCGTTTTCTCACCTCTCATTCTCTGCACACTCACTGTAAACACACCCTCTCCATCTCTCACACTAAGGATACATCTAGACTTTCTCACACACACACACACACACTCTCCGCATTCACTCTGTTCACCCTCTCACCTGTTCCGTCAGGTGTGGAGCGGACATATGTGGGCAGCATTTTGACAGAAGCTGATTGGTGGGTATCTCTTGACAGTCCTCTGCCCATCTCCCTCTCCATCCTCCTCTTGACGTCCAACAGCTGGTCCCGGCTCAGCCGCAGCGTGTCCAGGACATGCTGGCGCTCAGCTTGCTGCTCAGCCAAGCGGAAGGCCACCGCTGTTACCATGGCAGCACCTTTCCCACTGCCGTCCTCAGAACGCAAGAACCTCACATCACAGTCCGGAACCAAGCGTCGCACCATCTTATGCAGCCGCCGAGCAAACCTGAACAGAGAGTGAGAGATTGTTAGGAAAAAGAAAGAAAAATAAAAAACAGTATTTATGGAGAGGAGAATGAAAGTAGAAAAGAGAGGGAGAGAATGCTCAACTCATCTTTATTTAAAGAGCACTTTGTACATAATGTTGTTGTTTGTTAAAGATGAGTTTGAGTCAAAAAAAAAACAATAAAGAGAAATAAATAAACAAAACTAGTAAAACAAAGCAAAAGTCTGATGCTGGGTTGAAAGCCAAGGATTAAAAAAAAAAGGGGTTTTAAAATAAGTTTTAAAAATGGATAGTGAGGAAGCCTGCCTCATATATAATAGTAGGCTATTCCACAATTTCGGCTCAGCAATTGAAAAGGCTCTATCCCCTCTGAGCTTACGTTTCGACCTTGGCACCCCCAGGAGCAGCTGATCAGCTGACCTGAGACACCGAGCAGAGATGCAAGTATGTAGCTGCTCAGCGAGGTAAGGTGGGGTGAGTCCATTTAAAGTCATCCTTTTGCCAAAGGTGCAAATGTTGTTTCAAGCTTTTGTATGAAGATTAAACAAACAAGGGGTTTACTCTTTGAATACTGGACACATTGAAGACTATAATGAAACTCCACACATCTGCTGTAAAATAATTATCAGTTAAAGAAGTAGATAATGCCATGTCTAGCTCTGAACACTGGGGTTTATAAACAATCATCATTCCTCCTTCATAAATAAAGATTAACTACAATGAGGTCTTATTTATTTCTTGAGAATGACTTAAAAAAAAGAGGTTTCTAAGCATTGCTCCAACTAACAAGAGACATCAAGTTCAATCCTGGGTCAAGACCTAGTCATTCCACACCAAGAAAGCATAACTGGTCCAGACCTCACTGTGGTTAATGAGAGATGCCAACATTGCCATGTCTTGAATGCTAAAAAAAAACTTGCATATATTATTCTCCTCTAAGCATGTTAAGACATCCAGTAATATTTTGTTTTCACCAGATCGGGAAAAAACATGTCATAGTAGAAGCATGTGCTTACACTCACCCTCTCAGCTTTGAGGCATTGTAATTCTTCTGACCAACAGCAGATGCTCATTAGCCAGTGAATTTTGCGGCTGGTGGTAGCCTAGTAATGACGGCCTGTTTTCCTGAGCTGTCACAACACTAAGGCAGCTCTCTACAATGCTGAACTATATAATGTCATATAATAAAATTGTAGATAACTTTGAGATTTCCTCATCTAGCGTACATAATATCATTAAACGTTTCAGAGAATCTAGAGAATATCTATATGCAAGGGACAAGATCCAAAATCATTTATTGGCTACCTGTGATATTCAGGTACTCAGATGGAAATGCATAGAAAAAATCACTGAATGGGTTAAAAAGTTAAAAAGATCAAATTCAAAAATGCATGTCCACTACCTTCTCCAAGTCCAAGCTCATTTAAGATGAACTGAGGCAAAGTGGTAAAGTGTCTTGTGGTTCTCAAAAAGACCATCCACCTTGTTATAAGTGCACAGTAAAGAAAGACAGCATGTGGCTGTGATGGCCTATGGTCCACACTGATCACTGAACAAATTATAAACAGCTATATTTCATAGATTTGTTTATTTGTACAGATTTTTAGCCCATAACGCTGATTAGGAGAAGAATTCAGCCCAGGTTTTTCCTGTAATCTTTCATTAGAGCCCTGGACCTTGCTTCGTATTTCCAATTACAACCATCAGTTCTCGTAACGCTGTTTCTGTCTGCTGATTGGCTCAGTGTTGTGCTTTGAGATCATCACTGCACAATGGCTCCTAATGAGCTGATGAGCAGCTGCAGAGAAATGGCTGCACATGCCCTGGTCACTGCAGTTCCTCCTTGTATTATTTTGAGTAGGGATGGACAGTTTTTGTGAAAGAAAGAAAGAAAAGAAAGCATGATAGAAAAAGAAAGAAAGGGAAAGATAGAAAGATAAAGATAGAAAAAAATAAAAAAGAAAGGAAACAAAAGAAAGAAAGAAGAAAAGAAAAGAGATAGAAAGTGATAGAAAGAAAGTGAAGGAAAGAAAAAGAAAGAAAAAAGAAATAGATCAAGAAAGAGAAAGAAAGGGAAAGAATGACAGAAAAATTAAGAAAGGGAAAGATAGAAAAAAAGAAATAAAAAAAGAAAAGGGAACAATAGAACGATAAAGAAAGAAAAAAGACAGGGAAAGAGATAGAAAGAGAAAGAAAAAAGAAAGAAAGATGGGGAAATGTATGAAGAAAAAGAAAGAAAGAGCAGAGGATGCTATTAAATGGAGGAATATGAACAGTAATTAAAGAGCTAGAGAGCTGTTGTCATCATTTAAAATATGTTTACCTTCTCCTGTAAAAGCTACTACCTTGGAGATACCAGCTATTGTTTAGACAGGGATAATATATAGACTGTACTGTACAAACTTAATACAGTATAAAATACAATAAAGAACTCACTTATACATTATTCTATCTAATTAACTAGTAAACTTTAGTATGTACATATTATACTCAATATATTTAAATTAAATATGGAATAACATTAAATTAACCTTACAGTTAAAACCACACTGATTTAATATGAAATAAATGTGCTTGTTATAAAAGTCACTTTCTTTTTTTGTTTTAAATCATGACATTAACTGTCTCTACAGTATTTACTCTTTCATTTTTTATCATATCTGTAATTTCTGTAAAGCACTTTGAGCTGCATGTGTAAAATGTGCTATGCAAATAAAGATTAATAAAAAGGAAGTCCACTATATTATTGGGCATTGGGTCAGACTCACTGTGGGTGGTTTTTGTAGACAGAGCCGTCTACTCCAATGGTGGTTCGCAGTCTTTCCGCTGCCTTGTTGTCTCGGATCTGTCGCAGGACGGCAGCTAGCGAGGCTGCACACAGGTGAGCGGCACGAGTGGACACTATCTGACAGACACGCTGGACCACCACACAGTCTTGAGGAGAGGGATCTAGCCCCAGGCCTCGCAAGACCTGCTCTGCATACACTAGACCCTCCTTATCCCTGCAAAACACAAACACACACTTCAGAGAGGAGCCCATTTTAACCACATTAAACAGCTTTATTCTGAGAATATGCACCTCATGTGGTGAACAGTGGAGAACTGTCATTAAAACAATGATTATTCTCCCTACTCACTAGTCCATTCATTACTCACTTTAATGCACTACAGAACAAAATTCAAATTCAAAGAGTAGTGAACGATTTTCAAAAAGAACTGATTTTTTTTTTAAACCAAACATTGCCGTGTATTTTTTGTATCCTACATCCTCTAGGGTACAAGTCATAGATGGTAGCTCATCTGTTGCTACAAAGTTTGTGCTGATCGTCCTCTAATCTTTCATCAGTGGACACAAGACTCTGCCCACAGGATGCTGTTGGCTGGATGTTTTTTGGTTGGTGGACTACTTTCAATCCACTAGTGACACTGAGGGCTATAAAAACTGTGTCTGATCCACTCATACCAGCACAACACACACTAAAGCACCACCACATCAGTGTCATTGGCGCACTGAGAATGATCTACCACCAAAATCATACCTGCTCCTTGGTGGTCCTGTGAGGGTCCTGACCATTGAAGACCAGGGTGAAAGAAAGAGGACAAACAATGTATACATAGCAACAGATGGACTCCAGCCTGTAATTGTAGAACTACAAAGTGCTCCTGTACATTCATTATCTGTGACCGCTTATCCAGTTCAGGGTCCCGGTGGGTCAAGAGCGAGCTCCTGTACATATTAAAGAGATTTTAAAAGTCCACTTTGCAAGTTGATTTGTATGTATGAATTTAAAAGAATCTGAACATCATCTTAAACTTTTTACAGTGCTGTTTTAGAGGAGTATAAAAACGTGAATTTAAAAACATTTTTTAAACCATTTTTTAAAAATTCCTAATACCTACATATAAAGTGCTGAGTGAACTTTTAAAATCTTTAACAATATTTACATACCACATTTTTTCCCATAATATGAGCTGTTTTCTGCCCCTTTAACAGCATCTTTAAATAGCAGTGTTAGTCCTCCAGAGTTTATCCTTCTACCTCAGTTAACACATTCGATTCAGCTCAACAGCTAATTAAGAAACACTAAGTGTTAGAAGAGAAAAAAAACAGCTTTCTCAGTAGCACTGCACAGCTTGACAGTACTGCTGTAATATTTTAGACTCTTAGAACGCTCTTTATTTACTTTCTAAACTGGTGAAACTTAGAAACAGAGGCATGAACTCACTGCTTGTCAAAGTGTGCTACAAAGTGAACATGGGTTCCGTACACCGGCACCAATTAAAGAGTATAAGACAAAGATGTCTTTGGCCAAATTATTCTAAATATATTTTCCACATCATTGATAATAATTACCAGCATTTGCCCCAAATAAGTTTTGAAAAACCTGATAAGAATAGGAGTTCAAGCCAGAAATAGGACATAAACATTCACATCTAGTGGAACATGTGCTTTAACTGGATACTGATACAGTAAAAAACAAAGTCAACAAAATCAGGAATAATCAATTGCAGGAGAGGACAATGTCCTTTTTGTAAAACTTTCTTCTTCCCAGAATATTTTTTCAAATGAACAGGCATATTTACTCAATTCAATACCAAAATTTTATGTCAAAAATAACTTAAATCACTCCCACTACAGCACAGCCTAGTGGACAAAGAAAAATAAATAAATAAAACTATTTGATTCGGTAATATTTATTATACGCTATTATCACCCAACCATTACGAGATATTTACGTGCCATCTTAATGCAATACATCTTCACAAATGCTGTTATTGAGTGTATTTTTGTACATGATGAATTTAAGATCTATTTTAACATAATACGTATCGTTACTTATGAAATATTTACTACAAAATACATCAAAACTAAATCAAAAAAGAAAACAAAACTGGCCTTCTCTGATTCTATTTGAGATTCCTGAACACTCCACGTTTTCATAAGACTCTAGAACATAAACAGCAGCAGCAACAGCATCAGCAGTCGGTTCTATAATGCTACTGTATTTGGGATTGCTGAGAAACACGGATGTATGCGTTAGTGGAAAATCAGTGGAGTTCGCTGGGTAATGCTACGACAACAACATGCCACCCCTGAATGCCAGCAAAATATCAATCAAAGCAATCATGGTTACAGCCACTAAACACCGTGGGGGGGGTGCCACATGCTGTCTGCCACAGCTGAGCAGACTGTCAACATCTAGCCTTAAAAGGTCTTGTCTTCTTTAAAAGAGTCATGCCACTTCCTGCAGTGTGTGATCAGATGGCTTCTCAAAAAACACATTTATCACACTGAAAGGCAAAAAAACAAAAAAGTTGAAGAGGACGAAGAAGAGGATGACAAAGAAGACAGCTGTAGAGACCTTGCTGCAGGTATTGAATGCACAACATCGAAAGCAGCTCCTAATGATCTGAGTGGACGTGCGACAACTGGCATGCATGAACAAGCAGGAACATCATTTTTAATGATGGTTATTACTCCACATGCACACTGACCTCTCTTAGGGTAAGATACATTGTGTGCAAGACCTCAGCAATGACGCAAATCAAGCCACACTTGTACCTTCTTTGAATACATCCTATGTGACACACACAGTATTGAAGGGCACTTACTTTTGATTCTCTATGGCAGAGACATAGCTGGTGTTGAAGTGTCCAGTGACTAGAAGATCTGGCGTTGTGTGGCCTTGAAACACCAGCCCCTCTCTGGCCATCTTCACCAGGATGATCCGCACTAGCTCTCCCATATACATCCCACTGATCATCTTCTCAAAACTACAGGAGCACACAAGCAAAATTTGTGAAGTTTTAGTAGAACATTTAATAAAATTATTGTGTGTAGAGTGGAACATCCTAGAGCAACTGCACATGAGCAAGTTCACTATGGCCAGTGCTAAATGACTGTGATCCATGTGTAGTATAAAGCCTTCCGAGAAGAATATAAGCAGGATCCAAATATTTAGTTGTATAGTGAAGGTAATTACAGACAATGCATCCAACTTCTGTGACTGACAGTTAAAATAGTAAAAATAAAACATTGTAGATGTAATCGAAATGCTAAAAGCATACCAAAAAGAATGGGAGCTGTTTAAAAAAAAAAAAAATGCTGTCTCTGTGTGCGTGTGTGCCACAAAAAAAATAATAATAATAAAATAAAAACCCTCCAGTGTGTGTGTTTGTGTATGTGTTGCTGATGACACAAAAGGGAATTGATTGGACACCCCTCCTTCTCTCCAGGTCCTCTAATGACAAAATTAATCAAAAACGAAATCAAACAAACAGCATAAGGAAAATGAATACATAAATATTCATTCATATTTATTGCACTAGATGATGAGGACAGATTATAAAGTCACTACTGGAATACTAAGAACTAGTCGTACTGTAATTTGGCAGGAATAATGGTGTTTAATATCTATTCTACCATTTACTAAATGACAAGTAGTTTTGACCATTGTAGTACTGCCTGGACAGAGAGCAAATTGAACCTGTGTCCAGTTCAAAAACTGAGAGGGGGGTGGTTTTAAATGGTCATGTAGCAATTAAACACAGCAAAAAAAAAAACCTGATTTCAATCTACAACAGTAACTACTTCTGAAGAGGTGATGAAGGGGGAAAAGGTAACGTAGCCCTTCAATTCACAGTTCATAACCCTGAAAAAAAACTTTGTTAATTTAGTGCCATTCATTCATTCCCTTCACAAATGAATTGTGGTTTCTGTCAAAAATAGAATCAAAGTTAAACATGCAGTCACAAAAGAACAAAAGGGTTTCTGGGGGATTTTCTGATCCAGACAGAAATTTTTATAACTCACTTTAAAGCAGGGCAGCTGTAAGGATTTTTCACTGTACTGTTTCACTTCTGTGCTTTCCTGTTTTCATCTCATCATGTTTGTACTGAGTGTCCCACCCATTTCCTTAGTGAAATATCAGACAGTCATATTACTGACATCACAGGTGGTGTATATATATATATATATATATATATATATATATATATATATATATATATATATATATATATATATATATATATCTCCTGTGACTGGAGTCTGGTTTTGTCCTTCATACATTGTAGTGTAAAGTCACTTTGCATCGCCTTCCCTAACGCAATACCACTGCCTTCTATGACCCAGGTGGACTTTTAGCACTGGGCATGGTGACGTTGTTCATGTGCAACAGCTCCAGAGCATTTTTGGGTAAAGTAAAAGTACTTAAATTCAGAGTTGGGCAGCACAGCGGCAGCAGGTAGTGTCACTGTTACACAGCTCCAGGGACCTGGAGGTTGCGTGTTCAAGTCCCGCTCCGGGTGACAGTCTTTGAGGAGTTCGGTGTGTTCTTCCCGTGTCCGTGTGGGTTTCCTCCGGGTGCTCCGATTTCCTCCAATAGTCCAAAAACACACATTGGTAGGTGGATTGGTGACTCGAAAGTGTCCATAGATGTGACTGTGTGTGTTGCCCTGTGAAGGACTGGCGCCCTCTCCAGGGTGTATTCCTGCCTTGCACCCAATGATTCCAGGTAGGCTCTGGACCCACCCCGACCCTGAACTGTATAAATGGTTAAAGATAATATATATATAAATGAATGAATGAATGAATAAAGTTGCTGTTGGTCTACAGCCTACCCAGGATCACTGGACACAATGGAGGAATCTCACACACTCACATTCAGTAACACACATACATGTGGACACTTTTTCACAGCCATTTCACCTACCAACGTGTGTTTTTAGATTGTGGGTGGAACCTAGATAAAACCCACACAGGAGGGACACCCACCAATCTCCTCACAATCAGTGAGCCAAGACAAGGCTGCAACCACAACCTCACCTGATTTTGTGTGGCAACCACACTACCTATACATTTCTCTACCTGTACATATGTGCATTTCCACTACTTCATACTAACTGTTTTGGTACCGTTGAATGTCTGTGCCTTAAACTCCATAAATATAAATTGTTACTTAACATTTAGTACTCTATAATTAACACAATGGTATTAAATAAAGCAGTACATCACTTCAAGTTTAGTGATGCACGATATAATCGGCTGCCGATATGTGTACATTTTTAGTTATTTTTATAGGTCTGCTATTGGAATTTTAGCCGATATTACAACCAATAACTTGAATATGCACTGACGCCTCTCTGCCGTGTGGACGTTTTTTACAGTTTCTGCAAATAACAGTTTCTGGGATTCAATTTCTCTGTGGTGAAAAGCAATTTAAAATATCAGCAACACTCAGTACACACACACACACAGATAGTGGTGTAAATACATATACAGCAGGTTAAATGACAGAAAGATACTCTCAGCCACCACAGTCCAGAAGCCCTTCTTATATAAAACACATGAACATGGATATAGTCATTCAGCATCTGAATTTATTGATGATAAACGATTACAAACTCTGGCTCAAATACACTCTCTCTCTCGCTCACTTGGAACTGATTTATGTTGCTCTCTCCCTCACTCTTCAAAAGTAACCCAGTGCTGCACTAATTAGTGCACCTCTAGAAACCATTCATAAGGAACCCGCAGAAAATATTTGATTAAAAATATAAATAAACTATAACTAATATATTTAAAAGATAAAATTTAAAACTACAGAAATGTAAAAATGCTGAAGAAATGGATTGTCCTATGACAACATATGATAATTTTTTTTTTTTCCTTTAATCCAATGTGAATTTGCTTTCATTTCAAAAAGATGATATTATCAGTTATTAATATCGTTATCGGCTACTTCAAGGTGCTAATTATCGGTTATTATATGAGACCAAAAAATTCAGTATCAGTGCATCCCTACCCAAGATCACTTTGCCTGATGCCAAGTGTAAATGAAGCAATTTTGGGGTGTGTTCAATCACCTTTGTGAATGAGAACTTATCATCCAACATTAGTACCTGACCTGGCAAATACACTTAAAAAAATGTATGAGATGTACACATTGTCCAGCACTAATGGAATGGTGGCCTATATTCAATAAAACTTTGCAAATGACATTCTGACCAGACGGAAAACACAGGAGTGGTTTGGTGATTCTCTAATGGTAATAGAGGTTTCAGTAGTGTTGCCAATGCCATGTAAGTATCTGTATGTCACTTACAGCTGTTTTCCTGGGTTCAGTGAGCCGGCATCAATCTCGCGGTCGAAATCTGTGCGAAGGTCATCGAGGGTGCCATCATCTCCAAACGCTCCCCACTCCATATTCACACACATCCGCCCCTCATCCCCCTCCACCAGCTCCATATTCCGCATCTCCTCCATGTAGCAGGCATTGGTTCCTGTACCTGCAGAAACACAGAAAACCTCAGCTGATTTTTATTGGATGTAATGTCACTTCTGCTATGGATCATTAAAAATACAGAAAAGGTGAGGGAAAAGGGGGAAATGGTAGAGAGATAGTACAGAGAGAGAGAGAGAGGAAAAAATAGAATGCAAATTAGATTTGCAAGTCTCAGAGATGACTAACCTACTATAAGGCCAATCTCACAGTGATGATCATCATAACCACAGGTCATCATGGTGCCAACTGTGTCATTGATTACAGCTACAATGTCAATGTCAAAGTCCTGGTAGACGAAGAAAAGCAGACAAGCAGAGTTTGGAAACTTTGATAACTACAAATCTTAACCATAAGAAATCTTAGACCAGACAATCTTGACCTCATTTTCAATCTCTCTTGATATGAGAGGGCCAGCAAAATTGCTTTGAGTTTTCTGTATTCTTACCCCTCTCTTCCTAATGGCCTTCCTTAGAAGACCTACGACATCCTTGCCCTCCACTCCACTTGACTTGAAGCCCTTGGTCCATGACACTAGAATACTCTGCAGAGAGACAAAGGCACAAACATGAAAATGGGTCAAAAGTCAGCTTCAACAATTTTTACAGGAAAGGGAAAAGCAAAGGCTCACTAAATTCTGTGCAAAGAACTCCAGATAGCCATTGCCTCCAGCCCACCGCCTCCCAAACCCAATCCCTGATCATCTCAGAGTACTTGTGCATCACTGCATGTCCTTGAAGTACTGGCCCAATTAAGCATCAGACTTTCAGAAAACTGACAAAACCTCATAATTTATAATGAATGAATAAGACAAAAAGTACAGATCAACATTTTCCAACACCACACATTAGTTGTAAATTAAGGGACACATGGGTCCACCCTCCTCGTTTGGGAATCTCAGTAGGAAGGAATGGTACATTTCTATGCTGTTATAATTGCAAAGGCTGATTAAATAGAGACAGGGAGCTCAGGTTATTTTGTTTACCTCCCTTGAAGTTTAATATCCCCATTACAATTATTTATTTACACTATTCAACCTCAAAAAAAGAGAGAAAGGTATAACTATAATATGGCATTCTCTCAAAAGACTGCTGTAAGGCATGTGCTCCCCCTACATGAATTTCTGAAGAGTTTATGAATAATAGGTTTGACAGACACACTGTCCACTACAGATTATTCAAAACCTAGGAATTTAAGATTAGCAACATCTATGCATCATTTTATAATTGGAGATAAAATTGTTTTCGTGATTGAAAATAGTGGTTCTATTCAGGGGGGACAAAATCAGACTTGTTAGTTTTATTGTAACGTGAATAAGGTCTATGGGTTTGAAATTGCAACAAATGATTACTGGGGTTTGTTAAAACTCTGCAGATTTTCTCTGATTTAATCAAACCCTGGAGTGATTGCGCTGCAAATAAGGGTTTGTTAATCAATGGTGAACGCTGCTATTAGCTCCCTGGCATGTACTAGAGATGTTTAAATGAACCAAACACTCCTTTGCTTTGATCTGTAGAAAAAGTGTTATTTCTGAAGCTGTCTTGATACAGGAATGTGGCTTTCCATGTCTTCAGGAGTCTCTGATAGAACTGATATTTTCAATTTGACAAGAAGCCTGAGGTGTGTTTTAAGGTCATTTTAAACACACATCAGTTATATTGTGAAGGATTGTTGAAAGATTTGTGCAATACATTCTAGACCATGTTCTTCTCAATTTTCACAAACTTCACATAATATAACCACAAAAAGGTCATGAATATGACCCAGACACCCAAAAAAACTACATAAATCCAAATGAGTATAACATGATCCAGAAAGCTTAATGGATGTTATCAATTATTGCTGCCAAATGGGGGTCGTAAAATCTGATCAATCACTTGGTTTGATGTCTAATCTGTCAGTGTGAATGCTAAACAAAACAAAACTAAAAAGCAACATTAGCAGCTCAAATGAATGTTAATTTTAAGCAGCACAGTGTGAACAGTTTTGTAGCTGTGGTAGCCTTCCTCTTCTACTACTGGGCTATCAGCCCCCACAGTTAATTATCTGTTTGCTTTGTGTTTTGTTATATCCCTCTCCTCACCTCATCCAGTTTGGTCTGCCGGCAGGGGAAGGAGAAAGTGAATCCTAGAGGCAGTTTCTTGTCTTTGATGCCCATTTTCTCCATGAAATTGGCCAGGCACTCAGCAATGTGGTCAAAGAGCTTGTCAACAGAAAGAGAAAATTTAGAAACAAATATTGGCTTTATCTGAACCTCCTGCAAGCCCTCAATGCCACTAGTTAACTTTCATCTTTGTGCTAGTTTCATAATTTTGAGGAAAACATAACCTTGTACTGTATAACACTGTGGCAATTAAAAAACAAAAAACCTTTTGGCTGTGACAGGTAAAGGGAATAAATCTGTGCTAAATGTATAACAATATAACACTGAAGCAATAAAACATAACTGTTATTGAGAATAACACTGACATTCACAGGAGCAGAACCTCCACATAATGCTTCATACGTTTTCATAAAAAACACCCTTTTTCTCTGAAACTAAAGCATTATATTTTCATAGTTTTATAAGTATTTAACATAGTTTAGCAATATGCTTTGCTCTGCCAATTGTACTTTTTCTTTAACAGGGCAATCAACATTTTTTAACACCTCCCAAATGTCTCCCGAAACAAATCCTTTGTTTTTGTTCATAAAAGGTTTTAAATGGAAGCAAGTGCTTTGCTCTCTTTAGTAAAACAATTTAAAAGGCAGGCTTATTGAAAATAACTACAAAAAATAAATAAATAAATAAATAACTTTACTGTGAAAAAAATATTTTTA
Source organism: Hoplias malabaricus (assembly GCF_029633855.1). Taxonomy (NCBI): domain Eukaryota; kingdom Metazoa; phylum Chordata; class Actinopteri; order Characiformes; family Erythrinidae; genus Hoplias; species Hoplias malabaricus. The sequence continues at coordinate 10,184,130 of NC_089820.1, read as the reverse complement.
ATTATTTCACTCAGAAATGGAAGGTTAGAGATTGGACTGTAACTGTTAAAATCCCAAGAATCGTTATTATGCTTTTGTCATTATTCTCAATTAGTTATTCCTTATAATTAAATGTTTTTCATTGGTATAACTGTGTCCTGAAAAGTGCCTGGTTCCAATGAATAACGTCTAACACGTTTACACAATGGCTGTCGATTATTATTATTATTTTTTTTTTTTTTAAATGGAACAGGATCCAACAAAGACATAAAAATAATAAAAAAAAATTGTGTCAAAGTCACTGGTTAATTTAAGACTGAAAAAACGTGATAAATCATAAAGAATTAAAACTCTTGGGTTGTGCTGAAGCATGACTTTCAGACATGTTTTCAAATACTAGTCCCAGCACACTTCTTATTCAGGCATTGAAAATGCTCATCACTGTGGCTCTAATTATGTCAAATGCATTCAGTGCAGGCTCAGAACATTTTTCCCCTGAAAGGTCAGTTGTGTTGTTATTGAACATAGACCATGCTTAATTACCAATACATTCAAACACTGCATACTTTAATTTTGATGTTTATCGCTTTTCTTTGATGCTTATTAAGGATTACTGTTGCTATGATAAAAACCAAACCCTTTAAAAACCTTGAGCAGCCACAAGAGAATTATTAGAAATAGGATTTTTTTTTTTTCATTATTATCCTCCATTAAAGCCCTGCAGAATGTAAAATCAAATAAAAGGAAACAAATCTAAGAAAATTGAGAGAAAATATTTATGGACACCCCTATGTGCATAATAAAATAAAACAACATTCAAAAACCCAAATTAGAATATGTAACTTCAAATAACTGTAGATTTAACTTATTTGGGAAAAAGTATTTTAAAATGCTGAAAGAAAGACTGATGAATATATTTCAGAAAAGTGTACAAAAAGACCCAAATAGAATAAATCAAATGAGCACCTTTTCTGATACACCTTCTGCCTTACATGAAGTTATACAACATATGCTCTCAATTTTGCATATTATCAAAACATATTCAGATGTTTTTAATGGTGTTCGAATGGTTTTTAAAATGTCTTGTTTTGAATAAAGAATCAATGCCTGATTAATGAAATGTATGTCTGTATCAAACTACATTCATATTCAAAAAGTTGGAAACAACTGGTCAAATGACACTGATTTGAAATTAAATGTTAAATGACATACAGTCCACAAAATAATTGTGCGCACAGCTTCTAAATAAATATTTCTTTATATAACTTGGAAAAATGAAACAGCTGTTATACAGTAGTTGTGTATTGAAATGTGCAGAAGCATGTTCCTTATGAATGTGTATTTTTAATTCAGGAAATCAAGAAAACAATTTTTTTTTCCATAAAATGTTTAGACATACCTCTGCTCCGCTACCCCTCATCAGGGTTTCTGGAATGGCATAGATTTGGTTCTCCATTTCCACTTTTTGTTTGCCATTAGCAGATACCTTTACGAGCAGGATGCGGAAATTAGTCCCTCCAAGGTCCAGTGCAAGGAAATCACCACTTTCTGCAAAAAATAAACAACCAAGAAGGTGAAGTCTTGTGAATGTTTTCTCATCAGAAGCAGCAGCAACCAAAAATAAAATGAGAATTCCCTTTGGAATGGATCCGATTTTTCTTGCGAATATCTGTCCCGCCTACTTTTTTCCAGATCTTTAAATATTTCATTTACAAACATAGGGATGGTTTCCCAGACAATAATTAAGCCTAGTCCTCGACTACTTTGCATTTTGAATTTTGATTTTCCATTGAAAAGAGGACATAGTCTAGGACTAAGCTTAATCCCTCTCTAGAAAAAAAAAAACTAAGAGAAATAGATACAGTTGTCACAATAGATACAAGATACAGTTGTCAAATAATCATATTAAGGCTTTGCTAGACTCAGAGAATTCTTTGAAAACAAAAAAACTTATATCTGGGGTTAAGCTAACACATTTTCCACAATAACAACAGTGAGATATGTCTTTGCTTTTTAGGCCCTCTGATATTTATTGACAGAATCATGAATTCTGCATTACACAAGAATGTCCCACCAATGAACTGTAGTTCAAGTGCATTTTTGTTATACAGCAAGAGCACCATCTGAAGTACGAGAGCAAGGTCACTTCTAAATGGCTAAAGCAAACAAGACTAAAGACTTGAAGTAGCCTAGTGAAATCCCCAACACTGCAATGGGAATGTAATTTGACTGTTCATGCTTGAGCGCGCCTCTGTGTGGTTGGAGGTAAGCAATTCCGCAAAGCAGAACAGACAAAAATTCCTCCATAGCAATGTGAAGAACAGTCACAAACTGCTGCTAAAAATGTTGCTCAACCAGTTTTTTTTGCTTTTAGGAATTCCTATATGCATCAGTTGATATAAGGTATTTTCTGATGACAGTAAAGGAAACTATCAATTAAAAATTCAGTTTCTTCTCTTCTATTTTGTATGAGGACCTGCAACACTTTACTGTGACAAATTTCTATAAAAAAATGTAAAAACCAGTCAGAGACAAATCCAGAGTAAACAGTTCTGTGATGTTTCAGCTTACAAACTAATAGTTTCTACAATACCTATTTTTCAATCATTTTATTATGACAATCTCATCAGACTTTTCACTTTGGTATGCTGTAAATTCTCTGGATTTATTCTCTTGAACATATAGCATGTATGAAGAGTATAAAAGGAATTTATAAACATCACTTCCTTCCCCAATTAAAGCACTTAATGCTTTAGACATTTGAATTTTAAAAAGATCAATGATTAGTCCACAAATGACTAAATATCCTCTGCAACGGTGAGAGAAAATCAATCAAAAGTGATAAATTATCATCGTAAACAGCTACTTATATGCATTAAAACAGCCCACACTCACAGGAGATGAAAAACACCATGGCTAAATAACTATTTAAAACACACACGCACACAGACACACGTGATAAGAGGGCCTCAAAAGAAAAAATATATATATATAAATAATATTAATACAAGCAAATGGTGCTTTTAGAATTTTTGGATACAGGAACTTTAGGCATAGCACAAATATCAGTGTGGTTTTAGGTTATTAAAAATAACATTTTGAAGTTCTGAAAATATAGGGTTTTTTCTTTTTTACTTGTCATTTAGTGGACAAGCACAAACAGACCAGACGTCCATCTACAAACATTCGCTGTAATATTAACATCATTTTTTATTCATCTCATTTATTTTTAAGAATGCTGGTATTATGTATATTAATCCACTCTGTCTTCCCATTTTGCTTTTCCTGGTTTGACTGTTTAACATGCCACTGCAGCAGCACTTGAATAATATGCTGCATCATCTTCCGGTACTTCTGGTTTATCACGTAACTTCACTCCCACAAAACATCCATAACAACCCCATGCCTTTTACTCATCATCAGAAAAGTCAGCCCATTTCAGTAAAGATATACAAGGCAGCAATATAACGCTCAATGATCAAAGAATTGTCTTGGAGCTGAATGTCAAACATTGACAAAAATAAAAATATATATCTTTTGTTGCTTAGGTGTTCTTTAAGTAAGCCCACGGGTCTGAATCGCATGCCGAGAAGCGAGGACACTAACAGACACATATGTTACTGTCAGCACAACTGCTTTGTCTGCCTTGAATGCTTGGAGAGACAGACATGAAGTTCCCTGCGGATCATTTGGAGGGACTGAAGGTCAATGTCCAAGACACTATTTGGAAAACAGCACACATCCAACAGACAAAACGCATTGGAGAAAAGGGACGTTACTGGAGATTTGTTTTTGAGAGGAGAAGAAAGAAACAAAGAAAGATAAGGCACTGAAAGAGAGAGAAAGATGTGATAACGAATAAAAAAAAAATAGCTCCATTTGAACAAACAGTGCTATCAGAGAGAGTGAGTGCACTCTAACGCAACAATAAGGAACTGAGCCAATGACAAAAAGCAAACAAAGATTTGGAGACTCTTCTCTATCCATGGATTTTTATGAACATTCCACATAACTTCTCAGAGCTCTCTTAACAATTTCATATGATGAATTTACTACATGAAAACTACACAGTACAGATCTAATTGACTTTCATTCTCTGTAGTGCTCCATCTCTCTCATGATATTTTTAGATCTATGTAGACACACACACACACAATTAAAAGTAGAAGCCCACTCTTTTCAGCATTTAAGTAATTCTCCAGTGAATCTCCACCCCCATCTCAACCTCCTGTCATAGAAGCTGGTTGCAGTTTCTGCCTTTTATGTTCTAGGTAACCTTATGAGTTTTATAGACTTATGTATTTAAAAGTTTTATCACCTCATGTAACATTTGATTTCATATTAAATTTTCAGGTTAAAGTGCTTTTTTTGTCTACTTGCTATCGTTTCAAATCCATAGTATTAAACTGTCTTTTCACAGTGACATGGATGAACAAAAATATATTTTCTTTGTTCAAATGTGACCTGAGAAAGAAATTTGATTCTGATTCTCTCTCTCTCTCTCTCTCTCTCTCTCTCTCTCTCTCTCTCTCTCTCTCTCTCTCTCAGGAATCCAGGCATTTCATTGGATTTTGCATGGTACAGTATAAATATTTAAACAGACTTTTACATATGCAGCCATGGGCTAAAGTCTAAGCTCCTCTGGTCAAAAGTTGTGAGAAAAAAACTTTACTTTTTACACCCTTTATTTGCTGAATTTAACATATTGGGGTAAGGTAACACAATATGGTCTGTGCAAAAAAGTACAATATATATTTTATGTAGGATAAATATTTACTTTTATTCCCTGTAAAGGACTTTCTCATTCCTCATTCATAAATGTACCATTACACCATATGATTGTATACATACAGTGCTTGGCATAACTGAAAAATACACAAACATACACACAATTTCACAAACAAACACACTTATTACCTAGTGAAGCTCACAAACCTGCAGTAACAGAAATATGGACCGATAACTATATACATAGTTTTTAGTGCTGTAGGAAAGTACATAAACTTTACCATAAGAAGGGATAAAAGGGAGATGGGGAGGGGAAAAAAACCCTCACACACAGACTGTGGCCAGTTGTTCACGCAGGATGAATCTATTTGATTAGTCACTCAGACTTCCACTTCTTCATCTGACCCAATCATGACCTCTGAGTCTCTTAAAACACAGCAGGTGAAACATTTACAGATAATCAAGCCTAATTTGTTCACACACTGATAAGAGATAAGCAGCAGAGCAGTGTGTTGGGAAGGAGGACTATTACTGATTTACCAAATGGCAGAAAGCCCAGTAGCGACTGTGCTTATTGGTAGAACGGATATATTAACCAGTTCTGCTTTTCAAATATTTACATATTCAAACAGATAGCAAATAAACAATATTTTATATTGTTTTGTAAAACAACAAGAGTTTTACAAGAGGCAAAAACCACCAGAGATCTGAGCTATGCAAATAATTTAGTTCTGACACACTGATTTGCTGCTATTAATAATTTAGACTACAAAATATTTCCTCAAAAGAATAATTCATCAGATAATTTTGAATGGAATTAATTGTTTGCTTTGATCATCTGATATCAACCTTTTTGAAGTAAACTGAAGAATTAGAAAAGCCATTACAGCCATTCAAACAGTTACACAAAAATGTATACATCTTTTTACACTGATCAGTTTCCACCACAATCTTAAGTTCATTAAATGTTATCATTCCATTTGAATATCTGTACTGCTGCCAGACTAATGCACCAGTTACAAACATCAAAATTCCTACCTAGAAATCAAATGTTGAAACATGCATAAAATTAAACCTTGCACTAATATTAAAATATTATTTGCCAGGCCAGTCTGATCATACCCATTTCATATGCTAAAAGGATCAAAACTTTTCTTGAAAGGATGCGAGAAAACACAACAGACTTCAACAACAAAAAAGTATTAATGTTTAGCGATCCTAGAAGGAGCAAGAATGTCTCTTGGCTGCTTCTTATGTTTTATGTTTCTCATTCTTCTGGCTTGTCCTCCACCACTGCAGCTCTGTAAGAAAGATATTGAAATACAATTTAAACTCTGATTTGGACTGAGCAGGATTGATTCTTTTCTTCATCTCTGTGTTTGCGGAAAAAAAATGAAAGGCTCACAAATGCAGCATGTAATAACTACATTCATAATCTCCACTCAGTGTGAACAACAGCTCAGAATGTATTTTTCTACAGCTTGTATTTTTACAAATAAAAAAGAAATCAAGCTAATTTAAACTGCCTCAGATTTAGCTGCTAACAGACAACTTCAGCTAGCTCTTCGCTCAGCTTACTATCTGTTAACAATAGATAAACGTGTTTGTGTTCCACAAAAAAATTCTTAGTGTTATAACCAGAAAAACACAAGTGTATCATTACTTACAAAATTTACAGATAAGTAAAACCCTTCTCTGCAAACATTAAACATTACATTTTAAATAAAGTTGTCAAGATGTACTCTTACACATCAATATGCAAGCCAAAGTCATTTTAATATTTTTAAATATATAATTACTTCAAACTGCACTCAGTCAACACTGGTACTTAACTAGTAATTAGTTTGTTTAAAAATACTTACTTGAGAGCGAAGCTCCTCTTTCCTGTGGCTCTGCTGCAGTTAAAATGATGTCTCTCCACCTCACACGGCTCCTCGGCTCGAGTAGAATCATGGGATTCTTTAAAAACTTAAAAATCCCTTATGACGAAGTACGTCTTCTGGGGACATTTCGAGTACTGTCTGGTGCATACTACTTTATATTTATATTAATGATTTTTATGTACTGCTATCACCCACTATTTAGGATGCCTAAATATTGTTTTAACCTTGAGGGATGCCTAATCGTTTTAACCTATGTATTCACTCCATGGCAATCTTTGGGTCAAGAGGAAGATATGGTTCATTCTTCTGAAACAGCTGGATTAGTAGATACACTAATAGTGTAGGAATAAAAATACATAAATATTAATAAATTAAAACAAAACAGTACTGCATCCTAGCACAGATACAGTTTTAAACTATATACTTGATATTACACTGGATCTTTTCATCCTCGCTATGTTTAATTCATACAATCATTCATGTTCAGCAACCACATTACCCTTTTGAGGGTTGTGGTGAGTACAGAGCCTACACACACCTATTCATTCACACCTATGGACAATTTCACACAGCCAATTCCCCTACAAACTTGGTTTTGGATTATATTGGAAATCCTGAACACCCTGAGGAAACCTACGTAGACATGGGGAGAACACCCCAAACTCCTTATAGACAGTGACCCGAAGCAGGGATTGAACGCCGGACCCAAAAACCCTGCAGTTGTCTAATAACTAACCGTACTAACTGCAGATTCATTGTCTGTAACTGCTTGTCCACTTCAAGGTTGCAGTTGGTCCAGAGCCTAGCCATGGGAGGACCTAACGGAGGACATATCAAGCTCCTCACAGACAGTCACCTGAAGTGGGGCTTGAACCCACAACCCCAGCACCCAGGATCTGTGTGACAGTGGACAGTGACACTACCTGATGCGCCAACGCACCACCCATCATATGTTTTGGAATTGGTTTATTTTGTGTTGTTAGAAAAAGCTCACTGGTGTTGACTCTCCCTTACCTGTGCCATCAGGTGTGGAACGGACATAGGTGGGCAGCATCTTCACAGAGGCAGTCAGATTGGTGTCCCTGCCCAAGCCTTTGTCCATCTCTCTTCTAAAGCGCTTGGACACGTCCATAAGGTTCTCTTCTGAGAGTCGCATGTGATACAGATACTTATCCACCTGAGGATGTGGGTGAGAGATAGACAAAGGAAAAAAGAAACAAAAACAACACAGGTGAATGACCTCAGCAATGCATTCAGTCCAACAGAGGGGGCAAATTAGTATGCAAAAGTCTGGACAGCCCAAGGGGCATAAACAAATGGTTGTATGACATGTTTGCATAATGCCAGCTGGGTATTGTAGAAAGAATACATTAATGAACAAAACCTCAGTTTGACAGAATTCATGTTTGTATGTTCCAGTGTTTATGCATTACAAAGCTGCCCTAAAGAATGCAGTTGAATGCAGATGAAACACAACATTAGGTTAATACTATTTTGCCCAACTTACTGGTGCACAAGGATCCATGAACATTAAAGCTGCAGTCTTCTAAAACTTTGTTCAAATCGATGTACACACATTTGTTTATTTTTCTTTATGGAACTCCAAACTAATGCAGTGATGAAAAATATACATCTTGCTTTCCCTTGCGATATTCAAACTACACCCTTTTTAAGTTATTGTTTATTGAATAAAATTGCTCGTCATTTTCAGTTACTATACAAGAGTAAGCAATTATAAAAAAGACAAAATAGGAGAATGTCTGAATTCTTGAATTACAATTATACCACACACACACACACACACACACACACACACGTAAAAATACTGCTATATCACCCACACTAGCTAAGAAGATATTTTAGAAACATGGTGACATCCTTTCAGGACAATAACCATAATAGTGATAATAATATGAATAATGTTATTCGGTATCTACTGACAAGATAAAAATAAATGTTAAGATAAAGATTAACTTCAGGTTATACAGTGCACTCCTAGCAATTCTTAATTTCAGGTGGATCTATCACACACATTGCTAACAGTGTGTATAACATCAAGCACATATCCAAGCAATCTCTGACACAAGTTAGTTTGTGAATATCTGCCCCTATCATAATTGTGATTGCTGTAAAATTGAAAGCACCTAGGAGAGGGGAGAGGAGAGGAAATAAAACACCACCAGGCCAAAGACCATGCAAAAAAACTAGAGACAGTGAGTGATTAAGTATGTAGTGCCTATAAATGTTGTATCCAGTGCTTCAGCATGCACATCAGTGGGTGGCAAATTGCTTATGTAAAGAATATCAGCTCAACCATAAGCTCACAGGACACCTTTGAGAGGAATAAGAATGTCAGTTTCAAGCCAAGCTTTCTTGGTTAACATGAGTGCCTAAGTTCACAAATGCTCTTTTGACTGAATGGGCACAAGTTATTTTAGACACACTCCAAACATTTGTGAAAGGCCTTCCCAGAAGCCTGAAGCCAAAAAGAAGAGGCTCATAGTTTTGGCATGGGATGTACAACAAACACAGAAGTGTTACTGTTATAGTAGTGTACAAGGCGACATACTTCTGGCCAAAGATTTAATTTAAACCAGTGTAAGACAAAAAACTAATAATAATAATAATAATTTAAAGAATTAATTGGGAACACATTGCTAGTTCAATCAGTACAAAGTAAATTAATTATAAAAGTATTTTTTGTAATGCTGTATATGGGACCAGAAAGTTATTTACAAGGGATGTCACTCTTGAACAACGTCCAGCATGAGGCATGTGACTGTATAAATAAAGCATATACTATTCCCACCCGTCATAGGCAAACTGAGCGTGACATTTAAAATACTGAGGAAAATGTCAAGGAGGTTGAAAAGCCAACAATTTCTCACTTTGCTAACTTTGCCCTTGGCATTGTATGTGTGATGTAATATGATCACAGGTGACACCCCTGATGACTTATTATGAGAATCTATTATTTGAGAATCTAAAATTTACCTGCAACTCTACACATACAAAAGAGGAACCAGTCACACACAGATTATTCTCCCGGTAACTTGAGCTCGATGTCACAGGGGAGCAAACATGCCTCTACAGCTTACTTCCTGATACTGAAAAGCCTCTTTTTCCTCATTCAGACTCAATACTTCAAGCCATGTTAACCAATGTGAAAAAGGGAATAATTATTTGAAAGCACTGCACTAAAACTATTGCTATGACTGAAAGTGTAACATTCCCTTTAGTTTTATTTTACAGTGCAAAAACTGTCCATACTTTTCTAAAATAAGTGTCTGATGTGGTATACAGGGCTGTCAAATTAATAGATTAATCAATGGCCAAATTATTTACTTCTTTGTATATATATGCTTCAGGCTCTCTAACTACACAGTGCTTTCCTTGTAGAAGATGACCCTTAAATTGCCAGAATTGCACAATCCAAGAGTATGCTCCAGTCATGTGAGGTGACACCAGAGAGTAGGGAAGACACACACACACACACACACACACACACACACACACACACACACACACACACACACACACACACACACACACACACACACACACACACACACACACACACACACACACACACACACACACACACACACACACACACACACACACACACACACACACACACACACACACACACACACACACACACTGATGTCTCCCTACACTGCACAGTTAACAAACCCACAAATACGCAATAACAGAATGTTGTAATTATATCCTGTGTGGTAATGAGAACAAGGGTCTGACTTATTCCAGCTAAACTTGTGCAGCATTCTATATTGGTGCACAGGCAACTGAGGATCTACTGAGCCGCGAATAGCCCTGCCTGATCAGGAGACAAGCTGCCCTTTCATCTGAACATAGAACCTGATTCCGTTACCCTGAGAAAAGTCAGGAAAGTTGTCACAGAAATTGTAAAGCAACAACTCTTCCATACCAAGCAAAGTATCACAGAAAATGGAAAATAGGGCATACTACAAACATCGTATGGCAAATCCAGAGCTGTGTAATACAGGTGCTGGTCATAAAATAAGAATATCATGAAAAAGTTGATTTATTTCAGTAATTAATGGAAAAGGAAAACAATAACCTAATAACAGTTTAATTAACACAGTAGCATATACTGTATTTTTAAATAATCTCACCAAACACCCTTATTTACCTATTATTTACATTATTCTAAACTTAAACTATTATGTATATATCAATAGCTATTTTCAGAACGATCATTTAACAACAGTTAATATCAGCTATATCAGCTCAGATGACTCCTCTGCCTGTTCTGAGGTGATGGACTTCAATATAAAATATCTGGGATGAGTTGAAGTGGCTTGTCATCCAGAAAATACTCTTTTGGTTGAATACATTCATGTCCTTACACTTAGGATAAAGTTTTCTCAAAAGAGTAGATGCTATCACTGTGGTAAACATTACAGAAGGAACAGAAGGTGCCTACAAAGCCCTACATTACAAAAAAAATCATAAATTGAAAAAAGAAATATATGGCATCATTATATTCACAACACCCTAGCACCAAATATAAATGTACCCTCAGAAAGGTCACGGGCAGAACAGCCTGTTCTAATAATCAGGTACGTACTGACCAAAACTGACATGACACATAACACAAGAGTTAACTTAAGATTCACAGTAAAGCAGAATGAGAAACTGTAAGGAAAAGACAATTGATTGCTGTGATACTATCATGTGTAAGAAGTGGAGTCACCAGGGCATAACACATTAAACATTGGCTTTGTATGTATACGGGGATGAAATTTAAAAAAAAATAAAATAAAAAAATTAAAAAAAAACACAAGAGAGCCCCAACCCTCTGTGCTTTATAGCTATTTTCACAAAGCCTTGAAGACACTTGACACTCAAGTGTTTCCCCTCATAGCAACATAGGACACTCAAAAGCTTCCCCAGACACTCTCATCACTCTGACAACAGAGCTGCAACATACACCAGGCTGCTAGGAAGAAAGGCACAGCTCATTGGGTCAGGCAGTGTTACATTCACTTAGAAAAGATGACCTCAATAGGGAGGTGGTGATACACATATTGTCTGCTCTTGTGGCACCTTCAAACAAAACTACTCACAACCTGCCAGAAAATAGTTTATTTCTAGAGGTAGAAAATTAAATGGACACCCGAGCAGGCACATACTGTATATGCCTATGGTCAACATAGTCAATGCCCAGAGCTGGCTAGAGAGGTATTGAATCCCAAAGCACTGAGCTGTAGATCACTAAATCTGCCCACACTTTAGTGATGAAGCTACATCTTATAAATATAGAACATACTGTAGCAGTCTTTGTAACAAGAACTAATCCTTCAGCATCAGTACCTCACCTGACTAATGCTCTGCATATGCTGTAAATCTCTCTGAGAAGAGTGGATGTTGTTGCCTAAGAGGGCACAGTAGTTAATTTAATTGCTGAAGAAATGCTGCCTGGACAAGTGTCCAGAAGCTGTTGGCCATATAGCCAACAAGCAAAATTACAAAAAAAAATCTGTTAGAGGTAAAATCAATATCCTCTTAACCTCATTTACCAGCACAACTTCGGAGTAATAATTAAAGTGTAGGAAACACTACTGAAAAACCAGAGTGGCATCACATGGCATTAGTGTGGAAAAGCTGAATTGTGCTAAACACAATAATCACAAAGTCTACTTGACTACCTCAATAGAAACACACAATCCAGTCACAAACATGTGCTCAGCTTTTAAATGCGTAGATTTACAACATCTAAATACTAATGCCAAGTGTAAACTAGGCCTCATATCAGACAGCACTTCATTTTATGATTGTATCGTCTGAGACTGAAACCACACCCTGAGAAATCACCAGGGAAAGTCTACCTACTGTGCCTATCATATGCTTAAAAACACCTGGTAATTCAGCATGCTTTCTGTTTAAGCTTTCCTTAAACAGAAACAGAAACTTTCTTGGTTTAAGATTTCCTTCAAAAGAAAAAAAAGACAATGGCATATCTGTAAACAGTGTTTGTGACAATGTGAGACAGTGTCAAAGCCCACACAGTCAATCTCCTTACTCTGAATGATGTCAGTTCTCAACTCAAACTTTTCTGATGATAAACCACCCTTCTGCCAAAAAAGTTTTAAAATCAGCTTTAAACAACAGTTTGAAAAATTGGCAACTCTTTATTTTAGTAAAAAGCCAGTTCCTCGCGCCAAGTACAACACTTTGATGAACATGAAACTGAGTGCTGAAAGTGAACATACCCAAATAATTAGCATAAAGCTGATACCAGTAAACATTATGGCAAACACATAGAGCTCTTTTTGTCAGATTTAACTAAAAAAAAACAAGCGAAAACTTTTGTCAATTAGAGACAAACTTCACAGACAGCTCTATACAGTTTGAAATTAACACAACAACGAACGAATGAACAAAAACAGTGGATAGGCAGAGAATTGAAAGAATATTACAAAATATTATAGTTACTGTGACGAATTACATCACAGTACACTTTTCTGTGGATAATGACCATAATTAGTACTTCTGGACTACAGAACAAATGTATGTGTCATTTTATGTTCATTATAATTTGCCCTGTTTAACTGTACATAATATAGAATAGTATATTACTTGTGTCTGTGTCAAACCTATCATGATACGCTATGGTGTACTGTGAAAAATTCTTTTTTTTTTGCCATAATGCCCACCCCATAACAATAATTAACGCCACATTTCCATGCCCTATTGCATAGCCATCAAACCTTGACAAACTCAGACAACTGAATTTGATTAAATAGCAGAAAAGTAAACTTTATGCTATATCTGTATTTTTATCCTATTGTCCTGCCCTAAAGATAACAATGTGATCTCAGTATGACTGTGTACAAACACTCCAGGGTACAAAATCACACCGAATGCACTGGATATCCTTCTCTTATCATGGTTTAAAGGATGTTTGATTTGTCACTCCTCTTCTCTCTCACCCACACACGAACATCTAATTGCAGTGGCATTTAGAGCCATTCATAGAGGAGCAGATGTTGAAGGCACGGCCTCATGCTAACGTGGTGACACACTGTTCAGGCCAGCACAAGGCAATCAGGTAAAGTCAGCAACCCAGGGTCTTGTTCACACTGAGCAAGGGTGCTTTACCTGTTGGACTTGGCAAAATATTCTTCAGCCACTAAACATCTGATCATAAATCTGCTAGATATTACAATTTTAATCAGGTGTAATCAGATAAGCTCAGACTTATCTATAATAACTCAACACATAATTAAAGAATGTAGTTCACCTAAGTTTACTGGCTGATAATAAAATGTGTCTGGGTACTAGAAGCAAACCAAATGAGGTAAGTTAATGCTAATGATGTATGAAGAAGGTGCTTTACTGGATGATAATGAAGCTATCTAAATAATACAATGAGGAGGAGATACGTTCATACACATGATAATTTAAGATGACATCTAGATGCATATTTGAAGATGTACATCCACAAGTAATGGACCTTTATTAAAAGGAAGTAAATCTGTAACATAAGATGAACACTTAACAGCATGGTTGTTTTTTTGTTTAATTAAAACTACTCTTTTGTAAACGTATTGCGAATGGTGGTTTCACTACTTATTAAAATGGGGTCTTTAACATATAATAACGCAACACTTATTAGGCCAGAACAACTTTTAAATAGCCATTTACAACAGGTTTTCCGTCACACACGAGGACAATTTATTCAAATTATTCATTGGCCAACCCTTGATACAGTTTGAGGGTGAGCTGCGTAGAACGCTTTCGGCTGAGAGCTAAAGTTACGTGATAACGAAGCTGTTTGAGGAGGCCTACCACAACTAAACCAAACAAGACCAACTCAAACACAGAGCTGCCACAGAAAGACAACACCTATCCATTATTGAAGAGGTGTGCTTCGTTTACTCGACACTGTTGGTTCTCCCTCTTCCTCCCGCCCTCCTCCTCTTACTCTCCTCTCTCTCAACGTTAAAAAAATGCGGAAATTAGCCTGTCGTTTTTAGTGTCCATACAATCAGCCCGACACATTTTGATTAAGAATTAAAAGGTCTTTCCTATATTTATAAAACATATTAAGAACTGTAAACTAAACTTTTAACTTCATTTGAGGCTTCCACACATGAGTGACCCCCTTAAATGATGCAACGTTCTTTCCTTTCCCTTCTTCAACACGTGTAAGGATAAGGTTGGAGATTAGAAAACTAAGGATGAACAAAACTTGTAGGTATCTTGACACAGTAGAAATAAAAACACTATAAATGGTCGTCTTACTAAGGGTAAATAATAAGTATAGCAAAGTGGCCACGATTAAGTCACCCGGCTTTTCTCAGCTTCTACTTCGAATTGATCCGTTCCACCTTAAATGGCGTAGCACCTAATTGGCGCCTCACGCGCCAGAATGGAACTCCTGTGTCATTTAAGGTGGAATAGAAAATTAGGAAGAAGCTTAAATTTACTTACATTTTGCACCTCGTCATGCTGAAGCTCAGAAACGTAATACGCCAACAAATGCGAAGCTATCATCGCCGATGTGTGTTTGTTTTTTCTTTTCCGTAGTCTTTTCTCAAGTTTCACTAACTCACTCTCTTAAGCCTCAGCGTCTTCAAACTCTTCTTTCTACTACAACCAATGACGTCACAATATCGCCACGCCCATTCGTCCCACGTCTTCTGGAGAAATCTCGTCATCGCTGTTCCCGCCTATTATTGGTTCGCGCAGAGGTGTGCTTAGTCGTCAAACTCATTCAGAGTGGGTTGATGTAAAAAATGAGAAATTCTGAAGAATTTGACAAAGTCAGAATTGTTTTTAGTTGTGTTGATAGCAACACAAGACTTTACCACAAGACTTTACCACTGCTAAAACCTCCCACACAGAAAGTTATAACATAGTTACAAAATAGATGTTCCCTGGTGCATTTTATTTTGCTAAAAAGATGGTTACAAAATACATAAATATGATGATGATGATAAAAAGATGATTTGTTAAATATTTCTGTTGTATTTCTTCAGCACAAATTTAAACCCCATTAGTGGGGCTCCATGAGGCAAAAATAAAGGTGTTTATGCAGCAAGCCAGTAACCATGCCTTAAACACCAGCAGATGTAAAAAAAGATATGTAAAACTATGTAAAAGTTTGTGGGCAGTGAAAAATATTACCTCTTTCTTCAACAAGTTCCATTTTCATATGTCATCTTGATATCTCAAGGTGAATGGAACACATAAACACATGCACTATTGTAAGATTGGTACAGAACACAAGGGCAGAGTGGCACAGGCCTACAACATGTATTTGATAGACCTATGCACTAACGGCCTATGTGGTGGGCAGGTAAGATATCAGCCAAAGCTGAAGCTTGTTTTGTTCATTTCAGTGCTTTTCAGAATAATTTGGCAGTTACTACATGATCTGAAGAAATATTTAGAGTGTTGGTGAAAGGAATCAGACCTCTAAAAATTTCTATGAACACACTTACACACACCTTTTCAGATTAGATTTGGGCCCAAAACACACTTGCTGATGAAGAGATACAGACAGGGTGTTGCAAGGGAAAATAGTCCCCAAAGCTATCTGTTGTTCACAATTTTATGACTGTGAATATTGCACGTAAAAGGTCATAAGACATTTGCAGGTTAACTCATGGTGTTGTTTATTAAATAAAATTATTATTTGAATTATAAACACTAGATAAAAAATACCATATAACAAAAAACCTTTTAAAATTATTTTGTTTTAATCTCAGCAAAATTTATTGGCACATTTACATCACTTTAACTTTACGTAGTGTTGTCTTCTTACAATGTGAGAATGAACAGAAACACTGTGGATTTGCTTTTGTTTGTTTGTTTGTTTACAGATCTTAACCAAAACTGAAAATTCATTTTCTCCTATCTCTCTTATTATCTGATGGGGATAGCTTTGCTTTTCAGTCTGGTACAGTTATTAGGAGCAATGTTCTCTGTATGTTTTTTTTTTTTTTTTTTTTACCTTCAGGTTTGGAAACTTCTGCGTTTGATTTCTTCTGCTTGGACTTTCCCCATTTCTATGTCATGTATTATATATTATCAGAAGTACTTCCTAAAAAGAATAATTTATGCCTAATGGTTGTTCTACCTAGCCCAGTCGTGTGTTCTGTGTTTATTGGGAGAATAAATGCATAACTGGTCAATTCACCTAGAAAAAAGATGATTTTAGTAAATAATGGATTAACACGGTGTTTTTATTTTCCAGGAAGATCCTTCCTAAATGTGGATGATATTGCTCAAGTGTCAAGGTCAAAGGAAATTAAAAAAAAAAAAAAAGTGCGGACGTGCAATTTCTCACACTACTTTTTCTCTTGCTTCAGTCCATTTTGCAACAGTTTCTTTATAACACAGGTTGTTACTTACATTTCCTTTATGAAATCCTTTTCTTGAACTTTCAGAGACATTGTTCAGCTGAATTCATTACCAGAATGGTCATAAAATTAGAATATCATTAAAAAGTTTATTTATTTCAGTAATTCCATTCAAAAAGTGAAACTTGTATATTATACTAATTTATTACACACAGACTGGTGTATTGTAAGTTTTTATTTCTTTTAATTTGATAAATCTAACTGACAACTAATGAAATCCTGTTGAAAAACTTTTTCATGATATTTTAATTTTATGACCAGCACCTGTACAGTATAATTCCAAAAATGTTGTAATGTAACAGCAATTTCTTGATTAAAACATAGTGTAGCATAGTGTTGCTTGAGGTGTAGTGACGGAAAGAAAAAACAGCATTTCTTCATTTTTGTAGAAATATATGTGTTTTTAATGTTCAATTATTTGTCATTGTACAGCATAAAATAAAATGTGTCTTCTGCATTTAACCATTGGCAGGGAACACACTCACACACTAGTGCACTAGGGGCTGTGACCACACACTCAGAGCAGCAGGCAGCCATCAGCTATGGGTTCGGCAGGCAGCCATCAGAGCAGTTGCCTTGCTCAAGGGCACCTCAGCCGTGGATGGAGGGAGGAGGACAAGGCTGTTCCTTCACTCCCACCATCCCCAATTTTGCTGCCAGTTGTGGGAATTGAACCAACAACTTTTCCTTTCTAAACCCTCTTCTCTAACCCATAGGCTATGACTACCCTCTATGGACAGACAATTCTTGTTTGTCATCATCTGCATGTGTTTAAATACATCTGCAGGCATCACTGCAAAGATCAGTCTTAGAAATTGTTACATTTTCACTGTTGAAATGTTTACTTTCCATTGAATTTTCCTCAACAAATCAAATCAAATTTATTTGTATAGTGCTTTTTACAACAGATGTTGTCTCAAATCAGTTTCACACAATTCCAGTAAAGATAAAGTTCTAATATGAACTGTAAAAATGTAAAGAAAGAAGAGAGCAAGCCAGGGCGACAATGGCAAGGAAAAACTTCTTCAGCTGAGGAACCAAGGCTCACAATGGGGGACCTACCCTCCTCTGGTCAATCTACTGATAATAATAGTTAGGAGTCCATGAAAACGTCAATGTATGGTGGGCAACTCTAAGGCAAGTGGTGGTGGCTGGAGCGTGGGCAGCTGGTCTGAAGCATGGAGCAGGAGCTCAACAGTCAGTCATCCATCAGTGTCCAGCCGGACAGTTCAGTGGTCATTTACTCGGAAAAAGGTAGAGGGATGGAATTTGTTTTGATCTGTTTGGGTGAATGTAAAGCAGAGTATGTGAAGATTTCCAGAGTGTGCCTAATGACTCTGGCAGATCCAACTATGACAGTTTTAACTAAAATGAGAGAACCAGAAGGACCCACAGATGCAGGAGCATCCTGAAACCCTGGCATCCCTCAGCTCCACTGTCAACAAACCTGAGTGATCGCGTGAAGTAGCAGGACGACAGCAGCAGTGTCTCAGTTTACTATAATTCCCTGTGTCCCCCGGATCTGCTGCCTATATCTGTGGGGGAGCATTAACTACCAAAAGCTAAACTAAACAAATGAGTTTTTAGCCAAGATTTGAAGATTGTGACTTTGTCTGAGTCCTGAACATTTTCTAAAAGTTCGTTCCAGAGTTTGGGTGCTTTATAAGAAAAAGCTCTTCCCCCAGCTGAGGCCTTCTGAATTCTGGGAACTATTAAAAATCTAGTACTCTGTGATCTGTGTAATCGTGGAGGCGTATGATAGGAAATAATATCTTGAAGGTATTATATTCAGGAGCCAGTTTCAGAAAGCACTTGTCAGAAAGATCTTCATTCCCACATCCGGCAGAGCTTCGACTGCATCCCGGAGGAGAAAAGTGACATTGAATCCAAATGGGCCATGTTCCGGACCTCCATTGTTGAGGCAGCTGAATGGAGCTGTGGCTGCAAGGTTGTCGGTGCCTGTCGTGGTGGCAAAAAGCTCCTGTGGGGCTGTCCTGGCTGAGATGTATTTGCAACATCGCATGGACATCGGGGGCAATGCATCTGGACTGGTAGACTGGGGTGGTGGTTCCCCTTTTTAAGAAGAGGGATCAGAGGGTGTGTTCCAACTATAGGGGGATCACACTCCTTAGCCTCCCCGGTAAGGTCTATGCGGGGGTACTGGAGAAGGGAGTCCAACTGATAGTTGAACCTCAGATCCAGGAGGAACAATGCGGATTCCGCCCTGGTCGTGGAACACAGGATCAGCTTTTTACCCTCGCTATGATCCTGGAGGGTGCATGGGAGTTTGCTCAACCAGTCTACATGTGTTTTGTGGATCTGGAGAAGGCATTCAACCGTGTCCCTCAGGATATTCTGTGGGGAGTGCTCTGGGAGTATGGGGTACTGTGCTCTTTGCTTCAAGCCATTCAGTCCCTGTATAAACAGAGCAGGAGTCTGATTCGTATGGCTGGTAGTAAGTATGACTGGTTTCCATTCGGAGTTGAACTCGGTCAGGGCTGCCCGTTGTCACCGGTTCTGTTCATAATGTTTATGGATAGAATTTTCTGGGCGTAGCCAAGTGGCAGAGGGTGTCTGGTTCTGTGGTCTCAGGATTCCATGTCTTCTTTTTGTGGATGATGTGGTCTTGTTGGCTTCATTGAGCCAGGACCTTCAGCTCTTGCTGGACCAGTTTGCAGCCGAGTGTGAAGCGGTAGGGATGAGAATCAGCACCCCCAAATCTGAGTCCATGGTACTCAGTCAGAAAATGGTGGAGTGCTCTATCCAGGTTAGTAGTCAGATCCTGCCTCGAGTGGAGGAGTTCAAATACCTCTGGGTCTTGTTCACGAGTGAGGGAAAGATGATGCAGGAGATTGATAGGCGGATTGGTGAAGCGTCAGCAGTAATGCGGGCTTTGTACCGGTCCCTTGTGGTGAAGAGAGAGCTGAACAGAAAAGCAAAGTTTTTGATTTACCGTTCAATCTACGTCCCAACCCTCACCTATGGTCATGAGCTTTGGGTAGTGACCGAAAAATGAGATCGCGGGTACAAGCGGCTGAAATGAGTTTTCTCCGCAGGGTGTCTGGACTCTCCCTTAGAGACAGGGTTAGGAGCTCGGACATTCGGGAGAGACTCGGAGTGGAGCTGCTGCTCCTCCATGTCGAAAGGAGCCAGTTGAGGTGGTTCGGGCATTTGGTCCGGATGCCTCCTAGATGCCTTCCTGGTGAGGTGTTCCGGGCATGTCCAACGGGGAGGAGGCCCCGGGGAAGACCCAGAACATGCTGGAGGGACAACATGTCTCGTCTGGCCTGGGAACACCTCAGTATACCCCCAGAGGAGCTGGAAGCAGTGGCTGGGGAGAGGGAGGTCTGGGTTCCTTTACTCTGACTGCTTACCCTGCGACCCGGACCTGGATAAGCGTTGGAAAATGGATGGGTGGATGGATGGTGAGCGAGCCCATGTAGGGCTTTATATGTTAATAACAGAATTTTGCTATCAATATGGAATTTAACAGGCAGCCAATGAAGTGATCATAGAACTGGGCTGATATGTTCAAATTTTCTAGTTTTAGTGAGAACACTGGCTGCAGCATTTTGAACTAGTTGAAGTTTACTCTCTGCTGGTGCATCCTGACACTAATGCATTACAATAGTCAAGCCTTAGTCAAGCCTATGGTCAAGTAATAAAGGCATGTACTAATGTTGCTGCATCATGCAGGGATAAGGCATTTCTTATCTTGGTGATGTTGCAAAGATGTAAAAAAGCTGTCCTAGTGATACTGCCTATGTGCTGATTGAATGATAACTCTGGATCAATTATGATGCCAAGATTTTTTGCTGCTGTAACAGGTTTAACTGGAAGTTAACTGGTAACTTTAAAATTAAATCTGATGATTTATTTCTTGCCACTTTTGGACCCAGAAGCAGGACCTCTGTTTTGTTGCTGTTTAGAAGGAGGAAGTTACGCAACATCCAGCCTTTCACATCTTTTACACAGTCCTCTATTTTCTTTAAACTGTGTTTGTCATCAGGCTTGGCTGATATGTACAATTGTGTGTCATCTGCGTAACAGTGGAAGTTAATGTCATGGTTTCTTATAACTGTGGCTAATGGTAACGTATAATGTAAATAATAATGGTCCTTGCGGATTTCTAAATCTTACTTTAGAGTAATTAGAAGATAAATTGTTTACTTTTACAAATTGATAACGTTCAGGTAAGCATGATTTGAACCATGATAGGGCTGTCCCTGTGATTCCAACCATGTTTTCTAACCTTTTATAAGAATATTGTGGTCTATTGTATCAAAATCTGCACTGAGGTCAAGAAGCACCAACAGGGATACGTGGCCTTGATCAGAGGAAAGAAGAAGATCATTTGTTATCTTGACTAGAGCTGTCTCAGTGATATGATGTGGCCTGAATCCAGATTGGAATTTTTTTCATATATATGATTCTTATGTAGATATGACCTAAGTTGTTGGGCCATAGCTTTTTCTATGATCTTGGATAGAAATAGTAGATTAGAAATAGGCCTGTAATTAGACAATACGTTAGTTTCAAGATATGGTTTCTTGATCATAGGTTTAATAACTGTTTAAAAGCTTTGGGTACATGGCCCAGGCTAAGGGATGAGTTTACTAATTTTGTGTGAATTGCATCAAGTGTGCAAGTTGTACAGGTTGCAGAGGTGATAATCTTCTCTAGTTCTAATTGTGGGAGTGGGTAAAAAGTTTTCAAGTTTAAAGCATGCTTGACAAATGTGGAAATATAAACTTTTGAGGTATTAATGCGGTGATTTTTTTTTCATCTAAATCTTAGTAGAATGGTTTGAGAGAAAAAAAAAGAAGAAAAGCTCCATTGTATTAACTTATTCAATCAAAGGGAGCAAGAGTTGTGTCCTAATTCTGTTTTCAAGCTTCTAACACCCTGAGAGCTGAAGCTGTGTTTACAAGTTGCCATTAAAAAGGTGTCATGACATGCCTCAAAGCAGAACTGGGGTGGTGCACGGTGGGTACATAGCAACATAAGTTGCCATGGTGATAGTGGTATTACTGCATGTCTGGCGATGGTTTTTAGCCAATATACTATTCAAAAAGTGTTGTGAATACATGCTCTTGGTTCTAATTTTGTGGGGAGGGGGGAGAAAAGAAAAACACCCATTCTACAGAAGACAACAAAGGAAGTTGGGTAAATTTTACTTGCTGGCCACAGTGGAATACAACATTTTGTGGAAGTAGTAGAAAATAGTTGAAATTTCCATTATTGTTTCACTGCAATATTAAAATATTAAAATATTATTATGGTTTATCATCAAGGCCTACCACAAACATATATACAAGCAGCATTAACCCTAATAAATCAGCTGATCGCATTTCTCACAGAGGTATGCACTTCAGAAAGGACAAGGGCAGAAACTAGGACATTTCTGGAAGGAGACATAGGCATGGGGTAATAATGGGGGCCAGCAACTGATCAGATTCCAAACCTACTGCATTGTTTCAAGCAGCCACATGACTGTTTGTGAAAGAACACCTACACTGTTCCATTGTGTGTGGCAGCTGAATGACTCGAGCCCACAGTTTGAGATATTTTCAGCCGTGGCGCAGGTTAAATGTGCTCCAGCAGATGACTGTTGTTATTTTTCCAAAGGCCCTCTGTGTTCCCAAACGGATACAAGAAACTACAAATAAAAAGTGTTTAAAAACAGACTTTTTTGGGGGCCTTGAGCAGCTAAAGAAGAAAATATTCATGGATAGTGTCCCTATTTTCATAAGGAAAATCAATTTGGAAAATAATACCCACATAAAGGATGAAGTAAATAATATTACCAGAATACTATTAGCTGCATAACATTTGTCAAACAAGCATTATCTATATTTCAGTAATGTGGAGGGGGCCATTCATGCAAAAGACTCACCATTAAAGGCCTGTGTTTCAAAGAGTGGCATAAAATAATAAATCTATTCTGTTTCATTCTGTGAAACAGAATGTGAAGCTGCAAGCAGTATTTAAAGTAACATTATGCACTATAGCCTAGTGCAATTAAATTTCACTACAGCTTTTCTGGTGTGATTAAAATAGTTACATCCACTAGTCTCTTAAGATTAAAATTAGTTTGAACAGTTCCTAAACCTGGGGCGCACAGTGGTGCAGCAGGTATTGTCACAGTCAGACAGCTCCAGGGACCTGGAGGTTGTGTGTTCAAGTCCCGCTCCGGGTGACTGTCTGTGAGGAGTTGGTGTGTACTCCCCGTGGCCGCTTGGGTTTCCTCCGAGTGCTCCAGTTTCCTCCCACAGTCCAAAAACACACGTTGGTAGGTTGGTAGGGCAACTCAAAGGTGTCCGTAGGTGTGATTGTGTGTGTGAGTGAATGTGTGTGTGTGAGTGAATGTGTGTGTGTGTGTGTGTGTGTGTGTGTGTGTTGCCCTGTGAAGGACTGGCGCAGGGTGTATTCCTGCCTTGCACCCAATGATTCCAGGTAGGCTCTGGACCCACCGTGACCCTGAAATGGATAAGCGGTTACAGATAATGGATGAATGGATGGAATTCCTAAACCTTGATTCTGCTAGGTAGTTTCATGTGGTAATTTGTAGGCCTGAATGTTGAGAAAGACTTAAAAAAAATGAAAGACAAAATTAAAAGTAACATGCAACAGGTGTGTTACTGACAGGACATCTAAATGAAATGATCTAGGACTACAAAAAATAATGTACATTAGTGTAACACAATCTAGGGTCACTTGAAACTTTTCTCATCATCAAAACCCAGATTAAATTCTAAGGCGCAATTTCAGCAAACACAAAGATCAAAGCAATGAGAGAACAACCAGTAAATGCTTCAGCATGATTGCATTATGCATATTGCCCAATGAAAGCTGCTGTGTTCAAATGATGTGGTAAACTAAAATTACATAAAAATGGATTTATGTTTGTAAATGGGCAGAGAACATACGTCACTGAAAAATGTTTTTTGAATTCCTCCTCATGTTCTCTACTGCACTGGCATACACGCTTCTGGGAGCGTGTTAGGGTTAATCTCTGTAATCCACTATGCTTCCCGGTTTGGATTACCTATTTATAGTCAGGTAGCTGGCTATACATGCAGATGCCTGAGTGATGTTGCTTAATAGAAATTTTTTTGTTTGTTTTATGATTATTGTTGTTGTTGTTCTCATTCTATTCTATTGGAATTTTACTTTTTCATTCATCAATGTGACATTACTTAATAATAAATTCAAGCATGCGACTGACATAAAATGTGTGTGAATGATTTCATAAATAGCTTAATAATGTGGAAACAAGCTATTTTATGTTTGGGAAGGTAAATAAGATCTCATTCTTCTGCTTTAAATATCTTGTTCCCATGCATTACTAAGTCATACACACATTTTTAAGTCTTTAGCCCACATTAATAAGCCATTTGCTTGTGTAAGGTTTATGAAGGGCATGGTCCATACAGTTGTTATATTTGATTCTATTTCCTGCCTTGTGTATGAAAACTGCTTTACAAATAAATAATTAAAGAGTCCTGTTATTATTAGTAGTATTAGTATTAGTAGCAGCACTAGTAATGCATGTGTATTGTAGTAAAAAGACATTGATGAAGGAAAATCTGACAGCAGTAAAAACGGAATTCCATACGTTAATGTCACTGAGATGCTCTGTGAAGAACACTGAAAAATCACAACATATTGCATATTAAAATCTGGGTTTAGGCCAGTGTGACCCTTTTTATAAATGCCCATAAATACAGGCTGAATAGTTATATAATATTGGAAAAAACTGACTCTTATTAGCAAGTTCCCAAAGACCTATAAACAGTTCAAAAGTTACTATGTGTAATTTAAGCTCATTTTCCAAACCATGCAGAGGTTTATTAGGCTTGTGGGAAAAGAAAACCTGGCTCAATTGTGTGTTAATGTGTTGACCATGACACTTTTGGACTCTAATTAGAACTGCATCACAAATTACAATCTTTTATGAGCTCCACCAAAGTGGAAATAACAAAGCATCAGAACATATTTCAAAGGGGAGTATTCCACAGATGTAAATCGATGCCTTATTTAATTAGTGAGATGATACAAAGCCATTTAGACTGACTTCAGATGAACGGGCAAATGTGAAGTTCGAGGTGTTTTAAATGTGTTCTGATTATGGAATTACCATTGAGAATATGCTAGATTTTTCTTTGGGCACTATTTTGCATTGCCCTGCATTTACGACACCATTAATGGGCTTAAAAAATTACATTCTTTTCCACCTTAATCATTCATTTTCTGATCTCTTAAAAGCAAACTATCTGAACCTCATAGCAAATGATGTTAACTGAAATTATGTTTCAGGACTTGCATGCATGTTTAAGTGCAAAACTAAATTAAAACACTAAAAATATTTCACTGAAAATAGACTGCTTGGCAACAGGAATGCTGCTATTGTATGAAAGAGAATGTCATCAGCAATAGGTAAAAATAGAGGTACGTTGCTATGCACAACTTTAATTTTAAAATGATATGCTACGTCCATTTAAATACTAATTCAGATGATCCAGATGAATCAAGTTTAAGGTTGGAGCACAAAGCACAAAGTCAAACTTATCAGCAATTATCTCTTTTTCTATACAGATTCCTTCCAGAAACCTTGAAATATTGTTTTAATTATTTCATAATTTTTAATATTTAATATTAATTAGTGAGCTGTTCATCAAACAGAAATAATGTTTTACTCAGTTATTTTCCTAGTGATGGTAATTACTGCTTTGAAGTATCATCAGCTTCATAATGTTCAGACCAAGGACTTTTCAGCTTTAAGCACAGTTTCTTCTAATGCTGCTTCAGTCGTATTAATTGAAAGCATTAAATGGCAGCAGAAAGAAAGACTTCTTCAAATGCTGCCCCGTTCTCCTTAAAAAGATGAAGGAGATTAAGGTGTTTTCACCTTAAATGATGTAGCAGTTATGCACCAGTTCTTAAGTCCATGTACAAAAAATAAGGTCAGGAATCTCTGTGGGCAAATCAAGATCTTCCACAGCAAACTCATCCAACCATGCTTTTATGAACCTTGCTTTGTGCATTTGGGCAAATTCATGTTTGAACAGAACACAGCCTTTCCCAAGCTTTATCACATAGTTGGAAGCACACATTTATTCTAAATATCTTATGTAGTGCTAAAATTTCCCTTCACTGGAACAGAGTGGCCTGGCCAACTAGTGAAAAACAAACAGCACAGTGCAGTAAGGTTTTCCTGGCATTTGGCAAATTCAGATTCATCAATCAAACAGTCAGATAAAGAAGCATTATTTTTCACCCCACAGAACACATATCCACTACTTCAGGGTCCAGTGTCTGTGTACTTTACACCACTCCCAGGGCAGTTGGAACTTGCGCTATTCCATTGCACAGTACATGGCTCTGTGCCCCAGTTCTCACAGAGCAGTAGAGCTTTTCTTTTCTTGCTGCATGCCTCTCACTGCTGTTTTTTGTCAGTAAGCAATCCCAGGGACATTTGAACCTCTTTAAAAGACCTCATTGTGAGGCAGATAAAAACAAATGTGATTGTTGCTGCAAACTGGAGATTTTACAGATGTTTGGTTTGTGCTGAAGGTCTCGTTTCGTTGTGATCGACAAGTATCTCTGGCCAGTGCTCTGCAAGATATACATCTCACTTTTATCCCTATTTGGCTCACATGGAACCACATGCAAGCACGTACTAAAAAATAAGCATCAGTTCCAGG
Organism: Hoplias malabaricus; assembly: GCF_029633855.1. NCBI lineage: Eukaryota > Metazoa > Chordata > Actinopteri > Characiformes > Erythrinidae > Hoplias > Hoplias malabaricus. The sequence goes on along the minus strand of NC_089820.1, from coordinate 10,157,415 downwards.
TAACAGATTTGCCTAGTGGAAAATCAAAAAAGCTAAGCCAAGCAGAGTAGGTACCATGCAGTGGAAAAGCACCATTATTCAACAAAGCATAGGTGACTTTTTTGCAGTGTGCGCAGTTTTGATCCTCTCTTTAAATTTACATGGTCTGACACTTTGTGGCTGAGTTGCTGAAGTTGTTAAACACTTCCACTTTTTAGTAATATCACAATATCAGTCGCATGAAGTTGCATCCACTATGCTGTACAACAGGCCTTCTGTTCACATTGACCTGAACACTGGAATCAACACATTAACATTTTTATATGTGCATGTGTACATGGGTCTAGCTGCAGAAGATAGAGTTGCAGGCTACTCCATCTGCCAAGAAAACCTAACCACAAATGTTTTTTTTTTATTTAATTACTCCCAAAGGGACTGCATTCAGAGAGAAAAAAGACAGGAAGAGAACAATTTTGTCCTGTTGTTGTATATACACTCATTAGGACTACCTCCCACTGCCTTGCCTTGTTAAACCTGAAAAAGAAGTTGTGAAGTTTTCCTAGAATACTATTTATCTCCTTCCTATTATGTTGTATTAATGATATAGCACAATTACTGCCTGTGGAATTATGCATTATGTTCAGAAATGAAGGCAAGCTTGTGACTCACTAGAAATGCTTACAGACCGTCTTAACCAATTACTTTGTATATGATATGAATTGATCTTACTGAAATAACACTGCGTTATTGATTAGAAGTGGGTGTTGTAACCTAAAGCCTATGAAAATATGTTGAAGTAGCTACATTTTCTAAAACAATCTTGAATAACATGTGGGATTTATGAAAAAATAAAGAGTTTGGATTTAAAAGAAATGGGAAGCAAGTGTTGGCACAAGAGTTCACAGAACGATCTGATGATCCGGTGTTTTCTGCAACAGCGTATTTCTCTTCTGAGAAACAAGATTAGAACATATCTTCTGTAAAGATGTGATGACATTTAGACTAAAGAGCATGATTGAAGCCAGGCACTAATATTGGATGATTAGTCCTTGATTCCTTACGTCACTCCAACTCATCTCATAGGTGGGAGTTAAGTGCAACTTCTCCACAGTTCAGTGGACTTCACATTCAGCATGGTGTTATTACGCTCATGTGGGGTTCCTCTGGAGCAACCTAAATGAGCACACCTTATTGTAGCTGAGAGGTATCTACAACTTTGAAGAATTGTGTGTTCAGATCATTTGGTGCATGTGTAAGTTTAAATAAACTCCAGCCATTTTAGTCATTTAAACAGTACCACATTAAAAACGGAGCATCAGAAGCCACTGTGAGAGAAAATGAAGAACTATACAGCATTACTGCATCGCTATTACTCATTAGAGTTCAGAGGAATTCAGTATTGCATACATGACAAATATAGTCATTGGTAAATGATTTCCCATTTTGCTCAAATGTAATAAAGGAATGAAACCAAAAAGTTTAAGGACTCTAATGGCCATGGTCAGCACTGACATTGGAGAAGCTTGAACGCAACCGTTGAAAGAACAGAATTTATAGTGAAAAACAAACCAGGGACCAATGAGTAGAGCTGAGTAGAGCCACATAGAGTTGGGTAGAACTGGTATCATGCAGTGGAAAATGCCAATTGTGAGTTATTTATTATTTTAAAGTTCAGCCATTGCTAACACGACATTCAATCATCCACGGCTAGAGGAGTATAAAGCCTCCAAGCTGGGCTGTGTTGCAAAGGAACTGTGTTCTGTGAAGTGATATAACAATATCCATTGCCTTCGGGTTGACTTGAAGTGGTGTGTGCTAGTCATACATCCGCATCTGACCTCAGTACAATTATGTGGCTAAGTCTATCTTACTAAAATCTTTCTAGAGAAGTAAAGCTGTTCCTGCACCAGTAAGGACAAACTCTGTACTGATGCCCTTGCTTTTAGACAAAACATTCAGAGACAGTGTGCTAGATGGTAAGTCCATCTATTCCTCTGCACGTTATTATACCACTGCTCAATAGCCAGGAAGCGTAAAGACCTAAAATGAATTTGAAGCAGGATTATACGCTCATCTGTAGACACCTAGTGGTGTGAATAACTGCATTACATGCACACATTAATCTGACTAATCTATATAATCTGTATATAAAAGACAGAGAGTTGTGTCCAATAAAAAGAATTGTTATATAATACTGTAATCATGAACACTAGTACTACGACCCAATAGACAATAAACATCTCTTTATGATTCACCAGTTGATTGTAAATATCTAATGATGCCTTTTTTTAACAAAATATTTCACATTCAGCCTTTGTCTTATCTGCAACTCAACTGAAAGTTACAAGACAGAAAGCGAGGAACACAGCATCAGACACAGACAAAGAAATGTATGAAAGAAAGAAAGGGAGAGAAATACATAAAATGACAGCAGGAATGAGAGACAAAGTAAGAGACAGCAAGAAAATGAAAAAGGGAGAGAAATAATCAAAAAGGACAAAGAAGAAAGAAAAAAAGAAAAAATTAGAAGGAAAGCAATTTCAGCAAGAGACAAGGTCAGAATAAAAAGAGAAAGAAAAAAAAAGATATATATATATATATATATATATATATATAAAAGGAGAAACAGACCAAATAAGTCAAAATATGACATGAAATCAGACAAAAGAAGAAATAAAAGAGACAAACAGACCAAACAGAAAAAGATGAGAGCCAACAAAAAATGACAAAATCAGAAACAGACAAAATGAGAGAACGAGAGATTACCAAAGATACTTTAAAATGACTCTATCATGCAATTGTTAGTTCTTGTCCCTTTCACTTTTGGCCAAGACAAAATGTTCAGTATTAGCTGAATGCTTTAGCAAAGCTGTATTCAAGTCAAGTCTGAGTTTAAATGAATTGAGGAGAAAGAGTTTGACCTTGAAAAGACTTTATTGATACACTTTCCTGTCTGAACACCAGTTAAAATTCCTCAATGAGAAAAATAAAAAACACTGATAGTTATAGAACTTTAATCACGTCTTCCTCCTCAGTATCCAGAGTGCATAGTACCCAGTGCACAAAGTGTGAACATCCCTCTCAGCCACAAACACTGCACAAAATGGTACAAAAAGGACACCCAGCCCCTACAGTGGGGACAATATGTTTGTTAGTTGCCATAGCCCCATGTACCACCCTCCACAGAAGATCAGCTTTACAGAGACCACCAGCAACCTCGTGGCAAAGAGAGAAATAACTGTGTCTATTTAGACTCTCTCAGGTCAGAGAGAAAGTTCTGCAATGAGACGTTAACATAAGTGTTCTCAGCCCTGGTCCCGGTGGGCCACTGCCCTGCATGTTGTAGTTTTCTCCTCGCTCAGTGACACCCACTTCATCTTTGGAAAGGGTTTTTAATTAGGTCATTAGTTGCATCAGGTTTGTTGGGAGCAGAGGAAATTCCAAAATGAGCAGTGCAGTAGCCCACCAGGAGCATGATTTATATCCACTGCTTTAACACGGGCCACATACAATGCTTTTCCAAAAGCATCAAATAAGTCTGTAAGTTGTGGAAGTTTAAAAATCAAAAGTGAAGCCTCCCACACACACTCACTTTTAGACTGGGCCTCCACAGCAGGAGCAATGGACAGAGAGGGAAAAGGAAGTTGGAACCCTGTGGACTCCCATCCCAGAGGCTCTTTGAACTGGACAGGTAATGCTGAAATGACTTCCCCCGGAACTCTGTGAAGCAGACAACCAGACTGGACCCCTACCTAAGCTGCATGTACTCTTATCGACTTCCAGGCCCCATCAGCCCTCAGTCATGATTCTTGCTTGTAAAGATATTGTGAAACAGCGGTTTGTCCTCAACACAAGAGGTGAGTGTGCATTCTGTCTGTCCATAACATAGATGACCATGCCCTGAGGACAGACAAGTAAATCATGGTTGTTCCTGATAAATCCATTTGAACATGTCAAGTTCTAGGTTTTCCACCTCCTGTAAAAGCAGGCCTGTCCTCCTTCAAAAAGGAGTTTCTGAGCTGTCCGCAGGCAGAAGGGCTTGACAGAAAGAACTGGTAAATAAGGCCATGACCCCCTTTCTGCAATGGCAGAGACGTTCCAGTTCCAGTACAGAATAACTCCAAAATCTTTCTCAGGTGGTTCCAGAAGAGTGAGCCTGAGCCAGGGCATGAAAGAAATCAAGTTATTGACAATCAACAGGACAGCTGGGGTACAGTAGTGTTCAAAATAATAGCAGTCCAATATGACTAACCAGATTTATCACTGTTTTTGGTATAAATTATATAACCACATGACAAACAATTTACTAGTTGGTGCAGTAGATTCTTAGAAAACCAACAGACTCAGCATTCATGATATGCATGCCCTTGAGTCTGTGTATTTGAATAATTAGAGAGACATGGAAGAAAACAGAAGACTACCATTCGAATGGATAGAAGAATAGCCAGAATGGCAAAGGCTCAGCCAATGATCAGTGCCACGATGATCAAAGACTCATGTTACCTTTGAGCACTGTGACAGTTAGAAGATGCCTGTGTGAAGCTAATTTATTAGCAAGAGGTCCCTGCAAAGTCCCACTGTTTAAAAAATAAAAATAAATACTTAAGCAGATACAATTTGCCAACATACACATCAACTGGCCTAAAGAGAAATGGAGAAACATTCTGTGGACTGATGAAAGTTAAATTGTTCTTTTTGGGTCCAAGGGCCACAGACAGTTTGTCAGATGACCCCCAAATTCTGAATTCAAGCCACAGTTCACTCTGAAGTAAGTGAAGCATGGTGGTGCAAGCATCACGATATAGGCATGATTCTCTTACTATGGTATCAGGTCTATTTACCGCATGATCATGGACCAGTTTGCATATATCAAAATACTTGAAGAGGTCATGTTGCCTAACACCGAAAAGAAGGAAATGCCCTTGAAATGGGTGTTTCAATAAGAAAATGACCCTAAAGACACCAGTTAACGAGCAAAATCTTGGTTCCAGTCCAACAAAATTGAGGTTATGGAGTGGCCAGCCTAATCCCCGGACCTTAATCCAATAGAACACTTTCTACATCAAAAATGTCATTTCTGAGTCAAACCCATGAAATGCAAATGTTGACAGGTTGCCAGAAGTAGTTGGTTGACTCTGTGCAACATAGATGTGAAGCAGTTTTAAAAAACTGTGGTTATACAACTAAATAATAGGTTCATGATTCACAGGAATGCTAAATCACACTGCTATTTTTTGAACAGCCCAATGTTATTTTTGTTATTTTCTGTAAAGTAGTTAAAAATTATATACCTTTCTCTTCATGTTTTGATTTAGAAAACAGTGTGCATATTCCCAGTGCATGGAAATAACAACTGTAATAAAGTTTTGGTGTTTAATTCATGTTTTTGAACACACTGCTATTATTTTGAACACTACTGTGTGTCCATTTCCACTGAAACAACCTGCCACACACCTTCTCTAACATCCCTTCCCAGTTTATTTTATGCTGATGTTCCTTTGTTGCTTAAAATATTCCCAAATATTTTAACCCACTCTGCTATGACTGCAGCTGCCATAGTAAAGCTGAAAAACCTTTCATTTTCCATTGTTCTGTGATAAAGCAGCTCAACCCAGCAGAGGATGCCCTCTCAAAGAAGCCAACTGTGAAAGAGAGCCTGAACGTTGTGCTCTTTCCTGAGCGTCATCAGCACAAGCAGATTGCCACTGTCTCCTACAGCTCTCACACTGACAGCCCCTGCAGCCAGGCCCTCATTCTACACAATAATGACTCTACTTCAAAGCTTTATTGTTGCCCTCATAGTGGACAGCCCTTCTAAGACCTCTGTGAGATGCCTTCTTCTGATCAACATCATGTACAAAAGACAAGTTGTCCATGGTAATACGACCAGGTACAGAGTAAGTCTGATTGATTAACATAAACTACAGATGCATATGATCCTTCAGTCTATTAGCAGGACATTTTGAATATACTTTATAATTAGTACACTATGAAGCCACTGGTATTGTGTTTTTGAAGTGTCCCAGATCCCATTCCTTTGTGAGAAGAGGCAGTTCCACACCTGTGCACCAGGCTGGTAACTGTCCAGTGTTCAAGGTCAGCTGAAAGTCCTTATACAAGTCCATTCTTAGAAATCCCCAGAAGCATGTAGAATTGAGCTGGTAGGCCGTCCAAACACAGCAAGAGTAGTCAGGTCTTGCAGTTCAGTGTCAGAGTGCAAGGATGTAATCTGTGCTGTTCTCAGTCAAGGCAGCTCATACAGTAGGACAATCACAGACCCAGTTCTGTATAGTTCTGCATGAAAGTCCATGGCAGTTCTTAGGGATGCACCGATATGGAAATTCAGGGTAAATTCCAATATTGTACATATACATACCTTCCTATGCCTATATACAGTACGGTGCACCGGAGATTATGAGATTTAAAAAGCTATTTATCTGAGCAGTAAGTGTTTACTTGTTAAAAGACAAGCAACAAATAACACCCAACATTAGAATAAACCCAAATAACATTATTCCAGTAAGTGTGATATTGTTATGGTTGAACTTTTTCCAAATCTCTGCTCGTGGCAGTCCGTATTATTTGAGGTTATCGTCCAATACTTAGTTTTACCAGTTAATAAATAATGATTTTAAATAATGTGTGCTATTGATTTAACAAATTCATGCAGTCAAGGAGAATCTGATCAAAACAAACTCATTTACACCTACTACTTTATAGAAAATTAAATATCTATAACATTTTATATTTGTTTTATATGATTATTTTTTGTATTTGCTGTGATTATATATAACTTTATACAAACACCACACTTACTGAGAAGGCATTAGTTTAAATATATATATATAATTAGCTTAGGTGCCTAAGACTTCTGCACAGTAGTGTACATATTTACAAAATACAAAAAGGGCCTCTGGATTACCATTATAGAAATATGTAACATTTGTATAACAGTTTAGCTTTCAACCAATGGTATGCAAGCAATAAAATTATAGGTGTTTCCTGAGAAAATTGCTAGCCACATTTAGATAACTGTCCTCACATAAACTGGTCACAGCTGTAAACAAGTTAAATAATACAGTAAAAGAATAGGTCTAAACTTCACCCAGCATAAAATAAATGCATTAGCAATTATCTGTAAACACCAGAAAATCAAAGCCTCAGCCCAATTCTGTTTAAAAAAAGCAATTATCTGTCAATACCAATAGTATTCCGATATCGTTGTGCATCATTAAAAGTTCTTTCAATTATTTCAGTGGGCAGAGTAGTCACAGAACCATCAGAACTTCAAAACCACTTCATGTGATTCAGCTTTACGCTCCAGATTAAAAACGTAGTGTGTCAGAGCATCTGTATTCATAATGTTGTGAGGAGAGAGAAAACTAAATGTACAAAAACATTCCACAGTATAGCAAACACCTGCCCAAGTTCCCAATCTTCAACTCAGCACAGTGCTTCATCAACACATACATACTCTTCTTTTTTTTTTTATGGCCCACCAATCCCCTTTTCGGTGGACTATTAAACTTTGTTATTTATTTCATTGTCCATGATATCACAATGTGTCCAGTGAGGAGGGGCAGATATATATATCACATACAGGGTACAAAACATGAAAGAAAGATGAAACAGATATACATCATCAACATGGTAATCCAAAAGAGAGATTGACAAATCAATAATAAACAATAATATTAAATATCTTGATACTGGCCACGGGCGGCACGGTGGCGCAGCAGTTAGTGTCGCAGTCACAACCTCCACAGCCTGGAGGTTGTGGGTTCGATTCCTGCTCCGGGTGACTGTCTGCGAGGAGTTGGTATGTTCTCCCCGCGTCCGCGTGGGTTTCCTCCGGGTGCTCCGGTTTCCTGTCATGGTCCAAAAACACATGTTGCAGGTGGATTGGCGACTCGAAAGTGTCCGTAGGTGTGAGTGTGTGAGTGAATGTGTGTGTGTCTGTGTTGCCCTGTGAAGGACTGGCGCCCCCTCCGGGGTGTATTCCCGCCTTGCGCCCAATGATTATAGGTAGGCTCTGGACCCCCCGCGACCCTAAATTGGATAAGCGGTTACAGATAATGGATGGATGGATGGATACTGGCCACGTGTGTGTGTGTGTGTGTGCGCGTGTGTGTATGAGAGAGTGAGTGTGTGAGTGAATATGTAACTCAAAATTGAGCACAAAAAGTAAGAATGTTTGTGTTTGATAGATTATTTCTTTGTTGTAACAATTCTTCTTGGCAAAAGATCTTATACCGTTGGACAGCCTGTTAATTTCCCTTTAAATGGTGCCACATTTGTAGGGAACATGCATTTGTGGGAGGAGCAGTAGAGCTGAGTATGTGGGTTGCACCCATGAAAAATTTGCCAAAACAACTCTGACAACGCCAAACAGCTTATATTGCTGTTGCTATTGAGACTTGTTTTGAGCTTTTGGTACCCTGATTGGCAGCACCTGTGAGCATGGGCCCTGCAACAGTGGTCAGTAGGTGTCTGTTACAAGAATTGTCATGCCATGTGTGACTGGTCTGGATAGGGCCTGTGCGATAGGGCAACTTCATGCTGATTTTCCACAAAAAAAACAAGCTGTGGCATTATTTGGAGTGAGCCCTAGTACCATCTCCAAATTGAAGTCCAAGTTCCATATAACAGGATGTCAGAGACAGGCCATGAAGTGGGCGTCCCAAGAAGACGAAACCCCAAAAAGATCTTTTCCTCATCCTGTTAGCACTTAGGTAATGCAGGCTGTCTTCTACAGATTTGCAGTCAAGGTTTTGCCGACGACTCTGCCCAGACAATCCAGAACAGGCTGCACACAGCCAATCTCCTGTCTCATTGCCAAGAAGCACTGTTACAACAAAGAAACAATCTACCAAACAGAGTTTTCCATATGTTTGATGCTATGTTATTATTCTTAAACATTATAAAATCATTTAGTGAAATGAAATATGCCAAATCCACTTCAAAAATGCTCAGATTAATCTTTTCAGCATTACATCCGGGTCAGTGAGTCCAAGTCCTCTCCTCTTTATTGTGGGTTTAGCCTGACCAAACACAAAATTCATCAAACAAAATTTGAAATGCTGTGTAAATGTGTACTTTGGCCCCAGTAGAAACAGACCAGATGTAAACATCATTCGAAGTCTTTAACAAAGTCTGTGTAAAAAAACAAAGAGCATATTTAAACATGAGCAGTTAGACATCGCTATGTGTATGATCTCCCGTCCTCTTGGGGACTGTCAGTTTGTACAGCAACCTCAACCACAAGCAGTCCTTGCCCCTGATGTTCACTTATATCCACCAAAGCCTTCAGGTGCCTCACCTTGACACAAACCACAGACTTGATGGGATGGATCTGTATGTGGACCCCCTGCCATCCTCCACTGGCTGAAGACACAAGCATTTATAAAGATTTTTAAGATTTATAAATATTGTAAATTACAAACACTCTAAATAAAATGTCCTTTTCTCATTTCAAGTAAAATTTTAAAAAAGTAAATAAAGTCCCTAATGACTTGTAGTTGCCGTTACTGCTTCACATAACCAGCAATCTGACTGGTTCTTATTGCTGGAGGGCGGGAATCCATGTTCAGTGTTATGAGAATTTCAACCCGTAATCGTTCCCTTAATTTTTAGTATTTCTGATTTTACCTCACACAACACTGTCATCCCAAAAGTGTCCCAAAAGAGATTTTATCATGTCACTTGGGCTATTTTTATTGGCCCTAGGACAGAGCCCTGCCCTGTTTGTGTCACTCACTGGAGTCACAGCGCTCATCATAATGCACAGATCTGATAGTCTGAGCAGCCTCACATGTGATATGCAGAAACGCATGTGTTTAGTCTCGTAATTTCCTGGAACGCTAAACCTGAACCGTAATGACTAGAAGAGTCTCATCATTTAAAACAAACACTCTGGTCAAAATTAAACAGCTAGTTTATCAGTTACAGATCCAGGTCCGGAGAGGACAGTGTATTGGTCGCAGGCCGCCTATTTGTGACCCCTACTCTATGTGGCGATTTCAGTTTGCTGGGCTAGAAGCTTTGATGTTTTCAACCCAGTGCAATCTGACACTCATACATGGCCCATCTTATGCAGCCCAGCATTCAGAAACATTTTCATCAGCGTGATGGTACACCCAGAATGAATGGGTATCAGCTGGTTGCAACATACCAGCTCTTCCCATACCCATATTGTCAGTTCTACTCCCCCCTTATATATAGGCTCAACCGGAAGCAGTCCTTGCCCCTGATGTTCACTTATATTCACCAAAGCCTTCAGGTGCCTCACCTTGACACAAACCACGGACTTGATGTGAAGGATCTGTATGTGGACCCCCTGCCATCCTCCACTGGCTGAACACACAAGCAGCTTCATCTTAAAAGCTTGATCAGCAACTCAGAAACTTGCAGTAGATCATGAAGCTCTCACACCTGTTGGGAAAGAGCTGGCTGCACCTCACCCAGCAGCTGTTCAAGCTCTCTATGTCAGGGGTAACTAATTAAAACTCATTAAGGTCCAGTTAGAGATCATTTTCTCAAGCCAAGGTCTGGAGCATAGTGTATAATCTGCATTAGGATCAGTGCCATATCCTGCATATTGAAGTAGCCTTGCAGTTATAGCATCATTTTATGTGGTTAACAACAGAATTCCAAGTAAAAAGGCCAAACATGGGAAACCTCCAAGCCTGAAAGGTCTAGTTCATCTGTGTTTAGGAGGTACACTGGTCAAGCTGTATATTTCAGCTTTTCAAAGTAGTATATGTCCAGTTTCTCTCCAGAGCATATCCAAGTGATAGAGCGGCCTGGTCTGTAGATCGATAAGGTCTTCCCCTCTCTCATACGAGGGCAAGTACAGAACTATTGCCTTCAGCCAATGTTGCCCTGACCAGTTGTCCACCAGCTTCTTCTGTATCTTTGCCAGAAGGCCAAAAGGTGTTTTCAAAACAGCCAGTCAGGGAAGATGCTACAAAGCTATTGATTACCAGCCTCTTCCAGCATGTTATTGTGTTGGTTACAAATGTCAGGACACTCTCTGTTTTTCCTGATGCTCTATGATCTACCAGCCAAGGTGAACACCCAGCACTTCCAGACCTGTCTTACTCTACTGCAAGCCCCTAGGCAGTGGATTTGGTGTCCTTCCAAAGTCCAAAGAGCAAAGCTCCACTGTTGTCCCAATTCACTTTAGCAGATAACACAGAACTGTATGTGCATAGACACTCTTCCAGCTCTTGTATATCTACTCTGTCACACACAAATACAGAAACATCATATGCGTAGGGTGATACAATGATACCTGGTACCCCATGAATACTCTGTTTACCTTTTTGAGTATTCGCTGTAGTAGATGCTCAATGGCGAAAGAGTAGAGCTGTCCTGTCATGGGACATCCTTGTCTCCTCTCCCCAGCCTGATTAGTCTGACCAGGCCCCCATTGCACTTTCACTAGACAAGAAGCGTCTGTGTACAGCAGCTTAAAAAAGTTTTCTCAAAAGCCAAAATTCAATAACAAACTGAAAAGTTAGCCGTGACCAACTTTATCAAAGGCTTTTCCCTAGTCTAAAGAGATCAAACCAAGATCAGTAGGAATACTGCTTCACAGTTCTAACACGTCCCTAATTACAAATAAATTCAAGTCCAGAAATACAATAGGATTGTTATTAGTGTACGATGGCATCTAGTATGCCCTTGAGCATATTAGCAAATGATTTTGAAAAGATTTTATACTCAGTAAACAAAAGCGCCAAGGGGTGCATGTTTTTCCGTTCACACAGGTTTGTGTTTTATGCAAAAGAATCAGTATTGCCCTCCTGCATCTACGTGTCAGCTCACTATTCTGCATATATTCCATTAGAATATATGCGGAATAAATAAAACCTGATAAATTTGCTCCCAAAAATGTCATATAAAATGCCACTGGTAGACTATCGATGCTTGGAGTATGTCCTGGTGCCATCTGGAAAGCAGCAGTTTTAAGCTCATTAAGGGTCAGGGGGAGCTCCTGCGAGTCCATATTCCTCAGGGCTATTTTAGGTATGTCTGTAGCATGTCCACACATACACCATCATATGCCTCTGCTGTACTGTCAGAAAAAAATTAAACTGCCATTTCATTCATGTCAATGGAGAGATCAAACATGTACAGTTGTTTCATTATACTGTGTTTCAGTGTGAAAGAAGGAGGAACTGGGAGCTTAACATTTTGAACCTGGGTGTTACAAGAGCACATTTTGCCCTGTCAAAGAGGAAGGGGACCATAGCACAGCTCCACCCACTGTGCCTGCAAAGCCTATCAGTTCTGACCCAATATGTTGAAGCAGCTGAACTATTTTGCATAGATCATCTCCGGTCACCTGTTTCCTGTCTGAAGTGGCATACTGTTAAAAATAAAGCTTGATCTCCGAACATTCCACCATTGTCTTAAAGAGTTCAAATCTGTTTTACTGTCTGACTCAAGTCCAAAATTCTTCTGTAAAATAACAAAGACCATGAGAGCAAATGAAAAAAATGAAAGAAAGAAATGAGAGAAAGGAATGAGAGAAAACTATAAATGGAAACAGAAAATGACAGATGGGACAAAATGAGAGGTAGAAAATGAGTGAAGAGAAAATGATAGAAAATTATATATATATATATAATATGAGAAACAAAATGAGACAAAATGATAGATAGTGGAAACCAGAGACAGATTAGACACCAAATGAGATAGAGACAATATGTAATATACAAAATGACTGAGAGAGAGAGAGAGAGAGAGAGAGAGAGAGAGATTGCCTTAATGGACTTGAATTTAAGCTCAAAACGATAATGGGGCTGACATTCAATGATCCGGGTGAATATGCGTTTTTTTGTTATTTTTTTCAATATTTTAACCGCCCAAAATCGGTCCCTCCCTCAGCCCCCTGGTCTCAGCAAAGCCCGGTGCTGCTGTCAATCATTAACTCATGTACATTACCTTCAGCACTAATTAAGTGAAGGTTGGAGTCTAGTATCCAATCAGAGAAAGGCGGGGTCTGAACACAGGTGTGATGATTTGAATTCAGTGGAGCTGGGCGAATTCAGGAGCACGGTTTTTTGTTTCTGAGGCAGTCTGTTCTGGTTCATGACCGCATGAAGTTTTTTTATTATTATTATTATTAATGAACGCTCTACTGTCCGTGTGAAAGATGAGCGCACGACAGCTGAGAGCAGATGTCATGCATGTGCCTGAGCGCGAGCTCATGGCGGATATTTTGTTACGGGAGACGGATGAGTCGTCACTTCCGGTGCATGTCACGATTACTAAGTGGGTGCGTGAGAAGAATGGCGGGTACACGGCCACGGAGAACCGGGAGAACACGGCGCAACGGAGACACCGCGCAAACGCCAAAGAGCGGCTCCGGGTGAGGGGGCTGTAAGCAACTGTTTAAAAACACTGCATGTTCACTGAAAAAAATAGTACAACCGCCCTTTCTGAAACAGCCCGCGACTTCATTGGGTTTGATGTCACACTGTGCTGGCCCATAACAAACAAAAATAATACAAATTAACATAACTGGCACGTTATGTTTACAAAATTGTTACAAGAACTGATTAACATGTTACTATATTTGACATTACAGTGTCTAACATTAAAACAACAACAAAAAAAACTAAACAATAGCTGACCATAAGAAAACAGACATATATAGGCATATAATATTTATGATTCTTGAGTATAAAATCCTTTTTAAGAACTCTTGAAGAACAATGGTTCATTCTAGAAACATGGCTAAAGCAGGAAGAATAGCTTTTAAAAAGTTACAGTAACTGCCAAACAATGAAAACTAAATAACTTTATTAACATCAATTATCTGTTAATGCTTGAGGGTCACAGTTAGTCCACAGTCCACCTGGAATAGCCTAACTGGACACAAGGCAGGAACACACCCTGCTCAGAGCACAATTCCATCATACACTTTCGGAAAAAATATACAGTAATTAGTTACTAAAGGTACAATGCGTGTAAATGTACCTTTTAAAGGTACAACTGTGGTGTTAATATCCAACTGTGTTCCCTAAAAGTACATTTATATACTCTTATCATGATGAAGGAGAGGCGATTATTTGTAATATTTCATTATAGAACTGTGCGAAAGTAAAAGAACATATCACAAGTACAGGGTGGCATGGTGGCACAGCAGGTAGTGTCACGGTTACACAGCTCCAGGGTCCTGGACGGGTCTCTCTCCGGGTTCTCCGCTTTCCTACCACGGGCCGAAAACACATGTTGGTAGGTGGATTGGTGACTCAAAAGTGTCCCTCGGTGTGAGTGTGTGTTGCCCTGCAAAGGACAGGTGCCTCCTCCAGGGTGTATTCCCGCCTTGCGCCCAGTGATTCGGGGTAGTGACCCACTGTGACCCTGAACTGGATAAGCGATTACAGACAACGAATGAATGAGTAAAGATCCTGGAGATAAAACTGGGTGTGTGAAATCAACACAACTTTAAAATATACAATTATTAGAGAATATAGTACGAACATGTTCCCTAACTAAAGGTACTAAATATGGATTTTCTGACATTGTAGGGCATCTCAGACCAGTGGACAATATTTTACCCAATCACTGCTGATTTTGACATGTGTTTGGAGGGTGGGTATTTAGGGGGGGAATACACACCCAAACACACTATAATCTTCACAGACAGCAACCCAAGACAAAGATTGACCCCAGGAGCTGTATAGCAGCAACAATACATCAAGTGCCACAAAAAGTTACTGAGTATAACTCTTCCATTTCCTCCTTCTCCTGTGTAGGCCACTCATGATTTAATGTTTTGTTTGCTCCTGCCTTTTACATGCGTTTGTATGATTAGTTACAGTAAACAAACGAGTGAACAGGCAATAGATGTCTGAAATTGTCTGCATATTGTTATTAGCATCAGACACGTATGCTATAGCACCCAGCAGTAAAGAGAAAAGTTCTCATCTGTAGTATTTTGTAGCTGTTGTTTCTAGATTGAACAGCTAAAATGTTAAATTATCTATAATCCCACCAAATTCCCTCAGAAATTGTAGTCCATAACCACAATTCTTGTCTGGTTTAGTTCATTTCCTGGATTTATTGTTCTTGTGAATGATCCAGTAATCTAAATTTCAGTCTAGCCTAGATTTAACTAGCTACAATGATATTTTCCAGGTCAGTAGTTTAGCATTAACCCAGTAAGTTTAAGCATGACCTTAGTGATACTGTGGCAGCCATTTGTTAGGATGAATTATGTCCATTATGCCCATTTGCACAACATCATAAGCCCTGCTCTGCAATGGTGTAATCAGTAGCTTTAATTAGCCTGTTAATTAGCCTTTTGTTTAGCCTGTTCTGTGATCCCACTATGAACTAGATCTAGACATTTAGCTAGACAAATAACTGTTCAGTAGAAGATTGTGTAATTTAACAACAGAGGCTTAAAGCAAATATATTGATGGGCAAAGCATGAAATAGTCAAGCCGTACTTGAACTTTCTGTCCAGTTGATAGACATGATTGGAATTGGAATTTGTGCTGAGTCACTTTTTTGTTCCTGTGATTTTTGAAGTAAAGCCAGAACCTTTTACATACTTTTCCAGTCTTTCCACTCAGGAACAAAGATCTGTCTCAGTCAGTGATGGGAGTGTTTCTGCCCTTGATTACAGTAGTCAGGAAAGCCATTGCCTGCTGCTTTAACCTGACCACTTTTAGTTGTCTAAGACTTTAAGTTGGAGGAGGGAGAATTATTTTCCCATTTTGATATCCTGTAAAAAAGTATTCTGGAATGAACTCCTAAATGTAATGTTTTAACTGCATTTTATGTTTCAAAATTAGCCATTTAAGAAAGGACATTATTAAATACTTTGTATATTTTAGATATATATAGTTCCTTATTATAATTTTTGTGTCGATATCCTCGACCATATGCTTAAATTGTTTGTTTTTTTATCTTGTTCTGTGGCTCCCTCTGCAGGTGAAGAGCTTGAACAGCATGTTTTCCTATCTGAGACGGATAGTGCCGGTAATGCCAAGGGACCGTAAGCCCAGTAAAGTGGACATGCTGAGGGCAGCAACCGAATACATCCGCCTGCTCTCCTCAGTGCTCAACGACACCAAGGCAAATGTGAGTGGAGGAATAGGGACTTTTAACAATACTAAAATTGTCAGGTGGGTAATAAGGCAAAAGTAAAACTGATAAAAGCATAATTTTATTTTAAGTTTACCCTAATACTCAGTATGCATCAAAATATTTGCGCATAAAATGTTCCAAGTCATTATGGACAGTTTCTGTTGCTCTGTTATGCAGTTTAAGCAAAATGAAAATACCTGGGGTCAAGCAGAGCAACATTCAAATATGGAGAAGACAAAGGTTTCTTTTTCATTTAACTCACTTCCTTTCCATTAAACATTCCCCATTTTATGCTGCCAATCAAAGAGAACCATTGTTATTATCAGGTATATATAACTGTGTCGGTCTTTAATTTTTACTCATTCTCACTGCTGATGTGAGTAGTAGATAATGGAGAGGGGAAAAAATTTGGTGTGAAACTTTGAAACAGTTCTTTTGATAGAAATTTATTGGCAGAGTAATGGAGAAGCAAATGAGCCCGTGGAGAATCTGAGCAGTCATTTAAGCTCCGATGACAGATGTGCTGACCTCTGGGACATGGATGAGGTGAGTTTCTTTCAGCTCTGTTCATTTTTCTCAGTCTGTTGTTTTGGCTGCAAACTCATTTACTCTTTCTCTCCCTGTATTATTTTTCTATTTTTTTTTCCAAATCGTACTACTTGTCTTGTGCCTTTCTTGTCTTTTTCTGTTATCATGTTTTTTCTTTAATCTCTGTTTCTTTCTTTTTCTCCCTCTTTCACTCACTCTTTTACTGTCCTGCTGTTACACCTTCTTTTCTCCTGCTCCAATCTTTTTATCCCTCTTGCGCTCATAATCATTTTTGTTCTCTCTCACTCTCCTGCTGTCTCTCTCTCTCAGGTTCTGGACTCTGTCTCTTCATCTCCGTGTGATGGATGGAACTTGACCACTCCTCTGGCCACTACAGCGTCAGCAGACGAGCCTGAGCTGAGCAATGTTCCAGTGCAATGCGTTGTCCCTGTCTACATTGTCCAGGTTGGCTCTGATCATGCCTTGGTAAGAGCACTGTGCCTAATGAGATGAGATGTCTAGCTCAGTGTGGTTCAACCCTGGTGCTGGGGACAGACTACTCTGCTGTTACAATTTAGTGATTTCCCTGCTCCTAGCACACACCTGAGCCAACTAATCATACCATTAACAACATCTGAGTTTAAGTTTATAGATCTGTTTACAGTCTGTTAAGTGATGTTGGGTCTCTCTACTCTTCAGCATATTGATATTTATCCAAGAAGTGCATATTAGCATAATTAGATGCTGCACAGATTGCTGCACACACGTAAATTAAATACAAGAATCAGCACAAGTAATCCGTATGCAGAATATTTGTTATTTTTGTGTTTTGAATAATGCATAAGGAGTGGCATGGTGGAGCAGCAGGTAGTGTCGCAGTCACACAGCTCCAGGGACCTGGAGGTTGTGGGTTCGAGTCCCGCTCCGGGCGACTGTCTGTGAGAAGTTGGTGTGTTCTCCCCGTGTCCGTGTGGGTTTCCTCCGGGTGCTCCGGTTTCCTCCCACAGTCCAAAAACACATGTTGGTAGGTGGATTTGCAACCCAAATGTGTCCGTAGGTGTGAGTGTGTGTGTGTTGCCCTGTAAAGGACTAGCACCCCCTCCAGGGTGTATTCCCGCCTTGTGCCTAATGATTCCAGGTAGGCTCTGGACCCACCGCGACCCTGAACTGGATAAGCAGTTACAGATAATGAATGACTAAATAATGCCTAATTAATATTGATTGGTTAGAGATATAATAGAAGCAGCAACTTCTTAAAGGTCAGTAACTCCAATGTGATTATGCAAATTTTTTAATTCTAATGCATTAGACACAACAGGTTATTTGATACAGACTCACAGCTCCAAGGTCCTGTTTGAGTTTGGTGTATTCTCCCTGTGTCTGCATGTGTATCCTCTGAGTGTTTCAGTGCTCTCACGTGGTTCAAAAACACATGCTGGTAGGTAGATAGCAGTGGTGGATGCTGGTCTTTCAAGGAGGGGAAGCTGAATTTCAGCCTACATCATAAAATGTGACAGTTTATTTATACATAAATTCTACCCTCTGTTCCTTTTCAAGAAAATGATCTGTGACCCTGTCGTACCAACAAGGCGTCTTTTCCAGGGACTTGACTAGTGTCCTCTCAATGGCCAGCGGAGCTAGGCTGCTTAAACGGCCTTGGCCCATGTGAAGTGTGTCCGCCTGTGCTCCCACGGCTCTTTACACCAAAGGATCGCTGATTCTCTCATTTCGCTGTCAATCAAAAATGGATTCAGCCTCAGACAGATCATCCAATCATCATGCAGAAGCTGAGCGTCCGGGCCAGCCGAGGCCAGCCCACTGCTCCATAGACCCCCAGAGACGCTGAGCATCTGATGGGCGGGACAAAGCCCAGTATTTATCCAATCACTCGTCTCGTTTCCCTGCTTCGCTATTGAACTCTGTGGATGCTATTTAAAGCACTGTGAAGCTGCGGGAATGATTGACAGGAAAGCCGTTTCTTTACCAGTGATAAGAAGCTGATTCTGAACAAAAGTTGAGCGCGTTGTAGTGCATATTTATTCAATGACATGTACACACAACAGTATATATTTGATCACTTATTTTTTGACATTTTAGGGGAAGCTGAGCTTCCCTTGCAGTCTTAGAGCAATCGCTTCTAGTAGATAGGTTATTAATATGTAGCCATAGGTGTGAGTGAATGTTTGAGTGTGTGGTGCCCCATCCAGTGGTTGTTCTGCCCTGCTCCAGAACAGGATGAACAGGATGAAGCGGTTACAGAGGATAGGTAAAATAATTAATTACAGTGCCTTGTAACAGGAAAAGCAATCACATTACAGAAATATGCTATTTTGCACCACGATGCCTATAACTCTTTAAAGCAGTATATACAATTTGCTTCTGTAAATCCCTAATAACTCACTGTATACATTTTTCTTAAATGTTATTCAGAACGCTATTGTGATGTACATCTTTATATTATGGTTGTCTGAGGTTTGATGAGGCTTGGTGATTAAATGCTGATTGATTAAATGTTTCATAAATGAGTCAAGGACACAATTTATAGTCAAAGCAGTTTCCAGTCTGTTTCTAGGCAAATGACTCCAGCTGGCATTATCATGTGCTGAAAGCAGTATAAATATTTCAAAGTGTTACCTCATTTAGATAAATCATTGGCAAAGTCTGAGAATGTAAAAATAAATAGTAGAAGATAAGTCATATTCGCCTCCTCCTGCACCGGATGACTCATGTCAGCTGATTTATCGGGTATAAAACCCTACTGCACTAACCAGCTCACCAGATCTATGTACAGTACCAATGCTGATGAAAAGCATACCGTGACAGTTTAATGCAGCCACGCTGACATTGTGTAAGCTGTGACTTTTTATTATGACTAGTGTTGCCACATGTCCTTGTTTTCCCAGGATTGTTCTCTTTGTTTTACCGTCTGTCCCAGAAAATTAATCTTCTTCCTATTCGGGAAGCCTATTGTCCAGGTATTTCTGGAAAACGCACTTCCGTTCACATATTCATTAACCTTTAAATAAACATGTATTCTGCTATAGCATCAGTGTTCTCTTCCCTGCGCCTACATTGGCGTGGTCTGCTGGGCTCTGGGTTGCTGTAGCGGACGGATGCTTTTATTTGGTTGCTATGTAGGCTCTGTTCGAATACGTAGTGAAAACTCGCTCTCTAGACAGCTAGGTTAGTCTCCAACCCCTACCCCTGGAGCTTAGCCAGGATCACTGGTTGCAAAGCAGTCCAGACACTCTGGAGAGAGAGCCAGTCCATCACAGGTCATCATACTCTCACACTCACAGGTATGGACACTTTTACGCAGCCAGTTCATATATTGATATCTTTTTGGACACTGGGAGGAAACGGAGCACTTCAAGCTAATCCAGGCAGCCGCAGGGAGAACGCAACCTTGCCTAGCCATGTTTGTGAACCATTTCCAATGGATTTTTTGTTCTCTTGAACTGTTCATTTATGTGATATTCACAAAGCCAGTCCCATGAAATGAAATGGATTAGAAAATTGAATGAGGAGTTGCATAATTATCTTTATCAGAGTGTCACCTCACATTTAGAGATGAAATTACAACCCACAAAGACAGTGAATTAAATCTGACTTAAAACGTATAAGGAAATTGGCTGCAGAATATGAAATGTGTGAACTGAAATGAGGCTGACTCCTGAGTGGTGTTTCACTTTGACTCCACTTTTCTTAAAACTCAAATGAGGAATTTTTGAAACAAGACCAGGAGCAGTTCTGAATCAATCTGCACATTTTTTATGTATTTTATATAGAGTACACTTAACATCAAACCCGAACTTGCTTCTTACAATGTCATTAAGCTTTGGAATTGAATGTTTTCAGTCTGTTTTCAATGCCTCGTTAGCATTAATGTTTATGAATCATTGATTCAGTGTAAAAACAGTCTTGGCAAATCAAAGCATTTTCCCTGCCAACATATTTCTCATTATGCGACTGCTATAACAGTGCAGTGCATTACTAGATATTTTGCTGGGTTTCAGTATTTGTTTAAAAAAAATAGTGCTTTATATGAGCACAATTTACCAGTGGAAAAAAATGTATTAATAAAATGATCTCAAAACAAACACACATTTGGAATAACCCGAATACGCTTGCAATGTTCTTGCAACAGTATCATAATGAGAAAACACCAATCAGCCCTAACATCAAAGCCGCCTCCTTGTTTCATCACCCTTCACTCATTTTATCTTATGTCATAGGTGCACTCTGCAGTTTTGCAATTAGAGTGTGTAGTGCATGTGTTGCTCTGCATACTTTGTTAGCAGACTTTAACCCTGTTATTCAGTAGTCAGTACAGGCTGTTCAGATCCAGCAGTGCAGCTGGAGTATTTAATCATCAAAGTTTCACTGCTAGATTGGGAATATTTCATCACTGATGAAGGGCTAGAGGCTGACCAACACAAACTGTGCAGCAATAGATGAGCTACACTCAAGGAAAGGATTCTGTATAGAACCCTAAACATGGGGAAAAAAAAACATTTGCATGGTTAAAGGGATCATTGCAACATAAAGCGGTTCTTCAGATTGATGGAGAATCTGCTATAGATGGTTGTATATCGTGTTTAGTCATACACAAGGTTCTTCGAGTGTTCAGGGTTCTATACAGAATCATTTTGTTTAGTAGAGAACACTTGTAGATCCATCATTTTTAAGTGTGAACTTGATCTACAAGGTGGACCAAAAGGTAAGAGTGTCTAACAGAGTGGACAGTGAGTGGTACACAGTGTTTAAAAACTCGAGCAGCATTGCTGTGTCTGATCAACTTGTAATGGCACAACACACACTACCATGCCATGCAGGTCTTAAGGGGATAGGTATGTGACAGCATAGTCCCCTGTAGAACTGACACATGAATATTCTATATTCTTTTAATTTACATAATTCACATGTTCTTACATTTCAGAACGATGTAATGACTTATCTTTCCATTGTAGGTGTATCAAGCGAGATGAGGATGTGACCACTTAATTTTTCCACAGCATGAAATGAATCCTTCACTCACAGTAGAAATGTGACTCAGAATGAAGATGTTTTTGTTTGTTTATTTTTTTCTCCCTCTCTTTTTAAATGTATGTTGTAAATGTATCTAAACTGCTACTGAAGTCATTTCGCAACCAGTGAGTCCTCTCAGTAGTTTGTTGGGGTATTTATTTTGTTTGTTCTCATGAGCACTATCTAATAAACATCCACAAGCAATGCACTGAAGTTCCTATCACTGAATCAGCAAATGTCCCTAACAGAAAATGATCTAATCTTCTGGGGAGAGTGTGAAACAACACGTTGTAGTTTTTATTTTATAACTTTAAAAGGATTTCGGCGAGAGAAATATTAAAACAGGCTCATCTAATATTTCATCTGACAACAACAGTATTAATATGTAACAGCTTGTAACTTTCTGGCAAGACCTTAGGTTTAAAAAGTAAAAATTTAGTGAGGTCTTCACTTCAACTTATTCCAGAGGTATTAGATAGTGCTCCATCATTCCACAGAACAGTTCCGCTGCTCCACTGCCCAGTGTTTGAGGGCTTAATACACATTGGATATATTGGCTATTGACCTGTGCAGCTGTTCCGGAGCATTCTACTTCATGTAGTGCTTTTCTTTAGAGATTATACAGGCTGTGTGTGTTCTCAGTGGATGACCATGAAAGTAGCTGGGCGAATCATTTTAAAAAGTGCAAATAAACATTTGAAAATATTGTGCCCTGTACCTACTGTTCAGAGAGAATTCAAGCGAAAGTGGCACATGTCACATCCAGAATTACCCCTCAGGCAAGGTTACTGCACCAGACTCAAGGGCTGTTTGTGACTCTCGCTAAAAAGTGATTTGCATGGTAAATCAATGCAAAACACCAATCAGTGAATATGATTCTCTTTTGTTGGAGACAGGCTTTCAAGCCTAAATGCATGAAAATATATCCCTCCAAGTAATTATAAGTAAAAAGAGGTCATTTTAAATATAGTAAAAAGGCTTTTTGTCCAAACAATAAGAGCACATTGAGATTAACACATAAAATGTGCCTCCACTCTGTTTAACCCCTCCCCTGATATTTTAAATATACCAAAAATAAATGTAAATGTGTTTATAGAGAGGACATGGCTTATTTTCTCTCAAAAACCGATAACCCATTATGGGACTGGAGTTCTTATACAGTTGCAATTCTGCTGTTCACCACCAGATGGAGGCTTCATAACGTTTTGCTGCGATGAAAGAGCAGTTAACTACATTTCAGAAGTTACGTGTCAGAGATTACACACTATAAATTCCACATTATTATAACTCGTGTCTTATAGGCTAGGGAGGGTGTAAGGTGTATTATTATTATTATTATTAATAAGAAATCCACTAATGCAAATAATGATAAAAGGAAGTAAGATAAAAGAATATTCACTGGGATAAATACATTCGGCTGTACAATATACTCTGCCCCCTACAGAAAGTTATGGTTCTTCTTTATAGGCTTTAAAATGTTTATTGTTGCTGACTGTTCTGATTTATCATGTGTCATTTCATAAACAGAGTAAAGTGTAGTATTCAAGTTTGCTCGATTGAGCAATTATTGAGAGAAGGCTGAAAATATGACCATATCAGTCATTACTTGATCATGTTTAAATAGGCCTGGTACATTCTCAGTGTTAACAGCTATGTCAGTTGGTGTATTATTATTGTAGCCGATCTATAACAGCATCTGTATCTAATTCTAAAAAGTGGACAGGAGAGTGTTTATATTTCTGATCTAATAATCACATTAACTTGGTCTCAGTCATTTTCCTAAGTCTAAAGAAAGCCATTGCTCTTTACTCAGGAAAACATGATCCTTAAGAGAAATTGTTAATCACTCATGTATATTAATTATTAATAATTAGTACATTAAATTAATTAGTAAAGTTATTTGTGCATTATGTACACTGGAGCCGGGTTTACAACGTGTGTGAAGGCTGCAAGACCCTCAGTGATGTTTTGCAGGCGTGGCAGTGGGCTGGTCCAGTCTGCAGAAGGGGGGATGCTCTCAGCATCACCACAGCCTTTAAATCACTACGGGGAGGCTTATTCCAGGGAAGCGAGGACTGGAACATATTCCTGTCAGCGTTGGAGGGAGAAAAACTGATTGTGCATCATTTTCAGTCGATTTATTGCTTCACCGACTGAGACTTGACTGCAGGTGTGGCGTGCTCCAAAGGACAATGGTTTAAGGTAAGCTTTTACAGTAGGCCATGCTTTTTATCGTTTACCCCCTTTCCACAACGGATATAATCAATTGGTTCGCTTGTACATATCATTTTATGAAAACCTGCTTTGGACATGTTTATATTATTATATTATATACATCGTAAATAAACATTTTTTCTCACAGGTTTTAAAGCTTATCTTAATAAAGACACATTTTGCAAGTGCCAGGAAAGCTTAAGCATGGGCTGTATCTATAATAAAAATAGCACCCGCCTTCTCATTTGTCAGTTTCGTATTCGAATTTTTCGTTCCACCTTAAGTGGTGCAGCGGATACATTCTGGCGCCTAGTTTAAGGTGGAACGGAAAAATTCTTATAAGCAGCTGACGAACAAGAAGACGACCTCAGCTTCGTGTAATAAAGACAATACTGTGACGCTAGGTATGGAGGCTAGGACACCACTGTTTCTCTTCTTTGGTCAGTATTGATTAGGGCTTATATTGATACACTGTTCTGGCTATAAATACCATTGTTTACATTGTGCACAATAACTTCTGTCAATGTGTCCTTTTTCTGCACAACAATCTGACGTATCGGGGGTTAGGCCGATGGTTTGGTCTCATTATGAGCAGAATCAATTTCGCTTCTCCTCACTAATGATGTTTCGAGCAAGTCGGCTCTCTGAGTCGACTCACATTGAGGAGCCGATTCTTTTAGTTGTAAATACAGAACAGCTTTAAATTTAAATAAACTTTTTTTTATTTAACGCACTTTAGACGTTATAACACTAGTATTTAATGAGCTGCATAATATTCTGTGGTTACTTAAAAAGTTAAATCTACATAATATAAGTTAATAAATATAATAAACTTAATGTAAGTTTTTTCATTTTTTATCACAAAATTTCAACTCATTAGAATTTGTAATATTTATTTGTTTATTTATTTATTAACAATTATGGGGCATGTGTTTTGTGCAACATGATGGGTTAAAGCAGTTAAGTGTGAAATTTCATTTATGATTCACTTTATAAAAAAAGAAGAAGAAAAAAAAGAAAATACTGAGATTTGTGAATCCTCACAGCCCCTCACATGGGTCTCACTGGAACATTCTAACAACAACACATCTCACACATTTCACTAAACATGCTTTGTTTTATAACTTAAAGATTTATATATTGTTTCCATATAATTGTAGCCTACTCAAATAATATAATCATCTGGACCCTTTTTTCCCCTATGCAAAATATGAAAGGGATTTTCTATGCAATCCATCCTCTATTGAGAACTCACTACATTTTAAGGTGCAAATAGTAAATTAACAAAATATTTGCATTAAAAGCTGTGGATGAGCTGATTTATTTTTACTTAAAAGATCAACCTACAGCCTTATTTAACCAGGTCTCTTCAAAGTGCTGTAAATGACTCTGATTGTGGCAAATCTTGCAGAGCTCAATTTGAAAACAAAGATCTGAATTAAGAGTCGTTTGGGAGTCTTAAGAGTCGATTCTCTTTGTGAGCTGAATACATTGATGTGATTCACTGAAAAGATCCATCATTGCTCCCCGCTGTAGCAGGCTGCACCCAACCAGAGATTCGCCTGCAACAAGCCCGCTTTTACACTTCAGCCTCAATCATCTCTCCCTACGCTTGAAACAGTGTGGAAAACAGATGAAAAAATTCCAGTTAGCAGAAAAATATAGCGTGGAAAAAATAATAAACAGTAGACGGATGACGGATCAGAGCAGCTCTCGCTGTTGCTAGGCAGCCGCCAGCGCGCGGGATTTTGGCAAGTGTTGGGGTGGAGTCAGTTTAGAGAACTGGTTCTTGTAGTGTATAATACTACAGTGGGACAGCATTAATAAAATAGGGGGAATCGCAAAGAAATAAACCCATTATCATCAGACAATTTCTGTATTGTTTGCTGTGGTTGGCAGTGGTAACACCATTACCATATGTGAGAGACCTGGGTTTGATTCCAGGTCTGGGCAACCAGTCTGTGCTACACTAATAAGAGTAATTGGGCAAGACTCCTAACACTGCATTGGCCTACCTGTAATACTAGTAACCTTGTGAGTCGCTCTGGATAAGAGTGTCTGCCAAAATGCCATAAATGTAAAATGTAAATTAGTAAATTTTTTTTGGAATGCTGGTGTTTGGATGAAGCTAAAAAAAAAAATCAGAGGAGAATCACTGTTTGTGCCTAAATATTGTGGCAACCACCACAGTTTTATGGGCAGGGGCCATACAAAATGGCTTGAGCATGCCTTACTGTCAAAGGGACGTTTTGGTGTTCATGATTGTTGTTGAATATAGTCTGTTGTTGTGTGTGAAGATGTTGAGTTGTGCAGTGATTCTATTCGCACATACCCACTATTCGAATGTTACCTCTACTGCAACTTTGAAAGAATAATAACTCAATGTATGGATCTGCCAGAGTTTAAACGCTTTTTCTTCTGTAAATATGTAGGTTCTGACGTCAATATAAAAATGTATTAAAACAACAAAGTTCAGTCATTCCATTCACAGTAACTCAATATCTTTCTAACAATGTATTACAATAAATACATAAATATTTTTCTCTGAATATTTTTAACAAAATAATAATAATAATAAACAGCAACAATGGTGATAATGTTTAATTTATTTAATGCCTGTCTCAGATCCATGGTGTTAGTAAATGTAATATAATTAACATATTAATAATAACACTATTATAATATAATGTCTACTTGTCTTTTTATTTCTGTTTTAGTTTTAATGTTTTGACAATAATCATTTGCCACTAAAGCACTTCCAAGTATGACAGGGACCATTTATAATCACTCTCTGTGTGTGTGTGTGTGTGTTTGTATGTGTGCCCATGTGTGACAGAGAAAGAGAGATGTGGGAGACCCCATGCAGATGTCTTGCCCATTTGAAAGTTAATTAACTTTTCACTACAGTTGTGTCATTGAATCAAACTTTATTTAACATCTTGGCACATTGAATGTGACATTTACGAAAAAAAAGGATATAAATTTAAATATAATTTTGTAATGGACTCATTGTTAATCTGAATTTTTGACAAAGCTATACATATAGGATATAAAGGCCTCCAGGACTCTGGTGCAGTGTAACTAGGACAAACTGTCCATCATCAAGATCTCAGCAATGTTTACATGAATCCAGTCAAATTCTTACAACATTTCTTCACTAGTGTAAAGCCTTCTCAGTATTTTAGAGGCTGCCTCCTGAATAAAATTGGCAGAAAAACTTTAGATGAAGTAATATATTTACTATTGAGTTATTCCTGCTGTTTACTGAGGGAATGCCCATGAACCAAATGTAAAAACTGTAATTTTATTGAGTGAATAAAAACGTTTAAGATTAAGAACCTCCATGTCATGTAAAGCTTTTTTAACACTGCATTCAAACCAACCTATATTTTAATGAGTGCAAGTTTTATTTTCTGATCTAGAAGCAGTGTGCTGCAGTCTACTGCTCTTTAACGTGATTACTGTGTTCCACTAATGCCAATTAAACCTCACATATACTTCCACATTCCCTCCAGTCTGCAGTCTTCTTCCTGCGCTCTTCTTCTAAAAGCTTTAAAATCCCTCAGTTGTGGTGAAGAACCTCTTCCGCTCAATGAGAGGTTCTTTCAGACAGATCAATATGCCTGAGTAGAGCGGACATATCCACAGCAAAGTGGTCTTCTCTCCATTTCTTAAAAATGCTCAGTTCTAGAAAAACATAATTGTTTAAAGTGCAGAGGAAAGGAACCATACATTTTAAGGGTTTAAGACATTTTCTTAAGATGATGCGTTTATCTCTGCTTCTATCCTTATTTATACAGAGATCATCTCTGAATATTGCAGCCTTGTTTCTCAACAAATCTGGTGTGAGCACGGACCGGCTCGCTCTAGAGAAGAAAGGTTCAGAAATCCTGGACGGGTCCAACATCGCACAAGTCAAAGATCCAGAGTTTGCTGAAAAGAGCAAAAAGGAATGTGTGACTGAATGGAAGTATTCTACCTCACGGAAGGGTGATTAAAAAAAATAAACGATTTCTTCAAATAAAGTCTTCTTTATCTTAAAACCTAATAATAAACAGCGATAACAAACTATGGTTTAATCGCAATAGTACACTCCAAGTTTGTGCTATAACATGAGATATTGGCACTGGTGTGCGGCCACCTGCCTACGATGAGAGGGAGTGCCTATTATTGCGTTAGTAGTCACTAGTGCAGCACCAGATACCCTACTACTTGTACAATGTGAGGCATGTTTAAAATGAGGGAACATGGGTTGAAAGGTGTAATAAATAAATAAATAATAGTGTATTAAAGGGTAGAAGCTGGGGTTAGTGTTGATAAAATAAGTGTGTATAAAAGTAGGGGATTTTTCATTTATAAAGAGCAGAAAACTTGAGTTGAAATGTGTATATTTTCATAACTTATGACAACCACGCAATAGACATTATCAACACATTGTATTGTCTGAAAACATCATATTCAATGCTTCTGAGCTTCTTGAACTTTTTTGTATTGCCAGCATCAGTTAATAATAGTAAATTAAGGTGATTATAAATGCTGAATTGGAGAAATAATAACCCAGTGTCCCATGTTATACCGCCAGTTAATTTCAGTGTTCTTAAAATGTGATAGACGTTTTGTTTCAGGATACTGTGATAGAGTATCTCTCAATGGTAACACATGGGTGGAGTGTGATGCCAGTTTTGGCTGCAGAGGGCCAGGCTTGTTAAAATTGTCCCTAGAGACAGTGCCTCAGAGTGGATTCTCTCTAAGCAGCTGATCCCCTGCCAGACGGGCTGCAACAAAGACTTTCAGCTTGAGTACTGGAGCATGGATAAATGGACAGGCATATCGCTTACATATCAATAACAATAGTGTCTGTCTCAAGGCCATCAAGCCTGAAGACGTCAGAAGATAAATGCTGTTCATTTTCACCTTGCTTAAAGTCTTTTTGTAAAAAGCAGGAAAGGGGCTTATTATATGAACATATGAGTTTTAATGTAGTGCTCCATTGTTTTAAAAACCTTATCATTCACTGTGCAGTCAGTACCCATATATGGAAATTAAGTTTCAATAATAGCCAGTGTATTTACAAAGAAGGGAGTCTAATCTGTCTAATCTAACTTATGTTTAAAGTTCTGGATTTGTGACAGTGATTATGTTGGTTTTGGTGTATCACATTATGACCACCTCCTTGTTTCTGCACTCATTGTCCATTCTCTCAGCTCTATTGACCCTTTAGGCAGTGTTTGCTCTTCTACAGTTACAAATGGAATTTCATATGTTGTTCTGCATAGTTTGATGCCACCTTTCACCCTGTTCTTCTATGATCCAGACCACCACAGACTAAGTATGATTTGGGTGGGGGATCAATCTCAGCACTGCAGTGACACTGACGTTGTGGTGGTGGTTAGTGTGTGTTGCACTGGTATGAGTGGATCAGACACAGCAGGGCACCTTGAGTTTTTCAACACGTTTTCCACTCACTCTCCACTCTGTTAGACATACATACCTTGTTAGCCCACCTTGTAGATGTAGAAGTCAGAGACCGTAGTTCATCTGTTGCTGCGCAGTTTGTGTTGGTTGTCTTCTAGTCCTGTGGTTATAACGTCAGACATCCGAAGACTGTTTTTTTAGATATTTAATATCTGCATGAGAAACAGATTCCATGCAGCACAGGAGGAACAGATGCACTAACACATCCACTAAGGCAGGATGACCTGCGTTGACCTCCATTATGTTAGGTGCCAGCATTCTGGTGCCCTCTGGAGCTGATTGACTGATGTTCTTAGGAGCAGTGGGTGGCACTCTACGATGTGTGTCTGCCTGTGTGGTGCTCTTTAGAGTGGGCACAGTGAGCTCAAAGCTGGAGTTTGAACAGTACTGAGACTTAAGTTTTGCTTTTGGGTTCTGGGCTTGACTCTGGACAGATACTAAAGACTCCTTGTTAACGCCACTGGAGAACAATTCCTTTGAGGTAAGGCTTGCGTTAACATCTATGAAAATGGGTGGGACTGCATTAAAGTCCATGAAGGCAAGCTAACAAGGGCTGAAAAATTTGCAGAGTACCATTAGGATACATATTGTTCTCTTCTATTTCAATGGATAATGTGCAACCAATATTGTGCTTGAATAATTTCACTGTTTGAGCAGAAGAATATCTAAAATGTGCCAAGACCAGGATTGAGAACCACTGGTGGACAGGAAAGCACAGTGTTGATTGTACAGATAAAATAAAGGTTCCAGTATTCAAAATATGTTCAGCAGCACAGCTGTAGTTCATTGGAGACAGGATGTTATATAGTGATATATAGAGTTTTATTGTTCAACATTTTAATTGGCTTAACTGGAGAATCAGGTGGAATCCATTGTCTCTGTTTTCCATTAACAACCATAAATGAAAATTCATTTCTGATGAATATTGGCCTTTCACCCAGGATTTCATGTTCAAGCTCTGGAGGAGAAACAAAGTAGTAAATCTTAGATGAATGGTACAAATCTAACCACTAAATCAAGAGGTCGTGGTTTTATTTCCCATACCTCAGTTTAGTAATAATAGACCTGATGAATGGTTTCTCCTTCTGAGGGACGAATTTGTCCACCATTTTATTAAAATCCTTGTGCGTGGACAGAAGCCTCAGACTATTTCGAGCATGGAATCTAATGGAAAAGAAAAGGATCAATTAAATGTGTATCTGTAAAGAACAGCAAATATAGTACATGCCTGTTATTGACTTTTACACGAGGAGCACATTCACCTAGTGGACAAAAACACAGGACTGTTAAATGAAGGGGAAAGTGTCTACCTGACATCCTGAGCTGCATCCAGTGCTAACTGGCTGATGGACACCAGGTACAATCTGGTAAAGTCAGATTTGTTGGATAGTACGCGAGGTGCTTTCATCAGTTCAGCCAGTTTTTGCAGATTCGGAGCTGTGCATTGTCTGACTGCAGCATTGCGGTGGCTACAACAAACCACACATAGAAACTGCTGTATCATTCCATAGCAAATCATTCTTATTTTAAGTTTACTGTAATAATATTATAAGAGAAATTTCTTCAATTGACTATAATTGTGAACTTGAAGTAATTGTGTGTATTTTTCCCCCTCTTTTTCCACTTGGAGATAATTTTGTTATTGTAATTATTGTTGCAATTATTATCATTATTTCTCACAAATGGCCTAAGCTTCTGCTTTATATATCAGATTGCAAGTCGAAATGGCTTTGACTGTAGATCCCTTACCCGATTCCAGTGGTTACGAGGGCATTGAGGGCACGTTTCGGGTTGCAGTTCTGCAACATGTGTCCAAGAGCCCGCTCTACATCATCACGAATGAAGTTGTTTGATTCTCCAGCTTTGAGAAGCAGCACAGAGACAGTGCTGTCCAGCTCCTTGTGCATAGCCTTTTTTAGATGTATATACATGTGGCCCAGAGTTGCCATCGCTGCGCGTGCCACAGCTGATCTCGGGTTCTTCACCTAGACCATGTCCAGATACAGAAGTGATTATGATACTGTTCAAAACTTCAAAAATATTGTTCATTTGTACCATTCACTAGCTCTCTAGTCTGTTTGTGTGCTCAAAATCAGTCTAAAGTATTTATGAAGCCCTGGTGTCTGTAAATTAATGAAAAACAAAGTGGCTCGGTTCAGTATGCAAGTCTCTCTCTCTCTCTCTCTCTCTCTCTCTCTCTTTCTCTCTCTCTCTCTGCTAATGGCAGAAGCTTCTGGAGTTGTTTTAGACAACAAACAGAAGTATAAATGTTGAGAAACAGGAACCAAAATGAGGATTCCTGCTCCATATATGTGTAATAATTATCCATCCATTATCTGTAACCGCTTATCCAATTTTAGGGTCGCGGGGGGTCCAGAGCCTACCTGGAATCATCGGGCGCAAGGCGGGAATACACCCTGGAGGGGATGCCAGTCCTTCACAGGGCAACACAGACACACACACATTCACACCTACGGACACTTTTGAGTCACCAATCCACCTACCAACATGTGCTTTTTGACTGTGGGAGGAAACCGGAGCACCCGGAGGAAACCCAAGCGGACATGGGGAGAACACACCAAGTCCTCACAGACAGTCACCTGTAGCGGGGCTCAATCTCACAACCCCTGGACCCTGGAGCTGTGTGACTGCAACACTAACTACTGCACCACTGTACTGCCCATCATATATGCTATTTAAAAAATAAATAAATAAATAGGAGCATAGTTAAGCCTTACCTCCTGCATCAACAGTAGGACAATATCATGAAGTTTCGGAATTAAAACTTCCTCGTGATGCTCAGCTAGAGCTCGAACATATTTTAGGCCTGCCACCTTTTTTTCCCTGTTGGAGATATATTTCAAACATGCAGTTCATAATGTTAAACTTTTGTTCATATTTCCAGCTTTTTACAGTATCCATTTTAAGTGTATACATCTGATGCTTAATTCATTTCTTGTAACATTATCAACACATCCTTTCTGAAGTTGGCTGGTACAAGGCAGACTGTGATTCAGTTCCTAACCCAAGAAAGCATAGTCAAATATACAAATAAAGTCCTGGGCAAGACTCCAAACACTACATTTACCAGATTAAAGTTACAAGTTGTACTGGATAACAAGTGTCTGCTATATGCTGTGAACGTAGTTTAATAAACCTACGCACCAGTCCAAAGCTTTTAGCAGACTGAAGGCTTGCATGAGTCCCAGTTCAGGTGTAGTCAGCGCCTCCTCTTGGAACAGTGGCTGTTCTGCATGCATCAACATTGTATAAAATTAGTTGATTTCCATTTGGATTTTACTTTTAATACATTTAGAAGCATTTGTCCTGACTCTGACCTGCAGTATTGCTGGCTGTGCTAAATAACTCTGGTGGGGTGAGTAGTCTTCTGAATCTAGATGATTTGTTCCTGGGTTTAATGGGTTCAGAAGGGGGCTCTGGTTCAAGACCTCTAAATGCTGACAGTGCAGGGCGCTCTAGAGGGTTGTAGTAACAAAAGGAGCTTACAATTAGACTATCAACAGGAATGATAGAGTTCACAGAGTCATTGCTTTTCCACAGACTTTGAATGGCTTCCATCACATTGATGGCCTCCTGTTCCAGGTGAGCTTCCATCGTATGAACCTCGTGCAGGTGATTCACCAAGAGCTCAACCTGGTCAAAAAGGGAGCAGGCCTTCTCCTCCTTGGGCTTTAGCACCTTATCAGAGTGCTTACCTTTCTTTTTAGTGACTGTGGTCTCTGTGGTAGGGGTCATAGAGCTGGAGCAGGAGCCAAGAGCTGTGACGTTGCTGTTTATTCCCTTATTCCGGATGGGTTTTAATGGATGACATTTGTCCACGCCTCGCAAATTCTTCTCAGGCGGCCGGGGAACATAGATAGTTTGCTGACTACCTTTAGACTCAGCATCCGTAAGATTCAAGTGGGGCATGAACGTGCTTTTAATTGCTCTGATATTTTCCTCTTGGTTCTTCTCAAATTTGGCACTCAGGCTGTGTGCCCTGGCTAGCATAGTCTCATTGTGAGCTTTTTCTATTTGCTGGAGCCCTCTTTCAAAAGCAGGATTTACTCTTGAAGGCATCTTGTGCACACAACGCTTTGAAATAGAAAACATATATGTAAGATTTCTCTTGAAACATAACATATATCCTCTAAAAGCCAGAAAGAAATCTCTTCATGTTAAAACCACTTAACTTACTCTGTTTTGCAAGAGGTTTTTGTTCATAAAAGACTTCAGTTCTTCACTTTTTATGGTCCAAAAATTAATGATGTCTTGCTCTTTCTTCCTTTGCTTCTCAATATAGGAATGTTGGTCTGAACCTTCTAGATCTAACACTGTTTTAGACATTTTGAGCAAAAGGCTCTGTTTTCAGTTTCACTGCTTGCTGCTGAAGTTTGAAACAAACTGTGATCTCCTGTGACCCATCCGAGAGTTCTACGCTAATGACATCACAGTGCTTAGCACCATCTAACCAATCAGCCTCCAGCAACACAGTCAGTCAACCAACCAACCACACCCATTTCCCTTACTGAAGGTTAAGGATGATGTCACAATGGCCTTAATGGTCACTGGGCTGTAAACTTTCTGAACCAAGACACATATCAGGAGTGACCTTCATTAAACCTTTTAGTATTTAGTCTAGTCTTTAGGTGCCAATATACAAATGGGCATCATGTACATATGTTACAGCAGCAGCATTTAAATAGAATGAACTAGTGCAATCAATGGTCAGCTGAAAAATATGCACATAGATAGGAAAATGTAATTTTTTTTTTAAACCTGGCTATGTTCACACAAACCTCATTGTCTTTGTAATATGAAACATCTGTGACTTTTTTGGGATTGGTTTTCCTCAAAAATCCTGGGAATGCTGTTAGGATCCCTGACATAAGACTCAATGAAAAAAGGTTTTAATTAAAAATTTGGATGTCTTTAGCAAAAAGCTAAAACTTATTCATGGATGAATCTTCAGGCAGGAAGATTGTTAAGCAATTTCTATATTTAAAAGAGTTAGATCTGTAACCTAAAAGGAAATTTAGCCTCTTTTGCAAGATGAGGAATATATAGATCATGAAAGTCAGCATAATTCATGTGCCTCTAATTCAAGAACTGTTTAGTGAAAGGTTTTCAGTTGTGTATGGTACAGAGCACTATGATACTACCTTGATATCACATGACAGTCCGTCTATAACTGAACAGTGAAATGCCAGATGTTTTTTAGTGTGCAAGTTATTTAAGGTTGTGCAGTTTATATTCGCTGCACAGTAATACATACCAGAGTCTTCAGACCAGCTCTACAGATTTAGGGTTCAATCCGGACATTGCAAAGCACTGAATGAGTTCTGCCACTCTCAATGAATGTAGTAATGAATGAATGTCTGAATGTAGCCAATGAGAGTCAGAACAGTGCTGGCTGTCTCTTGACAATACAAAAGCATCAGAGTAAAGAGCTGCCAAGGTTATAATGAAACTGTACTTCAGCTGCAATTTAACAACATTCAACATCCCTGTTACCCTCCTGTTGTTTTCAATATTTTCATGTCTTTGCTGTCCAAATAAAAACATGTATCTCCATATTGTCACGCCCTCGTCTTGTCATGTCTGTTTTTCCGGCCATGTGCTCGTTCTCAGCACATGGCTCTGTTTGTTGTTGCCCTAGTCCTGCCTTTGTTCCGCCTCTTCGTCTGTGTCTCATTTGTTACCCTGCCCCCTCGTTATCTGTCCAGGTGTATCTCGTCTGTTTGTTCTATTTAAGTTCCCTTGTGTCTGTCTTGTTGGTCAGACATTTCACCTTTGTTTTGTACTCTCTGTTCTGTCTGTCTTGTTTATTTCTTATACCCTACAAGTCAGTCTTTGTATCTCTTTTGTCTGTTTGTGTGTTTACTCGGTTTATGTCTATGTTCAAGTTTAGTCTGTTTAGCTTTCTGTGTCTGTTTAGTTCTAGCTGTTCAAGTGTCTATTTAGTTCTGTCTAAGATTAGTCTGTTTCTCTCTTTGTATGTTTAGCTCTCTCTTCCTAGGTTTCTATGTCCAGTTCCCTTTCTCTGTCCAAGTCATTGTTTCCAAGTTTCTCTGTCTCAGTCTTTCTTTGTTTAAGTTTTCTCGCTAGTTATCTTAGTCTGTCTTTGTATGGTTGTCTTGTCTTGTAAATAAAAGTTACTTTGTTTTAGCAAGTGCGTCCGCCTCCGTCAGTCTGCTCCATGATCCCTGACAGAATAGCTAGCACAAAGAGTCTGTATGACAGGGCTGTGGAATGGAATAGCCGACTCCAGCTCATGCCCGGCGCGGTTCCTTATCCCGTACCGGAAGAGTCAACTCGTGAATCGACTGATTGCGTCAGCGCGAATCGAAAGAGTCAACGAAAGATGCGGGCTGGAATCTCCCCCTCGCTGGAGGATTACCCCCTCAGGTCTGGGGAAATTTTTTTTGGGGGGGGGGTTAAGGGTAGGGGCTGTTAGCCTCCAACCTCAGGACAAAGGAAGTGAGGCTAACAGGGGCGCACCTCTGGGAGATCCATGGATAAAGAAATTCCTCAAGAGTGCGCCCATCGGACCCTCTAAACCTTTAACAGCTCCAGTCCAGGACGTTGTCGCAGGGCCCCCTGCCTCCGTGGACGGAATACGCGGAATACGCCGCTCCTGTCCCCGTGAAGGTGGCTTCCACAGCTGCTCCTGTCATCGTGAACGCTGCACCCGCCACTCCTGTCATCGTGAATGTGGCGTCCGCCGCTCCTGTCTCTGTGAAAGCGGCGCCCGCCGCTCCTGTCTCCGTGAAAGCCGCGCCTGCCGCTCCTGTCTCCGTGAAACGCGGCGCCTCCAGCCGCTCCTGTCTCCGTGAACGCGGCGCCTCCAGCCGCTCCTGTCTCCGTGAACGCGGTGCCTCCAGCCGCTCCTGTCTCCGTGAATGCGGCGCCTCCAGCCGCTCCTGTCACCGTGAACGCGCCGCTCCTGTCTCCGTGAAAGTAATGTCTGCCGCTCCTGTCTCCGTGAAACGCGGCGCCTCCAGCCGCTCCTGTCTCCGTGAACGCGGCGCCTCCAGCCGCTCCTGTCTCCGTGAACGCGGCGCCTCCAGCCGCTCCTGTCTCCGTGAACGCGGCGCCTCCAGCCGCTCCTGTCTCCGTGAACGCGGCGCCTCCAGCCGCTCCTGTCCCCGTGAAAGCGGCGCCTCCAGCCGCTCCTGTCCCCGTGAAAGCGGCGCCTCCAGCCGCTCCTGTCCCCGTGAAAGCGGCGCCTCCAGCCGCTCCTGTCCCCGTGAAAGCGGCGCCTCCAGCCGCTCCTGTCCCCGTGAAAGCGGCGCCTCCAGCCGCTCCTGTCCCCGTGAAAGCGGCGCCTCCAGCCGCTCCTGTCCCCGTGAAAGCGGCGCCTCCAGCCGCTCCTGTCCCCGTGAAAGCGGCGCCTCCAGCCGCTCCTGTCCCCGTGAAAGCGGAGCCTCCAGCCGCTCCTGTCCCTGTGAAGGCGGCGTCCCCCGCCGCTTCCGTACCCGTGACTGTGGCCCCAGCTTCTGGTCAGAACTGTGCCCAGTCTGGTTCCTCAGACTTCCCCACCGACATTTGCCAGTCCTGGGCACCCACCAGTTGTTTTGGTTCCCTTATCTGTCATTGTCTCTGTCCTCGTCCCTGTACCTGTGTCTGTCTTTGCCTCTGTCCCAGTCCCGGTCACTGTGTTTGCGTCTGTCCCTGTAAACGTCCTGTTCCCTGTTCCCCTGCCAAGTCCTGTCCAGGCCCCATTTCAACCCTCTGTCTTGTCTCATGTTAATCCAGTTCA
The DNA here is from genome assembly GCF_029633855.1 of Hoplias malabaricus. Lineage (NCBI taxonomy): Eukaryota > Metazoa > Chordata > Actinopteri > Characiformes > Erythrinidae > Hoplias > Hoplias malabaricus. The sequence continues at coordinate 10,120,319 of NC_089820.1, read as the reverse complement.
GTCCCCGTTGCAGTCTATTGTCAAGTCACCTGTCTCTTCCCCGGTCTTGTCTCCAGTCCAGTCCCCTTTTCAACCCTCTGTCTGGTCTCCTGTCCAGTCCCATTACCCAGTCCTGTCACCTGTCCTGTCTTCTGTCCAGTCCCAGCACCCAGCCCCTGTCCAATCTTCTGTCGCTGGTTCTGTCCTGTCCTCAGTTATGTCCCCTGTTTCGTCACCAATCTCTGCTCCTGTACAGTCCCAGTACCCAGTTCTGCCACATGTTCTGTCTCCATTCCAGTCCCCTGTCCTGTCACCTGCCCATGTCCAGTCTTTTGTCCCCAAAACTGTTCAGTCCCCAGTCTTGTCACAGTTCCTGTCTAATATACAACCCCAGTCTCCTGTCAAGTCTCATGTGTCCACTCCCGTCCTTTCCAGTCCCAAGTCCTGTCTCCTTTTCCCTTTTTTCAGTCACCTGTCCAGTCTCTTATTCAGTCTCCTGTTGCCCCCCTTTGTCAGTCTCCTGTCATGTCCCGTGTCCCGTCTAATATATCCGGTCCTGTCGTGTCCCCAGTTCCTATGTCTGTTCCTTTCTTGTCCTGAGTCCTGCCTCCTAATGGTTCCATGTCTTGTCCTAGTTTGTCTTGTTTTCCGTGCCCTCTCATGTGCCAGCTCCTGGGGGTTTTAGGTGTACGCGCCCCAGGAGTTGCGTGTTCAGGGGGGGGGGGGGGGGGCGACTGTCACGCCCTCGTCTTGTCATGTCTGTTTTTCCGGCCATGTGCTCGCTCTCAGCACATGGCTCTGTTTGTTGTTGCCCTAGTCTCGCCTTTGTTCCGCCTCCTCGTCTGTGTCTCATTTGTTACCCTGCCCCCTCGTTATCTGTCCAGGTGTATCTTGTCTGTGTCTTGTATTTAAGTTCCCTTGAGTCTCTCTTGTTGGTCGGACATTTCACCTTTGTTTTGTACTCTCTGTTCTGTCTGTCTTGCTTATTTCTTATACCCTCCAAGTCAGTCTTTGTATCTCTTTTGTCTCTTTGTCTGTTTGTGTGTTTACTCGGTTTATGTCTATGTTCAAGTTTAGTCTGTTTAGCTTTCTGTGTCTGTTTAGTTCTAGCTGTTCAAGTGTCTATTTAGTTCTGTCTAAGATTAGTCTGTTTCTCTCTTTGTATGTTTAGCTCTCTCTTCCTAGGTTTCTATGTCCAGTTCCCTTTCTCTGTCCAAGTCATTGTTTCCAAGTTTTTCTGTCTCAGTCTTTCTTTAAGTTTTCTCGCTAGTTATCTTAGTCTGTCTTTGTATGGTTGTCTTGTCTTGTAAATAAAAGTTACTGTGTTTTAGCAAATGCGTCCGTCTCCGTCAGTCCGCTCCGTGATCCCTGACAGAATAGCTAGCACAAGGAGTCTGTATGACAGGGCTGTGGAATGGAATAGCCGACTCCATCTCATGCCCGGCGCGGTTCCTTATCACCTACTGGAAAAGTCAACTAGTGAATCGACTGATTGCGTCAGCGCAAACTGAAGGATTCGGCGAACGAAGCGGGCTGGAGTCTCCCCCTCGCTGGAGGATTACTTCCTGAGGTCTGGGGAAATTTTTTTTTTTGGGGGGGTTAAGGGTAGGGACTGTTAGTCTCCAACCTCAGGACAAAGGAAGTGAGGCTAACAGGGGCGCACCTCTGGGGGATCCATGGATAAAGAAATCCCTCAAGAGTGCGTCCATCAGACCCCCTAAACCTTTAACAGCTCCAGTCCAGGACGTTGTCGCAGGGCCCCCTGCCTCCGTGGACGGCCGCACATGCTCCAGAGAAGGCGGCCACACAGGCCGCTCCTGTCCCCGTGAACGCAGCTTCCACAGCTGCTCCTGTCTCCGTGAAAGCAGCGCCCGCCGCTCCTGTCATCGTGAACGTGGCGCCCGCCGCTCCTGTCTCCGTGAAAGCTGCGCCCGCCACTCCTGTCTCCGTGAAACGCGGCGCCTCCAGCCGCTCCTGTCTCCGTGAACGTGGCGCCTCCAGCCGCTCCTGTCTCCGTGAACGCGGCGCCTCCAGCCGCTCCTGTCACCGTGAAAATGATGCCTGCCGCTCCTGTCTCCATGAAAGTGCCACCCGCCGCTCCTGTCCCCGTGAAAGCGGCGCCTCCAGCCGCTCCTGTACCCGTGACTGTGGCCCCAGCCGCTCCTGTCCCTGTGACTGTGGCCCCGGCCGCTTCTGGTCAGAACTGTGCCCAGGCTGGTTCCTCAGACTTCCCCACAGACATTTGCCAGTCCTGGGCACCCACCAGTTGTTTTGGTTCCCCTGTCTGTCCCTGTCTCTGTCCTCGTCCCTGTACCTGTGTCTGTCTTTGTCTCTGTCCCAGTCCCGGTCACTGTGTTTGTGTCTGTCCCTGTAAACGTCCTGGTCCCTGTTCCCCTGCCAAGTCCTGTCAAGGCCCCATTTCAACCCTCTGTCTTGTCTCATGTTCAGTCTCCTGTTAATCCAGTTCAGTCCCCGTTGCAGTCTAGTGTCAAGATGCCTGTCTCTTCCCCGGTCCTGTCTCCAGTCCAGTCCCCTTTTCAACCCTCTGTCCGGTCTCCTGTCCAGTCCCATTACCCAGTCCTGTCACCTGTCCTGTCTTCTGTCCAGTCCCAGCCAGCCTCTGTCCCCTGTTTCGTCACCAATCTCTGCTCCTGTACAGTTCAGGTACCCAGTTCTGCCACATGTTCTGTCTCCATTCCAGTCCCCTGTCCATGTCCAGTCTTTTGTCCCCAAAACTGTTCAGTCCCCAGTCGTGTCACAGTTCCTGTCTAATATACAACCCCAGTCTCCTGTCAAGTCTCATGTGTCCACTCCCGTCCTTTCCAGTCCCAAGTCCTGTCTCCTTTTCCCTTTTTTCAGTCACCTGTACAGTCTCTTGTTCAGTCTCCTGTTGCGCCCCCCTTTGTCAGTCTCCTGTCATGTCCCGTGTCCCGTCTCATATATCCGGTCCTGTCGTGTCCCCAGTTCCCATGTCTGTTCCTGTCTTGTCCTGAATCCTGTCTCCTAATGGTTCCATGTCTTGTCCTAGTTTGTCTTGTTTTCCGTGCCCTCTCCTGTGCCAGCTCCTGGGGGTTTTAGGTGTACGCGCCCCAGGAGTTGCGTGTTCCGGGGGGGGCGACTGTCACGCCCTCGTCTTGTCATGTCTGTTTTTCCGGCCATGTGCTCGCTCTCAGCACATGGCTCTGTTTGTTGTTGCCCTAGTCCCGCCTTTGTTCCGCCTCCTCGTCTGTGTCTCGTTTGTTACCCTGCCCCCTCGTTATCTGTCCAGGTGTATATTTTCTGTGTCTTGTATTTAAGTTCCCTTGTGTCTCTCCTGTTGGTCGGACATTTCACCTTTGTTTTGTACTCTCTGTTCTGTCTGTCTTGCTTATTTCTTACACCCTCCAAGTCAGTCTTTGTATCTCTTTTGTCTGTTTGTCTGTTTACTGGGTTTATGTCTATGTTCAAGTTTAGTCTGTTTAGCTTTCTGTGTCTGTTTAGTTCTAGCTGTTCAAGTGTCTATTTAGTTCTGTCTAAGATTAGTCTGTTTCTCTCTTTGTATGTTTAGCTCTCTCTTCCTAGGTTTCTATGTCCAGTTCCCTTTCTCTGTCCAAGTCATTGTTTCCAAGTTTTTCTTTCTCAGTCTTTCTTTGTTTAAGTTTTCTCGCTAGTTATCTTAGTCTGTCTTTGTATGGTTGTCTTGTCTTGTAAATAAAAGTTACTGTGTTTTAGCAAGTGCGTCCACCTCCGTCAGTCCGCTCCGTGATTGTGACACATATTTTGTTGATTATTTTTAGTTAAGTACGTTATTCGAACCTAGCAGCTGTGTGAAATTGTCATGCTGAACAGAAATGCTCCAAAATTCCATTAAGTCAAATCTTGTTATATAGACTTCCACTGAAAGTCCAGGAGGTTTTATCCTTCTTATATAAAATGACTGTATATGAGATACATGTTTACTTGTAAGATACAGAAGGTAATGTTCCTTAAATGGATCTTCATAGGTTTATTTGGAAGATTCAGAGACCTTAGTTCATCTGTTGCTGCGCAGTTTGTGTTGGTTGTCTTCTAGTCCTGTGGTTATAACGTCAGACATCCGAAGACTTTTTTTTTGGATATTTAATATCTGCATGAGAAACAGATTTCATGCAGCACAGGAGGAACAGATGCACTAACACATCCACTAAGGTAGGATGACCTGCGTTGACCTCCATTATGTTAGGTGCTAGCATTCTGGTGCCCTCTGGAGGTGATTGACTGATGATCTTAGGAGCAGTGGGTGGCACTCTACGATGTGTGTCTGCCTGTGTGGTGCTCTTTAGAATGGGCACAGTGAGCTCAAAGCTGGACTTTGGACAGTACTGAGACTTAAGTTTTGCTTTTACTTTTGCTTTTGGGTTCTGGGCTAGACACTGGACAGATACTAAAGACTCCTTGTTAACGCCACTGGAGAACAATTCCTTTGAGGTAAGGCTTGCGTTAACATCTATGAAAATGGGTGGGACTGCATTAAATTCCATGAAGGCAAGCTAACAAAGGGCTGAAACATTTGCAAGGTACCATTAGGATACATATTGTTCTCTTCTATTTCAATGTATAATGTGCAACCAATATTGTGCTTGATTAATTTCACTGTTTGAATACTTACACCTAGAACAGTTATTATTAGAGTGCATATACAATGTCACACACTGTAAGGCAGTGGCTCTCAATCCTGGTCCTGGTGGGCAACTGGCCTGCATGTTGTAGTTTTCCCCTTGCTTTATTACATGCACTTCATCATTGATAGTTGTTGTTAATTTGCTCATTAGCTGAGAGCAGAAGAATATCTAAAATGTGCCAAGACCAGGATTGAGAACCACTGGTGGACAGGAAAGCACAGTGTTGATTGTACAGATAAAATAAAGGTTCCAGTATTCAAAATTTGTTCAGCAGCACAGCTGTAGTTCATTGGAGACAGGATGTTATATAGTGATATATAGAGTTTTATTGTTCAACATTTTAATTGGCTTAACTGGAGAATCAGGTGGAATCCATTGTCTCTGTTTTCCATTAACAACCATAAATGAAAATTCATTTCTGATGAATATTGGCCTTTCACCCAGGATTTCATGTTCAAGCTCTGGAGGAGAAACAAAGTAGTAAATCTTAGATGAATGGTACAAATCTAACCACTAAATCAAGAGGTCGTGGTTTTATTTCCCATACCTCAGTTTAGTAATAATAGACCTGATGAATGGTTTCTCCTTCTGAGGGATGAATTTGTCCACCATTTTATTAAAATCCTTGTGCGTGGACAGAAGCCTCAGACTATTTCGAGCATGGAATCTAATGGAAAAGAAAAGGATCAATTAAATGTGTATCTGTAAAGAACAGCAAATATAGTACATGCCTGTTGTTGACTTTTACACGAGGAGCACATTCACCTAGTGGACAAAAACACAGGACTGTTAAATGAAGGGGAAAGTGTCTACCTGACATCCTGAGCTGCATCCAATGCTAACTGGCTGATGGACACCAGGTACAATCTGGTAAAGTCAGATTTGTTGGATAGTACGCGAGGTGCTTTCATCAGTTCAGCCAGTTTTTGCAGATTCAGAGCTGTGCATTGTCTGACTGCAGCATTGCGGTGGCTACAACAAACCACACAAAGAAACTGCTGTATCATTCCATAGCAAATCATTCTTATTTTAAGTTTACTGTAATAATATTATAAGACATATTTCTTCAATTGACTATAATTGTGAACTTGAAGTAATTGTGTGTATTTTCCCCCTCTTTTTCCACTTGGAGATAATTTTGTTATTGTAATTATTGTTGCAATTATTATCAGTATTTCTCACAAATGGCCTAAGCTTCTGCTTTATATATCGGATTGCAAGTCGAAATGGCTTTGACTGTAGATCCCTTACCCGATTCCAGTGGTTACGAGGGCATTGAGGGCACGTTTCGGGTTGCAGTTCTGCAACATGTGTCCAAGAGCCCGCTCTACATCGTCACGAATGAAGTTGTTTGATTCTCCAGCTTTGAGAAGCAGCACAGAGACAGTGCTGTCCAGCTCCTTGTGCATAGCCTTTTTTAGATGGATATACATGTGGCCCAGAGTTGCCATCGCTGCGCGTGCCACAGCTGATCTCAGGTTCTTCACCTAGACCATGTCCAGATACAGAAGTGATTATGATATTGTTCAAAACTTCAAAAATATTGTTTATCTGTACCATTCACTAGCTCTCTAGTCTGTTTGTGTGCTCAAAATCAGTCTAAAGTATTTATGAAGCCCTGGTGTCTGTAAATTAATGAAAAACAAAGTGGCTCGGTTCAGTATGCAACTCTCTCTCTCTCTCTCTCTCTCTCTCTCTCTCTCTCTCTCTCTCTGCTAATGGCAGAAGCATCTGGAGTTGTTTTAGACAACCAACAGAAGTATAAATGTTGAGAAACAGGAACCAAAATGAGGATTCCTGCTCCATATTTGTGTAATAATGCCTTATTGGAAATGCCTTCCAACTTGGAAGATGGCGAACTGCATTACCAAAAGTGCTACAAAACTAAACAGCTCGAGTTACAGATGAGTTTCTGGTATAAAACTTACAGACAAGTTTAACAAATTTTAGCAACATACTAACAACAGTCATTATTTCCCCCCGAACATACTGTTCCACCTTAAAAGACACTGGGCTTAGAGCTGTGTTTCCCCATAATCATAGACATTCCCTTTAAATGACAAACTTGATTTATTTCATAAATATTAATGTATAATTTGATTTTTGCAAAACACTTAAAAAGTTGGGACAGAAGAATGTTTACCACTATGCTACATCATGTGTGCTGTTATTTATTTGGGAAGAAGAGCAGATGCATTGTGGGTCAGCAAAGCCACATATTAACACATGCAGACTGAGGCCTGGCAATGTCTCACTGAAATAACCATAGACTTTTCAGAAAAGACTTTACATTAATAGCAGCATGTCTTCTGGAGCCTACCGTGAATCGCTGTGCACAAGACAGGAACACACCCTGGACAGGGTACCAGTCCATCACAGGGCAACACTCACACCTAGGGACAATTTTGAATCACCAATCCACCTACCAATATGTGCTTTTTGACTGTGGGAGTAAACCGGAGCACCCGGAGGAAACCCAAGCGGACACGGGGAGAACAGACCAAGTCCTCACAGACAGTCACCTGTAGCGGGGCTCAATCTCACAAACCCTGGACCCTGGAGCTGTGTGACTGCAACACTGCCTACTGCACCACTGTACTGCCCATCATATATGCTATTTAAAAAATAAAAAATAAATAAATAAATAGGAGCATAGTTAAGCCTTACCTCCTGCATCACCAGTAGGACAATATCATGAAGTTTCGGAATTAAAACTTCCTCGTGATGCTCAGCTAGAGCTCAAACATATTTTAGGCCTGCCACCTTTTTTTCCCTGTTGGAGATATATTTCAAACATGCACTTCATAATGTTAAACTTTTGTTCATATTTCCAGCTTTTTACAGTATCCATTTTAAGTGTATACATCTGATGCTTAATTCATTTCTTGTAACATTATCAACACATCCTTTCTGAAGTTGGCTGGTACAAGGCAGACTGTGATTCAGTTCCTAACCCAAGAAAGCATAGTCAAATATACAAATAAAGTCCTGGGCAAGACTCCAAACACTACATTTACCAGATTAAAGTTACAAGTTGTACTGGATAACAAGTGTCTGCTATATGCTGTGAACGTAGTTTAATAAACCTACGCACCAGTCCAAAGCTTTTAGCAGACTGAAGGCTTGCATGAGTCCCAGTTCAGGTGTAGTCAGTGCCTCCTCTTGGAACAGTGGCTGTTCTGCATGCATCAACATTGTATAAAATTAGTTGATTTCCATTTGGATTTTACTTTTAATACATTTAGAAGCATTTGTCCTGACTCTGACCTGCAGTATTGCTGGCTGTGCTAAATAACTCTGGTGGGGTGAGTAGTCTTCTGAATCTAGATGATTTGTTCTTGGGTTTAATGGGTTCAGAAGGGGGCTCTGGTTCAAGACCTCTAAAAGCTGACAGTGCACGGCGCTCTAGAGGGTTGTAGTAACAAAAGGGGCTTAGAATTAGACTATCAACAGGAATGATAGAGTTCACAGAGTCATTGCTTTTCCACAGACTTTGAATGGCTTCCATCACATTGATGGCCTCCTGTTCCAGGTGAGCTTCCATCGTATGAACCTCGTCCAGGTGATTCACCAAGAGCTCAACCTGGTCAAAAGGGGAGCAGGCCTTCTCCTCCTTGGGCTTTAGCACCTTATCAGAGTGCTTACCTTTCTTTTTAGTGACTGTGGTCTCTGTGGTAGGGGTCATAGAGCTGGAGCAGGAGCCAAGAGCTGTGACGTTGCTGTTTATTCCCTTATTCTGGATGGGTTTTAGTGGATGAGATCTGTCCACGCCTCGCAAATTCTTCTCAGGTGGCCGGGGCACATAGATAGTTTGCTGACTACCTTTAGACTCAGCATCCGTAAGATTCAAGTGGGGCATGAACGTGCTTTTAATTGCTCTGATATTTTCCTCTTGGTTCTTCTCAAATTTGGCACTCAGGCTGTGTGCCCTGGCTAGCACAGTCTCGTTGTGAGCTTTTTCTATTTGCTGGAGCCCTCTTTCAAAAGCAGGATTTACTCTTGAAGGCATCTTGTGCACACAACTCTTTGAAATAGAAAACATATATGTAAGATTTCTCTTGAAACATAACATATATCCTCTAAAAGCCAGAAAGAAATCTCTTCATGTTAAAACCACTTAACTTACTCTGTTTTGCAAGAGGTTTTTGTTCCTAAAAGACTTCAGTTCTTCACTTTTTATCGTCCAAAAATTAATGATGTCTTGCTCTTTCTTCCTTTGCTTCTCAATATAGGAAAGTTTGTCTGAACCTTCTAGATCATTAGACATTTTGATCAAAAGGCTGTTTTCAGTTTCACTGCTTGCTGCTTAAGTTTGAAACAAACTGTGATCTCCTGTGACGCATCCGAGAGTTCTACGCTAATGACATCACAGTGCTTAGCACCATCTAACCAATCAGCCTCCAGCAACACAGTCAGTCAACCAACCAACCACACCCATTTCCCTTACTGAAGGTTAAGGATGATGTCACAATGGCCTTAATGGTCACTGGGCTGTAAACTGTCTGAACCAAGACACATATCAGGAGTGACCTTCATTAAACCTTTTAGTATTTTGTCTAGTCTTTAGGTGCCAATATACAAATGGGCATCATGTACATATGTTACAGCAGCAGCATTTAAATAGAATGAACTAGTGCAATCAATGGTCAGCTGGAAAATATGCACATAGATAGGAAAATGTAATTTTTTTTAAAAACCTGGCTATGTTCACACAAACCTCATTGTCTTTGTAATATGAAACATCTGTGACTTTTTTGGGATTGGTTTTCCTCAAAAATCCTGGGACTGCTGTTAGGATCCCTGACATAAGACTCAATGAAAAAAGGTTTTTATTAAAAATTTGGATGTCTTTAGCAAAAAGCTAAAACATATTCATGGATGAATCTTCAGGCAAGAAGATTGTTAAACAATTTCTATATTTAAAAGAGTTAGATCTGTAACCTAAAAGGAAATTTAGCCTCTTTTGTAAGATGAGGAATATATAGATCATGAAAGTCAGCATAATTCATGTGCCTCTATTTCAAGAACTGTTTAGTGAAAGGTTTTCAGTTGTGTATGGTACAGAGCACTATGGTACTACCTTGATATCACATGACAGTCCGTCTATAACTGAACAGTGAAATGCCAGATGTTTTTTAGTGTGCAAGTTATTTAAGGTTGTGCAGTTTATATTCGCTGCACAGTAATACATACCAGAGTCTTCAGACCAGCTCTACAGATTTAGGGTTCAATCCGGACATTGCAAAGCACTGAATGAGTTCTGCCACTCTCAATGAATGTAGTAATGAATGAATGTCTGAATGTAACCAATGAGAGTCAGAACAGTGCTGGCTGTCTCTTGACAATACAAAAGCTAAAGTAAAGGGTAAGTAAAGTAAAGAGCTGCCAAGGTGATAATGAAACTGTACTTCAGCTGCAATTTAACAACATTCAACATCCCTGTTACCCTCCTGTTGTTTTCAATATTTTCATGTCTTTTTTGTCCAAATAAAAACATGTATCTCCATATTTTGTTGATTATTTTTAGTTAAGTACGTCATTCGAACCCAGCAGCTGTGTGAAACTGTCATGCTGAACAGAAATGCTCCAAAATTCTATTAAGTCAAATCTTGTTATATAGACTTCCACTGAAAGTCCAGGATGTTTTTTCCTTCTTATATATAATGACTGTATATGAGATACATGTTTACTTGTAAGGTATAGAAGGAAATGTTCCTTAAATAGGATTATTCGGAAGATTTATAGTTATACCATCGCCATTTTGTTAATACCATAAAATACATAATAAATAAATTATTGTTATCAAGCATTGGGGGGCACGGTGGCGCAGGTAGTGTCGCAGTCACACAGCTCCAGGGGCCTGGAGGTTGTGGGTTCGATTCCCGCTCCAAGTGACTGTCTGTGAAGAGTTGGTGTGTTCTCCCCGTGTCCGCGTGGGTTTCCTCCGGGTGCTCCGGTTTCCTCCCACAGTCCAAAAACACACGTTGATAGGTGGATTGGTGACTCAAAAAGTGTCCGTAGGTGTGAGTGAATGTGTGTGTGTCTGTTTTGCCCTATGAAGGACTGGCGCCCCCTCCAGCAGTGTGTTCCCGCCTTGCGCTTAATGATTCCAGGTAGGCTCTGGACCCACCGCGACCCTGAATTGGATAAGCAGTTACAGATAATGAATGAAAAGTCTGCATTGATACTATTGATGTTTTATTTAGCAAAAAAGCAAATAAATAAACAATTTTAGTTGCACAATAGCCACCCACCATCTCTAAATTACCAGGAGTATTTATAATTTGGTTATAAGAATAGAAGACAATGAAATAATCATGTCAATTTTCATGATATTTACCTAAATACAAAATGCAAAGTAAGCAAAGTCTCCAAGAGCAAACATCCTACTGATACACAGATTATGTCACTAAATAAAGCACATTCTCTTTACATTATGAGTGAGATCTCAGAGAAAATTGAATAGTGTGTGTAGTATCCATTATTAAAGTGTTGATTCTAAGAATGGTTTGTCATAGTGAAGCATCTTCTCTTCACTTAATGTTCATATGGTCACCGATCTTATAAACAGTAAAATACAGCAGTCTTTAATACAGCACACCAGTCGTTAGTACCATTCATTCATTCATTGTCTGTAATATTGTTCCTATATCCAGTTTACGGTTAGCGGTGGGTTTAGAGCCTACCTAGAAACACTGGGTAAAATTTCTAACTGCGCAATCAGGAACACACCCTGAAGAGGGCGCCTGTCCTTCGCAGTGCAAAACCCACGCACACTTTCACTCACACCTATGGAAACTTTTGAGCCAATCCACATAACAATGTGTGTCGTTGGACCGTGGGAGGAAACCAAATCCCACGCGGAGAACACATCAAACTCCTCACAGACAGTCACCTGTAGCAGGGCTCAAACCCACAACCCCAGGACCCTGGAGCTGTGTGACAGCAACTCTACCTGTTGTTCTACCATGCCACCACTCTTTAATATCCATCCATCCATCCATTATCTGTAACCGCTTATCCAATTTAGGGTCGCGGGAGGTCCAGAGCCTACCTGGAATCATTGGGCGCAAGGCGGGAATACACCCTGGAGGGGGCGCCAGTCCTTCACAGGGCAACACAGACACACACACATTCACACCTACGGACACTTTCTAGTCGCCAATCCACCTGCAACGTGTGATTTTGGACTGTGGGAGGAAACCGGAGCACCCGGAGGAAACCCACGCGGACACAAGGAGAACACACCAACTCCTCACAGACAGTCACCCGGAGTGGGAATCGAACCCACAACTCTTTAATATCAGTATATTTAAATATAATGTATAGATAAGAAATGTACACTGTATGCCCAAAATGTTGAAAAGTACACAAAAAGAAACAATAAATAAACTTTTTAACCCCCTTGTCCAGATTGTGTACAGGGTGAGTAAAAAGTCACAGGATACAATTTTATCTGAATATGCCAGTAAGTAATGGTTGAAGGGCCTCAGGCTATATCCAGAATATGGCCACCATCTTGAAAGGCACCATATTGGATCAAGAGCAAGTTTTTCCAATGGGAAGGTGGTCATGTAGCATATTAAAGAAATAAAAGGGTGTCCTGTGACCTTTTACTCATCCTGCATATAAAGCATTTGTATATAAATTATTTTTAGACACAGCATGATCCTTTTAAAATCTCATTGCTGTTTACATCATTTAGCCTTTAGGATTTATTGAGTCTTCTTTTTTTTCACCCCATATAATTTCCTGAAGATGTTTCCATAGACCTTCAGCTGCCACTTTGCTGTTTAGGTGAAATGGATATACATCTACATATACATTAAGTGCATAGATGTAAGGGTAATGCATTACAGGAACTTAAAGTGCTTTAAGGCTGCAGAGGTTCCTGCAATATGGCTAGGAGCCATGTGCTCTGCAAAGCAGAATGTTTCTGCAGCACTAGAACAATGTGCGAAATTATTAGTTCCTCAGCGAAATTGTAGGTTTAGGATAAGGGGTCTATACAGCAGCAGTCAAAATACAGACCAAAAATAAACTGTTCAAGTAGAACAGAAGGCTAGTTTCATCTCCAGCACTACCACAGCTGTCTGGATGGGAGTCCACGAGTTAATTGTCTTCTGTCTGTCTGTGTGAATGTGTCCTGTTAGCTAATCTAACAGTATTGGTGAGAGTTGGTATACTCCTCCAAGTGTGTTTATTTGTGGTGACATGTTAGCTGCAGTTTGAAAAGATGTAATGACAGTCCAGTTAGCCCAGGACAGTGTCCACTAGAGGGGAATAAAGCTCCCAGCACTGCGCTGCGAAGCAGTGGAATTATATTTTCTGGACTGATGGGACACCATCCAGTAGTTTGGGGAAGTATTGGAGTGGTGTTGATGATCCAGATTCAGAACCTGACCTCACTAACTCATCTCAAGTGGAATGCAATAACATTTGCATGGGAGTGTTCCAACATTAAAAGTAGACCTTTTGAAGAATGGCACATGCTATTACTTTCTGTAATTTACACCAAGTGCAATTTTTCCTATAAGGTGCACATTTGTTTAAACTGCACATTGGAGAGCACTGACTGGACAGCCTGGTCTATAACACATACAGCAACCCAGAAAACCATGAAATTGGACCTGGCTCCTATTATTTTGTAGTGTTGCAGTTCACCAGTTTTGGATGCAGTATGGGTTGTTTTTCACTCATCAGTCTCTGAGGAATAAATCTGTGTTTTTTGATTCATGCAGTTTTCCTTTGCTTTAGAATATGATATACTCTGATAATATATCCTCACATGGACTTTATATTTTATATTTGTCTTAGACATAAAGCGTATTATCATCAGCATTTGGAACAAAATTTTCAGAACAGAATATTACAAAACATTAAAGTGTTGTTACTGTATTCTCCACATCCTGGTGTATAGTACTGTGTTGACATTTGAAGTTCCATTGGACGGTTAGTGCAGCATATCACATGACTTTGGGTGTGGTGTGCAAAAAAAACCTTATCTGACATCCACAGGCCAGTGTCTGTGTTTAGTGTGTGGGAGGGGAGAGGCATGTGTTTGTGCATCTCTTCTCATGTCTATGGGCTGAGAGTGTGCTACGTAACTTGATTCCATTCTGTAAATGTCAATGAAATTACAGCACAGATCATATTTCAGTAATTCAACATGATTGATTATATTTCTTCTCTTCTCTTCCCCCAGCTCCTCCCTCTCTCCTTCTGTCTCTATTTTTGTCACTTTCCTCCTTTCGTTCTCTGGCAGTGAAAGAACATGAGCAATTCTCCCACCCCTAAAGGGACCCCGGTCCAGCGTAGCCCAGTGGATGGAGAGTGTGTGATGATGGAGGCAGTTCAGTCCCCCCAGCCGTCCACTCCAACCAGCGGCTCAAAGAAACGGGTGTCCAGCATACTGCAGAGCCCTGTGAGCACAGTTATGTGTCTCTGTTTGTGTGTGTGTGTGTGTGTGTGTGTGTGTGTATGTGTATGTTTGTGTGTGTGTGTGTGCGTGCGTGCGTGTGTGTTCATACCTAAAGCTGTACGATATATTGTTTGCTACATCTTATGGCTATATTGGACTTTTCTGATATGTAACTAGAACTCTAACAGAGCATAATTTTTAAAAACTGAGATGTGACAATCGTGACCAATAGACAGTCATAGAAAGCAGGTTTTACAATAAGGTTACATAAGTTTGTGATATTTAAGACAGTAATAAATGGTTAGGTAATGTAACAGTCATTAAATAATGCTATTAATGAGTATTCTTTTAGGATTTTTATAAAATGCCTTAGCCATTTTAAGTCCATTTTTACTTTTCACATTTTCTCAAATGTGTGTTTGTGTGTCTTTCTGGGTTGGTAGGATACACCTCTCTCTCTCTCTCCTTCCATCATTCAGCATAATCCTAGCCAACATAATTTTTCAGTAGCTAATGTAACCAAATAACTTTTAGTGCTGTCCTTCAAGTGCGTTGTGTTGTTCTCCCAGATTTGCAGCATGATGTGATAAAGGGATACCCAAGTAACAGGAGTGAAATGAGTGTGGAGATTTCTGCCATTTAAAAATGCCTTCTGTCTTTATGATCATTAATGGAATTTAATAGGAACTAAAGTGTTTCAATCATTTAAATTTGACCATATTAGCTATATCATAAAAAAGAACAAAAATCTTGTCAGATTAGCATACATTAAAAATTAAGGACATGTTTTTTATATTTCTTATTAAACCACAGTTCTGCTATAAAAGCTATATGATTGAGTTTTTCAATGCAGTATGATTCAGCTATTGTATACTTTATTAACTATTTTCTTTGCACTTAGAAAAATGCTCTGGGGCAATGTTAAAGCATCATTATTACAGTTAACCCTTCAGATTAGGCCATAAATGTCAGAACTTGAAGAGTCAGGAAAACCCCAATTCTGCAGTAATAAAAATCCTAGTATTGTGTTAGCACTAAGCTAACATCTAATTTGCAACACCGATCAAAACCCATTAAGTTCATGACATTTCTAATAGTTACGCTACTTAAGCTAATTAAAGAGGCCTTTAGAATAGCTACAGAAGCCTAAACCATTGAGAGAGTTTGTTTGTTTGTATCTATAATCTCCTGACAGGGTAAATTTTAGTTTTCCAGCAATAAGAATAGAACTATTATACTTAAATACAGTTTTTTTGTTTTTAGTTCCCAGAAATCTTTAGGCTTTCAGAGTATGGAATCAGATTTGCGCCAAAAAATAGAATAGAAAGCCTTTATTGTCATTATACACAGCGTACACAGTATACATAGTAGAACAAAATTGGAAGCTGCTCCTTAAAAAAAATGCCCACAGTGCAATATTTAAATATTTAAAAAAGAATCGCACAAAAATGTTTATCTCAAACGTAAAACTTATAACTTGCAAACAAAATATCCAGCTCTGACCTTTGTGCTCCATGACTTTTGTGCGTGAGCTCTGAGTTCTGTGCACGAGCTCTCTGAGTTTTGTGCGCCTGATCTGAGTTTTGTGCGCCAAAACTGCACGCAAAACTCAGGGATCAGGCGCACAAAACTCAGAGAGCACGCGCAGAAATCAGAGCTCACACACAAAGGTCAGAGATGGATATTTTGTTTGCAAGTTATAAGTTTTACGTTCGAGATAAAAATGTTTTGTACGATTCTTTTTGGCACAAATCTGATTCCATATCAGAGAAGGCCTTGAAGGTTTTGAGAGTTTTCCTCTGCTCCTGTGTTTTTCAACATAATCTCTATATCACTTGTGTAGTGTAAAATCAGTTCTGGATGCCCTATATATGTGGGTAATTTTCTGATGATTCCCCTGTACTTACTTATGCAGAACAGTTTAAACTAAAGAGCAATCAGTGAGAAGTATTTTTGTTAGTGTTACAGTTATTGCAGTGTGAGTCCTCCATTAAGGAAGAGTTTGTCAATGATGTGTCAAACTGCTGTACTGTATAGATTTCAGCATGAGGTTGTGTGTATATATGTTTGTGTGTGTGTTTTGTATATGTAGGCATAAAAAAGGGTTGTGCACTGAATATAAGCTTTTAAAAGGTGACAGAATAAAGAATAGACCTCAGGAGTAGTGTGTCCTCACTTCTCTTTTTGGCTCCTAATTTCTTCTTTCTTTGATGCCCCCCCCCCCCCCCCCCTCTCTCTCTCTCTCTCTCTCTCTGTATATTCCGCTATCACTCCTTCCCCCTCATTACACTCCTGAAGATATGATTAGCTCCACAGCTTAGAGATAATCTGTCCTGAATCACTATTCTCAGCTGCAGCTGCAGAATGAGAGAGAGAGAGAGAGAGAGAGAGAGAGAGAGAGAGAGAGAGATTAGGATGATGTGGAGAAGGCAAGGGATTGAGGGAAGAGAGCCAGTAGAAAGAACAAAGACAGAAAGAGACAGTGTAAGTGTGGAATCATAAACTGTCAGTGTCAGAGAGTTTAAGAGGGAGTCAGAGATAACACTGAGAGACAATAAGTGAAAGATAGAGTACTTTAGGGGGAGTGTGTTGGCTGAGAGAGAAAGCGATAAGTGAGGCAGCAAGAGAAAGAGAGAGATGTAAGTGTGTCAGTGGAAGAAAGAGGGAGAGAGTGGGAGGGAGGGGACAGTATCGATAATATCAGTGAGCTGCAGTAGCTGTCACTTAGAGCAGACACAGTTGGAGTGAGTGAGGGACAACGAGAAAGAGACAATATAGCCTAGAAAACAACAAGAAGAAGCAGGAGACAGGATGGTTAAGAAAGAATAAGAGAAAGGAATAGACAGGAGCAAGAGTGGAAGAAGAGGAAGAGTATGACTGCAGTTCTTCATCTTTGTGTTGGATTGTGGAAATTTAGGACCTGTTTGCACAGCTTCTGAATGTATGTGTATGACTTAGTCTCTACATTGTGTGTCTGTGTTCCAGACAAAAATATGTGTACATCATTTTATTTATTAGAATAATTTCAAATTTTTGGTTAAGCATCAAATAGACTTACTAACTTGCTAAACCTGTTAGTTAATGATGACGTCTGTCCATTTTAGCGCACTCTACCACTCAGTTTGTTCCCGAGTTGCACTCAACATTGACGTTCCCATGTTCCGGGATGTGAACTGTAGGGTGTCTGTGGTTGCTTTAACAGACACAATGACTGAAATGTGCACCCAGAATCTCAAGAAATGCTGATATAATGCAGACTAACAGAACAGGAATGATATATTCAACAAATGTTTTTGTCCAGTCATATTGTATTATGTGTTTGTCACATGTGTCAGAACACAGCGCTTTATCTCCATTTTTTTCATTTTCACATTTGGATATAATGTGCAATTTTGTAAGTTGTCATCTGAACTGTCCACTCATTAGAATGGACATCCAAAATAATGTCCCAATCTGATCCAGAATAAGTTCAGCTCATTTCCAAAGTAAAGGATATTATTCCTACAGAATAATTAGACAGTGAATTGACTGTGAAGTTAAGTTTATAACGTGTTGGGTATTGGTTATCAGTAGCCTAAAATTAAATAAGCAGTTGCACTGTGTGTGTTTGTGTGTAATGTCCAATATGTATATCACATTGTTTACAAACTGACATTTTGACTATTATTTTATGTGGACAAAAGCAATGTGCTCATATGTAAACTATGTTTTTAAGGTGAATATGTGTTAGGGTTAGTGTTAAGTTAGGGTTGGGTTAAACCATGGTTATGATAAAGGTAAGGGTCACTCTCCCCAAAATGAATGGAAGTCTATGGAGTATGTGTGTGTGTGTGTGTATACAAAGAAGAGGGATAAAGTTGTTTGAGGGTATCTATTCAGTTGTTAGCACACATTGTTTTAAATTTGGAGACCACTCTTCATTTATTTATAAATGTTTGTTTTTCACTGTCAAGAAAAATCAGAAAACATATCTGACTGAAAAGTAAACTCCATTCCAGTTTTGGAAACTTATTCCAGTTTCTCCACATATATTCCTTTGCCTATCAATGGCTAACTTTATATCTCACCTGGAAATTAATACATGGAGGGTGTTGTGGTGTTTGTATAGTACTGTGTAGATGGAGTTTATTTAGTATATGAGTAATTACGCTCACTGTTGCTGTCTCTGTGTGTTTGTGTTCCAGTCGTTCCGTGAGGAGCTGGATGTGTTGATTCAGGAGCAGATTAAGAAAGGAGGGAGCTCCTCCAGTCTTTGGGCTCTCAGACAGATTGCTGATTTTATGGCCACTTACGGCTCTCCAGCTGCCTTCCCTGTATCACCGTCCAGTAAGTATACACACACACACACACACACAAACAAACACACATTTTGGAATGTTAAGATACCATTGCTCTAATATGCTAAATATTAAGTAATAAAAAAAATAATACTAAAATACCATTGATAGATCAATATTGACATGCGATTCACAGCCACTGTATCTCTTTACTGTATCTTTGTCTATCTGCCTTTTTGTTTCTCTCTGTCTGTATTTTCCTCTCTCATCTTTTTGGTGTGTCTCTGTATCTCTCACCTCAGCAATGACCATGGTAACCCCTATAAATGACCTGCATGGCTATGAGCCTGGCTCTATGGTGAAGGGTGAGAGACTGATGCGCTGTAAACTGGCCAGTGTTCACAGGCTGCTGGACCTTTATGGCTGGGCCCAACTCACCAGCGCTAACCTCACGGTGAGAGAAAACAAGTTACACACTGACTACAGCTGAGTTATCCATGTTCCCCTACAATCTGTCCTTTCATAGCAACTGATGCGAATTTGTTCAGTCAAACGGAGCACTGACAAAGTCTAAGGCTGTGGATCTCTCTTGAAACAATGTGAAATACTGTTACTGTTCATCACAGTTGGTACTTTACAGTCTGGGAATAAACATTACTATTTAAGATGTCATTATTTGTGTGCTGGGTCTAAATCCTCCTTCTATTTAAAAAAATAAGGCATTAAAATAATTCGATGTTTGGCATTTGCATCAATTTTCTTGTAACCAACAAAGTAAAAGCTGATTTTTTTTAATTGTTTTCTTTTGGAAGAATAGTACTATATGTAGAGGTTTCATTGATTATATATATTGTTGTCACGGTTGGCCAGGGACAAGTAGGAGGATCCATCCATCCATCCATCCATTATCTGTAATGGCTTATCCAGTTCAGGTTCGCGGTGGGTCCAGAGCCTACCTGGAATGATTGGGCGCGGGGCAAGAACACACCCTGGACTGGGCGCCAGTCCTTCACAGGGCAACACACACACACACATTCACTCACACCTATGGACACTTTTGAGTCGCCAATCCACCTACCAACGTGTGTTTTTGGACTGTGGGAGGAAACCGGAGCACCTGGAGGAAACCCACACGGACAAAGGGAGAACACAACAACTCACAGACAATCACCCGGAGCGGGAATCGAACCCACAACCTCCAGGTCCCTGGAGCTGTGTGACTGCGACAATACCTGCTGCATCACCGTGCCGCCCATTATATGCAAATTAATTTATTTAAAACAAATAACAAAACAAGGGAGGCATGGTGGCGCCTCCTATATGGTACATATAGTGTGTGTGTATATATATATATATATCTCACCTCCAGTGTTTGCTTTGAACTCTTTCTTAGTAAAATACTAAACTCACTCTAATGACACTTTTCCACTGCATGGAACCTACATGACTTTACTTGACTCAGCGCGGTTCTTTTGCTTTCCCACTGGCCAAATCTGGTACCTGGTCCCTGGAACCGGGTAGGTCCCAGTTCGGTTCAGGTTCCAACCATGCAGAGTAGGTATTAAATGGTGATGTGTAAACCCTGCAGAGCGCTGATTGGCCAGAGAGATTTGTCTATCACCAAGAAATGCAGAACTCAAAAGCAGCTCGTACGTTTACCTCGATGTGTTTTGAACAGGTTTATGTGCTCCTTGGGTCGGTGGCCGATGAAAATTTCCAGTGAAAGCTGAACGTGCAACAAGTAAAACTGATCTGTGTGGAGCCGTGTTTAGTCAAAAAAACTAAAACAACGATACACGATGAATAAACTTTACTGCTGCTGTTATTGTGGTTTTCTAAGGCAGCAATTCCTTTTAGAGATGGGGTTTTGTGACATCGCCGTCTCCATTTCGCGGGGGAGCCCTGCCAGTGCAAAACTGACAAGCGTGCCAAGCTGAGTTGTGTAGAGCCGGACCCATGCAATGAAAAAGTACCATAATACTCACTATGTTGCACTTTCTTTAGGTCTATGTTGCATTTTCTTATTGTATTTGTGTCTGTATTATTGTATCAGTACTAGTAATTAATACAGTCAGGTCTCTCTCTCTATTTGTGCAGATACGCATCAGTAAAGAGCAGGAGCATTTTCTGGTTCTTCCGGATGGTCTATCCTATAGTGAGGTCACTGCATCCAGCCTGGTAAGATTTTACATGCTGTTATTACACTTCAAGCAAGAAAACAAGCACACAAAAACTCACCTAAACGCATAGGAGACCTTAGCTGTTGTTTGTGGCTGAAGGTTTCCTGCTAGTCTCTGTTATAAAACTTATAACAAACATAGCTGAATTTTGATAGATTTTTTTGTGTGTGGCAGAAATTGTCACTTTGAAACACAAAGCACATGAAGAACAGAACAGAAGTATTTATTTGTGTTTGTTGTTACTGTGATTAAACAAAAGAGCAAAAGAGTCATATGCTATTTTGGATCCAGGGATTTGTTTCTACTCTGATTTATATCACTATGCGCTAATGTATCTGAATTGGTCAGTTAGTGTTCTTTTTCAAGTGTTAGTGGCAGGAAAGGAAACATTGGCTGGTTTCACATGTCTCAGAGGAAGCATGTGCTAACCCTGACCTTCACAGCGTGATAGCATTGTATGATAGGTGGGAGTCTTGCAAGTGGGTGAAAATGAACAAAGATTAAAGAGATGTGCTGAAAATACAGTAGTGGAGAAAATGCATGATTGAGTTTGCATAGCTTCTCTAAGTGCCATACTACCAGTCCGCTTCGGTTCCTACTTTATTTTTAACTGCAGACCTATGCACTTTTTTTCTGTCAATATATCATGTACTGATTCTACTTATATCTCAGGGCTGAACTCAATGTGACATTTCATTCTTTTAATCCTTCAAGATAGTCACCAAATGATCTCATCTGAAAAGCATGCATTTTTAATATGTAGGGAGTAGCTGAATTATGAGCGATTAATTATGCATGCTTATCTCATTTATAAGGTACATCTCCAGTAATATTTACTTGTGTCTTGCAGTAATAGCTTCCAAAAATGAACAGGCTGCAGTATCTAAGGTGAATATAATCTGACTAGACTGAATAGTGCCTGTGCTTTTAATTTGTCATTTTATACACCTGTCTGTGTTCAGCTGGCCAGCTGACTGTATATGTCACTTATAGCCTTCCAAACATTCTGTGAGTATGTGAAGGCACTCAGCCATACAAACATTAGTGAGGTCAGGTTCTAATGTTGGACGTTTAGCTTTGTATAATAAAACCACTCCTGTTCATCCCAGAGATGAATGGAACTCCATCACCTCGCAGATCACAGTTATACAACCCCAGAACCCTCTAATTGATGCTTGGCATAAGCCCTAACGTTCTTAAGTTAATGTACATCTGCTCTAAAGCATACCATTTGATTTTATTCAGATATATATATGAACTAGTAATTGTTTATATAAATGTTCCTGTTAAAAAATAAGTGCCTTTTGTTATAGATATGAGTGGATTATTGTGAGTATTATTACTGTCAGTAACTTAGGAGCATAGCCTTGAGAAATTAACTTTAGCAGTTTACCAAACAGCTCACTGATGGTAATTTAAAATTTCTGGTATTTTATAATACACTGAAATACTGATGGACACAAGCTTCAGCCATTACATATATTTACATTACAAAGACATTAATTCGAATTTTGCTTTACTGCATCTGTTACATTCTGCAGGAAGCTGCTGTGTAACATGAGTGTGACTATTTTTTTCTGAAGATGATAAAATGAGCAGAAAACGGGCACATTTTGGATGATGTTAGCTGCCAGTTAAAATTTACAAAAATACAAAAATAGTAAATGACATGAACTGCCTCTAGAAGCAACACTAGCACAGGAATTGTGAAACAAGAGCTTTATGAAATGAGTTTCTGTGGCCGAGCAATGGTATACCTACGCTCAGTATGTGCAAAGCTAAATGTCAGCTGAAGAGGTACAAAGCACACTGCCAGCGGATTTGGAATGATGAATCACTCCCCTCTATCTGGTAGGGTCATGGAATAATTGGCAAGAAGCCAGGAAAATGCTACCTATCGGAAATAATAGTGCAACTAATAAAATTTGGGGGAGGAATGGTGATCATCTGTTTTTGGGCAAAGGCTTATTTACGTAATGACGTCATGCAGTGACCCGTAATACAGCATATGTTCTTTACATGAGTTTAGCCACAGTGAAGTATGGTGGAAAGTGACTCTGAAGTGGAGGAATTTGCTCCAAAAAAGTGGAGTGGCTTGTGGAGATGGTTTTGTTATAAAATATCAGATGTACCATAAACCAAGGTATTATGTTACCATGAATGAAAGAATCTTTTAATATTATTAATATATACTAAATATATTTAATGGAATATATTTCATATTAATATAACATTGATTTTATTCCAATAGTCTGTTTTTGAAAGTAATACAAGTATTTTTCAGTGTTTTGTTCGTATCGCCAACAATATCATTATCGTCAAAAAAACCTGATATATCGTGATATAATTTTAGGGCCATATCGCCCACCCCTAGTTTGGGCTAGGTTCCTTCAACCCTCTGACAGTTATTGTTAATGCTACAGCATACAAAACATTACATTTTAGACAGTTATGTGCTTCCAACTTGTGTTGGAAGTACAATGAACAATGTAACATTATAGAAAAATCACTTTGCTGTTACAGACTGTGCTGAAACAGTACAACAAGAGTCTGGTGTTTGACTGCAGTGCATGTGTTTCTCTGTGCAGGTAAAGGTGAATATTCTGGGTGAGGTAGTGGAGAGAGGCAGCACAACACTGGGAGTGGACCTGTCTGCCTTCAGCCTGCACTCAGCCATCTACTCAGCAAGACCTGATGTCCGCTGCCTTCTGCATCTACACACACCTGCTACTGCTGCTGTAAGATTCAATCAGACACACCGATCTGCACACACCCTCTACTGCCGCTGTACGATACAAACACAGACAGATCTACACACACCCAGTACTGCTACTGTATGATACAAACACACAAAGATCTAAACACACCCTCTCCTGCTGCCCCCCCCCCCCCAACACACACACGAAATAACACAAACAAGGAAGTATGCAGATCTTCAGATTAAAGCATGGGTTGTGGTTAATATCAAATCGCTGTTTCAGTGGAGGTTTTCATTTGAAAGTAACTTGTCTATGTGTAAAAAGCCATGATGTGAAGTTTACTCTTTCACAGGTCTCAGCTATGAAGTGTGGCCTCCTGCCATTGTCCCATGAGGCTTTACTCGTGGGAGATGTGGCATATTATGACTATAATGGAGTCATGGAGGAAGAGGAGGACAGAGTGGACCTGCAGAAGTGTCTGGGTCCTACATGCAAGGTGATGGAAAGAGTGAATGCAATTCTAAGCAGAAAATAATAATTAATTCATGACTGCTATTACTATTAAAACTAATCCTAATAATAAAATAAAGAACTAATACTTCAGATATTAAAATTATTCATATTCATCAAACATTACTTTGTATCTATCATGAAAGTACTCTCTTTATGTAGTTCCGTAGTTGAGAGTGAGAAACTGAAGTGTGGAGCCATGTACTGACCTTAGTATTTTAAAATTGTATTCTGCATTTAGTTTCTAATAGTGTAAATAAGCAGTTTTTAATTACGTGGAATTTATTTTGTATCAGGTTCTGGTCCTGAGGAATCACGGCATTGTGGCTTTGGGGGAATCCGTGGAGGAAGCCTTCTATACCATCTACCACATCCAGTCTGCCTGCCAAATCCAGGTCCTCCAAAAATACCAGCACTACTAGCCCCTCTGAGGAATAACATAATAGAGTCCATTACTGGGTCAATGGGGCAGAGAGAGAGAGACAGATGCAGTCATATTCAACAGTCATAGGAAAATCCTAGTAAAATGACAGGTCCAAATGATTTTTAAGGTATTTGTAGATTAAACATTGTATGAAAAATTTCTCTCACATAGAAAAGAATAATACACTTCTTATTCAGCAGTTAAGCATCAATCATTCATACTGATGTTGTAAGTGGTGTTTCAATTAGGAATGTTTTTTAAACAAGGTACATTGCAGGACAGAGCTCAATTACATATATGTGTCTTAAAGGCGCAGTAATGAAAACATCTTGTTTAACTATAAGGTGTAAAGCGAGCTTGGTTTGATTCTGTGGGCAGGTGTCAGCTCTGTGCTGTGCTGGAGGAGAGGAGAACCTCATCCTGCTGGACCGAACCACACACAGACCCAACCCCACCGGTACTGTGGGCTGGGCTGGGTCCACGTTTGGCCCTATGCACAAAAGCCGGCTTGGAGAGCATGAGTTTGAGGCCCTCATGAGGACCCTCGACAACCTGGTGAGAAATAAAAATCTAAATTAAATATATGTCATCTCATGGAACTGGCTTGTAACTCACTCATTCATTTAGTCAGTCATGTTAATAACACAAGGGGTGTTATTCAGTGCTTCACATTAGTGATATAGAGTGTCCTTTTTTTCAGTAACAAAATACAAGGATAAACACATCAGTTGGTAGTTTCTGAGGTAGCTTCAAATTTCAAATATAAAAATCACATTCCCTTCAGATGCAAGTCTTCTGCCACATGATAACATTTGTGCTAAACATAACTATAAGCAGATCTGTATGATTCATAATTATATATATATATATATATATATATGACTTCATGGGGAAATGAAAAAATATATATTATTGCCTGGGAGCCTGAACTGAGCTGTTGCACCAAGGAATGGCACAACTCTGCTCTGGCTTTTCCCTGGCTCCTCCCACCTAATCTCCACATGTGCCTCTACCCAATTTAACCAGAGCACACTCTCGTGCTGGTGCATAGTCTAGGTTACAGAGTTCTAGCTCTCAGACCTTGTTGGTAATTTGGGGTAGAGTCTCTTGAAGTTGTCTTCTTTGCGTCTTAAATCTGTTTCCTCTTGACGTCTTGTCTTTCCACCTCAAGTGTCTTGAGGTTCAATCCTGAAAAGAAAAAAGTATTAAACACCACAGTTTAAATTTAATTTTATGAGGTATAAAATTAAATAACTTTTTTTTTGTTTTCATTATGTTTCCTCCTTAAGCCCATCAGCTTTCCCCTCATAGCTTCATGGTCCGTGTACCTTTTGTTAACTGGTTTTCCATTTTTAATCCTGCAATAGAAAAATGGAGAACGACCCATTTCCCTATTTTTAATAATATAAATATCAATGATTTAAGGAAAACAACCAGTTTTCTACAACATAATGAAACTAAATACAACCAAATATGAAAAAGGAATATGAACAATTATAAATCAAAATGAAATGGAGAAGCAGAAAAGAAAATGATGATGATGATGATGAGTTTTTTCATTTCTGTTTGTGGCTAATTATGGGTTGGGCTGCTGGTAGATTAAAGATGAACATACTTAACCCATTTCCCAATTTAACTAAAAATATTCTCAAGGTCGGGGGCAACATATGCTGAGATTTCTGTGCACACTGGGGACATGGGTGTCCAGAGAGGGTGTTCTAAGGCTAATATAAGTAAGTTTGTGAAACTGCAGCAGAACTGTGTTTATGTGAAAAAAAAATCAATTTATAGTGAACTAAAATAAAAAATATATCATATTCCAATATTCCCAGCATTTGTGTTTTGATGCGCTGGAAGAAAAGATTAAAAAAAAAAACACAATAAAATCGACATTCTCTGGTCCTGTTGATAACGTACAAAATAGGGAAATGGGTTGCTCTTCATTTTTCTGATGCAGGATTAGAAATGGAAAACCAATTAACGAAATGTACACAGACCCTTTTGTTCATTCATTCATTCATTCATTCATTGCCTGTAACAGCTTATCCAATCACTGGGTGCAAGGTAGGGATACACACCCTGAAGGGGTGTACTTCACAGGGCAACACACACACACATGTTCACTCACACACTCACACCTACGGACAGTTTTGAGTAGCCAGTCCACCCTCTATTTTTCATTGTCTTTGGGTGTATTTAAGTGTAACTGTAAATACATTTATAAATAAATAAACAAAAATTTGCAGCTCACTCAAATGAAAAATGCAATTTATGGTTATGGTGAGATGGGGTTAATCAATATATTTTTAGCTTTTAAGCACCCATGGTTCATACTGAATGCATTGTAGAATGTTATTTTGTCTGTTTTTACTGCAGTTATACTGTGATCTCTCTCCATTCAGGGCTACCGCACCGGTTATGCCTATCGATTCCCTGTTCTGCTGGAACGTTCTAGAACCCGCAGAGAGGTGGAGGTCCCAGCCACTGTCACTTCCTTCAGTTTTGAGGATGAGCGGAAGCACCCCCACTCTCGCATCCAGCCTCATGCTCAGAAACAGCAGCTAGAGAAAACAAGATGGCTTAACACCCCTAACACCTACCAGAAAATCAACCAGGACCAGGCCAGTCCCGGACACCGCACCACGGTCAGCAGGGCTTATTTATATAATTTTATACATAGTTTTTATATAGTTTTAACACGTATGCGTACTAAACATTAAACAGGAAGGTGATAGTTTATTTGTATGTTCTCTATAACGGTCAGTTCACATGAGATGAAGAATCAAACTGCTTTATAGTTCCTGAATGAAGCAGGTTATTCTCCATAAAATGGGTCAACCCATGCTGTCGGCCATGTTATGGGTTTAGTACAAACTCTCTGACACATCCAGCACACTAGGTGTCAGTATAATAGCCGTTTAGCTGTTTCTAGTGGTCAACAAAACAAAAAGATAAACTTAAAATATTTTTGCCAATCACAAACCAGTACATATAAACCAAAATAACAGGAAGTAGGAACTAAAATTTTGTTTCTCAACAATTGGGGGCGTATTATTAGATGGAACAGTTTTCAGGCCCATGCAGTGAATTCACATAACATACAGAAATGGTGCAGAATACTTTAGATTATACATCTCTCTCTCTCTCTCTCTCTCTCTTTCTGACTCACACACACACACACACACACAAACACACACACACACACACAAACACACACACACACACACACACACACACACACACACACACACACACACACACACACACACACACACACACACACAAAAACAATTCCCTCTGCAATGCAGGGATATTTCAAACACTTAGGACTCAGTGGAGGGCTTTCACTGCCCTCTGCTGTTTTTATTCCTAGAGTGGGTGATATGGCAAAAATATAACTGTACTTGAAGATAGTTCCAGAACTCTCAGTAGGAAAGATTAGTTTTTGGACTTTAGATTTAGTTGGAAAAGACAGGGGGAAAAAAAGAAGTGCCATGTTTAAAAATACTTTCAAAGCCTGAGAATACAGTAATATTTACTGACATCTTTAATGTTGAAATAATCAGAACTGTTAATGAATTATAGTGTTTTCTAGTAGTATTGACATTATCCATGATATGCTCAGAAAAGCAAATTTTGAATTTTATCATGATTAAGATATTATAATATAACCTACACCTTATCTTCCTTTAATTCTTCTCATTTTGCTCATCCAGCTGTGTACTGAATTTGCAGTCTGTCACTATTCTAAACAGAAACTATCAAGAAACAGAAATCAATTGTATGCTAAAGTATATCACCCCTGTTTTATATATTGATTTTCTAAGTGTGTATATTTTTTAGATATTTGCAAATGATTTTCCGCAAAAAGTAGTTTTAAGATACATTTCAGACGAAAAAATTGAAAAAAATGTAAAAAATATATTATTTGACCAGGGGTAACCAAACATTTGCATATGTCTGTAAGCAGGTGATCTATAAACATCTATAAACATGTACATGTTGATCTTTCCTCCTCAGTGGCTGAGGACAGATGAAATAACTCAGAGCAGCGGAACAGCCATTAAGATTGAGAACCCAAACCAGTTTGTCCCCCTCTTCACCAACCCTAAGGAGGTGCTTGAAACCAGAAATAAGGTAGAGTCGACCTTTTCTTTACAGTGTTACTGAGAGTAAAAATCTAGGCAATGTATATAACATGTCTCATTATGAAATTATAAGTTTAGTAAACCTATTTCTAGATTTGTTTTTGCTTTATAGTACCTTATTACATTGGCAGATTATCTATATATATGAGATTAGAGGTAATGTGTTTGAAAACCTGAACTTAGTGATAGAGAGGCAGTCCTGTTTTTTTTTTTGTTCACCTACTGCTGCTGGAAGTCACAGTCACTAAAGCAATAGTGCATTGTCAGCATCTGGAATGGTCGACCTCTGGCTAGGTAGAATACAATAGCACGGGAAGATGCGCCAGTAAATGTGACTAGTGCCTCTTTAGGTAAATGTGGGCTAATTTATGAGGGGCTCTCAATACATTGTCATATCTATGTTATAATCTATTAATTCTGCAGGCAATATTACACTTTCTGAGTGTAGGTAAAAAACACACATCAGCTCATTTTGATCTTTGTATTGTTGCATTATGGGATGTTACCATTATGAGAAACACAAGTATGTTGAACATAATTGTCCTTGTATATACACAGTAACATCTAACTTGAGCATGGCTGGCAATTTCAGTAAGATTAATGTTTATATCTGAGCTTTGCTTGCATTTTGAGAAAACGTTATCTGTTTTTATTTCAGATTCGAGAACAGAATCGTCAGGACATGAAGACAGCAGGACCTCAGTCTCAGTTATTAGCCAGCGTCATCACTGAAAACAGCCCACCAGTACGACACCACCAAACACTAACCAAAAATGCAAACATTCCAGCCCAATAAGTCTTGTGTTGATTGATGCACAGCTAAGAGTTCAAAAGACATAGGATTATACCTTGTCATTTTCCTACACTAGTTTTTTTCCCCCCCTTTTGGCCGTACAAAAATAGAAGTTAATATTTAAAATTCATGCCTACTCAAACAATATGCATACTGATTACCATGCTTGGCTAGTTTTCCAATAGGAACATGTTTAGCAGCTGTATGTAACCTATTATGCATTATTTACACTTTTATGGGACTTGTATTTCCCATTAAATAAATAAATAATTATAATGAATTAATGCAAAAAAAATAAAACAATAATAATATATATTAGGCCCACAGCTCCACTGCAAAACTAAAGGTTCAAACACCAAATTGAGGTTGACTGCATAAAGTATTTTGAGAAAATATTATGTTTTTGAATTCTTATAAAGAACTCAGAAGAAAGGAGTTGTTTACAGTGAATGAAGGAAACTACTAACCATACGTTTGTGTTTATGAACTCTGTGTATTTCTCTTAGTCTCCAGAGAAAGTTGAGCTTCCTTCCACCCCTGAGCCTGAGCCCCCAAACCCATTTAATGAGCTGACGGATCAGGAGCTGGACGAATATCGCAAAGAGGTCCAGCGTAAACAGCTTGCCATTGACGGTACAGTGCATAATGCTCTCTATTGCCTCTGAGTTTCTTAAGCGCTGTGGTATACTGTACTGTAAATATACAGTGGAAATATAAAATGACGCAAGAGTTCTTTGGCGTGATGCCTTTGAAGAAACACTTTTGGTTCCCCAAAGGCACTCTTAATGGACTGATCTTACTCTGGTGTTTTTCAGTCTAATCTCTGTCAGCTTTGTCTGTGGAGTACACCATTAACAACAGGCAGTCATTTTGAAGTGCTTTCCTGTACTTAAATAAGGACTAAAAACCTGCTGACACAAAATCCACAATGATGGAGTGAATGGATTTTCTGGGATGAGTGTTTTGTTTTGTGGGCTTTTTTGTGTCATTAAATAAGTCTAAATGGTTCTGTAATTAATGAACCTGGTATAGAGTTTGTCTAGTTTAATTTGGTTTAATTTAAAACCTGCCTGAGCTGCATGTCCATGCTGAGCATAGTAAACCAGATCAGCTGATTTTGTGCTACCGTTCATCTTATCAGTGTGTAAAAGTAACTCTATCCAGCCTTTATTGTGCAGTATTGTAGATACTATGCATTATAGGTATAAGATATCTCCATAATTGCAATTATGCCAGTTTCATAATTGATTTCTATTATTTAGATAGAATAATAACACAAAAACTGATCAAGTGTTTTACACAGATTATTATAAACAGATCTGCTCTAGTGCTGGTATGTTTTAACATTTTTTAATGGATGTATTGTGCCACAGAAACAGGATGCCTTCAATGGAAATATAAATGTGTTTGTCACCACAAAGAAAATAAGAAGAAGGGCCATACAGTTCACTTTTCTCCTCATTATGGATTTTTTTGTCCTCATCTATTATTGGCGAGTTGTTTTTGAGAATTATCTTTCAAATCATATGTCAAAACCAGAACTCTTCCATTCCCAGCTGGTGCAAAAAGCCCTGCAGCTTATAGTTGGAATGTTTTGATTTTGCAATTATAGAATGCTTGTTTAGCAAGCCCTTCTTTATAATTTGCCAATATTTTTCATATTGTACATTTAATATAAATATAATTAATTACTTACATTGTCCTTACTGAATCTAAAGGGATGTAATATCAATAGTATGCTTACCCAAATTACAGTGAACCTAGACATTTAAATTTTTTTTTTAAATTACATTGATCTACTGTTGTAAACCAGTGCAAGGAAATACTTGCTCAGCATATGGAATTTACACTCAATCCATGAATTCATTCATTCATTCCTTATCTGCAACCACTTATCCATCAGGGTCGCAGTGGGTCTACCCTGAATCATTGGGTGTGAGGCAGGAATACACCCTGGAGGTGACACCAGTCCTTCACAGGGAACACACACACACACATTCACTCAGATACTCACACCTACAGACACTTTTGAGTCGCCAATCCACCTACCAACGTGTGTTTTTGGACTGTGGGAGGAAACCGGAGCACCCGGAGGAAACCCACGTGGACACAGGGAGAACACACCAAACTCTTCACAGACAGTCACCCAGAGCAGGACTTGAACCCACAACCTCCAGGTCCCTAGAGCTGTCTGACTGCAACACTACCTGCTGCGCCACCGCGCCGCCCATCAATCCATGAATGAATATCAGAAATAAATTTGCCAACCTGAGATATTTACTAGTCCAGTTAATTATATTTACAATAATTTCTTTGTTTGCTGTATTCTTCAGTTTTTTATGATACTGAGATTGCAGTCGAGCAACAACACGTGAGCATCACTATGCAGTTAGCTGTGCTCTTTTGCCTAGCATGGGCTACAGAGGTTTAAAACTCCCAGACATTAGACCTGACCTCAGTATCATGTTCTTGTGCATGAACACTACCAAATACTCACTGAGAAATCTAATGTGAAGCAATATAGTACAACATTGAGAAAAACTAACTACAAATACTCATAATTTCAGCAGAAATTCTGGAATATCAACAGTCCTTGGTAAACAATAATAATTCATCTCAGGTACGGCCACACCCAACACCACCAGCACCACCTGGTTTACCCCACCTGTCATGGACGGACAAAATTTTCAGCAAGCTCAAAAACCCTCAGTGATACCATGCTCCATTCACTGTATAGAATGAGTGTATAATGCTTCACAATTAACATTAATGTTAATGTTAAAAAAGTGGTGTGATTTTCATACCTTGCTCTTTGGCGATCATCCCTCACCTGTGTCCTGTCTCACGTTTCACAAACACTACCCCTTTAAAATGTTTTATTCTTTTGTGTTTTATTTCTCCTTTTTTTGTGCCTTTGTATTCACTTCTTCTTGGGATGTATCAGGTGGGGAGGAAGTGCTGAACGATGCAGGTACTCCCCCTGCGGCCTCCCCCACCAAAGCCCCTCCCTCAGGTGAGCCCTACACCTGGAACCCTATCTGCATGCCTCTGCCTGGTTCTGTAATGCAGAGGAGCATGGTTTGGCCTGCTATTGTGTTTTTTTTTTTTTTTCATAACAAATGTTGCTACGTAGGACAAACAGTAAGAGAACCCTAGTACAATAATTCTGTCCGCTAATGTCAGCATGGTAGCAGTGTGGCTTTGTCAGTTCTTTTGCTTTTTTAGTTTTTCACTGATGCACAAAAGCTAATGTAATAGGTTTATTTATCCATTTTTGTTAGCTACATAAGTCTTATAGCTCCAGTGCAAAATAAATAAAGAAGACATCAGGCGTCCAACATGTCTTGGGCAGCTTTGGGATAAAGGAGAGATTGTGTAAGTTTGATTGTTCGGTTTGTCAAAATATGGTCATTTACATGTATCAGTCGAAACATCACAGCAACATCAGCTTGAATAGCAAGAGGTTGGAAATGGGAAATAAAAAACCTTAACAAATGTTATTAATGGACCACAAATGACCGAACTATAGAGGAACTAGACCCTTTGAGCTTTTCTAATTTATCTACATGTTCTTTTCTCTTTGTACCTATAGATGGTGACACTACAGATGCTGTACAGAATGGAAAAGAGGAGGATGAGAAGCAGCAGGAGGAGTTGGAGAAAGGATTGAAGGCTCTATCCACCAATGACACATCGGAAAGCTCACCTTTGGCCCCACCCGCTGTTCCACCCACAAAGCCTCCAGGCACCACCCCAGAGGGCTCTCCTTCCAAATCGCCCTCCAAGAAGAAGAAGAAGTTCAAAGCTCCATCTTTCCTGAAGAAGAGCAAGAAGCAGAAGGAGAAGGCTGAGATCTGAGCTTCAGAAATAAATTTCACAAACACTTCTGCAGTACACTACAGTAACACACAAGCTCACACACACACACATTTACATAAACACACACCTCAACAGCCCTCGGCTAAAAATGTTGCACTTACACTCATTCAGACTCACTGTGTATCAATCAGATCATCCACCTGTAACATACTGAGCATTTTTGGATTATTGTTTTGTGACATGAAGCTCATTTTCATTACGATCTTCATCCACAATCTTGACTAACCTTCAGTGAGATCTAAATAAAAGTTCCAGTTGAGCTCTACACTCACTCCCCATGCTTTTAAAACAATATTGCACTTAGCACAAGCATATAGACGAGAATGTGGCATTATGTAAGCACTGATTGTTCATGTTAGTCCATTTTGATTGTTCACTGATGGTCATTGCACAACTATTTGTATAAGTGTATTTGTGTGCACTCTACTGACTGAAAGCTGGTTTCCTCATTTTTCATAATAATTCTTGGTTTTGAACAGCAGGGATACAGTACATGGCAACGGTGATGATGAAATATCTAACGTTGAATGGAAAAAAGAAAAAAGAATCTGGCTTCTTTATGCAACGTTAAAAGGCACTGAAACATTCCACTCCTAGTTTTTATTTTGTACAGTTATTGGGGGAACTTCTTTGCAGTTGTAATTATTTTTATGACCAATTTCTTTTATTTAATTGCTTTTTGTGTGTATATCTGCTGGTTTTCAACTCTGAATCCATGTCATATTAGAATGTAAAGTGTTAAATGCTAGGTTGTACCAATCATTAAAATTCATTTAAAGGAATTTCTGCTTCATGTGTTTAATTGTAAATATCAAATGGCAAAAAATGTCTTCTAAATGTATTTATTTCTGTCTTATCTGTTTTTTTATTATTATTATTATTTTATTACAATCAGTGGAATAAAGTAGACACTGTCTAGAATTTCCGATCGGTCATTAGCACAGAATTCTCACTTTAACACAGTCTTTTTCAGAATTTTGTGTTTTCAGTGTTTGATTTTATTAGAATCTCATTTCCTTCTAAGAAACCTTGCTTTTTTTGAGCAGTGAGTGCACTAAGCTTTATGACTTTTTGTAATTTCATTCTGATTTGCTGGAGTTTTTAAGATTTAAAGGCAACAGTTCAGTTACTGCCCTGTGCACAATAACATCAAACACAATATCATATTATGTGTAACTTAAAATGCTACCGCATGCAAAATGAAAAAAGTATAGGCCTATTCAAAATACCATGTCATTTCAATGTCTATACTCTAACGGCTTATACAACTCCAGCCACCAGAGGGCAGCAGGGAGCCTCGATTACAAATTAGCTTCCAAGTGTGTAAGGTTTATTTAACAAAATTCCCAGTTAATATTTATGCCTTGAACTTCAAAGACATTGTGTTAAAAGCAGTTTGAAAAGATTTAATGGGTTTTCATGAGTTTGGGAGCCAACTCACACTAACTCCAACCTTCTTATCTTGGCAGCATCCTGTGGAATTGGACATTAAGAACATCCGTCCACATACTGACTAACATGGTGATTTCAATGTGTTTTTTTACACACCACACCATGAGCTTGACCCAGTGTAAAATCAAATGTTCGATGCTTACTTAATGCCAATAAACTGCCTCCTTGGTCACCCTCGTGCAGAAGAGCTAGCCACCAACAAAACTAACCTTAACTAACTAACCTGGGGAAGTTCAGAGAAGAGAATGTCCTCCTCTTGACAATCATCCACCATACTAATGGGGTGATAGTCTGGGTAATGCTCCAAGGTCCCTTCCCCCAAAGCTCTATATCCTATTCAAAAATTAATAAATTAGTTAGTTAATTCGAAAATTAGAAAACATTATCATTAATCTTTCTAGTAAATTTTTATTAGTCTGTCAATTTATCATAAGTCATCATTATAGAACAGTTAGTTCCACCCAAGTATCACTATAACAGTACTCGGAATTTTAACTAGATATGTATGTCGTTCTTAATGTTCATTAATAATATACTGCTATAGGGTTTAAGCTTATTGCTACAGATAAATACATGAGCTGGCCAGCACGACCTATTCAAAATAGGCAGCGATAGCTAGCTATTATGCATGGAGACATGTTGCTTGGCAACAGTTCAGTCCAGTTTCAGGGTTATTTGTGCAGGCGAAACTAAATAAATGATTAAATTAACAAATCATGAAGTGTCGTCGATCATTACTGCGAACTAATTAATGGCGCCTGTGTAACTAAGGAGACATGGAACTGATCTAATTAATCCTCGGACGTTTAGGTAGGAACTACGTGTTACTTGATGTTTGTTTCCACCGGAGCTAATTTCACGCGGCTGTTATTTGCAATGGCGTAGTGTCGTATAGGAGCCCGTATATTTTTTCAGAAAACTTGTGAAACCGGAGGATTTCTAAGAGATTTTGAGAAGAGAAGTGGAGAATGGGGCGAAGCAGGAGCAGAACACCACCACGTCGAGGTATGAAAGAAGCGTTAATATAATTAAAATGTTACATTCAGCTGTCGACCAAAAACAGCCCACTCTCCCAAGTGATGAATAAACACATGCACAAATAATGTTAATGTAAAAGCATGAAAAACGGTTCACTAGTTCCCAAATCTAAACAGATTTACTGAAATACGTGGTTTATGAATGAAAATACTGACGGATATAGTAGTATATTCGTCAGTAGTGAGTAAGTTATTGTTCGTTATTGAATAACTCATACAGAAAATGCCATTTTCCCAATAAAAAGTTGCAGACAGTTTGTGCGACATAGATCTTTACTACAAGTACAGCTCAGTGTTTATTACATATTAATACACATTAGGTAAGTAAAAATGTGACAGTTTGTTACCATAATAGTGCGAAATAAATTGTTAAATATTTTATTAAATAATTGAATAATTATTATAAATTATCACTATTTTATATATACACATATAATTAAAGGAAATCAGTTAAATATAAAGTTTTTTGTGTAATATTTTTAAATGTATGTCTGTGTACTGTATACATTTAATCTTATATTGTGTAAGGTTCATTTTAATGCTGTATTAAGAAAAAGAAGCAACAAAGCTATATCACATTTGTATGTATTTGCATAGAGTATCAGCATTCGGGAAACACAGGTTAAAATTTCATTACTGCTAACTTAAATCTCATCTATTAACTTGACATAAATTTTGTCATATTAAATGTCATTCATTCTCCTGTTCATGCACTAGTTTGTATGTTCATCTAGACACAGAGTAGCAGGATACACTGTCATGGGAATACTTTAGTACATAAATGTAACATAAACCTGGGAGTTATGGTAACCAACACACTCATGGAGAAAATTTTTTAAGTCTCTCTTCTTATTTCTAATCTGTTCTTTTGGTTTATTCCTACAGAGAGACGGCGTTCACGGTCATCTTCCAGGGATCGTCGGCGCAGAGATCGTGAACGTTCACGGTCTCGAGACCGGGACAGACGCAGGAGTCGATCACGATCACCACACCGCCGGAGGTCCAGGTGAGGCAACAGAGGAGTTATATTTTGAGTGTTGTATTTTAATACTGTTATTTAAATTTTTTTTAAACTTAAAGTTAAATATGTATACTTTGTTTATGGTAAAATATAAATTAATATTGTTACTGGACTCAAACATTGCCCAACACAGCGGTCAGTAATAAAGAACTGTTAGAGAAAGATTAGTTAGTACTGAATAACACTTTCTTACAGATCTCCACGACGACACCATTCATCCTCACTCTCTCCCATGCGACAGAAGGACCGACGGGAGGAGGACAGGAAGGATGTGAAAGAGAAGCCTGCAAAGATGCATCAGATATCAGGTGAGTGGGGGCTTCTGAGTGGTTCAGCAGGCTAAGACTTGGCCCTGTCATCAGGATGTCATGAGTTTGATCTCTGGTGTGTACTTGGACATCTGAGGCCAGGAGTCAGAGAGAGCACAATTGGCCCTGCTCTCTGTGTGGGTAGAATGACTCTCCTCACAGTACTAGCCAGCATGGGTGTTTGTGAGCTGATGTGATAGATCCGGGTAAATTGCACTGTCCTCCGGTGTGTAAAACTGTTCTGTGGTGTTGAATTAGCAGCAGTTCAGTCTGATGACTTAAGCCAGGATATCAGCCTATACCAAGTACTGATTCGACTTGTTTATCTTTTTCAATTTGATATCTGTAAACATCAGTTAATTCAAAATAGATCTTTTTCAGAGGTTTTCTCATAATGGTTTTAAAAATTATACAGACTAGAGAAGTCTGAAATAGTTATTTTCTGTCAAAGCTGGTGTGAACAACAGAAATGGAAATCATTACACCTTATATAGAGTTTGTTTTATTCTTATATGCTGCAGGTTTTTGTAGAGAAACACATGTTCTGCTGTTGTTTCTTTACGTCTAGCAAATCTGACAGTAGTGCCACATTTAGAAGTATACTGTCAAAAAGGAGTACATTATGTTAAACCAATTCCAAATGACCTGGACAACTTTATGATATCTTTGTACTGGTTCTAAGTGTAATAATGATATCCACATTATTTTCAATATACAACAATTTACTCATATTTTATATATGTGATTGTCGCAGCTAAAGTTACATGTGATTGTTGGAAAATGCTATTTTATTTTCTCTTTTTTTGCAGCTGAGGACATGCAAGGAAAAACAGAAGAGGAGATAGAAATGATGAAGATGATGGGCTTTGGTTCATTTGACACCACAAAGGTGAGAATTTTGAAATCACAGTGAAAACATCAGTGTGATTGGTTTTTAAGTTATGAACCAGAAGAACTCGGGGAGATCTTTGAAATGTTTTTGGTGCATTCTATATTAGTGTTGCATGGTATACCAATACTAAATCAGATACTAGATCAGAATGAGCTGTGAATGTGCAAAAACTGCTGCCAAAGACACGTTTGCTTCTATTTGTTACATTTATTACTTTTTCTGAACTCCTGAACTGAGATCCCATAATTGATTGAGGCATTCAGCTTTATTCAAACAGTAAACTTATGAACGTATGACACAGAGCCAAAGGCTTCACTCTTAACAAGCAGACACCAGCGATTCTGCTGAATGCCCTCGTCTTTTAGAGGAAGTACATTACTTTTCCTGACGCTTTAGATTTTTGCAATGGTATCATTTCAGTATCGGTATCAAAATTATTAGGCAGGTATTGTATCGGAAGTCATAATTTTGGTATTGTGACAACGCTATTATTTAAAAAAATAATTTTAATGAATTATCTGTGCCATTTATCAGGATTTTAACTGATGTGATAGTTTACTCGTAAAAATAACTTCCCCTTTTTATATTATAGCAGATAGACCGGATTATCCTATAATTTTGCATGTAGGACATTTAAGTGAATATTACATAAAACAGGTCGAATAGCACATATGACAGCTCCTGACCACATGGTGGCAGGATTGTATAAAATAAATGCTCTGCTTTTTTTTTCTTTTCCTTCTGCTTGGGTACAGATTATTATTATTATTTTTATCATAAATATTCGCATAATGCAGGCTACATTTCAGACTGGTTAGTACATTCATAAAGCTTCAGTATACATTATGAAATATAAGTCTTAGATTTTTACTTCACCAATGGGCATGACACTGCTTTTTATCTCCTGACACAGTTTGCATGTGTTGGGTTATTTAACTATGCTTACAAAAGGTATCTTTAGAAGCCTACTTGTATTGTTCCTCTTCTTCTACAGGGCAAAAAGGTGGATGGTTCTGTAAACGCTCATGCAATCAATGTGACCCAGAAGAGGAAATACAGGTTAGTTGGGGTTTTTAAAAATCCATTTTCAGCATAGTTCGTCTGATTTAATAAGTTCCCACCAGCATGATTTAATAAAAAAAAAAAAAGTTTTCATTTTTTTTGGAGCAAAAGGAAAAAAACATATTTTTGACATATCGTCACTGTCCAGTGAAAAACCATGCATCTCCCAAAATAGTTACACTACAGGAGAAAGAAAACGCTTTAACTTTCAGTGGAAGTCAAAGTTAAATGATTTCATTCCATTTAATGTTGGAGCATTTTTATTGGTCCATTCATCATGACATTTTAGACATGACCGCTGTGTTTAATTTACATTTTATTGTTTTTATTATATATCTTTTACTAACTATTAAAAGGTTATTGTATATAGGTTGACATATGTCCTATATGTTATATCTAGAATTTGTCTTCTGTTGATGGTCTGACTTGTACTGTTGAAATAGTGTATTTTCTATAAGCATTTGCTTACTTTCCTAAATGTAAAAATAAAACACATTTAGGGCTTTAATTTTCAACCTAGTAGGTCAGAACTTGCATCATGAGAATATAATTTTTAATATGTTAAAATCTGGAAAACGATTCTTTTGATCCTCAACACAGTCTTGTTATAAGTAATGTATGTATGTTTTATGTTAAAGTAAAACTTTTAATGTAATAATTAAGACATAAGATCTTATAATTCCAGAAACTGAGAGGGGTAGAAACTGGTGCAAAACAATGTTGCACAGATTAGTGAATCTTTTATCACTAGAATACAGATGAAAATGTGTTGTCACCTTCTTAGTTATTTTCTTATTTATATATGCTGCTATGATAATATGATGTTTATGTTCAGATCTTTTAAAGTATGATTACAAGTCTTCCAGAAAACCCCCAAGTGGTTTATTTCCTTTTGATGTCTCTGCATTCCAGATACCATCCTTTTATAATTGTTGTTAATGCATTCAGTATTATTATTTACATTTAAAATGTGGTACCAATTTTTTTAAATTTAATTTGTTCTGAGTGTTTACACAGTAAAAATGATAGTCTTGCTTTTATCACCAATGATACAAGACCAGGGTGTGTATCTGTTTTGATTCTGTTTACATGTGTCTACTGTCTGCTTTTGAGCAAGAGCATATTATTTGGTTGTGCTGTTAATGGCAACTGCCTGCTTTGCAGCCAATCACAGCTGCAGGTGCTTCACAGCTAAGCATTCCTATTGGCCAGTGATGATGTAATATGTTGGTGCAGCAAGGAGGATCAATGATGTAATCATATTTTCATTTACAGGCAGTATATGAACAGGAAAGGTGGATTCAACAGACCTCTGGACTTCATTGCTTGATAAAGGACTGTTTAGAAACTCTTTGTGCTATGATGGTTAGATGGTTGTTATTCTCTTTGTAACTTTTTTTTTCTCTATTTTTGGCTGTGTAGTTAGTTATATAAATGCAAATGCTTCTGTTTTGTTAAGTATGTCAACCTGTAACAGTTTAACTTCCATTGCCTGTGCTCTTTTTAGGTGGTTTGAATTGATTTTGTTGTCTTGACTCTAAATAAAATTTGAGAAATTAAAAATAATTGATGGCGCTTTACCTCTGTATTACCTGTGACTTTAACTATAATAAAAATCTTAGCTG
Organism: Hoplias malabaricus; assembly: GCF_029633855.1. Lineage (NCBI taxonomy): Eukaryota > Metazoa > Chordata > Actinopteri > Characiformes > Erythrinidae > Hoplias > Hoplias malabaricus. Next base: position 10,079,972 of record NC_089820.1, on the reverse strand, counting down.
ATGAAGTTACATGTCTACAAAACAATCATCACATTTGATCTAATTTGAACAGTATTTCTAGTTTTTGTTATACATGGTTTATTTATTTATTTATAACTGCTTTTACTATGGTATTACTGCATTGTAAGTTGCTCTTTAGTCTATGAAAAATCTCTGAATAATTATTATTTTGCAGGCACATAACTTTATCAACAGTCACATGATGAAACTTGATACAGTGCCATTCTAGTATGCAGAATATGATTCATTATTTTAAAATAAATTTTCAATCAAAAGTTTGAACTGCTTAATTTGGCCAAGCTTGATAAAATAACATGATTTTTTTTCTAAATGAAATAAGTAAACAGCCTTTAAAAACAGCTGCTATATATATATATCAGCAACCAATAATACTTACAATGCAGGGTTTCTGGCCACTGAATAACAGTAAAAGGAGGCGAGCAAAATATATACAGAGCGACAGATAGACTGCAGTCTGCAATTGTGTGACCTATACGGTAAGTGGAGCAGATAAAATGGACAATGCTTGTATAAACAATAAGGTAAAATTAGTGTGGTATTATGTAAACTAGCAAATTAACAATTGTGCAAAAAGAATGTTAACTTATTTTCAGTTAGAGAATCAAACCTCCATGTGATATTCATGTCCACGTTTGTGCATATAACTGGATGTGAAAAACAACACAGACTCGTGCTGCTGCAGTAGCCCACGCTGCTGGGTCCAAATCTCTGCAAAACAGCATGCACGTAAGGGGCTAACTAGAAACTGCGGGCGTTGCTTTTAGACCAATCAGAGCTAAGGATTTCCGGGGTTGCTTCTTTTTGACCAATCACTACAAACGAATTCTGTAGGTGTTGCCTTTTGGACGAATCAGGAAACAAGTACCGCACGGTGTTTTGACCAATTGTGATTTTACCAATAAACGTTTTTGTACGACATGAAAAGTTGGCGTAGACTGCATCTCTAATCGCTAACATTTGGGTCAGAATGTTTGGTGTCCGTTTTCTTTTGTTCTGTTATGTTTTTGCTTCGTTTCTTAACAGCGAAAACTGACAGCCACGGCAGCCAACGGAAACTCTGCTTCTTGAGCCACGAGAGCGGAGGAGAACCTCACGAGTGACCAACACAGTCCCAGCCTGCTGTGAGAGACGACCAATAGGAGCGCTACGTTTGGTGAGGGTAGACCAATTGGAGAGCCGATCGTCTGGTTTCCATGACAGAAGTTACAGTAACATTGACAGTCGCTCACAAGCCGCCTGCACGAGCTAGGCGAGTTCACCGTCTCGGCGTCTTTAATTGGTCTTTGATTCACTGGGTTCAGGCGCTGTGACCGTTAACGGTAGACGCCGGTTACTGTCTGTGCTTTTTAACCTATCTTTGGTAAACCTGTTCACACAGCCACCGTCTAAGCGGAACAGAAATGAAGCGGTAGCCAGTCTGTTTTGCTTAATAATAAATCCGAGAGCCATTGACTGAAGGACGTTTTCTCTCTTTTTTTTCTTCCTTTTTCGAAGATTTTTAACGCTTTCGACAGCTGGACTAGCAGGGCTAGCCAGTTTAACTAACTGTCATAACAAGAAAACGGAGACAGTAACCGTGGCTTTTGTCTGCTGAATTATAATTTATTTAAACTCGGTTGGACTTCGCTTTTTGCTTGTTTGTTGTTTTTTTATTCGAAACTTTTAGGGGGAAATAGCCAACAGGCCAGGCTTTGTCGGTAACATCCAAGACAAAGGTTTATTCAAGTCCATTAAATGTTGTGAAAACGTCGTGGATGTATAGGTAACTTTAGCTGCCTGGGTGGTGGTGGTGGTGGTGCTGTGGGTCAGTGTTGTTAAAGACGGGCTTATTTTAGAAAGAAAGGCTGGTAAGCAGCTGTCAACGTTGTTTTGACAAGTTCATCTTAAAAAAAAACAAAATCAACAAGGCACGGTCATTTTCAGTGCACTTAGTAATCTACATGTTCCGCTGTAGTTTGAGGCCTTCGCTTTGTAGCTTTTCTGTTTTTGAAAGTTTTTTCCTTGAAGCATTTGCTAGTGATTTAGCCAGTTTTTGAAATATAAGCTAATGTGCAGAAGCTGCTATCAAGAGAGGGACGCGTTATCAGTCGAAGACAAGCATTAAAGGCACTCATTCTGGAAGCTTTTCTATCGGATTCAGACACTGAAATCACTCCAGTTGGACATTTATTAGTCAGATCACTGCATTTGGACACGATCGGATACAGACGTTAAAATCACTCGGTCTGGACATTTTCACCGGATCCAAGCATTACACTCTTAAGTTTTTGGACATTTTCAGTGAGATCTCTCCATCTGAAATATTTTCTCGTGGATTCAGACACTAAAAGCGCTCAGTTTGGACACCTTTCGTCGGATTCCGTCGTCAATCTCAAAATAAGTCGTGGAGAACCAGCGCAGGCTTCAGCTCTATCTCTATCAAAGGGCACATCAGTACTTTCTTATCAGAGCCAAAATAAGCTGTTAATATCACCAAGCGTCCAGCTACACTGATTTTTCTTTTGACATTTTTGTATGCACTCGTCCAGCTGGCTTGTGGTAAATCTCCAAGACAAGAACGGAGGAACAACAACAGCAGGCTGCTTTGTTTTCTTATTATTTTTGACCCGGGGTGTCATTTCTTTGCTTGTTATTGTTGAAAATGGCCGCCATCGGTATGGTGCAGATGTTGATTGAAGCTGCCGAGTATCTTGATCGCAGAGAAAGAGGTAAATCAGCTCAAATGCAAGCAATCCTATTTTTTTTTTTTTTTTTACGAAGAGAGAGATTGGTCATTTTCACACCAGTACAGTACCACCACCACCATTGCTGCATGCACTCACATCTTCACCAAACTGCATCACGAAAAGCTAAAAAATAAGACGTTTTCAAAGCCAGTCGACTATATAAGCCACATTCATGACAACCCACAGACTGAGCATGGATGGCCAGTCTTTCCAGATGATACTAATATGGTGTTATGACTGTTTCAAAGGCTAGTGCAATGTCAGGTTTTCCACTTTTGTGCCTTGCAGGAACGAGCACCTGCATCAGGAAATAGATTTGTATTGAGTAGACTTTCTTTGTTTTTTTTGTCTCTGTATGTGAAATTAAAATCCATGCTGCTGTTTGTTCCTGACAGAGGCGCATCCCCCCTCCCCTTTATCTGTTGTGGTTTGGCTGGCTGCTGGGTTTACTCCAGTTCAGATGACATCATTGACTCAAAAGCCATATATTTTTGCACATTAGGCAGCATAGCTGTCATTTTTACAATCTATTTGTTAAAAGGCTGTTTCTGTAGCAGTATTATATTTTATATGTGCTCAGTTGCTCTGTACAATTCGTGTGTGTGTGTGCACGCATGTGTTTTTCTCATGTGTTTTTTTTTTTCTTTTTACAGAAGCAGAACATGGGTACGCCTCAATGTTACCTTTCACCAGCCACAAAGACAGGGAAGGCTCTAAACGGAAAAATAAAAACAAGAAGAATTTCAGCAGCAGGTAAATATGACCTAGATTTCACGTAAATCGGCCCTCCATGGCCATCTTATACACCTTGCAGGTCTCACAAATAAAGTAGTCAATTTTTAGCAAGTCATATAAGCAAGGAGTGTTTATTGGATTGTCCCTTCCTTCTTTCACACACCATAGAAAACAGTGAACTGTGCCTGGTTTTGGGCCGGAAAATCTCTGCGCAGTCCCATCAGCAGCACTACACCACCACCACCTCCTCTCTGCTACTCTCTGTCAGCATGTTTTTACACCCAGGCTCTATTTCTGTCGGCCAGCGAGACCGTAGCCAAGACAAATAGATAGTGAGGGGGAAAACATATAAATTAATTCTTTAAAGGCTCTGTCCAGGCTGCAGTCATGCAAATACACTTTAAGACAGAACGTGTATCTGTATATACTAATTAGGTTAGGTGTTCACCATAAAATATCTTCATAGATACTATCAGGGGTCCATATTTAATATTGCCCAGTGCCCCTGGCCATGACATTTCACATGGGTATAAATTTTCCCCAGTTTTATCAAATACCCAGAGCAGGTTAATTTCTGCATATCTAGAATTTTATAACATTAATAACGAAACAAATACTTTCACTTTTACTTTCAACAAATACTTTCAAGATCCTGTATGAAATTCATTAACCGTATATTTGGACATAGAACTAATTTCATACAAGGTTGCTGCTTTCAACTCGAGCACTGAGATGAGTTTGTGATTAAAAAAAACAAGGCTGATGGATGTGAGTAAATTGGATGTGGATAAACACATCCAGTAAATTGGATAAAAATCTTCACTCCATCATGAAAGAGCAACACATGAGTTTTAATTTTTTTTTATTTTTGGCAATAAAACGTGTTTGTTAATTCTACAGACATCATCTTAACATGTTTCAAATACTTTTGAAATATTTGGGGGTGGCACGGTGGTGCAGCAGGTAGTGTCACAGTCACACAGCTCCAGGGGCCTGGAGGTTGTGGGTTCGATTCCCGCTCCGGGTGACTGTGAGGAGTGTGGTGTGTTGTACCCGTGTCCGCGTAGGTTTCCTCCGGGTGCTCCGGTTTCCTCCCACAGTCCAAAAACACATGTTGGTAGGTGGATTGGCAACTCAAAAGTGTCCGTGAGTGTGTGTTGCCCTGTGAAGGACTGGCGCCCCCTCCAGGGTGTATTCCCGCCTTGCGCCCAATGATTCCAGGTAGGCTCTGGACCCACCGCGATTTACTTTTTTCAATATACTCAATAATAATAATTGAGTATATTGAAAAGAAATATAATTCAATATTTCTTCTTTCAGAAACTCCCACAACATTGTCACATTGTGTCTGATTGTGATTTTATGCTTTGTTTGAAGATTGTACAGCTGTTTTTGTGTGGTATTTGTCTGCGAACTGTAACAGTGCACAGTAACGCTTGCAAGGCCATCCTTTCATACAAAGCATGCCAACTTGAAGGTATATCAACAAGCTTAACAATAATCTGGGGGAAACCAAATAATTTATGTTAATGAAGACTGACAAAAAATAACAAGTTTACAGAAAGAATGAAGAGTACCCTAAATGTTTAACCACAGACACCTGCAACTTCAAACACTTTTGTGGGTTTTTCTAAGTGAAAGGAAGTTTAATAAATAAATAAATGCTTTAAAATTTGTAAAGGTGTGTTCTGAGGAGAGGACGTATAATCACATAGTAAATAACAAATACATAGAACATGACTAGGGGTGCCCCAGTGTTGCATATGTTTAGTTATTGTTTATTTCTTGTTTTTTTTTCTCAGTGCAATCTCATGTTAAAATCACAAACCATGATACGTATTTATAAGCTATTACATTTAATAATTGTATATTATAATATGTATATTATAATAATTGTAATTAATCAATTGTATTTGCATATGATCAATATACAGTACATTTAATATGCAATTAACGTCAATTCACAGTTATCAACATAAACTGCTGTTTACTAGAGTCTATCCTGATTGCATAATTTTAGTGCCAGAGTGTGCAGTCTCAACACTACATTGTAATATTGTGCTGCATCACTGCACTGTATCATTGCAGTCAGAGGGTAACATTTGTTAGTGGATAGTGTTAGCTTTTAGCTAATGTATTAACTTGAGGATAACATGACGCAATGATTGGAGGTTATTTTTGTCATATTAAAAAATGCACTGAATTGAGGCACCACCTCGTTGTATTAAATTGATTAATAATTTACTGAATCCTTACACCCACAAAAAATAGCTAAAACTTCTGTAGTTAGACGGCAATGGGTAAAAGCATGAAAGACTTAGTTAAGTGGTCCAACAGCCATTCCCCTTTGATAAAGCTGACTAAATGAATAAGTCATGTCTTCAAAGATCAGACATGGAGGAATAGCCCACAGGCAGCATGGATGGCTTGTTAGTGAAAAAGCAGTTTATAGAACACTGATATATTGTTCAGCCTCCACTTTAGCCCTAAGCTACTACTCTACAGGAGTGTACTACTTAAACCTATCATTAGCATGCATCTGCTTATAATATTCAAGTGCTTTCTGTCACCGCATGGAATTTCATCATGTCTGCCTGACCAAAACACACCCACTGATATAATAGCCTCTCAGATGCTGTTCAGATATGCTGTCCATTCACTACTTATATACGCACAGTTTTTAGATTTTTAGGGACTGCGTGTGTTAAAATATTTAACAGACAAATTCACAGAAGCCTTATTATGAATAACTAAATACCCAATACAATTAAGTCATTTAGTATTTTTTTGTGTCCATTCATTCTTTTCAGGAAACATGCTTGCAGAATTTTGGAGAAATCTGCAAGGATGGTTTTCAGTCTTAGAAATTGGTTGCTGGTGTCACAGTCCAAGTAACCCCCAAACAATGTTGAAGTGTGTGCTCTGGGGCAGCCAGTTCTGAGAACACCAAATACTGTGAAAATATCTTTTTCTGAATAAACAATTTTGGATAGCTCCATGCCAGTTCAGCCCTATGACATTGAGTTTTATTCTTTTGGTAGGAGGATAGACAAAATATTTTTGAATTTTATCAGCCCTGTAGCAAGAGTGTAAACCTTTGAGCACAAAGATATGCTGGCCTACCAAGCTGGGTAGGATTACTGTTGTCAGTATATAGTTTAATAATAATAATAATAATAATAATAAGAAAACTTATTTTCAATATAATAGATTTCATCAAAATAAACAAAATAATAATTCTTGAATCTGTTATGGATGGCACAGTGGTGCAGGAGGTGGTGTTGCAGTCAGACAACTCCAGGTACCTAGAGGTTGTGGGTTCAGAAAACATTGCAAAATATATTCTTTGTACATTTATCAGCTAAACAAAATTCCAAATATAAAACAGACTATAGATTCATGCTTTTATTGTAATTTTACATTTAAAATATCCTAACCTTATCTGGAAATTTTGATCAGAAATATGAAAGAAGGCCCCTTACTTTTACAATATAATGTATACATGTGTAATAAAACACTTCTATGCCTAGTAAACTAACCCTAGCTGTGTCCTGTTAAAAATTAAAGCATGGAGCATTTTTAAAATGCATCTTACGATAGATTTTCACTCTTTCTTTAGATTCTTCCAGGTACTATATAAAAACAAGGGCGTACTAACAAAGACTGCTCTGATTTTACAGACAGACTCTCACATTTACCCAGCACCCCCACTATTGTTAATTACTCAGCCATCATTCAGTGCCTTAGGTCTTCTCCATCCTCCACTGAATAATGCTCCAGGAGCATGTGCATCCTTGTGAACTTGATTGAGCCGATGGTTCAGTAGTGTTGGTATTAATGTGTTAATGTGTTGTTATACATATCTTTCTTTGTTGTTGGAGCAAACATGACTTGGTTGCTCACAAAACCATAATGAGGGTTTTTTTTTTTGGACTGCAGCTCCTACCAGACCTTTCTGTTCTTAGGCCCATCTGTTCATCAAGCCACTGGTATAGTCATACACACTGATACCCCTTAATACACGTGGTGCTTTTAGGGATAGTGTGATGATGTATGAGTGGATATTGGAGCTTTGGCATAGATTTATCTGAACAGTGTTAGTTTGCATGTGTTGTCTGTCAACTGCCTGTGACTTAGGGGCAGTAAAAATGAAACTGAATGTCACATTTGCTAAAAATATCTCAGTATAATAGAGAGAATTCAAAGCTTTCCTCATTTGATTCAGTACAATGCTTTTATGATTTTGATAAGATTTTGATATAGCAAAAAAGTACATAGTTTACGTTTTTCTGTTAAAGTTTCCACTTGTAGTTTATTGAAGCTTTCGTCATTATAAAAATACAATATTAAAAAAAAAGCTTTTAGCCTCAAGTTTATGCTAACCACAAATTAATTTTATAGCTACAAGCTAACAGCCACATGCTAGCCACAATATAATTCAGTACAATGTCATCAGATGTAGTCTGCTACAGCAAGAATTTTCCAAGTTTAATATCCAACAGTATGAAACCCTCAGCGAATGACACACTTTAAATTAAATTCTCAGGTAGGAGAGATGAAATACAACTGTATTTATCATCATTGTAATAAATTCTGTCATTATGCAAAAGGTTTAGTCACAAAGAAAGCACAATTAGGCATCTAAACTGAATTCATTTATGTCATTCAGATATCAAGATATATATTTTTTTATAGTGAGGATGACAGAAGACCTTTATCTGTGAAAAGAGGCACCTGCTGTAGTATATGTCAGTGTGTATGTAAGTATGTATGTATGTGTGGTCTGTAACTGGAGATAACTGGATATGAAATCCTGATAAGGGTAACCCAGGGTTGAGCTATTTATACACAGCTGTAGGTGGCGTGGTCAGTGGGAAACCGTTTATTATTCAAACAGTGAAGAGCAGGAAGTGGTTCAGGTGACTGTGTGGGCTTCCTCTATGTAACAGACGTTATCAGTTCTTCTTTAAATGCCCACTCCAATCTTTTTTAGCTTTCAGATCCTTCTCAGCATTAAAAAAGCTCCTCTTGGGGCTGTATTTTCTCTGTGTGCGATTACATGTCGTCATAGCAACATCCATGGTGCTGGGTATCTGTGTTTGACTCGTGGGAGGCTGTCGCTAGTGTAGGCGTACTCCTCATAATGAGAAAAAAAATCCACTCATAAAGAATGAGATTAAGAATTTGAATTTGCCGCTTGAAACATACAAACCATTCATAAATGGACACACGCTTTATGCTGTATGTAGTGCTTTGTTGTTAAAATGTATAGATTGTAGTACAGCCCTGAGGCTGATTCCTATACAGTACTGTGCTTCAGATATAGAACAGCTATATAGATTTTTTTAAAATACATCCTTACTTTCCATATTTAATTTCTGTACATTCTACAAGTTTCTGTATAGTGTAATTGTTAAGGGGAAATAATGTTAAAAGAAGTAATTTATAGTAATTCATCCATGAAAACATGCTCATATGTCACTAGTGGGGATACAAACCAGTGGTTGTGCATTTGCTCCTTAAGATTGATGATGCTATAAGATTAATTTGAGACCTTACATCTTCTATGTAAAATAATTTGCATTTTTCATCACACCTCAACACCAAAAAGGTTTACTTTGTTGCAAATCAAACACGGGCCATATTTAAACGAACACATGAGGTGACAATATCAATGTCGATGAGGTAATCTGCAACATTTTGTAAGATTTTTCATCTCGGCTTTTCAGTTCAGGTTCCTTAGAAGTCCTGTCCTGCACATCCTCTTCTAACACCTGATCCACTTAATCACCAAATGTTAAAAAAAATCTGTTCTTGTGGATCCTCTTATATTTAATAACATGAATTTTTTCAGGGCGGCATGGTGGCACAGCAGGTAGTGTTGCAGTCACACAGCTCCAGGCACCTGGAGGTTGTGGGTTCGATTCCCACTCCGGGTGACTGTCTATGAGGAGTTGGTGTGTTCTCCCCATGTCCGCGTGGGTTTCCTCCGGGTGCTCCGGTTTCCTCCCACAGTCCAAAAACACACGTTGGTAGGTGGATTGGTGACTCAAAAGTGTCCGTAGGTGTGAATGTGTGTGTGTCTGTGTTGCCCTGTGAAGGACTGGCGCCCCCTCTAGGGTGTATTCTTGCCTTGTACCCAATGATTCCAGGTAGGCTCTGAACTCACTGCGACCCTGAACTGGATAAGCGGTTACATATAATGAATGAATGAATGAATTTGTTCACTCATTCACCTAGAAAATATTGCAGTGTGATCCATATTACTTTGACCAGTGCTGTGATGTAAATGGTGTAGCTGCCCCAGTGCAGATAATAATGAGACAAAGTTTTTTGATCACTGAAAATGGAGGTTTTCGAAAATGCTCTCCAAGGTGGAGATTTTTGAAAACACTGTTGACACTGTTCTCTTGTGGACAAAAGAAAACAGAAATTTTCAGAAATGTTGATGCAATAACAAGCTGTGTCTGGCTGAAATGCAAATACCTCCTTACTCCCTCTATAGTGAAGTATATAAGTCATTAAAGTACAATGTACATGCAGCTGCCACTATGAATAAATGTAAATGATGCTGTATTAGAAATATATAATGCACTATTACAATTTAGATTCAGTAATTATATGACTATTGTAGTGCACTACATAGGGAGTATGGAGTGATTTGGGATTAACACCTGTTTCTTTCATGGTGTTTTGATGCTTCTCTTTGAAGTAGTACTATGGTCCCCTACTGGACTGGAATGATAATGCAGCGGGTTTTAGTAGTTGTCTGGACAGGGATAGTTTCAAATACCGAGAGAGGAAAATCTGTTGATAAAATCCTGTTAAGATTTGATTGCACTCTGCCACAAGAGTATTAATGAGGTATTGAAGTTGGGTAATTAGTCACTAATCATAAAGTCACTACCAACTCATTTCAATAGAGTTGAATGGAGCTCCATTCTTCCAGAGAATCCAGTTCCAGTGACATTGGGTGTGGTGACCCTAGGCGTATGTACACTTACTTAAGAGCTTCCAAATTTGTTTGTCAGTGCTTTCCTGAGGAGATGAAACAAGCTGTGTTTGTACATTTGTGTCAACACTGCGTGCATCTTAAATTCACCTAAATCCTATTTAGACCTCGCTGAAGCTTAACCAGCAACCATCAATTAGTGTTTTTTATTTTATTCCCCAGTATTTTTTTAAATGTTGCAGCTAAGCTATTATTATCTAACAGCAATGTTTTTAACAGCAGCCTTCACTGCTTGAGCTTGTCTCTTTTGGACATGTTCAGCTGTTATTATTCTTCAGTGTTGACAAAGGCCTGCAGTGAGAAGGGATTGGTTATGTATTTCCTATTGACCAGGATTTATTCAAGACATTATTGACTTTGTTCTGTATACCAAGTCATGGTATACTGATTACACTGGTGCATTTTATTCTGTTACTGAGTGTGTACTTGATTTAGGGGTTTATAAATGCCAACATTGGTCAAAAAATAAATAAATATGTGCTTTTATCCAGTTCTGTTTTTTTTAATGTGTTGTGGGTTATGAACTGCGGTAAGGCAGTTATTTTCATAATTATCATCATCTTTTTTCATTATACAATACATTTCTCATGTTCAGGAATGCTTTAGAACCACAGAACATTGAAACATGAAACACATATCCAATAACATTAAACATGTAATAATTAGCAGTCTATATAACCAGTAGCATGTGAAACAATTCATTTTATAACCTGCACACACATACTGCGGGGCACTTTGCTGAGATGAACATCTGCAGCACACGGCTCATACTAAAAAGCTCAGAGTGATTTCAAACAGTCATAGGATGCCAGGAGATATATACACATTGAAATTGATCGTTTAAGGGTATATTCTTGGCCTCTTAGTTTTTATGAGGGGTAATTTTTAATACTACAGTGTACAAAAATATTTCAATTTTCTGTCTTCAGTTTTGTGCTAGCACATTTGGAAGTGCTCTTTCCCATTCTAGGAAGGCAGTCAGCCAACTTCATATAAATGCTTGTGGTGTTTTTAATGGGATGTCCAGCAAGGTCACATGTTTTATTTACATAGGTGTTCACAATTTAATATACTATTTAAAAATAATTGTTCAATTATTCAAAACAAATTTGGTGAAATCCCTCTTTAACTTAAATGTACATTAATGAGTAATTGAAGTAATTTTGGAGTATTTCAATGGGTTCAAGAAATATTCACACATGGGCAGCTTGTTAAAAATAAAATATAAGATGAGTGATTTTGATAAGATAGTGACAATATACATCTGTGAATAGTAAGCTTTTGTGTTATATGGGTCAGGTGTCAGAAGACTCTCTCTCTCTCTCTCTCCCACTCTCTCCCTCTCTTCCTCTCTCTCCTCTCTTCTTTGGCTTGGTAGCATTTCCTGATGGCTTGTGGGGGAAGGGTGGGAGTGTTATGTGTGCTCATCTCATCTCCTTCCCTCCCCCTCTGTTCTGCACCATTGCCAGATTGGAGCAACCAGTACAGTCCTACAGTTCCACCATTGCACACATGACACTTCTCCACCTACCTCTTCCCAACACACACGCACATATACACACACATTCAGAACAGCATGTACTGTCCCAAACCAGCAGATTATAATACTGCATTCCTACTCTCATCATCAGATGCAAGACCTTCACATAATATTAACCTAGTTTGGAATCATGGGGCATGTCCCAAGCACTTTTCAAATCCACATTTATTAAAAACAACACTGATCTCATGTTGGCCTCAGACTGAAAAAGTTGGAAAAAATGAATTAATGTGATCAAACACTGTAATAGAATTATTCAGTTGTAGCTCTCACTCAGAAAATATGGTTTAAATTGAGTTTAAAATGCTTTGTGGTAGTAAAGTATTTGAGTAGTTGGAAAATACCTTTTATATGCTTATCATCAGCATGGTACTTTAGTGCTGCAAATGCCTCATTTTTAAACAGAGACTGGCTAGTAACACGTTCATATTCTCAAAAACTCAAATACCCATGTATATTTAACTAAATGTTATCCATATGGTGGTTCCACTCACTCATGAACTGCTCACAAGGGAATACAGTTCAGTCCATTGCATCAAAGACTCTTTGGTAAATATCAAATATTGTATCATTATGAACCTAATAGAGGTTGTGGGTTTGAGCCCCGCTCCATGTGGCTGTCTGCAAGGAGTTTGGTGTGTTCTCCCCATGTCCTCCGGGTGCTCTGGTTTTCTCCCACAGTCCAAAAACACGTTGGTAGGTGGATTGGTGACTCAAAAAATTGTCCGTCGGTTTGAATGTGAGTATGTGTTGCCCTGTGAAGGACTGGCACCCCCTCCAGGGTGTGTTCCTGCCTTGCACCCATGATTCCGGGTAGGCTCTGGACCCACCACCACCCTGACCTGGATAAGCGGTTACAGACGATGAATGAATGAATGAATGAACCTAATATTCATGGTTTCAGTATGGGTGTCAGACAAGGAGTTATGCTGTGTTCTCTTAGCTTCAAAACTTTTGTAACACATTATTCGTGTTATATTTACGTGACTGTTGTCTCTGTGTACAGAGGGCAAGGACTCCTGGTCACAGTTGGCTGTGGCTTTGCAGCAGATCAGGATCATGATCTTCTGGAGCTAGGGCCAACGAGTAGGAACACGTGCCATCTGGAAGTCCCTCCATCACTTATTTAGATCTTTCAACATGATTAATATGTCTAAATAGAAGCTTAAAAACATTAGACTCTGCATGTAGAGAGAAGAGCATCATCTCAGGCTGCAAATGCTATGCTCAGTGGCGTATGCAATGGCAGTGAATAGCTGATACTACACAATATATGCACAGACTGGGGGGATGCTCCGTTTTGAGAATGCACTGGGTTTGGACCTTAGGGTCCATGTAATTTCCAGAAGTTTGGAATTCCTAGAAATTTTCAAAATGGTTTTTACACTTGAACATAGGAAGTCTTTGATTTACAAACAGGCACTAAATTCAAATGACATAACCATGCTTAGCCCACAAGTGTATTTCTACTAATCAACCACTGGCAAGTTGGGCATGTTTGAAAAACCAACAAACCAAAACCTGATTTAACAAATTTTAAAAGTGTAAAGCATTAGTCGCGAAAGTATATGAATGTGTAATAATGGTTAAAAAAACAGGTCAAAAACTCATTACACATCATTAATATGCAGCATGTGCATAAATAAAAAGGCACGACAGTGAGTTTTTATGTGTGGCAAATATGAATGTTAGATGAAACTAAATGTGGGCTCACTATTGCAAACAACACTTCACTATTTACCTTTTTATTATAAGATTTTTAATTATTAAAATTATGTATGACTTAATTACTATAATATTAACTACTCTTAAACTTGTTTGTAAACCTTTATAAGTGTAGTCTTTTTGCCAATTGGTAGTGTTTATTTATATGATGCAACAGTTGGCTTTGTGTACAGTAAATGCCTCTGTACTGTAAGATAGTAGGTTATGTCAGTGGTAACTCATAACACACACCCACAATACACCTCTCCCTAAAGGCAGTTGAGACATTCCCCTTAGCGTGCCTCTCACACATGGTTATCGCATTAGCCAAGCTCTCTTCATATGGCACCACCTATACCACTCTGAGTTTGTCTTTGGCGTCTAAATGGCATGTGTTTCAGAAAGCAGTGCAGAAATAAGATGTTTTGAAATTTGGTGGAGTACTAGCTTGTGTTTGTACTGGGTGTTACATATTGTTGATATACTAGAGTATTGGTTACAGTACACTAGCCTCTATCCCTTCATGTTGAAGTTATAAAAAGTATTTCAGCCTAGACTGCTTTTTAAAGGAGATTCGAAGTAGCCAATCACAACAGATGTCATTTAAAAGCAGAGTAACAAATTGCCTGTTTACATGTAAGTTTTGGGTGCATGAAACCACACAGGTTATAAGTGGAACTCAGGGCAGGGATGGATATAAAATATAAAGCAGAACATGCTATGGTCTTTTCAGAACAGAAAAACAATTAATAATAAATAAAATATTCAAAGGAAATATAAGGATATGGAATTGTAAAAATTTCTCCCAGCTCTTGAGTGTGTGCTGCTCATTCTAGTGATACTACTGGTGCATGTGGTGACAAGAGAAGCCCTTGGGTGTTTAAAGAGGATGGTGTATTTTTAGATATAGGGTTAACTCGGGGTGTCCGGAGGTCAAATGGAGAGACACGAAGGGTGTGTGTGTGTGGGGGTGTCTGTCTGTTTGTCTGTGTTTGGGGGATAGCAGAAGAGCCATTGAATCTTCCCCCTTTTGATTTGAGTTTACACAGCTCCTTTTCAGAGTCAGAGAAAAGCCTGACCTCATTTTCTGGGACTGCTGTGACTTTTAGTCATGGTGTGTGTGTGTGTGTGTGTGTGTGTGTGTGTGTGTGTATGTGTGTGTGTGAGATGGGGGGGTTGAGTGTGTGGGGTGTTCACCACCACAGGATTATACAGTAGGTTTCAACTAACTCACTCTCTCTCTCTCTCTCTCTCTCTCTATATATATATATATATATATATATATTTTTTTTTTTTAATTTATTTTTTTATTTATTTATTTATATCCTTTTATCCTGTCACTCTCTTTTTCTCTCTCCCTTTCTATACCTCTCTCTCTCTCTCTCTCTCTCTCTCTCTCTCTCTAGTTTGCGTTGTAACACTGGCTACCACTGCAATATAATATTATGTTATATATGTTATATGCTTATTTTCCATTGTGGTAAAATAATTTTGGATTAAGTAGACATCTGTCAGTAGTGTCACAGAAATCTGAGGTCCTATTTATGTTATGTTGAGTTGCTTAGTTTGTGTGCTGTGTGTGTACCAGGAACATGGCAGAGACCAGGATCATCATGGCTGATTTTACATTTATGTTTCTGAGCACAATTGTGTTGTATTAAAAATTAAGACTACATTTAAATTAAGATACAAGTCACTGTTTAACACTTAGGGATCAAAGAACATTTTCTCAATTTTTGTGTATCTTCTTTAACTCCCAGCACCATGGGCCAGTACCATGTTTCATATAAACATTGTCAGATCAATCTGTTTCCTAGGATACTCCATTTGACTTAGAGTATGGTGAAAAAGCATAATTTGTCCCTAAAACTAAAAATCTGAAAACTTTATCTCTCTTATGAAAACATATTTTCGCTCATGAGTATCTGTTAGTCAATTGCAGATCTTAGTCAGAAATGACATCCACCTATTCCACATGGTGAGAGGCAGGTGATGTCAGTTGTACCTCAGAACTCCTTCATAACCTCCAAAGAGTACAATTGCAAAGATATTAATAGAAACCTAATCACTAAACGTTGGCACATTTGTAGACCCCAGAACAGGGGTCATTAATCTTATCCATGTAGGGCTGGTTTGGCTGCACATTTTCATTCCAGTTAAGCAGTAGAACTCCTGATTCTTCTTGTTTAATCAACTAGTCTCAAGCTGGGTTTCCATCCAAAACGTTTGCAATGGTTATGCCCAATAAAGAAATATTGGCAGAAAAAAAGCAAAATGAGCTGTTTTTCCATTCATTACACTTCTGTGAATAACCTTCAGATGATGTGGGCTTTCTGCGATCACTGAAACGAGAGAGATGGAGAGTTCTGCATTGTTTTTTGCTTTGATCAGAACAATTTTTACAGCTGTTTATATCTAAAAACACAATTGCTTGATTTATTATTCATTTGTTGGGGCGTCTGCGTCTTTTCTTTTGTATAAAGCTTCTTCCTAATTTTTTGAGAGGAATGTAAAATTTGTGGTCTCTCACTTTCGCACAGAGCTGTATATGAGTACAGTAATCAACACATGCACTAAAATAAGAAGCTCAGGTAGTGCTGGTGTGAGTGTGGAGAGGAGAGGTCAGAGAGTCCAGGGGGTGGTCTGTTAAAAGCCCATGGTTGCGGGGTCAGTCCAAGGTTCCGGCACATGCCCAGTCAATTTTTATTTGAAAAACCTTTTTCCATCTCTCTTTTGCGCATTTGTACTTTAGTGATGATCAAATTTTTCCACTTCGCCCGAGCGTAAAACTTTTTGCGATATTTAGGTGTTTTTGCAAATTTTGGGCCTTTTCCATTCAAGTTTTTCTTTTTTTCTTTCATAAGTCGCAAGAACTTGGGTAGATGGAAAACCCACTACTGTCTATAAACAGTTGTTGGTGTGCTCCTGTGCGGTTGGAATGAAAACCTGCAGCCATGCTGGCCCTTTGTGGATAAGATTAGTTACCCTGAACTAGAATATTACCTATATTTACTTACATATTTAACTGATTTATTATTTAGGTTGGTTTGTTTTTTAAAGCCTAATGTTTCTTATAACAGTTTCCCAAAAATCACATCTCCTGGGGTTTGTACACAAGTGTATACAGAACATAAGCCTCTCCTTTTACTTCCCTATTCATCCCTATTCTCACAAAAGCATAGTTTTAATTATGAAAAAAATAAAAAGCAAATATCACAGCATCATGGCATTTTAGCAATACATTATTGAATGTCTATACATTATATTAAACTATAAACATTATTTTTAAAATTCACTTCATTTGTTTGCTTCATCCCATTTGTCGTCGTAGTGGATCTTGAGCCTACCCAGAGTAACTGGGCAGAAGCCAGGAGCACATCCTGGACAAGATGGCAGTACATCACAGGGCATCACACAAACAAAAATTCACTCACACCTGTGGACGCTTTGAATAAACAGTCTGGCTACCAGTGTGTTTTTGGACTATGGTGGCAATGACACTACCTGTTGGGCCAATGATCCATCTTTTTTTGTTATACAATAATAAAATCTCTACAGTTCAAATATAAATTTACCTTATATGCTTGGCAGATGCTCTTATCCATAGCAAATGGTGTGCCTGCCTGAGCGGGGAAAAGCCCTGTTACCTACTAAACTATGTCAGCTGCATAGTATAGTATATTATATATGGTTAAATTTAATCTATATTGTCCAGCCCCACTTAGCTTTTTGCACAAACTTTTAACACAGTAACTCTCTGCTATGCAGTAGTTAATAGCATTCAATACAGGCTTCAAATGTTGGATAATCCTTCCGGTCATTTTCATGTGTCTGGGTTTATAATTTTCATGCTGTGTGCGTGGCTAGTTTTGCAACAAACAGCCCTCTTATTCTCCCACATACACATGCGTACTAGTGATTCTTTGTACCGTCATCCGCCTCTGCACTGAACACTTCAAATCAGTAATGACCACATGAGGATTCTTTCTGAGAGACTATTATAATTTTCATGCAGAAATACTGTGATTGTAACCTCTCTCTCTCTCTCTCTCTCTCTCTCTCTCTTTCTCCCCCTCTCCCTCTCTTTCCCTCACTCCCCCCTCTCCCCTTATACTTCCTCTTTTTCCCTTTCTCTCCAGGTCCACACACAATGAAATGGAGAAGAACAGGTATGTCCTTTTTGCTTCACCGCCATCTCGGTATAATGATCATCCAGTCTGACTATGCTCTTGCCCCTCTGTAGTCTTATTAATTACTGTATTATGTAGCCAGCAGTGAAGTCTCATCCCATGGGTGTTCCACCCTGATAACGTAAATGACCTACCATCAAAAGCGAAACAAGTAGCTAGGGTTTCTGGACAAGTGTTCTTTAGACTGTTGCCTTTAGACTGATTTGAACCCAATAAAGACCCATTTCAGTCACTCTGAGACCATTATCCTGTTAATTAATGCCTTAAATACAGTCTTGTTTTGTAATAATGCAGATAATTCATACGTTTATTTTAATATTTAAAGACCAGGCAACAATCATTACAAAACATATACATCCAATACGTATCTAAAAAGGCAATTTAGATCCACAGTCACCCTGTCTACCCCCTTCACTCATCATTCCAGCTCTAAATGAAAAATCTGATTCATTGGACAAAACTGACATGCATGCTCACCAAATACCCTGGAGACTGATCTTAATTAAGAAAAATGATAAGGTACAGAATCTTATTTAATATTTTTCTTCTTTCCTTGCCAATGCAAATGTCTCTGTGGCTGGTTTGATAAGAGTCAGGCATGATATAACCCGTAAAATTCTAAAGGCTGGCTTCCCAGCCTTGAATTAAACCTAGTCATGGTCTCAATTTTTCTTTCAGTGGAAAATTTCCAATACTTGGTTTAATCCCTTTTGCAGGAAACCAACCTTAAAGTTCTAAATGTAGCTCCAGACTTCATTTTCCTACTCACACATCTAAAAAAACAAGCACATTAGTTCCACAGAGTTTACTAATTTGAAGTAGTCACTGAATAAATAAGCCTTAAGGCTACCGCACACCACTCGTGTACCATTGTTTAGTGTTGTAAAGCAGATGGGTAGGACAGTATTTTCATCTGAATTATTAGATTGACAGCCTTTTGTGTTATAACATCAAGCTACACTCCAACTACTACACTTTTTGTGGTCTCATTCTTGTTTAATATAATTCCATAGTAGCTTGATGGCTTAGTCTTGGAATGGCTTGTTCTGACAGTAGAGATTTTTCTAAGGGCATTTAATACAGATTGAGTGCAGTTTTACTGTGCAAAGGCTTTTCAGTAGAGGATCCTTATTGACAGTGTAATTAGTTCAGTTTAGCTGTAGCTCAGTGGCTCCCAATCACAGTCTGTCTTAATTTGTGTCAGAAGAAAAGGTATGAGTGACAATGTATCTTGGCTACACTAACGAACCACTTTTTCCCTCACTATGCCCTTTCCAGTATTCCGCAGTTCCTTCCAGCTAAGATGGGTCACACACACACACACACACACACACACACACACACACACACACACACACGCACACATAGGGCTTCGAGCTCGGCTTGCAGACAGCATTGAATAATACATGGCGGCCAAGCAGTGTGCACTAGCAGGCGTCTGAACTCTTTTGACTCTAAAACTCTTAACAATGCGCACAGCTCCTGCCACATCCCCTCTCTGCCAGCGGGTGTACCCTGTCTCTCTCATGCAAACAGGCTTAGCCATGGCTGCCTCTGTGGATCTGCATATATTCAGCTGCCCACAGTGCTGCGGGGTTCCACAGCTACAGTGGTCTGCTTTAGCGCTCACATTTAAAGAGTTGCTTTTGTCCTCATTTACAGAAAAGCAGACACATTGAGAGACAGTGGCAGATTCTGCAAAATTGACTCAAAATGCAGTGCTAATTGCAGTGCAATACAATAGCTTCCAGCCTAGGAGAGCTATAACGAGTAGTAAGCTAGCGGCTCACCGCAGTACCTCCATAAGAAATGTATGTAGGCTAACCTTGAATAGGTTTGTACACTCAGGGACATTACAAAAACAGTAAAAGAGAGTTTACTGAAGTTATAATACATAGTTTTACAGTTGAATTCATGTAAAAATTAAAGGAATATCTTTACCAGGACAAATGATTTCCCAAATGTTACAAATGACAAATGTTATTGCACAACATAAAACAATATGTATCTTCAGAATTTAACCCATCCACACACACGTTAGTGCACTGAGGGCAGTGAACACACACACACCCAGAGTGGCAGGCAGCTATTCCCAGTCACCCAACCCCCAACTCGTCCTTGCGCTCTGGGAATAGCTGCCTGTGTGGATGGGTTAAATTCTGAAGACATATCATTTTATGTTGAATAGTGACAAATAAATGCATGTTTGAAGTTTATGTTTGGTAACCCAAATTTTGCAGTAGGGCTGCAAGGTTAATGTAGCAAGAAGTAATGAAAACTGCATGGATAACTGTAAACATGCTTGGCACCAGCCATACAAAGCAGACATGCTATGTGACATGCTTTTTATGTGTAAAATTGAACCAAAGTAACTGTACCTGAAGAAACTAAAAACATCCTGCTAAATGCAATTAGATAATGTTTTGTTGCTGTAATGTAAATGTAAAACACTAACATTTATTTGTTTAGGTCTGGGTACTACAGTGCTCTGATACGACTGTGTGATGTAATTTTTCACTCTGGGAACACACAGCGAAGTTGGCACGAGAATTGTACAGTATGATCTTGTTTACCAGTACTGGTGCAAGCTGTTCCCAGTGCCTCAGCAACCTCCCCCTTTCACACATTTTGCAGATATTTACCATGTGCCAAATCTGACCCTAGCACTGACACATTTCACTTAGGAGACATGCACACACACACGATGACACACAAGCAAACGCAGGAAAGGAGGCAGAGAGTGGGGAATATTTAACAATTCCCCAGGAGGAATTGAAAACACCTTCCATTCATTTTCTTTCTAAGTCAAAAAGGAACCACAATGGGGCATCCTGGCTGAAGCAGAAGTGTAATTAGATCAGCTAATGCAGCACTGTGTGCTCTCTTTAAACACCAGGATTGGGGGTGGGGCTTTTTAACTGTAATTTGAGCCTTATAGCACTGCACTTCTGCCTGCATGCTGTACCACTAGGGGTTAAGACAATTCCTTAGAGGTCAGAAGGTCAGGGGGATGGAAAAGAGCAATTTACAGCTGGCAGGGTCAGAGGTCGCTAATGTGAACTGTTTTCTGGCATACATGTGATGGTGTTGAGTCCATATGAATGTTTGGTGAGAGCTGGACACACGTGGGCCTAGACCTGCACAGTGTGTTTATCTTCTCAAGTAAGGTTTTTTTTTTTTTTTTTTTTTTTCTTCCTTCCCTCTCCCCCCTCCCCTCCCTCCCCAGCAAGTTCTGTTACTGCACTCTTTCTTTTCGGCAGTGACAGTACCTGTATTTTTAGTGTAAGAACTCTCTTGCTTGTTAGTTTGTTAGTTAATGCAATAAGTTAGTTTTACAGAAGACAGATATATGTACGTGAGGTCTCTTACATATATGCCAGGAAAAAGGTCACATTATCTATATGTAGTCATAGCATAGTATCGGGTCCAGAGGTGGGTGTGGGAGTCCTGACCTACTGCTGTGTGATACTGATAAAAAGAATATTTTCATTCCTCATTTATTAGATGATATGTAAGTTAGCATTATTAAAGTACAGGAACTATCCTTCCTTTGATCTGCTTAAATAAGAGAACATAGCTTGCATTGAGTGTTTAAACCAATGGGAACCGTGTATTTTAAACAATAGTCAAACAGAAACCACTATTGGATAAAGGAAATTGAACCTACCTGGTTAAACTAGAATAATATAACGTAAATTACTGAGTATTGTCAAGTCTGGAATATTATGTGAAAAGAACACACTATAGAATTAAAAATACCATGATATTCACAATCAAATCAGTATCGACAGATGGTTGTTAGCCTCAAACCATTGCTTTATTTATATATTTATTTAGATATTTTATAGAGATTATTTATATGTTGTTCTTTGGAAAAGCAGTTAAAATGTGTAAAAATGTTAATACAGGGGCGGCACGGTGGCGCAGCAGGTAGTGTCGCAGTCACACAGCTCGATTGTGGGTTCGATTCCCGCTCCAGGTGACTGTCTGTGAGGAGTTGGTGTGTTCTCCCCGTGTTCACGTGGGTTTCCTCCGGGTGCTCCAGTTTCCTCCCACAGTCCAAAAACACACGTTAGTAGGTGGATTGGCGACTCAAAAAGTGTCCGTAGGTGTGAGTGTGTGAGTGAATGTGTGTGTGTGTCTGTGTTGCCCTGTGAAGGACTGGCGCCCCCTCCAGAGTGTATTCCCGCCTTGTGCCCAATGATTCCAGGTAGGCTCTGAACCCACCGCGACCCTGAACTGGATAAGCGGTTACAGATGAATGAATGAATGAATGTTAATACATCTGCATTTTATTCATATTCCACTATTTATAACCTAAAAACAAAGGCTGCATTTTTATGTATTACAAATTAATAATTCAAGTTCAAAATTGCTTATTATATTAAGCACAAATTTCAACTTAAAAAAAAAAAAAAAAAAAAAAAGAAATCTACATATCTGGATATCAGCCCAAAATTACCATGTTTAAAATTTCTCTGGAATATGAGCCTTGTTAGTTATCACTGAAACACAGTATGACGCCAATGCTAGCGTATTGTTTTTGACAGTATATTGCCCAAGACATAACCACATCCCAGTGACTACTTCAAAGCAGGCTTTGACCAATCACTGCTCTCCACATGTGCAGCCCTGGAATGGAAAAGCCAGCTCGCACACGCGAGAGTAATATCATTAGACAGAGAGAGAGCGTGGCTCCCTGAGAGAGAAAGTCTGTGCTCATGCCTTTTTGACCCACGTGATTGTGACCCATCACCTACGACCCATGAACCACAGCATGCCTTGTGCAGCAGTAAGAATGTGTATGCGGAGTTTATGTTTGTTTAACAAACGCCAGGGCCCTTATTGTAGTTATGTCACAGCGGTGGTAGCGTGTTCAGAGGTTATGTAATCCTACCCCACTGCCCTTTGGACCATGCAAATGCTGAAATGAGAGAGCCCTGCCTCAGATGTGACCCTGTGCATGTGCGGCTTTATGTGGGTCATCTGTGCAGCAGAGACAGGTATATGTTTATCTATTCTATTTCAGTTGTTTGCACAGATCCACCTTTAATAAGCAGAGCTCTCAGTCTGAACCCACCTGTCTGCGGACTCACCCCAGCCTTCATTCACCATTAATCATTCACTCAGAGCTCATCGATCCTATTCACTGCTGCAGCAGCCTTGAGCTGTTCACTTCATTGTACAAAGCATGTGCAATCCCCAGAGTTTCCATCTGGAAATTTTAATGCCCCTCACAGAACATGAAATGACCCAAAATAATAATTACATGGACAGATGAGTAAAATGTATGTTTACTTTGTCCTCAGAAACTCAAAACATATGCATTTTATTAATAGTTTTAATTTCTTTGGGTGAGGGTGAGCTTTTTGCCTGAATTTTTTTCAGTTTTTCAGAGGCCAGTTTCCACCCACTTGTTGATAACACCCTATCATGTGATGTTGGGAGGAAGGCACCACTTGGACAGTTTTACATTCTTAGAACGGGACACTAATTGCTAGTTCTGTTATGTGCGCTTACAGGCATCCCCACTGGTCAGTATCAGGGAGAAGCAAGGCCACAGAGAGGCTGAAGTAACAGTGGGGTCAGCGCTTGATCATTGTGCCACTCAGAAACCAAAAATAAGAATTTATTGACAATAAAACTCTTATTATAAAACCCATAAAACTAACCTCTTATGTGACCCAGTGTAAAAAATACATGAAGTACCTATAAAATACACAACGACAGGGATCAGTGAAGGAAACTTTAAGTAAAAAGAAAATACGTATCTACTTTAAACCATTTTTAAATTGTGGATGCTACACAATTCAGGATACAGGTGTGCAAGCAGAACACCAGAACATTTTCTGCATAACACCAAGATTTTGAAAGGCCAGTATCAAGCGTGGGTGTATGCATAAAAAGGTTTTTCACAAAAGACATCATTCAGCCAGCTTTATTATGGCAGTATAAGTGTTTAAAATGTAAATGAGATGTTGTGTAATCTTTAATGATCTAGCGTTTTTCAGTCAAACTAATATAAGTAGAACCTGTTTTGGCTTTCTGCTTCTTTTAGTATACAGTTACAGAATGGTCACAGCAATCATGTTTCTGATAAAAAAAGGATGTGTGTGTGTATAAAGAATATGCAGCCCCCTGTGTTCAGACATAGAAGTGTGTCTGGGATCCATTTTGTGTGTTTTTTTGGGTTTTTTTTCCTAATGAATTGGGGTAAGTTGAACTGATGGCCTACTGTTTACTTTTTCCATCAGTATAAGCATAAAATGCCCTCGTCTCTCAACGGAGCTACTATTTCATGGCCGTACACCCCTGCTGCTGTATTTTCAAGAAATAACACAGCTGGCTACTGTTGCCTGAAACTCTTTCAAAGCTTTCAAGCAACATTCTTTTTCCCATAGTATAAATTACGCCTTGCTCTTCAGTTAAAAAAAAAAAAAAAAAATATATATATATATATATATATATATATATTTTTTTTTTTTTTTTCCCTCAATTTAGTTTTTCTGTACTTGCTACAGCCTTTTGAAGAAAAAAAAATAATAAACAAAATTTCTCTCTTTCTAGAAATGTGATTTCTGTTTGGGTAATGTTAACAATACTGTTTAAGCCTCATTTTAAGAGAACCATCAAACCAAAAACATTGTGTCAAAATAGACCTTGTAAACTGTGTCTTCAAAAAGCTTGATATATTTGGAAGGTATTGCCAACTGAATTTAAACAATATCACCTAACCCCACTCTCTTGGGCCCTGTGAATGTGGAGCCTCATGCCACCCACAACCACTTCACTTATAATAATAGGCTGAACGTCTCTAAAGCTTTGGGTAGTTAGGTTATTACAGAATCCAAAGTCTATTTAATTCAGAATTTTAATGTGTTAGCATCATTAAAAACCTTGGCATTCTAACCTGCGTGATTACAAGCCTGACTTGTTCACCTTTTGTTGAAGGAGATGTGTTTTCTTTTTCTTTTTCTATTTCTTTTTTTTTTTTTTTTTTGAAGGGGACAGCGAAAATTGCCCCTGGAATAGTAATATGTCACTCCCTCTTGCTCCTGCTCTCAACTATTTCTCTCTCGCTCGCTCTCTCTCTTGCTCTCTCTCTCTCTCTCTCTCTCTCTGTGTTTTTAGTTTAATGCAATGGCTCACAAAGAGCTGCCCACACATAAATACACACACACACACTGATCTTCTTCTAAATAGGAAAACACACACACACAGTTTCTGTTAGCCAAACACACACATAGCTAACAGGCAGGCAGTGAAATCGCTGGGTTGTGACCCACGCCTCCGTGTGTTTTCAGTTGCAGTAGTGTTCTGCAGGCAGGTTGCATAACACTATCTCACATGGGCAGTGCCACCCACCACACCCTCAAATGCTGGGATTGCTGTCATGACTACATTTATCCTTTGATCAATTTTTCATCATTGTCATTTCTCTTTTTCAAATTTGAGACCTTTGAGTAGAATATGCCACCTGACATATAACTTAACACAGCAAATTATAGAAGTAATAACATTGAATTTTCATTTGCTTTATTATTTTAGGACTTTGTACAGTTCTAATTCAAAATTATTCTTGATTATCAAGAAGTTCTCACATGTCTTTTCTAGAATTTACATCCAAGAACCTGAAACTGTTGAACTCATTATGGGCCAATAGAAATGATCCAGAATTTCTTCAGCTTTGTAACAACAGAGTCTCGAGTTAAGGACAAGCTTAGAATTGACTTTACACTCTCAGACTTTCAGGGTCATCTTCAGAGGTCTGGAAAAAACAGCGTTCTAAGATTCTAGAGGAATGTGGTAAAAGAGTAAAGGGTAACATTTTGCTTTAGCTGGAATAAAACATGTTCAACAGCTAAACAATCTGAAGTAAACAAAATGACAAAATGAAAGAGGCATGGTCACCTTAATTCTAAGAAAATGTGGCTGGTTGGTGGCTGCTCATATACTGAAAGGACTACTTCCACCATCCCTCAAGCATTTTAAATCTGGATTTCCAGATTTATATATATATATATATATATATATATATATATATATATATATATATATATATAACGCTATAAAGCAGTTTATGATACGGACAGTTGATACAGGCTGTTAATCCTTTTGGCTGTGCTTTCATGTTTTTGTATTCTGATCTATGTCACAGTGACCAGGGGCTGTGTGGTAATTAACACATCTTGCTGATTCAGATTTTGTAATACATAAACAAACCTCTTTAATGTGTAACATAGATTTGGGGCATGAATCTTTACACTTACTCTGTGTAAGTGTATTATGTTAAGAAGTAATATGGTACCTTACATTGAATAGTGTGCAGGTTTCATTTTTCCGCGATCATAACTGCACTTGAAATTAAATTCTACATCTCTCTCTCTCTCTCTCTCTCTCTCTCTCTCTCTCTCTCTCTCTCTCTCTCTCTCTCCCTCCCCCATGCCTCTGTCTCTCCTCTTAGACGGGCACATTTACGACTATGCTTGGAACGCTTGAAATCCTTGGTGCCTCTGGGACCAGACTCCAACAGGCACACTACCCTTAGCCTACTAATGAAGGCCAAGGAACACATCAAGGTGTGTATGGATGAGTTATTGAGTGATGAAAATGAAGGGATCAAAAAAAATATTAAATTAAAATTAAATAGAAAACAATCAGTGTTTTGTTTCTCTGTTTTTATTATTTATTAATTTCTCACAATTACTACAGACCCCATTTCTGGGAAATTTGGGATGTTTTTGTAAATTGTGATAAACTAGGATCTGTTATTTGTTCATTCTCTTGAACCTTTTTAGAGATTGTACATTTTTAGTTGCATACTGAACAGTAAAATAATTAAATTGATTAGGAGATTTTTGTTTTATGGCATCATTATTGAAAATTATGATTCCTGGCAGACTTTACTCCTGAGAGTACTTTACTACTGGAGTCCTTGGAGGCATCTAACCAGTACATAAATCTTTCTGTTTGTTTTTGGTTCAGGTTTTATTTTTATTTATAGCTTTAATGGAGCATAAATGTGGGCTGAGGGTGGCTTGGGAAACCATGACACTTGGCCAGGGATAAATAGCCTAGGACATGTTTTGTTATGGGTGCCATTAAAAAAAAAACAAATATTAATGTTACTTCTATATCAAGCCTTATATCTTTTAGCCTTACATCTGACGGAGTACAGGTTAAGGTTTTCCATGTTTTGTACTTTGAAAAAATTCTATGTGTGTATGTCTGCAGAGGTTGGAGGACAGTGAGAGGAAGGCACAGCACACAATAGACCAGCTTCAGCGGGAGCAGAGGCACCTGCGCAGACGACTTGAGCAGCTTGGAGTTGAGCGTACGCGCATGGACAGCATGGGTTCTACTGTTTCATCAGACAAATCCGACTCTGACCAAGGTAAACGTATATATGTAAACACCTCCACAAACACATACAAATGTGTACAAATGTTTGAATAATTTGTAATGAAATTTTGTCAAATAACAATAATATGGCAGGTGTATGTATACAGTGCTTATTGTGACAATATTTCATTAGTAATACATTTACAGATTTCAAGTCATTTGTAAGAAACTGTAAGGTAATTAATATAATTTAGACGTATCCAAAGCCTTGTAAAAGATTCACAAAGCCATCTTTAGGGACACATTTCTGTTCTGTTTTAGTCCCTAACAATAACAAAGCCAGGTAAAATCTGGCTTCAGGTCACTGTTTACTTAGATCAGGGTTTTTTGGAGCTGTAATGAAGCAAACGTGAGCCTGGGTGGGGCTTGTATTTACTGAGGTGCGTTCCAATGTATTTTATTGCAGAAGAGCTGGATGTGGATGTAGAAGGTACAGACTATCTTCTGGGGGACCTGGAATGGAGCACCAGCAGTGTGAGTGACTCAGATGAGCGAGGAAGCCTGCGGAGCAGCTGCAGTGATGAGGGCTACTCCAGCGCCAGCCTCCGCCGCCTTGGCAACACTCAGGAGAAAAACCCTGCACTGGGCTGCAGTCTATAAGAGCACATCCCCTCCTCCTCTGCTCCTGAAGTCTCCACCTGCCTGCATTCTCCACTACACCTCAGTAAACTCCATTCAGTTCCCAGCCTCATTCAGTCAGGTCCTGGTTCTGTACCATGAATAAGCTTTCTCTCATGTCTGGGATGGGATGGATGAAACAAGAATGGTTCTTCTCACTGGGCTTGGATCTGATACATTTTTATCAAAGTAAGAACACTGATCTAGATTCAGTTTATGCACCGTATATCATTACAAATACAGTGATATTGGCTGAGATGAGCTGAGCAGATCATTACTCTTACTCTGAGAAACCTGATGCATATGAACCTAAAAGGTTTATGGACGTTCTCACCTTTGGGATAGAGAGTACATTGAAATGAAGGGTAAAAGCAGGACTTCTTCATAATCCCTGTCCACCTCTAGATGCATATGAAGAACAGAACTCATTGAAGATTAGAGAGTCCAAGAGCGTACTCCACAGTCTCTGGAAGCCAAACCTTATATATCCAATCAAAATTTGGCTGAAAAAGCCTGTAAATCCACTCCCCCTTGCATCACTGACCTGCCTTTTAGACCTTCTCCAGTCCCCTCCTGCCATTACTCTGCACCATCCAATCAGCTGCAGAGGGGCTGCGGGTTACTGTCTGCTGTCATCCAGCCAGATCCTCTTTCCCTTTGGTTGCCCCTACCTCACCATCATCCTTGCCAGTATCGGAGAAGGCGCTTGTTTATCCCTTTTGAAAGCTCTGAAAGAGCTGGACCTTTGAACACCCCTGAAAGTGGTGTGTATCATACCAGAGAATGTGTATCATACCACACCCACTGCCTACTCAACTTCTCTCTGGATCAATCATACGCAGTCTCTTACCGCCTTCCATTTCCTCCAATCAGACTGGACCGTCCAGACACAGGGCTAGGTCACCTGACTGGTCAGCTGACCTATCAGAGCATGGAATTTTGCACTTAAGAGTAATCTGTTGGTGCAAGCTGCCACTTGTCGCAGATCTGAGATCAGTATTATTGTTTGTGTCTGACAATTCTAACTGTTCTGAGATCAGTGAGAAAAGGGCTGCTTCTACCAAGAGCTCAGATCACACAGCAGGAACGATTTTGGGTCAAAAAAAAAACAAACAAAACCAAAACAAAACAATAAAAACAATAACGAAACAACTAAAGGTGTGCGGGCATGTCATAGTTATCGTCATCGTTGGTTTATTTTTTCCCCTCTTCCGAGGGACTGCAGCTAATCTAGTTATGTATCAGGTGTAGTCTTTTAGCTAGTCTTAAGAAATATCTTCCTGCACTGTCCAACATCTACCCCCACCTCACTGCAGTGGGAACCATGGGACACTTACCAAGCACTGGTGTGATGTCATTCTTCTCAGCAACTACTACTACTACTACTGTTCTCCGAGGAATTTGTGTAAGGTGCCCTTCATGCACAGACGCAGTGTCCCGTGTTATAAATAGCAACATAGTTCATTCAAATATTGATAATATGGCTTAGGAGTAACTAATGCTGCCATGCACTCACTCCTGGTTAGCCAAATTAGCAGTGTTTGTCTGAACTACATTGTTCTGTTCCAGCGATAAAGGGCCAGTATCCAGAACTCTTGGATGATTTAACAGCTCAGACACACCTGATTCAACTCAGACTCAGTACGAAAATCACCAACCTGTGCTGTACACTGACCCTGCTAGACTGGAATTCACATGCTCCTGAATACCCCATGAGATCAAGGCCAGTTTTTAAAGAACTTTCCACAGAATTTTTTACATTTTTACATTATTAAATGGTTGAGATTCAAACAGGTCATTGAGGGTGTTGTGTTGTGAAATATTTCATTCTACAGGAATCTTCTAGAGAAATACTCACAGTGGTTTAGGCATTCAGTGTGTTTAATGCCTCTCAGTGCCACATGGCTTTTACATTTGAACGTGGATGATATCATTGATTTATGATATTTTTGAAGTAATATACATATATCATCATTTTAGTAACACAGTTATTATAACATAATGATAACTTATATTATATAAATTGTTATCACTATTATAAAGGTACTCCTATTATCTTGGTCCATTTGGGTAGCAGTTAAAATGGCTACATTTTTGTTGTGGAGATCAAAACCACTGTGTAGTAATGAAATCATTTCACTGCAGTTAACTATTTCACCTCAAACTCCTTTCAGTGATTTGTTTATATCTCGACCACTGATTGATTCTGGAATTTTGAAGAATTGGTGGAAGGGGAACAGTTCTCATGTTCGTATACAAGCATCTTCTAACTAGAATGTTATTGATGTGTCAGGGCAGTGAGGGGGCAGTAAACATCAGCTATCCTTATGTATTTTTTTTTCTCACCTTGCTTTTAACACGTTCAACCTTGCCACCTTGAATTTTTTTTTTTTTCTTTTACCAAGGGCAGTAAACCGAAGTGAACTGAAGACGTTGGGTCATTGTTGAAGAACATATTGTATGAGATTGTGTGGGTAGGGGCTGGAGGGAATTTGGGTGGGTTGAAATTCGGAGTTCAGCTTGCTCCATCTCTTCCTCTCTCTGTGGACAGTGACGTTTAATGCACCCTCGCACGAGTGGGCGTTTGTGTTCCTCCTGCTCAGCTGTTTTTGGTCAGAATCCTCAGGAAGAGGATATGAAGGAATAAATGAGTAATAAAGGCAAGTAAGCACATTCCACAGCAGAGGAGGACAGCACTGTGGTTAGTAGCTTCATTGGGAGAGCCTGCTTGGAATAGTGGGAAAGCAAAGGGGCTTTGAATTACCCATGCAGCACTGGGGCTGACCTTCTCAGCCTCTTCTCCAAGTAGCTCGCTTGTGTATGAGTTTCTGTGCTCACACGATTGTCCGTCCTTCACAGTTGAGGCACTGCACTGCGGTTTTAGTCCTCATGCATGTCTACAGCTGTTTAACCCTTCAGCTTAACATTGTCATTCTTTGTACATAGTTTACAGAAAGAAATCTATATGTGTAACAAAGTATTTATTTAATCTAAATATATGTCAGAGCATAGATATATATAGAGAGAGACAAATATATTTAAGTAGTGGTTTTAGTTATCTCTGTGGGTTTTTATGTAATAGTTAATTTGCACACAGTAGTGTTTATCTATAGTTTTAGAGCTATATTGTACTTTAGACTAATTGTGTACATTCTGAATTATAAAATTGTGCTGTTAGATTTCCAAAAATATTGTGTTTGGACATATTTTGCAATTTCAAAACTAATTTATTTGCAACAGTGGAAAAAATGTAATGTATATTTACAGAATAAAAAAATTTAATATGTTTTAAAAAAAAGTGCATAAAAGTGAAGGATATTGAAAAGGGAAGTTATTTGTTCTGGTGAACTTGTAATGGTACAACACAGTAGTACGAGAAGAAAAAAGCTAGTCATTTCTGTGCCTAGAGGTTCTGAAGAAAGCTTCGCTCTGTATTTCCCATCACACTCACGAGGGAAGAAGTGGAGGATGCTATATTCAGAGCTAGTGAAGAGATTTGAAGGATTTTGGTGTCTGAATGTAGTTTTTAGGAGGGGGATATTAAACTCTCTCTCTTATTTTACTAGTGCAGTGCAGGATCCTTTGTGACCTGCAAATGACGTCGTTTTGAAATACTTGAATGAAATGCACCAAAAAAAATGAACAAATAAACATAAAGGAATAAATAATTTTTAACAAAAATAGGATTATTCATTCTTAATATGTGGAATGCTGCTCCTAATCATTTTCCAGGCCTTCTTTCCCCCTAAAAAGAAAAGGTAGCATGAGAAAATGTAGCCGTGAGAGAAGTGAAGTGATTGTTAATGGAGCACTCAGTTCGGGGAGGGGGTCTGTATGGCTATGTTAGGTTCACTGGTGTCGTCACTGTCCACAGACACAGAGAGAGAGAGAGAGTTCGGACCGGGCTTTTGTTTGGTCGGGAGGGCGTGGTGATGTTGGTTTATTTGAAGCTATTTGTATGGATATGCTTTTGTCTTGTTTTTATTTGTTATAAGTAAAAAAAAAAAAAAAAAAAAGGTGCAAACTAAACGTCCATTTCCTTCCCAAGACTGTTTTCAGAACTGATGTAATGTTGGTTCTCAGAACACACATCGACTCCCATTTACACACAAATATACCCTGCCTTCTGGTGGCTGGATCTCCTTTTACTTAAACATATGTGAACGAGACTACTCTTTCTGCCCTGTTTAAAGAAATACTTCAGTGTTTTTCAACCTAGCCTTTATTTCCTGGAACATTAATATTAAAATTTCCATGTTGTTAGAAAAGAACAGAATAAACACAGACTCAAAGCACATCTTCAGTACAAGTCAGTGGGCAGATAAAACTTAACCATCTGCAAACTGGCCTCTGTTATGACGGTAAAGCCATGGTCACACCAGACAGTAACTTTTGCTCTTTTCTTTGTTGGGGTTGGAGGATAAATTAGGTGAATTCTTGATATTCAGTGAATTTGTACGACACATAGCTCTGTGAGCACCTACTGATGTTTAACTAGTTAAATGTTTTTGCAGTTGTGATCTAGGAGCGACAGTCTGTGGGCTGAGGAGCAGCTTTTCAGTTCAGATTGTTTTCAGAAATAAGAAACAACCGTCTGTAATCCCGTTTTTAATTGCCTTCTGCTTCCAAGTTTATGAATTCATAGGTCAAAGTTCACCTACATAAATAATTGCCACCAGAGGCTAATTGCTTGTCGTGTCCGTGTGTCCTTTTCCTGTTCAAGTAAATAGGCTCAAGGGTAAAAGTGCATATACAAACTTTTAATAGAAGCTAATGGACACACTAGACATTTGTTATCCTTGTTGTCTTGTAAAATGACAGTGAGTCCTGTCGCCTCCCTTTCAGGAATGTATTTGAATGTAGTGGGCAAGAAATATTTATAAAACATTAGCTCTTATACAGTACTTACATTAATGTTCCTTCAGAGTTGGATCCTCCATGTCCTTTGACCCTGTACAAAGGCCTGTACCCTCAGCAGTCAGCACAGCCAAAGCAGCAGTGCAATTGTTTGAGGAAGCAAATTTGCTTGTCAAAGTGACCACAGTTGAACTTAACACAATATTTCACATGCAAAAATCACTCGCCCAAAGTCGACGAGGCAGAAGCACCTATCGTTGCAGGCTCCACTGAAATGAACATCTTGCATAGTCAAATTTTGTGGACAAAGCATGAACGCGTGATTGGTTATAGGTGCATGTGTACACTTATAGAAAGCAGTTGGAAGATTTAATGGAAGTGTGTTTTGAGTCAATATTTTTTGCAGGTCTGTGTTTCTTTCTTATTTGCAAATGCATAAAAAGTTATTGTCCATAGTAATTGACCTTAATCACCCATATGATATAATAATCACTGTAAAAGAAATCATGTGTAGCAATAATCACGTTTTTTATTACATTCAAAGTATACTCACATACATTTATTTTCAAGCTGTGCTGTTTTTTGTTCTATCACAAGTGGCATGAATGTCGTCGGCGTATTTTGCCATTTGCTTTGCCTCAGTCAGACAAATACAGAAGGTAAAAATTAAGTTGTTCAACACTGGAGTATTCTTTTCAACATCAGTTGGGAGAGAAGGCCAAATGGGTGCAGTCGGGAACATTCTGTGAAAGACTAAAGGGGCTGTGTTCCAATAATGGAGGTTTCACACCGCTCTGTGCAGATTCACGAATCATAAAATTGCCGTTTGCCTGAAATGCACAGGATTTGCACAACATCTGCGTTACTGGAGCACACCCCTGGGTGCTATCACACGCTCGTGGACTTCTCCTCGAGAACAAAAACCCTTAATTTAACTCGGTGCCACCTTCATCACTGCTACTAATGTCAGAGGCTGTGATGGGACATTGTATGCTTCTTTGATGTATATATCGGAGTTGTGAGCTCTAAGGAGAATACCAAATGGCTGAAGCCTTAAAGGCATGCAGTTGTATGGACATAACAGGTCTTATTATGAAATGTATACCAACAATAATGATCTGTTTGCAGAACATATACACACAAAATCATTACAAATCATTCCCGCTGATTGTGTCTGTGTCTCAGGTGTGTTCTCATAGACACACAAACGAACACTTTCGAACCTGCTGCCTTTGGGAAAGCCGTTGTGTTTTACATATAATCAAAAATGGACATTTTTATGCTGTTTCTTTGTTAGAAATTGGGCTACTAAATTGTGGTTTAAAAGAATGGATTTAAAACATGGAAAATCAACTATATGTAAATCTGTTGGATTTGTTACTATTTGCTAGTAACATCTGAAATAAAAAAACAAACAAACATAAGAAACTAATTTACTGGACATTTTTTTTTGGGTTTGATTGCTTTGGTGCAAAGGCTTTGGGGAAAAAATATATATATATCAGCTTCTAATGAAGAGTCCAGTACTGGAGAGCCCAGAGCTCGCTGAATTCAAAGCATAGCTCTTCCTTTGATCTTATGTTAAACAAGATGGCTGACCATGGAGCATTAGATCAGGCTTGATCTAAACATGTTAATATGGAGGACATCGTCAGTCTTAATCATGCCACTGTGGGAGTAGATGGCAAGAATCCCAAAACAATAACCCGCATCCCACATCCCTGAACAGGGGAGGGATTTCATCTGCACAATACAGATCAAATTCTTTCTGCCACTTTAGATATTAAGATATTTAATAAAGATACTTAACGACTGTGAGGAGATTGGTGTGGATTTGCTACTCAAAAGTGTCCATAGGTGTGAACGTGTATGTCACCCTGTGAAGGACTGGCTCCCCTTACAGGACGTGTTCCCACCTTGCGCCCATTGATTCTGGGTCAACGACCCTGAACTGGATGAAAGGACTCATAATTATGGGATGGACTCAAGACGTCAGATGTGATCACAAAACAGCTACACTACAGCTAAGAATGTAGACTAATTACAGTAGGAACAAACTGAAATTTCCCAATTAATGTCCAGCACCAAGTAAAAACAGATTACACACATTACAAGATCACACCTGGGCCTGCATTTTTATAACTGAACTGCTGTATTAAAACACACGTAGAAACTGAGCTGACACATCTGGAAAATATTTCCAAAAACAACTGTGTAACAGGCTGCCAATCAGCAGAACTGCCTCAATTGGTCCTATTGTGAATAGCACTTTTCCACGTCACAGAACCTACACGACTCGATTATTCCACTGGCCAAATCTGGTACCTGGTCCCAGGAGCCCGGTACTTGTTCAATCCCTGTTCGAGTTGAGCCGGTACTAAATTATGACGGGTAAAACCACAGAGTGCTGATTGGCCTTAGAGACCTGTCAATCACCACAAAATGCAGAGCTAATACACAAACTCACCGCTTGTAAAACCGCTGAAGTTATGGTAGCTTTCACATTTATTTTTATTGGATTCACAACGACAGCTCGTAACATTGCCTTGAGCTGTTTGAAGAGCTTAAACGCTCCTTGGGCTGATGGCCAACAAAACCTCCCCCCAACCCTTTCACTCCGCATGGTGCATCCCAATGCAGGCATCTATTAGTTAACAGAACTGGGCAGTTAGTGTTCTCCTCCAAGTACATCGATCTATCTAGTGACATGAAGCCAGCCAACATTCTGACATCTGAACATGTATGTCCTGCAAGAAGCATGTTCAAGCTTTCTCTACTTTCATTGTGTGATCACCGGAGCTCTGAGTTAGCAATGGTTGGTTTGAATATCAATTATGCATCATACACTGGATTTACAATCGATTAGAAAATCACTATCGAAAAAGTTCGTTTATGTCACTTGACTGAAACATAGCATACTGATAGAATGTTTTATTTAAAATAAATAAAAATAGAAATAGAAAAATACTTTGGATTGCCTTGAATTCATACATTAATTGAGCCTTACTTGTTTATTTGCATCAAAGAACCAATTCTTCCTTCCTTCATTAAAGAATTAATTTATCAAAAATGGCCGATATATGGTTGTGGTCTCAATTAGTGTTATTACCTGAACGTACATTACCAGTTATGTTTTTCATTCTCTTTGTAGGTTACCATTTTGTTACAAAACTGACTCACAACACAGCCCTACGTCCATCAGTGCCTAATGTGGAGAAAGTATGTGGAGGACAATAAGGCCTGCTCAGCCTGTTGAGAGGGAGAGAAGCGAGCAAGAGGTTGAAGGGTTCAGATGGCCTGGGGTAGATAATTATCGTAAAGGCATAATGCTGCGATGGCACCATAATGGCCTCTTATCCGCCCCCTTCTCTCCTCTCAACCCTTTTTAGGGCTTTTCTATGAAAAGGCCATTATATAACAGATACATAACACGAGGAAATGTGTTTGGTGGTGCCAAAGAAGGTTGTGCTGGCAAAATGCTTGGGCTAGGATTGTTGGATGCAGCAAAATATCTCCTCGACTAGTTCTCTGCATTGATAACGCATGTTTATTGTAGTGAAATGTCAATGTGGGCTGATACTGAAGTGGTATTTCACGTACGTTTTGGCTGAAGCAAAACACACACATTCATAAATCACAGAAATCAGATCTAAATCCACATGGATTGGCATTACAAAGAAATATAGCATTTATTTGAAGAGGCCTATGAATGGATGTGAAGGTGTATATAGGGGTATTGTGTCAGTTGCCCCACCTAGACCTTCTGCTCCACCTCAGGTGTATTTTATCAAATACGGGTTTGAATATATTCGTCAGAACTAAATTTCTGGGAAGCTGTCAGCTCCAGCTTCTCCTCCTTTGGGAAAGATTTACACCAGATGTTGGCACATTTCTACAAGGATGTAGATGTAATTACATTCAGCAACTGAGCACTAGTGAGGTCAAGTACTAAGGTTGGAAAGTCAGTTCTGGATGGAGCTCCATCAGTCCAGAGAATACAGTCCCACTGCTGTACAATCCAATACTTTTATTCCCTTTTAAGATGACACTTACACGACAACCTGGGCCTTGTGAACACATGTGGCCTTTCCAGAGCACCTCATTGGTCCCTGTGTTTCTATGGAGATTATACAAGAAATAAAGGCATAGACTGGGTGTCTGGAAAGGATACTTGAGGACATGTGTGTGATGTATTTCACAATGTTGTGTTATAGCAATAGTCCAAACTGTAGCCATTATACCTTTAGTTTTATGTGGGCACTGCTACTCCATGTCATCATAGGAAGCATGTCTTTGTTAGTCCGGGTGTATTTGACCCCTCTCCCCGTGCTGTCAGATTAGTCAAATCCTGCAGCTTATCCCGCAGCAAGCTAAACACGACCTTCGGCTCTGTGGCCTGTAAAGATATATACACGCACATGCACACACACACACAACACACACACACACACACACACACACACTGGGTCACACAATTCAGGTCAGGCCCTGGATATACATTCAGTTGCATGCAATGCTTTAATGCTCCTGGACAAATGACTAGCTTTGTTGATATACTAAATACATTTGCTTTACTGTTTGTTTGTTTGTTTAATTGTTTAACACAGGCCATGCTTAAGATTTTATTATGCTTTTAATTCATATAATCATTAATTGTGCGTTAAAATGCACAAATGAGTTGTAGTTCCAACACAACGCCATATCACCAGGGGTGCAGCTGTGCTTCACAGCAGGTGTGCTACATATATACACACACGGAACATGAAAGAGCTGAGCGTTCTCGTATTAACATGAGGAACAGGATCACGACCTGCCACAAGACTTGCGTACAATCATTGCCACACACATACACACATGCACATATGGCCAAACTCAACCTGGCCATATGATGCTGAACCGTTCCATGGTCAGAAAAACTGGGCAACCTGCCTCCATCCTGCTCTGCCTGTGAGGAAACAAGATGGAGGAGCCACCATGGGGCCGCAGGCAAGCAGATGGAGAGAGAGAGGATGAGGGCTGTGCTCTCAGGGGAGTAGAACAGAAAGAGCGATGAGAAAAAGAGAGTGGCGGGGGAGGAGAGACGTGGTCTACATCATGCAGATAAGTCCCAGGAACAGTCTGAGTATTTGGTAAATAGTACAGCCATAGTAAATAGTGCTAAAGCCACACAAAACAGTCATTTATTTAGTTTCCAGCCAAGAGAAGCTTAAAAACCAAGATGATTTACACCAGTCAGCTATAGCATTGACATTCCCTTCTTGTTTCTTCACTTGCTGTTCCTTCTTTCAGCTCCACTAACTACAATTATAGGCTGCATTTTTTTGGTGCTCTGTATACTTACATGTTACATGTTCGCCCTGCTCTCACCCTATTCTTCATTTGTCAGGACCGCCCCTCTCCACCCCCAGTGTGTGGTCAGTCTGTGTTGCTTATTAAAGTTAATTAAACACAGCAGTGCCCTGGGGTTGTGGATTCGAACCTCGCTCCGGGGGAGGACGTTGTATGCTTAGCCGAACCTATGTGTGCTTTTAGGTCCTTTACACCTTTATTTGCTACACAAAACATGGAAATTTCTTTTTTAATTAACCCGAGAACTTACATTTACGTTTCGGCATAGGTGCTCGAGATGAGGGTAGGTACATGAGTTTTGCCTGACGTAAACAAGGACTACTGACGTGCAGACTGACCAATTAAATGTTTACAGAGAAGGTTATCGACCAATAACGGTAGCTCTACAGTCAGACCGTCCAATCCGAAGATTTTAGGCTACTTCACCACGCCCCCTTCTCACTCAAGCGAACCATACGGAGTAGGGGAGGGCGGGACTAGTTTGTGAATGAAATGCTTCTCAAAATTCTATGTAAGCTCCAGAAAAACAAAATCCCAGCCATTTGTGAAAGTCTAAAAAAGAGGACACGTCCGGGTAAAAGAGGACGTCTGGTCACCCTAGTGTCACATCAAAATTTGCTTGCAGTTTTCGAAGAAATGCACAGGGACATTTTCCACACCCCCAAAGTTCATTCTTGGTGTTTGGTTGCATGTTCTGCTTCTTAAAATCCAAGTAATCCCAAAGTACTTCAGTGATGTTGTGGTCTGGGCTCAGGGGTGGCTAGTCCATTGTTCTGAGAACACCACAAATTTCTTTGACTTACAAATCTCCTTTTGTGAATATATTCTATTGTTAGTACTGGCTTCTTGTCAGCCACGTAGTGCTGTGTTTTTCAAGTCACTGTGGAAAAAAACATGTACAAACACCAGTGGATGTTTTCAGCAAGAGTGGAGCCTGATGAAAGGCTTAAATACTTTCTGTCTGATGAGGACTAAAGGTCTTCCATGGTTGTTAAGAGTCTTAGTTTCTCTTTAGCTCCTAATTGCTTTTTGAAGTTGTGTTGGAGAGGTATGTTTTTCCCTCCAGTTTGTTCTTAGGGTCTTTAGACATATTTCCGTAAACAGAAATGAA
The DNA here is from genome assembly GCF_029633855.1 of Hoplias malabaricus. Lineage (NCBI taxonomy): Eukaryota > Metazoa > Chordata > Actinopteri > Characiformes > Erythrinidae > Hoplias > Hoplias malabaricus. Next base: position 10,040,707 of record NC_089820.1, on the reverse strand, counting down.
CTATTAAGTGTGGTCTCTGATATTTGCACAGGAAATGGAGTCTGGTGTAAGAGTTTTTTTTAAGTCCTTACAGTGTGTATTATTGAATGGCCTCTGACTGCCGAGAGAACGGCTCCAGCACCTCTGACCTGTGGTGACCTATTTGAGAAGCAGGCATCAGGCTATATTTACATAACGTGCCCGAGCTGTCCTTAACAACATAACAGCGGATTAAGAAGAGGAGTTCCCTCTCTGCATGATCCGCTTTTATTCTCAGCCTTACCTTGGTAATAAGGGGCTGGGAGCGGCAGGCAGGTAGATGTGCATGTGTGTGTGTGTTTGTGTGTGTGTGTGAGTGATGATAATAATAGCCTTGACCTGGATAGTGGCCTTACCTGTGATTCCCTGAGTCATGAACACCCTCCCTCTTCTAAGAAGGTTTGTGTGTGCGTGTGTCTTTCCTTGAGGTGTGTTTGTTTATATGTAGACAAGACAAGTCAAATATTATTATTATTATTAATATTATTATTATTATTGTGGATCCATATGTCTAATATGAGAGGACATGGGGCTGATGGATGAAGTGACCAAACGACATGATGTTTTAACTGTGTGTACTCATGCCAAATGATTATGAAGCATAAATATATACTACTAGAAAGAGACTGAAAAACTAGAAAAATGGTGGATGAAATCACATATTATTAATTATTACAACAGATGTCATTGATGTCATTTTCAGAACATTTTGAGGAACATTGTCCACTTTATCCAGTGACAGAATATTATATTGGATTTAAATACAGGCAGCCATTTTGTCTAGTGATTCTTCAAATTATGAGACAGTCATTTTACTGATACCTAGAGGATGTCAGAGATTTTGCAGTGAACCTACAACCCCAATTTCAATGGGGGCATTGTGTAAAACATAAATAAAAACAGAATACAACGATTTGCAAATACTTTTCAACCTATATTCAATTGAATACATTACAAATATATTTAATGTTCAAAAGGATAAACTTTATTATTTTTTTGCAAATAAAAAGCCAGAATCTCTGATGGTATGGGTGTGTGTTAGTGCCCTTGGCATGGGTAACTTGCACAGTTGTTCTTAAACTGTTGGACGATTTGCTCACACAGTTCTTCACAAAGTGGTGAACCTCCCCCATCCTTGCTTTATACACAATCATGACACTCACCTGTTTCCAGTTAATCTGTTCACCTGTGGAATGTTCCAAACTGTTGTTTTTTGAGCATTCCTCAACTCTCCCAGTCTTTTATTGCCCCTGTCCCAACTCTTTTGGAACGTGTTGCAGGCCTCAAATTCAAAATGAGTGAATACATGAAAAAAAAGAAAAAGAAAACTTTATCTGTTTCATGCCTTATAGTGTATTCAACTGAATGTAGGTTGAAAAGGATTTGCAAATCATTGTATTCTGTTTTTAATCATGTTTTACACAACGTCCCAACTTCATTGCAGTTGGTGCTGTATTTTAATCATGGCTGCCCCAGTGTGGGGGGTCCACTTTATGGAGCAGAAACTTGTTCAATCAGAAAAACTATATTTTAAAAATGTAATAATAATAAATAATCACAAAATATTGTTTGTTGTTTTGGCATATTAAAAATTGTTGATACATTTTTATATAAAAAAAACATGAAGTAGAAAAAGGCCTACATTATATATTTTTTTAATTTACAACAACTGTGTTTTTACACAAAAAATGTAAAATACGTTATACGTCTATTTTTTTTGTACTTGGAATAAATTATGTATTTAGCAGATTGGTTTTTATATATGGACTGTATCTGTAGTAACCAGTGTGTATGCACATTATGTCTATGCTACATTAAAATCACTTTCTGCAGCAGTAACTGTAGTTTGTCCTGAATAGGGACTTTTTTCTGAAGCCGCTGTTCAGTGCTTTTCAGAAATTGTGGGATGATGGAGAAATCTTCCACTAACGCAGATCTTTCTGTTAAAATGATCAGTGTCGTTGTTTACGCGACAGAAACCTTTCACCTGCACCTTACAAAGAGCACTCTTCCGTTTGTGGAAATGTGAGCCCTCTGGTGGACAATATGCGGAATAGTCACGGCTATTAATTCATTTCTGCTTTCGCCCACAATCTAAATTCAGCTGAGCAGAGTGTGTCCTCTAGTGGCGGATTTGGGGAACGATTTTCTGTCTGTGTGTCTGTCTGTCTGTCTATCCCCCCAACTTTACTGTGATGTTTCAGCTTAAAGCCTTTTCCCAATCATCAGTTAAACCCCTCATAACTCACCTCTTTTCTAAAAAATCTCTTTAGAAATGAATTACAAAAAGAATACCGTAATTCTTTTAGATGTAACTCTACATCTTTTTGGAATTTATTCATGTGAATGAATGCAATACAAAACGCGTATAAACATGCAATAAGTGACCGCCCCTGTCTCCACCCAACACTACTCCATTCACCTGCTGCTCCAAAGCTCCTCCATGCCCCACAAGATGACAGGATCTGTTCCTTAGGTTTATGATGAATGTAACACAGCTGTTTGAAAGTTTGGAACACAGCAGTTTCAAACTGGAAGGGCTCAGTCATGGTGTATGATATGTCTTCTAGCTAATAAACAACACCACAAAGGCTTGTAGCCATGTCTGACTTTCACTTGAGGGAATCCTTAAAAATTAAAACCTGGCTTTAAAAAGAGGTGACGTTTCACCTAAAAAAATTAAGCTGGGTTATTTAAAGTTCATTCATTCATTCATTATCTGTAACCGCTTATCCAATTCGGTGTCGCGGTGGGTCCAGAGCCTACCTGGAAACACTGGGCGCAAGGCAAGAATACACCCTGGAGGGGGCGCCAGTCCTTCACAGGGCAACACACACACACACACACACACAGACAGACACTTTTGAGTCGCCAATCCACCAGCAACGTGTGTTTTTGGACTGTGGGAGGAAACTGGAGCACCTGGAGGAAACCCACACGGACACAGGGAGAACACACCAACTCCTCACAGACAGTCACCCGGAGCGGTAATCGAACCCAAAACCTCTAGGCCCCTGGAGCTGTGTGACTGCGACACTACCTGCTGCGCCGCCGTGCCGCCGGTTATTTAAAGTTAATTTATTATATTAATTTGTTTGCAGCAGCTGATTAGCCATGTGCGCTATTAGCTTTGCTGCTTTCTTTAAAATCAACAATCAAAACATCATTGCTATTATAATCATTCAAATATCATTTCTGCTTTCTCTCATTCCAAACATGAGGACCAAGAGCTAAATTCTCTAAACTGAATCTCTAAAATGTTGGAATGTATAGGGTACTTTACATCCACAAGAAACACTCAGCTTGTGTATTCTCCACAGAAAAAGCACGAGAGCAGCTTTGAAGCAGCCAGGCATGAACCTAAGGTCAGCATGCCAAGTGCCAAGATTGGGCTAGAGGGGTATAGAGCCTCTAACATCAGTTCCTGACTTCACTAATGCTCTTTTGTCTGAATACCATCAAATCCTTCCAGCAATATTCCAACAGCTAACCTCACCGAAAGAGTGTAGGCTGGTACTGCAGCAAAGAGGCAAGACAAGGCAAGTTTATTTATAGAGCACCTTTCATACAAAAGCAATTCAAAGTGCTTTACAGAAGACAAAGTTAAATTAAAAGCAAGAATAAAAATAAAATATATTGCAGTAAAAGGAAATACACAAAAAGAGTAAAATGATTAAATGATTAAAAATGATTTAAAAATGATTTAAAAGTGTCTAAAGTCAGGGCTCTTCTAATATTCTCAGTCAGCTGGTTCCATTTATGAGCGGCATAGGAGCTAAACGCTGCTTCTCCATGTTTAATTCTCACCTGAGGCAGGACTAACGGACTAGCCTTCGGCTTGCTCGCATTGGGCTTTGATTTAAATGTTCTGTTTTGAAACTGTGAAGCTGCTTTGTGACAACGTCAGTTGTAAAAGGCGCTATACAAATAAATTTGATTTGATTTGGTGTGATTCCTAAAGATCTGAGATCTCGGCTCGGCTCATATCTCTGTAGCAGATCTGATAAATACGCTGGTCCTATCCCATTAATACATTTATAGACCAGTAATAACACCTTAAAGTCTATTCTGTAACAGACTGGTATCCAGTGTAAGGATTTGAGGATGGGGGGTGATGTGATCTTTTCTTTTGCTCCTAGTGAGAACTCTGGCAGCTGCATTTTGAATCTGCTGTTTAATGCTCTTTTTTGAAAGTCCAGTTAAGAGACAATTACAGTAATCAATTCTGCTAGAAATAAAAGCCAGGATAAGTTTCTCTAATCTTACTGATGTTCTTAAGATGGAAAAATGCTGATCTAGTAACCGCTTTAGCCTGAGAATAAAACTGAGATCTGAGTCCATTAATACACCAAGGTTGTGAGCCAGTTCTTTAGATTTGAGGGCCCTCGAGTCCAGATACGCAGCCAATATTTGTCTTTCATTGCTGTTCCCAAATAGTATAATCTCAGTTTTATCTTTATTCAGCTGCAGAAAGTTGTGCCCCATCCAGTTAGTGATGTGTTCAAGGCACTTGCTTAATGGGCCAACTGGACCACAGTCATTTGAGGACAGAGCCATGTAAATCTGAGTATCATCTGCATAGCTGTGATAGGACAGCCCATAGTCCTGTAGAATCTGGCCAAGAGGACGCATGTATAAATTACATAAAAGTGGACCAAAAATAGAACCCTGGGGGACACCCCAGGTCACTGGCATGTTCTCTGAAATATTATTTTATATTTCTACAAAGTAGTTCCTGCATTCCAGGTAAGAAACAAACCACTTCAGGACTGTTCCTGAGAGTCCAACCCAGTTTCTGCGTCTATCTATAAGAATCTTATGGTCAATGGTATCAAAGGCTGCACTAAGGTCAAGAAGTAATAGAAGAGATACCTTTCCAGTCTCCGTATTTAAGCAGATGTCATTAATTACCTTGATTAGAGCAGTCTCAGTGCTGTGATTAGACCGGAACCCGGACTGGAATTTGTCTAGGCTACTGTTTATGGACAAGAAACTAGTGATTTGCCTGAAAACAGAAAATTTTCTCAATTATTTTACCAATAAACGGTAAATTAGAAATTGGCCTGTAGTTACTTATTTGATGATTATACATTTTTCATTTTTAGAAGAGGCTTTACAACTGGAGTTTTTAGTGAGCTCAAAAAGACCCCTGACATGAGTGAAGAGCTAACAATGTGAAGTAGGTCTGGTGCTATATTGTGAAACACACTCTTTAAAAATTTGGTTGGTAGTGTGTCTGACTGCAAGAGGATGATTTGAGATGACTAACTGTGTCAATTAAAATTTCACTGTTTACAGTACTGAACATTCCCTCTTTTGGATTTGAACAACAGAAGCATTTCTCCGTGGTGCTTTCTGTTTGCAAAACATAGCCTTCACTTTAACTGGCGCAATCTCATCCATTACACTGACGACTTTTTAATTAAAACTATTCAGCAGATTTCAAAATGGCAGAGCAGGGTTTCACTGCACTACACCAATAAGAGTCCTTCAGCAAGATTCATAACACAACATTTGTCTTTCCCTGTACTGTGATTAGTAACTGTACTATAAATCCCTCTGCTAAAGGGCGTGTGCCATATGTCGCAAATGTAAACGTGCATGTCAGCATTGGTGTCAATGAAATTAGCATCATTGTTGATTCAGTGCAGGTTTCAGTGACTATTTTAAAAGCACTGTGCTAAATCTCTGAATTTTAAGATTGTTATATGACCTTATACCTACATATCACACAAACACAACAACAGCATTTAGAAATCATATTACAAATGGTTAAGAATGTATAAATCTGCATAAATAACCAACAATGTTTGGACATAATACTTACATCTTGTGTAGTATTGTCATTACTCACATAGCTCCAGGGTTCTGGGGTTGTGGATTCAAACTGTGTTCACTAATGAAGGACTAAAGGATGACAAACACATACTGTGCAGTAATAGTAGTTTTTTTTTTTAACATTTACATAAATAAATCGCCCTGATTGCCTGATTGTGTTGCTGGAGCTCTCACCCAAGTGGGACTGAAACAGCTTGCCTGAGGTGTTTGAGGAGCGCTGAGTTTTGATATAGTGAGTGACTGCAATGTGTGGGGGCAGAAGGGTGGTCATTATGGCTATAGTGAGGCGTGGCTGCTTTCCCCATCACCGCTTTAACACCTAGAGCACCAATAGGGATGCATAACCTTCCTCTCGGCACACAACCCCCCAAAGGCTCATAATGCTGAATCATCTGGAAAAAGTGCTGAGAGATGCAGATTCACTGAAAATGCTCCCTTCTTATATCTCTCCTTTATCTGTGTTATAGGATATCTGTGTATGGAGCTATGACATGTCCCTTTAATCTCCAGCACGTGTGCCTGTCTGCCTGTGTTTTAAGGTCTTTGTGGGGACCAATGACAAAATGCAGCTAGGAAGAGCCAAATGGAGAGTCTAAGGGTTTGTATACACTGTTATATCTACAGTATTCAGCTACTTTCAAATGCACCCATTCAGTTCTGGAGCAGCCACACATGAGCTCTATATCACAATGCCAAGAAACAGGCTGCAGGGCAGTGGGACTGCAGTCTCTGGAGCCTATGGATGGAGTATACTTCCATGCCACTGGGATGAGTGGCTTTTGTGATCAAATCTTAAGGTCAGAATGCCCTCAAATCTTCACAGAACAGTTTCAATATCTCATTTAAAGACTTCACAGAAGACTAGAAGCTAAGACAATCTACCTAAAAATACCTTTGATAATAGATGAAATGCTGGCTGAGGAGGTATTCATCCATTTTTAATCTTTGTATCACTTTTATTCCAGGAGTCGAGAAAATTAATTTCCTGGCAAACTGTAGATGAGGGGTGTCAAAATGAATACATTATGGAAGATGTGGCCCTCTGGGTTAAAGGCATAACAGGGAACAAATTAGTGTCTGCACACTCACCTTAGTGAATGTAAACTGTGAAAGATTGAACAAACTAATGCAAAATATGCTGTAAAATTGTGTATTAATATTTAAATGTTGACATTGCTCACTGCTATGTCTGATCCGCTTGTACCAGTGCAACACATCAGATATTAGGACACACCACCTACATCTGTCACTGCAAGTGATTCACCATACAAAACATGCACTGTGGTGGCCTTATGGAGTGCTTCGACAGACTGAAAGAAGGCTAACAAAGAATGTAGAGCAATAGATGGACTACAGTGTCTGATTGTACAGGGTGAGTCAAAAGTCACAGGACGCCATTTTTTCTGAATACCCCAGTAAGTAATGGGTGAGGGGCCTATCTTTTAGTATATGTCGGGAATATGGCCACCATCTTGAAAGCCGCCATATTGGATCAAGGGCAAGTTTTTCCAATTGGAAGGTGGTCATGTAGCATATCAAAAAAGAAATAAAAGGGTGTGCTGTGACTTTGGACTCACCCTGTAGAACTACAAATGTCACCAATATGGGTGTGGAAACAAGGTGGCCATTAGCATGTTATAACTTATTTGTTTATATATCTGGTGCTGGGTGAAATCTAGGCACAAACATGTTTAAAACTGTTTATAAAATCTCGTTACAAGAATTTTAGTAAGTAACAAGAAAAGCAGCTTATGGAACAAAAATGGTTGTGGGAATTTATTATTTTTATTATTATTTTTAGTTTGTATTTTTGGTTATATATTGTGTTCGGCCATCACATGTATTTTTACAGTTTCAATTGCAACAGCTGATTTTATTAAATGAAGGACGTATATAACTAAGACTAACTATTAACCTGTACCGTATTTACTGTAATAATAATGGATTTATTTTCCTGAGCAAAGGAGTACTTTAACCCTCACTGTGTGTCCAGCTGTGTGTCTGCGGGTGTGGCTGGGGCAGGGAAGGAGATTTTCAGGGTCAGCTTTTTCCTCATTCTGTATTCAGCCACTGCAGAGGACAGTTAGTGAGAGGTGGGAGGCGGGGGGGAGGCCTGCAGAGTCAGAGGCTCCGCATTGTTCGATTCTTCACAGGAGAGAAACCTGCAAGTGCAGCAGCTGAGGAAGCATCACCTTTGTTTTTGTTCCCTGTAGATCTATGAACTTCCTTAGAATCACAACACAGCTGAAACACATGCATTCTCCCAAACAAAAAAGGATTAGCCCAGCGTAAACAAACAAACAGTGATAACCAATATTATTTACATTATCTCACCATGTATATCGCTCAAACGGTATACCCGTATGTGTATGTTTGTGTGTGCAGCTAGGTAAATAAAGGTGGACGTGCGCTACTTTGGCTCCTTTGGGGTTGGGAGGGAGGCGGGGGTGCAGCTGAGTGCGCGTGCTGGCCGTTTATTTATTTATTTATCTAGCGCCCCCCACCAACCCTTTTCTCTTTCTCGCTCTCTCTGCCGATATTGCGTCTCTGCGTCAAATGACGCGCCAGGGATATATATAGGAGGGTCCGGATGGGACAGGAGAAGGCGCTTGTTCCTCCTCTCTTTCACTTCGGTCACTCCATCCCTCTTTCTCTTCCTCCTAGCATCTGTGAAGGAGAACGCAGTCATGACTTTTTCCGGTGATCTGTACTCGAGCAGCTCGTACCGGCGGATATTCTCTGAGGCTCCTCGGATGTCTGCGCGCACCAGGAGCCCCCGGCTGCCGGTAAGGACGACTCCGAATGTTCGATTATTCGAATTAAAGTTAGGGTCTTTATTTAATCACTTATATATTCATTTATTTAAACCGAGAAATAACTTTGACTGATCTTGGCTATATTTGCAGTTAGAATGTTCGTGAAGGTTGAAGTGAATTCTGTAACAATTAAATCTAAAAAGAGATCAGAATTTTCCAATCTTGTAATCCTTATACATTCTCCTAATACCCGAAGATCCCAGGATTCTGGGAGAATGTTCTTTACCGTGCGACCAGTGAAATATATGCAGTCTGGAGACAATATACAGCAAATTGTAAATTAGCTTCTCCAAAATGATTAATTCTCCTAAAGATCATGACACATGTCACCTAGAGTCTTGTCAGAATGTTTAAACATTCAGATAGTCATGAGAGTTAATGGAATATTCCAAAAGTTTGAATATTCAAAATGTAATCATATTAAAAATAAATATATTTAAAAAATAATAGAATATATTCACATATTCACCATGTAACCAAAACCAAGATATGCCTCAGTGTTTAAGGTAAGCATCTTTAAATATTCCAATTTAATGAAGGTTTATTTTAATTAGTTTGAATAGAGAAATCATAATACTAATTATCATTATTATCATCATCATTATTATTAAGGTGCAAGGAACAACAATATGCAAACTAGCTTCTATCTAAAGATATGCATTCACCTTTGAGCTTTGTAAACTAGAGGAATCAAAATATTCAAATTATAAAGAAAACTTTAAAATAATAACAATAAAGATAATTATTTTAATAAATAAATAAATATTTTACATTTTAAAAACACATTGCCAGAAAATCTAAAATTAAACATTTTTAGAAATTTAAAACATTTTTAAATATAATATGAATGTGGCATTTTAAAGTCAGTCTAAACTTACAAATTCTCCTTAGAACCATGCATTATTTCAACTTCATTGTCCCCCAGGAGGCAGTGTGAGGCCTATGTGCTGCATTGTGGCTTTGTGCTCTGGTTAAACTTGCTCTAATTAGTGCCTTGCTGCTTATGAATACATCCACCTTTAGCAGGATAAAGATTATCCACAAGGGGGTGCTGCTATCACTAAAAAACTATTGGTGCTTTGCATGAAAAACACTTTGTGCCCTAATACTATTAACACCTTACAAAGTCAAATAGAAAGTTATATTAAAATATCATATGTTCTGCAGTTATTGCCGGATAGCACAACGGCGGAGCTTGCGCGCACCGCAGCCGTGACCAACGAGATGAAGATTGTCCGCGCGAACGAGAAGGAGCAACTGCAGGGCTTGAATGACCGCTTCGCTTGCTTCATCGAGAGGGTTCGTGTGCTGGAGCGGCGTAACCGCGCACTGGAGACAGAGGCAGCAGCACTGCGCGAGCGCCACAGCGAGCCTTCGCGCCTACGAGACCTCTACGAGCAACGCACGCGTGAGCTGCATTCTCGTGCCGACGAGCTGGCTCGCGACGCCAGTCGTCTTCGGGTGGAGCGTGAGCAGGCTGGCGAGGCACTCCAGCGTGCCGAGGAGCGTCTGCGTGAGGAGGTGCGGCTGCGTGAAGAGGCAGAGCGTGCAGCCAGCAGTTGCAGGCGTGAGGCGCAGGAGGCAGGGCTTGCCTCCCGTGAGCTCCAGATGAGGGTGGAGACGCTGCTCGAAGAAATCGACTTCCTCAGGAGGGTACATGAGGAGGAGCTACGTGACTTGCAGGCCTCCCTGCAGGCCTCACAGGTAAAAACAACATTGGTACCTAAGGTATTGTTTGGTGATTGCTATGGTATTCCAGGTTATCACTGGAGGTTGCTTTGATATTCCAGATGATTGCTAAGGATCTCAAGCCTTGCGCAGCTAAATGCTATGCTGTCCCAGGTAGCATCACTGATTTTCTTGTATCCCAGGTGGTTGTTAGGATGTTGGCAGACTGCTACAATTATGTCAGAGGTGACTGTTAAAGTCATTGGTTTCCCAGGTGGTTATTATTGATGGGTTTTTTTTACACTTCAATTTAAATGTCGCTATTAAAATTCCATTTAGTGTAATGTACGTATTAAGCAGATATTTTGCATTAAAACACAGGCTTAAACTAGCAATGTTTATTAATTAAAATCCCTTTTAGTTCAATTTTGGAATAACTCATGATGCATGAGATGTAAAAGACGTTATTCAGTGTGGTTCTGCTTAAAACGGTTTACTCTATAGAAATATACATACACAGACCTAGCCTACTCCAAAAGTTACATAGTGCTGTTTCTGTAGAGCTGAGCCAAGAGCAGCAAAGACAGAGGCTCTATCCTCCATATTACAAGTCAGTGAATCCTTTAATACCGTTTTTTTCTTCATCATAATAAATCGCATGCGTAATTAATAATCAATGTGCGTTGACTGTGTGGTTGTAAGTAATGACTAGGGTGGAAGGGGTGAATAATTAATTGATGCGGGAGGTTCGTCATGATAGACTGAAGTCTGCACTGCAGCAAACAGTGAGGAGCGAGGAAATTTAAAGCATTCTTTCACAGCACAGGGTGGAGAGAGAGAGAGAGAGAGAGAGAGAGAGAGAGAGTTATTGGAGCAGTAAACTTGCTGCACTCCCTTAGTAGCGCAGGATTTTAGGTGTGGCTCTCTGCTACGTTTGGCTGGGATATTCGTGAGGTGAACTTAAGTGGCCAATTACAGCGCAGGAGGGCGGGGCCAGTTATGCCGTCGAGAATGTATAATTAATTAACAGCAGTCATGGTCAATGTTAAAGAGCCAAATGTAATTGTATGCGGAAGTTCAGAGACCTTTGATCAGCATTTGTATTTTTAATAAAGGAAGAGTAAAATAACAAAAAATAAATTAAAAATAATAATAAAATCATCACAGTGCCCTGATCAAAAGATTACAGTTTGCCAGATTTGTTGTAGGCAATTAAAAGTCTTTCACTTCTTGTATTTGGAACTAGTCTCTTTATTGCAGATACCCTGTAGTTCTGGGATAGACATCCACCTTGTGTTATTCAGGTAGTCCATAGAGAATTCTGTGGTACCCTTTTTAAAAAGCAATTTTTAAATTTCCTGTTTTCTTTTAGCCTTTTAACAGAAGGTTTCATCTTAGTTTCAGGACTATTTTTGTGAAATCCCAGCCTTACTGCCTCCAGTGCAGTATTCCCAATGCCACTGTAAGCAACAACTCCAAACACAGTAGGTTCTTTGCGGGTTCATCACAGTTCTGTTTTCATAAATCATCTGGCTTGTCTAGATGTTCTGTAGCATACTTCAAACATCGAGTTTTGTGAAGAGTAAATAAGCATGTTTTCTTTCTTATGACCCTTCCATGAAAACTTTGTGCAGCAACGCATTGCACCACCACTCTGACACAGCTAAACCTTCCAGCAGGTTCTGGGCAGTGATATGGGGGTTTTAATTAGCCTTACTCACCAACATACAAGCAATTCATGCACAGAGTTTTCTGAGTCTTCCAGGTCTCCTCATGACCTTCACAATTCCTCTGAACTGCCAGTTCTTAAAATACTTTCATTTTCAGAAATTTAGAGAAGCCTAAGGTTGCTGCATGTCTGCACAAGGTTTGAAGAATGTACAACGCTTGGAAACTGTTCAGTTGAGAGTTCCTTATTGCAGCTAGTGGCATGCCTCAGGACTGATTTGCTAATCAAGGCCTGAGAATTTGTCAAAAATATTAACCTACATTGGCTACACTGATGACTTTTATTTTATATTGTTTAATGTTATGGAAGACAGTGCTAGGAACGTAAAAAAAAATGTAAAAATATTGTAATTTTTTGGCTATTTAGATATGATTACTACTTAATGAGTATACTCAATTAAAAACCCTAACTAGCAATCTATTTCCTCTTGGGAAGCAGATCCCTTCTTTTACTTCTCATCAATTTGATTAAATTCCATCAGCAGCGTCTGTCCTGTGTGTGCAGATCTGACTAAAGCTTTCTGTGGTTTAACTTCAATAAAACTGCCGTCTTTTCAGTCCATTACACAAACTAATGGCAAATTCGTGTGACTTAACCCATTAAACTTCAATTTTACAAAGCTGTTGTCACAGAACTTGCGACATAAAAAGGTTTAACAGAGACATGGGTCCTAATCCTATGTGAGCATTGTCGAAGCAAACAGTGGCAGGAAAATCTCCCTCAGAACTTGAGGAAGTAACCTTAAGAATCTTCTTCTGATGACCATAGAACTAAACAATAATGTGATAAAAGATTTATGGATTTACAATATGTATACAACAGTGAATGTATAAGAACATAAAGAGAAGTGTCTGTCTTTGGGCAGAAGTGTACAGATGAACCATTTTCATTATCAGAGTGAGAATGAGAATTAAATATGAAAACCAGTGTTGAATGTTAGATGTTTATCATTGCATTTAATATGAGTATGTTAAGATTTCTAGCTGCAGTCGATGCAGGCACTGTCTAATCAGTAGGCTTGATGGTGCATGCAGCAACTTCATCTTGGGCAAATCTGGTTTGCACAATAGCATCAGTATCAGATCAGATCGAATGAACACAGCAGCTTAACCTCAGCACAGAAATATGCAGATATTTATTCCTGTTTTATGGATTTATGGATAACTTAGCTATTTAACTAGAACAATATATATATTTCAGGATATAGCTAGATTTTCGGTAAGATAAAAAAAAATGTTTTACACTCATTTACTCATTTACTTACAAAAGACAATGCAGTAAAAACATAACCAAGTTTAGAGAGTAAATATTGCTTTATACATTTAGAAACATCATAAACTGCATCCCAGAGATTTACTAGAAATTCCTATATGATGTCTATGATATTATATCATATTTTACATAATGCATTTTGTCTAAAATAACACATTTCTTCAATCTGTTATTGATGAACAGGTATCTGTTGAGATGGATGTGAGTAAGCCGGACCTGGCCGTGGCTTTGAAGGACATCCGCTCTCAGTACGAGGTCCTCTCAATGAGGAATCAGCAGCAGGCTGAGGAGTGGTACCGCTCCAAATTCACCAGTGTGACCGAGGCTGCGTCCCGCAACACAGACGCCATTAAACAGGCCAAAGACGAGCTAAGCGAGTACCGGAGACAGGTGCAAGCACGGACCCTGGAGATAGAGGCCCTCAGGGGCCACAATGAGGCTCTTGAGAGGCAGATGGCTGAGATGGAAGACCGCCACAGCAACGAGATTGGTGAGCTGCAGGTGAGCTGATAAAGATCAAACCGGACTAGGAGGGAGATATGAAAAAGTATGGTAAGAAATCTGGTATTTGCTGTTGGGGCTTAAAGATAAACTGGTTTTATATTGAAATTGCAATTTTAAAGAACTCAACTTTATCCTCATATCCTAGTTTAAATGGGAAAATGTAACCTGTTTACAAGGAGACTCTAAACCATGGCCAATCAGGGATATTACAACTGTTACTAAGTGGCAGTTTGGCACACTGCAGTTAGCATTCAAACCTCCAAAAGCAGATGTAATATAAATCTCTGAACTGTGCTATATAGAATGCTTACTATGTAGGCAGCATTTTATAACTCGAATTTATCATTGTTCCACTCTCTTACCTACTAAAACTCTGTGGATAAAGAGTCATTACATCAACAGTATTTCCCCCCAGCTGCACATTAACAACAGCACGCTAACAAACTAGCCATAATTTGCTATGCTAACCAGTGAGTTAGCAGGTTCTGCACATGCCATGGTTACAGATTTTCTGACACATACAGGCCACCAGGAGTCAGTATGATTGTTTCACAGTGTGAACAAGATTGACTGGCTGCTCCTTTAACTGTTGTTTTGCTGTAGGAGACGATCCAGCAGCTGGAGGATGCACTGCGCAGCACTAAAGGAGAAATGTCCCGTCACCTACGTGAATACCAGGACCTGTTGAATGTCAAGATGGCATTGGACATCGAGATTGCTGCCTACAGGTAAAAAAGAAATCAATTCCTCCTTTGCTCTTGTGTTCTAGTTATTGTTTGAAAAACTGCCTTCAATAAGGCTTTGTCCACATAAGCTGTTTAAAAATGCACATGGATTTGGCATATTCTAGCAAAAAAAGTTCCCTATTTAAAAATAGATCTGAAAACTGTTTTAACATGAAAATGATATAAATACCAAGATGTAAACATTTTTTGAGTGTCCTAAAATTCCCCGCTCTCTTTATAGGAAGTTGCTGGAGGGTGAGGAAACTCGTCTGAGCTCTGTGGGCGGGGTTTTGCTCCAGCCCACCTACTCTGGCCTCTCTTATACATCAGGACACGCTTTCAGTCTGGGCTCCTACAGGAGGGGTGTGACCAAGCCTGCTGAGGCAGAGGAGGAGGAGGAAGAAGAGGCAGAACCAGAGGCAGAAGCAGAGGAAAAAGAGGAAGAAGAAGGAGCAGAAGAGGAAGGAGAAGGAGAAGGAGATGAAGGAGAGGCAGGAGAAGGGGAAGGAGAAGGAGAAGAAGATGGTGAGGGTGAGGGAGAAGATGAAGGAGAGGAAGAAGGAGGAGAAGAAGAAGGACAGGAGCAGGCTGAGGAAGAAGGGGCAAATGGAGAGGAGGAGGTTAAAGAAGAGAAAGTAGAGAAAGAGGAGAAGAAGGAGAAGGAAGGTGATAAGCAGAAAGAGAAGGAAGCTGAGAAAGAGAAGAAGAGTGAGAGCAAAGGCAACAACAACAAGGTGGAAAGCAAGAGCGAAAAGGCAGAGAACAACAAAGGAGATAAAGGCTCTGTGGCCAAAAGCAAGTAAAGGCTTTACTGCTCCAGCTACTGCTGCTCCTCATACTCTTCTCCACCGGAATGTAATCTCCTTTACCTCTCTGTTAAGCACCCTCACACTAGCACATTTAGAGGTCTACCACCCAACCCAGGCCCACTGAGGCCCAGCAGAATGTAAGGATCCTGATCAGGATCTCAGTGATTTTTCATGCTTGACCTAAAGCTTAGTTCAGGCTTGGCTTGTTTTCTAATTAGTGATTATCACTCACTAGATAAATTTAAGATCAACAGGATTATAGGCTTTGGTCTATGATGAAGGTACCTTTGTGGTGAGTAGGTTTTTCCACATTAAATGTCACTTTTCAGAAAAAATATCCTAGCATAATGAGTATTTTGCTCAAGGTGTCCCACAAATTTCTGCAGTAGCCGCAGTAGCGAGAGGAACTTTAGCACAGTGGAGATAACAGATAACAAGGATAGCGTGGATCTGGCTCTATGACAGATATAATCAGCAAATCTATAAGTATTGATTTGTAATAAATAACGTTTATAAATTACAGATATATACTTTCATTTTCCAGTCAAGCCTATTTGGGTCAAGTTTCAAGGTTGTGGGTTTGGGTTGGGTTCAGTCAGGAATCTATTGTCTGTGCAGACCTCCGATATATACGCACAAGCAGAAACACTCACTCACGCATGCAAGTGCGCTCACACATTCTTCACACATCATCTCTTGATCTGTCCATATTTCCGGGTATGGTAGGGTTTAAAAGCAGCCCTGTACACACTTATAAAAAGGGATTCTTTAAGAGTTCCTTAATAATGGGAATAGTTATATTAGGAACTGACGATTCAAAAATTCCTACATGCAAATTTATCTGGGACATTTATTTCCCTGAATTTTTTCACCTCATTGGAAAGACCAGGTAATTTCAGTTTGAAACCCCTGATAAATTGTTCTATAATTCTAATACATTCTAATTTGCCAATACATACACTCTTAAATAGAACAACCATGTTTGTTTCTTTTGAGTGTGCCTGGGACTGACTAAATTAACATAGAATCTTTACGTTATAGAAAGCTTCTTTAAAACTTTCTTTATTTATAGAAATATTGGCTTCATTTTATTACTCAAAGAACCTTTTGTGTCACATTTAAAGAGTATAGAACCCCTTTTGATAAGAGTGCACAGCTATATGTAGCTGTAAGTAGTTAATGCACTTAAAACACTCATGACACTTTAAGGACAACAAACTTATGAATGGTCATTGAGAACTGAGGTAAAACAGTTTTTAATGTGAGAAATGGGGTTCGCAGACCACAGTGCTTGGTCACTCCATACATCAGTGTGACAAGTTACCCTAACAGATGGTGCTGGATAGAGTGATGATATTAGGCTGGAAATATACACTGACCTCCACAGGAAATGAACCATCTTCTCTGGTCCCAACTTTACGGTGCTATACGATTTAAACAGCAAGTTGGACATTGATGGATTCAAACATAACAGCAGGTGCTTTGTTGGGGTTTTTAGTAAATGTTACCAGCCAAGATATCAGACTGATCACCATAATATTCACCAAATGAACCAAATGTTTCCCCCAAATTTCACAAAAGTACTCCAGTGTTCATTCTTAAATTCACTCTTTACCTTTAAGATCACCCCATTTTGCTGGAAGTTTCCCCCTAATATTCACCCCTGTTCTGCAGTATTAGAAAAGTGATGTGCACATAAATGAATGTCTATTTCTGTGGTAGCCAAATTGCGGTTTCAATGTACAATTTATTAACCAAGATAAAAGATATACTGACTGAATCTACTTTGTCACTTTCTCACCATTTACAAATTTCATAACCAGCACTAAATAATCCACCCATTTAGTTTTATTGCAGTAATCACAGCACAAATGGCTATGTTTAATATGTAAAGATGAACAGTTTTCAGGGGACTGTCTTTGGATTGGATCTGAGAGATGGGTTTGAATTTTGCATCCAGTGCATCCCCTCCAGGAATGAAACACTTAGAGAATATGAAGACTTGAAATGATGCTGCTGTTTATCTTCCTAATCCTGCTAATTTTACGTTTGGAAAAATAAATCCTCCTGTAAAGAAGCTGTGTGGGGGCAGTTAAAGGTGTGCCAGCCTGCACATTATTTATGCCTTTTCCATTTCTGCTTCAGTCTTCCTAAGGCTTTATGTGCATGTGGTGTATATAGGGATGCTGGAGATTGCCTACAGGAAGTCTACAGGCTTAACTGTGTTTTATTTGTTTTAACTTTTAGTTCGTTCCGTTTCATATATTGCTGAAGAGTAGGTCTGCTAAAAGGAACGAGAAATCAAATGATAATATTCCCATTGTTTGCCTGTCAAATCAACCTTCAGTGGGCTCTGTTTTTTTGAACATAGCATTAGCACAGAAATAAGGCATAAGACCGTAGCACAGTCACGTGTGGGAATGGCAGAAACGTTGTTTGCTAATTTCATGACTGGCAGCCGCACACTAATCAAGCGCAGAATTGCAAAATTACAGTTACAGTTACAATTAGGTTAGCTTAGACAGAGAAGTGATGATTTTCTCATGTAAAAATAGCAGCACCCCACACAGTTATGTCTTGGTTGTGTCCCTATGTTCATACAATTACAAGAGTGACATAAGTGTTCACGTGGGCCTGTGTGTGTTGTTTGTTTTGATTCAGTGATGTTTCTAGGGCAATGTAATAGCACCGTTTCCTATCTAATGTCAGCTGGCCTTGACAAGTCCATTTCTTTGCTATGGCTGCAGATGGCAGAAGAAAGATAGACAGTGGAAGGGAGTGCTGTAATTAGAATTAACCACATACTTTTCATCCAATCAGATTGTGCAGTAAAGATTAACTGTTGTGTAACACACTTTATATTCAATGTATTCAGTTGTTTTGTATGTGACAGCACCATCTTACCACAGAGCAATAACTGAAATTGTCTTTGAGGACAACCCTTCATAGACACTCAGAAGTGCCATATACACTCTAAATGACTGTGACAGAAAAGGTTTGTGAGGTCAGTTTTCTATTTATATATACATATATTTTTGGTGGGAATTGAATTACTCTAATGCCTCATCACTCTTCAGTGATGTTCTTGTTGTGGTTTTGAGATTATGTCCTGCTGAATGTTGTGATAGGTTTGCCATCTAAAACTGACCCATTCCTGAATTATGAATGTTAGATAAACTCTGCATGCTCTTATGAGGACTGAAGCACATGGTCTATGGCTTGGTTTCTGATGAAAGCTGGAGGGGAACTAAATTGACAGCAAGATTTTTCTTTTTTTCTTTCTTTTTTTTGTCTGTTTGCATGGCCTGAGCCTTGGAGCTTGACAAAATAAGACAGGATGGGATAGACTTGCTTTGTCAATGTAAACAAATAATGTATGTACTGTAATTGCCTTAATTAATGAGAGCATTGCGATAGAGTCCTTGCAATTTTTTGCATTTTCACATGGTTTCAGAGAGAGCTAAGGGGAGATGACACCATTCTGCTAATCTGCTGCAACAATGTAAGCTGCTATCTCCATACAGTGGTGTTCTTAAAGCCAAATAAAGCCATTTATCAACCAAAATCTTTGTCTGTTTTTATTTTCTGTCATTCTAAACTACAAAAGCACACTTGTGACTTTGTGCGTACATGTCTTTGTGTGTGTTTGACAGTCCTTTGAAGACATAAACTACAATGACTTGATTCATAACAGCACATCTGAATATAATCTTAAATACATATAAAATGAATAACATAATTATTAATTATACGAATTAATGATAATTAAGGAATAATAATATGCACATCTCTACTTCACGCGAACGTATGATTACTTCAAAATATCCAGACCAATCTTTGTCTCACCTCACACAAACTCACACGAACACAAACAAGCATCAATACACTTAAATCCTGTGTTGAAATGACTCAGTTTTACCCAACACCTGTTGGCTCCGCATGTGGGCTGTCTTTTAGAGGGAAGGTCAGCAACAGCCTTCATCTGCCATTAATTAAACTGTAAACGTAGGCGTAATTATGCAGACCGGACTGTGGACCTATTCTGATTTATGATCTACTTCCACCTGGTCTGTGGGTTTGCAAAAAGAAAGACAGGTCAGATTCATTATGCATGAGCCTCCAAAAATCCATTACATGCTAGCACACTCTCACCTCATCTTTCCCCATCCCCACAGGACCAGTGAGGAAATGTCTGCTGGAATCCACCAAAAACATTAAAAATATGTAAAATGTAATAAACTTAAACAAACTTGGATAAACCTGTAAAACTTCAAAAACATAAAAATACCTGCACAAACCTGTATATGTCTGAATAAACCTGTATCAATCTCTGAAAACATGTACAAATCTTCATTAACATACAAACACTTGGTAAACCCAAATAAAAATGCATTTCCCTGTATAAATTAGTGCAAACCTGTTCTAACATGGTAAAACCAGAATAAACCAGAATAACCCATTGGGACAATGAAGACCATATCTCTGTCCAATTAAACATGTTTCTTTCGCTCTTGTGCTTCTCTCTGTCCCAAATCTGTAAGCATTACAAATATGTACAATAACTGAATAATGACTCAAAACCAACACACACATTTACATACAACAATACAGGCAGGTTTACTCAGACTGATGCTGCAGAACAGAGCACACACACACACACACACAGTGCCCTCCTCCTCCTCCACAGGGCACAGTGACTCAGCAAAGCTTCCAGCCGAAAAAAAGCATACAATAAAGAATTGAATCATATGAATTCAGAGCAGGTTTCATCACTACTGGCTCAAGAGAATCCCCTCTCACTACCCTGGCTCTATTATTTTAATTATTCAACACGCAATTCAAAATCAATTCACAGAACAGAAATAATTATCTCAGGGCTATCCTTGAAAAACATCCCAAGTGATACATTAACACCTAAAATTGTGAAACTTTTCTTACAGTGATACTTATAACAAAGAATTAACATAAAATAGTATGTATTCTTCAAAATATATCATACCCAAAGAGATTCTAGTCCTATTATTTCATGTTGTCTTGTGATGGGTACAGTCCCCTAAAAGAGTATTGCTGAGGAAACAAGTGTAAAAAGAAAAACTCTTTCTGATCACAAAAGGAAAGAACAATATAGGACCCAAGACTCAATATACATTATCATAAATATATGGTTGCATTTACCTATGGGCCTTTCAAAAGCTGATATTCTCACTCTCTCTGGGTGGTACAACTCTGTAAAGTCTGGTATCAGGAGACAGCTGGTTCAATTCCCGGCTGGGAGTCCCACTGATCACAACTCACTAATCAATACAAGTTTATATCCAACCATCCGTAAGCACTTATCCAGTTCAGGGTCACAGTGGGTCCAGAGCCTACCTAGAATCATTGGGCGCAAAGCGGGAACATACCCTGTAGGGGGCGCCAGTCCTTCACAGGGCAACACAGACAGACACACACACACACCCACACACACTTTTGAGTCGCCCATCCTCCTACCAACGTGTATTTTTGGACTGTGGGAGGAAACCGGAGCAGCCGGAGGAAACCCACACGGACATAGGGAGAACACACCAACTCCTCACAGACAGTCACCCAGAGCAGGAATCAAACCCACAACCTCCAGATCCCTGGAGCTGTGTGACTGCGACACTACCTGCTGCACCACCGTGCTGCCCCACAAGTTTATATTCACAAAGATAATAGAGTTGGGCGGTTAGTCTTCTCCTGCAAGTGTGATGAGTAGTCCAACTGTGTTGTGTGGGCTTGCTTCACATGTCTTGAAGGAATCATGTGCTAAACTAAGCATCATGTGCTGATGACCTTGCTAGCAGTGCAACAGGTAATGACTAAATAGGGAACAAAATTAGGTTAAAAAAATATTTTTTGTAAAGACATCAGGTCAGAGATTAAGTACCTCTTGGTAGCTACACATTTTTCAGATCCATTTCTAAAGTAGAAAAAATAGTGTCTGATGGGGACACTATTGGTTGTCTACCAGGTTTTACATGTTTCTTCAGAGCCAAGCGTTACCACTATTCTATATACTTTATTCTACTTTGACCTTTCTTTCCCTTATGCCATTATTATATGTCTCCTGAAGTATCTTCCCTGAGGATGATGCTAATATAGAGGCATGATTTACCTTTTGTGTAGTAATTTTGCCAGGAATAGTTCCATTTGGCCTGTCATTTCTCAAGGCTGCTGTATTTTTAGCAGAGCCAATTCTTGTCTCATAGTTCTGTTTTTCTACTATCATATTAAGATAGTGACTGAAATGTCTTGTATTTCACTAATGCAAATTGTGTTTCTTTCATTCTTCCTACCCAGTTATCTCCCAGTTTAGTTGGTGCATTTTCTAACCATTAACTCGGGTTGTCCCAATCACCCACAAGGCTTCCAAACTAGGAGTGTGTGCATGATTCCAGTGAAACCAACCACTGCTTCTTTTCAAACTGCAGCCAACATAATGCGACAGAGCAACTCAACACACTTGGAGGAGGATAACAACCACCCACAGATTATGCTAGCTAATAGACACCCATATTTGCTAGCATTACGAATGAGACTAACTGTGCTCTCTTGAACAGATGGCTGAAGAATGACTTGGGATTGAACTGGTATCTATAATACTGTGTATGAGAAAGGCACTGCAAAGATAAACCCTATAATTATTAATATTATAAGTAATTATGTTTTGCAGCAGTGTTGAGAGCAGCATGTCAGTGCTGAAAAACTGGGAACTACAGCTCTGCTTTCAAATAGAGCTTATGTTAGCACCATGTGGAGAAACTACATTTCATTCTCCCTCAACACAGATCACAGATAAATTTTTGAATGAAATTAATTATTCATTCATTCATTCATTATCTGTAACCGCTTATCCAAATCAGGGTCATGGTGGGTCCAGAGCCTACCTGGAATCATTGGGTGCAAGGCGGGGAATACACCCTGGAGGGGGCGCCAGTCCTTCACAGGGCAACACAGACACACACACACATTCACTCTCACCTACGGACACTTTGGAGTCACCAATCCACCTACCAAAGTGTGTTTTTAGACCATGGGAGGAAACCAGAGCACCCGGAGGAAACCCACACGGACACAGGGAGAACACACCAGCTCCTCACAGACAGTCACCCGGAGCGGGAATTGAACCCACAACCTCCAGGCCCCTGGAGCTGTGTGACTGCGACACTAGCTGCTGCACCACCGTGCCACCCATAAAATTAATTATTTATATATAAAAATTATATAAGATAATTTCATGTAGATGACATTTTGACTAGACATATGATAATGTAATGAGGAAGAGCATGTCTTTAAGACTCTTAGACCAATAAGATTCTGTCACTTCAGTACTTACTGTAATTAATCAACAATTAATATTTGCATACTGCTGCCTCTGCCTCTGTGTTCCTTATTTTGATTTCAGAAAGTTGGCAACCCTAGTAGTATGGATCTTAGGTTTGCATTTCATGTCTTTCCATTTTATTACCATATTATTTCTCTCTCTTTCTGTGTCTTGCTGCTGTTCATATTTACTGCTATACATGGACTTTCTGCATTGCAGATATCCCATAACCCAAGCCCTGATGCATTATGGGAGGCATTGCTGATCCCCATCCAAAATCAGAGACACAAACGCATGCGCACACCCTTCTTTCTCTCTCTCTCTGTCCTTACAGGGCCCAGTGGTGCTCCTACACAAAGCTACTGTGCTTTTGTACTAACCTCTACCCTTTGGGGAAAGCTTAGATAGTGAAACATAGCTGTGAGGATTTCATTGCATTCTAACACGTTACAGAGGTTAGATAATGATGGTGTGCAGTTACTTATTTATCCAACTCATTTCACAGGTAATGTATGGAGCATCACTCTAGAGGCTGCAGTTCCAGTGCACCACAGCCCAAACCCGATGGAATTGTCCTCTTGCCCACAATTTGCATTAGGCAAGGTGACTCTTGGCTCATGTGTAGCTACTCCAGAGCATACAGTTCCATTGGAAATGCTTTTATAATTTGTGTGGGCAAAGCTAAATATCTATGTCAGTAATGACAGGTTAAAATAGCACAAATCACTCAATCAAGAGACTGTCCATGTCTCTGGACATACAATGTATTCAGGGATAGGGAAAGGTATTTTTATGCAGGTGTTGAATTAGGTATATCTTTTTTTATATATATAATTTATTTGTTTGTTTTTTGTTTAATTGTTTTGATCAAACTGTGCATGTTGTGTGCTAAATTGACACACAGGCATATGCTCATTTTATATTCAATCTCGATGACTTCCTGTTACCAGTCAAACTGCTATTTATTGAAACTTATAGAGTAGTGTTACTTGTATAAACCTAGTGTCACTCTTGGTTCCCCAGTCATTCATTTGTCTGACATGGATGAACACAGCAGAAATGGCCCAAGATGAAATACAATGAATGAGGTTATATCAAATATTACATACACCTTGTGCTGTCCTCCAATTCAACAGAAGTTGCTGTCTCCTGAGCATCAAGCCTAATTTAAGCTTCTGTGTTAAACCTATGCTGTAGGAAGCGTGGCCTGATAAGCACCTCTCCAGAAATGTAACTCTTTACATCTATGCAGACTACAAGGACTGTGATTGCAGTCAGACCGACATGGTTCAAGTTGCTCAAATCAAGAAGTCCAGAAATATTAAATCCTCTACACTACACTCCCTAAATAGTGCACTTTAAAGATTCGTACAAGTTACGCCACTACATTGTGTACTACATAGAGTTGAAGAAGATGTTCGCAATTCAACCCTAGTGATTTGGAGGTGTAATTGCAGAGTGACACAGACACCATCCCACAAGTATAAACATTCACAATGGAATAGGACACTTCTGCATAACATAGTTTTTTACTCATTTGGAGCACTAGGCAAGATTTAGGTTTTTTCTGCTCTTGGGGCTTTTGGTAGGGAGGGGAAGGAAAGGAGTGGTTTCCTACCCTCCTCCAAAACTTACGTAGTGCAATTTCTGCAGTGTGGATCCCAGAGTAGCAACGACAGAGGCTCTATTATCCCTATTATAGGTTAGTGAAGTATCACAATGACTTTGAAACTGCAATTTTAAGGTAAAAAAATATTACATAGTTTTCCTATAAGCATTCTGTTTTGTCTGCATAGTTGCAGAGCTTAGTTTGAGTGATTTCTGCAACTCTGAGACACATGTTTTTTTAATCAGGTTATGGTTTGTTTTTCTGATTTCTGCCTGATATTCATTTTTGCCTTTTTGACTTGTTTATCTCTCTGTACTGATTTTTGGGTTTTGGAATATTTCTTCTGGCTTTAACCTTGCTTCACATAATGTGTTTAAAAAATCTCCAACTGACTCTCACTCTCGGTGAGTGACATCTACAGATCCGTAAACCAGATGAATGAATAGTAATTATTGATGACTTAAATACAGCCAAATACTAAACGGTACAAATAATTTTGTTGATTCATAAATATTAGAGAATTATTTTGCCTTTTCTTGTACTATTGTGGAGATGGGTACAAGCAACATTTATCAGTTCAGTTTTCTGATGTTTGAGGCCAAACCAAAGATAGAAAAATGATTGTAAAAATTAATTTTATTTATTTATTTTTATTATTATTTTTTAAGTAAAAAAGAAATATTATTTTAATTTCTGCTTCTCACAATCTGAATTTCAGGGGGAAAAAAAAAAAAACCCACAAACAAAGAAACAAACAAAATCTGGTTGAAGCAGCCTCCATATTATTGAGAAGGAATGCTAAAAATATTCAGGACAGTGTATGGAATATTCTTCTTCACTTCTCATCCATTTTTTTCTCTGGAGCTATTTCATCAAAACACTAAACTCTCACAAATTTAGCACAAGGTGCATTTTAATCTGCACAACGGAACAAATAAACACATTTACAATAAACTAAGCTTCATTGAAGTGGTCATTCTTAGATTTTTTTAACACTCTCTTAACATTAAATGTGCTACAAAGGGTTTTTTGAGCGATGCCATAGAAGAACCACTTTTCTTCACTTTTGGTTCAAAGGGGTTATTCTGTAGCATCGCTCATGGAACCATTTGTACCATCTTTATTTTTAAGAGTGCAACATTGCAGCAGTCTCCAGTTCAAAGCAGTCCTTTACTTTACTAAGGGTTTTATCTCCACCTAGCGTTTTCATTCTGAGCTGCAGCAAAGTCAATGAGACTTAAAGGGCTAATATCTCATAATAGTTTCTTGCATTCTACTGTTTCCCCCGGGGTCCAATCACTCGCATATTTAACTGTGTAGACACAAACATTTATACAGTCATCACGCAATAGTGCAGCGTTTCTCAAAGTGTAGTGCGCACCCCACTAGTAGGGCGTATGTTATTTGGCACACAGCGTCTCTAACGTTAATGTTAATCAAATGCTGTATTATACTGCTATCTACAAGAATCAGCTTATAGCTATCTAATAATTTGAATATGGGATGGGATTTGACTCAGCAAATATGTCCCCCATTATCAAACTGACTCCTACGCCCTTGCACCTGCCTTTGTTCATTTTTGCATTGATTGAAAAGTTAGAAACTGAAGCACAGTTAAATTAGTAGGCCAAGTTTCAGTATTTTTGAACACTGATGATGATGTTGTATCTGGTGTTATAATGTTAAGCTACTGATTTAGAGATATACGTTGATGTTACTTAAATAAATTAGAAAACTGTTGCAAGTATAGTTTATTACCATTTTTGGGGGGCGATATGGGACAGGTGGGGCACAGAAATTCCCCTTCGTCTGAGGTGGGGAATGATAGAAAAAGTTTGAGAACCACTGCAATAGAGGATGTTCAGACCATTTCTTTTTTACATCGTAGCAAATAAACAAATCCCAGATAGGACACAAACTTACTCTGAATATTCTGGTTCTTGAAGCACACAAAATGCTTCAAAATAAATTAAAAAATTAAATTATTCAAAACAAAAGTATATTTTCTGATGGAATCTCAATTTAAAAAGTCTAAATTAGTATTCATTGATCCTCCATGGGCATGAATTTTTTGATGTATGGAATTCACTAATGAAAACCAATATTCTACATCAGGCAGGTTTAAACTTTCTTGAATATAGGCTGACAGATCAGCTTTGTAGGACAGAGTCTTGTCATTAACTTTTTATTATTATTCATTAATTCATTCATTATCTGTAACCGCTTATCCAGTTCAGGGTCACGGTGGGTCCAGAGCCTATCTGGAATCATTGGGCACAAGGCGGGAATACACCCTGGAGGGGGCACCAGTCCTTCACAGGGCAACACACACACACACATTCACTCACACACTTTTGAGTCACCAATCCACCTACCACCGTGTGTTTTTGGACTGTGGGAGGAAACCGGAGCACCTGGAGGAAACCCACACGGACACAGGGAGAACACACCTCACAGACAGTCACCCGGACCGGGAATCGAACCCACAACCTCCAGGTCCCTGGAGCGGTGTGACTGCGACACTACCTGCTGCACCTGAATTTATATAAAAACACAATTTACAATAAGTTGGGACACTGCAATATGTAAACAGAAACAAAATATGCAAATTATTTAAACCCTGTATTTACTTGAAAACAGTACTAACTGTTTTACTACCACTCAGAAGCATGAGGTGTCTATTATAATGTTTTTTTTTAGTTCATTTGTTTCAAAATGCGCATTTTTGTAAGGTAAGTAACTTAGCACCCAGACTGGTTTACTGAGGAGCCATGCTGTTGTAATCTATCCAGAAAGTGGATTAGCCTTCTCTTACTGAGATAAGCAAGGCCTTCCAAAAGACAGCATGTTGCTTCAAACCCATGTACATATTGTTCAACATGAACAGTGCTTTCACAGATATGCAATCTTACATGACTTATGCACTAGGAGATCCCATACCATCATAGATGCTAGTTTTTGATCTGTGTGGTTATACCAAGCTAGATGGTCCCTCTCCTCTGTACGCCGAAGGATGCAGCATCCAGGATTTAACAAATGTAGATTTGTGTGACAATAAATGTAGTTTAAATGTAGTCTCTACTTTCCTGAAGAAAGGCTGTAGCACTCTGCTGCTCTGTGGAAGGATGCATTACATCCAATACAATGACTTCATTATGAAAATATTTTGTATCCATGGAATGAGAAAAGTGCCCAAAATTTCGATGCTCACATGTTCATTTATTGAAGCAATGACTGCCATTTTCCCTGGTCGTTAACCTCATTTCATAGATTTTCAGTGACCTGTTTTTGTTTTTTTCCCCAGACTTACATGATATGGAAAAAAAACCCCATACCATTAAATAAATCATTCATTCATAATCTGTAACCGCTTATCCAAGTCAGGGTCACGGTGGGTCCAGAGCCTACCTGGAATCATTGAGCGCAAGGTGGGAATACACCCTGGAAGGGGCGCCAGTCCTTCACAGGGCAACACAGACTGACACACAATCCACCTAACAACGTGTGTTTTTGGACTGTGGGAGGAAACTGGAGCACCCAGAGGAAACCCACGCGGACACAGGGAGAACACACCAACTCCACACAGACATTCACCCAGAGCGGGAATCGAACCCACAACCTCCAGGTTCCTGGAGCTGTGTGACACTACCTGCTGGGCCACCGTGCCGCCCTTAAATAAATCAATTTAATTTTATTTTATTTATCCATGTTTCATGAAGTAGGAATGTTCAGCTATTAAACAAAAATTGCTGTGGGTCATATCTGTGATTTACGAAGTGAAAAACCTAGATGAACATCAAAAGAAGCCACAGAATTGTTGAATTACAAATTGACCATATATGGTCAATAGCGCCGATATCATGGACAGAATGTAGAAACAATTAAATAATATTTGGGTAAATGTCTGTTAGAAAGCTCCAAACAAACAAACAAACAAATAAATAAATAAAATTTAAATTTAAAACAGGTTGTTTTGCAGTGTATTTTACATAGGGATTGAGTGAATGAACGTTGGTTTTTTAAAAATGTAATATAACCGTTAATGAGCTACATAACCCTATTCCTGTATCACAATACACCGCTTAAAAACGAAAATAACTAACGTTAATATTAAACCTTATTTTAATGTATGTAACGTGACTGTGTTGTAAAGCGAGTCTCCCTCTGAGGGCGCTGCTGAGCGACACGACCGAAACAAACAGCTGCTGTACAGTGTGCTAAGCTAAAAACGGCTATTAGGGATTAACGGGAGCCTTTAACGCTTTCCGCTCTTTCATTCCTGTCATTTTCCACCGAAACGAGGTTGAAATGACAGAGTTAAGGCACCGCGGAACAACAGAGCAGGACCTGAAGCACCAGCAGTCGGAGGATAAGGTAAACAACACAGGAAATATAGCTATATTAAAAAGGGGATACAGAGTTTGCCTTCTTAATTGCGAGTTACCGTGCCACCTTAAATGGTGCAGCAGTCACGATGACGTTTAAGGTAGAACGGAAAATTCTAATCAGATATGTGCCAGCCTAATGTCAGAGCATACTAACATTAGCTCGGTCACTAAACAGTGAACAGATCTCTGGTCGTGACTCGCCCTGCTATCAGTACACAGAGATTTCAGTAAACATAGTAGTCAACTTACTGAATAATGAGGATGCTTAAATAACTATCTTGCTTTACACCGACTATTTTAGAATGATTGATTCTGCACAGTTAGTAACTCTGTGGTTTTAGTGTATTCGGATGTATTTTAAGCAATGAATGAACTGTATATTTTCACTGAACAAGAGTAACTCACGAAGTCCACTACTAAACGCCTTATATGGGTAAAACATGTCGGATCAAATTGTTAAGATGTACAAATAAGTCATTCATTGTGTACTGTGCAGTGATTACCACTGAATGACTGTTTACTCTCAACAGTAATAGGAATAAGAGGAATTCTCCTTTAAGATATGCCGTATTATATTAATTACTGATCCTGTGAATGACGAGGAGGAAGTGTCTTGCTCTCAGGTTCCTGAACAGCAAATTTCAGTGTTTTTTTTTCTGTCCCAGCACTAGTTTCAATGTTCCTGCAGATCTTTACAACATCTGCTAAGATCTGTTTCCCTGACAGATTATGTCTAGTGTTATTCATATTTTCCCTTAAATGGAGAATTGATTTAGAAAGCTTAGGGAAGTGCAGCAGTGCTAGCTGAGTGCCTAGTGTTGGTGCTGTCATTGGGAGAACTCCTGTTCAATGTCAGGTGATGTCTTCCAAAGCCAGGGGTCCAAGAGGGCAAAATTGGCTTTTCTTTCTGGATGGGAAGGGTGCCTCACTCGCCCCATATCACAGTGTGCACAGTGTTAGCCAGCAAGGTTTTTTGTCGGCCCTGTGTTTGTCCTCTGGTCTGCTGCGCTGTCCAGTGGTGTTACATCTGCAGTGGTTCAAAGAGTCAGTGGCTGGCTTAACTTGTCTTGAGGAAAGAATGTGCTTGGCTTCACTCTCCTCAGTTAGTGGCATTGTGTGTGACTGAACAGTGCTTTCAAAGATTTAGAACAGTTCTTTCAAATGTATCTGAAGCACCTACTTTGACATACCAAGCCTAACTCTCAGGAAGTGTGCAGCAGGTGATTGACAGCAGCTCTTTTATGGACAGTATATCAAGAATTTGATGCCTATTAGTATGGATTACAAATCTGACACAATTTGACATCAATAATGGTAATGGTAGACCATATTCTTTAATTGATGTTTACTTGCCCAAAAATGGCAAGTAAAAGTGTGCTTCCAAAAATTTACTAATGGCTAATCTGGTGTCATGTGCATGCAACAAAACAACTTGATGACTTGAAGGCTAAAAATTACATTCACACCAACCTACATGACTGCTTGTGAAGAATTACTAGGCATGTTCCCCAAGTTTAGAGGGTCTAAGATAATTTGTCTCTGTCTTCTGTCATAATTCATGGCCCCATGATGTAACACTACTAAAGTGGTACCAAGAATTCCTCTGAAAGAATGGGTACCAAGTTAGTGTTTGAATGCTTAACTGTCTCTGGTTCCCTAATTTATATGGATCCTCATGCACAATTTATACCCCTCACTAGCCAGCCAAATTTACATTCAAACTAATAATCCATTAAGAATCTGACCAATGGCTCAATCAGAAATGCATCTAGTTTACACATCACAACCGAATAGACTAATTGAGGCCATTACGATACATTTCCTGTATCCGTGTGGTCTGATAAATGGAAAAATAGTCCTGTAAATGCTTGTATCTGAATATTTTCCCCAATTGAAAAGTTATTTTATGAGGGTTGGTGTAAATGGCATATGTTATGGACATGGTGCCTCCACTCAGAATCTGTGAGATTCTTCAGTCTGACTCTCTCCCTCCAGTTTTCTGTGAAGGGTTTTTGAGGAAAATCACTGAGGTGAAATGAACATTTAGAACAGGATTCCTAAGAAGGGAATCTTTATTTTAGGAAACTTAAAATGTAGATTGTCCATGAAAGGGCTCAGACCCTCTGCAGGACTGACTAAATGTCCCAGTGTGAATTGGGCATGACTAGAGCTGTGCCATATCGTATCGTTTGTGATAATATCGTCATCATTTTTAAAACTATATAAACAATTAATATCATGATTTTCTGACTTGTTTATGTAATGACTCGGCACAGCAGCAATTCTGTGTTTGTTTTGTTACTTTTTGTATAATTGTTTACGTTTGCTGTTTATACGCACACAATTGTCTGTGCATTGGTTGTGTGGTAGGTTTATATGCTACATTATTGTTTTATAAAATATCAGAATCTTTGGTGAGTTACAGTTTACAAAATAAGCAAATGTTTACAGTTTTTTTAATGTTTGTTATATTTGTAGTAAAATAAATATAACCATATAATACTATTGCTATATATTTAATTTACTATAATTAATATTAGTATAATGTTGATTTTGTTTCAATAGTGTGTTCTTGAAATTAAAAAAAGTATTTTTTTCAGTGTGTTTTCTTATCGCCAAGAATATTGTTATCGCCAAAATACCCTGAAATATCGTGATGTAATTTTAGGGCCATATCGTCCACCCCTAGGCATGACCTCTCTACCCGTTTTAGTAAGTGTATTTAAAACTAATTTTCAGAGTCCACCATAATTTTAAAGCAATTAAAAAATCAACACAACAACAAAAAACTTAAATAACACACTGGTGCACCTTTTATTTTGACTGGACTTGTGCGCAGGCTCATTGTCATGGTAACATATACACTAAGTGGTACTTAGCACATGCATGTCATTTTGGATCTGATTACTTGTAGCGTTCATGTAAATGTAATGTAAATTTTAATCAGACTGATGAATAGAATTTACATGTAAACCCCTCAGTCTGAATCTATGATCTATGAGATTGCAGAAAATCTTTGCATGTAAACATAGTCACTCTTGGTTCCACAAATACATCAATTTAAATACCTGCATGATATATCCTCCTAGACAGATGGCCACGGTTGATAATTGCAAATAAAATGCAATACATTTATAACTGATAACACTGGTCAAGTTATTGTTTGTTTCTTCATGGTTAATCAGTTTATAGTTTGCTTTCCTACTCATTGTCTTTCATATATAGAGCTGATACTGCAAAAAAAAAAAAACACTGGACGAGAAGATGCACGCTCATTCGAACAGAGATCTTATTTGCTATGTGAGCAAAATTAAGTTACATTGGAATTGGACTCCAGAACAAACCTGCCTGTGTTTGGGTTCCTAACTAGCCAGCATAGCTACAACAGAATATTTGTGCAGAATGAGCTCTCGCAGCAAAAATAAGAGCACTTTGTGGTTATCCACCCTTGGGTGAGGTTTACCAAACCTGCTTCTGCAAAGAGAAACATCTTAACAGTGGTTTTACAACTTG
Organism: Hoplias malabaricus; assembly: GCF_029633855.1. Taxonomy (NCBI): domain Eukaryota; kingdom Metazoa; phylum Chordata; class Actinopteri; order Characiformes; family Erythrinidae; genus Hoplias; species Hoplias malabaricus. The sequence goes on along the minus strand of NC_089820.1, from coordinate 10,008,473 downwards.
AAGTGGATTTTGGAGTGGTTGTAAATATGGAACAGCGTTTGGAAAATCTGGAAAAGGGTGTGGCATTGATGGTGAGTAGCTGGCTATTTGCAAGTTCAGACTTGCTTGCCTGATGATTCATATACTTTTTTTAAGTGCATATCTTAAAAATATCCACTGTTTTAAAATGTATTACAATTTAGAAACGTGTCACCAAAATGTGCCCTTTTCGTTTCTGATTATTTAACATGGACCACTGAAGACCTCTGCTTCTAATGCCCAGTTTTTGGCAGTATATGCTGGCATGAATCATATATATATTATTTTATGTAGTAACAGATATATGTATATCAGATATATTACTATATTTCTTGTGAATCAGAATATGTAATCCTGGAAGGAGCAGATCTCATATCTGTAGAATCAGATTAATCATATGACATCATTACACATCTTTACTTATTATTTATTTATTTATTTTGTGTGTATATCTTTACTTTGCCCTTGTGGGCACACCTCCTTTTTACATGTAAGCATGGGAAAGGAGCAAAATGAACATTGTATAGTAGCCTGAAATGATATTCGTGATTCTGTGAATGGCCAAAGCTTGCTCCAATATATTTGTCTTAATCGAATGATTTAATATTTGGTTTTGAGTAAAATATTGGTTAAGACACATACTGACTGACTTTAGTTGTAATGTTAATGAGATTTACATTTTTCGTGTAATGATTGTGACAAAGGGGGCAACCAATGTCACATTGTCCGTAAGTTTAGATGCCTGGTAACCACTTGGATTGTATTAGGGTTTTTTTTAGGCTTTCTACCAAGTATGTCTTGTGTGCTTGACTGCATGTTTCTGTTGAGGTGATGTGGTCAGTTTATTCCAAACGCATACACAGGTCTTTTTGTGTTTAATAGGATTATCTGAGTGTGTAAAGTAATTTTAGTCTGTTACATTAGCTATCGGCTAATGTAGACGTGATGGAGAGCAGCTGACCTAAAGAAACAGAGCCACAAGTCTCTTCTGATTTATCTACTTCATAAGTTTTCCCCAGTCACCTGATACTAGTAAACTATAGGTGTTTTGAAAAGAAATGAAATAGTAAATACATATACATTACCATGTATATGTGAAATGGACAATAGATTAAGGCAGTGGTTTCCAAACTTTTCTTGCCATGCCCCCTATTGCAGTTTTCTTCTATCCCCCCAGTTGTTTCACAAGCTAGCACTTTTGCTTCACATAGCAACCTATTTAAGGTGGAATGGAGTATTCGGGTAAGAAGTGGGCAAATAATGTGAATAAAACTTGTAAACAAACCCATTTAAGGTAGAAATAAATGTTTGAAAATAAAAATTGTGAATAAGAAACCAAGATCTTCCTCCTAAAATGATATTTATGCTGGAAGGGGAAATAGACAAGTAAGATGATTCTAGACCTGTCAAGTCGAAATACTTAATGTAGATTTAGAGAGTAAAGGCTTGTAAATACAGGGAAAATGGCAGCTGCTTGTTCACCTTTTTTGCCTTTCTGTAGCATAGGTAGATGTTTTACTGAAATGATGAACACTTTTTCTGTGTAAATGTATTGATTATGGCACATTAGTTTTAGCTGTTACTATCCACAGTTCTTAAACACGTATTGCGCTCACTCGCGTATGTTCAGTTTTTCCTCAAACTATCCACCTGTCCGGTCTGTGGAGGAGGAGGGAGACGGCTCTCTCCACTATTTTTAATCTGTATTATATTTTACATTTTAAATGCTTTGTGTCGAAATTACATATTGCTCCTTTAAATTATTTTAAAGGGATACTGCACCAGTGTGGTTAACTCCAGATCATCATTTCTGCTGAATATTTTGTCCTAATTTACAGTGTAGTTGGAACTAATGAAATCCTCTGAGATACTTTTTTAAATTATCCCATTTCCCATGATAATTTTTTTTTCATATGGCTAATTATAAATATAAATTATATTATTATATTACTAATATTAATTATTATTATAAATTATACATACCACACATTGGACCTGTTTGACTAATAAATTGAAGGTTATAAATCTGTGTCGTGGTTTCATCCGCATTATTATTGGTTTTTGGCTATTTTTAATATAGGTTTTGATATTTTATGTGTTAAAATGATCTAAATCACATTTTTTACTACAGTGATTGACTTGGCCAGATTTTTTAGCATGTCCTTGTGCCAAACGTGTAAGAAGCAAAGAACTGTAAATGCAGGAATAAAAAAAATGACAAAATGCTTTATATAAAGAAAATAAAAAAGGTCCTCATTTGGCATTAAAAATGTGTAAACTTTATCAAGAATGGTTCATGTCAGGCATTTATTAAGTTTTTGTAGTGAAGGGTGGTAAAAGGTTTAGGCCACAATGGTACTATTTAAATCAGTATGTGATGGAAAAAAATGTTGTGCACCATTGAAGTAGGACAAAGTTCATACTAGACTAGAAGAAATAATCTCTAATTATTTTCCAGATAGGCACAGCTCCTCTTTTATATTTGCTTTAACATATTTACAAATGTTCATGTATCATCATGAGTACATCAAAATATCAGATGACATATTTAATGTAGCCAAAATTTCTTTATCCGTGCACTGAATACCTTCCCTTCATGACCCAAATTCATACAAAATTCCTACCCAGACCCTGAAGCGCTTTGTTTTGATTCGTTGGAGTTTCCTGACAGGGTGTCCTGGTAGAAAGAACCCTTCAGTACATAGAACCTGAAGTTTATCATCTTTAATTCAACATAAACGTCATTGTTCTTGTGTGATTCATGGAGCTTCAGCTTCATGGGATTAGACAGTGCTCTCAGCCAAATCAACAAATATGAATCACTGTGTCATAGTGAAGAAAAAATAGAACAGGACCCTGCCAGGAATATGAGGATGGAGGATATTTTTTATTTTACATTATTTTGAATGCTTTCCCACCCACGCCATTCTTTTCTTTCCTTTTTCACTTGCTTTTTTTTCCTTGCTTTCTATGTTTCTCTCCACTCCTCTCTTTTTTTCTGTCCCACTTACTGTTTCGTATCTCTAATTCTATTTTTTTTTCTTTTAGTCTGTCCTGTCTCTCTTTCTAGCATCCAAAGGATGCCCTTAGTTCCTGAACAGCTATTTGTGTCTTATGGACTGGAAGGGAAGGGGGTCGGGCCAACTAGTATATTTTTAACCCTGACATCCTGAATGACAGGAAGTGCACCATCTCCATGGAAACCCAAACTCCTCCCAGAAGGATCCCTTTAGTCAGATGGAGATGCTGGGTGTCATTGTTCAGAGAGAAAGAGAGCTAGAATGGAGTCATTCGCCCACTCACTTCTCTACCTTCCGGACAAGTCTGTGAATGTAGTCATTAGGATCAGGAAATTTAAAAAAAAAAAGGGAGAGTGAGTGAGAGAGAGTGAGTGTGTATGTGTTCTAGAAGCCACCCTGGTTGTCAAGGCTGACATCACACTTTGCAGGCTGTTGCTACAGTGATACTGTACTCGTGACTGGGGTTTCTGTAATGCCATGACAACAGACTGCTTCATGGCACGTGGTTCTGTTGTTGGGATACAAGTGTAGTCCAAGCATACACTAGATTCATATTACATTAACAGATATTTCTTAATAAGTAATTATCAACACTGGATATTTGTTTAGATTTGACGTTTTGGCTAAATTTAATTTACATTAGAAGAGCAAGCATTTATGTCAGTGTTACTTAGTTAAGATTATAGTAAATTGGTCTCCCAGCAAAGGCCCAAACTAAAGTCTAAATAGTATGCTATAGCTTACACTTATTAAGAACTTGTATTTTATTTACATAGTGAACAGAAAGCTTTGTTTACCGAAAAAATAAGTCCTATTGTAATTATCTTAAGATCTACATTAACAGTAAAAGTAATCAAGACATAATCTTCATTATCAGGAAAAACAGTTCCTAGTTTTAGAAAAATACAAACAGGACTCACAGAAATATATAATTTAATTCTCCTTGGACATTATTTTTTGAATTCATGTATCAAAAATTGCTTATGGATCTGTATAGAATTGGCACTCTGCTATTTGATGATGCCTTGTTTAAGTGATGCTTGGCTATAAAGCTAAAATAAAAATATGAACTTTGTATTAATTTGACAGCATTACCCCTATAGAAATAAACTGTTTCCATATATCTTTGCAATGCTAATACAGATACCAGGGGTGGGCAATATGGCCCTAAAATAATATCACAATATTTCAGGGTATTTTGGTGATAACGATATACTTGGCGATAAGAAAAAACACTGAAAAATATTTTTAATCATTTCAAGAACACACTATTGAAACAAAATCAATGTTATACAAATATTAATTGTAGTAAATTAAATACATTTAATACATATCAATAATATTACATGGTTATATTTATTAAAAAGTGTTATTTTACTACAAATGTAACAAACAGAAAAAAAGCTGTAAACATTTGCTTATTTTTTAAACTGTAACTTACCAAGAAATTTGAAATAAATTGGAAGTGTGTACTACAGCATAGTTTAATACTGAATATTTAATATGAGCGGTAACTGAACGATAGTAAAAGATAACTGGATTAGGAACACGTACCGTGTATCTACACTCTTTATCTACTTTATGAGTTGCACTGGCCAATTTATAGGAGCACTTTGTAGTTCAGCAGGTACAGACTGTATGTAGTCCATCTGTTTCTCTCCATCTTAATTTTTTTTCCATCCCATTTTTACTTGGTACATCAAAGGTCAGGACCTTCACAGAGTAGGTATGGGTGGTGGATTCAGGGTGGTGAATCATTCTTAGTGTTGCAGTGACACTAACATGTTGGTGGTGTGTTATTGTATGTTGCACATGTATGTGTGGATCAGACACAGCAGTGCTGCTGGAGATTTTAACATGGTGTCTACTCACTGTCCACTCTTGGTCCAGCATGTAGATGTAAAGGCAGAGACAGTTGCTTATCTTTTGCTGCACAGTTTGTGTTTGCCTTCTTCTAGTGCTTTATCAGTGGACACAGGATGCTGTTGGCTGGATGATTTTGGTTGGTGGACTATTCTCAGTCCAGCAGTGACAAGGAAGGCTTTTAAAACTCTAGCAGCACTGCTGTCTCTCCAACACATTACCATCATGTTAGCGTCACTGCAGCAATGATCTACCACCCAAATGATACCAGTGAAGTGACCAGTGAAGAGCAAGGTGAAATGGAAATAAAGTATGCAGAGAAGCAGGTGGGCTCCTTTATGGCCAGTGGTGCTGAGAGAATGGGCAGTGAGTGTAGAAGCAAGGTAAGTGTTCCTTATCCAGTGAATGTTCAGTGTTTAATACAATGCAAACATTAATCAAAATGAATGCAGAATGACATGATTGATTCTCTGATATGTTTAAATAAATTTTTTCAAAAGGTTTGTAGACACCTACTCATGTAGTGTTTATTCTGAAATCGAGGGTATAAATGGTGAGTTTGTCCCCTTTTGCTGCAGTAAAAGCCTCTCGATTTTGGAACATTGCTGTGATTATTCAATATTTAGCTGTTCTGTCTTTATTGGTTACTGTTTTTTAATGAAGATTATACCTGTACACACATTGAACAAAACCAAGTAGACTAACAATATCTAACAAAAATAATGACAATAATAATGTTTTTATAATTTAAAGAATATAGAGCAGTATTTTATGTATCACTCTCTCTCTCTCTCTAGGGTTCAGAAGCAGAAGATAAGTTGGAGAGAGATGGAGGGGCGTCAGATAATGAGTGTAAACTGGACTCGGGTGTTACTGAGGTTCCTCCACCTGCCGATGACACGCCGGAGGTTCTCAACAAAGCCCTGTCAGGGCTGTCTTCCCGGTAACCTGAAACATGTTGGTCCTTGGTCACTCAAACATGAGAGGACATGTTTATAGATTCCAATGCTCAATTTTGACAATATAGGTGTTTCTGTTTCTTCATTTTAATATATTTTTTTTATATTTACTGATTACAGTGAGTACATTAGCACCAGTATGTCCTTTGAAAACACTTTTATTATTATTATTATTATAAGTAAGTTGCACTGATGTCACACCAGTATTTGAGTACCAACCCAGTATTAGCACATGTTTTTACTTCAGTTTATTATCTGTAAATCTCTATGTGAAATTGCGAGGTATTCTTCATTTGAAACTAAACTCTGCAAATTCAGAATAACGGGGCGGAGAACTCTCGCAGCAACTGAGAAAAGTTCAGTGGCACATAGCTCAGAGGTGTTTAGCTTACTACATGAAGAATCTATTTTGGTTGTCCTAGTACAGACTTTGTGGCAGAGGTTGAAACGAGACAGAGTTGTCAGACGAAACAATGAGGAGAAAGTGTGACAGAGAAAGTGACAGAGCCCTGTATAAGAGTTAATATTAGACTGACATTACTCAGTAAAGTGAGCTGAAAGAGACATCACATGACATGACACAAGACAGACAGATTTTCTTTACGTGTTCATCCCATCATAAACAGGGTCTTTGGGTTATGAAAAGCACCGTATATTATTATTATTATTATTATTATTATTCCTTCTTTTGGACTAGTAAGTAATTACATGTTGTTGCACTTTCTTAAGTTGTTGCTGTGTTCTTTAGTAACATGTTTTGTTGACCAAAGTGTTAGATTCAAGTTTTTGAATGTTCACTCACTGCTAACTTTGGCCTGATTGGCTCACTTTTTAGCCTTAGATATCGATTCTGGTAATAAGTGCTTTTCTGAAGTTGCTGTGCGGTTGTAATGGCTATATTTACACTTTATATCAGTGGAACCCAAACTTCATTGACAACAGTGTTATAGTCAGGTTTTTGAGAGTTACTGATGAATGAGGGCCAGTGGTAGCACCTCAGGGCGGCACGGTGGCGCAGCAGGTAGTGTCGCAGTCACATAGCTCCAGGGACCTGGAGGTTGTGGGTTCGATTCCCGCTCCGTGTGACTGTCTGTGAGGAGTTGGTGTGTTCTCCCCGTGTCTGCGTGGGTTTCCTTTGGGTGCTCCAGTTTCCTCCCACAGTCCAAAAAAAAAAAAAAAACACACGTTGGTAGGTGGATTGGCGAATCAAAGTGTCCATAGCTGTGAGTGAATGTGTGTGTGTCTGTGTTGCCCTGTGAAGGACTGGCGCCCCCTCCAGGGTGTATTCCCGCCTTGCGCCCAATGATTCCAGGTAGGCTCTGGACCCACCGCGACCCTGAATTGGATAAGCGGTTACAGATAATGAATGAATGAATGGTAGCACCTGCTAACTTTAGCCAGATAAGCACACATTTTAGTGTTGGACATAGATTCTGCTAATACCACGAATACCATGAAGTTACACTTCATCGTTGTAGTAACATAGTCCAGTGTATATTATGAGCAATATATAGCTTTTATCATATATTCAACATAATTTTGTTCGATCACACACGTTCCACAGGCTCAGCATTGAGGGAGGATGTGAGTGTGTTTATCTCTAGAAGCCCAGAGTGTGTTTATCACTCGAGGCCCCAAGAACAAGTCATAACCGAACTGAATATGAGTTTACAAGGAGATTAAATGCAAGATATACAAAACCTTTCTTTATCATTTAAACATGTGACTTAAAGTATAATTAGTCCAGTGGGGAACACTCTTTGCCTTTGTCCTCCTAAAGGATTGATACACCATACACTGTCAGAAAATTTGTCGCTGTGGTGGTACCTTTTGCTGTCTCTGTGGTGGTACCATCAAGGGTACATGTTTGTACCTTATTCTATTATAATTGTAGATTTCAAAATTGTGTGGATTTCACACGCCGCATTCCATCTCCAGGACTTATACAGTGGAACCTCTACTAACGAACTTTCCAAGATACGAACCGGCCATTTGAATATTTTTTGCCTCCACCAACGAACCATGACTCTAGAAATGAACCCGAGCCTCCGTCGAACCGGCGGCTGGAAATGGCCACTGACCCCAGTAGGCGAGTCTCCCAGCGCCCCCAGACTTGAGTGAGCTTTTAAGATTAGCAAATTGTAGTTAACTAATTTAGCATTAGTGTAAATAGCAGACATCGAAATTCGTGCTAAGTTAAGCCGTATCTACGCTTCGTCTCCCCACATTCACCCGCCTACTCTCCGTTATTCCACCCACTCCCACCTCCCGTCATAAAGCCAGTGCCTGTGTTACTCCTCCAGCCAGTCGTCACGTCTTCAAGGTAGCGATGTTTAACCACTTAAAACTTTTTTATTTCTTTTTTATTACTGTTTCCACTGTATTTCTTTATTATTTTTAGTAATGCTACATGTATTTTTTTACTAATTTGAGAGTTTTGTAAACATATATCAGTGCAAAAAGGGTGACTTTCGGGGTGGGCTGGAATGCATTCATTGCTTTTCCATTATTTTAAATGGTGAAAATTCACTTTTCTATTTACGAACCGGGTCACGGAACGGATCAAGTTCGTAGGTAGAGGTTCCACTGTATTATGTTCTTTAATTTTATACAGTTCTGTAATGAAAGATTACAGATATTCACCTCTCCACCTGGAGAAGAGAATGTAATATACCTTTAGGGAACACAACTGGACTTTAACATTACATCAAACGTATCTTTAAAGGTACGTTTACACTCTGTGTACCTTCAGGTACAATAATGTACCGCTACCATACGTTTTTTTTTTTCTGAGAGCATATTATAATAAATAACAAGTTATATAAAAGTAGGTTATAAGTCTGAGTTTTGCTGCCTGAGTCCATATTTATACACTGATTATTTTAACTGCCCTCTTTTCTTCTACCCATATTTAGCTTGCAGGCCTAAATCTGGTGTTATATGAATTGTGCATGAGAGTATTTGATTGCTGGTTTTCGTTGATGGTTTTCCATAGAGACTGGAGAATGGAAGGAATTTATTGATTGATCAGCACACTCTCAGGCCACAGCCTATTTTGCTAATAGCGACCGTTTGAGCAGCTTGCTTCCTTTAATTTAGATGATTAAACATCCCATCTAATCATCTGTGTGTTTCCACTACACAGATGGAAGAACTGGTGGGTGAGGGGCATCCTCACACTGGCGATGATCACCTTCTTCTTCTTTATCATCTATCTTGGCCCAATGGTGCTGATGATGATTGTGGGTGTTTTTCTTATCTTCATCTTTTTAATACCATGTTTATTGTGCACTTTTTAGTACATAGCTGTAATTATCTTGGTAATACTCTGGCAAAATATAATCTGTTTAATGTGGAGTAATGATAAACCTGAGAATTAAAGAATTAAAAAAACATGTAATCTTATGCACATAGTAATCTGATTAATTGTCTTCATGATTTGATAGTCCTACTTTTAATGCAGCAAGATTTTATTCTGAGTAATTTTGATCATCTTTTAAACATTTTTTAAAAATGATTATTATTAAATATTCATCGTATCCTGTCTGCTGCAGGTGCTCTGTGTGCAGATCAAGTGTTTTCAGGAGATCATCACCATTGGCTACAGTGTATATCACTCTTACGACCTCCCCTGGTTCAGAACTCTCAGCTGGTGAGATCTTCCAGACTTCCTACTGCACTTTTCCACACTTCTCCCTCTCTCTGGCCTCCTCTGTCTTTTTTTTTTTCTTTAACTCATACATCTGCCCACTTTGTGCAGTTTATAAGCTTCTGTGTAGAGGTCAGTGTGACATTTTGTTACTCATTAACTCTGGCTGCATAACCAGACCCTGATATTTTTTTTCCTTTTCTAAATCAGTGCTTTCCTCTGCCCATCCAGCTTCACATTTCTTTCTCATCAGCAAAGTCGAGGTAACAATGTCCCTTTTAGATCATAGAGTAGTAGTTTAGAATTGTACGAAAATTAAAAGATTTAGAGGTAAAATGATCCACCCTGGAATCCATATCCTCTCTTCCACCTTTGGCCTGAACAGTTCTGAACATGAGCAAAAAATAGAATATTCATGGCTTGGAAAAAGAATTGTTTCAAACTGTGGCCCCTAGGGATCTCCAGAGTAAGATTTTTCGCCTGTAATTCAAATTTGTATCTGTAGTATATTTAACTGAAATACTATCAAGCATTATGTTTCCTGTTTCTATAGTAGAGGACTGACAAAAATCTGAACATTTCTGTGACATTTTCTCAACTTTACAGACTGATCTCAGCCGAAACACAGTTAATTTTCTAATTTTCATTTCTCTGTGTGTAGTATGCATGAAGGCACTATTTGTAGGTTTTGTTAGCATTCTTAATTCTGTAAAACACTCTGCATTTTTAATTTGTAATATATATTAACTAACATAATGTGCTGTTGTTCATATAGAGGTGTTCTACACGTAATGCTTAAAATCAATGAAGTCCCCTTTTAATCATGCATAATTAGTTCCTGTAATCATTTTCTAGTAAAAATTGCCAACTTGTGTTTGGTGCTAATTTTAGTAATATACATGCATATTAAGATGATAGATTATTGGAAAATAGTATACTATTTTCCAATAATCTATCAACTTAATATGCATGTATATTACTAATAGTATACTATTTTCCAATAATCTATCATCTTAATATGCATGTATATTACTAAAATTAGCACAAAACACAAGGTGGCAATTTGGGTGGGTTGTATGGGGACACTGTAGGCAGTGTTACTGCCACACAGCTCCTTAGACTCGAGGTCCTGGGATCAATACTTGATTTGTGAATTTGGTGAGTTATCCCAGTGTGTGCGCCTTTCTTTTGGGTGTTCTATTTGCCTTCCATGGTCAAAAAATACATACATGTACAGATTTTCTGTGTGAAATGGCCCACACGTATGAGTGTTTGGGTGATTGTGTGATGCCCTGTGATGGACTGGGGTCCTGTCTTGGGTGTGTTCCTGCCTTGTGCCCAATGATTCTGGCGAGGCTCTGGACTGCTAAAAGAAGATAATGCTAGAATTATATTTATTCTGTGAGTGCATCACACCTGATGAACCAAAATAGCTTTTTAAAAATTATATGTATACATAATCAACACACAGACAACACATGCACATAATAAGTTGGAGCATTTGTCAAGATTATAACAACATAGCTTAAGGAAATAAGACCGATTGTATATTGGACTAGGGTCTGCTAAATATGTGTTTGTTTTTTTTTTGTTAATAATTTTTTCTTCCCCCCTTTTAATCTATTTTAGTCCTCTCTAAACCGATGGTGTTTTTTCAGGTACTTCCTGTTGTGTGTGAACTACTTTTTCTATGGTGAGACGGTGACAGATTATTTCTTCACGCTGGTGCAGAGGGAGGAGCCTCTAAGGATTCTCAGCAAATACCATCGCTTCATCTCATTCGCCCTCTACCTCACTGGTGAGATACTTGCATGTTAAAATTTAAGAATATTAGAAGGTGATATTATGAGATTATCTGAGGAAATGTGCACAATGTCTCTGTTAACCTGTTGTTAGAGATTCAGTAAAATGATGATGTCAGAATTATTTTCCACATCTGTGTAATAAACTGCCAAATATAATGAGTAAAGCTGGCCTAGTTGCTGGTAATAGTTATAGATTTAATAGTGCTTGAAGTTTAGTCCAACCCTAACAAATATGTATATGTAAATAAACTGTACAAAGACAAATATACAGTCTTTCTTTAACTGAGTTGCGCAACATCAAACAAAGTGCAGAATGAAACATGACAGGATGGCAACGGTTATTGTGTCTTGGTATATCACCAAGAATAAATAAAATAAAAAACAATATCAAGTGCTCTAAAGAAAAACAACTTGTCCAAAAAGGGTTATGATATCCTAAATTTAAATGTATTTAAATGCTCCCTTTATTTAAATGTATTATAAAGAGTATACAAGTTTCGATTGTATAAATTACTTACAATATTGCACAATAAATTACATACAAGTGCATAATCATATTAATTTGCAACCTATCAAACCTAGGATGGGTGGGAGATTAGATTGTTTGAGTGTGGGGCCAGTAGCTAAGCTATTCTTGCTCCTCTATGTGAACTTACTCTATTTCTGATAATATCCAATTTGTTGGTTCAACTTAATATTTTCTGACATTTTTCATTCATCGAGGCACAGTGTGGCAGGTTTGGAAGGCCTGGGAGAATTTGGAAGGAAGCAAGGGAGCATTTACACTATGCATAGATATAGTAAACTGTGTGCATAGTATATTAATATAGTCTTGTGGAAAATTGTAGCCACCGCTCCTTATATTTTAGGGTGTTAATCAATGTGTAAAACAAAACCTCAGTCCAAGGCTGCGGCACCTAAACACCAACTGTTTAAAGCACCTAAGCCTCCACTGATTGAAAAATCAATGCATATCCTCATAACGCTCAACATTGAGTCTATTTAAGGACAAAGTCCCATCCTTCAACAAAAAGGGCCAGTCTGGTTGATGTGCACCATAAGCAGGGGAGGGTCAAAGACTAGTAGGGAGACTACCGCACATATGCGGTAGCAAGAACAAACTAAATTAAAAAAAAAAAGCATGTTTTTTGTGCATTATTGAGAATAATGCCTCAAACTGTTCATGAGGTTTAAGTCAGAGTGTATCAGTGATTTAAAATACATTTTTGAAATAGTAATAACCTTCAGTTTTCAGTATTTTGGTCTCTAGCCTTATAAAGATATACACACACCTGGTGTGCCTTGTATGACTTGAAATAACTCCGCAGAGGTGTTGCTGGTATGGACACAGAGTGTTTGTGCTAAAGCAGATAATCAGTTAAACAACAAATGCCTTGATTGACTCTGATACAAATCTTTGAAATCAGAATCGGACATCCCTATTTATTTATGTATTTATTTTTGTAATGATATTGGAGGAAAACAATGACCATATCCTGATAACATTTAATTAAATAAAGTAAAATCAATGATCACTTTTTCTCATCAGTAGAAATACTGTAATTTCTTTTTGACATATGTTTTGAGAAAGCAGAATAAAGTGCAGGGATGTAAATAAGTTAATGAATTTATAAATATAATATTAGTGTGCATGTATATTTTTTGTGTGTAAAACAGGAAGATAAATGCTTTAACCTGTTTTTCTTTCACTGAAGTCCACTGCCAAGGGTTAATGAATGGGTGTGTGTGCAGACATTTAGCAGGTGTGTGCAGTGCTCTAACATGAAGCTCTGCAAACAGGATGCGGTTAATCTTCTGACACAAAGACTCTGTTTATGTTCATATACTCATAACAGCTCAACTCACAAGTCTCACAAGTGTCAGGTTAAGAGGAGAGATGAATTCAACATTTTTAGTCAAGATTTTAACACGGGTTCAATGCAGAGGTGTTCAGTGGAGTTAAACAATTCATCATTTGTGTATTAAAATCAAAGTTAAAATACAATTTGAATTAGAAGTGTTGTCTTAAGTTCCATCAGGAGATTTAAACTTAAATTTAAAATGAGCTTGTTAACAGGTTGCTGTGGCAAATTTACATTCAGTGTTCAAGCTTTAAGCCTGAATATGGATGTGTTAATTTTCCAGAGAAAAAATTAATGAAGCTTAATTTATAGAATAAAATAGTCCCGATATTTGACAGGCACAAAATTGTGTGTGTTTTTTTTTTTTTTGGCTGTGTACAAACCTTAATAGTTGTGTGGTTTTCTTGAGCAAGAGTACTCAAGGAGATTGTGTCTGATTCACTCGTACCAGCAAAACACACTAACACACCACTACCACATCAATGTCACTACAGCACTGAGAATGATTCACCAACCGAATCATACCTGCAGTGGTGGTCTTGTGGTGGTCCTAATTATTGAAGAGCAGGGTTAAAGGGGACAAGCAATGCATGAAGAGCAACTACATTCTGTAATTGTAGAGCTACAAAGTAGTCCTATGTAGTCCCTGGAGCTGAAAGAATGCACAGTGAATGTAGAAACAAGTGGTCAGATTAATGGGTGTATATCATGGATGTTGTTTAATTGTGAATGTAGGTCTACTGAAGCGTTTTGCTCTGATTTTGATGCCCCACTATCAGCACATCATTCATATTTTGATCATTTAAGACACAAGACAAATTTTCTGTCCGAGTTTTTCACAAACACTATAAGCAATAAAGAAATATTGGCAAAAAAAAATTGAGAGGGGTTTCCATCCACTACGGTTTGGCCAATAAACTTTAGATGGTCAGGGAGACACAGAAACAAGCAAGATTGAGAGATTTTGTTGTTGTTTTTTTTGCTTTGATTATAATTGTTTTTACAACCCCCCTGATGAGGGATTAAATATCCATGCCCCCTAATGATGTCTAATGTAAACCAGGGTGACGTGTGGAGCGCAGCCACTGATTCAGAATTTCAGAATGTACAAAGCAAACCTTGAAAAGCTGTGTCTTGATTAGACCAAAGATATTCGGCAGAACGTGTCAAAATCCAGCAAAACAAGCAAGCGATAGAGAAAAAAGACACATGCTGGACACATGTTATTTCAGAAGTATTGATCTCATATTTGTTGAGGCTTCTGCATCATTTCTCTCATGTAGTGTTTGTTCTTAATACTTTGACAGGCAAATAATTAAATAAAAGATTAAGAAGCTCAGGTGATGGTGGTATGAATACATGGCCAGAAAGCATGGATAGGAGACCAGGTGAAGGAGAATCAGGGGATGTCTGTGGCTGCTGGGACAATGTTGTAGTCCAGCGATTTTGGCAATTTTGTTCCATGTTTCGCAGTGGGGATGAACCAGGCTTCAGAACTTGAAACATCATCGGAAAACCCTTCCCATGTTTTTACACAAACTACATTTACACAAACAAAGTTTAATTATGAAAACTGTGAAACATTATGTAGTTTACACATGAACCTTTTTCAGTTATGAACTAATTCTTAAATTAAGTAGTAATTTTCAGAAGTCACCTCTCATACCACCACTTCCTGCTTCACGTACCACAGTTTGAGAACCACTGCTCTAGAGCAAAAATGGAAGACTAAATATTGACTCTCAGTCAGTCATGTCAATTCTGAACCCTGTTCACAGCCTGGAAACTCCAATTCCTGATTTGAAAATTGTTGTAAGGTGCAAATCAGGGCAATGATGGTGCATTGTACCAATGGCAGTTTTTAAAGACAGAAGTCAGGTCTTGGATGTATGTGTCTGGGAGCTTTATTAGGAAGGTCACCAAGTTAATAGATGTATTAATAACAAAAAAACAATTAACATAATCGTATTTTCATCATACAAAGTCTGAGTTTTGTTTTTAGCAGTCTCTTTAAATGATGTTAAACCATGCATAATGTAACTTGATTAGTTTGAATGCTTTCTCTGCATTACCCTGGGGATCACAAGATGCAATTTTTTATCAGTTCTGCAGCAGGCGGTCTAGTGTGGGAGTTTTCTTTTTTCCCTGAACATGAGACACACTGTGGATAGTTCCTCTCAAATAGAGTGTAATTAGTGACAGTGTGGCTGATCTAAATATAGTTAGACACCCAGATGGGAATGCCATTAGTAGATCTCCCTCTCTAATCACTATGTGTCTCTTTTCTGGTGTCTGTGTGTGGATGTTTGCAGGGTTCTGCATGTTTGTGCTGAGTCTAGTGAAGAAACATTATCGGCTGCAGTTCTACATGGTGGGTGAAAAGTTCTTAAGGCTGAAATATTTTGAGTATGTGCTTTTTTTCTCTGTCTGGAGGAATGCAGACACCATTCAAGTGTAATTGCCTTTATCATGTTAAAACTATATTTTTAACACTGTAAAAACACATTCGTAACTGCACAAATCTGAAGCTAGCTTTCTGTTCAAAATGTAATCCTATTTACAGTGGCACCTTTAAAAGATGGAACAGCAAATTCTATTATGAAGCCAACTTCATAATCTCTGTTCTAGCTTATCAACAGCAGCTTCCATGGAATAATTTTTAATAAGTCCAATATTATTTCCAGCTACTGCTATGCTGCATACATTTATTGCTGAAATATAGGGAGGCTGAAGTATCATTTATAAGCAAAGTACATTGATAATGGAATGTGTGTTCACATCATTCACCTTGTGTTTACATGACTTTGGTGTTCAGGATCATGTGGACTTTTCTGATTGATTGAATTTAATCTACTCCTATAACACTAACAGTCTGCACTGCTTTTACACAGACAGATGCCTTCCTTAAGTATCACATTTGGGCAAGCACATATGCAAATTGGGTGGCACGGTGGTGCAGCAGGTAGTGTCGCATTCACACAGCTCCAGGGACCTGGAGGTTGTGGGTTCGATTCCCGCTCCGGGTGACTGTCTGTGAGGAGTTGGTGTGTTCTACCCATGTCCGCATGGGTTTCCTCCGGGTGCTCCGGTTTCCTCCCACAGTCCAAAAACATACGTCTGTAGGTGGATTGGCGATTCATAAATGTGTGTGTCTGTTGCCCTGTGAAGGACTGGCGCCCCCTCCAGGGTGTATTCCTGCCTTGCGCCCAATGATTCCAGGTAGGCTCTGGACCCACCGTGACCCTGAACTGGATAAGGGTTACAGATAATGAATGAATGAATGAATGAACATATGCAAATTGTCATTATTATAATTTTTAATTCTTTGACCTTTAGTTATCACAAACATTTGTAAAACTTTTCCTGTTGCATCCAGCCCATTTTTAAATACATTTTATGTGTTTCTGTGACTTTGCATTGAATATATATATTTTTTAAATCTTCTGTAGTTTGGCTGGACCCACGTCACCCTGCTGATTGTGGTCACACAGTCCCACCTCATCATCCATAACTTGTTTGAAGGGATGATCTGGTGAGTAAATACTCTTCTTTGAAAGTTTTTACAATTATAAAAATCACAAAATCTCTGACAATTATTAAGGTAGATTTAATTATTTTTCTTCCTTTTTACACCAATATGCCCCTATGATGCAGTTTTATATCATTCTATGTGTTCAACTGATGTGAAATCTTCTGTACAGAAACCTAGTGTGAGGACTGTTTTTATTGAAAGCAAGCAGATATCTAAAAACATTAGCCAAACTACTGAAACACTGTCCTCCAGTAGTTCTATAAATATTAGAGCTGGGCGATATGGCTCTGAAATAATATCACAATATTTCAGGGTATTTGGCAATAACAATATCCTTGGCGATATCCCAAGATATCTAACTTGGCTTACACCAGATGACACCATCTGCTCAGTGCAAACCAAAGTGTAAAATGCGTACTATCTTCTTTATGTTCCAATAAAAACACCAGCTGGTCATTCAGATAATTTTATTGAGATATGTTTTTATCTGAATGATTTAGATTTTTTGTTTGGGGTGGGATATTTGCACCTTTTTCAACATTAACATGGTCAAAAATATAACGAGCCTGTTTGTGTGCAGGTTTATTGTGCCAATCTCTTGTGTGATCTGTAATGACATCATGGCCTACATGTTTGGATTCTTCTTTGGACGTACTCCACTTATCAAGGTAAGCTATTAGCCCATGTTTTACCTTTCTAATTAAAAAACTCAAAATCACAGTAGTTATTTATGTTTATCACTGTTGTTTTTATTTTACATTTCACATTTCTGGAACCTAACACATCCTGTGTGTGTTTATTAAACACTTCTCTGTTTTATATGCACAGCTGTCCCCCAAAAAGACATGGGAAGGTTTTATTGGTGGATTCTTCGCCACAGTGGTCTTTGGAATCCTGGTAAGAAAAGCTGAACAATTTTTTATTATTATTATTATTTCTATTATAGTTTATTATTATGTTTTGGTTTCTGTGTTTTAGTGCATCAGCCTTACAAAAAAGTTCAGTCATTCTTCCTAAATTTTCTGCTTCTGTTTTTTTTTTTTTTTTTTACATTTAATTTTTTGTCATGATATCATCTATCTGTTCCATGGTATCTTAATGCAGACTATACCATTTCTCTATCTTACCTATCCCCTAGTTATCCTATGTGATGTCTGGCTATCGTTACTTTGTGTGTCCTGTGGAGTTCAATAATGACTCCAACAGTTTTACTGTGGATTGTCAACCTTCAGAGCTCTTCCAGCTGCAGGACTACACACTGCCTTCTGTCCTAGAGTCCATCACTGGCTGGGTAACACGCATGCACACAAACATAAACAAACATATTAGGGGGATAGAAAATGGTTTGAACCTGTTTTTAGTAGTGTGTTTAATAAATACAATTAAATGAACAGAATTTCTGCCCTGTGAAAGACTGGCGCCCCCTTCAGGGTGTATTCCTGCTTTGCGCCCAATGATCTCGGGTAGGCTGTGGACCCAGCACAACCCTGAACTGGATAAGCGGTTACAGATAATGAATGAATGAATAGAATAGAATTTCTTGTTTACAGTAAAAATATTAATAAAATCCAGTTATATGAAAACTGTTTTAGTTCCTGACTATTTGCTGCACTCTAGTTATTTCAGCAGTATTTCTAATTAAATAATAATCCCAATACATTATATTAAATTTAGAAATATTAGTTTTACTCAAGATGAGATTTGGAAATAAATAGATAAATACACACACATCACAAATCCCTAATAAACATATTTTGCAGGGAAACATAGCTTTACATAAAGATTCTCTGAAGAATTTCGTACATAACTCACGTATATTTAAACATAGCACAATAAGCTGTTTGACAGTGGCAGAGAGGATTTGGCAAATTTTTCATGGGTGCAGCCCACATATTCAGCTCTACTGCTCATCACACAGATGCATGTTCCTTACAAATGTGGCACTAATATTAGGGAAATTAACAGGCTTTCCAACTGTATAAGATTTATTGCTAAGAAGCATTGTTACAATATAGAAATAATCTACCAAACACAAATTTCCTAACTTTTTGTGCCATGTTTTTTTTTTATCTTTTGTCATTTTGTCTTTCATTGTTTTCTTTCTTTCTTTCTTTCTTTCTTTCTTTCTTTCTTTCTTTCTTTCTTTCTTTCTTTCTTTCTTTCTTTCTTTCTTTCTTTCTTTCTTTCTTTCTTTCTTTCTTTCTTTTGTCTAAATGCATGAAGGATTGAGAATTTAGAATAATAATTTTTCCTCCTCTTTCTCAACATGTTTTAGACCACGGTGAAGCTCTACCCATTCCAGATTCACAGTATTGCTCTGTCAGCCTTTGCCTCCATCATGGGGCCATTTGGAGGCTTCTTTGCCAGTGGATTCAAGAGGGCCTTTAAGATTAAGGTTTCAGATAAATTTCATGATTTTTTTTCATCTTATACACACCCCTCATCTTCTAAACCTCAAACTAAACATGAACAACTAAGCACACTTTTCAGTTAAATATGACAATATATTAAATTTCTAGTAAATTGTTGCTGTCTTAACAAAACTTATCTTCATTTTGATGTCATTAGGTTATTAGGTTTTGCACAATTGGAATGTACCTTTTGAAATTTGTAATGTTTTAATATTTTACAGTGAATGCACTTATAAATGTTTTGCATTTCCATTAACATTTATTCAGAATCATTTCTTTTTTAATAGAAGTTAATATTTTGGACTTTTCAAAGCAAAGGGTTATAGGTCATAGTTTGAAAAAACCCTTTGCATCTTAAAAAGATATTGTAAATAAAGTTTAAGGTTAGACTACGTGTGTATATTGTATGAATAATTCAATTTCACTATTTAAAAAAACCTTTTATTATTTGAATTCCTGATATTAAGAAAAACAGGATTTAAAACAGCTTGTCATTTTGTTTACTATCCCAAATCACCAACGAACCTAATGTGCCTTCTGAGTGTTTGTGTTATAAAGGTACAATGCTCATAACTAACATTCCTTTCTTTATTGCAGGACTTTGCTAACACCATTCCTGGACATGGAGGTATTATGGACCGTTTTGACTGCCAGTACCTCATGGCTACGTTTGTTAATGTTTACATTGCCAGCTTCATCAGGTGAGTGTTTTCTCTTTAGTACATATGGTTTATTTTCATTTTATATAAGTATATGCTCTAGAGAGATACTTATTCGTATCTGTGACTGGGCTTTCCAGAGGAAATAATTACAGAATATGGGTGGGTATTCCAGGGAAAGTCATCAGTCTCTGGGGGATGATTTTCTACACACAGATAAAGGCTGTTGCACTGAAGACTACTGTACAATTGGCTTTAAATATGTGTAAGGGCAATGCTGCAGTAGATCAACTAGTAGAATTTTGTTCCTAGAACCTAAATAGTGCTGTTCCAGTTACCATTAAAGTTCTGTTTTTAATCTTTCATAAATGTTTTCATTTCTAAATATTTAGATACTGACACTCAAACAGACCCTCTCCCTCTAACTCCCTCTCAGATGTATGCTTTCTCATTGATTATACAAAAATCAAATATAATATTGTTATAATGCTATGAAAGCAGTGTCTAACATCGTGTTGTTTTACTCTGACGACCATGAAGAGCTCCACTCTGGCTGCTCCAGCTAAGATGAGCCCAAACAAGATTTTATCTCGTGACACTTTATCCTTCTCCAAGAACAATCAGTTTTCATACGTCAGAAATATTTAAGTCTCTGAAAGGGAGATGTAGGAGGAGTGGGTGTATGTAATAGTTTTCTGGGCTGAATGCAACTTTATGCCACAAAAAAACAGAGACTGTGTGGCCTCCAAAAAACTACTGTGTGGCCTCCTAACAAACTACAGAACAAAGCCTCAGCAAATGGTTGTTGTACTAAAGACAAAACTTGGGAGGTCACCTCCACTCAGTGCCTTCAGGTGCTCATGTAATCGACCAGGAACACAAAAGAAGCTGCAGCAAAGGAAGCTTTTAATGGCTGAATAAACATTTCTGCTTTTAAATATTCTCGTTCTCTCTCTCTCTCTCTTTCTCTGTCTCTCATTGCCTCATTTTCACTGCCTCCTCATGTTTTCTCTTAATCTGTCCCATCACAGGGGGCCAAACCCTACTAAAGTGATCCAGCAGTTACTCGCGCTACGACCAGACCAGCAGCTCTACATCTATAATGCCTTGAAGGCTCATCTCACTGAGAGAGGTCTTCTCGCAGCCCTGGAGGAGGCCGTGTAAACCCAGAGAGAGAGGGAGAGAAGGAGAGAGAGAGTGCCCTGGTTGATGTGTGTGAGAGAGAGAGTGTTTGTAAAAGAGAGAGAGAGAGAGAGAAAAGAGGGTCATGCAGCATCATTGAGCAGGTGCTTTGTGGAGGTGGGAGTAATGCTTGAAATAAGCAAGATCAGGAATAAGGAAAGAAAAAACTTAAGCCTTGTGTCATTCCATTTTCTGTGTGTGTGAGAGAAGAAAAATTGTGTGACTGTGTGTGTTCCATGTATATATGTGTTAGCATTTGTTCAGTGTTTTTTTTTTTAATAATATATTATATATTATTCCTTTATGCCAGATAAGAATACTATTATATTCAGAGTGAGGAGACACAATCCATTTTGTGATTCTTTTAACTGAGTCCATGTGAACATTTCTATGTGTATACAGTAAGCTCTATACCTGTAATGTATCTGAGTATTTTAAGGTCAATATATACTGTAATTAGGGTACAGATATTTTATTTTGTTTTTAATGCACTGCTTATCACACTGTTGTTTTGACCTGACTAGTTTACATACTAGTTTTATTTTGGTGTTAATGACTGTTTTGCTGTTACATTTGTCGCTCAGTGGTCTGGCTTTCTTTTTATTGATAGTGAAAAACTAGTTTTCTCCTGTCTTGCTTATTTTTGGTGTGATAAACTATTTATGGGAAAACAAAATCAACCAAATACTGTTATATTGCTCTTACAGAGGATTTTTTCTGTTGCTCCATTTTAGAATGTGAGGATCTGAGGGGGAAAATATGAAGACCTATATATTTCAAGACTGCATTTATGGCTCTCACCTTTTTCTGTAGTATGGTGCTCTTTAGCATGGATGTCTAACAACACTGCCAGTTGACCACGAAGCAATGATTTTTCATTGTTGTCAAAGTATTTTATACCCAATGAATTGTGGAATGATTTACACAATTAACCTTTTCAGAATCAGCCTACTAATGTGTTCTTTGACATCTACAGTTGCTAGGTGGGACAAGTTTTAAAGAATGTTAACAGAAATCCCATTCGGCCTAAAGAGAAACTGCAGCATACACCTGTAGTATACAGTTGTACTAAACGTTCAGCGTTATTTTGTTTATTTGTTTGTTTGTCTGTTTTAACAAATTAGCTACACTTGGTCTTGTCCTATGACTTTTCACATGCATTCACAATGAGCCACTTAAAAGGAATGCTTTAGTTTTGTATAAACTTGCCAAAAAATACATTCAGGTAGGGTTTTTATTTCTGAAAATGGTATAGAATAAAAAAAAAAGCTGAATGGAGAATTTTTTTTTTTTAATGGTTGCTTTTTGATTATTAATATTCTAATAATTATATGTATCATCTTTTGCAGTCATAAAATTTAGTTACTTTCTAATTATTGGACATTTGTTAACAATCTGTAAAGCTTGCCTGACCTAGCAATTGTTGCTACATTTGCCACGCAGACCATTTGAAGATCTGTTGATTAGATTAAGATGTTGTCCCATTGGCTGAGCAGTGGAGTGGGTTTAAAAAGATAATGTTTTTAACACTGAATGTTAAAAATTATAACCAGTTATGGTTATCTTTCATTTACTCTTTTCGTGTTTTCTTCATTTTAATGCTTATTTTTATAGACTGCTTGTTTCTCTTTGAACCAGTGGTCTAGATATTTACTGATTTATCTTGAACTGTTACACACCCTCTGAAAATGGGAAAAAGCCACAGAAAGAGTCAACAGTGCAATAACAAGCCGTATAAAGCTACAGTATGTGATATTTACAGTTTATTATATTACTCTAGTCCACATCTTCTGTGACTTGATTTTTTTTCTTCACAAAGCCATCTTCATCCTTCTATTGCCAATTTATTTCACTCTGTGCCCATGTCGTCATGTGTCATGTTTGTGTATTATGTGCCAGTCTTATCCATTTCATGTATAACTCCAGTGTTGGATATTTTTTATTTCTGTCTTTTTTTCTTGTAAGGACATTGCTAACATTGAAGTCATAAGCATGTGCACACAGTGTGACTGTGATTGACTAAGTTCTGTCATAATCCGGTCAGTAGCCAAGTTGCTAAACCTGTAAGTGCTGAGCATTATAGCACATGACCATTGTCTTGGTAGATAAATATACACTGTGTCCAAAGGTATGACAGCAGTGTTTCTTTTGAAATCAAGGGGATAATATAAGGATTTTATGGGACTTTTCAGTCATGCTAAATTATAATACATCCATACGCCAGACAGGCTTGTAGCCTATTGGATATAGTTCATGAGTGAATCATTGCCCTCTGCTTTATGAGATATTTCTCCCCAACTTATAAGGTATTTTTGCCTACATTTGACATTTTTGAATAGTTTTGAATTTATATATATATATATATTAGTGCTGAACTATGTCATAATATAGTGCAGTATGTGCAAATTCATAAATCACCCTTCACTTATTAAGTTTCCTAGTAACCATTTGTTCAGAACAAGAAAAAAAAGATTTTTTTTTCTGAGAAAATTGTCAGCATCTTTGCTTGGTTTGCAAATGTTTTTTTTTTACCCCCCCGTTTTTATCTATTTCCTTTTCTCAGTTCCTTTTATGATTTTTAAATGATTCACATTTTTCATTGGTTTGTTTTATATCTTCTTTGACTGTCCCTTTCAACAAGATGATCTTATATCTATAACTAGTATTTTTATTCATGGGCTATTAAATATATGAACGGTGGCCTCTGGTTTGTCCAGTACTATATGGAGAAAATACACATTCTTACCCTGAAACACTTTGCTGAACAGAACAGTTCAAATATCATGTTTTATACAATGTATTCTCTTGGAATTGTTGTTAATATGAATATAAATGGTTATTATTAGATGCTTATCCATTACCGGTAAACGTTACGCTACTGCTAAACCACACACTGTACACAAGCCAACTGTTAACCACCGAATAAAAACTCTACAGCTAACAGCTGTTGGTGTAAACGGTGAACACTTAAACATAGACTTTTTTTTTTTCGGGACCCCTCTGGTTAGTTTCTTCTGCTCTAATTCACCCTTTTTAACTCATTTATGGCTGAAAAAGAAGTAAAAAGTTTAAAGAGGAATTATGCATCAGAGAGTGTTTAAAAACTTTACAAAATCCCAAAGGCTCAAAGTTTGCGAGACTGAGATGAAGTAACTACACTACATGTTTGTAATATGTAACAAGGTTTGTTACCTGTTAAATCTCTTCCTTACTGCAACACAGTGATTTCCAGTGAGACAGTTTTGTCTTAAGACAGCTATTTATACTTTATTTTCTGTACTTTGCCCCTATCTGGACCCCTTTCTGTGTTCTTCAGAAGGACAAGGTGGAAATTCTTAGGAAAATTCTGAAATCGAATTTGAAATCTAAAAGGAATTTTACGCTGAACTGGACACGTATATCATTGCTGCCATATTAAAACCTCTTTACCCCTTCCTTCTGTTTTGTCCACCATTTGAAAGCTACATTTGCATTGTGTAAATGCTTCATGATGAATGCACATGAAATGAAAACATAACTTAAAGAATCAGAAAGTAATTTTTACCACCAAAGAATAGAAAGCAAAATCTCTTGGGTGTTTTTGAAATTGCTTTGTTGCCCTTCAGTGAACCAGCTGATGCTTCAAAGAGAAGGTCCTCCACATGGTGGCCTTGTTTAAAACTGTTACTCATTCTGGGCACTAGATGTCAGTAATGGTTTCATAATACAAAGACAAATGATGAATATGATTTTTTTTTCTTTAAATTTTAAACACAGTTTTTCCTTCCTTTATAGTTAAAGCATTGGAGAAGAGGTTTTTATGACGGCGATGATATCTGACTCTTACTCTCATTTGTAAAGCTGCACACTCCAACCAGACAATGCAGTGTTTTTGTAAGAAAAAAAACAACAGATATTCATTTCTAAATAGTTACATTTTAGGGGCTTTCTGTTCTGTTCTGTTTGTCACATAAAGACACACGTACATTGCAATCCAAAGCCGTCATGACATTGTTCATTTAGAGTGTGTTCATTCACTCATCTGTGCTTGTTTTCACCCTCTCACCTTTTTAATGTTTGAATCATTGTGTTTAAGTCACGGTGTGTAACTGTGCACTGGTGCAGGACTTTTCTGATAGAGCCAAGATGTTTATTTAAGCTGTAATGTATTTTTTGGCAGAGGAGGGTGTAGTCCTTTGTGATTTTGTCAACTTTCTGGTTTTATAGAGAAGACCTAATAGGAATAAAGAGTATATATCTGTATAATATATATATATACACATAAATTTATATATGGGTAGAAATGGGTGGCGGTGTTATTTGTTAATAGATGAAGCTGTTTTCTGGCTTAGTGCTTCTGTGCTCTGTGTTGATTTGTGGAAGTGAAGCCTAGCATGGAGATGGGAACACTGGTGTTTGAATATCTTCTTTTCTTTTATTTATTTTTTTAATCAGGCCAGCAAATACACACTCACTGTATGTTCAAATGTTTTTAAACACACATGCTAATATCTCGTGCTGCAGCCACAGTCAGTGGAGCAACTATGTGCTTGCAATGTGTACATCTTAAAATAGAGAAATGTCCAGATGTTTCAGAAAATATCCAGTGCGTTTTGGACTTGATGAGTGTTGGTGAGCCATTAGAAACGAATAAATATTCCACAGATCTTCCTCTTTGCATTAATGTGCGGTGCCACTAGAGGGGGCTAAGAGCATTTTTCGTATGGTTTAAAACTGAACTAAGGGAACGTTTTATTTTTATTATTTATTTATTTATTTTTCGGAATACTGGGGTTTTGCAGGTGTTGCCTTCAAAACAATGACCAGAAACCTTTTGTCATTTGTGTAAAAGAAAATTTTGCATTGGAAATATTTCACTTTCTCCCTTGGTGAACTGTGTATAATCTCTTCAAAGAACGTTTCCCTTAAGGTGAACATTAAAAACGTTTTATGAAAGTGGTAATGAGTCCAGAACAAGAGCAGTAAAATTGTGTCCTCTGACCCAAATCTAATCTGCTTCACACCCTCAGCACTGGGCTAGGCTATTGTTCAAAAGATTGGACTCAAACGTATACAACAATATTTGGTTCCATATTAATGTATAAAATGACTGTAGAATATGCGCATATTTACAGTACTGAAAAGAAGTAGGGAGCCGTGAGTCCAGAATGATGCGCAGAGCTGTAGAAGACTCTAATATGAGGAAGATGTATTAAAACTAATCCAGAATGACCCATATATTTCACGTTGAGGTGTTAAACAGAAAATGTATTATAAAATGGTAAATGCAGCATTAAATTCAACAATTCAGTATGAAACTGAGCAAGTGTTATTGAGATAAACATCACAGACATGATGAGCAATAACACACAGCTTTGAGAGGCCCAATGCTACAACCCAAGAAAGTGCAACAGCACAAGAAAGTACTCGAGTATTAGCAAATACTTCAAGCAAATAAAGTAGTTCTTTTGTTTTAAGAATAGAGCCATAAAGCTGTGTCAATATCAAATTCAAGTTTGACCTGAATGGTTTTATACAATTCAGCGTTTCACAGCCCTTCTTATTTACTCAGAGTTGTACTCTGTAAGTTCCTGGACAGTTCCTATTTATTTAGTTCAGTTTATTAAGTAGAATTTGATGTCACACTGTTCTTCAGTATCTACCTAACAGCCTGCAGCAAAAACATTACAGAAGTATGAAATTCTGTAGAAAGCTGCAGTGTGAAGAGTTTACCTGTGGTCAAGAAAGATGGATTTATTACTTTACTAATGTGCAGAACATTTCTCAGCCAATCAGATTGTGCTGTTGAAAGTGACACAAAATTAAGCTACTAGAAATGCATTTTGTCATTAAGTTATAAGACATTCCATTGTTTATGAAGTTCTTAATAGAACAAGTGATTCCAAACTTTTGAGTAGTAGTTTAACTGTTATAATCATTTGCTTAGTGTTGTTTTCCTCTGTAAAAAGCCGAAATAATGTCATAATTGTTTTCCTCTGTTTGCGATTATCATTATTGTTGTTACTATTATAATCAGTATTTATTATTATTGGTATTATTTAGTACTGTGCTCTGCATTTACTTTCAAACAAAGCAGTTTTGTCTGTGCTTTTTCTTGTTGCTGCGAGTACAGTACCCTGTCCGGTTACACACAGCCAATAAAATGAACAAAAGTACATGTGTACATACTTGAGTGTTTCTTCCTCTTTATTTTTGTAACTTCCTTTTTTTTGTTATTTAGAAGCAGCATCATTGACTATCATTCATTTTTGTGCTGGAGAATCTTTTGTGGGTAATTACCTTTACATTTAAAATTTTAATAAATCTTGCAAATTGGAAAGGCTTGTAAGGGTAAATGGTAAACTGTTATTTGATTATCCTTATTGATTAAGTAGTTATTAATTGACTGTAAACCATTGAATGGTGTGATTCATTTCTAGAGATCATCACATTGTGGAAGTACTTTGCTCAAATAGAAACAAACAGCTTGTGAGTCTTATGTGCTTAATCAGTGTAAAACTTTAGGTGCCACTGCTCTAATGACCTTTTTTGGTGTGTTTGTGTGAGAAAATACATACAGATCTTATAAAAAAATAGTTTGCACATGTTAGTGGAATGTTAATGTAATTTAACATGTTGGGGATGTGACTTGTGCAAACGTATCATTGTTTCTTATTTTGGATTTTGTGGTTTATATTTCTCCCACATGAGTAGCGCTTAATGCCATTATTAAAATGTTGCCTGTAGATTTGTTCACATATTCAAACAGGGGTGTCCATACTTTTACAAACAGCACAGCATCTCTCTCTCTCTCTCTCTCTCTCTCTCTCTCTCCTTGTATAGAATTGCTGCCTCTGTGGCGTCTTGTGCTTGCCACAGACTTCCTCATCTCTTGTTAAGAAAGGCTTTGAACAGAGTGCGCTGACTAAAGACAAGAGATGGGTCAAAGCAGTCGCACCTGAGGAAGAGAAGAACGTGGCTCCAGGCGACAGGAGAGGGGCCTAGAATTGGCCATAGCCAGAGTGAGAGAGAGAGGAGGGGAAGGGCAAGAAAGAACGTGTTCCAAGGTAGGAAAGAGGAAAAAAAACAAAACAAGAACGAACAAGTGGAAATAGAACTGTAAAGGAAGTAGGAAGTGAGGCAGACAGAATGAGAGAGGCAACATTCAGGAGCTAAAATGTCAAGAAACTATGTACACCATGTTGTACACGTGTGAGTGTGTGTGTGTGAGTGAGCATGTGTGAATGTGTTTGAGTGACTGACCTTTTCCTTATTAGAAGCAATGTCTCTGAAACTGCCTCGCAACTGGGACTTCACCACTCTCCGGGGTGAGACAGCCAAAATAGGTGAGCACAACCTTTCTGTGTATTTATATGTGTGGGTTTGTGTGGGTACTGGGAGAGCAGGTGCCAAACAGTGGCCAGACCTTTCTGTACCATTGGCATTTGACCTACTCCAGTAGTAGTGTGATTATTGTATTTGTATGTATACAGTGCAGTGCTAAAGCCAGATGCCACCGCTAGTCCAAACAGCTGTTAAGTAAAAGGGATCCATTTTTAGGGCTTTCTGGGGGGATTTGTAATGCAGACCGTCTGCAGAAGGAAAAAGCTTGAGTTGAGGACATTAAAAGACTTGGTCTGACACAACATCAAAAGGGTCCCCATCAGATAAGTACTTTGAAGTGTTTCAACAAAGTTCAAGACGATCAACCTTCTGTCTTGCTTCAGATCTAAAGCAATCCACAGACAGCTCAGTCCATTCTTTCTCTTTGAGTAGAGGACTCAGATTATCACTATGGGTCTGAAAGGATTTAGATCTGTCAGAAAGCCCTACCCAAGAAGAGGAATAAATCAAATAGAACATTAGAAAAAAATAAATCAATAAATTAAACAAACATGATTTTGTTCTGTTGGTGAGGTGTCTGTGTAATTTCCTGTTAAATATATATTTCAATATATGACTCTGAGTAATTAGTAACTGAAAATGAAGGCTGGTCTTAGACTTTTGTACAGAAATATATGTATATAAATGTTGAGACATTCTGTAAAATGCGATAATCTGTGATTTATTAATATTCTTGAAGATTTACTTAACTGACAAACGCAGAAAGAAAAGAAATGCAATGTTTTATTGAAGATATTTATGTTATTACGTAGTACAAACACTTTCAAAATCTTATGCCTTCAACATGCGCCCAAAATGGAGTGGGCAGGGTTACCACTGTTGATACAATACTCCCACTGCTCTACAGTCCATGGTTGCCGTTGCCTGATTCTGCTCTCCCTGATGTGCCATAGGAGACAGGTCTGGACATAGGCAGGTCAGCCAAGTGCACACTCTAAGCGGTCTCTGAGGAGCTGACATTGCCTTGCTGAAATAACCATGGACTCTCCAGGAAAAGACTGTGTCTTGACGACAGTATAGTATACAGTATAGGATAGTATAGGTCTCTCTAAAACCCCAATATTGCATTTCTTGATGTTGTGGGCTTTGTTATGTGACAAAGATTTCCAAAGTGCTCCCAAGCCTATTTGTCTATATTTATCACAGAAGCATGACAGTTTCTTATGCCATGTCATCTGAAGGCTCAGAAGTCATGCATTTCAACAGTGTTGCCCTACATAGACAGAGCTTTCTAAGGACCACTTCAACCTTTTCACAATATTATGTACAGTAGATGGTGAAGTATATTGAAAACTTGCACTGAACATTCATTCATTCACTATCTGTAACCGCTTATCCGGTTCAGGGCCGCAGTGGGTCCGGAGCCTACCTGGATTCATTGGGTGCAAGGCAGGAACACACCCTGGAGGGAGAGCCAGTCCTTCACAGGGCAATGCACACACACATTCACTCACACATGTGCAGACACTTTTTGAGTCGTCAATCCACCGACCAACGTGTTTTTGGACCATGGGAGGAAACCGGAGCACCCGGAAGAACCCTACACGGGCGCATGGAGAACACATCAAACTCCTCGCAGACAGTCACCCAGAGCAGGACATATATATATGTATGTATGTATGTATGTATATGTGTGTGTGTGTGTGTGTGTATGTATATATAGCCCAGCTAGCAAATACCCCTTTACTACAGCTGTGTGGTCAAGATGTGCAGTAGACTATCACCTATGCACCACCCACTATCGCAGCTTTGTTAATAGGAGTGTTAAACCGCATTAAAAGAACACTCCCTAATCTCTATGTGCTGCTTCTGGAGCATGCAGTCATTTACCTTGTTGCACATTATTTTAGTTCAAGGAAATAATAAAAAAAACCTATATTAAACTGTACAGAGAAATGCATTGTCATAAGTGTGTGGGGCAGCTGGCTGTGTGCTAGAGATATGGCAGATAAAGCTTAGTTTGAAAAAGACTGCAGCATTCCTTTAATGCATAATAAAGGTATTTTGTTATATTACTGCATCTGCAGTTTCATAATATAACAACTGATTGTAATCAAATACAGCAAAGTATGCACATATTTTTTTCACTGAGAGTACAGTGCTAGCTTTCAAATGATATAATAAAAATAAATGTTATCTTGATCTGTCATAAAAGGGTGTGCAGGGCTGTAAGAGCGATAGTTAGTGATGACCTTTTACCAGTGCCCTGCTGCTAAATGCCCTATTTGTAGTATGGTATCATCTTGATCCATCATTCAGAGGTTGCAATGTTGCAAAAGCATTCAACTTCAAAGAGTAAAAAGTCATCATCTCTGGATGCACATCTTTTAAAGAGGCAGCAACCTGCATTTCACTGCAGGTTTAACTTGGTCTTTGACAAAGTACTCCACCACAAACCAAAGCGCGCACACACACACACACACACACACACACACACACACACACGCAAGCATGCACACACGAGCACAAGCCATGACATTAAAACCAACTTCTTGTTTTTTGTCCATTTCATCAATTCCACTGACCATACAGGTGCAGTTTGACATTATATAATTACAGACTGTAGTTCATCTGTTGCTCTGCATACTTTGTTTAACACACTTACAAATTACAACTTGGTGTTGTTTATGTGTCCTCTCCCTTTCTTCTCTAATTGATAAACACGTCTCATTGGCCACCCTAGATGTAAAGTCAGAGGCAGTAACTCTTCTGTTGCTGCCAGGCACATGCACAGTCATATATGGGGCAGGTGCTCAAGAAAAAAAAAAGCACCTATTGCCAAAATTTTAATTTAACTTAAATATTTATTGTTGTAAAGACAATGTGTAGACTATGTGTTATGTATGAATGCTCTTTATATTAAAAGGCAAGCGTTTTCGGTGGGTGTGATACCTAAACCCCCCGAAACATCAGGGCAAGTAGCCAGGTAATATTTTCAGCAGCGCTATAATGTTAAGGTTTGTGGTTAATTTTGTCAGGGATTGCACGTCAGGGATTGCACAGACACTGTCCTTACCTGTTGGTCTGATGCTGCAGGTCAGAGAAGTGTGTAGCAGCAGTTTGGCCAGGTGCTCAGCACTGCATGTGCTAACCGGAGGAGGAGGAGGGATGGGCAAGGAGGGAGCTGGTGCATGCCGCAGATCAGATCAGGGAAAAGTTCTCACAAGAACTTAAATAAACTCCTGTCAGATATCAAAAGTCATTAGGGGAAATTAATGACAAGGGGTAATTTTTATTTTTAAATATTGATGAATGAAGAAAATATTCTGCTCCAGCAGAAAGGCACTTTTCTCATCCAGGGCAAAAGGGCATGTGCTTGAGCACCACTAGGGGTCTATCAGGCTGGTGGCTGCCCAGTTTGTGTTTGTTCTCATCTAGTGGACACATATGTTTGGTTCTAAGACAGTTGTCAGTCCAGCACTGACACTGATGTTTTAATAAACTCTAGCAGCACTGCTGTGTCTGATCCACACATACAGTGCAACATCATTGTCAAATGGGAAGGAAGCGCCACCCAAAATATACCTGCTCTGTAGTGGTTCTGTGGAGGTTGTGAATACTGAAAAACAGGGCGAAAGGGGACTAACAAAGTGTGCAGAGCAACAAATGAACTAGAGAAAAAATAAATATATAAATACATAAGACGTAGACAAAGAGTACAATAGTATACATATCTGCCACAAGATTACATCTACTGTAAGATGAAGTGAATGAAATGTTTATCCTATTACAGCAGCACTTGTCATAATCAGGGATACATTAAGCATAATGTGGGTGTGTAAAATTTTGCCTCTGGTCAAATAATATTCTGGAACTTTATGCTTATTCACATTTTTAGTTATTAACACAGGGTCAAATAATGTAATGGCTTGTACTAGTCGTTAAAGTGTTAATGCCCTTTCATATTATTTTTTATTTTTTGCAAATACTTCAATATTTACCGTTAGTGTGATGTGAAATTATCCTCTTACATTTTAATTAACAGAAACATTTGTGTGCATCTTGCATGGCTGGTACATCCTAAACACAGTGGTTATCTGTAGAACTGTGAACACACTGTTTGTGCTCATGTGTTTATATCCAACATGTTTTCTGAAAGCAAGCGTATGAGAGGTCTTTGCATCAGCCTCTGCTCCTCAGGGAGGGCTTAGTTAAATGAGCAGCAGTTTAAATATTTTTACTATGTTTCTGTAATGTGTCAGAAATAATGTACAATCTAAAAAAATAATGTATCATTTGTCCACATGAATATATATAGAATATTAAAGTACAGAATATTTAACATGTAAAGAATAGTGGACCCGTGGAAAACTAGCACACACTCAAAAACAAGACATTTCTAATTTCCTTTGTGTGTGTGTGTGTGTCTGTGTGTTTGTGTGTGTGTTTGGTGTGTTCAGAGGCCTAGCAGGAAGCTGATGAAACACAGTCAAAGCAAACTGTGAAAACACCCAGTGAGACATTACTTACTTACAAACTTACTGCTTGTTACATACCATTACTTTAGCAAAGATCTGCTGACCTCTCACAGCTCTTACACACCTATTACAGACAGCAGTCCACCTACAGCACTCCCCTCATCTCTGTTTAAACCAAAGCTAACATCTCCTTAATGTAAAGAATGCATTCTGTGTTACTTGGGACATTTTGTTTTGTTTTGTTTTGTTAATCATGAAATTCTGCCACACTGTAAACAGACCCTTTCTTTTTTAAAATTATGTGAAAAATAGTTTATATCATGGTATATACAATATTTTGACTATTTCTTCATATTGTCACAAACAAAAAAAAAACATTAAGTAGAAGGCAAAAACATCTATCATGTATAAAGGATGTTTTATGTGACATATTATAGCTTATTTTAACAAGTTAACACAGTTGCCAGGGTCTTAATGAAACTCCTGTTACATGCTTTGATCAAAATACCACATGGGTCATTTTTCTTACCTTGTCTAAACAGCTGTGTTCAGAATAACTAGTTTCAGTGTATGTACTTTTAATTGAAAATGAGGCACACACAGCTCACCACAGCCCTGAGTGGGCAGCTGCAACAAGCGTACAACAGAAGCTCTCATTTTCAGTTTTTTTTTTTTATCAGCTCTCCTATATTTTCACTCTTTTTATCAGCTCCTATATTTTCACTCTAGGTGTGTCTGCTTTTTGTGGATTTGCACACTGACATAAATGTCTGGTGTTCAATGTAATTGGAAATACTCAGAAGAGAAGGCACAGTTCTAATGGTTATTTGAATGCTCAGATCCAACTTGGGCCACTGTCTGTAAGGAGTTTGATTTGTTCTCCTAGTGCCTGCATGGGATTCCTCTGGATGCTCTGGTTTCTCCCACTGTCCAAAAACACATGGTGATAGGTCAGTTGGCTGTGAGAGATTGTCTACGTGTGTGTGTGTGTTAGAACTGGACCCACCGCAACCCTGCACAGGACAAAATATCAGATAAAAGATAGAATATCAATAAAATGAATGAATGAACTGAAAGTCTAGTTAACCCCATGTTTTCTGACTAGGAAACTAAACACTGACTGTGTTAGTCTTGTTTCACAGTTTTTTGGTATGTAGTCACTCCACATACCCAAATAAATACACAACTTGTGCACACACTCATGCTTGCAGCTGAAACCTATTTCAGACCTCACCAGGCAACGAGAAATCCTATTTTCTTATTGGCTGAAAGGTTGCTAATTCAAGACAGCTGTAGGAGCCTTTGACTTGTTTGTAGGATTTGTTTCTATGCAGAAGTTAATGATTTCTTAGAGTGAGGAATGCCATGTGTGAAAGTGTGAACTTGTTGAAATTCGTGTGTCTCACACTTAGTGCATGAGACTTGAGAGCACTGTCTCCAAGATTACACACAAATTTTGAATATTTTCATTGGTCCGTTCTCTATGATTTAGTTTAAAAGCAGTTTGGGCATAATGGAAAGTCCAGTCTGTCTGATGCCAGACATCTCTGTTTGGCTGCCGCTTCTCCCCATGCTTTACTCATGTTTTGTTTGCCTATTTATTCAGTTATTCTTGTTTGATTTGTAGCTATCTATAATATATATATATATATATGTATATATGTATTTAAGTGTGGCTGGTTTGCTTAGTGTGCTGTTTTCTGCTGTGACTTCTGACTGGTGGGGCCTGGTTTCTTCATCGCTCCTTGGCAGTTAGCTGCCTGATATCTTACATGCTAATGCCTAGGACCACTGGAGCCCATTTTGCCATTGCTTTTAGCAGTTACCTGCCTGCCTTCACTACTGTTTGACTGTCATCATTGGTGGCTGGTGTCCTGCTATTACTGCTGCTGGCTGTTGCACTAGGGAGCCTGTCCTCATTGCTGCTGCTTGGAGGCTAGCAGTCTGCTAACATTGATGCTAGCTGCTGCTGGTGATGACAGAGGGAGCATGTACTTATTACAACTGACTGATGCTTATAACAGCTGTTATAACCTGCTGCTAGCTGCTGCTAATGTTGCCTGAGGGAGCACACCTCTAGCAAATCTGCCACAGTATTTACATTGACTGTAACTTTAGTGAGCCTGTTTTAACCCTGTGGTTTGGTGCTGCTACCAGAAATGTATATTTTAGGTCCAGGACATTTTACAGCTAATAAAAGCTGTACAATCTTAAAAGGTCTAAAACTGTCAAGATGATTCAGTTCTGTGTGTTCTGTTATTATGTTATCAGATGATTTACTTATTTATTTCAGCAAGTTTTCACACTTGTTTTACAACTCTCCCCAGGCTTTTGTTAAGTCCTGTCACATTTAAAACACTACTTAGAAATGTGCCGTGTGCCATCAATCAGAGGAAGTTATGTTATTTAGGCTGACCAGACATCCTCTTTTACCCGGACATGTCCTCTTTTTTAGACTTAAAAAAATGTTCGGGCGGAATTCACAAACGTCCGATGTTTTGTTTTTCTAGAGCTTACATAGAATTTCGAGAAGCGCTTCATTCACAAACTAGTCCCGCCCTCCCCTACTCCGATTGGTCCGCTTGAGTGAGAAGAGGGCGTGGTGAAGTAGCCTAAAATCTTCTGATTGGACGGTCTGACTGTAGAGCTACTGTTATTGGTCGATTATCTTCTCTGTAAACATTTAATTGGTCAGTCTGCACATCAGTAGTCCTTGTTTACGTCAGGTAAAGCTCATGTACCTACCCCCCCCCCCCCGGCAATTGTGAATGCAGAAGCTGAAAAACATAAAGTTTTCTTATTGAATAGTATAATGTTTAACATGGTATGCCATGTTTTGTTGATGGGTACTGGCTTAATGCATCAGGCCCTTTCACACTGAAATGTCCTAGAAAAGAATGTAACTGTTGCAAATCCAAAACATGAAAGGTTTCTGAAATTACTTGCTGGCATGTTAACAGGCTGAAAATAGCACTTAAAATGGCTGACCGCCTGGCCTTTCACATTACAGCCTGAGAAATTAATATAATTGTTCCTCTTTATTAACTTTATTGCATATAATACACATTTAATGAATGCAGACATTACAGTGTAAATGTCAATGTTTTTATGCTTATAGTCCAAATTTTTGAATGTGGTCTCTCTGTTACGCATGCCTATGTAGCACTGCTTTTGAGGTTTCATGTCATACATTCATGATCTTTTGATACAAATCTATATAATCATAAAGTGTATTGTTGGCTTTAAGTAAAAATGATAATTACTTTGATTTATGCAGATTGCAGTTACAGCTTCAGTTAGTGCAGGTAAGAGACAAAGGCAAGAGCTAAAGGCAAGTTTTAGGCAGGGCTAGAAAAGTTGAAAATATTAATGAGTTGAACGAGCAGAATAATAATTATTATATTAATTGTTAATTAATTAATAGGTGGAATGAAACATATTTTTGAACTATTATAGTTGTCAGTCCTCTTCAAATGAATTAATTCCTTTTGTATATGGCCAAAATACTTTCCATATTACATTAACATTAAAATCAGTAATAAAATATAAATGCTTAATATAAGCTAAAATATAATGTAAAACGTAACTTTCCTGCATCAGCAAGTGCCATAAATTCAGTCCTGTCACAACACTAACAGTGCTGTCACGACACTGTCAGTCCTGTCACACAGGACATTATGATATAAAAATGTACTATTTGAAAAATAATTGATATATATCTACTATTACCAGTTCACAACAATCTCAGTGTAAAGGTAGTTTTTTCTTAATTGCATGAGTGGCAGTTACTCTGTGATTTTCATCCAATACACTCAACCAAAATGTTGGTTATATTTCTTATAGAAATTACAAAGCCATGTTAGAAATTATCAGGGAGATTAGATCAACAAGAAAATGTTATTAGCGACTAAAAACAAGTAATAATGAAACCATTATAACATACACAGATTTATCTGTGACAGGACCTGATATTTTAGGAGTGATCTTATTAAAGCAATATTGCACAAAGAGATTGCACAATTTGTGTTTCTCATAGTTTAATATGTTATTTCCCTGTGTTTTTTATAAGTGAAATGTTTGTTTCTGGTAGAATGGCCCTATTATTATTATTATTATTATTAGTAGTAGTAGTAGTAGTAGTAGTAGAAACAGTTAAATGCCATAGGCTGCTTCCGAAATTGCATACATCCATACTGAAATATATATATTATGATTATGGACAACATTAAGTAACATTATGAGTAACTCTACAGAAAACAACAAACCCCTTTTACTTGTTGTTTAAAGTGGTATTATTGTAATCTGCAAATTTTTAAAGCTGTTATAAGTGAAGGCTAGTGATGCTTACATATATCCTGAGGTAAAGAATCAATAAATTCCTCATAGTGTGTCTTCCCTGAACTACTGCACAATGGTGTCTCAGTGTGGAGTCAGAATCCATGGGGGAAAGAGCCCTGGTACGTTTAGCAAAAAATACAAAATTTAAACAATAGAGTTGGTGAACAGGGATTTTAGTGACTAGTGAGACTCTTGTCGTTGGTGGTGTGACGTCACAGGTCAATGTACATTGGTAAGATGGCGGATGTAGTGCGTCTGAGGTTGTGTGGATACTGCACACTCACATACTGAAAGAGCGTACTGCTTTAATGGTTGGGCAGTGTGCACTGTATCCAATTCAGTATGTACTGTTACTACACTAACTTGCCATATACTATCTCAAAAGCTTGTGGACACTTGCTCATGTAACATTTCCTCTCAAGAAAAAAAAAAAGAGTACTAATAAGATGTCTGTCCCCCTTTTTTGTAGAAACGTGTTCTTTTCCTCTGGGAAGTCTTTAGAACCAATGTTGAAAAATGTCTGTGAGAATTTAATGGCTTTCAATCACAAGGACATTACTGAAATCAGGTGTTGATTTTGAAAGATGACTTTTGGATAGCAATCGCCATTCTAATTAATCCCAAAGACATTGGATGGAGCTCCAACACTCCTTTATACCTTTTATTTATACCCCTCTAGCCAACAATTGGCATAAGGTGTGGTGACTTTATACTCATGCGCGTCTACTCCAGAGTGTCACGTTTCATTTCATAGTGAACAATGGTGGCAATACAAGCACTGTAGAAACTGTCATTCAGCAGTTATTCATTCACTATTAGCCAAATGCTCTAATTATGTATAAAAATATAACCTTCATGTAGTGTATATGAAGTACATATTTATTATTCATCAGTCCCTGCTCATTCTTAGTAGAGCTGATATATCAAAAACAAAATGAGAGATAAACAGCCCCTTTAACTTTTGATATCATCTGGTTTAAGGCTGACATGGAAGTGCAGTGATTGTAATCCATCACCTATCTCTCTGCCTTTCTATACTGCCTAAATGATGAGTTTGTGGTTTGAACTCTCACTTTTGTTCTCTCCCCCCCAACCCACACACACGCTAAGTGGTCCTCAGAGGCCTGTGTGTGTGAGAGAGAGAGCGAGAGAAGGACGCATGTGGGGTATTAAACTGCAGACAGTATGTGTGGCCTTGGAAGTTGCAGAGTGAAAAGTAGATATCCACTCAGTGAAGGAAGATGCTCTGTAAATAGAGTAGAAATACAAATGTTAGGTGGGGACCTTTCAAACACAGCTACTTAGGTGGTGGATGATGCAGCAACATCCTGTTTATCTAACTCATAACGTCCCACCACCCCCCGCCCCCTCCTCGACCCCTCCCTACTTCCCTCCTTTAAACTCAGCCAGCAAAGTGAAACTGAACTACAAAAGAGTAAGGACACTTGATTAGTCCCAGCTGGGTGGTAATCCCTCTGGGACCCTCCCTGAGCTTTTCTCATCTTTTATTCTCCCCTTCTGTCATCTCTTTATGCCTTGTTGCTCGTTCTCTCTGTGACTTGGCTCATACATCCTTGTTCTTGGCCTCCTTTGGCTATTTAAAGCTGGCTGAACTTGCTGAACTTTTCTGAGCTTTATTTTGTGTTTAGTCGAGTCATATTTAAAAACGATCGTCAAAAATACCATGTCATAATTTCAATTCAGATTCTGCACTATGCTAAATCCAGTTAGACTTATTATGCTCCAAAAATGCATTGTTTATCAGAATAGCAAACCTCAAACAGTAACAGTTTTGTTTTTGTGATGTCACAAAATAAATGCATTTACAGATATAACACAGCTTACTGCAGTTTAGCCCTGTACTTGGCACTGAAGCTATAAGGGAGTGTTTGGGCCAAGACGGGTTTTGTACAGTGCAGAACAGCTATCAATAAAAGAGCCCACTTACATATATTCCACTTACATATATTAGACTTAAAAAGAGTAATATATTTAGGTATATTAAGCATATTTAAGTATATTTAAACTGAAGGCATATGTATGTTGGAAACTGGGCATGAAAAATGTATCTCCTATATTATCATAGATGTTTGCTGTATGGTTCTGTTTGTTTTGGTATGTAAATAATAATCTGACAAACCTGAACATTGGTAGATTTTTAGGTTTTGATCCTCTGATGAAGTTAATCTATAATAAGTGATGCCATAGCCATGTGAATTTCTTTCTCAATGTGTGTACACATTTTCTTAATCATAGTGCATGCAACAATAAAGACAGAAATCAGGGCAGTTTTGAATGATGTAAAGGAGCCAGAGCTAACTGACTCTGAATGAGCTGCATTATTAAAGGGTTAAATTGAGTAGCCCTTTTAATACTAGCTGCTTAGAGTTATGTAATGGGTGTGTGTTATAATAGAACAATCTCAGCTGGCTTGAAGCGTTTGGGTTAAGCAGGAAGCTGCTGGGGTCACTGCATTTCCTACCAGTCCACCACTATGAGCTGCTGTGGAGGCTCTGTTCGCCTGATAAAAATATCAACGGTTAATGCACAGACTTTCTGCTGTGTTGCACAGACTGAAACAAGACAGTGGCAGAGCAAGCAGTGCAGTATTTTACCTTAATCTAAACTCACTTTTGATCTCTGTTTTGCCTCCTGTGGGTATTTGTGGGGTTTCACTCAGCGAGGTCCAAAAGCGTGGTGCCAGGGGAAGGGGCTCCGGGATCCATCAGGAGATCGATGGAGAAGCCTTTGAAGAAAGGCTGGTTAAAGAAGCAGAGGTCCATTGTAAAGAACTGGAAACCCTGCTACTTTGTGCTCAGAGGGAACACCCTGACCTACCATAAGGATGACAAAGAGGGCACAATACAGGTAAGAGAGAAAGAGAGAGAGGTGAGAAATAATTGCTTAGATACTGTATGTACAATTAAATGGAAAAAAGAATTTTGGCACTTCCATTTTTGCTGTTTAAAATACCTCCAGACCATGCCTGAACTCTCTTGATCAAATGGAATGTTTTGTTGTTTGTAAAGATGAGATGAGATGAGATAAACCAGCAAAACCAGTTTTGACTAAGGGCAGCAAAGCTTCAGATATTCATGTGTAATATCTTTGTACTTGTACTGATAAATGTGCACAAAGTATACATATTTAAGTATTAACAAATGTATATTTAAAAAGTGAAATAGGTACATTGAACGAAATGTATTAAGACTCTTATATACATAAATATGTAGATTTAAAATAAAAATCAATTTCTCACTGCACCTTTTATCTTAATACACAAAATTATTCCCTGGGAAGCTACCATGTAACAAATATTTGTTGAAATGCAAAATGCTAGAGAGAAAAAGCAAAGGCAGTCAGTACAATTGATTCAGTAATACTCAACTAAAAGTCAATGGAACCACCACAACTAATGCAACAGGCAATAAATAAATAAATAAATAAATAAATAAATAAATTCACTGACTAATGATGAGGAAGAAAGAAGCTGGCATTTGCTTAGAAATAGTTTCAGGGTGACCCGAAAATGGCAGGAACCACAGTTTCACAGAGAGTCAGAAGCAATGGAATGCACTTTAGTCATCTCCTGCATCGTATGGAAAACCCCTCAGCTAAAAATAAGAATCACAGAAATGTGCATATACAATAGCACATTTAGATTGTTGTATCTTGTTCAGAGAAACTAATTCTATGGCAGTGATTCAGTTTGTCATTTTTGGAGATGGAGAAGGTGTTAATATGAGCTGAAGCACACCATGCACACATTAAAGCAAGACAGTGAAAGCATCAGAATATGAGGTGGTTTCTCTGCACAGTAGTGAGGAATTGCATGTTATCAAAGGAAATATAAATGGAGCAATGTACCGGGACAGAAAACAAGATGGACAATGACTCCATACATACTGCATATGGCCTATCAAAAATATGGGAGAATTTTGCAATCGTGAGTCATTTCGCGAGAGCCTTGTCTTTCAATTGAAAATAGATGTCTCGTATCTGTAAATGTAAACTCTGCAACTAAGTTCAAATATTATTAATTTGCAGTGACTAAATACATCTAAAGTTACATGACGCTTTCTTATCCAGGAGAGGTGAATATTAGTAAAATTTAAAAATGAAAGAAATCCTGGAGATGAAATAGAAACTATGAAATCAACACAATTATAAAACCTACATTTAGAATAAATTGTAAAAAAATTGTTTTTTAATTAAAAAATAAAAGGTACAGGGCACCAACACAGTGGTAGTGTACTAATACACTACAAATATATTAAATATCCAATCTAATTAGCACCCTTACTTGCATGAAACCTACATTAGTATTTCATAACTGATATGAGCATACATAAACAATTATACAAGCACTGCTCCTACAAACATCATTGGTCATATTGGCTTTGTTGTTTTGTATTAGTAGTAGTTGTTTCACCTCAACAAGTGTTTTGGCAACTGTTGTGTGGTGGAACAAACCTTAAGAAATACAGCAGTACAGGTTTATGTTCATTCTCATAAAAATCTTATGTAGGCGTTGTGTGAACTTAACTTAGAGTACTTCCTGATGTTTTAAAAGTCTCTGAGTTTGTTTAGAAACATCTGTTTTTTTTTTGGCAATATATATTAATTATACATCAGTGAGATGCATAAATATTTCAGTTTTAATTAAGTGCATATTCACTTTCTGTACAGTGAAATTGAACAAGAGTAAAAGTAGACATATAAACGTTTCTAGTCCAACAAATGATAAACTACACAAAATCTACACTACAAAATTATTTCTGAACAAGTTACAACTGGTCAATATTTGAGAATGCTGAAAGAGTATATTTAGCTTATTTCTAGCCAATTTCGTTTATATATAGTAATACTGTTTTATTCTACTTTTAGAGAAATGATTGTTCTTTATCTGTGATAAGTCCTTTAATTCCCTTGCAACGATATCCTAACAATAAATATATGGACTATTTTAAAGATGTACACTAACCCCAATAATTGTACTAGATCTTAGTGTAGGTGGCAAGTGACTTAGTAGCTAGTTAACTAGCAGTACATTTTCCAGCTACATTAGTGTGCAGTCAGTTTACTCAAGCCACACTGTAGTAATGTGACCCAGATAACTTCCTAATTTATGTAAGCAGTTGCTGAAGTAATTATCAATTTGAAAAACTTCAAATTACAAGACTGATGGAGCTAGCTTATTCATGCTTTTTAGTAGGTTATTTATCCATCTCAACTAGTGGACAAGATCTCAGAGAGTCAGCTGGAGTAACATGTTGTAGGCAGTTATGTGTAATTTCCGAGCTTAATAATCTTTGTGGGTAGGTGGAAGTTGATGTGGTATCCTCAAACCCACTATAAACAATATCTTTGGTACAATTACTTAACAAACTGAAAGTTTTTTGCCACCCCCTAATTTGGCCAGTCAATATCCATTGGCTCCCTCTCTGTGAAATATTATAACCTACCTTGTGAAGCTGCTAGCAAGCAATGAGGGGTGAACCTCAGAAAACCCTCATTGTGAATAAAACTTATAACTCTCCACTAAGATAGGTTTGCTGATATAAAACATCACAAGAGACTTTTAAAAATGCTTGCTAACTTATAAAGACCGTTTGCTATCAGTGTCATTTAAGATAAGTTATACATAACTCAAGTGAGAGAACAGGGTCAAAGCACTAATAAATGCAGTAAAAGAGACCACAGAAGGATTTTTGTGGGTTAAAATATTACATATTTTTCACTTTAGACTTACAACTGATGTCGCCACAAAGCAGCTTTACATAATTAGTAACTGAACAGATAAACATATTTGCCCAGACAGGGATTAAGCCTAGTCCTGGACTACACAACATTTTGAATTGTGATTTCCCACTGAAGGGAGAATATAGTCATGGACTTGACTTAAAGCCACCCCCATAAGGCTCAATTCTCATGCATGGTATAGCTTAAGTTTAGAATCATGCATTTTTTCTGTTGTTGAACTACGTCTATTTTCTGATCTGTTTCTAGGGAACTATACAGCTGTTGGCAAGTCAAGTGAACGAACTGCCATCAAACACAGACGACAAATTCATCTTTGAAATCATCCCACGTAAGAGTTTTTTTGTTCCTCCCCCACTTCCTGAACAAACTCTATTACAGGCTCTTGACCTGATTTTGCTGCCTTATGTACTCATTTTGCACACCCTGGACTCCACTTATGAACTCTAGTCCAAGATCTTGTTGCTTACTTTTGATATTGTAGTCTATAAAATGTAGTGCAGTTATCTCAACCAGTGCATTTGATTGACCTCTTCAGTTACATAGCACACTTTCCAAAAGATGCAGCACTGCACATTTTAAACATTTCCTTTGTCTCTGTGCCCTATTGTCCTGTTGTTGCTGTATGATGTCACAGCATCATAGTACCTTGAAATTTTCACCTAAATGAAAGGTGCATTATAAATAAAATCATTTTTCTGAATAGTATTTTTATTATTTTAATTGTGTTTTATTCTAAGCACAGGAGTCTGTCCTATTAAAACAAGGGTAGGTGATTTTGTTGAAACCAGTCAGTGTGGGTGGTGTTGAAAAGAAATCCTAATAAAAAGACCCAGCCCATTCTTTCAGCCCTTTTTCCAAATCCACTCCACCAATTTACATGTGAATGTATTACACAGAAATTAGTAAACACAGAGAGAACACTGCAGAGAGAATATTTGTCGTGCCCATAAATAAACACAGATAAGCCAGCGAGCTGCACCACCTCAACTCTGTCTTGTTCAAAGCCGATATATATAGCTTACCAATGTAATGTATTTAACATAAGATACATAGTACTAACCAACATCTGCTCAAGCTACAGTGAAGATCACGAACAGGATAAACACAGCCAGAAAGTTAGCTGACGGCATTGCAAAGAAGCAGCTATTTTGGATACATAACTCTGAAAATTAACTTTTACACACACACAAATCTCACATACACAAAATGATAAATTGAAGATAAATGATAATTAGCTGTCTAGTACAAAAACAGCTACTTGCTGCATTACTTGCCATGCCTTTCTGTGCTCCACCTTTTGGAAAGCTCCACTCTGGTTGGCCTCTGGCTTAATCCAACTTTTTTTATTGACTATCATCTCTGCCACTT
Organism: Hoplias malabaricus; assembly: GCF_029633855.1. Taxonomy (NCBI): domain Eukaryota; kingdom Metazoa; phylum Chordata; class Actinopteri; order Characiformes; family Erythrinidae; genus Hoplias; species Hoplias malabaricus. Next base: position 9,964,243 of record NC_089820.1, on the reverse strand, counting down.
ACTTTGGTTTCTTTAGTGCCATCATCTGTTTTTCTGCCATTTTCCAGCTTTAAGTGGTGATAGTATGTATGTATGTATGTATGTATGTATGTATGTAGCCACGCATGTGCAAATGAATACACATGTAGTTCTGGTGTGAGTCACATAATAATAATATTATTATTTGTGGTTGGTCCAATATAAAAGATTGGATGAAACATTTACAGTTTTTGCTGTTTTTTTGCTAATATACACAACAAATCTCTTTCTTTATGTCATCAGATCTTTAAACTTACTGGCTGCCATCAGGATGTTAAGAGTATTTCGAGAAATATAACAAAGAAACCTTTTAAGCTAAATCACTTATCCTAGCTTTAAGGAACAGGGTCTGACACAGTACTACATTATATATTTCCAAAAGTTTGTAGACACCACTTATAATTAATGAATTCAGCTACTTGCACACATACTAGACACAGACCTCTAATTATGAACACATTATCTGTATAACCTCCTGAGAAAAGCACAAAATTGAAGACTGGGACGCATCTGCATAAGAGATTTGGGTCATCATGCTAAATTTCAAGTGTGGACTAGAGGGATATTAACAATACAATATTGTAAAAGTTTTAATATGACTAAATTACTAAAACTGACTTCACATGAAAATAAGCATCAGAGAATTTTAAACCACCACCTCCTTGTTTCTGTCAGCTCCAGTGATCACACAGCAGTACTGTAGTTTAACAATTACAAACTGTAGCCCACCTGTTGCTCTTTATAATTTATTAACAGCTTTTCATTCTGTTCTTTAATGGTCAGGACCACCACAGAGCAGGTGTGATTTAGGTAGTGCATTTGTTCCATCGCTGCAGTGACAATGATGTGGTGGTGGTGGTTTGTGTGTGTGTGTGTGTGTGTGTTGTGCTCAGACACCACAGTACTGCTTGAGTTTTTAAACATTGTGTCCATACAATACATACATTGTGTCCATACAGTGTTACACACAATTTGTTGGTCCACACTGTAACTGTTAAGTCAGAGACAGAAGCTCATCTGTTGCTGCAGAGTTTGTGATGGTCTTCCTCAAGTCTTTCATCAATGGTCAGTGGACACTGCACATAGTACAGTGTTGACTGGATGTTTTTAGTTGGAGGACTATTCTCAGTTCAGCAGTGACACTGAGGGGTTTAAAAACTCCAACAACACTGCTGTGTCCCACAGGGAGAAAGAAACAACAAGAAACAAAGTATGCAGGGCAACAAATGGACTAAAAATTCTAAGTGATCCTTTGTACAATGGAGTTGAGAGATTTGAGAGCAAGTGCTTTAACAAGGAGATGGTCATAATATTCTGCTATGACTGTGCATATAACTGCTACTTTTTATATGTAAAGTATTAAACCTCCTTTCAGGGTTTTTTTTTTTGTGAATATATTTTATTATGATTTTTTTCAACACATCAGACAAACAAACACGAAAAAGAAAGAGAAACAAAGATGCACATGGAAGGGAGGAAGAAAACGTGGAAAAAGAGTGAAAGAATGAAACACACTACATACAATGTCACAAATCAGCCAACATGTCTTTAACAAAAGCAATAGATTCGGACCATCTCTCAACCGTAGTGGCCTTGATGTAAGAGGAGCAGTGGGTTGCTTCAACACTCCATTCAGGGTTTAATACATTCTACACTCATGCAGTGTGTACTGTAATATTTCTTATGTTCTGCCGTGTGTGTTGTACGTGTGTAGGTAGTAATGGGGACCGCGAAAAGGACAACTACGTTCTCATGGCTTCCAGCCAGAGTGAGATGGAAGAGTGGGTCCGACTGATCCGCCGAGCTATTGGAGCACCTACCAGTGCAGGTACACACACATATGCACATATACATACATTCATACACAATCTCAAATAACATAGACACAAAAGTTTATAAGCCAGTCAGTTTAAATATTTGCTCAAGTCAAGACAAGTCTCAGTTTTGTTTATCCAAATGTGCTCTCCAAATATGAAGGACCAAGACTCATACTTGTACTTTTCTTAGACCAGATGTGCAACTGTTAGAGTGAAAAATCTTCATTTACATTATTCCCATTAAAACTAACAATTATGTGCAAGTTAATAATTTACTTATGACATTTTTCTGAGGTGATTGGTTATAAGATCCACTCATGTAAGAAAGGGGACAGTCAGAGGAAACTATTTGAGTTACAAGAGTAAACTTTCTTGTAACATGAAATCATTTGTAGACCATCAAAACTTTTGCAACGAGTACTTAATGCTTTCATTTTGGAGAATTAGGACAAGAACAATCTCCACTGTTGTTTCAGATCTTTAAAAACACTGGTTTCTCTTTACATCTTTCCGCTGCAATAGCAAAACACTGTGAGTCTGAAAGAATGTGAAGCCGTAAAAAATTCTAACTGAGAAAAGAAAATTGATAAAAGGAAGAAACGTTTAAACTCAAACAAAACCTTTTGGCATTGTCAGAACAAAAGACAAGTCCCCAGACCTCAGCCTCACTGAAAGTGTTTGGAGTTTCTTGAACAATGTCTAATACTGAAGTGTGGAAATTATCCTTGTTGTAGTAAAAGCATGAATATAGACACATTTAATATTGAAATATTAGGTATTAACCAAAGTTAATATCTAATGAAATGGCTATGACTGTAAGACCTCTGTTTATGTTGTTGCTATTTTGGGTCAGAACTGGATTTCTGTCAAGTGAAGGCAATGTAATTTGTCTACCCATTTGAGAATGGGGACATTTATTCTTTCAATGCATTTGTCTCCTATTCTCTGGCTGAACTGTTACGATACCGTTAGCTTATACCAATGTCGAGTCTATCATTTGGGATTGTTTGGTTCCAGTGTGATTCCCAGTGGTTAGTGATAAACTTGGTTGTTGCATGCTGGGTAAAGACTATACACTGCCCTTCTCTTGCTGCATAAAGGTGTAGCTACTCTCTACCTCATTCATCAACCTAACCACTATAGGACAAAAAAAATACTGACCAGATATTTTTTGGGTGGTGGGCCATTCTTTCTGACAGTGTTTGGGAGAAACATATCGGACATCTTGGCCTATGAGAAGAAGCTTGGACCTCGATTGGTGCCTATATTGGTGGAGAAGTGTGCAGAGTTCATCAAGGAGCATGGCCTAGATGAGGAAGGCATCTTCCGTCTGCCAGGTCAGGAGAACCAGGTCAAACACTTCAGAGAGGCCTTCGATGCTGGAGAGAGGCCATCATTTCCCAGGTAACTGAATCCACAATCGACTCCGTTCTTTAGAACCAGGTGCATTGTTTTGGCAGCGACAAAAGACAATTTTTATTAAGGAGGATGAGATATAGATAATTTTTTAGGTAATTTCCATTTAGAAACTGGACAATTTAATCATAATTTGATTTTCTTTAAACATTGACATAACATATTTTAATGCAATTCAATGCAGTTCAATTACCACTTTCAGATTGCTGCCTGACTATGCATTAATGCATTTTTTTTTTACTCCAGCAGATACAAATTTGTTTGGTTTTAGGACCCCATTTCCATGTTTAAGACATATAAATAAAGAACACTTCTCTTAGTGATCTCTGCACTTAACATACCTCTAAATAATGCCACATGGGCTTTTTCTAAAGAGACAGATGAACTAAACATAAAGCTCTTCTTAGTAGCCTGACATGTCTGTGTTACTGTGCTGAGATCAAATGATTTGTAAGTTGCTGCACACTTTGTAAGGCAGTGAGTGCTCATTTCCTGGTATGGAAATGAAACAGCAATTTTTCGTTCTCAGCTTCTGTAAGGCGTAATGTGTTCAGGAAATTAGCTCGCTCTACCACCGTAAAGTTATACCAATCTGTCTTTCCATATTCTGAAATCCTCTGTATGATACTTGTGATTCAGATTTGCGGGCTTTTCATCTTATACCAAAAACAAAGCAGTGAATCTGACTGAGTTTAGGGATGAACAGTAAAGGCAATAAATGAGTTTTGTGTTTAAACTGCTGAACGGTTGAAGATCGGCTAACTGTGTTTTGACTCAAGTTATCTTCACTTGTTGGAATACATGAAAATCTTACTTCATCAGGAAACATACATAACTACTCATTTGGAACTGTGAGAGAATTTGAGAGAATGCGTAAACGGTGAGGGATCATTTGCATATTGCAGCCTTCTGCAATCATTATCATTATGGCTAAATACAACATTACAGCAAAATGTAATAATATATACTGTGCCCGACATCAGTGTAATATATGTGAAATTGTGGAAAAAGTCATTCAAATTTCTCTGGAGACAGTCGTAATTTTAGGAGAGCAGAAAAGGTGTTAATCCTTCTCAATAAAACCTAGTGAAAGAGAGATAGAGAGAGAGACAGAGAAAGAGTGAAAAAGAGACAGCTGCAAAAACACGATTTCTTTCACAGCTTCACATCAGAGATATGTGGTCCAGCCACATCCTGTTCTAACTGAGGTGTATCCTCTATCACTATTGAACACACACACACACACACACGCATGCATATACTTCACTAAACAGCTCAATCAAAAAGCTTTGCTATTTTAAATTGATTATTGTAGCACTCAGGATAACCCAAGCACTTCCCATCTATATGGCCACATTAATCTAACAAGCCTTAGTGTTAGTTTCCTTTTCCTTAAAGGAGCAATCAGTCGTGATTCTTACACAATTTAAAAATAAATAAATAAATAATAATAATAAAAATTAAACCACCTAGTGACCTGGATGTGTCTAATTCTATGCTAAACCCATGTAATCATGGCTATAAACATATTGGATAGTCTCTATATGAAGCACAAACAGGTTAATTCAGAGACTACAAAGCAGTTTGTAAAAATTGTAAATAATCAGTTTTTAAAAAATGACTGATTTCTCCTTTAAGAAATGTTAAGAATATTTAAAATAGGTGCTAATGGCAAATGACATGATAATAACCACATTTGTCCTGGAAATTAGCTCGTCCAGCCACACCCTTCTGGTAGAATGTTGAGAGCCATTAAAGCCAACACAATCAGACATTCACAAAGCTTCTTCCCCAAAGCTGTGGAGTTCAAATACCTGATTGAATAAAACGGAACTGCAAACTAAACCACCCCACAACTTCACCAAAGTGTATAATATGCACATGGTTATAATGTTCACATAATTCAGTAATGTACTGTAGTAGAATATACTGTCTACACTCTAATTTCCTAATGCATGTAGTACAACTGTACTAAAACTATTATATACTAATTATTCATTCATTCATTATCTTTAAGTGCTTATCCAGTTCAGGGTCGAGAGCCGACCTGGAATCATTGGGCGCAAGATGGGAATACACCCTGGAGGGGGCACCAGTCCTTCACAGGGCAACACACACTTACACATTCACTCACGGACACTTTTGAGTCGTCAATCCACCTACCAACGTGTGTTTTTGGAAACCGGAGCACCCAGAGGATACCCATGCGAACACGGGGAGAACACACCAACTCCTCACAGACAGTCACCCGGAGCAGGACTCGAACCCACAACTTCCAGGTCCCAGGAGCTGTGTGACTGCGACACTACCTGTTGCACCATCTATAGTATATAGTATATATATCAGTATATACTAATTAATACTTTATTATATGTCAGTGTGTCCCAGTGCACATTCATTCATTCATTCATTCATTCATTGTCTGTAAGCACTTATCCAGTTCAGGGTCACAGTGGGTCTGCAGCCGACCTGGAATCACTGGGCACAAGGCAGGAAAAACCTTGGAGGTGGTGCCAGTCCTTCACAGGGCGACACACATACACACAAATACACACACATTCACTCACACCTACGAACACGTTTGAGTCACTAATCCACCAACCAACGTGTGTTTTTGGACCATGGGAGGAAACCGGAGCACCCGGAGGAAACCCACTCAGACAGGAGGGGAACACACCAAGCTCCTCACAGACAGTCACCCAGAGGTGGACTTGAACCCAACAACTGAACTTACTTATTCTAGTGTTAAAAAATAGTGTATGTGGTTTTTATATTGTCAATATTTTACCCAGTGATAGACTGCCCTCTCCAGGATATGTTCCTGCCTTGTGCCTAATGATTCCATGTAGACTTTCAACCCACTTTCAGTCCTGAAAGGACGGAGCTCTAACAGAAGATGGGTCTTGGAAGATGGGTATTGAGACACTGCTACTACGCAAACATGCAACCTTCATTCATGCCCTCAAAAGGGCACAAGTAGAGAAAGGGAAGCAAGGGTAGTATTGGTAATATATATAGTAATGGTAGTATTTGGGCTTGAGGTAAGAGGAGGACTGATCAGAGGAGGCAGAGCCGTTATCCACCACAATACAAGCCTCACTGACCATGGATACTGCTCTTCCCATGTTAATCACCTTACATCAAGCACACACACAGACACCCCCATCCCCACTCAGTGCCACTGTCACAATGTGTTCACATACGGCACTTTCTATATTTTAATTAACAGCTACCTTCTTTGTGCTGCGTTTAACATATTGAGTAATATAACAGAAGAAATCTAGCCTGTCCAAATGTTATAGCTTGTTTAATTGTTGATGGCTTATTCCACTTTGATGTAACTCAGTAAGTAAATAGAAATTGCAAAATAAAATTTGTTTAAATGATTTTGTTCCCTGCTGAACATCTCATCTTATCTTAAGTTAGAAAATCACCAAACTATCTTTTGACCAGAGGTGTCCAAACGTCTGCATGTGGCTGTATGTCCAAATCTTTTTACAGCTGCTCAAAATGTTCATTAGTAGTTTGTTTCCTCTTTGCTGCACTGACAGGTGCCACACTTCTGCAAAGGCTTTAGACTGGATGTTGAAACTTTGTTGTGTATATTTGATTGCATTCAGCCCACAACAACACTAGCAAGGTCTGGTAATGATTTTGGACACTACATGTTGGGTATAGTGACCTTAGGGCCTAGTCACATGTGTGTTGGTCCCTGCAGAGCATCCCAGTCTATGGGTCAATGCTTTTCTATAAAAACTACAGAACATTGTGTGTGTGAAATTGATTGGAGCAATGGGGGCACTTTAAAATAGTGTAATTAATTCAAGGTGTGTCTAGTTACCTTTGGACATGTATAAGACATGCTTTATGCAAACAGTCATTTTTGCCTCTTCAGCCTGGCTTTCTGAGTATTTAATAAATCGCAATGTGGTTTTTCTGTTGTCTGCAGTGATACTGATGTCCACACAGTGGCGTCCTTACTCAAGCTGTATTTGAGGGAGTTGCCTGAGCCTGTGGTTCCTTGGACTCAGTACCAGGACTTTCTGGACAGCACCTTGACGCTGGATGCCACAACAGCGACAGTGAGACCCATTCTACTATGTTTTCTTCTTGTCTTTATGTATAAGTAACTAAATACAATGCAAACATCATTGGGCACCTGCCTCAGACTTGAATACACAAGTCTCGTAGTTAAAAAATGTAAAATTATTCTTCTTACAGGTAAAGTTTAGCTTCAGATTCTTTACTTGAGTTAATCTATAAATAAACCTTGAGGAATTCCCTTTTAAAGGACACTTAAAAAGGAGACATATTCTGTGGAACATTCATTTGGTTCAGAACAAATTGAGGACATGTGTGGGGAACGGTTTGTCAAGGCAGTGGCTTCTACAATATTTCCTAGCTTATCACTGGCTTTCCCTTCATACCCAAGTTCTGTAGTTTTCATATGTCTCTTCTCCTAAATATAAAATCATGGGAGAAACTGACGTATAATTAATTGAATAGTATAAGGATTTTTTAAAACCTAGTAATAAAATTACAAGTATTTGTTGGAGGAAAAAAATAATAAGAAAAAATATTTGAAATGTTTACTTAAAGTTTGTTTTTAATTACAGAATGTACAGTATCACCTCTGGTGCTCAGGAGCCTGAATTTCCAGGACTGAGACTGAGGATTGCTTGTGAGAATCATGTTAGACTCCCAAGCAGAATATAGCAGTTCACAGCTGTAACAACACTGTACAGTATCTGAGGCCAAAAAAATCCTAAACATTTGTACCCCTGACTCCAATGCCTGTGACATGCTTAGACAGTTGAACAACTTAAGTTATCTTATGTCACTTTTAAAAATAATCAAAGGCTGTTTAAATTTAAGGACAAAAAGCTTTTAATGTCAAAATACAAGATAATCACAGGACAGACTGATAACCAAAGACCACCCTGTTTTCACATTTCCAAAAGCTATTGTACAGATGTGAGTGTAAACTAAAATGTAGTCAGTAATTTGTAGCACCAGAAATGAGCAAAGAGCAGAGACTGTCATTTTGTTGTTGTTTTTTTTTAAAGTGCAACTCATATGAAATGAATAATCAAATTACTTTGTTTTTCTTATTAAAACCAATTTAGTTTAGTGTACACAGTACAGTAGTTTGCAATGGTGCGGCATCAGATACATTCTGGCGACAAGGTGCCCGTGTTACGGCTATATTGAAACTATGAACAATGAATCACTGAAGGAAATGACTCACTGGTCGTACTGTTCTGTGATAAACTGCAGGATACTATTTTGTTGTTATCCTTGTAGGACACTAATTCTCATGTAAGCGCTTCCAATGTGTTGCAATCTGTTTTACCACATAGGGGAGGGAGAATCTGGAGAAACAGATCAGCCTACTTCCAAAAGTGAACTACAACCTTCTGAGTTACACATGCAGGTATGTCTGAATTTACACATAAGAGTCTGTATACTCAGTAAATACAATGGATGGTCTTTTGCGTTAATGTTGAGTCATTGGAACTGGTATCTTTGTATGCAGATTCCTCTTTGAAGTGCAACAGCACTCAAAGGTGAACAAAATGAGTGTGGAGAACCTGGCCACAGTGATGGGAGTGAACCTGTTTAAACCACAGGTCGAGGACGCAATCAGCATGATGAAGGGTGAGCAAACAAGCTGCAAGTTTAAGCTCTTTGTGTTTGTGATGCAGAACTAATCTTCTAACATCAGTATCTGACCTCACAGAGATGTTTTGACATCTAGTCTAAAGCCTCCTCTGATGGGTAGAAGCTATTCTTGCAGCAGAGATGGTTAAACTGGTGATTTTGGAACCAATTTGCATCCACATATTTTTTTATTTTATTGTTAATCCCCAATTTTGGTTGATTATTTTCAATCCAGTTATTAGCTGTTGCCAATTATATCCCTCATTATTTCTCCCAAGACTGAAAGCTAAGCCACCATTTTTGGTCAGGTAAAGTTACTTCCCTTAAGGCATTTGTGGTCAACCGGCTTCTTCTTTTTAAACAGCCACCAGTGAAACACTACTGAACAAATTCACATGTCATAGGAGTGTCTGAAGATTTGTGCTAAGGCCACTGATGGCTGGGGATTAAACTTGCAATCTCTTGGTGATAGGACCATCTCTTATGGTGCTTTTCCACTGCATGGAACCTACACAAATCTGCTCGACTCAGCACAGCTCTTTTGCTTTTCCACTGGCCAAATCTGGTACCATGTCCCTGGAACCGGGTAGGTTTTCAGTCCCAGCTAGCTCGGGGTTCCAGCCATGCAGAGTAGGTACTAAATGGTGATGTGTAAACCCTGCAGAGCACTGATTTGCCAGAGCTATGTCAATCACCACAAAACGCAGAGCTCATTCAAATCCAGCACAAACCACCGCTTGTAAAATCTCTTAAATTACAGCAGCGTTCTTGCTTATTTTTATAGTTGAATCACAACGGCAGCTTGTGTCTTTAACTCGATGCGTTTTGAAGAGGTTTATAAGCTTCTTGGGCCATTGGCCAATGAAAGTTGAAAAGCCAAAAGTGCAACTAGTAAAACTGATCTGTGAGAACTGGGGCACGGAGCCGTGTTTAGTCCAAAAAACTAAAACAGCATGCAAATACATCATGAGCAAACGGCACCTAACTTTACCCACGCAGTTCTTGTGGTTTTCAAAGACAGTGATTCTTGTAAGAAACGTTTTTTTCTGATGTCACTGTCACCATTTTCGACAAGCTTCAAGTGTGCTGAGCCGGACCCATGCGGTGGAAAAGCACCTTTAGACTGCTGGACCACTCAGGAGCACTGTTATTTTTATTTTAATAGAAATAAAATCATTGTGTAGAAATTGAAAAAAAGCCTCTTCTGCAGGCACACATTAAAATACAATTATAAGACTATCATCTGTTCAGCTTTGACACATGTGAAATGTTATGACTCTATTGAGTTGGTAGAGGGCAATGAGGAATGAAAGGTTTATGAGAACTTCCAGTTCTGAAAACAATTCATATCTCTCCACAAAACTATATTAAAATAACTCGCGCATAATACACACTCCTGTCCCTCTTTCTCTGTCTCAGGGACTCCTATGATCCAGAAGGTGATGACAGTGATGATTAGGCATCATGAGCTACTCTTTCCTGCCTCTAAAGATGTGCCTCCATCTCCTCCTCCCAGCAAAAAGACAAAAAGTCAGAAAGCCAGTAATCCACGCAGCTTTGTTGGGTGGGAATCTGCAGAGGTAAGGACTGCTTCACACACTGCCTCTACATTTTCTACAACTGAGATCTTCAGTGTAGTCGTAGCAGTTTTCAGTGGGTGCCTTTGGTGACAGAATTAATCAATCAAATTGACCACAATGACACTGAGCCATGGTTTATATAAATTTCCTTTTTGTGGGGTAATGCTATTGTAATTCTTAACTAAAATCCTAACAAATGTAAAGGTTTGGGCCCTAGAGGAAGAAAATTCCTAATTTTGGTGCAGGATTTAATATTAGTAAATATATTGGGGTAAAAATATGAAATATGTTATACATGTATACTGGAGTACAAATATAATTAGAAAATATACAAATTAGCAAAAAACAAAATATTTGTGAATTAAAATGTGTAAAAGTGTTTATATTGAGATTTATATTTACGTTCATATAAAAACATCAGTAGAATTTGTACATTTACCAGGAAAGTTCAAACATTTGCAGATCTATATATCTGATATACATTAATCAAAACATTAAGTGTGGAAACAAAGATGTAATTTTATCAACAATACAGGTCCATTTTGTAGTTCTACAAATACCAACTGTGGTTCCTCTGTTGCTGTGCATACATTCTTAGTCCATTTTCAACCTATTCTTCGATAAACAGGAACCCACAGGACCACAACATAGCAGGTATCACATGGGTGGTGGAAACTTTTCAGCCCTGATGCGGTGGCAGTATATTAGTGTGTTGCCCTAGAATGAGTGGATCAGTTTTTAAACACAGTGCCCACACGCTGTCCACTCTATGTGACACACTTTATTGGTCCACTTTGTAGATGTAAAATGAGACACAGTAGCTCATCTGCTGCTGCAATTTGTATTGTTCATTCTCTAATCCTCATCAGTGATTACAAAGTTTTTGGTCTATGGACTATTCTAGGTCCAACAGTAACACTATGTATTTAAAAAGCTGACCCACTCACTCAGTGCAACACGAATTAAGACAACACTAACACATCTGTGTCACAGCTGAGAGTAGTCCAACTCACAAATTATATCTCTGTGGTGGTCCTGTAGGTGTCCTGACCATTGAAGAACAGGGTGAACAGTGTGAGAGAACACTCTGGGTTTTGTACTAACTGTTTGTAGAACTACAAAGTGCTCCTATGTGGAGTTGATGCACATTATCAACACAATAATTGTAGAAAGAAGAGGTAATTTGAAAGTTGTGTCTTTCTGGTGTAAATTTTATATTTTAACTGAAACGTGCAGCCACTGTTTCTCTCACAGGATGTCATTGGGTTCATGTGATGAAAATAATTTAATTGTGGAAAAATAATATAATCATTCTGCTGAAGCTTGTTTTGTATGGAGGACCAAAAAGGCAGGGAGGTGGTATAAAATGTAAATAAATATAAATTTAAAAGTTCTAAATAAGTTTTTAATTTATATTTTTCATTAAAGGGTAAATTGTTTCACTTTCAATATGTGTTCTATGTTCTGTTCTGAATAAAAGAGAGATATATGAGATTTGCAAATTATTCCACTGTATATTTCTGTTTTTTTTTTTCCATGTTATATGTATTTTCATTTTACAGTATCCAGCCGTTTTTGGAATGAGGGTTGTAAATAAGTGCACCAACAATTTAGTTTACATGGGGCCCTAAAACCCTTAGAGCTTTTCCACCAAACATCCTTTGTGTTAGTGAAGTCCTGGTGTAACCCACCGTTGAATTCCGCTGGTAGTGCACCATGATCTCCGACTCACTCCCCACTTTGGTAAACTTAACGGTCAACTTAAGAGATTGTTCACATCTACACACTTGCACAGCAATTTATATTTAAAGCTTCACTGATTAATAATAAAATGTAATTGAGAAAAGGTCCATTAAGTAGAATGATCACCCTTGTAACATAAATAAATAAATAAATAATTTATTGAAATAATTTATTGAAAATATTGAATGAAATATGCTTTTCTATTACTCAATATATTTTCATTTTGCAAATGTGGTCCTCATTACCTCATTAGTCTTCATTACTTGAAATATTTAAATGACATTTACAACTATATGGAGTACATCAATTTTAAACCCCACCCTCCCACTTTTCATTAAGCAATCTCCTACAAAACAGATTGTTAAATCCAAATTAAAAACTTTTTTTTCTCTCTGGCGATTTTCTGTCTTTTTAGATATTTCAGTCATTTGTTCTGCCTTGATTATGCTGTCTTGCCATCAGTAGGTCGTCCACAATATTTTGTTCTTAGATCTTTTTTATTGGTTTTATTTCTTTTATGTGTTTTTTTTTTTCTCACAATTTTATCTGTTTATGTTTTGTTAGTTGATTTTATAGTGCAGCACTTTGGCTGACTCTTTAAAATGGGCTATATAAACAAATATGACTTGACTTGACTACACAGTGTGGGTTGGAAAAATATTTAACTGAGGTTCCAGGCGGGACTTTAAAGAACTTACTCATGTTGGGCCAGAACAAATACCCATTCTAAATTGAGCTCTACTCTTCTACTTCTAGGAAAACTTGAATTTATTATAAAGCTTGAAATCAGCTTCGGCCAGTCTGAACTGTTGCTGTTTTCCCTAAATTTTGAAAACATTCTAGTAATGAAGATTGAGCACATTTGCAAAATGAAAGGAAATTGAGTAATGGAACATTATATTTCATACAAATGAAATAATTTAATTATATTTCAAATAATTACTTTGTATTTATAAGTGTCGTCCCAAACAAGTCCATTACAAGCTCAGCAGCACCCCCTCATCTTGACTGGACTTCAGATTAGACAGACTTTCTAGTGGCACTCGTGCATTCATAACTGAGCAAGCATACGGTTTACTTCCAATATGAAGAAACCCTGTTTACCCTTCCGCTGAGCTTCCCGAAACCTTATACAGATACTTTTTTAAATTGAACTTCTTAAATTAGCCAAGTATATGTCATTACCCATACATAGTTAGTCTCGATAGATCTCTTGAATCATCCTCTGGAGCTCCTTTATAATATCAGCTGCTAATTTATTTCTCCTCACCAATCACTTCCTTTGATTTTCACAGTGTGAGGTGTCATCCCTGTCTGAGTCTCCAGAAGAAGAAGAAGTGGATACTCCAGAGATAGAGAGAAGGGGACAATCATTTGAGGCAGTATCAGAGTTCTCACCCACCTCTCCACCCTCTCCATCTTTATCATCTCCGACTATGGTGGACGCATGGTGTGGAAGCCCCAGGAAACGTACACAGACTCTGCCCAGCTTGGGTGGCCCACCAGGTGTGGGGAAAGTTTCTCAAAAGCCAGCCTGGGACCGCTGGAGCAGACTGCCAGAGAGTTTTGAAGAGAGTGATGAGAAATCACTTTCGGAAGACATTTTTAAAATCCTGGACCTGCAAAAGGTTACTGTCTTCCCTGGAAAACCAAGCAAAGAGGAGAAAACTGGAGGTGAAGATGCCACCTTAGAAATGAAGGGCAATAATGTCCTGATTAAACACACAGATCCTCCAGAAATAAAATCAGACCCAAAGGTCAAACAGCCAGACAGTCCACAGCAAAGTGCACCAACCCTGGGCAAAGAAGAGAAATCAAAGCCCCCAGCTAGAATTCCTCCATCCCAGAATATTACAGCAACCCAGAATAATAACACAGTTGACCAACAAGATCTCATCACCAGGTATATTCTGAATAAGCCATTCTCAATTTTTATGGAATACAATACTACAATAATTCCCCAGTGGCATGTAATCAAACTTTGCACGTGGTCCAAAAGGACTGACCCTTTCACCAGGAGATTAAAAGACTAGAGGTGCATCAGCTATCCAAGGCTGGGAGTTATAGGGAGCACAATTGGCCTTACTTCCTGGATGGGTTGGATGGCCCTTTCCAAAACTATGAAAACCCAAAGGTTTCTAGACACCACTTGTAATTATTGAAATCAGCTAGTATAGAATGTACCCAAAAATATGCATAAAATATTATGCATACAGAGCATCTGCACATGGGCCTAAGGTCACCATGCACACTGCCAAGCCTGGGTTAAAGCCCTTTAGGATTATTTTGCAGATCTAGGGCACTGCTTTCTTACAATAGGTTACAGTATACAGTATAAAGCCTTCCCAGTATATTAGATGTTATTAATACATCCAGGGGTGGTGTATGGGAGTGGGATTCTATACCGTGTATTATTAAATCAGTTGCGCCATTATAGATTATTGGTCACTCTTTACATGTTTTGGTTTACTTACATAGTTAAACAAGTTGAAAAAGTTCATTAAGGGGATTATTTTATTTTAGGGAAATTACTGCAGTTTTTACAGTGTTGGCTCTGCAGGGCTGATTTCATTGATAGGAATTAAGCGTCATGGATATTGTTGTCCTTTCATTGAAGAATGTCCATGTCCAGGAGATAATAATTTATAAAGTTGTGTGTCTCTGTGTATCTGTTTAGCCTGCAGCAGAGGAACAAGGAGTTGAGTGCTACAGTAGCAGAACTGCAGTCAGCTTTGGAGGCAGAGCGACGCTGTAAAGCTGCCCTGGAGATTCTTCTGAGAAACACAGAGCGGAGCAGGGATGAAGCCCTAAGACGCAATGAGCACCTGGACAGAGATATCCAGGAATTCCTGAACAAAGCCAGAAGTGGGCAACCTTAGGACCACCAAAACACTGCCCTCAGTCGAGGCTGCCTTACACTTCATGCCCATGTGTGAGATCCTTGTGGATCTCTTTATAATCTAAACTGTCTCACATAATATGGAATCTAAATTTGGTTTGATGACCATATTGCTACTTGTTTCATTTCACCTTAAAATGGTTCTTTAGGAACCATTGGTTTCAATGCAACCAATGGTTGCATATGGAACTATAGACATTCAGAAACGAACGTTTTTGTTTTTTTTTCCCTAAAAATTAATGGTCCTACTCTACGATGGAAACTTCTTGTAAGGAAAGAATTTTTATTTCAAAACGGTTCTAACATTCATAGGAAAACAAAAAAAAAGGTGTGTATCCTTTTTTCAGTGCTAAATTGAACTGTTTTTGCTACAAGTGTAGGCTCATGTTCTGCACAAATACACTGAGGCCAAGCATCTGGCCAAACATCAGTGGTCAAACATATACTGATATATTAGTTTTATTTAAAAATTAAGGACTTTAATATATGAAATATCATTAGATTATGAACATTAGGTCTCCTCTGCGAGGTAACTTTAATTTTAATAATAAAGTTTCTAACTTGCATGTAAAAATTATCGGCCGGTACCGATATACAATACGTCTGTGATGTATTCTTAAACACACAAAGATTGGTGCGGAGTATCTCTGTCTCCCAGTGTTGAGAAAAAATGCTTTTGGACTGTGATCTCATTTCAGGATTTGCTTTTAATAGACATTTTAATAAACTTTCTTTTGCCAAGGACTGGTTTCATACATATGTTTAGTCCGGTGTGAATAACATTTCCTATTATTATGCCATTACTAAATGCAACAGATTATTTAGTAAGTCACCAAACCTACAAAACAGATACATTTGGAAATCCTAGTGCAAAGCCTGATCATGTTCCTGCCAATATATATATATATATAATATAGTTTGGTTGCAGAAAAGCATTCTCAGAATCAAAGGTGAATATATACTCTGCTAGATTACAGGCAAACTGTGACAATTAGATCCTTATTTAGTGTCATAAACACCAACTTGTGATAAAACCCTTTAAAATAATGCTGATTCCTTAACACTAAATTACCTCTAGTGAAGCCATTCTGTTCAAAGTTCTAGTTAAAACAAAGTCAGCATGTTTGACTGCTCATCCAGTGTGTGTTGCTGCCTTGAACCAAGTGACTCCAGGTAGCATCCCTGAATTGGATAAGTGGTTTAATGAATGAATAAACAAACATATTTTATTTGTAGCTTGTAACAGGTGTTAACATATACTATGTAGCAGTTTTACAGTTTCTCTTTCAGTAAAGAGCCCTTGCATAGACTACATCACACTCAGTGATGTGACTTCCAGAAGGCCACCTTCTCATGAAATTGTGTGAAATCAAAGCATTATTAGTTAACTCCACTGTCACCTCTTACATATGTTTGTAGTTAATCTACACTTTTAAGCATTCAGTACAACTGAGTTCCTGCCCAATGAGAAAACTGGATTTGCTACATCTACCTAGATAATACCTAGGAAATATATGTTGACTTGTTAATTTGCTGTTGGGAAATTTGTCACATTTTTCATTAATATAAAATAGTTCTTTTTAGATAAGGAGATATTTAATTGGCTGGGGTGAGAAAGAAATATGAAGAATTTCTGGACACTGTAATGAGCATGAGAAAGAGTGAGCATGAGAGAGCATGGGATCGGGGAGCTATCATTCCACTTGAAGTAAACAGGGAAGATGCAAGGAAAATATTACGTAAGAACGGAAGCTTGCTAGTGGGATGCCTGAGAACTGTCACAATGATTGAAAAATGACAGAAAAACATGAGGCCCTGAGGTATGAAGGATGTGCCTGTCCAGATCAATAGGAAAACATCCAGTGTTCTGTCCATGACACAGATTTCAGATTGTTCTGGAATGTTTGTATTAGAAGTTTCTTGACGGTTGTGTGTACATAGTCAGAGACAGCAGCAGGCACGCTCAGCGATAACCAATGTGTTCAGTGAGTGTCAAAAGACAAAGAGGCAGAGAAAAACGCAAAGGAATCTTGGAACATTTGGTCACTGGGTCAGCATTCCTCTACACACCCATGTGAGGGTCCATCACTGTGATCTTTGACCTTATACGTCATTTCTAATCAGACGCACATAAAGCAGCCTCCACGTATCTGGTCCTCAGTCTGGACCTTTGCTTCATTAAGTGCTGGTGTATTTTCCCTGTTCACAGTAATCTGAGACAGGAGTTATTCTCAGAGGTGAGTAGCCTAAATCCATACTGAAGTAAACGTACTGTTACTTCAGTGAAACTGTTAATCATGTAAATGTAAATGAACCTTCACCAACAACAACTTGAGTTTGTTCCACTGACTGTAAATGAAGACCTGATTGATTCTTCCTTGACCTGCTAATTTTGCTGGTAATATATCTAATATATAAAGGCCTTCCGTGTAGTTTCTGAAGTTCTAAAAATGGGAGAAGTGGGAGATCTTTGTAGATTAATTAGAGAAAACAATATAAAGACTTTTTTGCTGGGTATTGCAAGATTTGAACTTGAATAAAAGTTCAAAAGTATCAGCTTGAAAAAACTGCTTAAAGGAAAGGGACATTGCAAAGTGGCTTTGAGTGACATAAATCCAAATGAAACAATACTAATGTGCAGGAAATTTTATGACTAGATTTTATACATTGGGATTTGATTGGATGTATTTCAAGTGTCCTGAGAGAACTGATTGTTTTAAATTGTTTGTTTAAATGAATCTTCCAATTAAACTGATTCAGTTTATTTGCACCCTTTTTAGGTAACTCTTAAAAATAATTAGGTGTTAGTTTAGCCATTCTTTTTCCTGCTCAACTTAAGTCCAGTTGATGCTCCAGCAATGTACATTGATTGGACTGATGTATGTCTGACACAGTGTTTGTGTGAATCCCATACTATGCTAAATATTATTCTTCAATCAGTCCAGTCTGACCATGTATTATCTCTTATCCCAACAACCATAAAATGTAAGTATTTACCGCCCCAGACTCATAGGTAAGTATGTTTTTTGGGAATGGCATAATTATTAATAGTAGTGAACAAACAAATACATATTTCCTGCCCATGTTTCTGACCTTGTGGTGATGAGTTGAATCACGTGTTGACTTGGTGGGAATATATTAAGTGATATATGTCATAAACAATGAACATACATAGTCTTATATTGGTTATAACATGAGGCTGTATGAAAGAATAAAACATCCCTTGAACAATTTCTTTGCACCATAGAAAATAATGTTCTAGGCAAGTGTAAAGTATCTGCAAAGTTGTACTAACAACATAGTTTTTTTAGTATTGTACACAAAGCATTCCAGCTGGAAATGCTTCATTCTCTGTGTGGGGCCACACTGGCAGATGCTTCAACACTCCCCTGCACTCTGCTGCAAATTTCCACCAGCTGCAAGGCCTCATAAGCCCTCAAATGACCGTGATAAGGGCTTCCTGGTACTTCTGAAAGGTCTGTTTGCTTGATGTGTGAGCATGGAGCAACATTCACCACTGAAGGACTGTTACTTTTTTGAGCCACATCTCTATCAGCCAACCACTGACTGGGAACAAGATTCATCGTGCAAAAGCAAAAAATAAAATATGACCATATATTGAATAGTATAATTTTTATGAAATGATAGTACTTATTTGGTTTAACATTAGGTTAATTAAGTTGGTTGTTTTTATAGATGCCAGATCATTTTATGGCACTCAATGGTTAACGAGAATTGCATTTAATAGAATAGCAGCTCTAAGATGAACAAAGGTTTCTAAATGTTTTGATCATGTAAATACCAAGTTGATACATGTCATATTTCTCTAATTGACACTTCTACAGAACATAAGTTTATTTAATTTTACCAGACATTTTAGGTAATCATGTCAAATATTTTCGAAGTTACTGACAGATCATTTTGATTGTCTCAATCTTGTCGTAACAAATGTTAAGTAATTAGCAAAATGATCTTGCAGTATAGCCTTACAACGGAAATAGCCTTAATTTTATGATGAGAAATATTTCCCATCATCACACTGCCTTTTTCGTAATTTGTTTTAATTTTACTATATCATTTGTTGTGTGAAATTTGCACAACGAATGGACCAATAGAACTGCTGCAAAATTACTTGGAATCCAATCGTTTTACACTGAGTTTCATTGAAATAAAGGATTTTTCTATTTACTATTTTGGAGATTTTTTCTTTGGACAGCATGATTTATTGACAACGTTTTTAATGCTTTCATTTGCAAAGTGTACATGCATGTTGCCTTCACCAATGTCTTGTATTGCACTAAAGTTCTACTTGAACTGAGAAGTTCTCAGTTACAGACAGTGAGATTGTAGTGTTTGATGTTGCTGACACAAGGTGAGTCTGTCTCATTTCAGCCACAAGTTCACCTTATACAGGTCAGATTTCAATGCATGCCAGTACATTAAGTCGTAAGGGCAAAAAATTAGGTTCAAATGTGTCTGCTATATGGGATATTATAGTTAAAAAAAAAAACAATATCTTATATGTTGTTTTGTAGAAATGGATCCTGAATTTGTGATATAATGATGGAAAAATGTGACAATGTGCATAATGGGGAATCATACACTGGGAGGTTTAAACTCTAAATTTTGCATTCAACAATTATAGACTTTTGATCATTTCTAAAATCACCCTCATGAACACCACAAAGATATGTCAACTAGACATAGAGGCCATTGCTCCTCACACCTCATTTCATTTCAACTTCCCTGTTTTGATGACTCGTGGCCACAGCAGATATCTATCCTACCACACTCAAGAATATCAGGACTGCTTAACAAGTTTTGTATGAAAGAAATGGTCAATGAAGCAGTAGCTCAACACTCAAACCACACCATTTGAAAAACAAATAAACAGTAGGCCCAAATCTTCCCTGGCTCACCCACCCAAACAAAAAAACACCCTAACAAGGAAGGGGCTTCTGCTGGTATCAGAACGATGTTTACAAAGTCCTCATTAAGGAAAGAAAGTAGATAACAGCACACACACACACACACACACTCACGCACACACACACACACACACACACACACAAACACACGAACATACACACACAGGGACACCATCAGCACTGAAATGCAGAGCTTCCCAGCTCATAGATAAGGGACAGAGAATGCAAGAGATAGTGAGAGAGAGAGCAAGAGAGAGAGGGAGGAAAAAACACAAGAAAAGAAGAAAAGAGATGCCACAGTAGAGCTTAGTGAAGCCACCCTTTAAAACAAACTTCAGACATCAAACATCACATCAAAAGGTTTACGGAGGAATAAAGTCCC
Organism: Hoplias malabaricus; assembly: GCF_029633855.1. NCBI lineage: Eukaryota > Metazoa > Chordata > Actinopteri > Characiformes > Erythrinidae > Hoplias > Hoplias malabaricus. The sequence goes on along the minus strand of NC_089820.1, from coordinate 9,943,799 downwards.
TGAGATCTGCAATAGGAACACTACAAAGCGGGGACTAGTGTCCAGGCACAACAGGGTAGAACCCTTGACCCTCCAACTAAACCAGCAACAGCATTCACTACTGGACAAGAACTTTCTAGAACCACCTGGATCAGCAAGTCTTTAGAGGAAGGATCTTTTTAAACTCTTCAACATCAAGCCAGATCAGGAAATCGTTTTTCTCTCTGGACCTACCAAGATTTTCTTCTTGTGTGAAACCTCTTGCACATTGGAGAACGCCTACAGCTGATACACGCATCCCACATCCCTTTTGCCTCTAACCATGTCTGGCACTGGGGTTTGGAAATGTCGGTTAACAGCCACCATGCAATTTCTCCCCATTCTGTTACTCCTCTTGGGGCCTCTCTCTGGGGACTCAAGTCCCATCAGCTCCCCAGAGAGACACCGACCTGCTCCAGGGCTAGAGGATGGGCATGGAGGGATGATTGACCCCTCTTTTCTGGAGCAAGACAGTGAGGTGGACATGCAGGACCTTCTAGAGAATCTGCGGGGTCACTTTCTCAGAACCTTTAACCTTTCCATTCGTGGTCCATCTTCGCAGCCTGGGGCTCCCCGTGTGGAGCCCCCAGAATACATGTTGGAGTTGTATAACCGATTTGCTAATGACCACACAGCCATGCCATCTGCCAATATTGTACGCAGCTTCAAAAATGAAGGTATATTGTTAAAATTTAACTTTTCTTTTTAGGGAATTCTCTTGTAAACCTTATCATGTGTTGTACAGATAATGTTGAATTGTTTTTGATTTCATGTTTTCCTTGAATATCCTTGAATATGTCATGTCTAATCTGTTTTATATTTTTGAAAATTGGACAATATTTTTGAACCTGCCACATTTTGGATCTAATTTACATTATTTGACAAATTTCTGGAACTCATTTCAAGTGGTAAATAACCCAAACCATTGATAAAAAAAAAAAAAAAAAAAAAAGCATACAGTACAAAAAAGACAAAAACAGTAACATTACATGTAATCGCAATTTGCAGTTTATGTATTTACAGAATTTTAACCAAGTATCTGCAGTATTTCACTATGTGAAAACTGAGAAATTGACATTTTTATTGCCTTTTTCAGACTCCTCCCCATGCAATGTGGGTAGAGATGGTGTAAGGCGTCACCCTCTCCTCTTCAACGTTTCTGTGCCGCATCATGAACGAGTCACAGCTTCTGAGTTGCGCCTCTATACTCTGGTCCAGACAGACCGGCACCTGTATGCTGGTGTTGACCGCAAGGTGACAATTTACGAGGTGGTGCAGAGGCTCAGCAACAGCAGTCAACCAAAACGAGGGGATGTCTTTGAAGCAGAAGAGGAAGAGACGCAGCTTGTGGAGCTGGCCTCACGGCAGGTGTATGGCATGGACAGTGGGTGGGAGTCGTTCGATTTGACTGCTGCTGTGCATCAGTGGCACAAATCTGACTACGGTACCACCCACAGACTGGAGGTCCACATTGCAAGTCTGAACTCACAAAACATGCCTGGACAGAATGGGTCAGAGGTCGAAGAGCCTCTCTTAGGTGGGGACATGGAAATTGATACAAGCCCTGAAGAGAGACACAAACCTCTAATGATCGTTTTCTCCAATGACCAGAGCGGTGACCACAGAGGAGACAAACAGGAGTTGAGTGAGATGATCAAGCATGAAACAACTGGCCAAGGGGTTAATAATAACCTGGATCTCTCAGATGTATTGGGTGAGCTTGGGACTATGGAACAAGAAGGACAGACTAAGGAGGAAGATCCTGATGAGCAAGACCTCCTGCAAATGCGATCCAACCTGATTTATGACACAGCCTCGAGGATTCGAAGGAATGCAAAAGGCAACCAATGTAAGAAGAGCTCACTTTATGTCAACTTCAAAGACATTGGCTGGGATTCCTGGATCTTAGAACCTCAAGGCTATGAGGCATATGAATGCACAGGAATCTGTACTTACCCCTTGACCAAACATGTCACTCCAACCAAACATGCTATTGTGCAGACTCTGGTTGGTATCAAAAAACCTGACAAGGTTTCCAGAGCCTGCTGTGTTCCCACCAAGCTTGACCCAATCTCTTTGCTCTACCTGGATGATGCAGGTGTGGTCACATACCAGTACAAGTATGAAGGCATGGTGGTGTCACAGTGTGGTTGCAGATAGTCCTGAAAGGGTTTGACACTTATAAACCGTGAGTAGTGTTGTGGCAACAAGCCAAAATCAAGATGGTCCCACAGATAAAAGAAGATTCATTTTAAACCTATGGAATCTAAAACCTTCAAGACTGATTTGCAGGGGCTTTTATATATGACTGTTTAAAGGGAATACAGGACAAGACAACACATTGAGACACATTTGTCATTATAATCTAGTGTTTTATAAAGTCACACTAAGCCATGTTCAATTCAGGAACAGAAAAACGGGAACATAAGGAGCGAAAGACTAAAAGACAATGTGTAAAAAAATCATGATAAATCTCTGACCAATCTCTGATCGAGTGGAATATAACGCAACTGAACTCTGAAGTGCAATAGCTGATCAAAAAAAAAAAAAAAAAAAAAAAAAAGCATTCTTAAAAAGACAATGCTGAAGTCTGTATGTTATAGTAATAGATTCTATATAGACAGATGTTTCTGAGCTCTGAAATGATGTAAAATGATAAAAAGCTTCTTTGATATATCAATTTGTGTTTAGAGGCCCTGTGAACTCAAAATAGCATGGGATCATTCAATGACCCTGGCAGAGTCTAGATGCCTGCAAAAACCGCCCTGATCCAGTCTCCTCAGTACCGTATCTACATCCCCTCTCTGCCCTGTGTCAATATACAGTTTCCTGCTTGGCTGAATGCATTTGATATGAGCCATCTGAAGCAGAGAAGCCATTATCTGGGAAGTCTTTCAAAGCAAGGAAACGTGTGAAACTAACCAGCACTGAGATGTTCTCTTGGATGATGAGAAAAACTCAATATCTGGACTTGTTGCACGCAAAAGAGAGTACCAATCAAAGTTGATGGACTCTTGTGAGTCACCCAGTTCCTGCATAAGAAAATAAACACTGCTGAGATCCCTCAGTCTAACAACAATTAAGTTGCAGGGACATCTTTTAACTTAACGCACAGCTGATTGGATTCATGAAAACACAGTTGAGGTTTTTCTTTGCTTCTCTATTATTTTTATTCTCATTGCTTACCTCATTACTGACCTTCTAAATGTTGAATTTCAAACTCACTATTTCCCAGAGAACAACACTAGAGAACATAAAGGAAACCACATATTATTTCAATTGTCTGAGGGGCAGTAGTCAGTGTGAGGGTGGGAGTGCACGTAAGGATGTGGAGCTATGGGGGTTGTAGGGTTATCTTTGTTCTGTTGACTTGCCTGCCGTGAGAGCTGAGCTCTAAGCCCTCAATCGGTCCATGATAAGAAGGTGTTATGGCTGAGAAACATGCAAGTGGCCATTCCAAGCAACTGTGGAGGTGGGACCGAAACCTGTCAAGATTCCAAATTTATTTCAACTCTCTGACCCTAATTTTGACTCATTTTTGGATACTGGGCCCTTCTCTGCATATTATATTGCCTCTATTTTTCCTTCTCCTCACCTCTGCTCCTCTAGCAGACAGACACATGTCATTCATTTTATGAGCAGTGTGTAGATTCACAGACCCAGAGAACAGATGACAATTCTCAAGTGTTTCCTTACCCATATTAAGCTTCTTAACAAAACAGAGGGCTTTTGAGTTTTCTTTAGATAACTTTTTGTTTTTACTTAAATAAAGATAATACTCCTGGGATGTTGCTAACAATTAATCAAGGCAAATGTGGGAAGATTAGCATGACTTTTGCATATAAATAGATAGCCCCAACTAACTTTCATGCATTTCTAGCAACTGTAGTCTGTTGGAGTCAGGGAACAATTACTGACTAACTTCATATTGGGTCTATGACAGCAAAGATATTTAGTGAAATTTTTGAAGAGGTAGTTTAACCAAAAATTTTAACAAGCAACATTATCATAATTGGGGTATGCTAGCTTCTACATGTTGCCTGCCAGTTTGCTACTGTCTCCTTGACGGAATATTTTGTTTTCAGCATGAGTAAAATGTTGATAGAAATAGGAACCAATACCGTAACCTTAACTACTCGTGATAATTGTCAAAACTGAGGTTCCTACAAACCTATCCACAATCATGATGCTCCTGAAATATGATTTTGTACTGCTGCTTAAAGACAAATGCCTATTTATTGATTAATTTATTAATTTTGTGTCTTAAGTAATTTTGTATAGCAATAAATGTACATAAATTGATTACACTCATACATCACCTCACCATGAATACCATCATGTGCTTTGTTAAAGTTAGCGATGTTATGTTATGAAACCCTAAGGCTTGTAAAATGCCAAGTCAAGGAACCTCTTGTCTTAGTAGCATTGATCAATGCATCCAATTTCTTACATATTTGAGCAGATGCTGTGACATTTGTGCAGATCCTCTGCAGATCATCTAAACTCATCCCCCAAAGCCACCCACACTGGCCCCTCTAAAACAGTAGATATTTTTAGACATGACACTCTTCATTTAACCAGAACATTTTGTTTAAACACAGCTTGCAGGGGGAGCCATTCATAACTTAACTTTTCATTGAAAGGAGAAGTTGTCTGGTCCAGGGCCATAGTTCATATGTGACTGGAAACTCAGTAGAAGCTAATGACCACAGTCAGTGATCTGTCCAAATGCACAAAACCCTGCAGTCTCATGCAGCTGCTCATATGCCATTTTCTTTAAACCGAAAAGGGTGTTTTTTGGGACTTTGAGTGTGCTTTGTTAAGATTGTTTGCATTGTAAAACTTGTCATGACTGTACATAAACTGTGAGGAATGTGCTGTCCATAGTATTATGATGACAGATCTGACACAATTACTAAGTTTTAAGTTATGATTTTAAGTTGTTATATGTTGCATGCCAACATGAACCATCTTACTATGTAAAAAAATTAACTATCATACATTTTAAATTAAATTAAAATTTTGTAATTAAACATTATAAGTTGTTATGTCAATTTTTCTCAAACAAAATTCCAACATTAAGTATTTAGGGATAGATGGATGGAAAAGTGGTTTCCCAGCCGAAAAACGCATTTAATATTTGTTATATAGTTATTTGTTGTATCAGTTTAACAGAACTGTTTTGTCAAAAACCCACCGCACATTAAACACACAACCCCACACACACTTCTTGTGAATTAATCGTAACACCTGGCCTCTGGAGGAGTTTTTAACTTAGAGCTCGAATTGATAAGAACTGGTTATCAAAGACTTATTGGTTAAAGAGAAAAGAAACACCCTTTACACTCATCTTCAACTTATATCATTGAAAGGGTGTTTTATTTACTCTTTAACAGGGCAACATTCAAAAATTAAGAGTGGACATGTGCACAAGAGATAATTAATAGTTATAGTAGGTTCACGTTCAATTAAACATTTTAAACTCATCTCTTCAATGCTTTGCATTGAAGAAATGTCAGCCGTTGTCTCCATGACTGGATAACAAACAAAGACATTTAGGCTCCAAGTGTTAGACTTTGGCATTGTGTCTACTCCTCTGTCATTCTGAGCCTCATGTCAGCACCTAAATTGGAACACTTGTAAAGAAACAGGTTGTGCAATACACACTTGCAATAACCATAGGAAGTTCAAGACCATATGATGTGCAATAAACCCTTTATGTGGACCCAGTTCAGATACAGCTGCTGCAAATAATAACAAGCAGAATTTTCAAATGGTCCTCAAAATGTCTACTTCTCAGGGTACATTAATCAATTTGCCTGTTGTAGCCACTGATCAAAGGAACTTTGAAATGTTTCAAGATCACTACAGTCCTTTCGAAATTGCAGGAACCCAGACATGAGTTTCAAATCAATAGCACATACCAGCAGAATAAACCATGATACACAAAAACCCACCTCTGCTTACCAGACTTTTTGTAACAACAGAAAGAAACATGCTCCAGAGTTTTACTATCCTTGATCAGACTAATTTATGCCACAAACTAATATACATTGCTTTTATATATTTTTTTGCTGAAATGCTTCATTAACATCCAGGCCATGGTCACTACATCTGCTGTTTAAAACCAGACATAAAGGGGATGGCAACAATACAAGTACAAACATTTACAAACCTATGTATCTGGTTCCATTTGTAAAGAATACAGGTTAAATCAACATAAGTCTGAAACTGAAGGTTTCTTTCTAAGCAGAACATTAGACAGCATTTTTATTAAGGATGCAATTCATATTCAACAACGTGTACTTACATAAAAATACGACACTGCTAAAAATATATACTTACATATTTTTTTGCTGTTTAATGTCTCTCTTTTACTGACTTTCCTCATTCTCTTTAACTGCAGACAGCTTAGATAATAGGCAAAAATATTGAATTAATTGGTTGTCTCCTCGATGCATTTTGCCTGTGAGTTCAGCAATGTGTTTTTGACAGTGTTTTCTCACTTATATTCATGTTCATAATCTAGAAGTCATACCTAAACTAAATAGTAATAGTAATAGTAATTTAGTAATAACTAAAGTTGTATGCACATGTCTTTATAACTGTGTATTTTTTAAGTTTTGTATTCGTACAAAACACACACAACAGACTATTGTGTACAACTTAAATATTTATGTATGAATATAAATGAGCATGCACACGTTTATTTTTGACAGTAATCTTACTCAATACAGTGCAGTCCTAATTTTAAAGTGGGTGCTGAGTGCTGAAATTCTGAACAATAGGGATGGCCCCAGATATTAGGGTATTTAGATGTTTGTTTGTGGGGTGTTTGTATACAGTTTCTAATTTTGAGATTCTGATATTCCGCTTTAAATATGGTTATTGATAAAGGCAACACTCCACCACATTCAGACTCCAGCAGGAAAAACAGTGCTCACCCCACTCCACCCATATTCAGGCTCATCAACATAAAAGTCTTTTGTGCAAGTGAAACTAGAACTCAGGGCTTTTGGCAAATCTTTTAAATTAATGTAATTTTAGCAGGGGGAGGATGAAGTAAAATAAAGACATGGTAAATCAGGACAATTAAAACACATACATGCTTTTTTTTATTATAAAATAATAATAATAATAATAATAATAATAATAATAATAATATAAATACATTTATAAATAGTTTATAATATAAATAAATAAAATAAACTGTTATTATTATCTTGTTTCAATCCACTCACAAACTATCTGGTTAATAAATCACACATATTGCTGCTGCAATTAATATTAACATATGAAATAACTGGAAATTAAGCAGTAAAAATAAATTGGCACTGGAGAACACTTATTTTCAAGCCATTTGATTCTTGGTCCACCGGTGCAATCATTTTTAATCTGGAATCGCCCCTGATTGTTTGTCTACTGATGAAATATATCAAATCTTTACTTGTAACTGATTTTGTATTGTATTATGCATAAATCATATACATATAATCTATAATGAAGTATACACTCCCACACTTCATAAGACACAGAGTTGTAATGTTTATAGGCAGAAGTGAATATCAGTAAACCCAATCGCCATGATGTTTAGTGAAATTATGTGACAGTCTAAATACAGCACTGTGGAGTTCAAGGACCCTGACCAATTACTTGAACTCCTCTTAAGGCTTCAGTAAGCCTTTGAGCATTTTCCTATTAACAAGCTATTTACTATTTTGCTGAAAAAGTTACATCTGGACACTGTCATCTTATGCTAAACAGCCAGCTGCTATGCTGAAATTAGAAGCTATTAGCATGAGTTCATGATAGCAAACACTTTAACGTTTAATATAATATAATAAAACAAAAATCCTCCAATACAATTGTTGATATTAAATTTCCAGAACATGACCATGGTTATGTCTGGGTACTAACCACTGTACTAAATTAAAACACCGTAATGAAGGCACACCTTCTAAAAAATGTTGACTCAAAATGTATTAGTTAGTTGCGTCAAATGTTATTATCACACAGTAAAAATGTCAACTCTGATTTTTCAGGAGTAATCCAACTAAATGGTCCTATGACATTTACCTGTTCTTCAGAAAAACAAACCGAGCCCTCTGCGCGGTACTTAATGTTCCATTATTTTAAGCCCTGAATGTGTATTGTATGTAGAACCTGTTATATAGTAATAAATTAGATTATTAGCACCGTTTAGATTAGCACAGTGTGGGACACGATCCACTGGTTTTTGCAGAAATTAGCATTTTTATGCCTGTCTTCATTAATGCCTTTCTGTTTTGCCAATAAAGTTTACTCAATAAAAAGTACCCATTCACAATGGATTCATTAATAGTCCTTAAACATACTAAAAGAACATTAGATAGGAGACCAGAAAACGTAGCTTGCCTGGAACCAAAATATGCATTTTTTTGAAAATGTACCACTGAGATTAACATGTTTTTTGACAGCGAGTCAAACACAGGGTGGGTCTTCTTTCAGCCTTCGTTAAGTTGAGTATAGTATATGCAAGCAAGTTAACGTTACTCTCTGGCTGTATCCCAAACTGCACACTGCTGCACTATTCGTTTGAAAAAAAAAAAAAATATATATATATATATATATATATATATATATATATAAAACACTTAAAACTGTTACTAAATTTCAAGCTCAGTAACTGGACTCTTGAATACTCTGGGTGGAGTTTACATTTAAACTAATTTTTAACATGCAATTAAATGTGTCCTCCATCTGTGGCAGTGAACAAACAAACACACACACACACACACACACACATACACACACACGCATGGTCTCAAGGCAGTTAACCAGTTGAACCAATAACAATTTGACCAAGTCACATTTTAATCAACTATACTATTGCCACATATTTGTGACAAAAAAAACCCTATAGGTTAACAGTTCTCAGTCAATTGTTAGAAAGGGAAAAAGGCAGTGGCAGTTTACTAATGCAGATGTTTAATAATACTAATACAGATACTGCTATATTTAAAATAAAATCTGTATTAATTTTGATTTACATCTTTCAAATGAAATGTAAGAAAATATTTTTACAAGTAATTTACAGACAATAAATATCTGAATATCTGTAATATCTGTGTTTTTGTTTACCAGCATTACCTTAATGCTCACATACATTATATATTCTATAGGGAAGATATAATATCATTGTTTGTCTTGTCTTATGAAGTTTCGTAATTTATGATGTGAACTGAATGCTTAGCTGTTGACCACGAATAATGATGGATGATTTGTATTGTAGGTGGAGGCTGAGATGTGTTGTCATCCTCTAGTATGACGTGAAAGCCTAATGAAGCTTATCACCACTTGCACATCACAAAACTCCATATCAGCTCATCACCTCGACAACACTTCCACCCATAGAACACTCTGATCCCTCTCAGTGTGAGTGTGGGTGTGTGTCCTTGAAAATCTCTCAAACAGTCAGACAAGTAGATTTAGAGCGGTAAGAAAAAGAGAACAAGAAACAATGAAAGTGATAGTGGGAAAGAAAGAACAACTGCCATATGATCATTGATAAGACAAAGATAAAGTGAAATCTGACAAATAAATGTTTCATATATAGTAATAATATATATGTGATATAAGAAAGAAGTGTAAGCAGTGATGAATGTCTGAATGAATATGAGAAACAAATGCTTGAGGGAGGTTGACATTAGAAGCTCATGTTTCTTAGCATTAGCTTTAGCACATAGCAAACATCACAGGTAAAGGGTTGGAAAGGAATAATGAGAAAGAGCATGGCAGAACAAGAGAAAGGAAGAGAGAGATGCATGCATTTACTTCAGCAAATATAGTGAAATCAGTGGCACATGTGTTCTCTGAAGTATAAATGGCCTCAGATTGGGCATAATTGTTAAAACTTTTTTTGTTCTTGAATATGAGTCAAATATATTCAGGTAATAAAAAATATTCTTCACGTTCACTGTGGAACACATGGTGCTTTGCATTAGCAATACCATGTAATGGATTTAGAAGACTGAGGAAAAAGAAGGGAGACAAAGTCTTGCAAGCAATGCTGCTGTGTGAAATATATGTGACAAACAAAATTAAATCACTGAATTGAATTAAAGGTGTACAGCTATGCTATACATTTTCAATAAAATTGGACAAAATGGTCTAAGCTTTGTGCTAAGAGATACAACGCTCAGGCCAGGGTGTTATGTATTAAAGGAGGATAATAAACAGCATGGCAGAATGAGACAGCACAAATGAGAAAACAACAGAGAGAGAAATAGCAAAAGTAAGAAAGCAGCTGCAACGTGGTTATTTACATGAGCGGATGTCTGTAATTGCCTTTAATGGGGCAGGAGGGAGGCCTGGCGGAGGGTCGCTGCTGCCCGACCCCATTCAGCCCGTGCTGGGATGGAGTGATGAAAAGAGAGATAAAGTGTATGGATGGTGCGATGAGGGTAGAGATAGAGGGCTTGCTCGTGGGCAGAGACGTCATGAGGACATGTGGTATGGGGATGAAGGGCTGTGGTCATTTCCAGAGTGTACAGTGGGCTACGTGTGAGTTCGCAGGACCCCCGGCCCCCTCTTAGCCACACCTACAGAAAGACACACACACACACACACACACAGTGCCTCTTGTCCCTGCAGTGGTACTCTCAACCTACAAAATCAAAGTAATTTGATTCATTGTGCTCAAAATAATCTCAGGGGTGTACTCCTGCCACTTGGAACAAGGCTAAAGCACATTATAAGAAAAATCTCTGAAATTTAGTTCTGTAGAGTTGTGTGACTCTGTAATCTCTCAGTTTGCTAGTTCTGACAAATGGGTTCATTTTGAAAAGAGACTGTATTTAGTCTGCAGCTTTGGGGGCTTCTGCTTTAAGCTAGAATGTCAGGCACATAATAATAAAAATAAACTAATAAAAACAACTAATTGTTCATTCTCTTGAAACTTTAACTGACAAAAGTAAGTATTTCCTATATGTCCTTAATCAACTTGATTGTGTTTTCAAACTCTAAAACAATTTAAATGGCCATAACAAACTCCAAGAAAGTTGGGAATATGCAAGTAAACCCATTTTTAAACATTCCACTAAAAACAGGCGATATAGTTTAAAAAGATGTATCCACCAAAGGCTCAGCCTGAAATTGCATTTGATACCTGGGGTCAGCTCATGAGTCATTTTACCACATGTTTTTAGATGTTGGCAGATCACACAAAACAGATTGTTTGCAAATGGATTCTTTTTTTTTTTTGAAGTCAGTTGTGAAATATAGTCTTTCCCAAAAAACACTCTCAAAGCTTTGAACTGTAACTCGTTTACTGTGAGATTGTGATGATGCACACTGCTCAGCAGAGCTGGTAAAAAGGCATTACTTTAATCTGCTTGACTTGCTCCTCAGACCATGGAATTTTGGTTTTAAACTGCATGAGTACACTGAATAAATAAACATATTCTATTGCGCCTGTATTGAGTCAGTGCCCATGAATGCCAGAAACAATACAGTGAGGACACCCAGTGGATTTCTTTGGAAATGTAATCCTCTGCTCACCATAAAACCTCACAGAAACCTACACAGACCTGACATCAGTAGCTTAAGATGGAGGGTCTATATTTTATTTGAAACAGATGTCAATGTGAATGTTATTCATTAATGAAGAGCTGATCAGGTTATTGTCTCAGTAAACTTAATTAGACACAGATAAAGCTGTAAAACAATACCAATTTAGGCCCTGCATTCTGAAGGTAAACTCTTGGTATGTCTTGTAGAGTGAAACCTTGGACAAACAGACTTTTACTTTCTGAGAAAATCCATTTCCAGCAGAACTTTTCAACTTAAACTGCCCCACTGAGAACTGGAAATGCTTCCTGCAGGACCCTGCAGAACAGTAACAAAAACAAGGCATAATGAGAACAGCATGGAGACACTTTTGGTAAGTATTCTACAAAAGGTCACACAGAGCATATATACTGAAGTAGGTGATTTATATGGTAATCATCTCAGTCAGTGCTGAAACACAACAGCATTAATGCTACATGAAAGCAGTACAGGGTGTCTTTTGTTAGTAATTAATGTCTCAGGATTCAGAGAGCAGGGCATTGTAGTCAAAAAAAAGAAAGATGCCATATGTGTATGGTTTCTTCCAGATTATGGGGCTCCTCCGCTGAAAACATTTTTTAGATGGATTGTGTACATTTTTCCACATTGTGTGGTGATTGTTTCCTAAGCCGTAAAAGTACTAATTATTTTTGCATTCACTATGTGCAAACATAAATAGAGCACAAAATCCTCCTCAAAGTGGTGCCGTTCGCTCAAGTTCGCTGCTCCACAAGGGGGCGCAATTCAATAAATTACATCAAAGCCTGAAGCATCTTTTTAACTGCCGCGCCAAATGGTTTCCACATGGACATGCTTTAGTACGGATTGTTTACATTCAGCACTGAAGCCATGGCCATTCGTCATAGTTGGTTAAACGTGTCAAGAGCTGTAAAAATGTTCTGGTGGTCTTCATGACAGTGATTCACAGTCTGGTTTCATAGTTACGATACTCTTAGACACTTCCTGATCAGCACCAATCATGGTAACAAACCATATCCAGACTGACTTGTCCAGACCAGAGCACAAACATGCATTTGTTTAAAATACAACAAACATATATCATCAAAATAAGGCCAAATGTTTAAAGGGTAACACTTTGAATTACAGCTTGCTAATTACTGGGTAAGTACAAAGTAATTACCTGTACCTAAGGTGTAAATTAAAATAAGTACTAAGTGAGTAAAGGTTATGATACTAGAAATATGTGATTATTACTGGTATCTTACAAACATTTTATTGATAAGGCATACTGTAAGTACAGAGTAAGTACCTGTTAAGTAAGGTATAAATAAAACAAAAATAAACAACTGAGTAAGTAAAGGGTATGATACTAGAAATTTGGGTTTATTACTGTAATTAAATTATTAAATTAAATTATTGATCCTTTAAAATGATTTACAGTGCACATACAGAGAAGGACATGGTCAGTTACTTTCATTACAAGCATTGAGAGAGTTTCATGGTGCTTTGTACTCATTAGGTTCAGGACGTGATTTAGCACAATAATCATCTTCACATACTTCAGAGATATTTTACACTGTTTAGCTGATATGTATTGTGGCATTATATGAACACAGCTGACCATTGATGAAATGGGTGTTTCTCTTCTGCTCTCCTTCCCTATTTGTAAAACGTTTGTAAGATACTCAGTAATATCCACATATTCCTAGTATCATACCCTTTACTTTCTCAGTACTTATTTTATCTTATGGCTTACTTAACAGATACTTTCTCCATACTTACCTACTAATTAGTGGGCTGTAATATAAAGTGTTACCAAAATTTGTCATTAATTTGTTTAGCAGCCGGTCTTTGACTATATCCCAAACCATTAAGTGAGAAGCATTTTGTAATGAGGAGAATGAGACAGATAAGAAATACTTCATGAGTAGCTAACACTGATTTGTTCATATAAAAAGGTTTTCTTTACAAAAGCGAGAGTCCCCTTGTGTATAATCAGTGCTTTTATGGTTATGGGATCTGCTTCTTGGCTCTTAAAATTCACTTTTAAAACCTTCAAGCTTTAATGACCAATTCAGGGTCGCGGGGGTCCAGAGCCTACCTGGAATCATTGGGTGCAAGGCAGGAATACACCCTGGAGGGGGCGCCAGTCCTTCACAGGGCAACACAGACACATACACACCTACGGACACTTTCGAGTCGCCAATCCACCTACCAACATGGACTGTGGGAGGAAACCGGAGCACCCGGAGGAAACCCACGCGGGGAGAACACACCAACTCCTCACAGACAGTCACCCGGAGCGGGAATCGAACACACAACCTCCAAGTCCCTGGAGCTGTGTGACTGCGACACTACCTGCTGCGCCACCGTGCCGCCCTGACTGATCTTATATATTCAATTTTTTCAATTGGACTTAGTTTAACCCAAGATCACATCCAGTCCGTGTCTCATACTGCAGAACATTCCTTCTTGTTTTTTTTTTTGGATGCTTCAGCTGTTCAGCAATGTCTGGGTGAATTTCACTAGAAATCAGTATTTAATAAAGCAGTGATTAGAAAAAGGTACAATGCCCTGTTGAATATTTATGAATGTGTAAATAATAAGGTTCCTAAGAATTTCTAGATATGTTTAGTCAATACCTGAGTCATGAATATGACACAGTCCTAGGTTGTTCCCCAGGAATACAGCATTAATCCTGTTTAGTGACTCATGTGCATATACCGGAAATGGGATACATGCCCATCGTTGTGATTTGTCCAGATTATTTTTTTAATTGCTGTAAATATAGCTGTTTCTTGTTGTTAAAAAGAACGCCCTCCGGGCATGTTTACAAGAGTTTTAAGGCCCCAGACAAGAAAAAAAAAAGAAAATGGCATATATTTCTTGCCTCACCTAATTTCCTCTCACTGAACATTTTACCATTTTTAAACAACACTGATCTTTATAGCTTCCCAATTCCAGCTCTTACCAAACAACAAGCCGTTAATGAGAATGAGACTACATATCTATGTACTGAAAGAAAGTGTCTGTTAATGTATTCCATCTGATACCAAAGCAAAACTCATTGCTGAACATTTTGGTAACACCTTATTGTATGTGTCCCTTGATAAGGCTACATGACATCTATATACACCAATCAGCCACAACATCTGCTTGTTTCTACAGTCACTCTCCATTGACTGTATAACTTTTGTAGTCCATCTGTTGCTCCACCCTTGTCCTTCAAAGGTCGTGACCACATTGTACCAGGTGTTATGGATATATATGAGTGTTCTGCTGGGCTATTCTCAATCTGGCCGTGACACTGAGGGATTAAAAACTCCAGCAGCACCACTGCGTCTGATTCACTCATACCAGCACCACGTTAATATCACTGCAGCAATTATCCATCACCCAAATTAAAACCTACTCTGTGGTGGTTCTGTGGATGTCCTGACCACTGGAAAAACAGGGTTAAAGTGGGAAAACAAAGTATGCAGACCAACAGATGGACTTATAACTTTAACTGTAGAACAACAAAGTGCTCCTGTATGGTCAGTGAAGCTAAGTGAAAGGACAGTGAGTGAAAAAACTGTGTAAACTGTGTATTTATGTCCAAGTATATTATTCTATACTTGAATGCGCAAAATACTAATAGTTCTATTACAGTAGGACATGGGCTTTGTCTAGACAGCTCCCATGTTGCTGCAATTGCTAAAACAAGCTCTAGTATATCTTCATAACCAACATCTACCCCCAAACAACTGGGTGACTTTCCTCCCCTTTTTTTTTTTTTTGACTGCATGTCTCAGCCAAAAGCTATTTATGGTGTATGTTTGTGTGGATTGATTATACAGTTTTCCTTGGGGGAAAATTGCTACAAAGTTCAGACCAGTTCCAGTACATGGACCCAAGAGCAGAATTGCAACACAGTAAAGTCTGAGTATTTTAATTGGTACTACTCAGAAATAGAGATGTGCACATCAGCACCAATCTGTACAAAACTGGCAAACCCAGGGCTACAAGCACCATTAAGCTAGGCAATCAGCTCTTGATTTATGTCCAGAGCATGGGCTGTGCCTTTTAGAAGGGGATTGTAATTTGTTATAAGTGTGTTTCTGTGGGCTTTACCACATATGAGTGGTCCCTTAAGGTCAAATTTCTTAGACTGCTTATTTTCTCACACTCTGGCCTTATTTTTTCAGTGCTGTGAGCTTTTTAAAGGTTTTAAATTCCCACAGACACTATAAAGAAATATAAGTATTTTCCTTACATTTTAGAACCAAGGATTTGATCTAGCAATATATATCCTAAAGGTATATAAACTAGTTTGAGGAATAAAGAGCATTAAATATGTTAATTTACAAAAGAAAAAAGAAAAAGAAAAAACACGCCCCAACCACAAAAACTTCCTCAGGGAAATATAAAAGGGACAAATTAAAAAAGCATATGTGTAGGTTCTGGAAGCCACAGCAGTGTATTAGGTATCATATTCCCTGCTTTAAAATACCTGACAGACAACTATACATAAAGTAGAAGCCGTTTAATAGACTGAGTAAAACAAAGAAATGTCTAGACATTACACCCTGCAAGCTTTCATAGTGCTTCCTAATTAAGAAACTTAAAAATCTTCCAACATATGTCCACAGAGAAAGTGAATGGGGCTCATCATATCTACATCTTTTCCAACACTGTTCCTCTCTTGAATAAACAAACCCGTTTGTATAAGTCTCTCATGCTCCTGGACAGACTCTCGAGGCTGTGGAGAGCTGAGAAACAACAGTTAAAGGTCAGCTTACAGGCCATTTTGGTTAAACATTCTGCATTGTTTTTGACAACATCTGCAACAGCTTCAGTGAGGCTTGCAGGCCATTTTGGTTAAACATTCTGCATTGTTTTTGCCAACATCTGCAACAGCAGTGAGGCAGTGAAAGCCAGCAGGCAACAGAAAGGGAAAGCCACAGTGTGTCCAAACAACTTGATGTAATAAATATATTATAAGTGCAAAACAAACCTGGAACAAGGTTTGCAGCTTGCCCAGCTGAACAGGGAAGTGGCTGAACTTGATCTTACAAATGCAAGAGTGGAGGCGAGTGAAATGTTTTCTTTAGGATCATAATGTTAGCCAAAAGGGAAATGAGATCGTGATTACATATGGGTAACATTAGAAGATTTCAGTACTGATTCCTAAACAATATTGTTTTTTTCAGTGCAATCTTTATAATTTAAACTGAAAGTGGCTGTGGCTTAACGCAGAAATGAGGCTGAGGTGTTAGTGGTTATACTGTATATACTCACTGGAACAAATTGCAGACCCCTGTAAGTGCTGAAATTTATGGCATGTGTGCACTATGTGACTTATACAACAGCCATAAGTTTCGATTTTGGCGTTAGCACAAAGGCTTCCTATGCAGAAGAATAGGGTTTGATTCCCTGCTTGGGTAAACGCACCACACTATACATCAGTAAGAGTTGTTTAGCAGCCTTAACAGTGAATAGCACCCGGAGGAAACCCACGCAGACATGGGAGGAACACACCAAACTCCTCACAGACAGTCACCCGGAGCAGGAATCAAACCCACAACCTCCAAGTCCCTGGAGCTGCCAGGACACTACCTGCTGCAACACTGTGCCACCCTTAATAATAATAATAATAATAATAATAATAATAATAATAATAATAATAATAATTTAACCAAGGTGATCTGACATTTGCATGCAACTGTATTTCACTTATAAATAATATAGAGTGTAGTGTCTGTTTCCTCAGAGCTGCCCTTTTTTCCCTCTGCAGCAGAATAACATGAGTGGAGTCTGGAGGAGTCTTAAAACCATCTCAGGTTTTAGGAATCCAACAGGCAGCTATAAGGAAACTTACAAAGGGCAAATGACTTTAATTCCTTCTTCAACAGATTCAGTCTGGTATCTAACCCTCCCTTAGACCAGCCAACATCCTTGCTCTCAGCACTCAACACTCAGCTCTGCTCTAGTGATGTGTCGGTCGCGAACGAACCGGTTCAAAGAGCCGGCTCTTGTAAGTGAACGATGAGAGCCGGTTCCCGTCTAAGACCGAGCCATTTTTTTCTAAGGCTTGTCATTCAACCAGAGAACAAGCAAGCTCCAACCCTCCAAGCTGAGACACTTGGTTGTCCTGAATGCCAATCTGCCTTCCAAAAAATAGTTGAAGAATATGTTAAATTAGTTAAATGTTTGTTGACAGTTGTGGTTGTTTTAATCACTATGGTTGAATGCTGCTGTTTTGCACTTTGCAGAGTATTTGTTTATTTTATTACCCAGAAATGGATGATTATTTAATTTAATAAGCTATTTTGTAATACCTACCTTTTGGGTTCCATTGGCTATATTTCAGAGTTTACAAGTTATTACAAGTTATTACAAGTTACAAGTAAGAGCCAAAAGAGCCGGCTCTTTATGAAGAGCCGAGCCAAAAGAGCCGAAATTCCCATCACTACTCTGCTCCCCTCTGTCCTTAACCACAGAACAGGTAAGAAGGGAACTAAGAAAGATGAAGGTGAGGAAAGCAGCAGGTCCAGACAACATCAGCCCTGGGCTCCTGAGGCAATGCTCAAACTAACTGTGTGGGATAGTGAAGGACATTTTCAACCTAAGACTGAAACAGGAGAGTGCTGGCTTCTCTGGAAGACATTGTGTGTGGTACCAATTCCAAAAACTCCACAACCCAGTGATTTGAATGACTACAGATCAGTGGCTCTCATCTCTCATCTGATGAAGGCACTGGAAAGACTTGTTCTTGCCTATCTTCGCCAATGGTGGGACCAGCTATGGATCATCTGCAGTTTGCCTACCAGTCAGGTATAGGAGTAGAGGTTGCAATCTTTTACTTACTCCACAGATCCCTCGCTCATTTTGAAAAGTCAGGAAGCACTGTTAGAATCATGTTCTTTGAGCCATCGAGTGCTTTCCACTCCATAAGCCCCACTATACTAGGGAGCACGTTGGAAAGAGCAGGTGTGGTTTATCTTCTCACCACATGGACTATGGACTACCTCACAAACAGACCACAGTATTCATGACTTAGGGATCGTTGCAGTACTGGGTAGCTCCTTCAGTGAAATGTTCCTCCAACTGAGATGTGGAAAGGAGAGATACCACAGCTTTTTCCTACCTACTGCTGTTAGGCTCTATAATCAGCACCTCTGTGATGATGTAGGCTGGCCCAACACATCACCATCTCTCTAAAACACCTCACCAAAGATACTTTCTTTAAAAAGACTTAAAATGAACAATTAGGAATATGAAACTGGTGGCAGAGCTCAGTTCACCCAGCTTTTGTAGTCTTGAGTGGACTGGGGATATTTCTGGTGCAGGGGGGGGGATCCAGTGAGCCTGTAAAAAACAATGATATATAATTGAATGATTATACTTATCTACATTGCAAGCTAAGATATTCACCCCTCTCTTGTAAAGCTGTAAGTTGGAGATGAGAGGATTTAGCCTGACAGTGAGTATATCTTAGACATATTTGATCGAATTAGGCTCAAATTCATGCATCAACAATGCAATGTTATGACTACCTCCTTGCTCCTATACTCATTGTCCATCCCTCACCTCCACTGTCCTCAGGAGCACTTTGTTGTTCTACAATTACAGACTGGAGTTCATCTGTAGTTCTGTATACATTGTTTGCCCCTTTCACCATGTTCTTCAATGGTCAGGACAACCACAGAGCAAATAGCAATGTAAGCCGGCTGGCCTCTTGGTGCAAACACAACAATCTCTATCTGAACACTGAGAAGACCAAGGAGATTGTTGTGGACTTCAGGAGAACCCACACACAACATGCCCCTCTATCCATCAACGGGACTCCTGGACCATCAACACAGCATCACTGGCCAAGAAGGCTCACCAACAGCTCTACTTTCTCTGCAAGCTAAGAAGAGCAAGAGTTCCCACTCCCATCATGATCACCTTCTACAGTGGGCCCATTGAGAGTATCCTGACTAGCTGTTTCACTGTGTGTTACGGGGCCTGCACAGCATCCTGCCGCAGAGAACTGCTGAGAAGATCATTGGTACCTCTCTCCCCTGCCTTCAGGACTTATACAGCTCTCGCCTCCTATGAAAAGCCCTCTGCTTGACAGGCAATCCCACCCACGCGCTACACAGCTTCTTCAGCCTGCTGCCATCAGGGCGGAGACTGCGTAGTCTCAGGGCGAGGACCAGCAGACTGAGGGATAGCCCCATCCATCAGGCTGTGAGAATGCTGAACTCTCTCCCTGCTCTGCCCCCACACACACTACTCAGCAACCTCATCAATTATCACCAATACCCAACTGTGACTTTGAAAATCAGGCAGGCACTCAATCACTATAACCAGCCTCCAGGCTTCATATCCCTGTATTTGCACTTCTGTTGAAACCGGGTCTGTTTATATTGGTACTGTCACTTAATCTCCTCATGAGACCTAATTGTGACTTTTTCAATAGGTATGCACTTGTTCACTTTACTTAGTTGTTATACGATTATCTTGCACTATTGTCTACTCTGCCTTGTACATCCAGTATCCTACCTCCAAATCAGGTTATTGTCTTCAGTCAGTGTCCCATTGTCTCATGTATGTCTATCTGTGAGCTGCTGGTATCGTATGTCCTGCACTTGTCTTCTGTTGTCCTGCACTTGTCTTCTGTTTGTTCACTTTCATATATTTATATACTTAGCTTAGTTGAATTTAGTCTATTTTTTGTTAAACGTTACTGCATCTTGGAGAGGAGAGTACTGTAATTTCAATCCTTTGTATGTCCTGTACATATGCGGAATTGACAATAAAACTCTCTTGACTTGACTTGACTTGATTTGGTTAGCAGATCATTTTCAACACTGCAATGACACGTTAGTGTGTGTTGTGCTGAATCAGACACAGCACTGCTGCTGAAGTTCTTAATGCCCACAGTGTCACTGCTTTACTGAGACAATTGACTTCAGGGTTTTTACTGGCTGTAAGCCATAATCATCAACATTAAAAGAAATAAACGCTTGATACAGATCACTCTGTCTGGAATGAAGCTATATAATATTCAATTGAATTACTGAAATAAATTATTATTTTGATTATATTTTAATTTACTGAGATGCACCTTTATGTTGCACCGTACTACAGAGATATGGCAGAAGTGTTTGAGTCATTATTAAATCATTCTGTGTAAATTACCTCATGCTTGTGGGCAGCACAATGTCTGTATTCAATCTGTGACAGTGATTCATCCTGAGATAAGATACTGTGGCCTTACTGCATGTGGTATTCCTCTTTGAGAAGATTTAAGAGTTTACCCTGAAAGAGCTCATGCACTTTCCTGGTAGAGTGTGATTTACAATTTAAAACAAGTCCAAACCTGTGTCCAACAATAAGTCATCACTTGTAATTTATATATTTTTAGCCCATATTTCAGCTCTGTAATTTTCCACATAAATCAGCCATAACATTCAAGCACTTTATACATTCCATCAGCTGCACATTCTAGAGGTACTGGTTTTAATTTAGCTGTAGTTTTTGCATATTTGTTAGCACCATTCCACCCTTTTCTTCAATGGTCAGTGACCCCACAGGACCACAACAGGGTGCAGCCCTGACATAACACAACCATAAAGGTTTGGGAACCGAAGGTTGTTGGTTTGATCCCCCTAACTGGCAGGAAAATAAGAAGCAGGGGGAGTGAGGGAACTGTGCTTTTTCCTCCCTCAACATCCACAGCTGAGGTGCCCTTGAGCAAGACTTGTAACTAGTGCTAGGCGATATGAGTGCTAATCTGTATCACGATTAATTGAACATTTTACCACTATTACAATTAATGAAAGATTTTGTTTTTGTTTATCTCATAGTTCAGTGATGAGGCTTGTACTGTATATATGCTCCAGTATTAAAGCTGGTATATTTGTTTCTTATGTAGCTAGAAGCTTGTTCATCCCTGTTTTTGAGCTGTGCTCTGTTCATTTTCAGTGTGCGACTGTGTTCAGTGTGAAAAAGACTGGGGGAATAAATTTGGCCTGAAACAGTGTCGTTTTCACTAAATTCAAATCACGTCCAAACCACAGACACAGCTTTTTTCTTTGGTAGGAGCTACTTGAGCCACTTGGTATTCCTGAGTGTTTAGGTTCTTCTCCATGTTGCTTCCATTAGGCAGATTAGGGCAGAATCATGTGACTACAGCATGGTAGTGTGGTTTTAAATGGACAGTACATGAACACATAATGGGGACATAACATTTATTCATTTATTCATTCTTTCATTATCTGTAACCTCTTCTGTATCCAGTTCAGGGTCACAGTGGGTGTGGGGTCTACTCGGAATCATTGGGCACAAGGCAGGAATACACACTAGAGGGGTTGCCAGTCCTTCACAGGGCAACTCACATGCACTCACACCTAAGGACACTTTTGAGTCACCAATCCACCTACCAATGTGTGTTTTTGGACTGTGGGAGGAAACTCACACAGACACAGGGATAACACACCAAACTCTTCACAGACAGTTCAAGTCAGCAGAAGTTGAACCCATAACCTCCAGGTCCCTGGAGCTGTGTGACTGCAACACTAGGGACAGATTAATAAAAAAAAAAATAAAAAAAAAAAACAGAATTACAAGACAAATTGATATCATGAATATAGACATGTTTATGCCGATCAGAAAGTGCCCAGCCCTATATTTAACCCAACTGAGGTTTCTGCAGTTATAGGGAATCTGTTTATCTGGAGAAGACACTATCTTCTGTCTCCATGAGAAATGCATAGTGTGAATTTAATTATGAACTTTGTAATGACTCTGAACCACTATTTGGGTTTTATATGATAA
Organism: Hoplias malabaricus; assembly: GCF_029633855.1. NCBI lineage: Eukaryota > Metazoa > Chordata > Actinopteri > Characiformes > Erythrinidae > Hoplias > Hoplias malabaricus. The sequence continues at coordinate 9,921,425 of NC_089820.1, read as the reverse complement.
TATATTTTATATGTTAAATCCTAATAAAGTACTGTCTTTGTGTGTTTTCACTACAACAGATGGGTAATTGAGGAGACACTGTTTTGTTGTATGATGTGCACTGACAATAAAAACTATATTTTAATGTATTTCGGCAAGATGCATAAATCCAGTTAATTATTATTATATTTTTGTAGCCATGAATTAGAGAAAATGAGCACAAACTGCATAATCATTCCCCCAAATTGATGTTAATTTTTATCTGCGGCAACTCCGTTGGTCACTAATATAAATGGCAATGAACTGACTAGCCGCTCATTAATCGCCACACAGGGTTAAGGATCCCCACACATCTGGAATGGGATCTCGCACAGTGTGCCTTGGTCGTGTCCAAGTGGTGTCATCTTGCACTGACCCCATGGTCTCCAGTGGTATTGCTCTGTCCCATCCACATCCAAAAGTTTCAGAAAATGTGCAAATTATGTACAAAATGAATGCAGAGTACAGACCGAAGGCTCCGTCCATATCCATATTTAACGTTAAGCATAAATGAGCCTTTACCAGTTACACTGGTACAAGCAGATCAGATCACTTTTTAAACTCTGTACCCAGTCAATTTTCACTCTATTAGACATACCGACCACTGTCGAGGCACAGTTTCTGTTTGTCATTCTCTAGTCCATCATCAGTGGTCACTGGATGCTGCCCATATATTGCTGTTGGCCTGGCTCATACATTGGAAACAAACTAAGTATCTATGTCCGAACTGGCTCAGGAGTTCTCTCTTCCTCTATTTTTTTGTTGTTACAGTTATGTTACTAAGGACTTGACTTCAAATTCAGGAGGCCCTTAACTTCATGAAAGTAAATGAAAGTGCTACAAACGTAAACAGTTCAATGACTTCCTGTGGTAATTCAAAGAGTAAATAAAAACATTCAGGCAAGTCAAACTTCAACCACGTTCAACCAAAGGATTATTTGGCTTCTTATTCAAACATATCAATCCACATTAAAAGTGTGCCACATCTGAATGAATACAAAGGGCAGGGGGAGTTGATTTTGCTGGGAGAATAATACTTCTATGATCTCCAGTATCATACTGCCTTTAAGGGTGTGTTCAAATATCTTTAATTTAAAACGAACCCTAGCACTTTTGGTGCTGTATGTTAGGGCATTTTCACACCTGTAGTTCATTTGTTCTGGTCTGAATCATTTAAGAAGCTCATAATCTTGGAGCGTTTTCGCCTTGGTTTGGTTTATTTTCACACACTGAAAAATCCTAGCAGCTGATTGGTCAGACTGACTGAGGTGGGAGCAAGAATGTAAACACAGGAAAAAGGTCCTGTATTCTGGACTAGTGCTTTTCTGATCCATTATTCAGATTAGAGTTTTAACTTGAACCAGTTCTCTGTTTACCTGCCTTCTGTGTGCAATATGCAAAGCACACCCTGGCTACGAATGCCATTTAGCACTGACCTATGGCGTACACCTTATTGTTGTATTGGATCAAGGTCGGATCACATTCTCACCAGAAACGATTACTTATTTCACACCTGCCCAAGCAAACCACACCAAGTGTGAAAACGAACTAGAGTTTGAGCTAACCAGACTAAAAATTGCAGTTGTGTAAACACCCTAATAGTGTGAACGTTTCTATACAAACTCTGGTGCAGTGAGTTTCAACTGTGAATGCAACATGAAGCAAAGGCCTTGAAACAAACCAAACATTCATTCATTATCTGTAACCGCTTCAGGGTCGCGGTTGGCCCAGAGCCTACCTGGAATCATTGGGCGCAAAGCGGGAACACACCCTGGAGTGGGCGCCAGTCCTTCACAGGGCAACACACACTCACACATTCACTCACACCTCACGCAGAGACACATTTGAGTCGCCAATCCCCCTACCAACGTGTGTTTTTGGACTGTGGGAGGAAGCCGGAGCACCCGGAGGAAACCCATGCAGACACAGGGAGAACACACCAAACTCCTCATAGACAGTCACCCAGAGCAGAACTCGAACCCAGGTCCCTGGAGCTGTGTGACTGCAACACTATCGGCTGTGCAGGCAGGATGTAACAATAATGGGGCCACGTGGAAATTGAGTGCAAACAATGAAAAGGAAACAAACTGAAGACACACATCTTATTTCTTGCTTTGTTTCCAGTTGGTAAAACTACCTCCAGGTGGGCACACACAAATTCCCAATAACTGTAATAAACCCAGCTGACGATTCAAAATAAAAGCCATACTTGTGTCCGATGTCATTAAAAAAATGTTAGATTGTATGCGTCAGTGTTAAATCAAACCAGCACTAAGATGTTGCAACAGCCTATATCATTTTCTTGTTTGGACCGGGCCATGGGAACAAAACTACAAGTCTGAACACACTTGTAACACCACCACTGTGTCACTGCAGGACTAATAATGATCAACCAGCCAAACCACACCTGCTCTGTGTTAGTCATCTGCGTGAACAGTGTGAAAGTGTGATATGCAGAGCAATAGATGGACTACATCCAGTAAATGGAGAATTTCAAGTACACTGATATACCTTGTGAAGCATAATAACAGTCAATAGTCATTAAAATGTGTCAGTTGTTATTCATCAACAGTGATCAATTCAGAAACCTTGCAACTTATTGCCCTCATTAGCCCTCATTAATCACCATGCTAATATCGCTAATGTCCTTTGGTGTCTCTAGGAGATTCCCGATGTTGAATTGAGTTGAGTCATTATTCTTCAGGATGCAAATCCAAGTTGAGTTCCAAGATGTGAATTTGAGTTCTGGAAAACAGAGTTTAAGTTTTGTTTAAGTTATTGCACCTCTCTTTGCCTTTTACTTTTAATGGAGTCATTTCTCGCTTCTTTGAGCTAAAAAGCACTGTGCTCTGCAGCAACAAAACTGTAAATTGATTAAACTTTGACTCAAATCTGACCTTCAGGCAAGCAGTCAGTGACAGTATGAAGTCAGACTCAAGTCATTAGTCTTAAACTTAAATCTGTAACTTGTTGACTTTTGGCCATCTCTGTTTTTATATATGACATGGAATCCAAGCTAGTACATCAGACAAGCATCACTGTATTATATTATTTATTTCATCAGCCTCATAGCTATAAACTTATGTAAGCTTAATATTTTCCAGTTGCATAGAATACAGACTCAGGTTCAGTTAAAGGGATATTATTAACAGTATCCAGAATAGTAGCAGCGCAATTCTGATGTTTTGGATGGATGTGACATGTGATCCAAATCTAAAATTCTTAAGGTACAAGCAATAAAAAAAAAAAAAACGTATAATATCGGGTACATTTGCTAAGTATTATTTGAACTGAATGACACAGGAGCTAAAGAATCCCACATTTTCCAGAATCCCAGATCAAACCATCTTAGATAAGGACAGGAAAGTGGGCCAATAACAAATGTTCTCCAGCAAGTTAGATATCACTCTGACATTTGAGAGGTATTTTCAGTTTCAGGATATTCCTGAAATATTATTTCAGTGTTCCTTATATCTGGCCAAAAATCTGAAGATTAGAGCCATTGTTTGAAGTCAAGCCTTCTGGGCACCAATAACAGAAGTGGATTTTATTAATGTTTTACCAGTGTATTTATAAAACTGTAATATGCATAGGCTCTGAGTTTAATAAATTCTAGAAGGTACTTAGCCTTCCAGGTAAAATAAATTCAGATTTAATTGTGCTGGAAGTTTCAATAGCAAAAAAATATGGCAGGGTTAGTTAAAAGTGGCCTGTTAGTCAAGTACATCACCTAAAATACACAACAACTCATAATTCTATTTTAAATTTTTTTTTTTACTTTTTGCAAAAAGGGGTTGCATGGTCTTAAAATGACAGTACATAAAAGAATCTTGAAAATAAAATTGCAAAGACAGGTATCCATGGATTGTACGTAATACAAACAATGAACGCCAAGCATACAACTATCACACTTTGGCTCAGTTTTAATTCAGTGTTAATGCAGATCATAATGTAAAACATGTTAAATAAAATATGAATAAAATATTTCATATTGTAACCAAATATACACACCTGGGCCATTTCTTTGATTTCATTCATTCATTATCTGTAACCGCTTATCCAGTTCAGGGTCCAGAGCAGAGGTGATTGCTCTAAGACTGCAAGGGAAGCTCAGCTTCCCCTAAAATGTCAAAAAATAAGTGATCAAATATATACTGTTGTGTGTACATGTCATTGAATAAATATGCACTACAACGCGCTCAACTTTTGTTCAGAATCAGCTTCTTATCACTGGTAAAGACGCGGCTTTCCCACAGCTTCACAGTGATTTAAACAGTGAGGACGCTGAGTGTCCACAGAGTTCAATAGTGAAGTAGCGAAGCGCAGCGAAACGAGACGAGCCATTGGATAAATGCTGGGCTTTGTCCCGCCCATCGGACGCTCAGCGTCTCTGGGGGTCTATGGAGCAGTGGGCTGGCCTCGGCTGGCCCGGATACTCAGCTTCTGCATGATGATTGGATGATCTGTATTTGGCTGATTCCCTTTTTGATTGACAGCGAAATTAGCGAATCAGTGATCCTTTGGTGTAAAGATCCGAGGGAGCATTACATTTTCATTCTGTTCTGAGTTGAACTAGACTTTCTTAATCCTCTTAGCGGCATGTTCTTTGTTAAAAACGACTAGTGACAAATCGAGCTTCTATTTCTGGTGGTTTTTTTGTAGCTGCTTGTGTTTGGAGACTGACTTCTATCACTCTTTCTGACTTCTATCGCAGTTTCTGTCCAGCGGGTGCTGCTGAGCCCCTCCACCGTCACAAAGCACTCACAGGCGGACACACTTCACATGGGCCAGGGCCGTTTAAGCAGCCTAGCTCTGCTGGCCATTGAGAGGACACTAGTCAAGTCCCTGGAAAAGACGCTTTGTTGGTACGACCTGGTCACAGATCATGTTCTTAAAAAAGGAACAGAGGGTAGAATTTACGTATAAATAAACCGACACATTTTATGATGTAGGCCGAAATTGAGTTTCCCCTCCTTGAAAGACCAGCATCAGCCACTGGTCCAGAGCCTACATGGAATCATTGGGCGCAAGGCGGAAATACACCCTGGAGGGGGCGCCAGTCCTTCACAGGGCAACACAGACACACACACATTCACTCACACCTACTTTTGAGTCGCCAATTCACCTACCAACGTGTGTTTTTGGACTGTGGGAGGAAACCGGAGCACCCAGAGGAAACCCACGCGGACACGGGGAGAACACACCAACTCCTCACAGATAGTCACCCGGAGCGGGAATCGAAGTCACAACCTCCAGGCCCCTAGAGCTATGTGACTGCGCCACCGTGCCGCCCCATTTCTTTAATTTGTAAAACAAAAATAGCAAGTAAAGGAAAATGCTCTGCCAGTCTCTGGGGAGCGTCTGCCGTTGAAACGCTTTGATCTGTTTCGTCATGGTTTGTGATTGTCATAAGAAGTTGCGGTTGTTGTATTGCACAATTTGCGTAAATACATTATTTGTGGCTCCTGGTAGTAATCTGTTTGTTTTTCCGTTGTTTGTGTCTGATAGGTTGGCCATTACTGCAATAGCTGACACCAACACATTGTCATTCAGCCATGAAGTGAACAGAGAAAATATTAGATTTTACCATATGACCTTCTAAAAACTCTATGATCAGAGACAGAGTAAAGCGAGAGGAAATACTGGCCATGTGTTTGGAAGATGGAGGCAACTTAGAAGCAGCTATCAGACAGTTCCAGAGTGGACTGATTTCCTGCCAAAATAAAGCAAGTCATTTCTGAAAGAAAAAAAAATATATAAGTACAGATGTCTTTGTATATATTAAAGATTTTAAAGAAATAAGGGGTAGAGGCAATTGAAATTTGTAATTACTTTTGTATGTTTTATACAAAGAAGGTGAATAACAACATGAGTGACAAATTTAAAACAAAACATTGAATGCTGGGAAATAACTGTCCAAATTTCCTTAACTTTTCTCTTGCTTGTTCATGAAGGTTCAGTTTTCCTCAAACTGCCCTAGTCAAGCTTCGCATCTGTGGAGGAGGGGGAGGAGGCAAACAGCATCTCCATTGTTTTATATGTATCTTAGTTCCAATTTTAAACGCTTGGTGTCAGTATTACAGGTTTCTCCATTAACCTACAACTGTAACATGATTGAAATAGTAGTTTCTGTGTATAAAAAAATCTGGCAAATTCTGTAAAATCAAATGTGTAAGTAAGTCAGTTGCAAGTAATTTGTGTAAAAAATGATAGTTATTTCTGTGCTACAGCAAAGCACTCTTTGATCGTTGCTGGAAAGGTTATCATTTCATGCTGCTGCTTGTATCTCTAGCAAAATCTTGACATGTTGGAACTGATGTACATACTTTTAAAGCTCTACTGATCTGTGTTATACATGACTTTATTTAGTGTTAATTAACATGCTTAAGGGCAGTGGTGCAGCAGGAAATGTTGCAGTCACACAGCTCCAGGGACCTGGAGGTTGTGGGTTCAATTCCTGCTCCGGGTGTTCTCCCCGTGTCTGCGTGGGTTTCCTCCAATTTCCTCCCACAGTCCAAAAACACAGGTTGGGAGGTGGATTGGTGACTCAAAAGTGTCTGTATGTGTGAGTGTGTGAATGTGTTTGTTGCCCTGTGAAGGACTGGCGCCCCCTCCAGGGTGTATTCCTGCCTTGCGCCCAATGATTCCAGGTAGGCTCTGGACCCACCGCGACCCTGAACTGGATAAGGGTTACAGATAATGAATGAATGAATAGCATGTTTAAACACTGCTTCAAACCAGTGAATTTACAATGAATTCAGTTACCTTATAGCGCATCCAGTGTGGAAACAGAAATTCAGTTGAGAACACAGCTTTATTATCTCCATAGAAATGTAAGAAAATTAATTAATTGAGCTCTTATTATACATGTAGTAATTAAACTGCTTTACAAACAGGACTTTGGGCATTTTATTTTATTTTGTGATGAAATTCTACATTTATTTCCATAGTACAGCAAAGCAAATGACAGCAGCAAATGTTTCTAAAAGAGACATGCGATGAGCTCCTTCTGCAAGTAATAACATAATCGCATGATTCCAATAAAGACTGTGTGGACAAGAATGATTATATTTAAATGATTAGATTTAAATCAGTCTTACAAACTCTCAGGAACACCGTCACAGTGGTGGTACCTTCAGAACACACACTGCAGTGGATACACATTAAGTACATTTACATAAGGAATATGTTTGTACAATGTTCTATATTAATGTATATTTAATGATTTCATATGGCCCATTTAATCTACAGGGCTTTACAGGTACATTTACACTGTTTGTATATATGGTAAACAGTTATGCAAGAGTACCTTTTTTTTCTCAAAGTGCCTGCTGTATTTTGAAACTGTATTTGCAGTATTTCTACCTTTGTGTTTAAAGTTAAGAGACCTCCAAGCCACAATTAGGCCCCAAGAGCATATAACCTTTCTAGTGTTTATTTTATTAAGGTTATTTTAGTATTGTAATCTACTACATGCTATTTCTCCTGTAGGTACATTCATTTGTCTCACACTTATTGAATTTCCCAGTTAAAACATCCATTAAGCACAAGTTTTAATCATGGTGAAAAATTCCACTTGCATATATTAAAAAAGGAACGTTTCTAAAAACTGCTATATTATATATATGTCTGACTTCATAGCGACATTAGTGAGCAGCAAGTTTGGATTATTGCATTTATTTTATGAAAATATATTTATGAAATTTATCTTACACTCATAACCCCTTTCATGACCCTGAATAAAGAATGATGAGTTTACTAACCAAAATACAGAAGAATAAACGCTATTTATTTTTGCATGCATTTTAAAAATAACTGAATGACTACACCCTTAAAAATGATTCAGGTTAAGGTTTTATATAGAACTGAGACCACTTAACTGTATAGTTAATGATTTATTGCCTGGTTAATAGATGTACTGTAAATAATATTCTATATATAGATATTAAAGGACCCTTTTAAAACCATAAAGGTTTCCATCTACCATTTTTGCTACATTAACTGCGCTTTTAAAGATGTTCCCTAGAACCATTAATGTCCATTCAAAGAACCTTAAAAGAATGTATTTTTCATCAAGAAAAATAGAGTAATACCCATATTTTAAGGTAGTTTATACCTGCGGAAATAGTGCTTCAAGGGTTATTTAATCTTTGCCTGATTGGATGGTCCTGGGGTGGAAAACCTGTTGTAAATTTTACATTTCTTTGAAATTTGTCTTGGTTGCAAGCTACAAGCCGTATATTATACATATTTTAATTAGAACCCTTTTAATTAAGAACGTACAACACAATTCTCATATTGATTCTCATTCTCAATTATTCTTTCATATTCATGATAATCAATAATTTGTCACAGAATATATCTTTACACCATTCAGAGGAATAGTTAAAATTCCATAAACAGTAGATGAACATGTTTTCATTTAGTCTGAGCTGGAGGAGGCCCAAAACCGATTTTAAAACCTTGAATGAAAAGAAGAAAAAAAAGAAATCCTTTCTGACGTGATCAGCCAAGTAAAGCCTAAAAGAGACAAAGTCAATCAGGCCATTTCCTCTCTCTCATTTCAAAAGTCTTTCAGAAGAAGCAATAGTGTTTTAGTTGGGGTTGATTTGTTGTGAAATGCCTCAGCAGACAGTGAAAGAAGGGCTGCCTTTCTTCTTCAGTATTTACAGGAAGTAGTGATGTGTGGATGTGTCATAGTTCCAAGGAAGCCTCAGTTACTGCACTATCACCCTCTTTGTTCCTTTAAAAATGTTCACACAGCATCAGCAAGCATTTTCAACATTGATCCATGATAAAATTCACATTAACATCTCCTTCATTTATTCCTTCCACTTATATCCTGGTTCATATCACAGTCTTTGTTGATGTATACATTCAAAAACTCTACAGACACCTTCTGTATCTTTTCTGCATTTAGGGTTAGGAAATTCGATAAAAACTTTCATAAACATTTCAGGCATTTCATAAGAGAAAGAGAAATTCAAACATATTTATTTTTTAATGGTTCTGGACCATTTATCTTTGTCTATTCCCGGATTTCTCTCACAGTCTGAAGGATAACTGGCTTTTTGAAATTATATCAAAAATTGACAGGCTGCTCCAAGCTGCAACAGTAGGCTTGTCCAGGGTTTGTTAGCAGTGGAATGTCTATGTGAGTGTGCTGTGGTGGACACTGGTCCAGACTGATGAATCATCTCCACACCCAGAGGAATCCACCCATCCAATGGAACAGAATAAATTATGTCATCTTACAAGCACCTGCACCCCAGTTCATCAAACTGAATACTGACCGATTTTTGAACCGCGACAGCCTTACTTGTTAAAACCACAATTCACTAAAGCTAAAAATATAGGTGCTCTACACCAAGTAAAAACTCTTAGTCTGGATGGAATTTGGGGCTAGGGAATTAGATAATCTCAGCAAACAGCAAGCCCAACAGCTCAATTGTAGTGGAATATTCTCAAACATACATTCACAGGACGTTCAGTGACATCCTAAACAGGTCCCCCAAAATAACATTAATTATTCCTTTCCAGTTTAACAGCCATTAGCCATACATTACTGATGATAAAACAAAACTGAAAACAGCAAAACAAAATAGAAGCCTGTGTTAAAGTTCTTTTTTATCACAATTCATGTTTAGTACTTTTTGGTCATTTAACCCACAGGGCTTTTTGTTAATTTTACACAAGTGGAAAAAAAAAGTCAAATCAGAAAAAACAATTTGTTTCAGTAATTCAGTATTTTTAACATGTGAACACAGAAATGGTATCAACTAAAAGCTAAGAGGCTTATATCCCTTTTATCTGAATCTGATTTTCTTTAAATGAGGCGCAGCAGGTAGTGTCGCAGTCACACAGCTCCAGGGGCCTGGAGGTTGTGGGTTCGATTCCAGCTCCGGGTGACTGTCTGTGAGGAGTTGGTGTGTTCTCCCCGTGTCCGCGCGGGTTTCCTCCGGGTGCTCCGGTTTCCTCCCACAGTCCAAAAACACACGTTGCAGGTGGATTGGCGACTCGAAAGTGTCCGTAGGTGTGAGTGAATGTGTGTGTGTCTGTGTTGCCCTGTGAAGGACTGGCGTCCCCTCCAGGGTGTATTCCCGCCTTGCGCCCGATGAATCCAGGTAGGCTCTGGACCCCCCGCGACCCTAAAAATTGGATAAGCGGTTACAGATAATGGATGGATGGATTGTGTTAAAATAAAAATAAAAATTGTGGAAATTAATTATCACTAGCAATGTATTGCAATACTGATATCATAGTGCCCACCTCTACCTGCTCTGATAAACCTCATACTACCAGTTGCTTTCCCATCTACAAAGTTTGAAATTTTTTTTCATGTCTTCAGCTGCATTCAAGTTCAGCCGGATGTCACATTTCTCCTTCAGTACAACCAATCTCTCCAGGGGTTGATCAAACATTAAAGGAGAAACTCTGCTTGTCTGTGCCAAGGCAGATATCAAGTCCAATCTTGCATAGTGGCGGAATTCACAGCTACAACCAATTACAAATGAAGGCATCCAAAGCAAAAAAGAAAACACTAAATTATGTAACTCCAGAAAATATTTATCTATTTACTCATTGAAAAATATGTCTAGTGCTCCTCTGAAATTTGCAACCTTAGCCTTGAGGAGATTCAAAGTTCAAAGTGTTATCCCTTGGGAGCTCTTGCATACTTTTAACATTTATGATTGTTTATGTACTAACTGTGCTGTGTTAGAAACATGCCTTACAGTAACAGAGTTCTGCCTGTGGTAACACATCTATTTAACCCAATCAAACATAAACTATCATCAGTGAATATAATACAGAAGTTTTCTGCTACTGTGTTTTCCAACAGGTCCATTCTGCCTTCGATGCACTATATTAGATTTATATATTAGATTTATATATTCAGAATGCAGTTTACATTGATATACTTGTTAAAGACACTGAAATGTGTCTTTTAAAAGTAGTTTGTGACACAAATTAAAACTTTGTTAGCCTTTTTTAGTCATTATATTTACATATCAAAAATAAATAGAACACTGGCCCCGAGCTGTCACTAAGTTATGACAATGACAGCAGCAGAAATAGCTGCTCATTTGTGCTGGAATTAAAGATGAATCTGTGAGACCTGGCACAGCAAAAGAGAAATAAAATTACACTAAACAGTAATTATGGTCTTTCACAACTGAAAATCCTCCACAAAGTAAACACATGTGTAAACAGGATGTCTCAAGATATTGGGACTGAATTTAACTACTTTTATATGCACCCAGTTTTGTTTTGATTTTTGCACTGAGAATTGATCATTCTGGAGCACCTGCACATGACCCTTAAGGTTACGGTGCCCAATGCCAAACATCAGCATGAGGCTTCCAGCATGGGGCCATGGAGCAGTAGAATGGCTGTGGAGTAATGGAGCTCCCTTTTATACCTCTGGGATGAGCTGGAGAACCATTTGTGATCCAGAACTAATCATCCAACATCAGTAGCTGACCTCACCAGATTCTCACAGCAATGTTCCATATAGGGTAAAGTCTCCAAATACAGTAGAGGCTGTCACTACTGCAAAACTCCATACTGACACTTGGATTTCTGAAGAAATGAATAATGTTTACCGTTTTCATGTTAATGCCTGAAAGCATTAACCATACTCTATAAGTCTGAAGGCCAGAGAACACCAACAAGATGAACACCAACAAACAGTTTGGGCTAGTGTGTCATTTTGAATGTTGAAAGATTGAAAAGAATATTCTGAGTGTCTCTTGCACACTAGTTAATTTGTTCAATCCATTTTCTGATCATTTTAGAGACAACTGCAAAGTTTATGATTATGTGTTTGATCTTTTGGTGTATTTTAGCCATTTATTTTTCTTTTCACCCACCCAATCTTTGTTGACTGTATAATATAAAGTGAAAAGAGGCCCACAAATGAGCAACTAATGAAAAACCTTAGATATTTTGTCCCTTCAGTAATCTCCTCCTCACAGCAGTGGAGTGGAAATTTTTACAGCTCCCTACTGAATAGTTGCTAAGCGCTTGGTGATCAAAGACAGACGTGCTGGAATTGCCCTTGTGTGTAGGGGCGGGTGGGAGTGAGGTCCTGAAGATCAGGTCCCAGTGTCTGAAATATGGTGCATAGTTTCCCCTGAAATGCAAGTGGTGAGCATGGTGGAAGGGAGGTCCACCAAAGCAGGGCAGTAGTCTGTGTGTTGCCCAGGGGAAGTCATAGCCACAGTGGTCCTCCACAGCCAGCCAGATGTTGAGAAAATGGAAAAGGATCTCGCTCATGGGGTGGCATCCAACTAGTCTGGCACTGCATATGGCCAGCATCTGCTGAAGCAGTAGCTCCGTAACACCAGAGTCCTGTGCAGCCAGTGCAAACGTGTCCCGGTGTAAGTGGTGAGAGCGATGGATTTTCTGGAATAACCACTGATTCCTGAAAAACAGACACATAAATCATTACAGGCCAGAAAAACACAAAGGACAACTTGTGCTGCAGAAAATCTGAAACTGGTTAATGTACATCAGTGGTTAAATATTCATCTGAGAGTGAAGATAAACAGCACTGTTGTGCACTGTCAGAACAACTCTCTCTGTTGTGGTACCTTTTGCTGTCAGTCTCAATGTGGTGATCCCCTCAAAGGTACATATTATATAGGGAATGTAATTATACAGTTTTTCTCAGCTGCTTTGGTGCATTTCTCCGATCAGAATTAAAATTATCATAACTGTTAGTTCAACCTCGACAAGACAGAGTCATTTGTGCACATCATAGTAGCAGTTTCTCATTCCATCCAACAAACTGCAAATGCTTTTGGACATGCATCAATTGCTTCCAGACAATTCTCTTCTGTTTTATAACATTATCATATGCTTATGTCATGTCAGTCAAAATGCACTATACTTATGAATGCTGAATAGTCTTTCCCTGTGACACTAATAGTCCTCATTTCATTGTTTGAATCATTACATAGAAAAATGTTGCGATAGTTGTCAAAAGCAGTCAAGAAAGTCTTATGCATTTCTTTCTCATTTTTTTCTGAAAATGTCTCCCAAATTGAACAATTCCTCTCAGGTGAACCTCAGCTTTCACTGATGAGGAGTGTTTGAAGCATTAGCTGTAACCAATGATATGCCACTTCTCCACAGTCCCTCAAAGCTGAACCTCATGAACTCTCAATTGGCAAGTATATATGAGCCAAGCAGGACATAGTGTGCACCATTTTGTCAATACAGTGACACAGAAATGGAACGTCAGCATCGTGGAAGAGGGGTGAGGATGCGTGGAGGAAGGGGAAGGGGACAAACCAGGGGAAGAGGAAGAAGAGGCCAAGTACATAGGCAGATTCCTGATGAATTTAGGGCTACGGAAAACGGTCTCCTCACCCATGTCCCACATCGTGGTCCATACAACACACAACATTTGCTGACTTTTTTAGACACTCTTTACAGGGACATAATCCCTGAGAATGAGGGGGGTCTAAATGGAGACCATCTGAAGTTTGTTGGGATAATGTGCGTTTTCACCACTCAGATTTGGTCAGACAGTGGTTTGCAGCTCACAAAGGCTGCTGGTGGAATATCTCCCTCCCTATTCCCCATTCCTTAATCCAATAGAGGAGTTTTTCTCTGCCTGGAGGTGGAAGGTATATGACCGGCATCCACAGACCCAAATGGTCCTGTTAGTGGCCATGGATGCAGCATGTGATGACATCACAGCAGCATCCTGCAGAGGGTGGATTCACCACTCAAGGGGATACTTTCCTTGCTGCATTGCCAGGGATGATATTTGCTGTGATGTCGATGCAAACATGTGGCCAGACAGACAGGAACGTATGGATGTGCAAGAATGATTTACAGTACTTTGTATGTTCCTATTCAGTTCCATTATGTACTGCAATATTGTTTACAGTTGTGCACAACTCTATCCAAAGGGTGTTTCCTATTTTTGTCGTAAATAAGTTTGTACTTTGCTTTTGCACAGTGATGTGAACAAATTAGAATTTCAAAGAGTAAAAATGTGAAACATGTGTCTTGTACCCATTTACCTACTTTACCACTAAATACAATAATGTGTAACTTACTGTAACTGTAGACTTCAAATGGGTGTGCTAATAGTGCACAGTGCTGTCTTGAGCATTTTCAGGTAGTGTCACCATAATCTGAGTTTTTTGCACTGGAAAACACTTACAGAGTGAACTGTCGTAATGAAAACATGACAAAGCCATTTAACTATCTTGTTCATAAGCAATGGTGTCAGGAGTTTTTATTTTGATTACCCAGACACTTTCATTGATATGAATACTTGCTTTTGAGGAATGAACTATTCATTTTGAACAAGTGACACACTTTTGCAGGTTATCAACTAGTTTTTGTACTAATTGTTTTGAGAAATTCACTTAATGTTGTGCAAATGTTAATAGTGATGTGAGAAATGCACCAAAGCAATTGAGGAAAACTGTAATTATAATTTTCAAATTGTGTTGATTTCATACACCCTATTTCACTTCCAGACCTTCTATTATGTTCTTTTATTTTACACAAATCTGTAATAAACTATTACAAATATACACCTCTCCTTCTGGAGAAGAGAATGTAATGTACATTCAGGAAAAAAAAAGCTGGTACTTGTACCATTATACGTACATGAGATAGATAGATAGACAGACAGACAGACAGATACTCTATTGATCCCAGAGGATAAACTGTATTCACAATGTGTGCACATGTAGTGACCAATAATATACCTCTACCATACTTTTTTCCTGAATGTCCCAATATTTAAGTAATAGGGATTAGACGTAAACTCTTTAAAATCTCCGTATTTTGGATTTAAATATTAAAATGACCAAAAAAATTAAGTATTGTCTGCTCCTCTTACTATATACTTGCATTTTTTTAGTTCCATACTTAACAAAGTTTAGTCCATCTTTTGTCACTTTTCACACTTCTCTTCAATGGTCCGAATGCCCACAGGACCACCACACAGCAGGTATCACCTGGGTGATGGAACATTCGCAGGGCGGGGTACTGTGGTTCAAATATCCATGTGCAATGCTCTGTTTGATCCACTCGTACCAGTGCACCATACTCCAAAAACACCACCAGCACTCTTTGATGGTTGTGAGTGCTAAATGCCAGGGTAGAGCTACAAAGGGCACCTGTGTGTCCAGTTGATATGAGTGCAGGAGGTAATTTTAATGTTGGCTCATTGTTGTGTATGTTTCAGACTCATAAATTGCCTTGGTGAATGGAATTGTGTTCTGTGCAGTGCTGATGTCAAAGTATCCTTGTGTTTATAGAAAGGTGCTATATAAATGTAACAAAAACAAACAATAAATAAATATCCTGTACACAAATTGTACACGATTCTAACTTTATTTGATTTTTTCCCCCTCAATTCTGCTTCAGCAATTTATTAAGCACATTTAAAAATAACACAGCTCTAATCTCTTGTGGTCCTGGGTTCTATCCTCGCCTCAGGACAGTGTTTGTGGTGTTCCCCACATGTCTATGTGGTTCTCTTTCCACAGTCTAAAACACTAGATGTGTGATTTGCCCATTAACGTAAATGTGTGAGTGACTGGGTGATATGTGAAATTGTCCACTAGTATGAGTGTGTGTGACTGTGTGAGTAGCTACAGAGGAAAAACAAATTAATTAATAATTCCAGAAGCATTTAGCATGTCACTTATTTTTAAATATTAAATTATACAACAAAATTACATCCTGACTCATAGCCTGGACTGTTCAAATTAAGATGCATGTAGCAGTTCTCCACCCTGCCTAATTAAGGTTTTGGTCCTGGTTAATACTGGCCAGACTATTCCAGATCATTCGCTTAGTTCGCCTCACAGACTCTTCACTGATTTCTGTTGAACCATGTGTCTGATGATGTTTTTTGCCAAAAGATGAGAGAGGGGCACTTTTGGGGAGGACACACTTTGTATCAAACAGCCAGGAACAGTTTATCCTAATATGGTATTTAGATGCTGGGAATAAAGGAATGTTGATTTATTTTGGTGGGAAATTCTCATGTGTAAACACATCATGAATTGAGCACCGTTTTCACATATATACTCTGTAATAATTGGACATCTTTATTTTGAGTCTAGGAAATTGGACAGTGGTGTACAAGTACAGTACTGTGCACAAGTTTTAGGCACACGAGGAAATAACATTTAAAAGCTATGTATCCGAGAAATAGTCGTTCATTTGTGATGGAATAGACCTGATGGTTTTTAAGAGAAGTTATTCATTTTAAGTGTATTACTGTTTAAGTTTTGTTCCTTAAAGGTACATTACATTCTCTTCTCCAGAAGAAGAGATACATTTTTGTAATCTTTCATTATAGAACTGTGTCATATAAAAAACATAATAAAAGTCCTAGAGGTGAAACGGGGCACATAAAATCAACACAATTTTAAAATCTACAATTATAATAGAATAAGGTACAATTATGTTCCCTAATTAAAAAGGTACAAATATGTACCCTTGAGGGTACCACCACAGAGACAGTCAAAGGTACCACAGGGACACATTTTCTGACAATGTTTGATTGTTATGTTATTTTGCTCATTCATTATTTTCATTAGATTTCTTGGTCATACTATGAGGAGCGGGGACAGCATATAAAAAAATAGAAAAAAGACATTTCAGAATATATAATGTTAGAAGCAGATTTTTGTTGAGATTTAAAGGTTGACGTGAGATTTAAACGAGTCTGTTGACGTGAAACGTGAAATTGTAGAAAAGCTTATTGAGTTAGGTTTCCTTACAGAAGTGGTGATAAACAGGGATAACAATATCTACAACACAACAGAACACACAACTTATTTACTACCCAAAATCACTACTATACCAACACATACTGTCGCTGCTCAAAAAAAATGTATCTCTCCAAAACAGTAACTTTACAGGAAGAAGGAAAAAAACTTGTACTGTATTCCAAGTAATTATTAAACAGTAATATGGGTCCATTCATCATGAAATAGCCATATCTGATGATGGCTATTATGGTAAATTGGAGAAATAAATTTACATTCCAACATTCCAGGACATGTCTTTATGTGACTGCTTTAAGCAGACATGCAAAATCCCTGATTGCAGTTCTCACCTGTGCAAATTTAGTTGAACTGTGCACCACAATAAACAGAAACTGACTTTGTCTTTACTTGACTGTACTGGTCCATAAGGTTTAATGCAAGCACAATTATTCTTTTTTATCACAACCACCATACATGTGCAAGTAATTTACCACTTCTTTCTTACACTTTTAGCCTTCCTTACTTCTTTATTAGCCTGATACCTTTGATAATATTTAGTCATATGTTCGCAATAATAAAATAATTATTATTAACTCCATGTAATTCAGTTTTATAACAATGTGCTACTCTGCAGTGACTCTTACTGCACTGTTTAGTCTGATCTACACCCTGCTTTAAAAGTATTTAAGAATGATATTAAGGCAGGACGGCGGCACGGTGGCGCAGCAGGTAGTGTCGCAGTCACACAGCTCCAGGGGCCTGGAGGTTGTGGGTTCAATTCCAGCTCCGGGTGACTGTCTGTGAGGAGTTGGTGTGTTCTCCCCGTGTCCGCGTGGGTTTCCTCCGGGTGCTCCGGTTTCCTCCCACAGTCCAAAAACACACGTTGCAGGTGGATTGGCGACTCGAAAGTGTCCGTAGGTGTGAATGTGTGTGTGTCTGTGTTGCCCTGTGAAGGACTGGCGTCCCCTCCAGGGTGTATTCCCGCCTTGTGCCCGATGATTCCAGGTAGGCTCTGGACACCCTGCGACCCTAAATTGGATAAGCGGTTACAGATAATGGATGGATGGATTAAGGCAGGACTATGCAACATGGCAAAATGTTTCTGGACATCTTCTCATCCAACGTTTCTCCTGGAATGAAGGGCATTATTAAGTAAGAGCTTTGTCTCTTCTTATAAGGCTTTAATTAAGATTAGTAGATTTTTAAAATGTGGGACAAAGCCAGAAAATCTTGGGAAACCCACACACAAACGGGGAGAACACACCTCCTCACAACTCCTCAGACAGTGAGTGGGTCTCAAACCCACAACCCCAGGCTCCTACCGTGCTACTTGTGTGAGATTCAGAAAAGGTCTTAATGTTATCAAACTTGCAGATACATGTTTACCTTATGGACCAGTCCATCATGCAGGACAGGGTGTGTGCGCTCAAGCTCACCTGTGTATGGCGTAGTGCGAGACGAAAAACAGCGTGTCGAACAGGAGCAGGCACGCGAAGATCTGTGAAAGCGCGCGGAACAGCGGCGGTGCCTCTCGGTAACGGTCATGGCCAGTATCTCCTCCGAAGAGCTGCACGAGCGCGGCCAGCGGCAGCACCGCCGCTACGTACAGGCACGTTATCCGGGCGAGGCACTCGAACCAACGATCCGCAGTTTCACGCGCTCCATACTCGCGCCCAGCGATTCGGTAACGTCGCAGTAGCGTGGAGCGCGCTCCGAGCAGCTCGAGCAGCAGAAACGGTGTGGAGAAGCAGAGGTGCAAGAGCAGCGCGACACACGCGCAGCCCACTGGAGACAGCAGTGCCGAGCGCGCGCGCAACGCGTCCCAAAATGGCTGGAGCAGCGGCAGCGGGGCGAGGACGAGGGCATCGGTGCTATTCATAACGCTCAAGTTGATAGTGCTCGCGTTAGATTGGCGTCGTATTAGTCATCATCGACGCTTTAGGGAATGCCTCGAGCCCAGCTCCTTGTACTGCTGAAGGTCTCATACAACTTCTGCTTCAGCAGGGAGCGAGTGATCTTTTCAATCCCTCTCTCCGCCTTCTGAACCGATTCCCAGACTGAATCAAATTATGTCTGGACCAAATGTACTGCATCCAAAGACCTCTGACATCATCATGTAATCTGCACTATGCTCATATTAGGACCTCCGGGTCTAATCTGTGTTTCTCTATGCGCTTTCTGTTTTTTTATATGATCTGTAACTGATTAAATATGACAATGTATAGGAGTGGTCAAGGACGGAGGTAGATGGACGAGGCTTTATTAATATAACTTAAAGGACACTAGACAGAGGGACAAAGGGCTAAACTATAAACAGGGATAAACACTAAACATGGACTATACAGAACTAAGGGGCTAAATGCTAAACACTAACCATTAAACAAAGCAAAACACTAACCATTAAACAAAGCTAAACATCCATCCATCCATCCATCCATCCATTATCTGTAACCGCTTATCCAATTTAGGGTCGCGGGGGGTCCAGAGCCTACCTGGAATCATCGGGCGCAAGGCGGGAATACACCCTGGAGGGGACGCCAGAAACCGGAGCACCTGGAGGAAACTCACGCGGACACGGGGAGAACACACCAACTCCTCACAGACAGTCACCCGGAGTGGGAATCTAACCCACAACCTCCAGGCCCCTGGAGCTGTGTGACTGCGACACTACCTGCTGCGCCACCGTGCCGCCCCAAAGCTAAACAGTAAACATTAAACAAAGCTAAACAGTAAAAACGGCTAAGCTTTAAACATTAAAAAAGGCTCAACACTAAACAAAAAAATCATACATAAAACAAGGCCAAACATAAAACAAGGACTAAACACAAAGCAAGGCTAAACACAGATCATTAAACATAGAACAAGACTAAGGACCATGAACAACAACCAAACATACATACAACGACCCAGAAACAAGAAACGCTGACAAGGAATATATAAAGACAACACCAACAAGAAACACCTGGGTACTAATTAAGACACATTACACTAGAAACACAAGGGAAGGGTATCACATGACCAGAGAAAAATCAGGAAACCTTGTCACATGACAAGGGGAGCACAAACAATGAACAAAAACAGAACAGAAAACAAAACATAACAGTGTGAGTGAATGTGTGTGTGGGTGTGTGTGTCGCCCTGTGAAGGACTGGCGCCCCCTCCAGGGTGTGTCCCCGCCTTGCACCCAATGATTCCAGGTAGGCTCTGGACCCACCGCAACCCTGAACTGGATAAGCGGTTACAGATAATGAATAAATGAATGTTCCTGTATATGTATATGAATAGCATTATATATTATTATCTAGCTTTTTGTATTTTTATTAAAGTATAAGTAATTTTGTACTCTGAAAAACTGTTCAAGTGGTCTCAGATTAAATGTCTTGGCTCAGTCTTGACATAGTCTCTTGACTCAGTCTTGACATAGTCTCACCTCTAATGTTGTTGAATACAACTTTGAATAATAGTAACAGTAGAATGTATATGTAGATAAGTCATTGTGAATAATGAGCACAAGGCAGAAATGCACCGTGGATGGGGTTCCAGTTTATCACATTCACTCACACACTCATAGTTGTGGGCGGCATTGTGCAATCAATCCCCCAACCAACACATGTCTATGGACTGTGGGAGGAAACCAGAGTACTTAGAAAACCTACAAACTCACCAAACACTTCTAGGAAGATGACCTGCTCAGAAATCATGTTTTAGTGTTTTTTTTTTATTATTATTTTGTTTCATAATATGTTAACCTCTTCAAAAGGCACTGTGCATTGAAAGAGTCATTTGGACAGATATGCAATATCTCATGACCAATGAATCATAAAAATTGACCTTTCCAAAAATTGTTTCAGTAAAATTCATATGTATTCATTAAGATTCCTTAGTGGGTGCCGTTTTATGGGGGTTGCACACATCATGACATCATAGTATCTATGAGATAATCTAATGAAATGTGCTAACAGATAGAAAAGGAGAGTCGCAGAGCCGCCCCGCACTATCCGCGCACTACACACGCTGTGTAGGGCCCTGCAAATTAAAGAAGGCCCCCTTGTCAAGATAAGGGTGAAGTTAAAGTAATTGAAGCAAAACCTTCCTTCAGCATATGAAAAGAGGAAAAAAGGATTCCACGAAACTGAGCTGTGAGAACAGCAGTGAGGTAAACCTGTGACTGTTTTTCTCGGTGTTGGATTGTTAATAAATTATAGTATATGAACATAGCATATATGGGAATATATTTAGAGGTGGCGTGCACAGCACAGCTGTTCTCTACAACTTTAAAAGCCTTGCTTCACCACAGTATCATGAACCAAACTGAAAAGTGAACATATATGAGGAGAGATTAGTCTCAAAACACTTTACAAATGCGCAAATGTTAATCCACAAATTAAACACAAGTCGCAAATATGTTTCACTATTCAGTTACATTCATAAATACATGTTTTTGGTTTTCATTGATATTTTATAATTTCATGCAAAAATAAATATTTTGTTTAAATTGCATATATTGATAAAGCTGAAATCTCAAATTTAAAATATATTTGTAAGTTGTTGAATCTGCATTTGTGGATCAGAACACTCACATGTTCAGCTCAATGTGAATTCTGTCACATGTCAGTAACAAAGGCACGGGCTAATTCCTACAGACTCCTAAAGGACAATAGTAACAACAATAGTATTGTTTCACAGCATAATATATAATGTTATTTTTAACATACTATTAGGTGTAGAAATACGTTTTAAATGTTTTGTGTAAAGTATAACTGTAATTCAAAATTAAAACCATTCTCCTGCTCCTCTATCTCTATTTTATGTCAAATGATGCATTGTCAACAAAACATCAACTAATATTAAGTATTAATGCACTATGTTCACGATGGCTAATACTGAAATCACAATATTTAATTGCAAACTCATGTACATTTGGATACAATATTATCCCCAAGAACAGGTCACATCATTGCTTTTGCAACCTTTTTCCTTCATGAAACTCATAACAAATACAGTGACAACAGTTTTTTTCTAACTTGCCATTTTTAATTTCTTAATTTCTAGCTTATTTTTTGACAAAATAACAAATGTCATTTTAATTCTATGCCACAGTTAAAATGAAATGACCAAAAACACTGAATTGCAATGTTTGAATTACATATTTATGTTACATAAAAACACTCAAAAACTCATGGTCCTGATAAAGTCTCAGCTCTGTTCACTACAACTCTGAATAATAGTAGTAAAATGTACATTCATGTCACAGAAAACACAGGGCCTTTTAAATGTTTTATTATACACTTATTTATTTGTTTAACACAAATTCTATTTTTCCTCTCTGTGTAATGTTCGGATATTGAGAGTGTGTAAATTAAGCTGACGTGACTGTTGTACAGCAAACCGCAGCTGAAAGGAACTCTAGGGGTTTTTTCAGAGGTGTGTCCTCTGTTATCTGCCTGTTCTATTTCCATCCTGCACTGCATGTTCTGAAACTTCAGTTTTCCTACACCAGAGGATTATAGATTAATTTAGACCCAATCCCCTTATTCGGAGCCATGTTCGGCCATTATCAAGCCCACCGAGCCTCCTGTTTCAAACTTGCTCCCACCTCCAACCCGTCTTTTTGAATGTTTGAATGAATGAATGAATGTTTCTTATATTCATTTATCAAACGAGGAGTCCGTACTAGTAAAAAATTATTATTACTGCAATAATTCGTAAACGTACATTCCCAAAGAGTAATCTGACTAAAAGTACAAAAGTAGCATATATATAGGGTATATAGAGAATATAGAGTAATCATAACTAATTTGCATAAAAGAAAATGTGATTTTTTTTTTTCTTTATTACTAACCCATAAAGTTATTTTCTTTAGTTAGCAAGCTCATGATTGTCTATAAATATGAAGCTTATTTCCCTTTTCCTGTAGTTGGCATCTTGTGTGATGATGTAAGCAATGAAAAACAGTCAGCATTTCTGAGTCATGGGACGATTACATGTTAAAACAAAACGCCACGCCTCACAGACGCATGTGATGAACATTTTTTATCGGAGAATACTTTTACTTCTTTTCACAACACTGTTTAACTCTGCACACAATGTGCCCATCTCTCACGTTGTTCAGGGTTTAAGAAGCTGGGAAATTCTCACACATTATTTTCACAACAAATAAAATTAGGCAGCGACAGCAGAGCCAGCTAATGTTGTTGGTATTTTAAATAAATGGGAGAAAATTCTTAAACTCTAGGCCTTCTGGACATTCTAGATGAGTCACTGTGAATATAAACCTTAAACTTATCAGGTTTCTGTCATAAGAACAAGAAATCTATGGCCTAAGCTCTTTAATGTAGTACTATAAATGAATATAGAATAGGGAAAATTATATAATAATAATTGATTTTTATTGAATTTTTGAATTTGTTTGCAGAGATCAGATGTTTCCTCTAGTTCTTGACTAAGTTTGCACATGCTGCATCAGGGATTTGGCCCACTCCTTCTTACAGACCTTCTCCAGATCTTTCAGATTTTGGGGCTGTTGCTGGGCAACATTGAGTTTCAGCTCCATCTTTTCTATTGGGTCCAGGACTGGAGACTGTCTAGGCCACTCCAGGACCTTGAAATGTTTCTTACAGAGCCACTTCTTAGTTGCCCTGGCTGTGTGTTTCGAGTCATTGTCATGCTGGGAGACCCAGCTACGACCCATCTTCAATGCTCTTATTGAGGGAAGGAGGTTGTTGGCCATAATCTCACGATACATGACCCCATCCATTCTCCCTTCAATATGGTGCAGTTATCCTGTCCCCTTTGCAGAAAAGCACCCACAAAGTATGCTTCCACCGCCATGCTTCATGGTTGGGACAGTGTTCTTGGGGTTGTACTCATTCTTCTTCTTCCTCCAAACACAGTGATTGCAGTTGATACCAAAAAGCTCTATTTTGATCTCTTCTGACCACACGACCTTGTCCCATGCCTCCTCTGGAACATCCAGGTGGTTATTGGCGAACTTCAAACAGGCCTGGACATTTGCTGGCATGAGCAGGGGGACCTTGCGTGTCCTGCAGGATTTTAATCCATGACAGCATAGTGTGTTACTAGCGGTAATCTTTGAGACTGTATTCCTAGCTCTCTTCAGGGCACTGACCAGGTACACCCATGTAGTTCTGGGCTGATTCTTGATCTTTCGCAGAATCATCCTTACCCACTAGGTGAGATCTTGCATGGAGCCCCAGACCAAGGAAGAATGACAGTCAATCTTCTGGTTTATAGATGATCAAATAATTATTTCATGCAATTAAATGCAAATAAATTATTTAAACATCATACAGTATGATTTTCTGGATTTGTTTTTAGATGTCTCTCACAGTTAAGGTGTACCTACGATAAAAATTACAGACCTCTCCATTGTAGGTGGGAAAACTTGCAAAATCTGCAGTGTATCATATACTTATTTTCCCCACTGTTTGTTTCAATATTTGTTAATGCCTATTACAAACTTCATACTAACAGTGAGTTTTATAAGCTCCAGTTGTCAATGACTAAACTAGAGCAGCTAAAATTGTGTTGTTGGGTCATGTTAAGACATTTATAACTCAAACTGAAACTTTGATTCAGCCCCAGGCAACAGAAGAGTACAGAGTCCCCTATTGCCAGTCTCTTTCAGCATCAACCCATGACCTCAAACATCCCACAAACCCCAAAGTCCCTCATTAGTAAAGGAATCTAAACTGAAAGATAGCTTTGTCTTTGGATTTAACAATTTCGTGAGTTGATACAGTTTACAGTAAAATATGTAGCCTCAGTACACAGTATTGTATATTTTACACAGTATAGTGTAAAATTACCTGAGGTACTGTTTACTAATTAATGCAACAAAACTATAAATAAATGCTTAATCCTGTGAATAAATATTGCTTTAAGAGAACAAAATAAATGAGTAAAATTTTTAATTAATATACATACCATTAACCCAAGTGCAGAGTGTCCATATATGTGTAATAAAAGCTCTTTTAGAATTTATTGTTTTGGTGAGATCACAAAAAACACACATTGTCAGATATACACTTCTTTAGCCTATAGCAGTTTAGCTTTGCTCATTCACAATGAAGGCATAAAGAATGTTTTCACATGTGGACTGCCATTTACAGCTGAACTCATTTACATATTCATCCATATATTCATTGTCTGTAACCACTTATCCAATTCAGGGTTGCAGTGGGACCAGAGCCTACACGGAGTCACTGGGAGCAAGGTAGGAACACATCCTGGAGGGGGCACCAGTCCTTCAATAGGGAAACACACACACATTCATTCACATAACCACAGCCGCCCACAAGGACCCTTTTTATTTATTTATTTATTTATTTGAGTCGCCAATCCACCTACAAACATGTGTTTTTGAACTATGGGAGAAAACCGGAGCACCCAGAGAAAACCCACATGGACACAGGAGAACACACCAAACTCCTCACTTGGATCAAACCCACAAACTAAGGACCCTGGAGCTGTGTGACTGTGTAGCCCCCCTCTTTTTCATATGTAAATACTGAGTTTAAACAAAAATAAAAAAATAAATAATAAAAAAACACTCGGATTGGGTTTATTTTGAAGCAATAGAGTTTGGAAAATGATAATTTAAAATATTGATTTTGGTTTGTGGTAAGTGAAGCATCATATTTTTATAAGAGAATATGTTGGACATGAGTGGGCGGCACAGTGGTGCAGCAGGTAGTGTCACAGTCACAAGGTTCCAGGGACCTGGAGGTTGTGGGCTCGAGTCCTGCTCCGGGTGACTGTCTGTGAGGAGTTGGTGTGTTCTCCCCGTGTCCGCGTGGGTTTCCTCCGGGTGCTCCGGTTTCCTCCCACAGTCCAAAAACACATGTTTGTAGGTGGATTGGTGACTCAAAAGTGTCCGTAGGTGTGAATGTGTGTGTGTGTGTTGCCCTGTGAAGGACTGGTGCCCCCTCCAGGGTGTGTTCCTGCTTTGCGCCCATTGATTCCAGTTAGGCTCTGTACCCACCGTGACCCTGAACTGGATAAGCGGTTACAGATAATGAATGAATGAAAGTTGGACATGAGCCTGACTTAAAATTATATATATATATTTATATTTTTTCAATAAAATCATAAACAAATAGCTTACAAACTTCTTTTATTACTTTTTATAAATTGAAATACACTCTCTAGTAATTCTGGGATGAGTCAGAGTGCTTTTTGAGACCCAAAACTAGTATTTGAACAGCAGTCCCTGACTTAAAGGAGATAATTTCAAAAGACACTTTTTATAAAATTCAGAAATCTGTTTGCATGCACCGGTCGAAACCCGGGGTCTGTAAATGAGTAAAAAATTGTCTCGGTCCTGTATACTTTACTATTTCTCTCTCTGCTCAAGGTAGAAGCATCTGGAGTCTTTTTAGACAAAGGAGAGAAGTCCAAATGTTGAAAAGCAGGATCCAAGATGACGATATTGCTCTAATCCCATGCCATATATTGGCAAAATTGATTTATATTTGTTGTTTCTTATCACATGTTGGAAATGACTCCAGATTTGCAAGTCCTACAAAACTAAACAACTTGAGAATTTCTGTGGTAATTCTAAACATGAATAAAAACTTACAGACAAGCAGAACCTTAGCCAATGAATGTAAGACAAATTAGAGGATATATCATTTCCCCACAACCATAAACATTCCCTTTACCTAATGTTATAGTGCAGGGGTATTCAATTACAAACCAGTTAAGTCCAGTATATTCTCCCAGTAAAGGTCCAGATCTCAAGATTTGTGCTTCAGCTCCTATTGGAGCTTCACATTGCTGCTTTTAACTTATGCTTAGATTTCTGAGCACATTAGACACACTGGTTTGGAAGAAGTTGCACAAAGAATGAACATAAAATGCACCGTCCATTCAACTTTAAATGTTTGGGTTTCTGCTTTACTCTGCTTATTTTGGATCAAGCCAGACTGCCCTCATTCTAACACTTTTCTTACTCTTTAAGATTGACCCAGAAAGGAAGAATATGCAAGATTATATTAGAACAACTCAATGTTAGGGTGTCTACAAAGCATTTCTTGTACCAGTATTATTTTAAGCATCCAGTTGAGCTTTTGAGGACTACACTATTTATCCCTTATCACAGCAGTGTTCTTCAAGTCCAGACAATGCATAACTGTTGTGCTAGGGTTAATAACCTTGTAACTTTATTCAGCTGCTATCAGCTGGCTGCCCAATACAATTTAAAAGATAATTGCAGCAAATAGAGCAATTTCCTGTGGATTATGGTGAACAATCTTAAAAATAGACTTTTTGAGGAACTGGTAAGTGGTCATTAAATTAGTTGATTCTTATGAAAACCTCTCAACCTGCAGGACCCCACTTAGTGGCCACTGTGACAATATCAAAGCACCAAATCAAATCACCTTGAATATTTGAAATGAATACAAAGAAATAAGACATTTTCCCTGTAACTGTTATCAGATTAAGTTGAGACAGGATTGATCTGCTTGTGAGCAATGAAGTATAAAACTGAAGGGAAGAAAACTCCTTCCAGCAAAAAACATTTCACATGTTTCCACGGTGAGTCATGCTGTTATAAAACAGCACAACAGCAGTTTCTACCTTTAAAAAACACAAGAATCATTTTTCATTTTTTGGCTACTCTTGCTTTTCATTTTTACAAAGTTTACTAACTGTATAATAGAGTTCTAATGTTCAGCTATTAGCCTGATATGTCTTAAAGACAATAGGAAATCGTTTTTTAAACCTGCAGAGGTCTTAAAAGCAAATCTGCATTATGTGAGTCTGGACTCTCAAGTGCTGGAGTTCCATGTAGAACAATTTTTGTGTGGGAGTGGTGTCTGTGAACCACAACGGATAATTTAATAACAGTACCTGCCCCCTAATTTGAGTATGTTCAGGGCTGCTTTTGATGCCATATTTGATGGTGTGAATACTGGGAAGCCCTGGGCAGTACATATCTGTGATTAATCTAAGTAATTGTTGGAACCAACAACTGTAATTTGTTCCATTTTAACATTATAATTCATTTTCAAACTTGTCATAATCATAATTTGTTGTGACACTTGTTTCTTTGTTGCTCTATTGCCTTGCATCTCTGCATGAACGACACAAACCCTAATCGATAGGTACATACCTATACCTATGTGTGTGTGTGTGTGTGTGTGTGTGCACATATTTGCAAAAAAGAGAAATCATAATCTGAGGCCAGTTCAGTGAATCTGCCAAAAGCAGACAGTAATCAAACACTGGAGCACCAAAAATTCTTCTGTTACTTTACGTAAGTAATGTGAAAACATGGAAAAACATGGATCATGCACCACACACAAAGCACACATCTGCTGATGGACAGATTAAAAGAAAATAAAAGCATAGAAATCATTCATTGAATAAAACAGAACAGGCTTTTTATGATCCATACTGAATTCAAAATAAATACCTCATTAACTTTTAATTAAGAACTCAACCCCTTGCTTTATCTTTTTACACTCTATTGCAGTTTTAAAAACAACTTTCACAAAAGCAAAGAAACTATTCCAAAAACAACAAACAAATGTGTACAGTAGATTTAACAACAACAGCTGTACTAGTGCTTCTTTGGTCCTGGAGTCTGTGACAGCAGTGATGGATTATAGCAATGTGCAAATTCTTCTGAGAAAACAATATTTATTATGTATTTATCTGGACAGCAAATTGTTTATTGTCTGGAAAGACATTAATATTAGAAGAAATGGAAATAAACACATAAATTATACATTTCCAAAACCCTCCTTGAGGTCCAGCATTTACAGTTATCCAATACCTAGTTTGCCTTACCAATGCTCATTCACATTAAATCCAGAGAGGCTAAAGGAACTAAATTCTGCAGTAGCTATAGTACTGTTTCCACACCTTAAAACTTTTAATTGTATATGCATGTGCAGAAGATGTTTTGTGGATTTTCCAAGCAAAAGTTAGTTAACCTATCCTATACAGGGAATAAATGGTGAATATGGACTTTTTTTCAAATATTTATGTACAATGTATATAAAATGGAAATTAAGTATTTAATCAATTTTAACAGTGCTAATTACCAAATGGGGGCGGCACGGTGGCGCAGCAGGTAGTGTTGCAGTCACACAGCTCCAGGGACCTGGAGGTTGTGGGTTCGATTCCCGCTCCTGGTGACTGTCTGTGAGGAGTTGGTGTGTTCTCCCTGTGTCTGCATGGGTTTCCTCCGGGTGCTCCGGTTTCCTCCCACAGTCCAAAAACACACGTAGGTAGGTGGATTGGCGACTCAAAAGTGTCCGTAGGTGTGAATGTGTGTGTGTGTGTCTGTATTGCCCTGACCCCTCCAGGGTGTATTCCCGCCTTGCGCCCAATGATTCCAGGTAGGCTCTGGGCCCGCCGCGACTCTGAATTGGATAAGCGGTTACAGATAATGAATGAATGAATGAATAATTACCAAATGTGTGTTTTTTCTGTAAAGGATGGGTATTTATTTTCACTTAGAAAATAACAAACAAAACACTGAATTGGACCAGTCACCGAAACTACTAAACCAAATTACTGCATAAGATCCAATATATAAATAATTCTATGCATATGATGATTGGTCAATCATCATCTTACTGGCCAAAAACTTTTAGTGCTGAGTATTAAATGGTAATAACAAACAATAACAATGGAGTTAAATTGTTCTAAACTCAGTTGTTCCTGACTCACTGAGACATTTGCACATAAATTTACAAACTTCAGTTCCAAAAAAAATTTGAGACACAATTTAAATGAAAACAAAATACAATGATATGAAAACGATTTAAACCCTATATTTGATTTAAAATTGTACAAATGAGTGTTATTAATTCAACAAATATTCAAACTGAGAATTTGTTTTGAAAGTGAAACCAATTGCACCAATTATTTTTTAATGGGTGACATGTTTGGAGTATTTTAGCAACCAGTCTCTTTCATTAAGGAGCCATACTGTTATGATAAATGCAGAACGTGGATTGGCCTTGTTACTGAAATAAGCAAGGCTTTTCCTAAAAAAAAATGTTGTCTGGATGGCAGGACAATGTTAAAAACCTGTGTATATCGTTCAGCATTAATGGTGCCTTAACAGATGGGAAACTCACACATGTGCACAATCTAACTGTGCACTTATAACATGCCTTATGTTCCCTCTTCTCTTTAGCCCAGTGGACATGGCATCCATGATTTTCTACAAATTTTGAGTTGTCAGACCATAGGACACTTTTCCATTTTGCCTCAGTCCGACCTAAATGAGCTCAGTCCTTGGGAAGTGGAGGAGTTTGTGCATATTGCTTATCCATGGGGTGCAGTCGTGTGATTTTTTATTTTTTATTTTTGCATGCTCTTCTGTCTGAACCTGAGTGAGTGATTCGGAGATCCCTGCCTACATTATTTCTCTGATTTGGCTTAAAGGTGTTATATTCCTGAAAACATGAACGATCCATGATAAATGTTTCATGTCGCAGTAAAGCTGAGGCTGAATCCCAGCGTCTCCCTACACCCTCCATAGGGCACAGTGTCAGTCATAAAATAAAGATTTCTGCACTCACATAGTGTGTTGTATGTTGAAAATATTATAAAATCTTTATATTTAATAATTAGTGACCTTATAGGTTCACATTTCCCTGTCAAATTAACATCTAATAACTGTCTGGATGCAATATTATTAGTTTTATTATCTATGATGTGCACTATGTAGGGAGTATGACATTACAATGGATGCAACCCAAACTTCTCTACTGACTGATACAAACAAATCTGTTTAAAAATGTGATGCTGAAAAATGTAGTAAATGTCATAAAACAGCAGTTTTTATTTGAGTTGTGTGTTTGAGTAATGAGTAGATTCCAAATAAATCAACTATTTTAAACTGTGACATTAGCTGCAACTAATGGAAATATGGTTTCTTTGTTGCATTTGAGAGCATTAATTTGCAGTTACAAACTGTTCAAAAACAATGATTTTCAAAAGTATTTGAGCCCATGCAGTGAATTCTACTACAGAAATGTTTCTGTTTGTAATTCATTGCCACCATAGGGCCCAAAGACCACAGCCAGTTAATACTGGTTTGGGATTTGTCCCATTGTATGCAGAAATTTGACCAAGTTCTTTAAATAGCTGGAGAAATCCCCAGGTTATGTGCTTGTTTACATAGAGAAATGTTTCCTGAATTGCTGCACTATTTGTCTGATCCCAATTCAAGTCTTTTAATATTGTGTATCTATTGATACTGAGTCCCAGTCTGATAAAATCAGCCCAGTGTTTGACACTGAATATCTCGCATTAAGAAAGACAAAATGACATTTTTCAGCACTGACCTGATTCTTTCTCTCTAGAGGAAACCAATGCAACCAATAAAGGCCACTATGAAACATATAGATTCAATACCCCTTGAGTCTTCAAGAGCACGGGTGGAAGATGACTCACAGGAGGATTACATGGCTACGGACCATGGAACAGCTTTGACTATGAGAAAGGAGATAAACATAGAGGCAACTGGGGTAGTAGGAGAAGGAAAGAGGTTGTAGGTGTATGTGTGCAGAATGAGAAAAGGTGACAACAGTAAAAGGACTGAGGATTCATCAAGAAAAGAGAAGGTGCTTGGATGAGAGAGTACAGGGGTCACACACTGAACAATACTCGTTACGGGGTTGTTCAAATCAGTCGGTTTATTTTATTTTATTTATTTATTATGAAATCCAGCGACAGGTTACTCACCACAGTTCACAAGATATCAACACCTCTGTTATTATTGAGGAGAACCCCATCAGAAGTGTACAGGAGGGTGCATCTGATGTTATCCAGAGGAATGGTGGAGAGCAGGAGAGAGTGAAGCAAGGGGTGAAAGAGAAAGCAATTGGGCAGAAAATAAAATGGCCAGTTGCAGTAGATAATGTAGGGTAGAAGTGTATAAATGCTGATTTAAAATCCAGGGCCAAATGATGTGCCGCATTGTGTGTACAAGTATGCACCTGAGGTCTTGAAGTTTTTATGGAGGTTTTTTGTCATAGTTTGGAAGAAAAGGATCATTCCAAAAGAGTTGAGAAGCGCAGGTGTTATCCTTATCCCTAAGGAGAAAAATGCTGTGGTTATAGTTTCGGCCTACAAGTCTTCTTAATTTGTAGGGTAAATTTTTCTTTTGTGTGATAGCGCAGAGACTTGCTGTTATTTGAAAGCAAACAAATTAATTAACATGTCAGTACAAAAGGCAGGGTTATGTGTCGTTTTCCTACATTTAGTGAATGCATTTGGCTCTGTTCCACATAAACTTATGTGGAAAACTTTTACATTTTTCCAGGCACCAGATAAGGTTACTAGGCTTGTTAAAGCATATTTTGAGAACATTCAGTTTTACTTTTGTACAGGGGAATTTGTTACATCATGGCAGCAGTTAGAAATAGGTATAATAGCTGGATGTACAGTTTCACCATTAGCAATTATGATGGTGATGGGGGTAGTAATCAGGGCCTCTAAGTGAGTCATAGGTGGAGAGAAGTTGCATGATGGTACTCGGCTTCCCCCAATCAGGGCTTACATGGATGACATGACAATCCTGACGGCTACTGTGCCTTGCGCATGCTGTTTGCTGGGGAAGTTAAATGATAATCTAAGGTTGGCTTGGCTAAAAGTGAAACAGTCTAGAAGTCTGTTGATTGTCAAAGGAAACTTGTATAGGAACATTTTTGGATGGAAGGAGAAATGATTCCTACAGTACTGGAGAGACCAATACAGAATGTAGGTAGATGGTATAGTGCAGCGCTAAATGATCCCGACCAAACTGTGGGAATAAATGCTGAATTGATGAAGGCTATTAATAGCATTGATAGATCATGTCTGCCAGGGAAATTGAAATTGTGGTGTCTGCAGTTTGGCCAATTGCCTTGCATTAGATGGTCGTTGACTGTTTATGACATTTCGATCGCAGAAGTAGAGACGATGGAAAGGGTTATGAACAAGGCTATAAGGAAGTGCCAGTGTAGTTTAAGTAGTGTGGCATGGTATGGGAGATGGGTACTGGAGCTACCACTCAAGTTATTTGAGGAATTTAAATGTGCAAAGGTGAGTCGCAAGATTATTCTGTCAGGGTCTAAGGACGCAGTGGTTAAGTGGCAGCGCCTGTCACAAAAGCAGGAACGAAGTGGAATCCATGAGTGGCAGTGCAGGTAGCCAGGAACTCATTTGAGCTAAGGGATGTGATTAACCAACTGCAATGAGCGGGCCTTGGGTCAGGTGATTCGTGGAAAGCATTTAGTAAGGCCACATCACCATAGAGAAGGCAAATGATGACTAGATTTATTCACGATAAAGAAGAGGAGACACGGTGCACAACAGCAGCGTCACAGACAAAACAAGTACAGTGGCTTCACTAGGAGAATCTGTAGAAGCGTAAGATCACTTGGCAAGAATTGTGGGCGATGGAGGCAAATCGTATTAAGTTTTTGCTTGGAGTAACTTATGATGTCCTTCCAACTCCATAAAATCTTAGACAGTGGGTAGGTGAAGATCCTAGTTGTAGATTATGTACAGAGGTTGGCACGCTAAAGAACATTCTATCAGCTTGTAAGGTTAGTTTGTTGCAGGGGAGATATACATTGAGACAATCAGGTGCTTAGGGTTTTAGCATGTTTGTTGGACAGCAAACACTTATCGGTAAATGCAAACGCTTTGCATGCAAAGTCTATAAATATTGGTGGATGGGGTGAAGCATGAGGTTGGAAATTGATAGTGGACGTAGGTAAAAATTGCAGGTCCCAGAGTGCATTGCATTAAATAGGCCAGATATGGTGCTGTACTCTGAAAGTAAATGGATAGTTTATTTCATAGAGTTAACAGTTCAAATTTGTAGAATTCTGCCACATCCCAGCTTTTTCAGTTTGGCATCAGGGGCCAGAAACTAAGGGCAGCTTTGAAGGAGGTTACTTAATTTGTTTTGTGTTGCCCTGTCCCAATTTTTTTTAAATGTGTTGCTGGCAACAATTCCCAAAAATGTATATTTTTGTACAAATTTAACTTAAATATAGAAGTTAAATGATTTGCACATCATTGCATTGTATTTGCACAGCGTTCCTACGTTTCTGGAGATGGGGTTTGTAAAATCTGTAGTCAGTAGTGCAACAGGTAATTTAAATAACAGAAAATACCTAGTAAACCACAGATTTACAGCACTGCCTGTGTGTAAACTATGCTCTAGTTAGTGAGGCTAGGAAACTCTAGTTAAATCATGATTCAAGTTTGATTATAAGACTATTCGATGTATCTCAATTTTCTATAGTCTGCAAATGGATTTAGGAAAAGGAGCACTGCATGGTAACAGTTAAACAGACATTCAAACATATTATTCTGCATGTAATTGTTAAAATTAGAAACTTCAGCTTTGTAACTCTTGACACTGTGCTAC
Organism: Hoplias malabaricus; assembly: GCF_029633855.1. Taxonomy (NCBI): domain Eukaryota; kingdom Metazoa; phylum Chordata; class Actinopteri; order Characiformes; family Erythrinidae; genus Hoplias; species Hoplias malabaricus. Next base: position 9,887,240 of record NC_089820.1, on the reverse strand, counting down.
AGTTACCTTTTCTTGGCAAAAAATTAGGTTTTCAATTTTAAGTCAACACCAAGCTGCTGAGACGTGACTGATCCAAATGAGTTTTATAGTAGTACATGTAGTAGTAGTATACACAGATTCAAAGACTGGAAAATGGACCTTGCAAAGGAATCACTTTTTTCCCTTCCATGAGAAGGGACATGGGGAAATCCAGACTATCACTGTTGTGTAAAGTAAAGCAGTCGGTGGAGGGAGGGTTTTACAGGGGGTATTGTCAGGGACAGAGAAGGCTGTCCATCAAGATCTTCAGAGAACTGTGTATTTTTAGAACTCTAAAGAATTCCAGAGACATTCCAGAATGTTAGAGACAGAGAGAGAGAGATGGAGGAACTGAGGGAGAGGGGCATGGAATGAAAGTGAAAGAATTAATAAAAAAAAGCAAGAGAAAGATGGAACAAAATAGAGGCAAATAAGAAAGATGGGATGAACAGATGAAAGAATGAATAAAAAAGAGGGAGTGTTAGAAAGATATTGAGGGGACTTATAAACTGAAACACTGAGGACCCTGCTCTTAAAAATCACTCTCCTTCTTATTCTCTGTTTTAGAGCAGACAGAGACCCTGTTGTTTTTCACATTGAAAGTGGCACAAAGCCCATGTTCGAACTTGGACACTGGGGACTGGGCAGCTGAGAGAGAATGTTGTTCTGAAAGTCTTTTAATCTTTCACAAACAAAACCGGAGCCTCAATAATGCAGCAATGTGCTGAGAGTCAGTTGTGAGCCACTGAACAGAGGAATTAAAGACTTGACCTTAGCTATACTAACGATGTTTTCTCTTCAGTGGTCCAAGTACAGTCCCGTGGCACTGTGAACTCAGGCTTCGCCTGTCCAACTTTCTCTCAATCCAGGTTCAGCATGTCTTCAGACAAGATGTCTATAGCTTTGGATGTCCTGGAGGAGCTGCTCCCAGGGCCAGAATCCATGAACATATGAGGAATCTCACTGCCAAAATAAATCTTACTGTTGGTGGCAATAGCTTTAAACTTCATCAGCTGCAGATATTCGGGAGTCAGCTTCACCTGCAATACAGAAAGAGAGAGGAAAAAATGTATACACAGGAAAGAAGAAAGTGAATGAAAACAGAAAGGTTAAAGTAAATATGAAAAAAGAAAGAAAAAAATAATTACGTATGAAAGAACAGAAAAACAGACAAAAATAAGAAACAGCAAAGAGGAATAAAGTGTGGAACAGAGACATTGCAGAAAAGGGTCTAAATGAGCGAGCAGGTTTAAAGAGCAGATGTAGGTTTATAGGGTAGATGGACTGTGATTTATGGTTTCCAGTTAGAAAAACGGTTTTCTGTTTCTCACCTTATTGGCTTCGGCTGTTCTCTGAGCTGTATAAAACTCTGCATCTGCTTTAGCTTTCTGTCTTGCGAGAAAAGCACTGTCTAGAGAGAGAGAGAGAGAGAGAGAGAGAGGGAGAAAGAAAGAAACTATTGTACAAAATTGTATAAAGGCAAATACTAATTTATCAGTCAAAACACTCCAAAATGGTTGTATTAATGTAATGTCACTATCCAACACATTTTCATTTTCAGTTAAATTTTGTGCACATTTTAAATGAATGAGAAACTACCCATTTGAACACAGCAGCTGTCCTTCACATTGTGTGAAAATGTCATGATGGACCAAAAGAAATCCTAGTTACTTTTCTGTGAGATATATATTTTTCATTGGACAGTGATGATATGCAGAAAGTTTTCAACTTTAACTTGCAGCTGAACCATGGATGTTGCAACCTTTCCTTATTGTCCTGCACAGTATGGCACCAACTTTTAACCAACTCCAGCAGACCAAATACTTAAGAGGAGCCTCATTAGTCACTGTGTTTCATCACAGCTGGCAGAGCAGTGCAACTTTCCTTACAATTTCCAGCAGGATGAAAGCACTGGGGATCATAAAATGCTCTGTAAAAAGCTCCTTCTGAGCATTTGTTAAACTGTGCACACATTTGCCTTTAGCGCTCTTAAATACTCCATAAGAACAGGGTCTTTATGCTTGTGTGGGAAGAACCCTGAGGCCAATAGTAGAAGCCAACTTGTAATCTGTTGTAGAAACAGTTAAGATGGTCATGAATAGAGACATTACCCTTATGAAGAAAAAAAGTTTGACTGCATAAAAAGGTTCTATTCTATTTTGACTAGGCCTGTCACAGTTACGCAATCAATCATCTGAGAGATATTATTTTAACTGACAGTGTTTATATTGTGCAGCTTTTGCAATTATGTATTTTTTGCAGTCAATCAACAATTAAACAGTAATTCATGTGCGTTCTCCGTGATGTGTGTATGTTTTAAACAAATTAAGGTGTAATAATCATGTTTGAAAAGCCTTGCATATTTACCTATTTTAGGTGCAATGGAGAAATCAAGCTTAGTAATAAACAGCAAATATAGCTAAATATCTAATTCCCAGTGAAGCCCTGTTCCTTTAGCAAGTATAGATTACTTGGTTGATAAAATGTTAAGGTGCTCGGTTCTAGAAATGTACAAAAACAAGTAATAAACTAATTTTATAAATTGTTATTTGTTATTATTGTAAACAAAGACATTGCTATGAAGCACCAAAGAATCTCCAGATCTTCCAATGAAAAAGGTATGTATTTTGGGCTTTCCTGCTTTTGAAATGCCAGAAAAAACCCTGTGACAGTGGCTATATGGCTAATGTTAGTCCAGCTAAACTAGGCTTGCCTAGTTTCTCTTTCTTTTAATATAGAGTGAAGAGAGATAGTTATTTATATCACCTTTATAATGGCAGTGAGGCGCATAACCCCCTAGTCCCACACATGAACATGACAGAGTGAGAGGCTGCCAGTCATTTCATAGTAGAGCAGGCATTTTTTAGCCTCAGTTTTTCAGCAAGCTCTAAACCACACAGCAGCAGATTGATAAGCAACAATCTGAATTTTCCTGAGTTTATGCAAGATTTATGACAGTTTTATGGGCCAATCACAGACATGTGCAAGCTTAAAGTTCTTTTTCTATGGACAAAGACAATTCAGAGACTAATAAAAATGAATCCATGATAACATTCACAACCAAATGTGGCCATGAACATGTCCACTCACTAGCAGCAAACATGGGGTGTCATGAGTGAGTCATAAATTATGATGGAGGTCAGGCCCCAGCAGAACGGAGTAACAAAGAGAAACATAAGATCGGGGTAAATCAAGTACAGCAGTCACTCTGTGGTGCAGACAACTCAGGCAACAAAACATCCCTCATGTAAACATGTCTTGAGTGTGATTGTGTGTGTGAAAAATCTCTGCTGATTATTAGGTTTCTATTTCATCATATCCAGTACCCATGGGAAATAAGAAAATTTTACATTTTGTACCACCCCATGTAGCTGTGATATGAGAAATGAATGTTTAGATTTTTTAATAATATTTAATTACGATAAATGCAAACAATTTTAAATACAAACAGATTTTGAATCTATGTTGTCACATAGCATTTGGATATTTAATTACTACTACAGTTTATTTACTGTTTGTAACCCATTGGAAAAAGAATTGGGGGTTTTACTGTCAAAGAAATTCTATATACATGCTCGTAATATTGCACATACCCTCAATTTCTGAAATCTTTTTCTCTGTCTCTTTCTCCATCACTTTCTGTCCAAATTTGATCTCTGCGACTTGGGCGACCTTCTCTGCCTCTGAAAATGTAAACATGAACAAAGAAAAATGCTTTTACATGCACAGCTGTGTGTGGATGGTTGAACACGATTTGGTCAATTTTTGTGACTCTAAATGATTGAAATAATCTTAAATAAGGACCTTTTTTCTGCACAATGTATCAAATTCTTTCAAATCTTAAAACAGTAAAATGTGCATAAAAATATTGTAAAGTGTATTGTCTGTACAGGATGGTGTAAGTGACGGGTTCCACTTACCAATAACAGCTCTTTTCCTCTCAGTCTCTGCTTCCTTCTCCACCACTTTCTGAGTCTGAGCAGCTATGAGCAACTTTGTCCTCTCACTCTCCCTGATACCACACACACACACACACACACACACACACACATAAATAAACACTGAAAATGACCAACAAACCACATTCTATACATTTTAGAGCACAATTTATTTGCCATATGTAACAAAAATATAACATTTACACAATGTAAAATAACAAATAGACAGAAAATGTTTACGTCATATTGATATGACATATATATTATATAAATATAAATAGATATAAATCTCATAATAAATGTCCTTGCACTGTGGCAGGGGTACGTCTATCTATGCTTAGCCAAGATACATAATTCTCACCTTTGTTGTGTATCAAATATGATGCATATCATCATTAACAGATTGTTATAATAGATCAGACATGAGGTAGATGAGAATTAAAAAAAAAAAAAAAAAAAGGGACGACAAGCATTTTCCACAAGCAATTAAACTTTAATGTAAATGGAATTCCATACACAAAGAGCCTTATGCCCAATGCAAAGCACTGTCTAACCTGGGAGTGGGGGGCTGATGGGTTTTAGTCCATTCAGGTCAGACCACACCCAGATTTCACTCCTTTAGTTATATGGTCTCAGTAAAAAACTGATCATGTCACCTTTTGGTTTGTTGGAACAAAAACCAGCAGCCACACCTTTGTGGATAAGATTGCCCACCCCTGATCTAAGCAGGGTAAAGCTAGTAGAAATGTGGTATCTAGAGCTGTGAACCATGCTTCACTCTCTGTATGTTGAACAAATCTGGGTTTGACAGGTTTTCGGTAAGGAGAGTTGTTGGGTTGTTTCTAGACAGTTTTTTCCCCTCAGTTTATTAGCAACATTAAGTTCCACCCATTAGCTAAGACTCACAGATGTAATGCCACCAACCGGGTGGGCGAGGGCCTGCACATATCCTACACAACATGTGAAGCCATCTCCTGCATTTTTAAACTAAATATAAGCCAACAGTGTTGTAGGGACTTTTCTGTGATGTCAGCTAACACTCAGGTTGGCTAGCATCAGGCATATGTGACACAAGTTGACTTTTCAGCCATTCTAGCATATGGGTATTCCCATTGGCTAAGGACAGACAGGACTTCATGTTTTCTAGTTATAAATAGTTGGGGCCGGTTGCACAAAACACCTTAAGTTTTCCCCCTAAGTATGACACTTAAGGCTTAATTTCTCCTTAGCTGAGGGATTTACTTGAGGGTGTCCCTTAAAGAATTCCCTTACCTAAGGGAATGTGTTAAGGTGGTTACTGTGTTAAAAAAAAACATGTTTTACAGGAGTAAAATTGTTTCATGAAAACGGTTGTTTACATGCACTCGCTGTGAAACCCATTATCACCTCTCTTCTACCAGCTCACAAACATTTCAGATAAATTGAAGAAAAGAAAACAAGAATTGGTCAGAGAAGGAAAGGATAATACTTCTGGAGGAATACAATAAAAGCATTTGAAACTCGGTGAATGACATGGCCCTTCCTGGATCTTGTGTGGCTTGTGTGGTCTCATGACCTCCAGGGCTATATCGTCGGGAGCTGTTAGCTCCCAGTAGGGTCTCCCATGGCGAACAGGTCTGGAGTGAAGATCCAGACAAACATGATCCAAAAGCATTCCTATGAGTACACACATTAAAATTCAGTGTACCCTGCCCGGGAAAGGGTTACCGGGACCTACCCCTGGAGCCAGGCCTGGGGGTAGTGTCCGACGGCGAGCGCCTGGTGGCTGGGCAGCCCACGTAACCCGGCCGGGCTCAGCCCGAAATGGCAACGTGGGAGGATCATGTAGGCTCACCACCCGCAAGATTCAGAGTAGGGGTGCGGTGCAATGCCCATCGGGCACAGAGCGGGGGCAAGGGGGCCCCTGGCGTCGTGGAACTTGTCAGCGGAAACTGGTTCTTGGTACGTGGAACATAACCTCACTGGGGGGGAAAGAGCCAGAGCTGGTGCGTGAGGTTGAGAGATACCAGCTAGATATAGTTGGGCTCACCTCTACACACAGTGTAGGCTCTGGAACCAAACTCCTCGATAGGGGTTGGTCTCTCTCTTACTCAGGAGTTGCACAGGGTGAGAGGCGCCGGGCGGGTGTGGGGATACTCACAAGTCCCCGCCTGGCGCCTGTACAGCTGGAGTTTGTCCCAGTAAACGAGAGGGTCGCCTCAATGCGGCTCCAGCTTGCAGAGAGGAAAACTTTGACTATTGTGTGTGCGTATGCACCGAACAGCAGCTCAGAGTATTCGGCCTTCTTGGAGGCAGTGACTGGAGTTCTAGAGGGGATTCCATGCACTGACTCTGTTGTTTTGCTGGGGGACTTCAATGCTCACGTTGGCAATGACTGGGAAACCTGGAGAGGAGTGATTGGGAGGAACGGACTGCCTGATCTAAACCCGAGTGGTGTGATGTTGTTGGACTTCTGTGCTAGCCATGGTTTGTCCATAACAAACACCATGTTCGAACATAAGATTGCTCATAAGTGTACTTGGTACCAGAGCACTCTGGGCCAAAGGTCATTGATCGTCTTTGTGGTTGTGTCTTCTGACCTGAGACCGTATGTTTTGGACACTCGGGTAAAGAGAGGGGCTGAGCTGTCAACCGATCACCATCTGGTGGTGAGTTGGATCCGATGGCGGGGAAAGCTGCCGGACAGACCTGGTAAACCCAAACGTATTGTGAGGGTGTGCTGGGAAAAGCTGGCAGATGACTCTGTCCGGATGGATTTCAACTCTCACCTCTGAGAGAACTACTCACATGTTCCGGAGGAGGTAGGGGGAATGGAGGCTGAATGGACACTGTTCTGGACCTCCATCATGGAAGTGGCTGCATGTAGCTGTGGTCAAAAGCTTGTCGGTGCCTGTTATGGCGGCAACCCAAGAACCCGTTGGTGGACACCAGGGGTGAGGGAAGCTGTCAAGCGGAAGAAGGAGGCTTTTCGAGATTGGCTAGCTCGGGGAACTTCCGATTCTGCGGATGGGTACCGGCAGGCGAAAAAGGCTGCAGCTGTGCCAGTTGCTGAAGCAAAATGAGCATGGGAGGAGTTTGGAGAGGCCATGGAGAATGACTTCCGGGCGGCCTCAAAGAGGTTCTGGAAAACACTCCGACAGCTCAGGAGGGGGAGGGGGGACACTGTCCAAGCTGTGCTCAGCAAGGATGGTGAAACTCTGAACTCGACTGAGCGTATTGTTGGGCGTTGGAAGGAGCACTTTGAGGAACTCCTTAACCCGAGAGACATGCCTCCTGTACAGGAGGTAGGGCCAGAAGTGTCTGGGGGGTCAGATTCCATTTCCTTGGCTGAAGTCACTGAGGTGGTGAAAAAGCTTCGCAGTGGCAAAGCTCCAGGAGTGGATGAGATTCGCCCAGAGTTACTGAAGGCACTCGATACTGTGGGGCTGTCTTGGATGACACGCCTATACAATATCGCATGGACCTCGGGAATGGTGCCTTTGGATTGGCAAACTGGGGTGGTGGTTCCTATTTTCAAAAAAGGGGACCGGAGAAAGTGTGCCAATTATCGTGGCATTACACTTCTCAGCCTCCCGGGGAAAGTCTATGCCAAGGTGCTGGAAAGGAGAATCCGTCCGATAGTCGAACCTAGGATATTGGAGGAACAATGCGGATTTCGTCCTGGCCGTGGAACTATGGACCAACTCTTTACTTTTGCACAGATGATTGAGGGGGCGTGGGAATTTGCTACTCCACTCTACACATGCTTTGTGGATTTGGAGAAGGCATATGACCGTGTTCCCCGAGAGATTCTGTGGGAGGTGCTCCAGGAGTATGGGGTGCCAGGGTCGCTCCGGCGAGCCGTACGGTCCTTGTACTCTCAGAGTTTGAGTTGTGTTCGCATCCTTGGTAGTAAGTCAGGCTTGTTCAGTGTGGGCATTGGAATCCGTCAGGGCTGTGCCTTATCTCCACTCCTGTTCCTGATATTCATGGACAGGGTGGCGCGGCATAGCCTGGGGCAGGAGGGCTTCCATCGGGAATCTCGGGAGGTGGCATCTCTGCTTTTTGCGGACGATGTTGTTCTTCTGGCTTCTTCGCACGGAGGCCTCCAGCGTTCACTTGAGCAGTTTGCAGCCGAGTGTGAAGCGGTTGGTATGCGGATCAGCACCTCCAAGTCTGAGGCCATGGTTATCTCCCGGAAACAGATGGCATGCTCCCTTCAGGTAAGGGGTGAGAACCTGCCCCAAGTGAAGGAGTTTAAGTATCTCGGGTTCTTGTTCACGAGTGATGGGAAGAGGGATGGTGAGATTGACCGTAGGATAGGTGCAGCGTCTGCAGTAATGCGGTCACTGTACCGCACCGTTGTGGTGAAGAGAGAGCTGAGCCATAAAGCAAAGCTCTCAATTTACCGGTCAGTCTACGTTCCCACTCTCACCTATGGTCATGAGCTCTGGGTAATGACCGAAAGAACAAGATCGCGGATACAAGCGGCCGAAATGAGCTTTCTCCGACGGGTCGCTGGGCGTACACTCCGTGATCGGGTGAGGAGCTCAGTGACTAGGGAGGAGCTCGGAGTAGAGTCGCTGCTCCTTCGCATTGAGAGAAGTCAGTTGAGGTGGTTTGGGCATTTGATCAGGATGCCTCCTGGACGCCTCCCACTGGAGGTTTACCAGGCACGTCCAACTGGAAGGAGGCCCCGGGGTAGACCCAGGACACGCTGGAGGGATTATATCTCCCGGCTGTCCTGGGAACGCCTTGGGATCCCCCAGGAGGAATTGGTGGATGTTGCAAGGGACAGAGACGTCTGGGCTTCTTTGCTCGCCCTGTTGCCACCGCCACCCTGAAGTGGAGAAGCGGAGAAGAAGATGATGATGATGATGATGATGAATGACATGGCACACTGTTGACTTGTGGAAATAAAATACCTCGCCTATTACTGACTGGAAGGATCCTGTAGCATAAAATCAGAGAGCAATCATTAACTGCATTTCAGCAGGAAGACCACAGCTGCAGAAAGTAGCGTGAACCAACTCAAGACCATTAAAGAAATCATGGATTGACTGCCGATTAAATCTATAATTTAAAATCAACTGCTCATCATTAAGTGTACATTTTACATTTACATTTATGCATTTGGCAGATGCTTTTATCCAAAGCGACTTACAAAAGAGGATCTAACATCAAACTACAGCACAATTTATACAAAATACCTTACATTGAGTGCAATATGCCAGGAAGTAATAAGTGCATTAAAGAAAGACTTTCAGTGCAAGAGATACTCTTGGAAGAGCTGGGTTTTCAAGGATTTCCTGAATGCAGAGAGGGTTTCTGTTGCTCTGATAGTGATTGGAAGCTCGTTCCACCATTGTCGTACCAGAGATGAGAAAAGCCTCGACTGACCTGTACGGGGGGTTGGCCGTGTTAGTTGGCACTCCTTTGAGGAACGGCAAGGGCGGGCGCTAACATATGGTTTTAAGATACTATTGAGGTAGATGGGAGCAGAGCCAGTGAATACTCTGAAGGCCATCATTAATGATTTAAATTTGATGCGAGCAGCTTAGGGTAGCCAATGCAGCTCAACTAATAGGGGTGTTACATGTACTCTTTTAGGCTGGTTGAAAACCAGTCGTGCTGCAGTGTATTCAGTAGGTTCTCCCAGTCACGGAACACTCCCCTCGAGGGAGATACGTTCGTTTATCACCATAAACTCTGCCATGTTGCGGTTAAGACAGTACCAAATGTACCTTAAGTTATTTTAGAGATAAGAGAAAGATGAGGAAAAAACCTTAAATACATAAGTGGACATTTTAAGGGAATCTTAAGGAAAACAGTTAAGGTGTTTTGTGCAACCGATTTCATTTTAGGGAAAATCTTAACTGAAGGTGTTTTGTGCTAGCAGCTCCTGGGCGATGAGATGTTAAAGGTTCTGAACACACCAATTTATGATTTCTTTTACCTATGTGGTTGGCTGCACCTAAGGGAACCACCAGGGATTTGTTAAACACAATATGTGTGTAGCCCAGTGCTGTTTGAAGTACCAATGTTAGAAAGCCAGAGGTGCAACATTTCAAGGAGTAGAGTCACTAACTGTTCATTGTTCAAAGCTGGAATGTGAAAAAAAATAGAAGCAGAAATAGGAGAGAATGGAGAAAAAGAAATAATAAAAACTGAAGAAAGGATAGAGAGCAAAAAATAAAAAACTGGGAAAGAGAGTGCATCCTCAAACTCACATGAGCTCATAGTTCCTACGAATAGACTCAGGGATGTTGGGTTTGGTGACACGTACAGCCTGAAAGAAACAAAGTAAAAGAAACAATCAAAAATGTTTACTATAACGACAGATGTCAGTCATTGTATGATAGAAATGAGACCATGTTGCTACAATAAACAACCAAACATACACAGAGTGGATATAAAAGGTCTACACACACTTGTTAAGATATTTTGATGTTAAATAAAATACAATACTGTTAAATAATAGTCTGTGTACTTCTGATATCAATTAAGGTGCCTCTGTTTGGCACTGATGTAATACTCACCAATCACAATATATTAATTACTCATTACTTTTTTACTAACATCTTGTCATTACTAGCATACTGTCCCAACCTTTTTGGCGACATCTGCAGAGACTAATGTTTTCAGTCTGCTTAAAAACAGAAACCTCCCACAACACCCTGTTATATAACCAGTATTAGGGGCCCAGGCACTGCACACAGAGAAGATAAATTTGTCATTTACTGGAAAGTGGACCCCCACAGGGAAAAAAAAAGAAAAGAAAAAGAGAGCCGGGGGAGGGGGAGAGAGAGAGAGAGAGAGAGAGAAAAAGATAGACAGTGTGAGAGAGAGAGAAAACAAAAAGGGAACAACACAAGGGAGGGAAAAACAGGAGTGAGTAACACAAAGAAACAAAGGAAGAAGGAGAAAAGAACGAAAAAAACGGTGACAGTGTGCCGTATCCATATTATGGAGCAGAATTCCCAAGCAAGTTCTGTGCCAACTTTGTGGTCTTCACAGGATTTCAGAGGAAGTCATCCCACCATTTTGCAAAATTCCCCCTTTTATCTGAAACATTCTATGATTCAGATGCTTAAGAGCAAGCACAAACACATTGGAGAGAAAATCTAGTAATTTACAGTAATAGTTTAGAAACAAAAACTGATATTTCCACAGGACTAACCGACTAACCGGCATTTCCACAGGACTTGATATAGTCACTTGGCCATTTGAGTAGTAAAGGGTCCAGGAAATGTAGTGGGTAAGGGTATAATAAAAGCTAGAACAATAGACAAGGTTCTGATAAGACATAGTTTTCATTCCTAAAGTCAAAGTAATTACAGATAGGCTAGGGGCAACTGTATTTGCTATCCACAAAATAAACATAAGAAAGTTAAAATTTGATGCTGATTCTTTAGGCTACCACACACACAGACACCCACAAAACAATAAAAAGTAAGTATTTAACAAACCGCAGGTCCTAATAACAAATTTTTTTTTTTATTTTGGCCCTGATCTCAGTTTGCCAGTGTTATGTTCTCTGGCAGTACATTTTATTTCTTGTCATGGAGGAGGAAATTATCATCACTTGCCAAACCATACAAAGAAATAGATACTTAAAAGAGGACTGAAAGCTATGGTGTTCTTAGTATTAAGTTGTATTAATATTATTACAGTATAAAATCAATTTATCTTGCTCTCATTTCCCATGAACCCAAAATACTAAAAACACTGTCTAAACCTAAATTTAATTCTGCTATGTTAGCACCTGCACAGATTGGCTATCATCACACTGGGGGGTTAAACCAAGTATGGACTACAGGGAATTAAGACAATAGACATTGGAGATTTCAGAGGAATTAAAGCCACAGGCAATGATCAACTGAGATGTCATAAAAATATTTTGGATGCGAGTAGCCTCTTTCAGAAGTACCATGCTTTAATTCACAGGTAGGAAGGGTTTAATAAGAATAAAAATAATGCAAATCTTATGCCATAGCCTTCCAGGTGAGTACCTGCACTGTCAGAAAAACTGTCACTGTAGTGGTACCCTGAAAGTCACAGTATGTGTCCTAATGGTACTCTCCAGTGTTATCACACCTCAGTTTGACAAAACACAAGGTGTTCTATTATTCTGTATACAGACCCAGAAACTGCTGAAGTGGCTCCACTGAATCTGATATTGAATGTACTAATCCAAAATATGTTCATTCATTCATTATCTGTAACCGCTTATCCACTTCAGGGTCGCGGCCAACTTTTGTTGTTGTATATTTCTTTGAACAGATATTCATTGTTATTTGTGATTGTTTAAAAGTTCTGTGCAGAAATTGTACAATAGAATTGTACAAAACCATAATACATGATATCTTCTAAAATCTGTATCATTGCATCCCTTATGTATCCAAGGGATACAATTACAGTGCAAACCTTAGTACTACCTGGCTACAGAACTGCACGATGTAATTGCCTGGAGTTTACGAATGCTCTGTGCTTAGTAGCCTGTGACTGTGGCAGCTCAGTGTTGTGGGAAAGCACGGAGCTCCATGAGCTATTTTTTCACCAGGAATGTATTATTCTCTAGGAATACCTAATGAGTTTGGCTCATGTGTGTGGTTCAGATCCAGCTGACAGAATCTGAAGTTAATAAAGTGTTCTTGTCAAGCCTGGCTGTACATGAAAGCAAAATCCTCAATAACTCAATAAGGGTTTCTAACACCCCTGAAGAAATCTCAAGACTAATTCAAATTAACAACATTGTTCCACCTGTCACTCTTCATTATCATTTTCACATACTCTAGGTGCACTTTGAAGTTCTACATTTTAACACACTCTGTTGCTCTGCATACTATTACCCCTCTTTCATCCTGTTCTCCAAATGATCTGTGTCTGCCTGACTCAAACCAACACAATGATAACTGCAGTGTAGGTTGTGAACTCCCCAACCAATCCTAGCCCTGCCCAGTGCCCTGTATCCATTACAGCATGCAGAACACATGGGCTACAATCTATAATTACAGAACTACAAATTGCATGTAGATACAATTCCCAATGCACACAAAGTTTTCAATACTTACTTGATGAGAAAGTTTAAAGGATTGTGTGGAACAGATGCAGCTTACTTTGTTTTTTGTTTTTTTTTAATCAGGCTGCTCAATAAGTGTGTTCTCCCCGTGTCCCCTAGAGTTTCCTCCAGGTGCTCCGGTTTCCTCTCACATTCCAAAAACACACGTTGGTAGGTGGATTGGCGCGTTCGTATGTGTGCGTGCATATGTGTGTGTGTGTCTGTTGCCCTGTGAAGGACTGGCGCCCCCTTCAGGGTGTATTCCCGCCTTGCGCCCAATGATTCCAGGTTGGTTCTGGACCCACCGCAACCCTGAACTGGATAAGCGGTTACAGATAATGAATGAATGAATGAATGCTCAATAAGTCAATAATAAGCTAAGAATGGAACATCAAGTTTAATTTTTTAATTTAGATTCTTTCAAACTATTAACTTAATGACAGACCTGAATGATAAGACCAGGAGCCATTATGGTCAAATCTTCCTGCAGGGTCAGCTTAAGGTTCTCATCAATCTGATCTACAATGGAGAGAGAGAGAGAGAGAGAGAGAGAGAGAGAGAGAGAGAGAGAGAGAGAGAGAGAGAGAGAGAGAGAGAGAGAGAGAGCTCATGGCATCATTAATTATTATTAAATTATTATTATTAAATTGTTATTAATCTTAAGTTATGAAAAAGCAACTGATATGAAACTAATGCACATAATAAAATTACATTGACTCACAACTGAGCTTTTGTTACAATTTTGTTCTTGGAAATTTCTCTACAGTCCACTTTTGGCAAATTTTGGTCAGTTACACAGTCTAGCTCTAAGCTGTACCATTTGTAATCCACATTATGGAATAAAACCAAAAAACTTTAATGGTTATTTTAACGAAAACTGTTGTGGGCTACACAAGTCATTAAAGTTATTTATTTATTTATTGCCTGTTTTCAGTCTCAGCTTGTTCAGTCTAGTGATACTTGCTATGAAACTATCCATTTCTGGGTAAATCTGATCCTTCAGCCTACAAGTAGAGGTCAAGGTATTAAAAGAATTTAACAGGCTTTAAAAATATTTTCTAAAATATGACTGACTTAATATAAAAGTTTTTATATTAGTGTTTATTTGGGACCAAAAAGCCAGGTTGGCCTCTTAGGTCCTCTTTCAGTAATGCAATCTAAAGAAAAGCCATTTTTTTCTGCATGCCAACAACTTTGGAAAATCCCTCAATAATTACTATAACAATATACGCTAACACTATACAAACACTACACACTCTGCAGTTCCATGCAGTATTAATATCATTCAACATTTTGAGACAGTAACAATACACACACTGCAGATCCATACTGAATTTCAATCCTTGTATTATTAATGTATATCTGCAAAGTACAAAAACTGGAGATTTATATTGGATTAAAATTACTCTTCAAGTATCACAGTTGGACTGTGTAAACTATACTGCACAGAAACTGTTCCACATTTATTCTCGGAGTGTTCAAACATCACACACTTCAAAATTCACACTTTTTAGCAAATCAAAAAAGGAATCTCCAACTCCAACAAGGATATGTGGGAAATAGTTTCAATTTTAGGTTTAATGCCTTACCAAACAGGCCTATGTAGACTTCCTGGAGTGTGTGCACACTGCAGAACTGGTTCAGCTCATGATGCACTTTGTTGAAGATTAAAGCCTTGTCATAATCCACTGTGAAGTTTCTCACAATGCCGTACACTGTGGGCAAAGATGTGGTTTATGTGAAAAATAAATATGTAAATAAATAAAATAAAAACCTAAAGCCCCCACTGTACCCCACCAACAGCACTCACAGCTTTGAAGGTTTAAATACAGTAATGACTGTTTTCACATAAGAAATCAGAGATCAAACTACTATACCAGCTGAGGGGATGAGGTAGTTCACTACTTCTATCCGATCAAAGTAGATCATGACGCCCCCACTAAAACAGGGTCAAAACAATGAAATTTGTCAATACATTCAGAGAAGGACATACTATTCATATCAAAATACTAATATAAGTCTCTCAATATATAACAAATGCAGATTATTTTCTTAGGACTACTGTATAGTTACACTATCCGTCCAAATCTAGCATATACCTGCTCATTCAGTGTTTCTTCTGAAATAAACAAAAATAGGGAGTCTGCCCAACCTTTGCTGTAGTACCCCACACTTCTGAAAAGCCTTTCTACTTTTGCTAGAACTAGGCAGTTAGCACTTGATTTCACCCAGCTTTAGGAACATTAATCCCCAGTAACCCATTTCATTTTAGAAGACTAATAAAGTGTCTATAAACTTTTATATTTTTATACATGCTACAATGAGATACTGTAAATTACTGACCATTTCTTCTGTGGGGATTATTGTGGTTAGTGGTAAGCCATAGATATTTTGAAGAATTAAAGAATGCAGTAACATATAATGGATCCGAAATTATGGTTAAGCTGACTAATACATTTGAATCTATTGAACACATGGGTTAATTCACAGAACCAAAAGTGATAAAAGTTTTAGCTATCTTACCTGGTGCCACAAGGAACATTTTTCACTTCGTCTGTTTGAAGGGTGGTCTGGAGAATTGATTAAAAACACATATATAGCCTTTAAATGACATTTATGTGTCAGCTAAATCCTGTATATACAGTGAACGATCACCTACCTCGTTTCTACACTCACTGTCCATTTTATTAGCTTCATGAACAACACTAGAGCCCTCTGTACTTCTACAAATACCCTTCGATTTTCAACCAGTGACAGTGAGTGGACACAGTGTTTAAAAAACTCCAGCAGCACTGCTGTGTCTGATCCAGCCATACCTGGGCAATCACTACTTATATACAGTGTATCCTGTATATACACTGAACGATCACCTACCTCGTTTCTACACTCACTGTCCATTTTATTAGCTTCATTGACAACACTAGAGCCCTCTGTACTTCTACAAATACCCTTCGATTTTCAACCAGTGACAGTGAGTGGACACAGTGTTAAAAAAACTCCAGCAGCACTGCTGTGTCTGACCCAGCCATACCTGGGCAATACACCAAAACCACATCAATGCATCGCTGAGAATGATCCACCACCGAAATCATACGTGTTGTGTGGTTGCCCTGACTATTAAATGGTGAAAGTATGCAGAAAAACATTTCATGTGAAATGGTCTTTTTCAGATTCACTCCTCATAATGGAATGACACAGGGAAATGTTGTGATTTTCAGTGAAGCGCAAACACAAGTAAAAATAGAAATGACTAATTAACCATTTACCAATTAACAAATATCTTACATTGTGAAGGGCTGGCCTGATGAGAATTCCTGAGCCATTCTACTTGTGTTGACCCGTGTTGAAGCATTCATTGATTTGAAAAAAAAAAAATCCCTGGCATTTGATAAAATAATCTTTGCCCCGTCTTGTCAGAAACATCCTGCTTTGGGCAGTGTTAGATACTCACATTACAAAACTGTACACCTGAGGATATATAATTCAGTGCATTCTTTTTCTTAGAGTCACCCCAAAATTAAGTGTTCTCCCTGCTTTAAAACATCTAATGTAGCCCATTAGCTAACTACAAAGCCTTTCATTCAGCATGTCAGCCAATTGTCTTTCAGGAATTAGGAATACTCAAAAGCACATGCAAACAAATCTCCATCTGCTAGCGCTATAGGCTTAAGAAACACAATTTTCTTAATTTTGAAAAATTAAAATTGAAATTCACAAAAATTGAAGCCCTTAACTTAAAAATTTTCACTATGAAACACTACACAAATAACTTCTAAATGATGCCAAAAACAACTGTTTTGAAGCAATGGGCTTTCTGTTCAACATATAGTAATTGTCAATGTTCTACACAGAGTTTGTGTTGGTGGGGAGGCAAAATTTAACAAGTTAATACTAATCAAGCTATTTATAGTTAGTATAATTAATATATGAACACATTAGTTATGCTCCCACACAGTTTTTACAAAAGCTACTGTATCAGATGAGAGAAAGAAACTGTGTGTCAACAGTGAATACTGATAGTCACATTTTAACATCAAGATTTCCAGCAGATCTGCCCTAGATTGTTATTTGGAGTTGAAGAAGCACTTCTAAATGATTGATCTCTTTTCAAGACTCTTCTCTATGTTTGTAAGAGATTCAACCTGGTATTTTCCAATTATATTGCACAAATTAAATCGCATCAAGTTAACTTGAAGTGAGATACACAAGTATAGTTTACCCCTGATTAAGACTAATAAGCTATGACAAGGCCCCGTCTCTTTCTCATATAAACCTTTGTTTTATTCACATTAAAAAGGAAATAAACCCTGCATTTTATCTGGGAGGCATTTTCTCGATAAATGGCTGTCTACTGTTCAAATCAAGGTTTGGTCTCTCCAAGACACTGAAAACAGCATGTAGCTGAATCTGTAACCACAGAAAAATTCATGACTAAATAGTGAGGGTTTCTGCTTCTACTAAGAAAAATGATCAATGTATTCTCAGTAGTTTAAACTTCCCACCCACAGACGTACTGACATCCTCTTTCCCTCCATCTCATTTATCAATGACAAAACCTTGTCTCTACATGTATGTTCTTATGAACTCTACACGAACATGTATTTTTCCAAAAAAAACAAAGGACCAGCTAAACCCAAGGTAGATATACACTGTAGAACAAAGACTTTCAAATGGCATAAAAATATCAATATAAATAACTTCAATAAATAAAATAGAAGTACATATAACATATATGCAAATAAAACAGTCAAAAAACAAATGCTACTGAATAGATGATTATGATTATGTTGCTAGAAGCCACAAAAAATGTCCCCTTAAAAGGAAAATTTAAAGGAAAAAGGAGTTTCTTCCTTATCACTTCTAAATAGGGTTCTGTAAAATCAACTAATATATGTCAGTTAGTTAATTAGTATGTAACGCCATCTCTGCCCATAGGGACACATTCATGGCAAGAAAGGTAGCAAGATGTAATTGATTTACTAAGACAGTTTTATTTTAGATACGCTGAGGCTGCCATCAATTTAAGTCCATCATATGTATTGCTTAAGTTTCATTACTGACAGAAATGTTTAGAAGTGCTGATGCTTTCGTACAGTTGAATAATTCTATTATGGACTTCGCAGTTAGGATCGGTTGCCTCTCATGGCCAAAATCAATACAGTCCATCATTAAATATTTTATTGTAAGCTGAGTTTGGCATGTTGCACAATATGGGGCTGCTTCTCCTTTTCCTAGATACATATGAGTTAGTCTGGTGTGTCCAATGCAGCATCTTGTGTACACTGCTTGGTAACTAATGTATGCAATTATGTTAGTTAATATTAAGTTTGTGTTTGAGCTCTATAGCCTTTTTAATATTTTTTTTTCGTTTAGATTAAACTAAGGATAGTTTTGGGAGTAACTCCACACATATGAGCAATACTCCAATTTCCTGTTCTATTTTATGAGCTTTTAACATTTTGCATTTATGCAACGGCCCTTGATTACTGAGCCATTTTATTATGTAACTGGGATCTGCCTGTGCTCTCTTTTGGTATGTGGCATTTAAAGTGTCATAAACATTTGGATTTGTCTGTACAGAGGTTATGAAACTTTCCACAGTTCTTTGTCCACTTTTACACTTGATTTATTGAGAATGGCAGATAGAAACTTGCCTATTCAAACTCTGAAAATGTCCTGAAAGGTTTTAAAGGTTTAATATTCTCACCTGTACAGGCTTGAATGTGGTGATAAATGGCAGCATTAAGTGGAACCCTGGACCACTGGTAGTTGTGAGCAGTGCTCCACCTCTGAACATAAAACAGAACAATGAAATTAGAGCTACGGACTTTCACTCTGTGGTTACCAAATTTGTCCTGAGGGATCCTCAGATATAATTTTGGATTTCAGTTAAATAAACAGTAAAATAAAAAGTCAAAATAGGGATAAAATGGCTAAAGCAAAATCTGGATCTACTCTGGATCTCTGAGGACCTGTTTGAGAACCACAGCCTTAAAGAAGTTTCAGTTAACGCTTCTTTATAAATACTCTTTATAAAGCACACCACTTCAGGGACCCATATGGACAAAGACAAAAGTGGACTGTTATTTATTAGGAACATGTATTGTAAAAACAATAACCAAAGCACAATGTAATTCCTAATTCCTGTATGGATTCCTTACCTATAGATCTGTGCAACAAAAGAGAAAATTTTATTGCAGATTTTATCATTTCAATCAAGCTACATTGATGTGTGTACAAAATGTATAGTTAATTTTTATTTTAAATGTATAAAACCTGAGTGAAAAATATTAAAGCACCAGAACTATGTCTGAAATGTAGACTACAACCTGTTGAATGTACATAAAGTAAAATACATTTTGACACAATGTAAGGTTACACAAAAAGTTAAAATAACAAGGTTTGGATAAACAAGGATTTGTTCCAACCATGATATTATACATGATCCCAAAACTCTCCAGTCTCACTTTTAATAATATTAACAAGTCCAAATGGCATAATATATACTGTGCTATGGTCTATTAACTATAAGGTTTAGAATCAGTTATTTCTAATTAGAAGTACCAATAAATCTATTTGAAGATTGTTTAGAGACAGGGGTGGGACAGGAATCACATTTCAGGGAATTTATACAAGTCTTCAAATGAATAAATCTATATGCCACAGTGCCATCTGCTGGACTAAACCAACAGACTGATCCAACCCTGTGGGCTAGTTTCCAAGACCCAGATTTAACCTAACATCAATGTGGACAAAAATACATTTCTAATAGCAATTCACCATGAACGCTGAAAATTAATACAAGAATTTAATCTGGTTTTGGAAATCAGCTCTGAAGATCTGCATGTGGTCCATAAAAGCATTTTTTAAATTCTGAATTAACAAGTGAATTGACATTTTGTGATGGTTTTACAGACAGGGATTAAGCCTAGTCTTGGACTACACAGCATATTTAAAGGAAGATATGGACAATGGCTAAGCTAAATCTCTGTGTGTGAAACCTGCCCGCAACGTTTAGGGGTGTAAATCGATCACTGAGAGTAGGTACTGATTAATTTACCAGTCACTGTATAATAATAATAATAATATATATATATATATATATATATATATATATATATATATATATGGGAAATTTTGGAATTAAATTAACTTTTAGGCAGTGTAGCAAGCAAAACCTAACAAGACATCAACTCCCACATCTGTGTAACATTCATGTTTCAAATCTAAAAGCAAATATGCCTTAGAATCAATGGGTGATATGGAAAAAAGAAATTAGTTCGTGAGCCTGATATATTTACACATTCTTACCTGTAGTAAACACCAGTGTGTCCTTCTTCAATTTTGTGAACTGAAGAAAAAAGAGCTGCTCCTCCTATGGCCAAGATCACTGAGGCTACCGCACCCAGTGTCATCCTGAGAAAATGTATAGCTAAGAAAAGGGAGGAGGAAAAGAAAAAAAAAATATTCCAGGATGTCAGACTATTAAAGGGGAAATCCAAGCATTCTTTTTTGATGTCAGTATAAACAAATGATTAAGAAGCAAAGTGCTTTACCCAAGACCAAGAGAAACTTCAATTTTCCCAAGAAACTTACCAAGAATTGTTCATATTATTTTCACTGTGGTGAGTTTAGTGCCTCAAGCATGATATATTTATCAGTATTTGGCCTGATGTTCAAGACATTGCAGTGAGTTCTGAGACGATATTCTGGTCTATAAAATGGACATATTTAAAATAGGTCCATAAAGAAAGCAATTTTTAAAGATCTAATTTTCCACTATTAACAAATGATATATTACAAATAAATCACAGAAAAGACAAGCAGGTTCACTGGTGGTTTTGAACAGCTAATAAAATCGCTGTATCTGCATTGTAGACTTTTTCCTTGTTACCATCAACATTACTACAATGAAATGGAGGTTAATACATTGCTATACAAAAAACAATTTCACTTCCACCAAATCTAAATGATTACATTTCAACAGGTGAATTATACAGAAAAAGTGAAATAATGTTCCTTTAATGTTATAATAATGATTCATCACTAACGTAACTATGAGCATTTACATTTACGACTATTTCTCGTAGGGCTGTGCAGTATATTGATATATTAAAATATATCGGGATAAAACAGAGCGGGATATGGAGTGAGGCTGTATCGTTCATATCGATATTTGAAGTTTTTAAATTGTTCTAAATCTAAATCTTTTACAGAGCCATTCTGTTCTCTCACTATCTGTCTGTGCTCTGCTCACAGCCCTGCCCAGACCTGGGTTCTCTCTCTCATACACAATGAAGGCGAGAAACACAGAGCATGAAGAAGAGTTATGCTGCGTTGGAGTGACGTCGAAAACTGGGAAATCAAATTTTTCCGACATGTAATTTGCACCCAAATGGTGGACAAAGTCGTATTTACCACTGGTATACTCAGGATTCTAGATGATACATGAGTTTACGAGATGTAACGTATATAGCGACCTTTTAACTCTTTCCCAGGAGAAAATGGCAAATATGCATTTGAATAGTTTTATTATGCATTCGTTCATTATCTGTAACCGCTTATCCAGTTCAGGGTTGCGGTGGGTCCAGAGCCTACCTGGAATCATTGGGTACAAGAAGGGAATACACCCTGGAGGGGGTGCCAGTCCTTCACAGGGCAACACCTACCGACGTGTGTTTTTGGACTGTGGGAGGGAAGCAGAGCACCCGGAGGAAACCCACACGGACATGGGGAGAACACACCAAACTCCTCACAGACAGTCACCTGGAGTGGGAATTGATCCTACAACCTCCAGGTCCCTGGAGCTGTGTGACTGCGACACTACCTGCTGCACCACCATGCCTCCCTTTATTATGCAATGCATGTTTTCTGTAAATAAAAGCCAAATATTATGATCAGTTTTGTTATTACTCAAAAACCGTTTAGCTTTATTTAAAGATAAATCACCTTTTTGTGGGCATATTGTGTACAGTGGGTGGATCTTTAGCCAAGCTCCTGAACGCAGTGAAATCATATTTACTACTTCACCACCCAGTATATACAATTCTAAATGAGCACCGAAACGCAGCATTACTCTACATAAAGAAGCGGTTCGGTTATATGGAAGTGGTTCGGATTGTACCGGTCAGATGAGGAGCAGAAACGGACTATCTGCAGGGAATCCCGTAAGGAGGCAGTCTCAAAATGCCCTAGTACTACCAACCTTTTCCACCACTTACACCAGCAGCACAAACTTCTGTACGAAGAAGCTGTTAAACTCTGAGGTGCTGCTACTACTGTTCTGAAGCATTCACATCCCAGTACAGTTCCCCTAAACCAGTTCAGACAGCATTGTAAGCTTCATTGGCTAACGCTGTGCCTTTTACAAAGTGGTGTGGTATTACTAAGGCAGTAGTTTACTACATAGCAAAGGGTATGCTCCCAGTCTCAACAGTAGAGCAAGAGGACTTCAAACGACTGATTAAAACTCTTGACCCATGATACCAATTGCCCAGTCGCATTTTTTTGCATGAGAAGTACTGCCTAACATGTACATTTAAGTCTGACAGACCCTTTCCAACCAGCTTGGGAGTGTAAAACATTTTAACTTGACGACAGACATATATAGCATCCGTGAGCCATATATGAGCGTGACTATCCATTTTATTGAAGATTGGGA
Source organism: Hoplias malabaricus (assembly GCF_029633855.1). Taxonomy (NCBI): domain Eukaryota; kingdom Metazoa; phylum Chordata; class Actinopteri; order Characiformes; family Erythrinidae; genus Hoplias; species Hoplias malabaricus. Next base: position 9,864,583 of record NC_089820.1, on the reverse strand, counting down.
GATTAAAAATGCGTGTCTGCAGAAGAACCATTTCCCAGAACACACTGGGAGCAGAGCCGAAGCCTTTACACTGTTCTTAAAAGCTGGGTCTGTAAATTAATAAAGTGAGTTGTCATTTGTCACATTATGTTAATGTGTTTTGCACTGTTATGGGTGGATCAGAAACAGCTGCTTAAGTTTTTAAACACTGTGCAGTCCTGCTGTGTCTGATCCACTTATACAAGTGCAACACAGTCATACCACCACCACATCAGTGTCACTGCAGCTCTAAGAATGACCCACCACCCAAATCATACCTGCTTTGTGGTGGTTCTGACCACTGAAGAACAGGGGGTTAGGAGGCTAACAATTTTTGCAGAGCAACAGATGGACCACAGTCTGTACAAAGTGCTCCTATGGACAGTGGAGCTGAGAGAATGGACCATGTGTGGAGAAACAGGGAGACTGTTATAATGTTATGGTTGATCTGTGTATATAAGGGTGTTAATTTTGCACATATGTATTGTCTTATTTGTTGTAATTTCATATATATGGACAGAGTGGTAGTACATTTCTTACTTGGTGTGTAGTCTGGTTGTGTGGGGCTTTGTGATCTAGCTGTGAGGTAAGAGGATTAGCAGAAGCCATGTGAGCACGAATGTGAAATCTTATTTGGACATCTACAGGTACCACACACGTACCACACAAGTGTTATTTGGTATCAAACATCTGTGTACACCAGTGACATGGAAAGTAATCAAACTAGCTAGCTAGATATATATAAAACACAAACTCATGGAAGGTTGGTTGGAGGACTGTGGAGTTCTGCAATATTGTAATTTACTTGAATATCTGTACTGAACTTAAAATAAATATTTATTTGCATATTAGTTTATATTTTATGACCCTTGTCCTACCACAGAAATTGCATTTTTTTTCCCACACAAATGACAGGCAGGCTGTGAAATGTATCCACCATATGTGGAGGACCAATGTGTTTGAATTAGGGTTCATCAGGTGTTGTTCTTGTTTAGTCCACGTTCCTGTCCAGGTTTGGTAGTTTGTCATTAAACTAAGGTTCTTCACAAAGAAGCATTTCTCAGTTGAGCTACACTCCTGTCATTGATTAAACCCTTAAGAACTCACTTCTGCCTTTTAGAATTCCATATTTAGAACACATATATTTAAAGTGAAAAACTGGCTTTGCTCAGTATACATTAACTTATAAATACAAAATTAGACATTTCCTCTATCTACACACACTCCTCTGACAGCTTGAAATCCCAGTGACAGAACTAGTTGCTTGGGTTTGTGATGTCAGAAAACCTGCTCTTGTGAATTCGCTCGTTCAAGTTCATCTTTAGAGCCCTTTAGTCTCAATGGCAAAATGATCAGCCATTGTACTGACTGCTTATTTCCGCCATGAAATCGTTTAACAAACCACACGGACATGTTAACAAGATTAAACAGTCTATTCTCAATGGGGACTTAAAATTAAGCCCAGAAATATTCCGGGTCAATGCGAGAAGCGCTAGGAACATCTTGGTTACAAAATCTTGAACACTGGGCCTAAATAAATTGGTTAAACTGAGAGGGAATCCTTTGTGGAATGACCCTGCTCCATACATAAGTCCGAACACCGAAAAACAAACTATCTATGGCTTCGGTATCGCGCGTTTTTAACTTATTTAACATGTAAGCGTGTGAAAACTCGGTTTGAAAGGCGGAATGTGTTTCAAACACAACTTTTGTATTTTGTATACATGTGTGTGGTGCGCATTTAGTTAAACCAGTTAAACCGCCTTCGTTAACCTTACAATGACAGCGACAGGACTTGCCTGTCCAGTCCAGTGCATTGCGGCAGAAAAGATACACAATGAGACTCAGTCTGCTGTAAATACGTGTTTAAACGTACCAGTAAGGGTAAGCAGTGGCATATACTCCACAATGACCTGCTGATACATCGGTAAGATCAGTAGCGCTATATTCTTTACAGCACCTTGACTGCAACTGCCATGAGACTTAGACAGCGTTAACTGTTGGTGTTTACAGTTAGTGGCTATCACTCTCGCCACCCTTTCATATTCAGTCTCCTTGAATTAAAACAGACTATTATGAGTCCTTAACGACTCGTACAGAGTCGTAAAGTAAAGTAAAAGGGCAAGGAAAGTTGTACCTGTCAAAGGTTTCAGTTAATCCCCCTCCTCGCAGGCTGCAGTGGGCTCTGGTGGAGTTGGTTATCTAGCTGCCATTGCAAAAGCTCTGTGGCATCATCGCGCACGCTACGTCTTACGTCACACGCTCGCTCTCTTGGTTGTTCGCATGTGGCTCGACAAGATGGCGCCAGAGGCAAAGTTATCAGAAGATAAGCCGTTTCGATGGTATTTTTCTTTATTCTCTGAATAGGTTTGTAAATACACCAACTTCCAAATAATTTCATCATTCCTTGAGATAAGCTAACACACCCAGGCAGCCCACCAGCAAGAAAATAGGCAGATCACCAGTAAACAAAATCTCTCTAAAATATTACAGTCCACTATGGACCTATAATGACCCCATATACTGCCCTCATTTATCCAAAATAGGCAGCCCACCTGGGTCCCATTAATATCCCATGTACCAGCCCAGCCAGAGCCCATTTTCATCATGAACTATAGCTGGTGCTGATGGTTACCAACACACACCAAAAAGAGAGAAATACATGATGCCCAAAGGCTGGTCCTATCCAGCTTTTCCAGAGGAAAGAGTAGAATATGGTGAGCATGTTTTCCTCTTAATCTCATACTGATTGGGCCGTCATGGTCTCAAGGCTATGTGGACTTCAGAGCAGAAATTTTCTGGTTCGGTTCCTTCAACTGGCAGGATATTTGGTGGAGGGGGGAGTGAGGGGCCAACACTGACTCCTTCCTCAATGCAAGGCTCCACTAAATTACCAAACCCCAACTGCTCACAGGCACCAAGGTGGCTGCCCACTGCTCTGAGTGTGTTTGTTCACTGCCCCTATTGCACTGTGTGTGTGTGTGTGTGTGTGTGTGTGTGTGTGTGGGTGGATGAGAGAGAGAGAGAGAGAGATGGAGGGTTTAAATACAGAGTTCAAATTTTATTGTAGTGTACATTGACAGCATGAATCATAATATTATTGATTTATTATTTATTTTAATATATGTTGAAATCAATGCAAAGCATTTTCTCCTGCTTCTGAAAATCAGCTTTATTTTTGTCTTTTGTCAAGTTAAAATACAGAGTTAATAACATGTAAAGAAAGGTTAAAGAGAATAAAGTAAGAAACCTGCAATCCTCCATTACATCATTTGCAAACATTATTTGCCTTTACTAGACACATATATTCTTAACTTATGAAGTTTAATTTTGGTCCTTCTAAAGAGACCAAGGGCAGCAAGGTGGCACAGCAGGTAGTGTTGCAGTCGTACAGCTCCAGGGACCTCCAGGTAGGTTGTCAATTCCCGCTCCGGGTGACTGTCTGTGAGGAGTTGGTGTGTTCTCTCAGTGTCCGCGTGGGTTTCCTCCGGGTGCTCCGATTTCCTCTCACAGTCCAAAAACACATGTTGTCCGTGTGTGTGAGTGAATGTGTGAGTGTGTGTGTTACCCTGTGAAGGACTGGCGCCCCCTCCAGGGTGTATTCCTGCATTGTACCCAATGATTCCACTTAGGCTCTGGACCCACCACGACCCTGAACTGGATAAGCGGTTATAGATAATGAATGAATGAATAAAGGGACCAAAGGTTTTCCATTTTTATTTCCTTTCCCAACAGTAACATCCTCACAAGTTTATTGCTGTGAAGAGCTGAATGCTCATCATACTACCCATGCTGAGGGCATTTATACATCTACAGTCAGTGTTTTGTAAGCACAAGTTGGTGCCCTTTAAACTAGGAACTCGCTCACTCACATTTAGCAGGCTAAATATTTTCCATAAGAGGGTGATAGTAGCACTTGATTAGAATCATTGACACTATTTGTGTACAAAAGAGAGACAGAAATAAAATATGAAGCTAATCTTTACCCTAATCTGGGACAGTCAGGCTAGCTAACTACCCAGCAATCCTTAATGTGACATTCATCCAGCAAGCCTAAACAATAATCAGTGACAATAAGAACAATAGATGTATAACCCAACAAGGAGGCACTGTTAACCCTCATGAGTGTTTGACTGTTGTAGGGTAATTTCAATCAGTTTCCAAAACTGTGCCCTATTCACTATATAGTGCATTATTATGGGGTTCTGCCATTTTATAATAGTGTTTGGAAATATAATGGACAATTTTCAGTCTGCTCAAACTATCCCATGATGCAATGCAAAAGGTAGTGTTCAACCAATGTACATTAGCTGACACTGTTTATAGTGGAAGACTTAGCAAAGTCAGTGAAAGAGAAGTTAAGTTGTATAGTTTGTTGGTGTAATATAAGAAAAAGAAATAGCAAAATAATCTAGTTAGCTTCTTAGCTAAACTTAATGTTGATCAGCGACTGTCAGTTAAGAAGGTAGCTAGCCAGCAACACAGTTTAGCTAATCAGCAAACCTTGGTGAACCCATACAAGGGGGTGCTGTTTCCACGCAGAAATGTGCTTTGCATCAATGATACTCTGTGTCCTTGTTTTCAGTGTGTGTTCAGTTTATGATACATTCAGTGTTTCCATCTTTCAGCTCACCTCAACCTGGCTACATGGGGAATATGAGAACCCAGCATGACCTGCTCTTTGGTGCCACGGTGGTAAATTTATGTTGAGCGTCTTTAAACGAAGTGCGAGAGGGAGGGAGGGAAGACTTGGCGAAACACAATGAGGGAAAAGAAGTTTGTCAGAGTTCATTAAGTATCAGGGGAACATCTCTGGGGCTGGCGAGGCGAGGCGCGCCGGGGGCCGAGCGCCATTAATCACGTCTGACAGCGAGGCAGAGCCAGTGTGCGGGCACTCCTGCCAGAGACTCTGCTCGTGATTACGGCAAGGGTCCTGACTCACATGGACGCACAAACCCAAGTGAAATTCAAGATGAGGAGAAAAGTGGAGCCAAAGAGAGCCTCTCAAACTGTATTACTCGCTGCCCTCTTTCACCGCCACACAAACGCCACCATACACTTCAAGAAACAATTTAACAACATGGCCACGACAACAATGAACAGGGCTGAGGTGACGAATTATAAAGGCCCCTTCATACACCTCTGCTGCTTTTTCATTCACTTTTTATGGTTTTATAATAGGCTCTCTGCCAAAACCTGGCAAACCAGAGGCATGCAGGAGCAGAATCTGAAGTGCAAAAGAAAAGGGGGAAAAAAAGCACACAAAAAGTCCTGCTTAAATGGGGATGTCTGCGATTGTGGGGAAAACTGTTCTCTGGTTTGCTTGGAATGGTATGTCTGAAGGGGGAAAAAAATTACTTATTTGTATGTGGCTGAAGATTTAACTTGTTTTTAAGTATTTATTCACTATTTGAATTACCACAGAAACTCATTTGGTACTCAAGTAGTTTAGTAGGACTTGCAGTTTGTGATTCATGCCGTTAGCGCTCTCCTGAGTTTAAATTCAGTTTCATTTACAGCCAAAATAGGTCAATATTATCAATATACATATACAGAGAAAGAATAGAGCAATATCCTCATCTCAGTTCAGGCTTTTCAACATTTGCTGGTTTCTTCATTGTCTAAAATCCTCCAAAATGCCATTATTCTGCCATTAGCAGAGAGAGAAATCCTAGCATACTGGACCGACTGGTGAGCTAGCAAATGGTGAAAAAATATCCTCAGAATTTTATAAAAAGTGTTTTATATGTGTTAGTGTTTTAGAGGAGCCTTTTTGGAACTAGGGTTGAATGTAATGAGTTGGATTTTTTATTTGGATTTTTTTTAAAAACTGGATTACACATAGATTTCTACAAAATCACCTACTCCAGCTTTATGGTTAAATAATGACAACTAGTAAACACAGTAAACTAGCTAGTTAGCTAACAAAACATTCCAGCCATCCACTAGTATTTGGCATTAATTGCTGGCAATCAGTATGCTCACTGGCTAACATAAAATGTAGATGGCTAGGTATGGTCAGAGTTTATGCTGTGTGACACTATCTAAATAGAATAAAAGTGTGCAGAATATGAAAACAAGGGCACAATGTTTTATAGATAGATCCCTTTGGCTACATTTACATTACAAGCCTCATAAATAAATTCAGGTTTTGTTTGCTCTGATCAGATTTTAGTATTTTGATTGTTCACATTCATAAACGTAAGTGAACACTAATGTGAACAAACCTGTTCCTAAAATGGCTTCGTAGTTTTACAGTTATCGAATGTCCACCTGTTGCTCTGCATATCCTGTTCTTCAAGGGTCTCGACCCTCACAGAACCTGATCCAATCATACCAGCAAAACATGCCACTAGATACAGAGCAACACAAGTGTCACTGTAGCGCTGAGAATGATCCACCACCCAAACAATATTGTGGTGGCCCTGTTTAGCTCTCGACCATTGAAGAACAGGGTGAAAGGAGGATAATAAAGTTTGCATAGCAACAGCTGGGTAGACTGTGTAATTGTCAAACTACAAAGTCCTTCTATGTGGTAAAATTGATCTTATGAAATGGACAATGAATGTAGTAGATACAAGGTGTGTTTACCTAGTAAAGAGGCCAGTGAGTGTATGTATAGGAGTGAGTAAGTTTCTAGACAGTTCCATGACATTCTTTGTATTTCATCCCTGTCCAAAAATACACATGTATCTCCTAAATAGTGACTTTAAAGGTGAATTTCTTAAAATTCAATGGCAGTCAATGTAAAAAAATATTTATTCTATTGGAATTTCTTCCAATGGAATTTCTTTTGGTCCATGAAATTTTCACCCAATTATGTGAATGCAGGATGGCTGCTGTGTTCAGTCGATGACATTTTTCTTTGGACAGTGATGATTTTAAAAAATTAATTCTGTAACTGTTTTGCCTGTAGTACCGCGAATATGTTTTTTTTAATTTCCACCATGAATGGATTTGGATCCTGTAGCATTAAAACAATCATAAAACAATGTCTTATCTAGAAAAGCCTACTGATAACCATTTTAAATAAAGCACAATGTGATGTATAATTATTACCATATGTAACCTGAACTTTAAGAGATATTAAGTTGTTCTTTTCAGTTTCCTGGCTCCATCACTAGAGCCCTTCCTGTGAAAGAATGCATTGTTGGACAGAGAAGGGATAGGTCATTGTCCATACAGGGGGCCCATAAGATCCCAGTAACACCACTGGAGAGAATCATGTCATTCTGCAGTTGTGTGATATTTATCTTTTTTTCTCTCGCTCTCTTCTGCCCACTCATCCTCATGTGGAGAGTAAATAGCAGTGAGAGTGGCAGGGGGAGTTTGTGTGTTTGTGTGTGTGTGTGTGTGTGTGTGTGTGTGCTGGAGGGGGGGGGGGGGGGGTCTCTCTGTGACTGGCGGAGAGATGGAGGCTTGTGTTAAGTGCTGTGATGTTGAAAGCACGTCGGGCCTCATTAGATGTCAGTTGTAACAATACTGAACTGGCAGCCAGGACTGCTGAGGGTCTCGCAGCCATAAATCACACACTGACAGCCCACTGACAGCGCTGGGAAAAAACACACATGCACTGCCTTTCCTCTCTCTCTCTCTCTCTCTCTCTCTCTCTCTCTCTCTCTCTCTCTCACACACACACACACACACACACACACATTGCTCCCTCTTTTATTTGCAATCATTCATTAGCTCTCTCTTTCTCTCTTCCCTGGTCTTTCTGTGTTTCACTTCCACTTCTTTTGTTATTTTTGTTCCAACTCCTACTTTTTCATTTTCTTTCTCTTTTTCTTACAGTTAAATTTGACAGCATCCTTCTCTCTCTCTCTCTCTCTCTCTCTCTCTCTCTCTCTCTCTCTATCTCTCATGACAGTGTAATAATACGGTTATATATTTTTATTATTATTATTATTTTGATTTCATGAAAGATTCTACTTCTTTTATATGCAGGTCATTAGAGGCCATTGCATCTGCGTGTGTGTCTCCTAATTCTTGTCTGTGTCTGTTAGGGTGATGTGTGTTCTCTCTTTCTCTCTCTGTGAGTGTGTGTGTGTCACAATGCTGCTGAGGAAGGAAGTCAGAGAAACATGGCCTGTGGGTCATTAATCACAACTCCCCCTGACAGGGGGCCAGAAACACTCTCTCTCTCTCTCTCTCTCTCTCTCTCTCTCTCTCTCTCTCTCTCTCTCTCTCTCTCTCTCTCTCTCTCTCTCTGTGTGTGTGTGTGTGTGTGTGCCTGTCTGTCTGTCTTTCAGAGAATATGTTGCTAGAGGGTTAGGTGTGCTGGTTAGAATCATGTAACTCTGTAGGAAAATGAGCCCTATTCTGGTCCTGCTCAGCCGTGGAGTTATCTAATAGGGATGCACAATGATACAATGGTATTGGTAGAGAATTTCTTAAAGGTGTATTTGCATTTGATTAAAGTTTACTTTAGCATGTGTTTTATTGATTTCACTGCAGTGCTACATTACTTTGTAATGCTAATCCAGGTAGATTTAGTCTCAATTTCTACATTTTTATAGGTTTATGTGTTGGCATCAGTAGATAATCTGTGATGTTTTGTTACAAACATATATATATCGGTGGAAAGCTCCAAAGTGTGTGTGTGTGTGTGTGAGATAGAGAAGGAGAGAGAGTGAGAGAGTGTGTGTTAGCATTCAGACTGATAGGAACTGTCCTTGGCCAGTGTTAGATAAACACTCACTCCTTTTCGCCTTAATGCTCCAGTTTTCTCCCTCACTCAACCCTTCTAAAATGCTCCATATGGGTGTCCTCCTGCACACCCACTCGTGCAAATTTATGAGGAGTGTGTGTGTGTGTGTGTGTCTGTGAGTGTGCATCTGTGAGAGAAAGAAGGGAGTGTGTGGTATGTCCTCTCTCTTGGTGATATTTCCTTAGAAGTTTGAAAAGTTCTGTGCTTATGTTTTGCTCTGTGTTTAAATTTTAATCTGTTTTCAGGCCTTTAATATAGAATATTTGTGACACAGTGGCGCAGCAGGTAGTGTCGCTGTCACACAGCTCCAGGGTCTTGGCGTTGTGGGTTTGAGTCTCACTCCAGGTGACTGTCTGTGAAGAGTTTTGTGTGTTCTCCCATTGTCCGCATGGGTTTCCTCTGGGTGCTCCGGTATCCTCCCACAGTTCAAAAACACACTTTGGTAGTTGGATTGACGACTCAGAAGTATCCACAGGTGTGAGTGAATGTGTGAGTGTTTGCACTTTCATAGTGTGTTCTGACCTTGTGCCCAGTGATTCTGGGTAGGCTAAGCAGATAATACATATAGGATATTATCATTATATTATGGTACGTGTATGGGACATACAGTATGTATGATCAAACATCCTCATTTTGTATAAAATCAAGTTGTGCACATGTTTGTCTGTGTGAGCATGAAAGAGAAGAAGCACTCTGTGGGATTTCACTAGGGCGTGGAGGAACAGATGATGATGATGGTGGTGATGAGGCAGTGGGGAGATATAATATACAGGCCCATGATCCAAGAAAAGAAACAGATCCATCTCAGAGAGAGAGAGAGAGAGAATGGCAGACAGAAAGTGAAGGCTTGGGGGAGTACGTAATGTATGAAACAAGAAACAAACGTCTGTTAAAGTTATAAAGCACTATCAGTCTGCTCCCTGAGTGTGTGTACGTATTTCCTGCTCGGCTGCCTTTGTTCTTGCATATAAAGGATTGTTTGTCATTGTGCAGGATGTTTTCTTTGCGTTAAAGTAATACACCCCTGTTTTTCAAGCTAGTCTCTATCTGCTAAATCTGTAGCAAATGGTCATTAAACATAAACAATAAGTTCAACATTTTATTGCTTAGAATAAGAACAGTATACTCACAGTCTTGAAATAATCCTTCAATAGAAGCTGATGAGCAGTTGCTGAAGCATCTTCTTTTTGGGTTTGTTTTAAGCAAGGGTGTTCTTGGGTGTTGCTCATGGTCATTACTCATATACTATATACAGGTAAAGAATAGTAAAAACAAAAACAGAAGCCACAAGAAGCGTATTTATTATAATTTTTATAGCTTAAACTTTACACTCAAGGACATATTCCTATTACAAATCATCAGCAAAGAATATTCACAGACAGTCAACATAGTTCTCAGTTTGCTTGTGGCTAATCAGTTCTCGAACTGTGAAGAGAAAGTCTGGCTAGTTAGCTCTCTTACTCGGGTGAGAAATTCAGGCATTCTTGCTTATTTCAGCTACTGTGGACAGAATGTCCCAAGTTGGTAATTAATTCTGTTGCTGTGTTAGTCCCTGGTGTGTGGTTAGCTCTGTTACAGTGGTGAGAAATATTCCTGCTTTGTCGCTAGTTAGTTGTCCTACTGTGGTGAGAAATATCTCTGGATTGTGGCTAGTTGTCTAACCTACTGTGGTAAAAATATTCCTTGATTGTGGCTAGTTAACTGTCTCACAGTGCTGAGAAAGTCCCAGGCTTGTGGCCAGTTGCTGTAATAAGAAACTGACTTGTTGCTAACTAGTTCTGCTGTATTTGGGGAGAATGTTTGGCTAGTTATTTTAGCTACTGTTGGCAGAAAGTCCCAGGTTTGTGTGGATAGATATATTGTTACGAATATCCACTTTTCTAGACACTAAAAGCAGTTTAGAATTTTTGGGACATTTAGGCATTCCCTCAACTACCATTACTGAGCATGGATGATGTAACAGGAGCCAATCCGCACTAATATGCTCACCACACATTAGCTATAAGGTAAAGAGAAGATAAAGGGAACAGTTAGACAAATTGATACTGGGCAGATTTTGTCAGACAATGCAGTACCACCCCAACTCTTTTCAAATAAATGCCCAGTTACCTTCAATAGGTTTTAGGTTTTATGTCTCAGGCAAAGGATGGGGTCATTTGTTCAGTACAGTACACATTTCAATGTACTCAGGCATTGGGTTCAAAACATACCAAAGGGTGAGTGCCCACTGTTGGCTCTACAGACATTCAAGCATCCACCCCTTAGGTCTCCCATCCAAGCACTGACCAGGCCAAGACATGCTTAGTTGCAGTGGATTTGCATGCACAGTTTTTTAGGTGCTATGGCCACTGGCTTGTGCTTAGGTAACTCTAACACTGTGATGAGAAATTCCCAAGGTTCTGGCTAGAAGTCAACCCTACTATTGTGGTGAGACAAACACAGGCTTGTGGCTAGTTTATTCTATGAGTAAGTCCCATGCTTGTGGCTAGTTTAGCTCTGCTCCTGTTGTGGTAAAGCACCAGGCTTGGGGGTAGTTAGCTCTGTTCCTGTGGTGAGAAAATCATGGACTTGTGACTACTTAACTCTGCTGCCGTTATGAAAAAGTTCCTTACTTGTGTACTGTTAATATTGCTGTTGTGGTGAGAAAGTCCCTGGCTTGTGGACTGTAGTTAGCTCTACAGCTGTGATGAGAAAGTCCTTGCCTTTTATACAGTATACAGGGAAACCTTGCTAATGTTATGAGAAAGAACACATATCACAGGCAGTCAACTCGGCTTTTTCAGTTATACAGTCCCCCGGACATTGCCAGTCACCTGTACTGCCACAGTGAAAAAGTCCCCTGCTGATGGCCGGTCACGTCTACTATTGTGAGAAGAAAGTCTGCATGCAGGCCTATAACCACTCAATTCTGCTACTGTGATGAGAAAGTCCGCGGCTCATGGCTACTCAACTCTGTTACTGTTGTGATAAAGTCCCAGCTTGTGGCCATTCAACTCCACTACATTGGTGAGAAATTCCACACACATAGGCACATACAGATTTACTGATACCTCATCTGATTCATTTTTGTAGCCTTTTAGGTACAATAATTAAGTTGTCAACAATTAGATTTGAGCCCCGCCCCCCTATTTAACCCGTATCCATTCTTGTTAATATCACAGTTATGGCAAAAACCACATCTTTAAAATACCAGATTAACAATATCAGTCCTAACATCTGGATACTAACTCCTAAAAACCAACACCTGAGTATTTAATAGTACATTTGTGCTGAAAATTTAAAAAATACACACACGGAAGAAGCTTAAGTATTTCCAGCTATAGGCTTGGTGTACCTACATATCTTAATTTTGTAAACACTGATAAAAGCTGTGGTAATTTGGTAAAGTCTGTATGTGGACCAGTGCATAATGTCAAACTTTCTTCTGAAATACTGGGTAATGTTTAATGTTTGGCTCTACCATAGAATACAGTTGGTGTGTGTAAAAGGATATGACAGATCACGTGCTTCACTGTGTGGAGAAAATAAAGGTAGCCTACTATCAGTTAATGAACCATTCTTTGTACCAAGTAACGTTGAGAAAAAACCTCTGAGTATACAGTGGGTGTTTGTGTTTTTGCTACACTCTTTAAGTAAAGGTCAGCAAAAGTAAAATAGCCAGGTATCAGCACTTCAGCCACGGCTGCAGGACAATCAATCACTGCAGAGGTCAGCCTTATGGGCGAATTCCTACGCCGCTGAGAGAATGGGGGGGGGGGGGGGGGGGGTTGATAACGAGTCTGGTTTTGCTCTCCTACTGATGGCTGCTCTTCCAAGTCTACAGTTGACCATAATTATAAACATGCTCATTTATGGTCTAAATCACTCCCATGGTATTTACAGAATCTGTGCAGTCACCGCAGTGACAACATTCAGAAATATCCTGTTTGAGAATGTCACACTGTTTACTTCTGTTTTCATAAAACCACTTGCAAAGATATGAAACATTAAAAACTAGTAAAAACTCTCCTCTCTCTCTATTTCTTTTTAAAAACTTTTTTCTCTTTCTCTGTTTTGACTTCCTCATTTTTGTTTTTCTTGATTTTATTTCTATTGCTCTCTTTATATCTTATTTCTCTCACTTCCTCTCCTTTCTCTTCTACTCTTTAACTCTCTTTGCTTCTTTTCCCCTTCCAGTTTTTTTTCAGTTTCCTCTTCTATCTCTACCCATATCCGTATTCTTTTCTCTCTCTCTCTCTCTCTCTCTCTCTCTCTCTCTCTCTCTCTCTCTCTCTCTCTCTCTCTGTGCTGTTTTGCTTTTCTTCACCCCCCCCACTCTAACCTCGCTGTGGCCTCAAACCAGCTCTGCCATAAATCAGTGGCTAAGATCATGTCTGCCAGTTAGACTAAACAAGAGCATTTGTGAGGATTTGCTCTCCCTCATTAATCATCCTGACAGTTTGAAAAACACATTTCCCCTTTAATGACTGTATTTGGATAATCAGGTCTGTTCCCCTCCTTCTCCCTCCACCCTCCTACTTCATTTTTCCCTCACTCTCTCCCCTCTCTGCTGCAGTATTAGAGACAGCTGGCTTAGTTTATGGCCCAGTCAGAAAGGGTAAAGAGAGGGAGTGGTCACCACCACCTCAGTTGCTTTTAAAAAAGGGGGCGTTTCAACTTAAATAATCAAATCACTGGAAAACTTTTCTCTTATAGGTCCAAAACCAAATTCTTGAGATAACAGATAATGCAGTGATTACATGTGCCAGATTCATTTAATGTTACTTCTGAAATCACTGCTGTCATTTGGTATTCATTTGCAACCTCAATTCTTCTGTAAATGCCTTGCACTACATGTTAAAACATTGTTGTGAGGATTTGACTGAATTCAGACATGATGTGATAAGTAAGGCACTTAAATACTTAGTTTAGGATCCCATATGCTGACTCATCTCAGTGGTATTTAATAATAGGGTTCCATCATTTCAGAGATCACAGATTTGTTGCTATAAAGCACACATTCTAGAAGACATCTAGAGTGTTACTCCCTTATACAACATTGCATTTTCATTTCATTTTAGTGGCCAATAATTATCTATGGGACTATGACCCTGAAATGGATTAAGCGGAATAGATGAAGAAGATGATAATGATGATTGTCTATGGGGTTTATACACGCTGAAATAAACAAGTACATAAACTAGCTGCTCCGTTAACCATAAACAGCATAACCTTTGTTCCACTTATTTGATCTATAGCAGATAAGCTCCACCCCTTCATGTGTAGGAAATAAGGAGTGTTGTTACTGCAGACATTCTGTAGCAGAATTGTGCTGGTCTTTGGAATGCATATTTCTATTACATGTAAACAATAAATTGTGTCCCAAGAATACTTCTGAAAGTGTTGTTACTTAACACACGCTGATACTGCAGTAGTAATTGTAGCCTGAAACCTTTTTACACAATGAAAAACCATTTCTCTAAAGAAACACTGCCAAGTTAAGTATTACACTTTTCCTAGATTGTATGAAAGACGGTGGAAGTGTCTGCTGTGGTCAGAGAGTCAGGGCAGCACAGTGGATTGGTGGTTAGCATGTTTGCCTCCCAACACTGGGATTCATGTCCCATCTGGGTGGAGTTTCCGTGTTCTCCCTGTGTCTGCATGGGTTTCCTCTGGGGTCTGTGGTTTTCTCCCACAGTTCAAAAACAGGGAGGTTAGTTGAATTAATTTCTCTAAACTGTCCTGGTGTGTGTGAATTGAGTGTGTATGTGAATGAATGTCTGTATGTGTGTATGCCCAGATGTGGATTGGCACGCTATCCAGGGTGAACCCCCTGGTGCCCAGTGGTCGTTCCTGATTGAGAGTACGCTGTGTATGTTTGGTTTCCACTTCCCTAGAGCGTGTGTGTATTAAATGTTGATTGGAATGGCATTTTGTGTTGATAGTAAAGTGTCCTTGGGAATCTAGTAAGGTGATTTATTAGTGTAACTTTAAAATAAATATATAAGTTTAGTCAAATTTTAATCTTGGGGCAGCATAGTGGTGCAGCAATTTAGTGTCGCAGTCACACAGCTCCAGGGACCTGGAGGTTGTGAGTTTGATTCCCGCTCCTGGTGACTTGGTGTGTTCTCCCTGTGTCCGTGTGGGTTTCCTCCGGGTGCTCCGGTTTCCTCCCACATTCCAAAAAACACACGTTGGTAGGTGGATTGGCGACTCAAAAGTGTCCGTAGGTGTGAGTGTGTGAGTGAATGTGTGAGTGTGTGTGTGTTGCCCTGTGAAGGACTGGCGCCCCCTCCAGGGTGTATTCCCGCCTTGCGCCCAATGATTCCAGGTAGGCTCTGGACTGACCGTGACCCTGAACTGGATAAGCGGTTACAGATAATGAATGAATTTTAATCTTGCTTTCATTTATTTATTTTTTATTAATATTTTAGTAATATTCAACACAATTTTACCTTAAGATCCCATTTAACACTTTTTCCTCACTGTAGCATAAAGGATGATGCACTATATGGGGCGGTAAGTCACGTATGGAGCTGTTTCACCGCGGAGAGAAAAATGGCAGGGTGTTGACAGGAGCACTTTCATCTCTGTGGCTTTCATTAGAGGGGACGTGACAGATTTCTGTGTCCTGCTTCATCTGACCCCTGCATCCTGCATTCTGACATAGACGTTCGACCTTTCCTTGAATTTTCTAACTGCAGTGTTTTAGCTCTTAGCAGCTGCTTCAACATCACATTACCTTTTTAGCAAAATTGTGCAAAAATACTACTTAATTTGAATATGTTTACAAACAGAAAATTTTAGATTTTACTAATACCAATACTCTGTACACTCATACCTGAACAAATGAATTCTTTGGTAACTTTAAAGGCCATAGAATTCAGTTAATAATCCAATTCATACATTAACCCTTCTTTGACCCCAATGGATAGGGGCATTGTCATCCCGGAGGAGGACAGTCTCTTCATGCTAAAAAGGTGATTAATCAAAATGTCTTTGTATTGATCCTTTCTAAGTGGAACCAAACCTTGTCAGCAGAGTATACAATGCCCCCAGAGTATACAAGAGCATAGAACAGCTACTGGACCTCCCACTGTAGGGGTGAATTATTATTTTCTTAGTGTATAAGTATATACTATAAAATAAAGAAATAAGATTAGTCCAATTTAAGGTTGTTTTTATTTATTTATTTTTTATTCATTATGTTACGTGAGTATATATATATATATATAAAACTGTATACTGTAGACTATAGTCCACCTATTTCTCTGCAGCCCTGCTGTGTCTGATCCATTTTAGCAGATACTATTTTGGGTGATGGATCATACTCAGTGCTGCAATGACACTGAAGTGATCATGGTATGTTTTAATTGCACTGGTCCACTCCCACTTTGTTAGTCAGCCTTGTAGATAGAAGTCAAATTCATCTGTTGCTGCAGAGTTTGTGGTTGTCCTCTAGTTCTTCATCAGTGGACACACACACTCAATCCAGACACTTAGTGGTTTAAAATCACCAGCAACAATGCTGTGTCTGACCCACTCATTCAGAATAGGCTGAAAGGGGCTAACAAAGTATGCAGAGTAACAGGGGGACTACTGTCCGTAATAGTACAACTATCAGTAAAATTCAAATGAGTTCTTTAATAGTAATAATAATGACATTATTAGTAGTAATATTAGTATTATTGCTATTGTTTGAAGTAAGAAGGTTCGGTTTATTTTTACTATTGCAGTGTACTCTCCACTTTAATGCTCATTTTCTGTTCTTTTTAAATACAGCATGTCCAGTGGCCAATATAATTTACTTCATACATCATCATATGTTCATCATAGTCAAGTTTAAAACAAATCTAATGACCAAAAAAATATTAAATATTTACTATGTGTGATTACCCCCCCCCACACCCCACACACACCACCACCCCCCATCCCCCCACAGACACACACTGCTACCCCCCCACACAAACATTTTGCTATCCTTGTTTTCAGATCACTTTAATTGCATGCTAGCTTGTGTGTGGTTAACAAACTGAGTTATTTATGTTTTTAAACTTTAAATATCAACGCTTGCTTCTATAAATTCAGCCTGTGGTGTATGTGGATGACTTCTGTTTTGATTTGACACAGTAAACACTCACAATGGATGGTTTAAATTGTTAGGAAGGGTATATTGTGAATGTTTTGCTTACAGAGGCTACCGTCAAGGATGTTATGATTAGCCTTGTGCTTCTTCTTGACAGAAGGTGAAAGGCCCAAAGTATTGGGCTTTGTGGTGTTGAATGGGTCAACTTTTTGGTCTTGACACATTATTGTGTCACTGCGGAACAGTGTGTCATGCAGGCGATTGCGAGTTTATGCAAGCTGTCATAAAGCTGACACTAACCCAAACCGTGTGTGACAGCTGGTTTAAAATCGTTCGCGTTGCTATGCCAAGCGTCTGATGAATGACCCCGGGAAAGTTAAACAGCCACAAATCTAACTCTGTGACTAACACTGACACCTACACTGAGTGCGTGTATGTGTGTCTGTGTGGACTTTCACAGTGTGGAGATATTGTACAGATTGCTATGACAAATCTAGCTGACTTAAATGCCAAGGCACTGCTGAATTTTTTATGTTTAAGGGTATTTTATTTTATTCTTTCTTTTTTTTTAGAGAAGTTTTTATAACACATGTTTTGTTCTGGTTATAACTTTAAAGATGTTCAAAAGTTTATAGAAACTTTCACATCTAATTTCCATTTTCTATTTAACAAATTCCAGAAGGCTTTTGACTAGATGTTAATATGATGTTATGTAGATGCTATGATCTTCTGATCATAACCCTCAGTTCAGACCAGATATATAGGGCAAAGCTCAGATGGAAGCATCACCAGAGAGCACAATAATAATCTCCCAAAATAGGGTGTATAGATTTGTCTTTTATCATTATTATTATTATTATTATTATTAGCAGAAGTAGTAGTGTCATATCATAGTCACCTAAATTTACAGCAAAATGTTTGTGTTAAATCAACAGATACTGTTATATGAACACTAATGGTGTTAAATCAACACTGGCAAATTTGCTCTGTGGTTTGTGGAAATCTATATTCCTAGTGAAAATATAAACTAATCAAGAACTTTAAAAGATATTTTCAGATTAGAGTTGGACATAAATTCCAACCTGGGAGGGAGGTTGATCTACAGGACTCCCTATCCCAGCTTTCAACACAACTGAGCCAAGCAATCACTCAGAACCCAAATTTGTGCAGAGCAAACATTTCAGCCATCTTACAATCCCTGAGGATTAGATTGGAAACATTGGTTTAAACTGTAAAACTCCTGTGAACTTGTTCAAGAGGATGCCTCATAACTGGCTTGGCACTGTTTGACCTCAATGTCCGGTACATCTGAATGATGGCATTGTGGAAACTAAAAATGTCTGCAAATACAGCAGCAGGATATTTCTACTTCAGTTTATGACTCCTGTAATTAGGCAGTGCACTCTAACCTTTGTGGGAAACTTTGCTAGTTTTGCTAGATTTTTATTTTTGAGACTCATGAAACATGTAGCACCTCCACATGTATACATGTAATTTAACTATAACACATTTTGTGAACTGACTTCTCTCTTTGCTAAATGTGCTAAAAACCTGTGACAGAACACTCAGAGGACAGAAAAAATGGGCAACAAAAGATAACTATCTGGTCAAATACAGACAATACAGAACATAATAGCCTAATATACCAATACACACAATGTTTAACTGTATTGAGTTCTAATATGATTAGAATTAAAAGTTGCTCTGGTTAACACTCTCTGACAAATGCTGCGAATTAATACATGAAAAGGAATATGGGCACACTTGCAGTTTTTCCAATATTCCTATTACAATGGGCTAGCTAGCATACCAGCATTTTGTATTGGACACTTTTAATACACATCTACTACATACAAACTGGTAGGTTTACACTTGCAATCATGGGTCTGTATAAAGAAAATGGACCAGATAAGCAGTAGTTTTCTGTATGGATTTCTTTCAGACTGGTATTGTTATGCTAGCCAGGATGTTTTTTATTTGAATGAGCTAATTTTGCTACCCATAAACAGGACACTTGTTGTATTGAGAAATATTTACATTAGCCATAATTCTACATAATTCTCAAGTACTCCGGATTTGTACTGGAGTACTTGAGCTCCTGGATTAGCTAGTGTAGCAATGGATGCACATATGCTAATTGCAACAAAGCTAGACCTCTTTCCCCCCAGCTGAGTGCGGTAGATGCCATTGGAAGCTGTTTTGAACTCTGGCTCAACCCAGACCTTTAGTGTTTCGATGCCAAGGCACGTTTTTTCCTGCAAGTTCTTCATTCATGACATCAGCCCAGTGCTCCCCTGGATGGTTCATAAATGGAATCCAGCTGTTTCTGAAGCTTGGGCCGTAATTACATGGAGGTCGTTGTTTGTTGTTGTTGTTGTGTATGGCTTGTGCCATGCTTCTTTTGTTGGTGACTTGTGTCCTGGAGCATGAATTGTTGGTGACTTGTTTGCTGAAGATTTTTAGACAGGAAAAGATAAAGAGATTTTATAAGCTAAAATTAATACCAATTTATTGCAGTTTTCCTCATAATAACAAAGGCTTTTTGCAGTTTGATACTGTTATGTTGTAACTGCAGTAATGTATTGGCAATATAACAAATATATAAAAAACGTACTTATAAAAATGCAGTGTGTTTGTTGTCGGTGGCAATAACAAAACTATGGTGTAATTATGAAAAATTCCTCATAGCCCATTTACATTTCCAATTAGGGTTTGTAACTATGACATGGGTATGTGGGGGTGGGGTTAAGAGGCTCAGGTTTTTGAAAGGATATTTTTCAGTAGGGCATTTATATCATCATCTGTATCTATAATGCATACATGACAAATAAGAACAACATGAAGCAATTTAAACTAATGTTACCTAATGTTTTTCAGTTAAAGCTGACATTCACTATATTAATAAAAAACTGACAAAAAAAAAAACAGTTTTTATAAAATACATTAGATTCACCATTTGCTAGGCCTCCAGTCAGTTTACATGCTCAAAACTGGTCTAATGTGTTTACGAATCCCCAGTGTCTGTAAACAGGTAAAACAAAATGTGTCTTGTTATGTTAGGCTTACTCTCTCTGCTCACAGCGAAGAATCTGGAGGTTTTTAGACAATGGAGAGACCTCCAAAGATTGAAAAGCATGAACTGAGGTGAGGATATTACTCTATTTCTGTTCCTTAAACTAGGTAATATTGACTTAATTTTGCTGTAAATGGAGCTGACTCTTCATTCAGGAAACAGCTATGGATTGAATTACCAACTTTCTGTGGTAATTCAATCCATAAACAAAAGCATACAGACTATTTAAACAACTACATACCAACAAGTCATTCTTTTCCCTCAAACATACCTTTACACATAAAGTCCAGATAGCAACCTGCCTTGGTTTTGCCTGATCTAGTAGTCAGTCATATGTGTCCACATGCTACTCAGCCCTGCCACTATATTTAGTGAAGCCTTGAGCAACAGATCAGACAAGAAACAGAAAAGACAAACAACAGAAAAGAACACACAGGAAAATAAGTTTCTTTTAAACTGTTTGGACAAAGCCACTGTTGAGCAGTCATATGACATGAGCAGAAAGAAGCAGGTAAAAATAGTTCAAAGACAAGAAACAAGATCATTATATGATCATACTAGAGTGTTTAAAACCCTTTAATGGATAAATGAACACAACCAAACTGACCTATAAGTTTTGTACATCAATTGCAGTGACCTCTGAAGTCATTTTGTCGTGAGCATCATGGTGAAGGCGAATTTTTTATTTGCCCAGGTGTTTAATATTTCTTAGTGACTATGAATTAATTGCTCTGTTTTGTCTTGTGTCCCTGGTGTTCTCCACCTACCAACTTGTCTTATTGTCTATTCTCAACTATACCCAATTGCATAATTTAAATTGTTGCTATCCTATTCTATCTTATTTAATATCTAAAATTGGAACCACTAAATACCTTGTTGTTTTAACATTTCTTTGATTCATTTTTATTGTGAAGCACTTTGGTTGACACTTGCTGTCTTTTAAATGTGCTATATAAACAAAGCTGTCTTGTCTTCTCTTAAAGGAACACTGTAGCTGTGTCTATAGGAAAAAAACTGAATGCCATTTTGTGAAAATGCCAGTTATGCAGCAAAATGGAAATATTCCAGTTCCAATACATATTGTCCTGTATACACCGCCAAGCCAAGAGAGCTAGAATGTACAAGGCTGAGACTAAGATAGAGAGAGGGAGACAACGAGCCAGACAGAGAGAGAGACAGCAAAAGAGAAAGAGGAGAAAAAGGAGATAGACTGCCTCCTTCTCTCTCTCTCGGTGTGGACTTGGCGGCTAATTGGAAAGCAACTCCACACCCTGTCGTCATTAATCACTGGGGCTGTCGGCCGCCTGCCCGGGACACTGCTGAGACTGAATACAGCTCACACACACACCTACTCACACATGCATACAGGTTTTTATGCAGTGTTAGGACATCATACTGTGTATGTACCTATATGTAATAATAAGAGTGGTCAGCCCCCAAAATGTTCTAGGTTTTCAGAGTTGGCCTAACAAATTCTGAGAACAAAAAGAAGGCAATTTTAATCAATTGCTGTAATAGAATTGTTTTCTTATTCTATTTTAACACTGCAAGTGATAAGTGAATTTCACTTGTGTGTTTTATTTGGAAATAAATGGGTTAAAAACCAGTCCAGTCCTGTCAGAATTATTTTCTCTGTCAATACTGTGAGTTTGTTTCTCTGTCTAGCTACATTTAGCTAAGTGAGCTCTCCAATTGGTCAGGCCTCCAGGAGCTAGAGTGTGCCATACATATAAAATTTACTACAAACATAATAAGGAAGTGCCAGAATCAGAATTATCTAGTGATAATTTGATTTACATGGGGTGAGACGATTTGGTGATATCACTTTAAGGGACTGGGGTGGCAATGTAGCTTAGCTAGATGCCCTATATACATGACATGTGTTACATTTTATGGAACAATGTTTATCTGTATTTTTCCTGTCAAATAAAATAAATAAATGAATGCCTTCTAGAACTTCTAGGCACATAACTGTCTGTAAAGGAGCCATAGTTGAACTAGGTTTCAGTCAGTTGTTACATACAGCTTGTTCCAGATTTTTTTTTTTTTTTAAATCCCAATATATTTTATATTGGTTTGATATTAATTCCCCAAATTAAAGATCTAGCTCTTATAGTCATAGTTTAATAATGATGTTTTTATTTATTATAAGCATTACATGTAATAATAATAATGTTTTATGAATGTACTGATATGTAATGAAGAGTTTCAAAGCCTAAACCTTACACTGATTTTAACATCAGGATATTAAAAGAACAGCATTTACGGTTTCAGGATTTCTCACCTAAAAATGTGTGACAACACACATACTTGCCCCAGTGCTGACTGAGCAGGAGGTAATTTAGCCTGAAAAAGCCCCCATAATACCCCACCCTCTCCTCCCCACCTCGACGCTAACCCTGTGAGACAGAAAAGAGGAGGAGAGAGAGATCAATCAAACAGGTGTAGCCCTGCTGGGCAGACACTGGTCAGGGACTTAAATTAACTCTGCACCTCTGCCCCTGAACCCCCAAATCTCTCTCTCTCTCTCTCTCTCTCTCTCTCTCTCTCTCTCTCTCTCTCTCTCTCTCCCACCCACACACAAAGAGAGAGAGAGACAGAAGGGGGTACAGAAGGTGATAGAGAGAGTGGGAGAGGGAGGAAGATGAATGGGACAGCATAATAGATGAGTAGAGAGTTGGAAAAAAAAGCAGAGCAGGGCATGATGTACGAGTGTGAACTGGGTGATGGTGGAATCAGTTCCACCCCCACCCTCTTCTCTGTTCCACAATTTCTCTTACTTTTCTCCTGTCTCTTCACCACACATTAAGGACACATGATTAAGAACCATCCTAAAACCTGCAATAGCACCAGCTGTTCACCCCTGAAATCATTTGTAAAGAAGTTGTAATAATTAAGATTGTTGTAGTTGCATGCAATATCCACTGGGGGCAACATGAACCAAGTCATGAACCTTTATCTCCTCCTGAAGGAAGTTCTTCTGTCTCTGAAAGTCACTCCATGTTAAAATAATAACAATAGCGTAGAGGCCTAAATGAAGAGTGCTAGAAAAGATGTTGACAGGTTTATACCATCGAAACCAGCCAATGTGGCACACTATCCCCCACTAACCAGGGGGTCACAACATCTACATAAAAATATATACAATTTATCTTCCAGGGGAAAAAAAGGCCTAGACCTGTTACGGTGGTAGATCTGAAAAAAGTACAGTTTTATCTTAGGATTCTTTTTAAAACTTTCCTCAATAGATATATTTAAAAAATATATTTAAAGCCAAAACTCTTATGAAACACTATCTTCATAACCATAATGAACCATGTAATAAATTAATGTGACTGAGATTTTAGAGGCATTCTGCTTTTCCATTATTTGGATCATATCTGTAGAATTGAGCGTTTACATCAGACAACTGTAAATAACTTAAGAATAATAAGAAAAATGGAATTTTCTTTGAATGCTCTGATCAGTTTCTGAACACATTAAAAAAATTAATTTAAAAATGTTCATTCCCATCATCTGTGCATCTCTTCTGAGCCGTGTGTGTGCTTGTGTGTGTGTCTGATTAAAACCTCAGTAAGGGGCTTTAGCAGGCCACTCTGACCTTGCTGGACGTACTGGAGTAACTGAGGCTTGCTGGTGTGATCTATTTAGTTAATGGTCCTGTCAAGTGACACCTGTGCAGTGTCCTCTCCTGTCTGAAGTGCTAATGAAGCGAGTGTGTGTGCGTGTGTGTGTGTGTGTGTGTGTGTGTATGTGTGTGTGTGTGGTTGTCTGTGCATATGTAGGGGGTGTTTGTGAACCAAGCCTCCCGATGCCTTGTGACCAGCCTGCAAACAGCCTGCTTTAACAACCTACAAGACATACACACAAACAAACACACTTGTATTACTCTCCATATGAATACCACTATATGCGGAATTGTGGATACTCCTGGTAATTTGATGTTTTGTTCATACCTTCAGTAATTAGACCTCATTGTCCAATTTACCATCTAAACAGCAATTGTGCCTAAAAAATGTGCAAACAATCTGTAGATGACATGTGCTCATCATATTGCAGATCAACAAAGCGTTTGATTTTACCAGGGGTGCCCAAAATGTGTATTGAAAATACTGACCATAAACACACGCCGCTACTGAGGCAAACCTCAAAAATTCTATATGACCACCCCATACAGAGCTCCAACAATAAGGCCAGTACTCCCGGGGTTTGTCGGGGCCCTTGATAAATATTTCTCCATTAACAGCCTCCTGTTGTCGTATTTTGCCCTTTGTGTAGCAGCGCAATCCATCAGCGTTTTTTTTGTTGTTGTTGTTGCTGCTGCTGCTGCAGGGAGTGTGTTCAGGGCTCCCGCGGGTTATTAGTGGCCACCTATAGAGCTGTATTTAAGAGGCACTGGCCTGTCCAGTGCTGAAGAAGCGTTTTGTACTGCAGAGGAGCAAATGAACAAAGGTGACTACCACTGCAGTCTCACCTTAATACCGCTGAGAACCACTGCATTGTTCTCACTAATGGGGAGAGAGAGAGATTTTAATTGAGTACTCCACTGATTTAACTGATGGACTTGCATGACCAGCATGATTTAGGACATCAATAATGTTTCAGCAAGGGTTTGCTAAGGCAAAATACTCAAAGAAATCTATTTTAGATCTGATTGTCCACCATTTTCACATAATCAACATTCCATATGAAAACTCAAAAGAGACATGTAGGTTCATTTGTGCTTTTAGACTGTAAATTAAATTAAATCCTACATTGGTTTCTACCAGTGTTATGCAACCTGATTTTCACTACAATGAACCATTTCCCATCTAATAACGTTATATCTAAATAAAGAAAGAGAGGAATTTTCCTTGATGGCCAATGACCTGGAGGCGCGGCTTTAAACTTCTAATATAAACACGACCGTATACGCTATACATATACATACTTTATACCCTTTTGTCAGAGAAGGAGAAGCCTCATTAAAACAAAGAAACTAAAAACACATGTATAAATGTAACCAAGTATCATTTATTACACAAAATAAGACATTCTTTTAAATGGATAGCACCGCCATCTCTACATATTTCTTTTGTTGTATTCTTTTCCTATCCCTCAAATCCTTCAATAAGCTCTCCCCAGCTTTGCAGAATCATTCACAATAGAAAATATATCACATCTGTCTGTTTGTGTTTTATTCTTCGAACTGTACAATGTACAAAAAAATGGCAAATTTTCAAGAACAAACTGGCTGTCAATCAATTCGTGCTCACTGGAGACATCCAAGAAAGAGCCAAAAAAGCAAAAGACCTGACACACAAAAGGAAAAGTGACAGAAAAAGTCAAGAAAAAGAAAACAAATGATGATGGATAGATAAATATGCCAAATGTCTGTTCTAGCAAAGCCGTATTGTTATAAAAAATGCATTGTGGAAATTGCAAAATCACTTTGAAAACACTGTTCTTGTATCAGTGACATTAAATGGATTTGGATGGTAAATGTTTCCCATGTAGAAAGCCAAGCGCTTTAGAGAAAATAAATATACCTTTTTTTTTAATAGACTGAAATAAAATTTTGATCATCAAATAATATTAAAACAAAGTCCTCCGTTCTTAGGGATTGAGCATATTCTCTCCATCTGTGTGAGCAAAGTGATTCCTCTTAGCCAAAACTATCTGCATTTTGGCTTGGAGCTTTTTAGAGAAGAGTAATTACCCTCGTCTTCCCTCAGCCTTTTATTCATCTATCACGGATATCCCAGTGCCGATGCTGATCCCAGTCTCTGCCCATAGAGGGCGTAAGGTGAATAGTAGGGTGCTGTGGCAGGGAGAGCGTGCATAGGAAGTGATGGAGCGCCAGGCAAATGGGCTTTACTATAGGGATGATACCTAGCCAGGCCAAGACCTGGTGAGCCTCGGAGGGAAAAGGAGCTTGGAATGGCCCCTGGACTGCTATGAGGGGGCAAATGGAGGTGGCAGGAGGACACAGAAGACATGGAAGAAGGGTAGGCAGATAGAAGCTTGCCATCCACTCCAGGCAGGGTGGTATGTGTGCGTAAATGGGCCAGGAGTTCCTCAGAAGTTGCGAACCGCTTATCGCAAGGCCCAGCAACAGACACCCAGTTGCAGGCATGAGGAAGGGTGTCAGTAGGCAGCATGAATCCATACGGGTAAAGTGGATGAGCGAGGGATCCAGAGGCTGCAGAGGATAGAGAGCTTGAGTGAAGGCTATGAAGGTGTGGGGAAGGGTACATAAGTGGAAAGCCTGACTTTAGAGAGGAAGAAGAAGGGTCATGGACACAGGATGTGCAATTGCTGCCACCGCTGAGGTGGGGTGCATTGGGGTAAGTGAGGCAATATGGGTCCCGACACAGGCTTTGCATGAAGGAGGGAGGAGAAGCTCCTGTGAGTGGACTAGAGCTTGGATGCTTCCCTGGGACACCCATCCCGGCTAGACTGGACTTGGCAGGGTCCAAGCTAGAGACAAACTGTGATGGATACCCTGCATAAGCTCCAACGATAGAGCCGTGGTAGCCCATGCTGGAAGGAGGCAAGGGAAAGACTGAATGTCCCGGTTTGAACGGGGACACTGGGGCAATATGGCCAGCAGCCAGGGATGGCTGGGTTTCAGCCTTGCTCTCTGAGGGCTGAGGGCTGCTGGAAGAACTGCCACTGCTAGAGTTAACGCTAGCACGTACGTGGCTAGAATTAGCAAGCTGGGCATTGTCAAGACTTGCCTTGCCATGCTCGGGGTCTTTTTTGCCACTTCGATCGCTGCTGTTGGTAATATTAATACTACTACTGCTGCTGCTGCTGTCCGAAGAGTCTTTGGAGTCCACGTGAGGAATCTGGGCTTGGGACGCTTTCTGTGCAGGTGGAGACTGGGTCTGCCGGTGTGTGTGTGTCTGCCCTGGTGCATGCTGGCTTGGTGAGCCAGTCCTTGGGGACGCAGCATGAGGGGGAAACGTGGGACAAGAACTTGAAGAAGATGAATTCACCCTGAACCCAGATTTTTCAGCTGTACCATTGATCCCAACTCCATCCTTCCTGCATCCATCCGAACCGCCTTTGGAATAAGGCTTGAAGCTGGACTTGTCCTCTAGGCCCTGGTGTTGCTCTCCAGACTTGAGGCTCGAGCCGGATGAGCGGCTTTCCTTCTCTCCAAGGCTGCCCGAGGACAGGGAGCTGAGCTTGGAGGACACTGGAGGGTCCGGTTTGCCAATCTGAGAGCAGGTTTGAGCCAGCAGGGCGAGTGGACTTTTCTTAGCATCCAGCTGAAAGAATAACAGAAATATGATCAGTCAGGATTTATTTAAAAATAAAAGGGGGAAAGTAGGATATCACTTAAAAACAAAAGAAAAATAAAGCATTTCTTTGGATGGGTTTGATTCATGAATGTGGATAAAGTTTATTACATCAGCATTTTGTGTTTAGGTTTCACTTATTTATGTTAATAGGTTTTGTGTTTACACATTCAAACCTACATTCACAGTAGGAATCTAGTTCATGTCTCTCCTTACAACCTTTACAACTCATCACATTTAACCAAAACATCTAGACGCATATTTTGTATTGTAGGAATATACTATGATATTGTGATATTATTGTTTTCACCCCAAATTCACAGC
The DNA here is from genome assembly GCF_029633855.1 of Hoplias malabaricus. NCBI lineage: Eukaryota > Metazoa > Chordata > Actinopteri > Characiformes > Erythrinidae > Hoplias > Hoplias malabaricus. The sequence goes on along the minus strand of NC_089820.1, from coordinate 9,837,107 downwards.
ACTCTCAGAAAGCTATTACCCTCCAGCTAAGAAGGGAAATACCAGAGATGTACGATCTGCCTCGGTTCATTTACTCAGCCCTCATCAATGACACACTGTTGAAACTATTCGAGGAGCAGTTCTTACAAATGACGGCACAGGGATGAAAGGAAGTGCTCTGGAACCCGTGGCATGTCAAGCCTGCTTTTTATTGTTTGTTTGTAAGGGTGGGGAGTGTAATAAACCAACTGCAGGCCTCTTTAAACAGGAGCTAGTCAAGCTTTTTAAGACAGATGGCTTAGCCTTTGATCAGAAGTGTTTTATAACTGCCTTTTAAAAACCCAGTCTGCTGGTAACTTCACATTTAATCATGGTGTTCTTTCTGAGATGTTTCCAGTAAAAATACCACAGACGTGCCAACAATTATACACAACATTAAATTAACCGAGTTTAGCCTACGTCTTGACATTCAAAACATGGTGCAATAGGACCTTTGGGGGATAAATTGACTTTTATATATTGATAATTCATATTGTACAAAGGCCAAAGTTGAGACTCTCGGTCACGTCGAAATAAATCGACATGAATAACGCCACAAACTAAGCGCAGGAAGAGTGACCAGACCGTTGTGTAGGGCGTATGCGCTCCGGAACCCCTTGTACGGATAATTTTACGCACGAAAACAAAACGTAAAGCTCAACAAGGACCTGAATGAGACCAGCACGCATTGTTATAGGATCGACATCTGCTTTTCGACAGACACTCGAGAAAAACAGGAAAGACGCTCGCCAAAACTGACACAAACAAGCAATAGAAAACGCCGTGCCAAAACTGGCCACTGCTGACGAGTGACCAATGCAAAACAGCGAAGAGATTACGGAGGAAGGAGAATGGAGAAAGTGGACGCACTGAAAGAAAGTACGAGGAACTGACTTCATTAAAATATGCGCGTGGGTTTCACGAAGATAATACGAATGACGTCAACACGGTGTTTGTTTTTATTTGAATAACAACAACGACGTTTTAATATTTGTAACCGAAATGGGCTCCTTTTAGCGTTAATACATTTACTAAAATAACTGCACAATTCCACTTGAGTTTGACACATTCAAGAAACAATATAAAAAGGGGACATGTTATATATATTTAATAGCATGTTATAACTATTGTGCTAAAAAAACGGCACACTGCCTATTAGCGTATTTTTAAATCAATTATAAAACCTATAATTTGAGCAGAGGATCGATCGCACAACCTCAGCAAAACCTCGTTTCATTTCACAGTGACACGTCTGCTTCAGAATTATGTTGAACCAAATCAAACAAGTCAGGTTTGAAGGAATTTAACATATGAATGTTGAAGATAATTCAAACCGTGTAATTAGAGCTGTGTCTGAGGCTCTCACCTCTATGGTGACTGGCTGCAGGTAGTCTGGGTGCAGCACATGTCCCGAGTGCGCACTCAGCATGGTGAGGCTGTGGCTAGAGGAACACTACAGAGGAAAAAGAGGGTCCAATCACATAGCTCACAAGAACAGACGATCAGTATCGATACGGATCAATAGAGCGTGAGGTATCCGTTCCAAATCCTGAAAAAATACACCCCCAGAAACGCTGTCCAATATCCACCAGAGGCGTACGCAGTGTTAGAAGGTTGTAGTCCAGAAGCAGACCAGCGGAGTTCACCGTGTCGATCTACAGCTCCGAATAATCACCAGGGGAAAAAAACAGAACCGGATCCCTCAGTCGAACAATGGCGACCACGGCCCCTCGTCCCAGTCGCTTTTTATATTCGCTTCGAATATATCCGCGTAAAAGGAAGAAGAGCGAGTCCGTGTCCTCTCTCTGCGCTCCGGAGTCTTCACTATTCCACACTCACTCTTACACATAGAGACACACTCTCTCTCGCTTTCTCTCACACGCAACACACACTCCTCATAGCGAGCGCCGGAGGAGGGGTTTCAAAGAGCTGAGCCGACATCCAACCAGAATGCGCAGACCAGCATCTGCAATAAGTGGGCGGGGCATCGGGGCGGAGTCATTGGTGAAACAACATAAATCGACAATACACGTAAGTCTATGGGCACATGCTCATACAGCGCAATGTTTAAATATATCAGAGTCATCAACAGCCTCCACTCTTCTGGGGAGCGTTTAGACTCGATGTTCGAACATTTCTATGGGGATTTGGTGACATTCCGCTACTGATCAGGTATTGATGTTAATCCCCACAAGGTTGGATCACAAGCACCGCCTCAGATTACCCCAAAGTTTAAGGATTGAGAGTCACCACTTCAGATAACATCCAAAAAAAACTTTCAAATCCAACCTGACCCAATAAAATACACTGTGGATTGTCTAGTGTGGTCATTTTTCCATTGTCTATCAAATATGTATTTTCCGCAAACATGGTGCAGCAGGTGGTGTCACGGTCACACAGCTCCAGGGACCTGGAGGCTGTGGGTTCAAGTTCAGCGCTGGGTGACTGTCTGTGAGGAGTTTGTCCCATGTCTGCATGGCATGTCTTTCTTCCGGGTGCTCCGGTCCAAAAACACATGTTGGTAGCTGGGGTTGTGAGAGTGAGTGTCCCCTCCAGGGCGTGTTCCCAACTTGCACCCAATGATTCTGGGTAGGCTCCGGACCCGCCGTGACCCTGAACTGGATAAGCAGTTACAGACAATGTATATGTATACATACATACATGCTATCACAAATGCTACTATGACAAGGGCCACATTTTTATGGTCAAAATATTTGGGTCAGAAGATGGCAGGTCTTTTGGGGGTGCAGTGGTTAGCTCACAAGAAAGGAGAACTGGTGAACTGGTTCATTGATGCACAATGAGGAGCGAAGGCTAGCCAGTCTAGTCTGATCTCACAGAAGAGCTACTGTAGTACAAATTGATGAAGAAGTTAATGCTGGCTCTAATAGAAAAAAGCTGTGTATGCAGCTGCATGTCCACACTGACCTCTTTGATCCCTCACATATCAGTTGGACCTTGGGCACCTATCAATCTGTCGCCAGTTCACTTGTTGTCCATACTTGGGCCACGTCTAGTAGGATTTTTGGTAGGAACTAACCATTTCATATGGAAAAATACCCCACAAGACTTGCCATTTTCTTGCTTCCAACATCAACTTCATGAACTGGCTGTTCACTTGCTTCCAAATGTATAGCAAACCTTTGACAAGAGTTGTTGTAGAAGTGTAATCAATATTATATGCTCTTAGAGATTTAAATCATATAGCAGTAAATATCAATAGATATCACTGATATCAGTGTGAATGTCAGTCATTTCACTAATATTCTTTAAAAAAAACGAAATGCAAAATCTAACAGCCTTGCTTTGATATTGATATATGCCTAGGGTTCACTGACAAATGCCATGCTTGCTATTCCATGTCCACAAGCACAAAACCATTAGAGGCGAAATCAGATCTTAAAACTGAGTTGGCTCATATTTGAGGTTTCTTTCCATTTCAGATTACACTAAATGATATATTTCATACATGGTAACTACCCATGTCCGCGTCTGCTTCCAAAGCTGGAATGTTAATAACTTTATTACGTTACCCCAGGCTGCTTTGCCTTCGAAGTAATTTAGCAAAACCTAATTATGCAATGAATTGGCTTCATTACTTAAAAATGAAGCCTGGCAGAGGCTATTACGAGTTGAGCTGAAATAGTTCTGCCTCTGAATAGCTTTGAAGCTGGGAATGTTTTATGGCCTAAGGCGAGGATTGTTTATGGGACACTCTTTGGCTGACTGTTTTTAGGAGGCACTTAATCTGCAATGTTGTCCTCGCTTTGTAAAGTAATGTTTCACATTCACCACCTTAACTGCTGCCATGCAGTGATGTACTGTTATCTGACCAGCGCACAGGAATTCCTAAGCAGAAGACTGGAAAACTCTCACTTGCTGCAGTGGCAAATACTGGGATAAAAATCTAAACTTTAGAGTAGAATTCCACAGATGTTTTAAAATTTCTGCATAATTAGGTGTAAACAAAATCGGTCCGATTTTAAATGGTTCATTGTAAAGAAACCACCCATCTAAGGTTCTTTACACTGGCTCTGAAAGAAACCAAGGGTCGAAATGTCTGCAACATGCGTACAGCCATTTTATTTCCAATGCAAATTCACCAAAAAAATACGCATCACTGAAAGATGGTAAAATTGGTCAATTTTAAGAAAAAATAATGTTTTTTTTTATTATTTATTTTTATATTTATTTACTTATTTGTTTATTTTCAGAATAGTTTGCAGACTATATTTTATCCAGGACAACGTACAGTTTAATTATGTTATAGTGATAAGTGAACAGCATTAGGAGTCTTATTGGTGTAAAGCAGTTGCTGGAGCATTGAATCAAACCTCAGTTGTCCGCATGGAAGGCAGTGGTGTTAACTGCCTTGAATGTATGCCATGAATACATTAGTTCAAAATGTTCTGAAAACTGATGTAGGCATTAGTCATAAACATTTCATGAAAAGCCTCTGTGAGTAAGTTTTAGAGGCACTAACTTCTTCAGATATCTCATTTCTATCATCTCTACAGTAAAAGTTCTGACTTTGAAAGTTTCTCAAACACAGTATTTCACAATTGACCTCTCTGATTGACTGTTTACACTCAGTTATATAATATAGAATGTTATATTTGTCAGTAATTTAGAGTTATAGTTAAATTATATTTAATATTTTTGTTAATGGGCCCTACACTCCAACAGTAGTGTAAGGTACTTTAGCATATTCTTTAGTATTCCAGTGTTCATATTAGTACCCAGCTTCAGTGTCACTCTGTTTCTACTGGCAAAGCAAGTTTGCAGTCGTTCTGCCCAATGAATAAAGGTAAACAGAATTGTAATGAAAGGAATACTCCGGTGTTATTCAAACCTAATCTCTGACTGCCACATCTGTGTATGATTTATTACCATGGACAATAATTTCCCCATGCTTGAATAAAGATCAAAAAAAAAAAAAAAACTTGGCTCAAGATACACTTTGAAGCTGGAAGGCATTTTATTCAATCATATGCCACAGATGAAGCAGATATGGGTACTCTTTAAAGGGCCATTCTGGCAAAAAAATGAGAAATGTAACCGTCACCAGAAGAGCTGTAAACATATCTACTCAGGTCCTACAGTGGGGCTGCTATAGTTATGAAAGTGAGATATTCTGGGCATTGTGAACAGGGCTATTTGGGCAGGGCGAGAAATGTGCATGTGATGTTTTGACCATGTCGTGGATGTTTCATTAAGGCCACAGGGAGCTGTGTAAACTTGTGGAAAAACAGGTAAAATATGTCCCTGATAAAGCTAGTTTTTTCAGCCAAAACACAGTTCAGAGTTAAATACAATCTTGCTTAACCCTTATTTATTCATTGTTCTGACTCTACACAGATCAGCAGTAACATTCAAATGGACTCTGTTTCTAAACCTCAGTGTCACTGATAGATTAAGAATAGTTCACCTTTCAAAACACCAATCCACCAGTGTCCAATGACCACTGATGAAGGACCAGAGGATGACCAACATAAATGTGCAGCAACAGATGAGCTACTGTCTCTGACATTACAACTACAAGGTGGACCAACAAGGTGTGTCTAACACAGTGGTCAGTGAGTGGACACAGTGTTTAAAAAGTCTAGCAGCACTGCTGTCTCTGATGTCATACTGGTGCAACACACACTAACACCCCACCACCACCACGTCACTGTCACCACAGGGCTGAATATGATCCCCCACCCAAATAATACACACTGTGTCGCGGTCCTGTTGGGGTCATTTTAATGTTAAGGCTGACTGGTTTACGTTGCAAAATATGAAAGTCTTAAAAAAGCTTATGAGGAATTAAGCTGTGTTCCCTGATTTAATGAATCAATAACAGCAAAACTGTCTGTAAACAAACATGTAACACAAAACTGTTTACTCTCACTTTCATTCATTTCAAATACATTTTGCACTTTTGAGTAGTGTTTCAGAGCAGTGAAGGCTTCTTTATTTCTGCTCAAGCAGACTTCCTCTGCAGGAACACTAGGCCCGTGTCTGCGGAGCAGATTTTTTTTTTTTTTTCTCAGCAGGTCAACCATGGCCTTTTCCACCACTGTGGCCTCTGAAGTGCTTCACTCTTAAAAATAAAGGTGCCAAAAAGGGTTCTTTGGAGTTTTGCCAAAGAAGAAACAACTTTGGTTCCCTAAAGAAACTTTCACAGGAAGATTTTATTTTAAAAATCAAGGTGCCAAATTAAAGGGTTCTTTGGAGTGTTGTGTGAAGACATTTTTTTTTCAGATGTGAACCACTTATTAAAACTGGTTTTTAACTCATCCACTCATTTGTACATTCACTCACTCACATTTAACAAAGTGCTCCACAAGGGGCACTCTATCAGTGATGCTAGATGACCTTATTAAAGTTTTATCCACATAACGCAGAGTTTCTGTTACAATTCTATTAAAATCTGTGGTTTTAGACCAGTTTGTTTAATTTATTTGAAACGATGTTTTGTTTGTTTGGTTTTTTTTTTTTTTTTTGGATATAACATTCATCTCTACATTCTACGTCTAAATATTTAAGGATTCCTTTGGATCATAAAATCAAGCTAAGTTATGTTTAGGAATCATTATTCCTAAGACACTAGTAGATTGAGTAAAGCCCTTAAATATCAAGGTGTCAGATATGTCCCGGTCATATCATCAAACTTGAGAATTAGGGAACTTAGGTTGTTTTACATAGAACTGTTGAGTAATAAGCCTTAGGTTGTAATAATCCTGGACATATAAGGTATCAAGGTTCCAAGAATGTGGCTTTGAATTCTGCAGTCATTCATGAACAAAAGCACATTCAGGAATGTCAAGCTATTTTGGGCAAAGACCAAACATGACCTATACTTTTGAAACAACTGAGAAATGGCTATTTATTTCACATCTAGCATTCATCAGTCAGTAAAATGCTGTTTATATAAGGCTATTACAATCCACCTAACCCATTATAAGGTAGGAAAATCAAAAGCACAACATATAAAACTCAGTAAATCTGCACAGTAGTCTATGGCATTACAATGTATAAACTGAATAATACGTTTATGGAATATTTAATAATAAAACTGATAAATAATACACCTGGGGATTAAAGGGGTTAGCCACTGCACCAGAGTTTTGTTTCCCTTATCTGTTGCCGTAAACTGAAACCCTTGGAGCCTGTGTTGCCTTTACTTTCTGTTTGATAATTTCACACCTCTGTCGCAAATATCTGTTTTATGAGCGGCCTTTGCATACATTTTGCATTGGTATCTTCAAAGATGTGATAAAACACGTAAAAGATGGCCTAGATAAAGGCCTCAGTGATTTGCCTCTGCGTTAACACAGTAACACAAACCAAGAGAGGAAGCAGATATTGAGTCAAGTCTGAACAACAACAACTGTCAAAAATGACTCATGTACATCCTGATAAAAGTGTCCATCCATCACTGTAGGGTCCTGATCAGAGATCAGTTCCTTCTGTTTATATAATCCTCATAAACAGCACATGTATTTTAAAACTGATCATAGTCCACAAGTGCTAGACACTCAGTATCTGCTCAACCAACAAAATGGTTTTTGCCTTGTAACCGAATTTATTTCAGTGCTGTATTTCTCTGATCTCCTTGTCTCAGCTGAATCTTCCAAATAAACCTATCATGCTTGAGTCCTAACAGCTTTTGTTTGTTCAGTCCAGCAATTATGTGTGCTACATATGAGCCTGTGTTCATCTCAGTATGTTTCATTTGGCTCTTAAAGGACTGGCCTTTTGAGTCCAGATTTCTCTTAGTGTTTCTCCCTCATACTCTTAGGGAGTGTCTCGTTTTGAGTCTTGGCTCCTCTCAATTGTTCTTCCCTTTACTTTTAGGGACGCACACATTTGAAAAGCTTCCTAGGGATTTTGTCTATTGTTAAAACTTGAGCAACAGAACATGCAAAAATGTTGTCACTGTGTATGATATATGGAGTATGATTTTAATCATGAAAATATGATTTTAGATAAAAGTCATGACATTGTTTTGGCTGACGTTTGAGAGGGGGACCATAGCTAAATCTCTTTCTAACTTAATGCCCCGTAAATGTTCTTAAGACAATATTTTTGCAATCCACCACCCCATTAACGTTCTGCTTCCTGTTCACCTCTATATTTATCAAGGAGGGCCCAGCCTTATAGCCTAAAGTAGAAGCTCCACATCCTCAGTACTCAGAGCTTACACCATTCTTGCAGATATTCAGCTAAATATACAGTTGACAGTTGTTTGAGCCAGGTCTTGTGTGCTGTAACTTTAACACCTGTATACACAACAATCTGTATATAACGTGCTGTGTTGTGTTGCACCATGTGCCTGGAGAATGACATTTCATTGCAATGAATTCATGTAGCACAGAAAAATGTCAGTGATACACTGGAATTACACTCTCTCTCATACTGCAACCATATGCTGATCCAAGCTAGCATGTGTTTGGCAACTTCTTCCTCGGAAAAACTGTAGTTCCATCAAAAATATAGAGTTAAACAACAATTGATCTGTGTTGCAGGCACAAATGTTTAACCGCAGCTGTTGTTGGTGAGGTTTGACAGCCCTTTTACAATTGTATTAACCTGAACTGAATGAGAAACTATTGCATACAACACACCAGCATTAAGAGGCAATTTATTGAAATAAAATTTGTTTCATATAAGCCTGGACAGATCAGATGTACTTTTTTGTCCTGAAATTGAGCCCGTATTAGCAGTGTGTAATTCATTTCCATTCATTTGCAGCTTGCCAAGTGCTGATTAGCTACAGCAACACGGTCCAGCTCAGTAAGGCAGCCTTTTAAACTGGAAACACAATAAGGTAGTGAATCTAATCTCCAACCTAAATTCATTCAGCTGAATGGGATTTGTACCAGTGTTCAGTGAAGCTTGGGAAAAAAACACACAACATTTATAAAAGGACATTATTGTGGGTGGAGTTTGAAGGGGGCCAAATTCGAATCACTTGGTCTGGAGAAAATATGTGTGATCCCAGGTTTTTTTTTTTAAAACCTCTGAAGGTAAAAAAACAAAGCACACCTGTGGAGGCAGTTGAAGGTGGATACCAGCTCCCCTCACTGCAATAAAAATGACAATAAGATATAGAGGTTGAACTGTTGACCCAAGCAGAGGAGGAGCCAGCGGCAGTTGAATGTTCTGGAGGCTTTGTAAAGTGTAACTGGGCGGTGGGGCAGAATATTCAGGTTTTAACTGTGATCGGGTGGGGCGACTGAAGCCCTGGGATACAGGCAAGGATACGGGCGTCACGTTTTTGTTTTATGGCTCTCAGATGTCTGTCAAAAGCTGTCGAGGCTTCTTGAGCTTGTCAGCGTCCTGTCATTTAAACTCCAACACAAACACCTACAGACACATCCTAGACACTCCCTCAGACATGCGGACAGATGATCAAAGGCCAGCGATGTGTCACGGGAATTACTACACCGGTCTTTTTGGGCTAATTAATAATCTCTACATTTTTCACGTAAGTTAAACTGTCACCTTGTGGGAGTCAAAATGTCAGGAACTTGCTGCAGGGGGTCTACTCCTTTATGTTTCATTATAGGTAATTTAACACAGGACTTCAAAAGTAGCAAGTTGAACAGCATTAACCCTTCAATTGCTAGAATTTAAGCTTATTAAACATCTCCAGTGATCCATTCATTCACTCACTGTCCACTCTTTTAGACACATACACATTGTAGATGTAAAGTCAGAAACAGCAGCTCATCTGTTGCATCAGTGTACACAGGATTGTGTTGGTTGTATATTTTTATTTGGTTGACTATTCTCAGTCCTGCAGTGGAACTCACGTGTTTAAAACCTTAAGCAGCACAGATCAGCCATAATCATGTGTTGATCTTTGTTGTGCTGGTATAAGTGGATCAGACACAGCAATGCTGCTGAAGCTTTTAAACACCTCAATGTTTATGTCAATGAACTGAGAGTCCAGCCAACAATGTACAGAATGAGTTAAAAGTTGCAAGACACCTTTTTTTTTTTTTTTTTTTTTAATACCCCAGCAAGTCATGTGTGAGGGGGCCTATTTTTAGGCTATGTCCGGTACATGGTCGCCATCTTGAAAGCTGCCATACTGGATCAAGGACAATTTCCAATGGGAATGTGGTCATGCAGCACAGGATCCAATTCAGGGTCGCAGTGGGTCCAGAACCTATCCAGAATCATTAGGTGGGAACAAACCCTAGAGGGGTTTCCAGTCCTTTGCAGGGCGACACACAATCACACATTCACTCACACCTACGGACACTTTTAACAGCCAATCCACCCGCCAATGTGTGTTTTTGGACTGTGGGAGGAAACCAGAGCACCACACGGACACTGGGTAAACTCATGAGAATGATCCAACACCCAAATACCTGCTCTGTAGTGGTCCTGACCTTTGAAGAACAGGGTTAAAGGGGGCTAAAATGTATGCAGAGCAACATATGGACAACAATCTTTAATTGAAGAACAACAAAGTGCCCTTGTATAGTCGGTTGAGCTGAGAAAATGGATATCACCTTCAGAAACAATGTCATTATAATGTTCAGACTGATCCATGAATATATGGTGAACTGATAAAATGTTTGAGAAGATTCTTTGCATATGTTCTGTAAGAAAGCAGCAGTGGCAGTTATTAACAGAAGAGAACAGGGATAGAAAGAGACTGTAAGATAGAATGAGCAAAGGAAAAGAAAGAAAAGTAAAGCTAATACACGAAGAAATGAAATAAACAGAGAAAGATGGAGAGAGTGAAAGGGGGAGGGATTTGGGGTAGTTGTTGAAACTGCTTGAACTCTCCTTCAGTCAACACTCACTGTGTTTGGTCTGTCATTATTAACGTCAAGCGTCACTTGTCGCCCACGGCAACTCTTTAACTCCTGTGTAAACCCATAAAACATCAACAGCGTCCAGGATTGGCGTGTTTCGCAGGGTTAAGAGTGATGATCAGATCTGCTACCCTGAGCCAGAGAGAGAGAGAAAGAGAGTGTTTGTGTGTGTGTGTGTGTGTGTGTTGTCTCTCTCTGTGTAAACACACACTTCTCGTCCTGACAGGTGAGTTTTACCTGTCAGCCAGATTATTACTGCCTGCTGACAGCCACTGTTATGACTTCATTTTTCAGGCCGTTTCGGTTCTGTAACATCCGCTCAGATTTGGGTGAGTGAACTTCCACTGGGCTGAACACCACCGTCCGATTCCTTAGCTCCTGACTGTATTGGACTTGACCTTTATTTTTGGTTTAATCCAGCACAATTTTTTCTGTCTGAAAATGAACAAATAGTAACTGAACATTTGTGCAATACTGAATGAAAAAGGCCATATACTTCCCAGAGCCAGGCTTGAAATGAAGACAAATGAATGCAGACTAATGCAAGAAATTACATATTGCAGTGAAATCATGTTTAAAATGCTGTATAGTAAATTTAATATTTCTCATTATGAAATTGTAGGAACCAAATTTATTTCAAATATTTTTTAAAACTTTTTAATATTTTATTTAATATTTTAAATCTTAAATACTGACAGAGTAATTTCACTTGGACCAAGAAATATTGCTTAAACCTAGCAAAGTTATCTGCTAGTAATACAAACTTACCAGATACATGTATAGATGTTCTATAGCGTGGAAATATTTTAGTATTATTTTCCCACAAGACATGGGGGTGGGTGCCGGTTTTCCATTGCACTGAATCTTTAATGGTGTAACATTAACAAGCTGACAAGCACTATGTGGACGTTCACACAGAGCTAACACTGGAAAGGGTGGAAAGGCTTGACCATGGGGAATACAAAACAACATGATGGTGAAAAACAAGAAATAATTAATAGAGCACAGTGCAACACAATCCACCCAAACAGCCATCAACAATGACTGGAAATGCTAGGAAAAACACCTAAATAACCAAGAGAGTGGGTACCTGTTTATCAGGGGAGCAATGACACTACAGTATTTAGTCATTTCACAGTGTGTTGAGCTCATGCCTTATGAATCTATATTTACAAACAGAGAGAATTTTGACTGTTGTGCATTATATGTTGGCAATAAAAGCCATGGAACAACATGGTTTCTTCTGTTGATAGGCAGGTTGGTTCCTTTTGCCACAATAATAAACTCTACTCTTCTGTGAAGACTTTACACTAGATTTTGAACATTTCCATAAGGATCTAATGTCAATGAGCCACAAGAACTTCATCAGAGTCAGGTATGGATGTTGGATGATATATTTTGGGTCAAGAAAGATTTGGCAAATCATCCAAAAGTATTGGATGAGTCTCCATCTCTCCAGAGAATGCACTTCCACTGCTCCATGCATAGGGGATTTATACAGCTTTAGCCAATATTTGATATATTTATGCTTATATCACTCATGATGTTTGTAAACATGAAAATAAAGTAATTATGCATTATTAATTGTAATCATGTACAATTTGTTAAGACCTTGTGTAAATCACAGCATGCGAATTATGAAATACATATAATTGAAAGGTTTTTTTTATTTTCAGTAGATTCTTGGTACAATCAGAAAATGATAGGAACTGTAATAGGGGTTGTATTATGTTTCTGTTTTATTTACATAGTGTTATTGTTCATTATTACAATTAATAGGGCAAGTATTTGAGATCATTTATAATGTGCTAATGAATGAATTTTATTGCATAATAAATAAGACAGAATGTAATGAAGTTAAGTTTTAAGTAAGATCTTATTAAATATAATTAACATATGATATGATATGACACCAATAGATTATGATATATATTTCTGCTATAAGGCTTTGTTGTTTCAAATTCACTGTGTTTACGATAATTTACCAGAATTATGTAAAAACTGTAACCCTTACAAAAGGACAATGTTTACAATTTTCTTTGTACCAGACATATGTTGTTGGATTTTTTAAACAAATATTTTATAAAGAAATTAAATAAAAAACTAAATATTATAATCTTTACCTCAGTCTGCCTACTATGTTTTTAAGTGCATGCCAATACACCTTTATATCAGCTTTTTACTCAGTCATTTAGAGATATTAATTTGGGAATTCCTTGCATAGCACAGGAAAATCTACCTATCCAGACCCCTATGCTAATGTGAGGAGGACTAAAAAGGTGGGAGTAGGTTAAAAGGCATTTTTAAAGCACCCCAGAAGAGGAAAAGGAGGTGAAGTAAAAAAAAAAGAAAGAGACATAGAAAGAGAGTAGAAAGAATTGAGGGAGGGTTGTAACAACTGCAGAACAGTTTCTTTCATGTCTGGCCTTGAAGTGGGCTCCTAACAGCTCTTTTGGGCCCACAGATGACTGATGGCCATTTCCTGTTGGAGATGTTTAAAGGCCAGGCCTCCTGTTTAAAAAAGGCCCTCTAACCCTGCCCCTTTAAGCCTGGGGGTGTTTGCCTATGCATGGCCATATCAGAGCCCAGTATTTTACCATAACAGTAGCTATAACAAAAGCTTGAAAGGGACACCTACACATCCGGAGCAAAGGGCTCTGATCCTGGAACATTTGTGAGGATGAGAGTTTACCAGCCTAGGGACATTTGAGGGGTGGAGAAACCAAGCAGAATATTTACTGGCTGTTTAACAGACTGGGTTTAATTGACAAAAAAAAAAAAGCAGCCCATAAGACAGTATTCAGTCTGCATAGTTGTACACTTCCCTGAGCATGCAAGTATAGTGGCCAGACTAACAGCAACATGATGACTAGGGGTTTCTGAAACCCACTTCCTTACTCCACTGTCAGATAAATTTTGCTTGTTCAAATTTGCTTAAAAAGTGGAAAGATATAGATAAAATTTTAAATATTTTAATGAGGTTCAAGATGCCTACTAAGATATCATATTTTGCAGCTTACATCCCATCATATTTTACCCGCTCCCTACCCAGGCTTCATTGTATACTGAATAGCAACTACTACAATGCTGGGCAAACTTAACAGAATATTTCTACTGAAAGGATTACTGTAAAACTGAAACATAGTTAAATCCAAATAAAAACCAGATTAGCTTAGTGCTAACACGCTCTTAGAAATCCCATAGGAATGCCAGGAGAAATAACATGCAGAACTTTTTCGAGAGAAAGAGAAATAGAGAGACAGAGGGTGGATTGAGAGATGTAAGAGAATCAGAGAGGGAGAGGCCGCTGAAAGAAGAGCTCATACATGCAGATCAGTGTTTAATTGGGTGTGTATGACTGATGAGGTGTGTGTTTCTGAGCGGGAGACTGGAGCCTGGAGGTCTTCTCCAGAAATAATAAGCACTTGAAAGAAGAAGGACAGGACGGGTTTATGGTGTGTGAGTGACACGTGAGAGCAGCGCTGAGGATGAAGGAAAGCAGAACTTTCTTCACTCTGCAGTTCTTCAACAAAAAGAAATAATAAAAAGCCCACAGACTGTATTGGCCTTCCAAACCCTTACATTCACTCCATTCAGGGAAAGAGAATGTAACTCTTCGTCAATACCTAGGTGTTCACATATTCACTATTTATTCACACAGCAAAATCACCAGTGTGAAATCAACGCTGTTAAAGTTAAATTAACACAGTGAGTGTTAAAATGTAACACTCTTTAACACACCACGGTAGGTTCTGGACCCACATCGACCCTGAACTGAGAAAGCTGTTACAGACAATGAATGAACGAATCCTAAAGTCTACTAGTGTTCCAATGGGACTCTATTCATATGTTAACCCTATTATAACCAAATAATTATATTTTTTGATTGTTATAAACGTAAAAGCTTTAATTTGAGGCTTGTAAATGATATAAATGTATATGGTACTGTATTAATTTTACTGTGGCAGAGATGAGTGCTGGCATTTCTAAAAGTTGAGTGAAAGCTGACTTGCCTATGATACATCAGTAATGTACCTACAATTCACATTAAGTTTATGCCTTTTTTCCCAAAATTGGTTCCACTCATAATAAATCAAAACTTAATTCCTCTGTCACTGTGATTGTGCTGTTGGTTGATCTAATGTATATGACCTTCGGTGAAGCTCCTGAAGGTCTATGACGCGGGACAGCTTACTTGGTGGTTTCAACTTATCACAGAGGAAAATAAATCCTGAATGGATAGTATTTGCACTGGGCAAATTTTATCTATTTTGTTTCCATTCAAACCTTTGCAGTGAAATGAGAGCAGTACTTCAACATATGCAGAGTTTAAATACAACAAGCACAATTACAAAACACAAAAACATAGATATATATTATTTTATCATTAACAGGCTTTCTAAGAGAGTTTCTCACTGATAATTATTCTCTAACTTTGAAAGATAAGGATAAAGTCAGTACAGAGTCAGAGGCATCAGTGCAGTGTATATTAAGATATAGGTCCATATATGCAGTTAGATGCAAATTTTTCAAACAGCCCGGGTCAATAAACATGTGCTGGTGATTATGCCACAGGTGTGTGTGTGTGTGTGAAAACCAGCTGCCGCACAAATCACAAATGCAAAATACATGGAAAATGGAAAACAAACACACAGAATCCATCAAAGCTAGGTGCTAAATGAAAAGGAGGATTTGTTTGATAAATTGAAAAGGCAGAATGTTAGTGAGAAGGAAATGGAGCAGTGTTTAATGCGGAGTGAGTGAGTCACGCAGGTTGACTTAGTGACTCATCTGAGTGTTTTTGTATAATCAGCGCAGAGCGCCTCTAGTCTTGCTCGTCCAAAGCCCTGAGTGATGGGCTGATGAGAGGGTAAATATTTGCCTGTGAGTGTATGTGATGGATTGAGGCTTAAGACATCAAGGCAGGATTTCCTGAGCCCAGATTAGGTCCAGTCCAAGACTAACAGTAGGGATACCAGTGGAGTATCCCCACCAAGGGCGTGAGTTAGTCCAAGGCTGAGGCTTAATCTGTGTCTGGGAAGCGAATACTTTTAAGGTAAATGCTTTTTTTTCTTGGCTTAAGGAGACAGCTCATAGGTTTAGTAGTTAAGAGGTGTTCAGATTAACTTGCCTACAATGGCTGAAAAATCATCAGCGTGCCATGGAGTTAACCCTTACCAACCTGAAGGTATTATTGAGGTTTATTGTTCTTTAATGTGTTATAAAATATATATACTCACTGTGTGTGTGTGTGTGTGTGTGTGTGTTGTGTTAGTAATATGTTAATCATAAAATGGCTCAATTCTCTCATTACACAGTGTTTCAGGATACATTTTGGCAATGTGTTGCTTGCTAGGAATATTAAATACACGTTGAGGTACTTAAAATGTATTAAAATGTGACTACCATATTTCATTTTGTGAATTGTTACAAAGCTTAAAAATACATCATGCATTTGTTGTCACCAGCAACTGGTGCCACTTCTAAGAGTTAATTTAAATGCCACGTAAGCACACGCAGACATGGACTTGAATGCACTTTTTCTCACCGAAACAAAAGCAGCCATTGTCCTCCATGTGCTGAAGTTATCAGTGGGTGAAGGCGGAGGGAAGCCCTCCCCAAGCACACCGCCTGATCACCCCACAAATCACATCACTGCACATTAGAGTGTAAGCCACAAGCAGACATCAAAAGCTGTTTGGTTTTGGAGCAGGAGTTTAGCCATAAACTGGACACGCCCCATTTCAGAAATATGATGTGCCCCACTGCAAGGCTGGATCCAACCATATGGGCACCAGCGGCTGGGGGCACCATGAGTTTGCTTAAAATAAAATAAAAATTTAAAAAAAAGAAACGCTAAGAGACTTTGTGAGGAGCGAACAGAACACATTCCAACTAGACTTAAGGCAGTATTTACAAAGGTTTCTTTTAGTTTTGAGTCCCTGAAGTGTCCCAGAACACTGAAAACTGTAAGCTGGGCTTTGATTCAGACGCATTCTTTACCCTGGATGGAATGGTAGTTTATTCATTGTTTTCTTGTTTTAATCACAGTGTTGAATGTCTTTTTTTTACTTCCTCAACAGGTTATCTGTTGAAACACTGCATCATTTTATTTGTATGTTAAAAAGCTGGCATTAGTGGGAGTTCCTGAATGGAGCAGAGGTCTAAATCTTGGCCATCGCAAGGAGATTGCAAGTTCATTTTCATTTGATGCCCCAGTCTTTTAAAACTGATCATGGGAGACTGAGTAAAAAGGGTGGGATTGAAGACAGCTTAAAATTGGGCAGAAAATTCTGCAAAAATATAAAGATATGCAAAAATTCTGTAAAATTAATAGAGTTGGCATCATTTACAAACATGAGAATGCAAATGTTGTAACCATGTCCTATTAATATATTTACATTTAAAGAGGTATGTGTGCCTCTGTGGTGCAGTCAGTTAGCATGTTTGGCTGTTAACTGAATGGTTGATGTTTCAAGGGACTTCTCCAAACCCACTTGATGGACTGGTGCCCTGTCCAGGGTCTATTCCTACCTTACACCCATTGATACCAGGTAAGCTATTGCATAACTTATTGAACTGCAGTATTACTTCCTAATATATTCACCATCTTTCAGTCTAAATAAGTATAAAAAGCACAATGTAGCAAAATTAAATGAACTACAAAGAACTACAGAACTATATTTTGAATGGCTAAAATGCAATGGGGTAAAAAAGAGATTCTTTTGCTTATTCCTATAATTGAATTAGGTCTTAAAAAATTTTGGGAATATACAGATCCATCATTATGTTATCTAAAGGCATTCATGAGGGGCTTATTGTGTTTTTACGAAGCCTCAGTGTCTGTAAATGGGTAAAATACAAAGTGTCTCAGCCCGGTATGCTAGGCTTCCTCTTTCTGCTAATGGCAGAAAAATGGCATTTTGGAGGTTTTTAGATGCTGCCTTTAAGTACGAGTAAAGAATTGCTTCCAAAACAAAGCCAAGTATCTCCAAAATAATGACAGAAAAGAGAAGTAAAAACCTTCCAAATTTTAATTTATGCTAATGTTCTGACATTTTTTATCCAACAATATTATAGAGCACTTAAACTGGTCTCTTATTATTAATATTCTGACACATCGTTAAGGGAGCATTTTGTTGATTTTAAGAATTACAATAACTTATTTATTCAGTGTAACAGGTTAAAGCATGTGAAGTTTAATGTGGCTGTGCACAGCTATATGAAGTTTATTAACACACTAACACCACAAAATGTCTCCCCACCACTTCTCTTTACAATATTTCAGGCAAAGACTCACATGAAAAATAAGACAAATTTAGCAGTCCTCCTCTCTTTGTGAGATATAACACAAGTATAAATGTTGCAGAGTTCTGAGCCATCCTGCTGGGCTTGTGAATTAACCAACACCGAGTTGAGGATCTGGTCAACCCGCATAGCGTCGCACCAAACACAACCCCAGAAACACACACAAATGCAACGTGTTTCTGTCTAAGATCCTATTATTCTCTTACAGCTCTCGCTGTTAAATATGGCTGAACTAACAGTTCCTTCTTGCACATGCGCGTTTCAACATTAGGAGTCAGTCATTAAGTGAAATAACCTCTTCCCCCGGTAGGCAGTCCTGCAAATATACATGAATTTGTTCTAAGAGCAACAAAATTCAACTACTTTATACCCACTTCTGGTGATATGTGACACCTCAGCGAATTACTTCATGTTATAATACGGTGTAGATTTTGCTGCACAAACTGGCAAATTTACATAGTTTGTGTTTGTATTGTGATGTTCACAAACAAGATATGTGTTAAAAGCCAATCAGCAGTCAGGCCAGTTTGCAAGTCAATCAGCATACAAGTTAACTGTCATTTAAGGCAATTCACATCACATCATTTAGCATAGAAAACAACCAGTACCAATTAGCAAACAAGCAAATCAGCACACAGGCTTATTAGCAAGCAAGCCTATCACCACACATGTTAATTTCCATGTAAGCCAATCAGCAGTTCAGGGTAATTATCATGCAAGCCAATCAGTCCATTTACAGGTTAGCAAGCAAGCCAATGGCATGCAAGCCAATCATCATCTAAATCAGT
Organism: Hoplias malabaricus; assembly: GCF_029633855.1. NCBI lineage: Eukaryota > Metazoa > Chordata > Actinopteri > Characiformes > Erythrinidae > Hoplias > Hoplias malabaricus. The sequence goes on along the minus strand of NC_089820.1, from coordinate 9,818,173 downwards.
TATCACAGAAGCCAGTCAGCATGTTGGCTTATTACCATGTTAGTCAAATGAATTAGCTAGCAAGCTAATCAGAATATGAGCCAATTAGGATGTACGTTAATCACTCCTGTTACATTTGCCCTTTTCAAATCCTGGTTCTTCTTCTAGATACTGATCAGATATCAATTCCCTTTTCAGTACATATGTTTTTAATTTGCCAGGTCCATCAATTAGTTAAAACTCCCCCAGTGAGCTGCACATCCTCCCTTCTAGACACGGAAAGCCAACTGTTGCATTTTCTCAAAGTGCTAATTCAATGCCACTGAACAGCTCAACACACTTGTAAGAGAGGACTAACTCTCCAGATCTTTTATTTCAGCAACAGTGTTCCTTACTAGTTAACACTGTGTTTGTGATAAGGGGAGGATCACTGTGTTTGTGATAAGAGGGCCATCAGTGAGAGCAAGGCCAGAAGTGTTCTGTCCTGAATCACTAAGGAGCAGACCAGTGATATCCCGATGTTTGTACCAGTGCTTAGACCCACACAGTGTCACTCAGACTCCTAATATTTACATTTTAAATTGAGGCCGGTGTGGTATAGCGCACACAGAGCCTCTACAAACTACACTATTTTAATTAATATTAAAAGGCAACATTTAAGATTGTGAGGAACTGCAGATCTCCATGGTTCACTTACATTCAGAACATCTATGTGGTGGATACAAAGGTGGATTGGTATGTTTGAGGGGGAAAAAACAACTGTTGTTTTTTACATGGTTATTGCTGGACCACTTATCGGGCCGGCCTAGAAGCATTTTCCCTTACTTACTGGCTGATTGGCTGATGGACTGACATACTCCTGATGTTGAAACGTACATGCACGAGTAGGAACAGAGGGAGAGGAGGACTGATCAGTTTGTCTTACCTCATGTGTGCCTGAAATATTGTAGGGAAGTGGTGGGGAGACATTTTGTGGTGTTAATGTGTTTATAAAACTCCATATAGCTGCACACAGCCATCTTAAATCTTCATGTGCTTTATTGTAACTGTGCATAGCCATCTTAAAACTGCATGTGCTTTATTGTAACTGAGCATGAGCACCTTAAAAATTCACATGCTATACTCTAACTGCGCACAGACACCTTTAGAGAATATATGTACCTGCATAATAACAGTGAGGTGAGTGAAGACATCAGGTGCTTACAATAGTTAGTTGTTCTAATAGTTTAGAATTCATTTCTTGTATTTATACATGTTGCTGCATTGCAACATCATAAATATATATTGAATTCTTAATTATTGCTGATAAATTTTCAGAAAAAAGAATGTTCTTCTTACTTGTTTGACATGCTGTTTGTTTAAAGTTGAGCAAACCTTTGTCATTTGGTCTAATTTTATGACAAACATTGGACAGTCTATTCTTTGCCTGGATTTCAGAGAAAACAAGTACTCTGGACTTGCACATTCATTATGTCTGTAGTTTGGGCAAAGTTTGAGCGTCCCCTTGACTGTGATGCCAGTCCTAACAATCTCTGCCCCTGGAATTCCATGTTCCAAATCTTAAACAACCAGCCAGAATTTTAGAGCATTTTTTATTATATCCTTCCAACTGAAGCACACATGTACTGGCTGAGCTAAAAATTATTATTATTATTATTTATTTCTGCATTTATTAGTCCTGCCCTCTATATTTTCTGTACTACACAATCACATAATAATAACCACATGCAAAACAAAGACATTGATATGAAGCACCAAAGTTTCTCCAGATCTTCCGATGACAAGGGTATGTATTTTGTGATTTCCTGTTTTTAAAATACCAGAAACACCTCTGTGACAATGGCTATATGGCTAATGTCAGTCCAGTTGAACTAGGCTTGCCTAGTCTTGTAGCACTTTCGGTCTGTGTTTCCTTTCATGCAGTTTGCACTCTCCTGAATTTAGAGTCAGTTTCATTTACAGTAAATATGAGTAAATATTACCTATAGAGTAGTTGTTTCAGGCTTTTCAACTGATGCACTTTTGTTTTTTGGGGGGCTTCATAAACTCTTTAGACTTCAGTTTTGAGCAAGCAAACAGAGTAGGTCAGAATTGTATAAAAAGTGTTACTTGATTATAATAGTTAATTATTATAATATTAATTATAGTTACAGAGTAGGTTTTCTGTGCATTTAAGTTTTGTTCTTCTTCATCACAAACTCCCAGACATAAAGAAATTCTAGTGATTATGTGTTTGAGTGTTGGGAAAAAAGGCTCTTGTAGAAGCATTTGTCATCAGAGATAGAAAAGGCATTTTCCTTTCAGACAGAGTGCTCAGGCTGCAGGCCAAAATGCAGTGAAATATCTTTTCAGTTCAGTCAAACAACCAGCACACACAACCAGACATTCATCCTCCCAGCAGAACAGGAAACAACACATGTACACTGTATATACACAATCTACAGCTGATACCGTAGTCACACTCCTTATACCCACCACACTCACATTTACACACACCACATTTACTTAGGATGAAAAGAGAAAGAGAAAGACATGTTGGTAGAGAAAGAAACAAAACAAGAGAAAAATGAAAACAGTGAGAGAAATGTGAAAACAGAAGAGAAACATATGACATGTGGAAAAAGATTGGAAAAAGAGAAAGTGAGATATCGCAACAGAATTACAGATAAAAGGCAGGTGAGAGTGTGAGAAGAGAAAAAGAATAAAGAGAGTAAAAAGAAAAGAGGTAGACAGAAAGTAGAATAGAGGGAAGAGAGAAATAGGATCATTTTAAAGAAATACCAAATGAAATCAAGAAAGAGAGTGAAAAAGCGATAGAGAGAAAGAGAGAGAGAGAGAGAGAGAGAGAGAGAGAGAGAGAGAGACTCTTCAAGTTCAGTCCAGGTTCCATTGCACTGGCCATTGGCCTGGGAAAGCCTGAACCCTATAAAAGGTTATTAGTTGCCAAGAGAGGAAAGAGAAAGGGGAGGGAGAGAGAGAGTGAGAGAGAGAGAGAGAGAGAGAGAGAGAGAGAGAGAGAGAGAAAGGGAGCACACAATCTGCTCGTACAAAACCTGCCAGAAGGTTACACTGTCTGTATGTCATAAATTACCCACGACAGCCCACCAGAACGGGGGCTGCACAGAGGAGAGAAGAGAGAGAGAGAGAGAGAGAGAGAGAGAGAGAGAGAGAGAGAGATGCAGCTTTTTTTCCCTTGCCCCCACTTGATGAACGAGCCTCAGAACGCGGCAGAGAATCCATCATATCACCTCTAATGGGGCCCCATTTCTCTCGCCATAACTCAACGTTTAAAAATAGAGAGGGGTGGTGAAATATGGTGCCGTATATTCTTTCGCCTGACACTTTTACGAGTCCTCCCTGCAGTATAAAGGCACTGATTGCTATTTCAAAGTACCGTGTCAGGCCTAGCACTGAGCACAACCAGCTGCTTCAGAGCGAGCAGCAGAGGGAGAGGGAAAACCAAAGAGAGAAAGAGAGAGAGAGAAAGAGAGAGAGAAAGAGAATTATGGCCTCTGAGATTTGGGTTATCTTTTCACAGAGTCGTTCAGGGCGGCAGATTTACAGTGTTTGTGCTCGGCTTTATTAAAGCCAAATCCACGGCACTGCCGTCATTCCACTCGTTCTGCTCTGCTGGGGCAGCCGAGGAGAATCGCTTCCCTGGGAGAAAGGAAAAACAGAGCACAAACAACAGATGAAAAGATATGAAAACATACAGCTTTAAAGTGACAGTCTGGTGTAAAGTGGAAACTACGACACAGCTAACGACGGCAGCATCAGCCATCTTGAAGCATACATTCTCACTGTATTCTTGTACATTCCTGTTGATAGCAAACATTTTTTTATTTGTTTTTATCCCAAATGTAGTATGTTATCCTGAATTCTGCAGTTAGTACTGCACTGCTACTTAAGTTAAGTAACTAACTAGTAAAGGAAGATTACATATCAAAATAATTAGCCTGGGCTAACTACGACCAATGCAATGAAAATGAATGTTTAAATGATAGCACTGGGGTTTTTTCTTTGTTTTCTTTTGTTTTTGTTGGTATATGTGTGTGTGATATTTTTAAAGCAAGCAAAGAAGACTTAGGGTGCTTTCATACATAATTTGTTTGGTCCAGACCTTTGCATTTTTTAGATTGATCCGAACCTGAGCAAAAGAGGTGGTCTTGGTCGGAATCAAACTGAACCATGGTTTGGTACTGTGCAGTGTTATATCTAATAGATCAAATGTACAATGTAACAACATGAACCTTGTTCTATAATGGCTTAATGGTGACTCCTCTAAAATTACTCAGGAGTAACAGAATGAGGCAAAAAGGAGACGAGAGAGAGAGAGAGAGAGAGAGAGAGAGATAAAGGAAAGTATGGTTAAGTTAATCTCGCAATTCTGAGCACAGTTCATGCTTCTACTGAGATATCCACTAAAACTCAAGAGGAGACATGTGAGATCACTGAGGTCATTATCTCAGAAAACCTATGCCAAGGAGACCTATGTCTAGGAGAAACTACAGAGATCTCCTTTTTGATTTTTCTTTCCTCTGGGTCGGTCTAGACTTTCATGTGTAAAAACACCCTTAAACCTGGTCAGTTAACATTTTGCTAACTACTAGCCTTAAAAGGTCTTCACAAAATAACCTCAAATAATACTAAGTTGTTGAATAATCTCTAATCTCTCATTTTTAACCAAATTTAGGCTACAAAGTCTGAGAAAACATGAAAGGCTTCATTAAAGCAAGCACTGTCATGATGGGCTTAACACCTGGGTTGAAGACATTTAACTGATAATTTAACTGTATGTATAATACAGTGTTCAAAACCAAAATGTGGTGTTTATGCCTTTAATTTGTATGACCATTAAATGTAAACATAGAGGTATATTATAGTGTCAATAATTATTTATACAATTTGAGATGAAATGTGAATCTGGTTTATATTGTTAATCATTATTCCTTAACAACACCCAACATGCATTATGTGAATATATTACAGCCACAAAACATCTCTGTGGATTCAGCCAATCCTGACTGCTAGGCTAGACACTATATACACTTATAAATACAACCAGACTAGCACTGGTGTAACTCTTACATCATTTACTAAACATGTACATGGCATAAGAAACATCAATTCTGTTTTTGCCAAGGATGAAATAGACACAAGACAAGTTATAAATCTTTAAAGCCAAAGAAAATGTGCAAAAACCTAGTAAAACCTAAGTAAGATACCTAGGTACCAACTTATCTACATTTGAGTAATAACTTCTGAAACACTTTATTGATTAATTGATAATGGAGACATTTTTAATGATTATTTTATATACTTCCTAACTTCACTGTTTGCCATCGGGCTTCCTTTTGTATTTACCATCTTATACCCACAAAATTCACCTCAGAATAATCGTAAATTATTCAGCTAAGAATGGTCATCATGAATAGAGTTTCATAGTGTTAAAAGCAGAACATTATCATAAAATAATATATAAACCAATATAGCCACATATCTAGCATATTGCTAATTGTGTGGCAGCTTCTTTTACGTGCTAGCTACATTAGCCTTATATTAGCATGTCTTCTCATCCAGCAAACCGAAGTGGGGCCCATAGAGGTTGTACATGTGTTTGTTAAGTTCAAGATGGGCATCCACTTTATTTGGGTTGGTACATGGGCTAGTGGTGCAACTCAGGTGGGCTGCCCTATTGAGGACTGCCTTCGTTTTTTTGTGTTTTCAGGTGGGCTGCCTATATTTTTCTGCTTTGTAACCCATACATGTCCTGCCACTGACCCTGGAGGGCAAACACAAGTGTGGCAAAGATTTACCTGTGGACTAAACCTGCTGGTACCAAGCTTGGATGCCCATATGGGCCCCACATGTGTGGTGGCTGGATTGGTTGTGTTTAGAAGAAAATTGGCTGATTCTGCTGTTTGGCTTGGACACTGGTGGCCATCTTGTTCATTGTGCTTCAGGAGCACTTCCTCTGCCTTTCTTCAGAGCGCAGTATAAATTTTAAGAGCCTGCAAATGGCACTTAAACTTTAAAACTTACCGTGTACCACTCAGAGCACTTCCTGCTGTAAACTCTGCTCAAATGCACTTATATGTGTTTGTATTTGAGCATAGGAAACCAACATGCTACTATCTTCTGATGCCTGATAGTGATGATAAAAGCTTAGAAGGACCATAAAGTTAGTAGATGGCATTGCTGACCTTGAGTTTTATTAGAGCAGGGATTTATGCACTGCTTCAAGTGAAGCATTTATTTTTCCTCAGTGTAGTATGAACTATATATGCCTGTCAACTTCAGACGCTAGGAATGTCTTCCAGGCTCTCTCTCTCTCTCTCTCTCTCTCTCTCTCTCTCTCTCTCTCTCTCTCTCTCTATTACACTCTGTGCTGGACTCTTGCCACTGTTCCATCATTTATCTCAGCTCAGTCCAGGCAGAATTATTGTTGTGTAAATCTTAAAGCCTTTTAGGAGATCAAAGTTCCAACATATAAATCACATGTTCTAGCAAATCCAGAACTCATTCATTCACTCTCTCTCTCTCTCTCTCTGACACGCACACAGATCTTCCATACTCCTCTATTGTAATTTATTAAAAAAGACGTTTACCATGTTTTAAGTGAACACATATGGACAATTTGAACACAACTGAAAAACACTGGCCTTTCTTGCACACCAGTGAAGCAAGTCAATAGTGCTTTTCCACCGTGATATTATTTTTGCATTCAGAATTTGTCTCAGAAACACCCACAGTTCATCCGACAAGAAAGGCATCACTGACCTTCTTTAATACAGTGATAGAAAACACAGTAGCACACGGACAGCTTCGGTTTTTCATGCTAATACATTTTGTTATGACCAGTGTGAGCAACAACACACCCCAGTTGGGCAAATTTCATTGAGTGTTGGCGGACATAGGCTCAAATTGGAACAAATACTTGAGCAATAATACATGAGAGTGTGTGCTAGAATGTGAGATATTCTGTTTATATTATGCAATATCTCACTCTATAGCACAAACCTCAAGTGTATTGTGGCAATTATACCACAGTTCGTTATTGCAGTTTATTATTAGATTTTAAGATTTAAAGAAGGGTGTGTGGTTCCCAATGATTCAGAGTAGGCTCCAGACCCACCGTGACCCTGAACAGGATAAGCGCTTACAGACAATTAATGAATGAATGAATGAATGAATGAATTAATTAATTGAAGTCTTTTCTAAAATGTGTTGGCCTGGGTGGGTTATAGCACTCCTTCCACACCCTAAGCTTTGAGTTCACAAAGACTTTACATAAACCCTTCCCATATGCAATGTGATTTGTGCTAAAACAAAAACAAAAAATTCACCTCAAACATCCATCCTTCCATCCATTATCTGTAACCGCTTATCCAATTCAGGATCACGGTGGATCCAGAGCCTACCTGGAATCATTGGGTGCAAGGCGGGAATACACCCTGGAGGGGATGTCAGTCCTTCACAGGGCAACACACACACTCACACCTATGGACACTTTTTGCGTCACCAATCCACCTACCAACGTGTGTTTTTGGACTGTGGGAGGAAACCGGAGCACCCGGAGGAAACCCACGCGGACACGGGGAGAACACACCAACTCCTCACAGACAGTCACCCGGAGCGGGAATCGAACCCACAACCTCCAGGTCCCTGGAGCTGTGTGACTGCGACACTACCTTCACCTCAAACATAAAACTTGCAAACAAAATATCCAGCTCTGATGACGCTCCATGACCTTTGAGCTCTGCATGCTTTCTGAGCTTTGTACACAAGCTGCACAAGTTTTGTGCGCATGATCCCTGAGTTTTGCGAGCAGTTTTGGCACAACCCTCGGGTTTTCCCATGGGTGCCTTCCCATTGGCTAATGAGTTTTTGAGTGACATCTCAGTGCCCAAGGCATTTTGGACTGCGCATGCGTACACCACATAGCAGCTCAGCAGCGGTCAGAGACACAGGACAGATTTCAACCTTAAAGATGCAATCTGTGATACTGTCAGCAAGTGTTTAAAACTGGAACTATAATACAGTTTTAAAACAGTGGAGAGAGCTGTCTGCCTCCTCCCCCTCCTCCCCAGACTTGAAGTATGACCAAGTTGCCAGTTTGAGTAAAACTGAATGAACAAGCAAGAGATGAATTTAAGAACATGGAGCGTAATAGCTAAGAACAGTCTGCCATAATCAACATATCTACAGAGAAAATTGTTTATCATTTCGCAGAAACATCCGTCTATGCAAAAAATGTGAACATGCGGCCACCATTTCCCTGCATTTACAAGCCTTTACTGTCCAAATCCACCTTAAATATTTTGATTAAATAAGGCTGGTGTTACTTATCGATTTTCCCTTCCACCATAAATGTCAGTCAGGAGGCAGATCTTATCCACAATTTTCGTACTCAAACGTTTCATCCCACCTTACATGTGTCCATGTCTTATTGGTGTTATTCGCCAGCTTCTTGAATTCTCTGTTCCACCTTAAGAGCTGATAGCTTATAGCATTTGAAACCTTTGGAAACAACTGTTATTCCTCTTTATCCATTTAAATGACACAAACCAATTGTATGTGAAATTTACTGTGAAAGTCTCATGACCAGATTCTGATCTGAGGTAAATACACTGTGGTGTCTGTGTTTAAACAGGATGAAATTAATAAATTAGCATTTATTTATGTTTATTTGTAAAATACTATGAGTGTTTGATCTCCTGTTCAGAAACCCTTGTACTAACGTAGTGACCGGGGGCTTCTCTTTTCCACAGCTGCTGTTAGATTATTTAGATGCTAAATTTGAATTTTTGAATATCAAAAATTGAAGATCAGAGTTAATCTGTTTTTAACAAATGCTATATGTGCATTTTGTTACAGGAGGTCAGAGAAAAGTGTTCCTGTTCCTTTAATGAATACAAATGTAATAAAGTTGTATCAAACTCCTGCAAATTCCACTGTGATTTTTGCATTATGTGAGGAAATGTGAATGATTCATTTTTAAAAAATTGTTTTGTTTTAGGAGCTCATCGCCAGTGCAGCTCATCTCCTGAGACTGCAAGTGATTTGGAATCTGAAGTGATCTTACACGTTTACAGTGGATTAAAAAGCAGAGTTTTAAATGGTCATGCTCCATATATGAACACCCAGTACCTCAGTCTCAGTTTGTTTTCTGAATGGTTGAGTGTAAACGGCTAAATGTCTGTATGCATATAATTGCATTACTTATAAAAAAAAAAATCTGAGTTGGTGGTTTTCACTATGTGATAAGAACATTTGACGCTATCAACTTTTTCATTTTGACCAACAACGGCGGGTCGCTAAGACTCTTATGCACAAGTTAAAATAAAGTTTTTTTATTTTTTCATCTACTTCATTTTACACAGGTGCTATGAGGCTAATCTAACATAGCTAACAAGTAGCAGAAGTTGAAACTATATAATCAACTTGTGATTTTCTGAATACAACTGCTAACATGGTTAATAAGTTTGTGCTTATATTATATTTGATTTATAAAGCGCTTATCAAAAACCCAAAGCACTGATAATATTAGGACACAGTGAGCAGCACCAAACTACAGGGCTACAATAGGTCCCAAGATCAACAGTCATTGTAAATAGTAGCAGTTTCAGTGGCCGGTAGCCACCATCAATACAGCAGCAGAGTCCACAGGTTGCTAGCCACAGTCAGTGGATATTGAGGACGTATTCTTCTGGGCATCATCAGGAGCAGCGCATGAAAGCCATCCCCACAAACTGTTCCATCACAGAGTACCTGCACTGGGACACGCTGAATCAACAGCAGCCAGTGCCAGTGTTAGCAAACACTCCCACGGTCGACATCAGGGACAGCCAGCAGCAGCCACAGCAGGGTTCTCTGTCTACAGTCCTAGGGGACAAAGCAGTGAAGACAAGCAGCTGTCGATCTTTGGCGATGAAAACAGCCGCCCTGGTCAGCAGGCCCCGCTGTTAGCATCGAAGACGGCAAACAGCTAACCTCCAGGCAGCGATGGAGAAACCAGGTCCCCCAGGTCAGATCTTTTAGCAGCAGAGGAGAAAAACCTACTGCACTCAGGTACCCTCATAGATAAAACATAAATTAAACATAACGACTGAAGAAACAAACAAACCCTGAGTGAGACATGGGCAGAAGCGGCATTCACCAGATGGATGCCAGCTTGCTCTGACCCAAAAAATGCTTTCAGGTTCTGACAGGTCTAGATCACAGAAGGGGATAAATTATACCCCTTTTTCCACAAGTTAACAGTTTCCTGTGGTCTTAGTGAAATGTTTGTGACATCCTTTTGTCAAAATAATACAAGTAATAAAAAAACACAGCACCATTCTTACATTGTCTAAACAGCCCTGTTTAGAATTATTGGTCTAAGCACCTCTTGAGAATGAGATTCTGTGTAAACCAAATTTGATTTGCCCACAGCAGTGAGGCACAAGGAGCAGAAACACATTTTAGGTTTTGGGTTTAGTCTTCACTGTTCCTGTTTTCATCATATTTTATTAGCACACTTAGTCTCTGAACTCATTTGGACTGCTTTGCTTCATTTAACCTAATCTTTGTGCTCCCACATTATCACAGGACCAGTGCTATGAGAGAGATTAAAACGAGGAGGCGTGACAACTCTTTATTGCCTTCTATCTACATAAGAGTCAACACAGAATCCAAATTTGTTTTATCCCACGTGTACAGGCAGCTTAAACTAAACTAACTTGGTTGATTTATTTCACAGCTTGTGGAAACTACGGATCCCCAAATAAAGGTGTTAATACACTGTTACAAAATAGTTTCAGGCCAATTGCTAATTGAACACAACTAGTTTATAAAGGGGAGAATTGTATTCATTAGTTGGCTGATACACAAGCATTAACGTTTAAATGGACTTCCATTGTCTAAATTTATTATATGTATTTTTTATGCATTTTTTTTTCTTTTTTAGAAAATTTGTTTTAAGGTGAACCCAATGTTTTCAGCTTTAGTTCTCTTCATCACAAGCATGTCAGTGTGCTTCACTCCAAGCTGTTATACTGCTGCTACGTATCAGGCTGAAATAAAGTACACTGTTTTTGGAAGTATTTGAGCTTAAAGAGTGCTAAAACCTGTCTGAAATTTCTTCTCAGTAATGCTAACAGTGATTGACACATTGGAGCACATTTGCATGAGATTTTGTTGCCTTCTGGAGCCACGTCCATCTTCCTCCTTGACAGGAGATTTAGTTGTTTGGAAAAAATAAGACCTTGGAAAAAAATGTTTTGGGGGCATTTTCTTGTGAATCTTTATGACAGCAGTGAGGCGTGCTGTGTTTAGGCATCTGTATGTGTGTGCGTGTGTGAAAGGGAATTCATATGTGCCAGACCTACTGTCTGCTGGCTGATTCTATCTGCAAACAAGCCTGGTTAGCGGCGGCAAGAGACAAAATAAAAAGCATGCGGGGTTAGCGATAAAACTTAGGGATTAGCTGGTATTTGCCTGCCTCTGCAGTGATGTGCTATCAAAACAGATTTAGCGGAAATGATTTGACAGCAAGGAGAGTGACGGAAAGAAGACGGTGGCAGTCAGACGAAAGTGTTTATTGGCTGTTTGTTTTTGTCCACAGGAAATGTTTTGGAAATTGCCTGGCTGTTTTAATGTGTTATGCTAATCTTTTGGATCTTCATGTTAAGATAAGGACATATTTACGTATTTGTGTATGTATGTCTTTATCTAAACAGGAAGATCCATAAGATTAGCATAACACATTAAAGCACATTTATAAACACATTTAAGCACTTTTTTTCCCCTTCTGAATTTTCCTGAAAATTTCTTGTGGACAAAAACCAACCCATTGATGCCTGATGGATGCCACCCAAATATAGGGACAGAGGCATGTTTACCATTTGGGTCACAATCCTTTTTTAATTCAAAAATTGTTTTGAGACAATGACACTATCTGTTGCAATTTTGAATGTGGAATTTTTGCCCAGCCATGTATACAAGACTATAGCAGCTCAACAGTCTGTGGTCACTGTTGTTGGATTCCCTTCTTCATGTTGATTATCCCATGCTGACACAGCGAGAACACAGTAAACTCCTCACAGACAGTGACCCTGAGTGGGGCTCAAACCCACAAGCCCAGGACCCCAGAAAAAAAGGTTAGGGATGTGGTATGTGTCAAAGTCGCTTTGATGTGAATATCAGGACCCAATATTTCAGTTCAATTTAATTTTATTCTTAGAATGCTTTCTGCGACAATTGTAAAAAAATAAGTTGCTTTAGGCAGTTCTGGGTGCTCGCCCCATGTGAACAAACTAAGCTTAAAATGGCAGGAAAACCCCATCTTAATCCCTCAAGATGTCTTCCTCATCATTCCTCTGGTCAGCACTGGAACTAGCAGTGTGTAAACAACAGAATTTTATAAACCAAGACCAGAACAAATGAGGTACTGTAGTGTTATAGTTAGCATGTGCCTCCACATATCATACAAGCAGAAGACTTGTCATTGGTCCTTTTGACAAGGACAAATGTCAGTCAAATTTCATTCCTCCAGGAGTAAATGTTTCTTGGTCATGTTAAATGGTGAAAGGTACCAGACTCTCCAAAAAGAGACTATCATACAATGGTCTTAATAAAGGAAAGTCTGAAGCGGGTCAAGAGAGAACAGTCCTAGTTAAAGTCCATACTTGCATATCTTGAAGTATCTTCTGTTGGATATGTTGGTGCTGTCTTATCGTCAACAAACCTGAATGACTGCATAAGTGAAGCAGGACACAGCAAGATTCTTTATGTCCAAGAACCCCAGGGAGTACACTCTTTGTCTAATATGAATCTACTTATCAACGCCTGACTAAATAATTATGTGACTTAAAAACTGAGATCTTGTCTGGTTCCCAAATGTAGACTGACAGATTATTGAAAAGCTTTTTTGTTATATTTGAAACAGCTCTATGGTAGATTTAATCATTCTAGGCACAAACAGGCTGCTAGTACCAGTGATCTACGCATGCATGATAGTTCATAATATTAAAGAAATTCACTCAAGACCTGAGGGGTGAGGCCATTTTATAGTTTAATATATCAACAGCAGAACTTTGTCAACAGTTTTGGATTCGACTGGCAGCCAGTGTATGGCTAATAGTTTAATAGGCTAATAGTAATACAATCAAGCCCCTGATGCCCTGCGTGTGATGATAATTTTCTTCCATGTTGCTGGTTCATTGGTTGTCCAGTCTTGGACCTCATTTGGTAAGTAACTTCTACATACCACAAACCCCACCCCCCGTGTGTGTGAGTGCTTTTTTGCCTTTTCATTCCCTCTCATAGCAAGTGTGCTTTGTTGGTCTAAGTCTGAAGGGTAAATATGCTGGAATGATTGCAGCTGTCAGGATGGATGATTATGTGTATGTCTGTCTGTCTTTGTGTGAGATAGTGGGAGTGTGTGTTCCAGAAACATATTGTATGTGGAGATAAAAACCTGTTTACACACTCAATTTTATGGGGATCACAAACATAAATCTCCACAACATGAATCATTGAATGTTCAGTCGAGGAAGTTCTAAGGTTAGGATAAGGTTAGGGTAAGGGTGGTACTGTGTTGGATAATATAAGTGCAACTCTACAAAAAAATGAATGGATATTTTGTTTTGTGGAGATTTGTGTGTGTGTGTGTGTGTGTGTAGACCTGAAGACAGTCTGGAGGAGTGTTCGAGTTTGAGCAAGTGTTATAGATGCAAACGTTGATGTGATGTATAAGATGAGATAATGTCTATCACACAAGGCTTTTCTCCATTCTTATTATAACTCCGCCTTCATCTGAAGTGCCTCTCCTTTTTGCTTTCATTTCTCACTCATAAGCCCTGTTTGGACAATATTAGTTTAACCTGTGAACATGGGGTAAAATAGTTATTACCAGTCTATCTCAGTAGCTTTAATCCTGTCCTAATAGACCATTACATTTTTCCAGAGTGTGAGCTTCCGTTTCAGGAAAGATTCCGGTGTCATTTACCTACTGTACAATGAGCAGTAAAAACAGTATTACCCATATTATGTTATATTAAAAGTATATGTTGTCATATCCCAGGATAAAGAAGAATGGAGGCGTTAGAGGAGCTCTTGGTAATCTACTATACAGTTCAATGCAATGTGTGAATGAAGTAGCCAGTGCCATCCCTGCTAATTTCACCAAGACTTCTTATTCACCATAAATTTAATCCCTTAAAGGGAGCATCTATTATTGTGGGGAAATCTTGTTTACATTCAGAAGCTCCATGTCTTTTAAGGTGTAACAGTCTATTTGAGAAAAACTACTGTTTTGTATGTGGCAGAAGTTTATTCTCACTGTTTGATAGAAACGCACTTGTAACTTGAGTTGTTTAGTTTTGTAGTAGTTTCAGTAATGCAGGTTGCCGTCCTCTGAATTTGGAGACGTTCCACAAAGAGCATCAGAAAGAGCAAAAATAAGTCAATTTTACCCACCTATGGCGCATGTATTGAGGAATATTCTAATCTCAGTTTGTGTTTTATAGCGTTTGGATTATGTATTATGTATTTTTAAACCCATTTAAAGACACTGGGTGTTAGTAAATGCATTGCACCTGTTTCGAGTGTGCAAAAAGACTGGAAATGGAGAGAAAACACCCTCAGAATTTTATATAAGTGTTTTTAATTAAAATAGTGAATCTCACCTTTAATCAATTACCCAACCTTTGGGTAATTGATTAAAGGTGAGATTGATTAAAGGTGAGAACACACAAATAGACTGGAGGGTGAGCAAATGGTGAGGGAACATATTCTGAATTTTATGAAATGTGTATTTTTTAATTTTTTGTTTGTTTTTTATTACAATCATGAATTATTTAGGTGTTTATTTGGCCATAAAATGGTTTTATTGCTGTTTTGAAAAACATGGCTGTGTTAGTTCATCATCGAAAACTAAGGTAGGAGTCCCAGATAGCAGGTAACTTCTGAACCAAATCTGTTTCACTTTCGTGACTTGCAGCTCAGTTTAGGCACTGGTGAGTGTTGTGTTGACTGGACATGGATCAGCTGTCATGAGTCAGGGTTTGACTTGGGTTACGGCAGGTGTGGTGTGTGCCAGACATGGGCCAAATTGGCCCAGATTGGTTTCAAAACACACCTTTTATATCTGGCCTGTAAATGGTGAGATTCTCTGGTGGTTCTTCTGGGTTCATATGTGAGATAAAATTGCTTAGTGAGGTAAAATGTGCATTTCTGAAGCTAATGGTCAAATTTGTGTTGGAGGCATTGTTCCTCAATGGAGCCTTTGCTGCAGTAACAGACGTTACTGGGAGGACGTTTGTTAGAACATTGCTGTGAAGTGCAATGTCTGTTCCAGCAGAGCATTAGTGGGGTCTTGTTTGATGAATAGCTTTAGACCACAAACATTACTCACTCATCCCAAAGGTGCTGGCTGAACCTCCATCTCAAAACAGAATAAAGTTCCACTGCTCCACAGCCCAGAGTTGAGAATCTTTATACACCATGGTGACCTAAAGCTCGCTTCAGAGCAAGATTTTCAGAACACTGGTAAAATTCATATTGGGTGGGAGAGCAGGTGGCTGTTGGGAAGAGATTTTATTTTATATTTTAGGGTTTTTTTTTTGGTTGTTGTTGTTGTTTATAACTCTGGGAAGGCAGATATGAGAGTTAGAGAAAAACAGTAATGTACTCTATTTAGCTTTAGCATGAACTATGGCCTCACAATAGCCCAGTAAATGAAACTTCAGTTCTCAGTCTCCTCCTTGTATTAGGGTCCTGTTTATTCTCCAGTACAGGGAATAATAAGTAGGGTGTCATTTCAAACACATGGTTAGTCACCTCCCTGAGTGGTTAAAACAGCTGAGCACCATAAATCACCCTCCTCTTCCTCCTTGACATTCTTTAGCACAGAGTTTCACAGCTTTGGCTGGCACCCGTCTTTTAAAACCCCCTCTATGCCACCGCCCACCAGGATATTAGCCTGTCAAAGAGGTGCGAACTCCAACACAATACTGCATTTGGCTTAGGGATGACACTAAAGCAGAGGGGGCTGCCTCATGTCTCATCTCACCCAAGCGTGGGGACGGAAACAGACTTTTACACATCTGTAAAAATGCCACAGCTCCTGGTAAGGAGTCGTGATGGAGTAAGTCTACAGATGAGTCAAAAATGACATGGTCGTATTGTTCATACTATGCTCTGTCAAAGCCAATTAGTCATGTTCAGAAAAGTCATAATGTTGGAGGTGTTGAGAAGTAATTTCAAGAATTTTTCCTAATCCAATATTAGCCTGCGATTCCAGCATTTCTACATCCAGCAGATGGCCTATAAAAAACATTCCCACTGAAAATAACAGAAAGTTTGACTAGCACCAGTACGGCAGCTGGTGATATTTCAATATTTAATGTGTCCACGCTTTGCCTTAATTATTAACTTCTATTCTTTTCTGGAGTCAGGGGTTCAGTTTTTCATTTGCAGGAATTACTTTGATACACCTCCAAACTACATTCATTGTAGTTGGCTATATTTTATTTATTTCACAATCCAAATAATCACAAACACTTTAATGTTTCGGACTCCTTTTCTGAGATTGGTTTTGGATCTTGATTATTTCACAAACATCAAAAATCTGTTGTTAGAAGTCATGTTTTTCTGGTTGTTTTATTACTAGTATTGTAAACTCTTCTTTTGATTTTCCACTTATTTACATATGGATGCGGACAGTCCCTAGAAACATCTCCTAAAATAGAAATCTTGCTTAATGGTAAAATGCTTAGGTCAAATGTTTTTATGAGAGGTTGGACAAGTCTTTTACAATACTGCAGCATCCTAACACTGAATTAGATTTTGTATGAAGTAGCCCAGATTTAAAATGTCCTGTTGTGCACACACATTGCTGTCAGAAAAGATTATAAAGGGATGCAAGTATACAGTTTCGTAAATTATGTAATGTTCAAAAATCATTTTTCTTTAACGTTAGAATCGTGTTTGACCGAGACAGTTTTTTTATGCATTAAACCAGTTTTGAACACACAAATAGACTGGAGGGTGAGCAAATGGTGAGGGAACATATTCTGAATTTTATGAAATGTGTATTTTTTAATTTTTTGTTTGTTTTTTATTACAATCATGAATTATTTAGGTGTTTATTTGGCCATAAAATGGTTTTATTGCTGTTTTGAAAAACATGGCTGTGTTAGTTCATCATCGAAAACTAAGGCAGGAGTCCCAGATAGCAGGTAACATCTGAACCAAATCTGTTTCACTTTCGTGACTTGCAGCTCAGTTTAGGCACTGGCGAGTGTTGTGTTGACTGGACATGGATCAGCTGTCATGAGCCATGGTTTGACTTGGGTTACGGCAGGTGTGGTGTGTGCCAGACATGGGCCAAATTGGCCCAGATTGGTTTCAAAACACACCTTTTATATCTGGCCTGTAAATGGTGAGATTCTCTGGTGGTTCTTCTGGGTTCATATGTGAGGTAAAATTGCTTAGTGAGGTAAAATGTGCATTTCTGAAGCTAATGGTCAAATTTGTGCATTGTTCCTCTGGTTTCATTTATCACATCTATAAGGAAATCTGACTACTGAATTTTCAAAATTTCTTTGAATTCCAATATAAAGACAACATTTAAAAGGTAAGGAATAACACTCCTCACCAGTAACTTTCATGCATATTTATAAAAAGATGAAAGCCTTTCCTCTGTGTCTCAGTCTCTCTCTCCCTCTTTCTCTGCTTTGTCAATCACTGGATGAGAAGAGTAGAACAAAAGGGAAGAGAATGAAGGGGGACTAATGTTCCTCCTGTCCAATCCCTACACCCCTCGGGGCCTTTTCTCTCTTCATCCCTCACGCCGATCACTCCTCCAACTCAACTGATACGCTCTGTCCCCTTTTCTTTCTTTCTCTCATCTCTCTTCAGGCTGTCATTTCTCTGTCTGAGACTTTGGATTAGACTACGAGGCCTCTGTGTGTGTGTGTGTGTGTGTGTGTGTGTGTTTTCTCCCTCCGGCAACGGTGTGATGTCAGCAGTCCCATCCTGAGCGTTCGTGTCAGAGGCTGTCCATCATCTCGGACCCATCAGCGCACTGTGGCAACCGCCTGTCACTCTGCATTACTGCGGTTACTGTCACCGCCAGAGACCAAAGAGACACTGAAGCTCAGGTTTCAGGTCTGCTCATCGCCATGGCGACATCTGAAATGCGACACTTGTTACACCATGCTGCTGTTTGTTTGTTGTGCGTGTCGTGGGATGTGTTAAGATTAGCAGCCAGTTTGACTGACAGTCCTAGCAGCCGAAGACCAGGTGGCGTCTGGTTGTAAATTTGCTCCACACCCTAAACCTCCTGGCTATAACCTGTCATACCAAAGAGACAGAGAGAGAGAGAGAGAGGGCCAGGTAAGACAGAGAAGCATAGAGAAGAAAGATGAACCAAAGCAGAGGAAAAAAACAATAATTCAGAGACACAATGAAAAACAGAATATGGAGAAAAAGCAAAGTGATGGTGAATGTGAGAGGCAAGGACAATGAACATGAACAGAGAATGAAAATGAACAGAGCCGAAGAAAAAGAGGGTTGAAGAAAGAAACGGACCTGGTGATAGAAAGAAGACGGAGCAAGAAAAATAGAGATAGACAGAGGGGGATGGGGGAAGAGGATTAGACAGAAAAAGAAAGAAAGTTGAGGAGCTGAAACGGAGGTGGTGGAGTAATGTGCCATGGCTGTGTGGGTTCTATTGTCTGGTGGGGAAATGGATCTGCGAGCGTCAAGCTTTGATCACTGGGGGGATGAGTGAGGCTGGGGGATGGGGGGTGGTGTGGGGGGACTGGTCTGAAAAGAAAAGCACAGGAAAAAGAAACAGCCAGAAACAACTGTGCTAATCTCAGCTAACAACATGGAGGCTGGAAGGTCAGCTCTTTGAGAGAGTTCAGAAGCTTCCAGTGCATGTGACTTGTGAGACAGACAGATGTTACTGCGTTCAGTCTGGCTGGGGATGATAGCCAGTGTCCATAAAGGATGTTTGGAGGCCACCCGGGGTTTTAGGAGGCAAAAGGAAGCACTTGCTGTGAAGGGGAATATTGTTCAGAAGTGGAAGCTAAGAAGTGGAAGAGTGAGTCACAGGAACATCAAACGCTTTAATTCTGAACACTAAGGCAGAAAAAACGGCTATTTCTGCTTTTAATCCACTCTTTTTCTTTAATAATAAATGATTTCTCAGTGCCATTGTCACAGTCAATTTATTTTGAAATGAGCATAATTAATACTTTTTTGTGTCTTTTTGCAGCATTTTTCTTTTGCTAGAATAGCTGATCAAATACAAATTTAAAGAGGATGTAATATAGCCATTTTTCACAACATATTTCTCTGGGGTATTAATGAACCATCTGTGACAAGCTTTGTTCAAGATGCTAAAAGGATCAAAAACAACTTTGTTATCCCTTTCTAGTCATTCCTGTTCAGAATGGCCAGTGTCAGCGCCTATTCCTTTATGTGTGTTGTAACGAGTCTTGACTCAGTTCACCGCAAGACCCCAGAAGTGAGGCGCAAGGAGCAGAAGCTCTTGTTTATTTGTTTGTTTATTTATTATTTTTTTCTCTTTCTTTCTCATTCTTGTTTTTGGGATATATTAATAGTACACTTATTTTTCTGCACTTTTTGTATTTGTTTTGCTCAGTTTAACATTGTCTTTGACATAAATGTTGTTCCAGTGCTGTGATTGGAGGAATTCAAGCTGATTTCTGTTTCTTTTTTGACTCAACACAACGCCTACAGCAGTGTACAAGTGCCCTACACCATTGTGAGTGTTTATTCTTGTGCCTTTGTATTGATTTGTATATTCCAGTGCATTTTTGTCCATCCATTTGTGTTTTAGAAGACCAGAAAGGTGGAATAAGGAGAAAATATGGAGACTCACGTTACGACGAGCAGGAACACATACAAAAAATGTCCGCTTGGTATTTGTGGCTTTCCTGGCCTTGCATGTAAACTGTACACTGCTCCAATTTCGTACCCTGTGTATTAATGTACCATCCCTTTAAAACCATGCTACCAAGCTGTAGTCATGTGATCTGCCACATGGAAGCAACGTAAATGCCAAGACAGACCAAGCAACTCGAGCAGCTCGTACCAAAGAAAAACACAGCGTCTGTGGTTTGGACGTGCTGTGCTTTGACTATAATTAAGATGACACTGAACAAAAAGTCAAATGTAAACACTGGTTGTTTCAGCAACCAAAGCACAATCACACACAAAATATAAACAGTGCTCAAGAAACAAGAGAGGAACAAGCTCCCAGCAAGTCTCGTCACTGAACGATGAGGGTCAAAAACAAAAGCGTTCATTAATCGTAATTGTGGTAAATTTACAATTAATTGTGATATTGGTTTGCACTCATATCGCCCAGCACTATTGTGGAAGATGATTGAGATTCAGTCCTAGTGGTTTGGAGGTATAATTGAAGAATGACACACAAATAAAAACACTCACAACAGTTTAGGGCACTAGCAAAGGCCACAGCATAGGCTCTGCCTAGGGTTCGGGTCTTCACGGGACTTAGGTGTTGTCTACGGTGTAGGTTCAACCCAGAAGCATAAATTGCCCTTCAGACAAGACAGAAGGGCACAATTCCCAAATTACTGCATTCTATGTAATATGCAACGCAAAATCAGAATGACTCCCTTTAACCCACATCCTTGGACTAAGACCACAAATCTGACTGGGTTATTTTTTTTGTTTACAGTTTATGGGTTATTAGGTTCCGAGTCCTCATATTAAGTCCACTTTAGACAGTAAGACAGTTTAATTAGATTATTTGGTCAGACCTTTGTAAATGTGTAGTGGAAAGCCTTCTCTAATAATATCAGTCAATAAAAGTAATGGGAATTAATTTCAGAATGTATTTAATGGATCAATAGAACATATATATATTTTTTCTTTTCTTGAGACAATTTGATTGCAGCCTAATTATTTTCTTTCTAATTCTGGTCAGATCTTTTGTTTACCCTGCCCAAGTCATTATTAGAAACCTGTGAAATTGTAGAGAAGTAGCATCTCTATAGAATAATATCATGGGTTTATCTACAATATAATTCATTGGTCATATGTAAATGTAAACAGTGACAATCAAATGTCAAATGTGTAATTGCTTTATTATACATGTGATCAAACAATTCTCTTCTCAAGTCTTTTTCATGAAATCTGCCCTTAGAAAAAGTGCAGGAAACCATGACATAGCAAATTTTTAACGACAAAATGCTCCTTACTTTATAAAATACTTGTTTTCCAGAGTCTAGGTGGATTGGTGTCCAGACATAGTGGGGTTGTTTTAGCATAATCAGCTTTATTAGAGACTATGGTTTAGTGTTGCATGGCCATTTTTCTAAAGATCAGCAGAGCTTTGATAATCAGGGCAGGACGGAGAAGCTCAGAGACAAGTGTGTGATGAAGAGATTCCCTCGACATGTGGTCGCCGTGACTACAGCCAGGCTTTTGATGTCTTTCTCTTAGAGATCTCTCCCCCTATGTGCAGTGAAGAGGTTGATGTTCCACTTCGTGTGTGTGTGTGTGTGTATTCCTGGCTGTGTGATTGAGTGTGACCAGCTGCTAATTGAATTATGATTGCACTCCAATCTGTGCTGGGTTTGTGTGCATTTTTGGGACATGATTAGCTTTTTTGTTTAAGAGTTTTATGAAGACTAAATTTACTCCAGGTGCAAGGGTGCCTAAACATTTCATCTTAAAACTTTTACACACACACAACCACACAAACACAAAAGGACAACAAAAGTGACATGTATATCAAATTTAAAAAAGAAAAAAATAGTATGGAGAGTTTCAAAATTTTTTTAATTGATTTTGACAGTGAACAGGGTAAGCTTGCAGATCAGTTAAGAAACCCTTTCTGAGAAAAGGAAAATGGACAAAACAGACCAATAATGAAAAACCAAACAAAGAATCTCCTCGTATTTTCAGAACAAAGGACTGGTCCTAAGGTCCAGCTTCACTAAAAGTGTCTGGGATTATTGGGTTTGTAAAAATCTGAAAATGCAGTCAACTTCTAAGACTGAACTTTCGAGGTGTAAAATATAAGTGCTAATTTACTTTGAAGAAACTGAAACAACTCTGCTGAAAAAATGGAGGGCAAATTCTCTGATATTTCTCCCCTGAATTATTTATATTTATAAATATACTGTAAATAAACAAATAAAGGTTGATCTCAACCTTTTCATGTGTGTATAATATGAACTGGTCCTGTCAACAGTCTGGTTGCTTTAACCTGACAGATTAATGTGAACTGCCTCCACCACTAACTTACTACACACTGCAAGCACACAGATTTATTAGAGCTCATAACTTGCAGCCGCTGGTGAGAAATTAAACCTCCTCCAGAGCGTGGAGCTGCAGAGTCTGTCCATAAAACACTGAGCAAACAGATCCTTCGTTCCTCAGCCTGTGATGAGTGCACAGCCAGTTACCTTCCTACAGAGAGAAAATAACAAAGGCATGAATAACTAATGCATGTGTCCTGGGCAATTACTGTGGTATATAGTCAGGTAAAAAATATAAACCTCTACACCTTTTAAATCTGGTTGCCAAACTGAATCACAAATGTTCAGTGGAAAATCATTTGCATAACACTGCTTTTGGGGAACACACTGTACTTCTTAAATGAGTCTGTGTGAGAGTAATAATATCCTCATTACTGAGAAGACCTGATTTACTACATGTTAAATTATTCACCTTTATGTTTTCAGTAAAATACTCAGTGATTTGACCTCCATAAAATATATATTCCAGTCACACAGATTTATACTCAAGTTGACTTCCACAGAAATTGATTTAGCGTGTTAACAATTCAGCAGAAAAGGCACTTTATTTGGCACATTGTGGTTTCTCCTATGTTGTTTTTAAAACCTTTTTGTAGGATTCAACAACCACACACACAAACACACATTATATATACTATACACACAACTGTTCTATTACTGATTTGATAGCAACTAATCGTAAAGTTCAGTTAAAAATCACACTCCATTACACAAGCATCACCTCCTACATGTTTTGATGTATTTTTATTTACATTTCTCTCGTAATATTGCCCAATCATATTGGTGCTAACATGCTGTTGGAAACAGCGTGACACAGACACACAGACATTACCTGTCATACAGCAAAGGATTTAATCTTTAAAACAAACATTTTTGACAGTTTTGGGATTTTTAAAATGAGCAAAAACCAGTATGTTTTATGTTATACCTCTCTCTCCCTTGCTCTAGAAGCCTCACAATTTTTTTCGCTTTTACATGGCCTGGAATGTTGTGGACTCACACAGCACTCACTGGAATATGACTCATGAGTGCTTAAGGCTTGTTCCTGCTAACACATTTAAGTCAGTTTATGGTGTGTTCTGTAATTGGCCTATCCAGGCCCCACCCACAAATCCCTTCTTTTATAGCCATTGGAAAAGCTTTACAGAACACTGGTAAAACTCAAACACCTACATTTACAGTGAGTTATTTACTGAACCTACTGTGGAACTGTAGCGCAGACAGTTTATATCACAATAATTATGTTTAGAGCAGTGGAACCTCATTCCCTGGATTGATGGATTTCCATTCAGAAGCCTTGGGGTGAACTGGAGTGGTATTTGTCATTCTGAACCGCAGTCACCGTGTCGTTTCCTAAGTGAAAATATAAACTTAAATTTGTCATTTCCCCGCACATTATAATGCACCGTTTCCCTTTACTTGCTGAGTTGAACATAATGGAAGAAAAAACCTGCCATAACTTTTGTACAGGCCAAATTATGTTTTATTATTTCCAATATGTTAAATTACATTAAAATGTGCAAATATATGTTCCCTGGGGATGTGTACTTATTTTCACTTAGATCATATAATATGACATTGAATGCCCAACCCTTATGCTTGTTCTAATGGCTAAATGCAATCCAAATTCTCACAGCAATTTCCCACATCTACTGTAAAGCCCTCTCACAAGAAAAAAAGCATTTTAATGCAGCAAAGATAGAACAAACTGCTTATTAACACCCTTTTAACTACACTGGATAAAGTAGGTGTGTGCCGTGGTGATTATCAGAGGAGCATCAGTAGCTCTATATCAGATAGGAGTTTAAACATGTCATCAAAATAAATAATTGCAGTCTTGCTGCCAGTGTTAATCTTCTTGACCTATGACCTAAATTCCTCAGTCTTTTAAATTCCGTGTAGCCTCCCTGCTGAAGGAACGATTGTATTCTGTTATAATTTGTTTTCGTTTAGTTGCATAATAGTGTTGTACTGTTTCTCTTGTGTTTTGTGAACGAGGACATCATGGTGTCATGTTTTTTATTTTTATTTATTTTATTTTATTTGTTTATTATTATTAATATTTTTTTTGTGCCCAGTGATATAGATATTTTTGACTCCCCCAGCTGGTTCTGTGTTTTTGCTATGCACTGGGTGGGGCATTTCAAAGTACTGTTAATTACTAATGTCTATTATTCTTTCAATAAAGCGCATTGAAAACATCCCCATTGAAGTGAGGTGAAATGGCTGCCTACTCACCTTCAGGCCAGAATGTTACAACAATGCTCTGACACTCCCAAGATAATTAAGTGTTTCTGGGTTTTAATTTAGTCTATTATTGTAGCTGAACTTGTTGAAGGACCTTTACCTGGGGCTACAACAACTGTGCCTAGAGATACTCCCAAGTATTTGAGCCTTAGAAGCTGCTGTTATCAACAACAAAAACAGTTCATAAACTGATTTAATTTATGGAAAACCACCAAGCATAAAGATGTGAAATGGACGACTTTGGGGGTGTATAATCTTCAGCCAAATATAACCTGTTTAATAAGTATTTTCATGGCAACATTTGAAAACAAGATGTTTCTTTAAATTATGGAGCCTACCATTTTGTGTCACAGAATATAAATACCCGAAGGACAGCCAAAAGATAACTAGTTTTATATAGAAACTGGGCCAACAAAAAAAGCTTTTTATGGACCAAATATAGTCAGAGAAATCAAGTTCTTTTGAAAGTGGAGATTCTAAAATCTTAGTCCAAAATATATTTGGGATTTTAAAGGCACTGTTCATGATTTTAATTTAAATAAACAAATACATAAATAAAAAAATAATACTATTAATAATAATACAATTGTGAGGATGTTTCCTCAACTTTTGGGTCAGCACTAACTGCATGAAAGTAAACACAGACCAAAGTTCTACAAAAGTAAACAACTTGAGTAACAAATGAGTTTTGTTGGTAATTCAAACAGTGAATAAAAACTTACAGACAAGTGTCTTATGGTTCCACCTTAAAATGAGATGTATACTTCAAATAGAAATAAGTTTACTTGTAGTGTGTCTAATTTTGTGAAATTGACACCCATATTTTAAATTTTTGGGTGGCACGGTGGCACGGTGGCGCAGCAGGTAGTGTCGCAGTCTTACAGCTCCAGGGACCTCCATAATTCCTTATGTGGAATTGGAACTGATTGTTGATTTCCATTTAGACAGCATAGTAAAACTAGTAATAACTTTTGCTTTATTAATCTTTATTAATCCATTGTGGTAGTGAAGTTGTTGTTTTTTTTTAATTTATTTGTATTTATCTATTTATTTAATTATTTATTTTATTTTTAGTCCTTGTTTAGGAATTGACCTGAAAACCCTCAGGTCTCAAGCTGACCTCTCTAAGGCCACGGCTTTCCTGGTGGTAAAATATACAATGCTTACGCTTTCTAGTAATACTATCTTTTATTATCTAGGCACTACTGACTTCCTGGTACCTGTAGAGAAACCTAAAAAGATATCAGTCAGCGAGTCTGATTACAACAAGGAGAAATATGTGCAGAATGTAATTATCATTTACATCAATCTCTTTAAAACCTGTTTCTAAATTTAATGCCACTTTCCCAGAACAAACTATGGGTTGTGCAAGAGTAATATTTGTGTGTGTGTGTGTGTGTGTGTGTGTGTTCTGGGTGTATTTGTGAGGATTTTAATGTCTCCAGGGTTAATTTGATGAGAACATTTTTGTTTTAGAGATAAGGCAGGAGGCACAGTGTCAGTGGGTCAGTGCTTACCAAACATCTTCCTGCCTGACTAAACCCACTCCGTTGTACATGAATTTCCAGAAGGAAACTTCTGGAAAAAAATTCAAAATTCTAAAAAACTTAAAAAATTCTTGAAGAGACACTCAAGAATGTGTTAAACTCTGGTTCTCATCATGAATTCATATCAGACTTTGCTAAATAAATGACATAAATATGTATTCCCTTTAATGAAACAATTAACTTTTGTTCTCATTTGGGAATTTTCATTATTTAAATAATTTATTTATATATAGCTTTATTAGTGGAACTGCAAATGGCCAGACTCTACTTTGCCTGGAGCCTCAACATCATTGGTCTGCCCTGGCTGAAAGCATAAATGAGTATTCATTTACTTACAGGATTGCATTACTGTCACTGGTCATAACACAAAGGTTATATGAAGAACCTTGTGTACAGACATCTAAAGAATTTACAGCCTCCTTAAACTTCACATGCTTTGACCTGTTACACTGAATAAATAAGTAATTGTAATTATTAAAATCAACACAATATTCTTGGTCTTCTTTGTTCTTTGGTGGTAGATCATCTAGTACTTATTTTTAAATAAAATGAACAAGAAAAAACACTGATGCCGGTGTTGTATATTATGAATAAAACTTTGTGCTCATTTTTCATTTCTGCATTTATTAGTCCTGCCCTCCATATTTTCTGTACAAAACATTCATTCATTCATTCCTTCATTCATTCATTATCTGTAACCACTTATCCAGTTCAGGGTTGAGGTGGGTCCAGAGCCGACCTGGAATCATTGGGCGCAAGGCGGGAATACACCCTGGAGGGGGCGCCAGTTCTTCACAGGGCAACACACACACACTCGCACATTCACTCACACACTCAAACCTATGGACACTTTTGAGTCACCAATCCACCTACCAATGTGTGTTTTTGGACCGTGGGAGGAAACCAGAGCACATGGAGGAAACCCACGCGGACACAGGGAGAGCACACCAAACACCTCACAGACTGGAGCGGGAATCAAACCCACAACCTCCAGGCCCCTGGAGCTACGCCACCATGCCGCCCACAACACAATCACATAATAAAAATTACATGTAAACAAAGGCATTGATATGAACCACCAAAGCTTCTCCAGACCTTCCAATGACAAGGGTATGTACTTTGGATTTTTGAACACCTCTGTGTCAATGGCTATATGGCTAATGCCGTTTCCCGGCAAAACTAGGCTTGCCTTTTTTTAATATAATTTTTCATTTGGTTCTCTTTCATTTTCCTTGCCGTTTGTACCATATATAATTAGTATATATTTCTCTACACTCATGCTTGTTTTGCTCCTGTACAGAACTGGAGAGACTCAGACAGGAGGCTGGACAGGTGTAAAGTGTCTGCATTCTACATAAGACACAGCCCAAAATAATGATGACTTTTTTATCCTATGTTTTCTGACTTAGCATACCATATACTGACTAGGTAGATTTATTTCAGTTTGTGGGCTGGTAGGAACTCCAGATCACCAAATGAACGTGCAAATGCACTGAAAAATTAAGTGATTTCTTTTCCATAATATCTCCCCATTAACCCTTCTGTGGCAGTACAAAACACACAAAGGTTGCTTTTCCATTTCCTGGATCCTACACGACTCAGCACAGTTATTTTGCTTTTCCACTGTCCAAATCTGGTACCTGGTCTTTGGAACAGTGTAAGTTTTCAGTCTCAGCACACTTGGGGGTTCCAACCGTGCCGAGTAGGTACTAAATGGTGATGTGTAAACCCTGCAGAGCACTGATTGGTCAGAGGGATGTGTCAATCACCATGAAATGCAGAGCTCATTTAAATCCAGCACAAACCACAGCTTGTAAAATCTCTTAAGCAACTTACAACAGCTTTTTTTTAAAACATCTTATTTGTTTTATCAGATTCACAACGGCAGCTTGGAACTTTACCTCGATGTGTTTTGAAGAGGTTTATATGCTCCTTGGGACAATGGCTGGTGAAATCTTACCAGTGAAAGCCAAACGTGCAACAAGAAAATTTGGTCTATGAGAATTGGGCACGGAGCTGTGTTTAGTCGAAAAACTAAAACAACACGCAAATACATGATGAATAAACAGCGCCTAACTTTACCGCTGCCGTTGTTTTGGTTTTCAAAGCCAACAATTCTTATTAGAGATAATTAGAGATTGCAACGTTACTGGCTCAGTTTCATGGGGAGCCCTGCCAGTGGAAAAGCGTCAAGCTTTAAGCACGCCGAGCCGAGTCGTGTAGAGCCGGACCCATGCGGTGGAAAAGCACCAAAAAATACTAGCAAATATGGCCAGTGAACACAAACACCTGGAGCGGAGGGCAGAGCCCAGGGAGCAGTTGGTTGCCTTGCTCTAAGTCAGTTCAGTCGTGCATTCATTCATTCAGCCATTTAAGGAGGAGATAGCATAGAAGCGGAATAATGAGTTTCTTCACTCACTCTGCCCCCAGTTTTAACCACGGTTGGCCCACACTATGTAATTTATTTCAAC
The DNA here is from genome assembly GCF_029633855.1 of Hoplias malabaricus. NCBI lineage: Eukaryota > Metazoa > Chordata > Actinopteri > Characiformes > Erythrinidae > Hoplias > Hoplias malabaricus. Next base: position 9,789,619 of record NC_089820.1, on the reverse strand, counting down.
ATTAAAACAAACAACATTCTGTATGTGTTAAAACACATATATAAAATTTGGGTCTGTTCAATAGAACTGAGATTCAGTTGCGTTTGTACCACACTAATTCTGGTCCAACAGAACTGACTGCATTCTAATTTTACTTGAATTTCTAGTGCTGTTCCAATATATTTTAGGACTGTGGTTTGTAAAATCTTGCCTTGGGCCTCCTATATTTCAGAGCCTGCATTGATAAAGGTCCTAGGGAGGAAACTGAGTTTCTGTCAAGCTACTATTTTTGGTGAATGTAATATGTCAATTAAAATGCCAACTATAGTTTACATACATCCACCATGGTTTGGACCCAACATCTACCACAGATTTTTTTTTCTTTTTTCTTTTTTTTTTTTTCAAGAACAACAACTGTGTGTGTTTGTGCATGTGACAGACACACTGAGCTGATATTCATGAGTGTATTTCAGTCGAGAGAGCAGGAGATCAGACATGTGATTTTGTTCAAAGGGGTCACGCACAGGCTGAGCCCTTAGTACCAATGCTAATTGCAAACTTATGACCCCCTGCTATTCTCCCTCTCTCTCTCTTCTCTCTCTCTCTCTCTCTCTCTCTCTCTCTCTCTCTCTCTCTCTCTCTCTCTCTCTCTCTTTACACACACACACACACACACACACACACACACACATTAGTGGCTTTACCCGGTCAAAACAGAACCATACGGAAAAACCATAGCAAGCTACAGCATGTCTCTAATTAACTCTGACAGTCTGACACACAATATGGCAGCACTAATATGATTAGGGTCTAGCGCCACTTTCTGCCCCAAAACCTTCAACCCTCTCGGGGAAAACTTGAAGCTGCCAACCTAAACACATCACCACAAGAAAGAAAAGAGAAAGGGAACAAAAAGAAGAAGGCAGTTTACGTTTGGATGTCTGCTGCTTTTGGGAGGGGGACCTCGAATCAAGAGTGATCTGGAGTCATAACTCAGCCTGGGCTGATTGCTAACACATGCAGAAAGATAGAGAGGTGTAGAGAGTCCTGTGGCTTCGGGTGGCACTGCGGCCAGATAACGAAGAGAGTGGAGCGATAGAGATTGAATTAGAGAGAGTGGAGGAACATTTGAAAAGGGAACACTCAACAGTGAGAAAAAAAAAAGCTCAGAGATTTGCTTGTCTGGCATAGGTCGCCGTGTTCTCTGACATTGTGTTACTGATAGATGAGAGATGACAGAAATAAATGGATGACTGAGAACTCCAGGGCATTTTTCAAAAGTCCACAGCTGACAGTGAGAAATAGCATAGGTCTATGACAGCATGAGTGAGAAAGGAGTGACATAGAGAGAGAGAAAGAGTAGTTATTGCACTTGGCAGAATGGAGGGAGCAGCAGCCCAAAACAGGAATTCCCAGTGAGCTGCTTGAGTAAGAGAGAGTGCATTTGTGTTTGAGAAAGATGAAGCATGTATCCTTTAACACATTCACTTTTTTTATTACAAAGTATAGATGAAAAGAGAAGTTGGAAAAGTCTGACTTTCCCTCTCTTTGTAGATTTGTAGATAAATATTAGTCCCACGTTCCTTTTCCACAGTCCTTCTGCCAGACTCTGGGACGTAATCATGGGCTGGGAATTTACAGACACACCCAATGGCTGCAAGAAAAAGGCGGGGTTTTTATTTTCCTTTTTTTAGCTGTGCCCCTATAGAGCAAGCTGATATCAAGGGACCAGCTAATTCTTTCAGACTTTTAAAAGACACATTTGTCTGTCATCACCAGCCATAAGTGAAAAGGAGAACAATAGATTTGTGTTTGTTTGTAACAAATACAGTATGTATGCAAATGATAAAGATCCTAAAAATGTGTAGTGTATATATATATATATATATATATATATATTTACTTTTATTTACCTTTTTTTACTTATTCAAATTCTGTAGCTGCTTTATCACAGTGGGCCTAATGATGCTACAAGTCTTTTCCACTACATTGTTCTTGCTTGATTCTGATTGGCTCTTCTCAGTTTTTTGCATTCCCCTGGGGAAATCTGGTACCAGGTAAGTGGAGCCAGGTCCTTTTTTAGTCCTTGTTTGTGGTTCCAAGCAAGCCGAGTAGGCCAGAGAGACTTGTCAATCACCACAAAATGTAGACAGACTCCAGCACAAACTCTGTAAAATCTCCAAGCTATGGCAGAGATTTTTTTTAATGACAGCTCATAAAATTACACGTGGTGTTTTGAAGAGGTTCAAACCCTCCTTGGATTGGCTGACTCCTGCAAGCGCTGAACATGCATGCAGCAAGGATGCGTGTGGGTGTGTGTGTGTGTGTGTGAAGTAGGACTCTTTATTTTCCCCCAAAATCTACAATTTATCCTCTCTCTCTCTCTCTCTCTTTCTCTCTTTCTCTATCTCTCTCTCTCTCTCTCTCTCTCTCTCTCTCTCTCTCTCTCTCTCTCTCTCTTTCATTGTTCTGCCTTCACTTTCCACAAATTACACTCATTCTTCATCATTGTTTAAAAGTGTCTGTTTTTCTGCTTTCCTTCCAATAACACAAAGGTAAGTGCCTCCCTGGCATGTCCAGTGTGTGTGTGTTTGTGCACAGCCAAAGCTCACAAATCAAGGACACTGATGAAAGAAAAAGAGTGCTATCCATCATTCTTTCCACCCTAGCCAATTTCTCTCTCTCTCTCTCTCTCTCTCTCTCTCTCTCTCTCTCTTATATATATATATATATATATGATCAAACATATTTCCCTTCCTGGAGAAGCTGATAGTTGAAATATCTGTGTGTCTGTGTGTGTGCAGGTTTTTATATATTTATGTTTTTTTGTTCGTGTTTCACCTCATAAATCTTTCTTCATATGCATATTAAATATTCACACTGTGCTGTTGCAATATTTGTTTAATTTCATAAAATGTATTATTTAAAAAATTAAAATTCATAGTGTATATATATGTGCACTCTGTGTAAGTCTTCCACACTCTGTGTTTTTGGGTTGTTTCAAAATCAAAAAGTAGATGTGAAATTCAGTGTAGTGCTCTTGGAGACACACATCAAGATTAATTATACACACACACTGTCAGGTGTGCGCATGTGTGTGTGGGCTTTGTGACTTGGCTGCTGTCCACCTCATCAAAGTCAGCCTCTCAAAGTGTAAGTGAAGCGTGCAGCTCGGAGCAGGGGGGGTTATATTACAGGACCTGAAAGAGAGTAGAGAAAACTCATACTTGGTATTTGGCATCAACGACAACATCTTACTTAACCTTACTTACTCTCTCCCTCAGTGAGGAGGGCTTCTTGTATAATTGCAGGATGAATGTCTCAAACACTTACAAAAATTCAACATAAATTTAGCTTGTTATTGCATAATTATAATATGTAGGGGGCATAGTATAACATATCAGATCATAAAGGTATTTATAATTATGTGTATATATATACTTATAGGTATATATTTTATGGACACATATATGTATTTGTATAAATAATGATGAAAATTTCAACTATTTTTATAGGGATATAGGTTGTGTTTAGATTTTCATAGGTATACATATATTTAGAGAGGCAGCTGATGGGTGTTATATGGGTGTTAATGAATACGTAAGGACGTGTATGTTATAACAATATATCTCATATCCATACATATGCATTTTTAAGGGGCACATCCTTATCATAGGCACTTTAATTTTTATTAAATAAATAAATATGGCATGCATAAGATGACACGTATAAAAACAATTCCCTGGTGCAGTGTGTTTGAGGACTTCTCTGAGGCTGAATATTAAATTGAGGAGACAGTTTGCTGACAGGGCAGAGGAGGCCAAAAAATATGGGTCCTGTCCTCTCCAGTTATGTGTGTTTCCTCTAAATTCTCTGGAATAATATTCACTTCACACAGAGCAAAAAAAATCTGTGTTTCTCTGAGAGTAAAGAAATTTTATACATATGTGTGTGTGTGTGTTTGTGTGTGTGTGTGCCGTCTATATCTCTGTCTATATATTATTCCATGTTTCTTTATCCATCTTTTATCTCTTCCTCACTCATATATATGAGTTTCAGTTTATTTTTGTCTTCTTGTTAAATCTTTAAAACTTCCAATATGAATCTCCTCATGTAGTTGAGTATAATTCTATAAGTTGGTTGAAGTGCGGGTGTGTCGGTAGCAATTAATTTGGTGCTCAGGGGTGGAAGTGGTGGTCTCACACTCTCTCTCACACACACACACTCTCTCTCAAAGCAGGCTGCAGTACCAAAGTTTATCATTGTTGAAATCCAACTCAATCATTCTGGTGACATGCTGATTCAACTCACAGCATATACACACAAACACACTTGTTTTGTTGTATTACTGATATAATATCACATTAACTTTTATCTAGTTTTCTTCTCAGTTTAATCTAACGCAATTCCCCCTGTATCACAAACCGTAAGACTAGAAACTGGCCTTGTGCTCATGACTGGGGAAATCCAGAAATGTAATTGTAAAAAAAAGCCAAGCTCAAAAATGAAATATGGAAAAAACAATACATAGATTTTTTAAAAATAGTGTAGTAAACACTTTTGGAATTACGGAAATTGTTTGCAAAGAAATACAGATTAAATATGTGAAGATATTCAGTATTCAGTATGATGTGAGTCATGTTGCCTCCCACTGAATTCTGGGAAGTGAAGTCCTTGGTGGAGTCCATTGAAAAAATAGAGCCAGTCAGTAAAACAGGGAGAGAACATGTGCCATTGAAGGGAAGCATGGTCTATTAGTCTGAGGAACTCATGCTTCCTCCGAGTTACATTAAGCCAATTACCACTTATTTTAGAAATGTTAATAACAGTGCCACTGGACAGCTCAGCACCCTTGGAGGAGAACACTAACTGCCCAGATCTACTGTCACAGCTAACAGATGTCCTCATTGGCTAGTACCAGGCTTGTGTTGTGGGGAGAAGGATGGCTGTTCTACTCACTAAGAGAGAGGGAATTTGTGCTCCCTTAGACTCATGGTTTCAGAAAGTCTGAGGCAGCAGCTGGGGGATTGAAAATGTGATCTCCCAGAGATAGGCCCTCCATCCTACACCACCAAATATTATGTAGCAACTCAAAGAAAATAATAGTATTCCTAATTAGTATTCAAAGTGGTTTTAACCTGCTAGGACCCTGACATTCAGTTTAGAATCCAACGTGACAATATACAACTCCAGTCTGAGTCTCTGGTTAATGGCTAACACATTTTCCCCCATTCAGCAATTACTCTCATGCTTAAAGTCCTCCAGCTGGTTAATCTATAGCTCTGTTCCTCTTTATTACTTACTCTGAATTATCACCCTGCAGACGGAATAGCCTAACTCCCCCCAGTGTACAACTTAGCTTCAGATAAATCTCCCACAACGTCTTCTGGACTGGTTTAAAATGGCTCTAAGAAAAAGAACGACAACCTTCTGTAATGAATTTAAATGATGAAATGGGGCAGAAAGTGTGGAAAAAGAAGAAGAAGAAGAAGAAGAAGAAGAAGAAGAAGAAGCAGCTTGCAGAAGGGGGAATTTTCCTGATGAATTAGTTTGTACACTTTTAACTGTCAGCTGGCTAATTTATGAGTGTGCAAACTTGCTAGTGTTTGGCTTGGCCTCCTTTGCCGACTCTCTGAGGGTGACTGTAAAATGAAATCGAGGCGTTGGAGTTTTATTTATTTCTGGGCCCTCGGCTATTTGTCCTGATCCTCAAGAGCTCAATTCCGGTGCGCGTTAATAAAAATAATATTTTGCAGCGCGAGTCTCACAGTCAAAACGTCACTTCTATGGTGCTCACTCTCTTTCTTCCTCATAACTCTACAGACCTGCATTTGTATTTGAAAGTTGAGGAGCAAGCGACCTTTCTAAGCTTTTGCTTGGGTTGTGTTAAGTTTTTGAATGTGTGAGGTGGTCCGAATGTCACCAGATATCTTTTGGCAGTTTTGTTTCCTTTTTACACCTCAGAATTTTGTCTTTCCCTGTTTTTTGTGGCCTGCAGTTATTCACTTTTGCCTGAGTCCTTGTAGAACAAGAGAAGGTCATGTGTGATGCAGAGAGAGAAAGAGAGAGAGAGAGAGAGAGATGTACAGTATTAACATTAAACGTAGCTTTAGAGTTTGGTATTATGCAATATTCATGGTTAGGATTTAGATTTCCACAAAGCTCAGGGTCTATGTTTAGTGTTAGACAAGATTCTGAATTAGGGTTAAGTATTAAGCTGGGTTCTGTATCAGAGTTTACAATTAGTCAGAAATCAGAATTAAGATTTAGGATTAGGTTTTAAATTAAAATTCAGCAGTAGACTTTAGTATTACAATTTAGTTTTAGACAAGGCTCAGTGTTTATTATTAAACAAGATTAAGTTTTAGAGTTTAGTATTACAAACACTGTTTCCAGAAAAACTGGGACTATAAGATGCAATAAAAAATTAATTTTGCAATTTGTTACTTCACTTCAACCTTTATTTGAGAGACGAAAGGACAAAGATAAGACTGTCGGTGTTCTTGATGGCAGCATATGTCTCTCCAAAATACCAGTATAAACCTCCACATCAATGGTACCTTCACATATGTAGATCACCCATGCTGTGGGCAGTAATGCTCACTATGCCATCACAGAGACTGTTTTTGTACTTCTCTTTTGTAAAAGTCTGGATGGTCTTTTTTATCTTTGGCACATAGTCTGATGTCCATTTTTCCCCAAAAACAAGCTGAAACATAGACTCATCTGACCACAGAATAGGCTTCCACTGTCTTTCGTTCCACCTCAGATTACTTCAGGCCATGAGAACTCACTGGTGTTTCTGTGCAAAATTAAGTAATGGTTTCCTGTTTGTATAATACAGTTTCAGGTTGTATTTCTTGATGCAGTGGTGGACTGTGTTCAGTCACAATTATTTTCCAAAGCACTCCTGATCCTGTGAGTCTATGTCCATCATGGTAACATGATGGTTTCTCCAACAATACAGCCTGAGGGCTTGATGATCACACACCTTCATCAGTGCTTTCCATACTTGGCTTTTATGTACTGAGATTTCCCCTGACTCTCTGAATCCTTTGATATTATGGTGAAAGGCCTAAGTTTGGCACAACGTGGTGAATCACAATTCATCCTTGCTTTCAAAGACTGAGCTTTTGGTGAATACTCCTTTTATATCTTTTATATTCACCTGCATATAGTGTATACTTTATAACAGTGTGACTTTATTTTTTAAAGCTTTTCATTTTTAAATAATTTTTAAAGCTTTTCATTCAGTTTTTCCTAGTCACAATGTTTTTGGAGTGTGTTGCAGAAGTCAAATTAAATATTGGTTTATATTTAACACTAGAAATGTTTTCTTTGTATTTCTTTCAGTTAAATTACATTTAGGTGGTTTAAGAAGACGAAATTTTTAGTTTTTATTCCATTTATAAAACGTCACCACATTTTCTAGTAAGGATCATAGTGCAGTCTGAATCTAGTTCTACAGTTTAGCATTAGGCAGAGGTCAGTATCAGGCTTTAGCATTAGTCCGAATCCAGAATTACGTTTTAGCATTACAGTAAATTACTAAGGTTTAGTATTAGACAGAGTTTATGATTTAGCATAAGTGTTTAGCATTTAAATTTAGCTTTAGATTTCAGCATTGGACAAATTTCATTATTTCTGTTTAGCACGTAGTTTGAGCAATACATTTGGTGTCATTTTTTAATTTTGTGTTACAACTACTAAGGTAACAGAATAGATTATTAGTATTAGGGAAGTATTTTTCATACTATAAAGGTAAGTTTGTGTTAGAATCAGTGTTTATTTTTTATCACATTTGAGTAGTAGGTTTCAGAATTAGGAGTGGAGGAGTGAATTAGAAAGGTGAGGTCATTTGATGAGATCAGAAGTCATGTATCAGACCCACCTGAGCTTACAGACCTTCAGCTGTTGTTAGAGGTGTGTGTGTGTGTGTGTGTGTATGTGTGTGTGTGTGTGTGTGTGTGCGTGTGTGTGTGTGTGTGTGTGTGTGTGTGTTAATGTGAGTGTGACACAGACAGGTGGGAAGGTGCTGTCACCAGGGAGTGTGAGTTGTGTGAGTGAATGACAGTGAGAGAGAGACAGAGAGAGAGAGGGGCTATGTGCCTGTGTGTTTGCGTGTGTGTGTGTGTGTGTGAATTCCTGCAGAGTTCACGGTGAGGCCAGTCCTCTGCTGGAGTGTACAGAGGTCTCATTAATTACAGGCAGTGACAGTGGGACGGCCGGCTGCACTGCTGCAAGACCAGCAGCAGGAGAGTGATCACACACAAACACACACACACACACACACTGACATTACTGAAAAGAGTTAGTGTTTGTATATATGTATACACATACATACACACACACATGCACTCAATCTCATAGAAAGTGTGTTCATGTTAACATAATAATTACATGTATTTGTTATATTATTTTTCATATGAAAACTGAATGAGGTAAAGAAAGAAACACACACACACACACACACACACACACACACATATATATATATATATATATATATATATATGTGTGTGTGTGTGTGTGTGTGTGTGTGTGTGTGAATGTGTGTGTGTTTAAGTGTGTCAGTGTCAGAGCTGAGAGATGACCTGTTGATAGTCAGGACACATGGCTCCTTGCTGGGTCCTCAGAGCTCCTGCTGGGCATCCTTTGATCTGCTTGTTGAATAATGAATAACAAATGACAGAAGACACATGGCCATGGGCTCTGTGTGTGTGTGTGTGTGTGTAACTTTCTCCCCTTTAAGTGTGTGAAAGCCTCGAGAAGGCCCCCTGTGTCCAGTTTCAGCATCTGTGTGCAGCACTGGGGTGTGTGTGAAAGAAGTCTTGAGTGATTGAAAGGGAGCTCTCAGAGTTCATGTAGAAGTCTCTGCAACGGTCAGAGGTCACACTGCATGCACACGGACACTGGCCTGTCCAGGTCAGTGGAACAGCATTTATTCGAATGTTAACCAGACCTTGATGTAGGCATCAGCACGGTGAGTATAGGATACAGAGTGTGCATGTTTACATAGTTTAATATTGTAGATATGTAAGGACATGTATGTAATATACTACATAAAGGGATGACCTGTATTTAACTTATCTCTTATTTCTTTCCTCTCAGTGGCTCTTGAACATTGTCTACATACAGCTGTCTCTGCTTCTCACACTGAGTAATCTACAGGACCCATGTCTGGCTTAAAACTGACCGTCTCTACACAGACTGCTTTCATTGAAGTTACAGAGAAGCTCCATGCTGCAAGATCAGCCACACCGTCATTGGTTCTGATTCTCCCTGACCTCTCTGTAACCTTAAGGTCCTCCTGTCAGGCCTCACCAGTCATGGAGTCTCTGTATGGTGAGGGTTTGCACCACACTTGGAAGAGTTACCAGGTTACATGTCAGGAGCCCACATCTGTTTCATGTAGAATCTCCACCGGTGTCCCACAAATCTCAGTGCTTGGTCCTCTTCCTTTTTCATTCTACACTTGTGCTCTTGGTGAAGTAATTTCTTCTCGTGTGTTGTCTTACCACTGCTGTGCCGATGATGATCAAAAATTTTCTTCTTTCCCAGTTTCTGACAGTCAGGTTTCAACTCTCATCTCTGTATCATTTATGACTCATCATAGATGACAGCTTATTACATGAAACTCAGCCCTAGCAAGACTGAGCTGCTGAACATCCCTGAAACTACATGCCTTCACCACAATCTTGCCATTGTAACTGATACAGAAAAATGAGGCACGACTTGTATTCAGTGTTCCTAAGTTTAGGCATGTACCTCCTCTGTTGTATTTTTCTCAGTGATTTCCTATAGCAGTGATCCTCAAATTCAAAACCTGATGCTGGTCTAATACAAAAGATGGACAAGCCCCTCTGTACTTGATGGCAGTAATTAAAACCAGATCCATGCCAGGAGCCTTTTGAGCTTCAAGTACAGCTTGGCTCGATGTACCATCCTTGCAGATGCATGGAAGACAAGTATCCAGACTTTTTCCTGTTCTGGCATCTAAATGGTGGAATGATCTTTTCTGTGTGTCCAAATGGCACTTGCTGTCTTCAACACAGACTGAAGACTCATCTCTTTCAAGAGAACATAAATCTCCACTTATCTTGCACTCATGAAAGGCTTGTACTTATGATTGCATGCATGTCTTACTTGATCTGACATTCAGGCAAAGCGCAGTAGGTAAGCATTGTCTGTCAAGGTATCCATTCTGACTTTTGTATTTGGCAGCTTCTAAGCTGCAAGTGTTTAGTGAACTCTAGCTTATACAAACTAGCTAAGGATATTTTCTAAATGTAAAGCAAAGCACATTTGTAAGTCGCTCTGGAAAAGATCCAGGTCTAATGTTCATCATAACGTATATATCCTGAAAAAAATGACACTTAAAATGATTTTTACCTTTTTTTTTTTTTGTTCGTCATAGGAATGCATGTATTATCTACATTCAGATACATAATTTGAGAATGACTACATGTTACTGAAATTATATATTTTGATGTAGAGAACTTCATTTCATGCAACCATTTGATATAAAAAAGTAAAACAAAAGGGTACATTTTTTTCAATGATTCCAGTTATTTAATTGAGCTAAAATACAAATAAATTTTAATTGAATGGTGTTAAGAATCAGATTTGGAATGAATAACGTTCCCATTTTTACCCATCTGTCTACATTTATTCATCAGTAATAATTAAGTGATTTCATTAAGGATTAAAAACTGAAGTCTGTTATTCACAAATGTAATCTGACCTCTTTATTCAAAACTTAATATAAGCTTCTTTGGCAGTAATTACAGCTGTGGGGATTCTTGGATATGTCTCCGCAAGCTTTGCACACCTGGACTGGGGCAGTTTATCCCATCCTTCATGGCAGATCCTCAGACTGGAGTGTGAGCATGCAATCGTCAGGTCTCTCCACAGGTGTTGGAAGGAGCCACTAAGGGACTTTTAGAGATTTGTTGTTGGACAGCCAACTCCAGGAAGATTCAAGGTTGTGCCAAGCTTCTCCCATTTCAAAAAGATTGAGGCCAGTGTGGTCCTGGGAGCACTCAAAGTTTATTATTAGAAATTGCTTTATTTCCTTGCCATAATCTATGCCTTGCCACAATTTGATTGCAGTGATCCAGTGACATTCCCTGGGACTTCATGGCTTGGTTTTGTACTGACAATGCAGTGTAAACTGTGAGCCTTTACGGGTGTGCCTTTTCAAATTATGAACAATCGGAGACTGGACACCAGTGTTCAAGACACATGTGAGTAATATGTAAATGTCACTTCTAAAATTTTTTAAGTCCAATCCAAATCACGATAAATTACAACACATACAAACACAGGCTGCCAACACAGTGCCTGGGAAGCTCAAGTGCTCAAATGCACTTCAGTCATGGATTTTATGAGATGAGAATCCCCTGTTCCTTCATTCTCCCATCCCCATTTTCCCTGCTTGTCCAGTGGCTACCTATATCACTCATGTATATATAATCATGTATCGTAACTGTAATTACTCTGTTATCACTTTACAGTTGAGAGTGAGAAGAAGCATGTTTTCTTGAATTGCATCCTGGTCCTTTTTCTTAGTCAAGCCTAAACTAGTGGGCTCATGTTGGAGTCAAAAATCTGAGGAATTAATGCTGATTTTTGTGCATGTTGCATACTTCTATTAGTATCACAGTGATGATGAACCCACGGTATATTGTGCAGCTGTAGCCAGCTGCAGTGAAGGAAGATACAGAGGTTATTTCCTATGAAGGACGCAGTTGACTTTTTTCTTTCCTTTCTTTTCTTTTCTCCCCTCTACTCTCCAGTTTCCCTCATAAATCAGGCAGGCTGGCCTGTGTGCGGCTGTGTGTGTTTATGCATTTGGATGCTAATACAGAAAGCTCAGCCTCATCTATCACTGATCTGAACAGGCAAAGAGAGAGAGCGGGAGAGACGACAGGAGGGGGGTAAGATGCTTTTGACATTTAAATTGATGACCCAGGCACCAGTCCACACACACACACACACACATACTTGAGTGAACTTTTCACTCCTTACTCAAATATGTCAGGACCGGCCCCTTTTTGAGTGAGAGAATGAAAGAAGAGAAAGAGAGAGATTTATATATAACACCCTCCCTCCTCTCTTTCCACCTAACTTAACCCTCCCTGACATCACTGATTTCTCTTGACAGGTCACACACACACACACATACACACACACACACACCAGATGAGAAGAAAACCCTCGCCCTGATCTAATGCCAGGACAACACAGAACACTAAAGTCAAATAGCAGTGTGTGTGTGTGTGTGTGTGTGTGTGTGTGATAGCAAGTGATGTAATCATAGTTGTTATATTATAAGTTTGTTACACAGTAGACTAGTGAGAAAAAGAGAGAGAAAGTCGAGGGCAATATATGAGAGAGAATATGGACATAATAGATTGAGGAATGAAGGAGAAAAGACTATTACAATGAGGCACAGAAAAAGTAAGAAGGAACAAAATGTTAAAAAAAAGTAAAAGGAGGGAGATGAGGAAATAGAGCGGGTAAAAGTGGAGAGTAAATAGATAAAAGAATATAGAGCTACAAAGATGAAAAAGCAAGAGAAAAAAATAATGGAGAGGTGAAATTGTGGAGAAAGGTTGGTAGGTAGAGAGTGGGTGTGAGTAAAGTTGAGGCCAAGATTGAAGAGAGAATGGGGGGTAGGGGGAAGGGAAAAGAAGGGGAGAAGAGAAGGGAAAGAGATGGGGAGGGGAGAAGGAGAAAAAAGCTAGTGAGCCAAAAGCTTGAGGTTTAGACGTGGGTGTTTTTCTGACAGCTATAATTCTCCAGCCTACAGAATTTCATCAACACGAGCCATGTAAAAGCCCAGCCTCCAGCACACAGCCTTTCAACTCCCCCGCGCTGACAGGTAGATTTATTAGTCCTGAAAATCTGTACGGAGCACATGTCACTCAAGGCAAACTGTCAGACTGTCACTGTACGTGTGTGTGTGTGTGCATGCGTATGTATGCGTAAACTGGGTGTCCATTTAAAAAAAAATTAAAAATCAGCATAATTTAATGGTTGGAATGTTTTTAATGACATTGAATGGTGTAACACGGGTTCACTGTAAGTATGGTTGTGGCTCTAGTAACCAGAAGTCACAAATACCGCCATGTTTTTTGTTAAAATAAATGTGTGCATGTAATGACTGATTTTAAATTATAATGTAAACATAAAAGTGGAAAAAAAATTCTAGGCATTAAACTCTTCAGTTATCTGGTTCTTATAATCACCACTGAGAACTCTTTTGGCAGTTTATCTAGAACCAAGCATTACACATCAGAACACTTTTAAAATTAAATATATACCATTGGGATTTTCCTTTAAAGGAGCAATGAAATATAATATAATATTTTTACTGTACTCAATCATAAAATGACCAGGGTGTGTCATCAGAGATTAAGAAACTAATTTAAGGTGAAGCACTGGTATCGCTGACTGTAGTGCTGCAGCCAATTATATTATATTCTCCTGTGAGGCGGTCCGTACCTGAGAGGAACTTTTAGTGTTTTAGCCAGATGTTTATATTTAACAAATAGAATTAAGTTTGTTATTGAAATCACAGAAAATATCTTATTTGTCTGATAAATAAATAATTAAATGAATCAACAGATTTCAGTTTTTTTTTAATTTTATATAGTGTCCCAACTTTTTCTGGAAATACAGTATGTTGGTATTAAAGCTTCTTATTTGTTGTTTATGTTACCATGACACAGAGGAAAGCTTTTTGTCTCCACAGCAGCAACATATAACCTAAGACATGCATTGCGCTAAAGAAATTGATATGAATGATAGATTCATAATAACAAACAGAAAGAGAGATAGAGAGAGAGAGAAAGGGAATTGGCAAGTTCTCTTGGCTGCTGCGGCTTAGCTTTCCCTCAGCCAAACATCTGGTCGGTATATTTCAGAGTTAATTAGTCATATTGGAGTTATGTGAAGATAAATTTATCATCTGGAAAAAAAAAAAACACAAACAATTTGAAAAATGAGAGGAAGTGAGCTGACACATGGCTGACGTTAAAATAAATCATTTTATATGTGATTAAATACTATATTCTGAGAGAGAGAGATAGAGAGAGGGAGAGAGAAAGCATGTGGGTAGACTCCTGCTCACATTCATTTTGCATTCATTTTCTTTCTTCACCTTTTACGTTTTAAATCCAAGTTCTCTATGTTTCATCCCCCAAATGCATGAGCAAGGTCTGACAAATCTCTGTTTACAGCGATAACAGTGATATAATGCTGCTATTGTAATTGTTCTGGTCAAAGGTCTCAAAGTAAATGACCAGAAACAGGCATATTGATTGTGAATGAAGATCATTTCTGTTCATTTCAGCAGATTCATTCGTAAGTTGTAGATCTGTGTGTGTGTGTGTGTGTGTGTGTTGCGGATGGATGGAGTTATGAATGTGGCAGACATATGGCCTGAGGGAAAGGCTCAGACTGACAGGCTGTCAAAACAACAGGGAAAGTGAAACTCTCTTTAGATAAAAACACACAATGATTTTAAATCTAATGTTTCAGTGTCTCCACATATAACACATTTCCAGTTTCCTTGCATATTTGTTGTGGCCAGTTCAACCTCTTAGCTGAGACTCCAGTCACATCATGTCACCAAGCTAGCAGGGTGAGTGTGCACACATGCTTCTTCTGAGGCACTTCCTTAGAAGTGCTGTTAACACAACAGCACTGGACAGCTCAACACAGTGAAGTGGAGAATACTCTCAAGATCTGTTATGCCAGCTTACAGATGTCTATGTTGACACTGTGATACTTTAATATGTTATGCACTCTTCCTCTTTTACCTTCAACACTTCCAAAATTAACCAGCCCTTTCCAGTGAATAGATTCTTCTCATGTGTCCAAAATAGGACAGTTTGGTTATCTGAGCTTCATATGAAAGATGAAAATTGTTTTAATTCATTATCCATTAGTTGGACATCTTTGCAGCTTAAGATCCAACCAAAGTCTTCTCCAACACCAGAGTTCAATGCCGTCAATAATTATACTGTCTTGCTTTTTCATTGTCCAAATTTCATATTCATAAAGAACCACAGAAGAGACCTTAGTCTGGACAATTGTCATCAATTTTGTCATTACATTTGATAATCTTTTACAGTTCCTTTATCCTTGCTCTGCTGACTGCCATTCTACTGGATGTGCTGAAAATGGGTAAGCATGAATATAAGCAAAATCTGTCAACCACTTCCACAGCTCCTATATTAGTGGTAAAGTTAGTGTTCTTTTTTTTGTCGTCATGGCATTTGTATTACTCATATTCAACTGAAATCCTTAGCCTTTTCACTCTTTAACTTTTCTTAAACCAGCCTCCAGATCTACCAGATTTTCTGCAGTGTTTATCGTATTATTAATATATTGAAGTGTATTGCTGTTTCTTCCTTCATTTGCCTGTGTTGAATCCTTCATAATCTTCCCCTGGTTTTATCATTTAAGAAAGTTTTTTTGTTTTTTCATTAAAACAATGTGATGCTCTGGTATTCCCATCTTCCTGAGAACATTCTATAATCTTGTGTGGTCAACACAATCAAAGGCTTTGCTGTTGTCGGTGAAGCAGATTTAAACTGACCTCTTAAATTCCTTGGCCTTTTCCATAATCCAGAGTACATCTGCACTGATACCTCTTGTTCCTGTGTTTTCCTGACTCCTGCTGGCACATCTGGAAGCTCACTTTCAATATAAGGCTCTAGCCTATGTTGAATAATCTTCAACATAACTTTTCTCGTGTGTGGTATCAGAGAAATTGTTCAGTAGTTCGCACATTGCTTGTGTCCTTTCTTTGGTATTTGGATATAAACTGACCTCTTCAAATCTGGAAAACCACTCAATGGTTTGTCGGCACAATTTGGTCAACACTGAAACTTCTTCAGAATCTTGGAATGTTTTCATTGCAATGTTATCTTTTCCTGTGATTTTCTTGGTTTTTGGTGGCAATCTCAGAGCTTCATCTGCTAGACCTGAATGTTATTCTGTGTAGCAGAGATCAACAAAAGTAAGTGTCTGATCATTGTTTGGTCAGTTATGACCTGCATAGGTACATCTTTCAGCACACCAACTCAAGGTTGAACTCTATTTCAGGTCTCACAGATATACTGAAAAACAATTCTTATTTTCCATAGTTCCCATATTCAATGCCTTTACAGATGCTGTAGTAATGATCTTTGTCCTTCCTTGTGGCTCTGTGAAATATTTTTATCCTTCTTGATTTTGGCCTCTCCTCTATTTTGCAATTTTCACCACATCATCAGTCATCCAATTTGATTTCTTTGTCCTTTATTTTCTTCCCAGATTTTTCTCTGATTCCTCTTTGGTGACCTCTTACAGGTCCATCCTTATTTCCTTGGTTCTCGGTCAATTACGTCTAGCATCTGAAATCTATTACTGATGTTTCACTTGAAGACAGGTGGTATGTTCTCCAGGTCATATTTTGCAAGTCTAAAGGCTTGACTGTTTTTCCAGAGCTTCACTTTGGATCTTGCACACTAAAAATTTGTGGTCTGTTACACAATACACTCCAGGCCATGTCTTTGCAACTAAAACAGAGCTCATCCATCTCTTGGTGCAGAGAATGTCCTCGATTTAGTTTCAGTGAATTCCATCTGGTGATGTCCAGATGTAGTTCTGCAACTAGAGGATCTAGTGCAATTGTATGATTCATAAATTAATATTTTCATACTTTATGCCTATATTTACATTTTCAGGATTTCCCAGATGCTCTTATCTAAAGTGGGTTACAATTCCAATGATGATTACAGAGGCAAGAAAATGTAGTGTTAGGACTCTTGCCCAAGTACACTTAAGTGAGCCTAATAGAATGCCTACCTGAGCAGGGGAGTGCAGCCTGCTCTTTTGCATAAAAGGCAATAGTATTCCTACTATGTGTCACCAAATGCTACCTAGTTTAATATTTTAATATTTATTACTAAATAATTATCTAACCCTTATTTGTAACATTTTATCTGGAATGGAAATATAAGTGGGTGAAGTATTTTTTTTTTACAGTTCCTTATTGATATTATTTCTGCCTCATGTGTCGTCTCCTCTGGCAGAACTCCCAAAAAATGTTCACCAAGAGACAACTGTATGTGTACGCAAATGTGCACAACCACACAAAATCTGTCAAGACAATAAGTAAGAGAAAGTGTAAAAGCTAAAGTTGTGCATAATCTTCACTGCAGTAGTGCTAGACTGCTTGACTTATCAAGTGACATAGCTTAACACGATTCTGCACATTCACATACAGTGATATTATTGATGTGGCAGTGTTTGGAGTTTTATTTTGGCATCTCTTTTGAAAAGCCCTCTGGGTAGATTCTCGGTGCAGTCTTCAGTGAGGGTGTAATATGATGGTGTTTGACATGGTAAAGCAACAGACTGCATCACAACGACAACCACACACTCCTCAGCGCTTTAGTGACGTGTGTGTGTATTGTCAGTGTGAGCATGTATGTGTGTTTTTAGGTGTGGTGTGAGCATATATGTATACGTATGTGTAGGGGGTGGTGGTTTGAGTGTGTTTGTGTGTGTTTATGGTGAATGCACAGTGACTGGAGGTGATTATGTTGATGTATCAGACCATTAATAACAGGATAATAAGAGCTGTTAAATAAAAATGTCTCAACTGGTGTCAAAGCAATTATATATGACTAAACCTGCAGAAATCTGTAAGCATACAGACACACACATACACACACACACACACACACATATTTTCTCCATAGATGAATATTAAAAAAGGCTTGGTTGAATAAGTTGGAGATTTACATTATATATTTGCAGATGCTTTGCAAAGCTGCACAACACATGTAAATAAATGACTGAATGATGAATATCTTATATATAAAAATGTATAAAATTGGTAAGAGTTTATAATGGAATTTATAATAGCTAAAAATAGATCTTGGGGTAACTGATCATGGTTAATGTATAATTTTGTGTGAATGACAGTGGTTAATTATGACGCCTGAATAAATAGGCATCGATAAATGGCAGTAGACTGATAGTCTCTCTGCGGGTCCTGGCTGCAGTCTAATAGGGCTAAGACTTCATTTACGTGAGTTCAATGTGTGCTAACAGGGCTAGTTCTGTTTCAGAAGCGTGGACTGGGAGAGGCAGCCGTGCTAACACTGATATGAATGAGGAAAGGGGAGCTTTCATTTGCTCAACTGAACACTTTGCATTAACTAGTGCATTAAGATCAGGCTTCACTGTAACGAATGTGTGCTGTAAGACCATTTGTTCTGTTACGCACTATTATCCAAATCCGCACTCACTTCTTTGGCCCCCTGTTCTGCTTTACATTTTCCCCCTTTTTCCTTCTTTCTTTTCTAATATCCTGTCCTCTGTTTCCTCTTTTCTCTCATCTCTGTCCCTGTTTCCTTTCTTGTATTATCTTCCCTGATTCTCAGTGTCTTTTTTTCTTTCTCTCTTCTCTACTCTTCTTCTCTTCTCCATAGCTCCCTCTTATTTCATTTCTTTTTCTTCTCTCCCCCTCATTCATCGTTCCCCTCTTCTTTATTAATGTCCCTATCCTCTTCCTACTACTTCATGCTTTTTCTCCTCTCCTTCTTGCACCCAGCCAATATTCTTTTTCCACTTTAGTCTCCTCTTTTATCTTTCTCACTGCTTTTGTCTTTCAGAGATTTATTTTTTCTTCTCCTCTACTTATGTATTCCAGTTTTTTTTAACTGTTCTCTGTTCTTGTTTTGTTTCCTCTGTTGTTTTCTTTCTGACTTTTCCTCCATTTTCTCTTCTTCTGTTTTCAGCTCTTCTTTTGTTATCCAGTCTCCTTGTACCTTATCTAGTCTTTTCCTACAGTCCCTTGTTTCCTGTTCTCCTCTTCTCCTTTTCTCTTCTCCCCTCATTTCTTTCATAGTATTCTGTTTCTCTCCTCTCCTTTCCTCTTTTTTCTAAAGTCTCCACTTCTCTTCTGCTCTCTTCTCCGCTCTCTTCCCCTCAGCCCCTCCTCAGTGCTGTAGTATAATGTATGACTCCTGTAGCTGTGTGAATGGGTGAATGGATGTGTGGGGCTGTATGTAAAGTTGGTGATCCATTGCGCTGTCAGCAGGGGAAATGCTTTCTTCACCGCAGTGAGGAGAGATGGAGGGATGCGTGACACTGTACTGTTTCCAGGGCCTGTAAGAGTGTGTTTATGTGTTTTTGGGAGGTGGTTTTAGCTCTTGCTGAAGACCTTTTGAAAGACTTATTTGTTCACTGACTTGTTCTCTTTTAACTCAGCTTGAACCTTTTCCTACTATGACATTTGAAAATGTGTGGTTGCCCATCAGCATGGAGCTTCAGCTCAGATTTAAGAGCTGATGTCCTTTATTTTTCAGTACCTGCACTGTAACTAGCTTTGTAACATTAGGGTTAATATTAGGGCTGAAGTGTTGTAGTTTGAGGGTAAGTACTAAATGTGACCGTAAGTACTAATTCAGCAACACCATAGCTGTAAAATGCAAACTCGCTGCTTTCTTCTTATTTCTGAGGCTCGCTTCTGGTGACAACATCCACTCTTTATAAGGAGGGTGACAGGTTGGTGGAGTGGACAAAGATGTTGCATTCTACACATAAGATGAGGGCTCAAATCTGATCAGTAAGGACAGATACTGCTCTATTGAAGCGCAAGTCAGTAACAACTGCTGATTATGGTTCAATCCTCAGCTTGCATAAAGCACAGATGAGTAAGAACTGGTGTTAATAGCTGATATGAGATACAGTATCTCTGTATGTCATACTGCTCACAGGTATAAGGCTTTATACTCTAAATATGTGTGTTTTGAACCTCAGTTCACTGGAAAATCATCTGCTGTGGTGTGCTACGTCACAAGTGCTTGGCTAGCTATGCTTCTAAACATTATTTCACTTATTTTCAAACTTTTTTTTTTTAAACTTTCGGTTCCTCCAGCACAAATAGCTCAAATGTACTCCCTTTCTTTTATCGTCAACACGTGTGTCTGATTGTGCTGTGCTGAACTGCAAAGCAGCAAAAACCCTTCATTTGACCCAGCCCCATCCCCCACTGTTATACCGTATAGAATGATAATATTTTGAGACATTATGAAAAATGTCGATACCGCCTTTCTCTAACTACAATTAGTAATTAATAAATTGTAAAAATTAGGAAACCAAGAATTAATTAATAGGTAAATATAACTCATTACCAAAATACTAATACATGATGAGTATTACTAATGGGCTGTTGTTGCAGTTTAATGGCAGCCATTACCACTGTCTCCAATGACCAAATACTCTCACATGTACGTTGGATTCAAGTCATCTTCCGTTCTCAGTGTGGTCTGTATAACAGACAGGAGGCTAAAAACAGGATTGGTGTTGGAGGACCCAGATACACCTCAGCATCAGCTAAACCTAGCAGATGGTGATGGACTTAAGGGAATTTAAGCCTCCTTTGTCCCCAGTCACCACTAATGGTGTGGACACAGAGGTTGTGAGGACATTGAGGTACATTTGGACAAAATACTTTCAGCAAGGATGCTGAGTACGTTTGGTGTTTATACATGTCTGTGTACTGTGAGTTTTCTATCATTCTATTCTAGCATCCATTCACCTCTCTAACCATCCATTCATAAAAGAGCACATTTTATAACTGGATAGATGAAGGAAGCATGGATAAATCAAGGGGCTTCCACTGTGCTCTCTCTCTCTCTCTCTCTCTCTCTCTCTCTCTTTCTCTCTCTCCCCCCTAGTCTCTTTGGCTTGTTGTTATCAGGGTGTCCCTCGTTAGCAGCGGACACTGTAAAGGACTTTCGTTAGCGGGTCATTTCCATGCTGCAGGCAGAGCTGTGGGAGCTGCTCACTTTTTTATGCCACATTAGGGGATTCAGCTGATTTACCGTCCACTAGTGTGATCCATCAGCTACCCGCTTCCTCTAGCGCTTTATTGGAGCATGCCCTTGAGACAGTGAGAGAGAGAGAGAGAAAGGTGAAACAGTGTGTATGAGGATGTGCATTTCTATGTTAAAGAGGGAGAGTATTCAAGAGATAGTGAGAGAGGTAATATAGTGTGTGAGATGATGCTTATTTATGAGAAGGTTTGTGTGTGTATAGATGGCTCATGAGCTCAGAGGACCTAAATGATGGCAATAACTCTGAACATGAGAACTGATATCATGTCCTGCATTGTATTAGTGTGTTAAAGGCTGATTTATACCTGCGCAAAGATGTACATGAAAGCATTTGCATACAGACAGAGGAGGACTTTACGGGCACTTCAAAGCAGCGGATACAGTCTTGTGCAAAAAACATAGGCCAATCTGTCTCTGCTAAATTTCTTTTCAAAATAGCTGATAAATATGTTATTATAAGTATCAGAAAAAAAGCAGGGATTATCTATATATATTTAACAGAAGCCTCTGGGTGAACATTCATAAAAAAATAAATTAATAAATAAAACGTTTTAACAAATTGAAATTTTTAAAAATATTTTAGAATACAGAGACAGTCCACTTTGACTTTTGTAAAACTGCCCATTTGCTGCTCATTCTTTAGTAAATGGAGTGAAATATGTAATCAGCAGCACTCCTATTTGTGTCTGAAAATGGAGAACAAGCCTCAGCACACTGGGCCAGGTGCTAACGTAGACTTTCAGCCAAAATCAGAAGTATTACATTTAAATATTTGGTTCAATAACAGTGTGTCGTAGGAATGAATTATGCTAGATGTTAGATCATTGCTGTGAAGATTTGATTGAATTCAGACCCTGATGTTGGAGGATTAGTTCTGGATCATAAATGCAACTCTAATTCATCCAAAACGTACTGAAGTTAATGGAGCTCCATCACTCCAGGGAATGCACTCCACAGCCCAGTACTTGTGGGGAGGGTTACATCTCTCTCTGTCTGATGCTTTTCATTGGGCATGATGACTTTTGGCTCATGTACAGCTGCTCCAGTGTGTCTCATTCTATTGCTCAGTGTATTTCTATTGAGATTAACAAGCTGTGCCTGCCTGTGTCAGAATTAGCTGAGTCTACTCATTAAAAGGGCTGTCTGGAGCATAATTTGGCCCCATAAATGCCTTATTTAAACACAATCTGATCATTTATCTTCAGTGCTCTGCATCCCCTCATCCTCTGAATGGTCATTTATCGCAGTGACGGTGACGGCCAAGAACAGGTCAAAGCAAACCTGACAGAAAACTGCACAGCGTCTGGCAGTGAGTCAGGAACGTGGCTAAGGTTTTTTTTTTTTTCTTTTACAAAACTGAATGTAGTCACACCATGAAGGTTGCAAGACAGAAGAGTGGGAGGAAAGGCAGATGAAGAAAGCAAATGCTGGAGGGAGAAGAGAGAAGTATGGAAATGAGTAATGTCATAGACCTCATTCTTTTTTTTTTCCTTTTTACTGTTCATTGCAGGAGGAAACAGCACGTTATAGATTAAGGGAGTGAGAGAGCTTCCAGCAGGCCTCGCACGCCCGCAAGTGTGTGTCATTTATCAAGGGTGAATGGGACATAATTATAAGAAGGGAGTGAGTGAGAGAAAAAGAGAGAGAGAGAGAGAGAGAGATAGAGAGAGAGACACTCGGTTTGGCTGCTGTATGTCCACCTGTTGCTGTGGTGTGCTAATCTGCACCTGGACCTCCTCACTCAACACACACGCAAACATCCACAAACCCACCCATACACATGCACACACACACTTTACTGCTGACGATACATGTAGTACATTTGACAAGGTCAATAGTTTATTAAGATCATTATATAAAGTCAAAATCTCACCAAACAGTGTGAATAAATGGATGAATGAAGAGCAGCTAGAATGTTATAATTATCTGAGAGTAGCTTTGATCAGGTGGAGCTATTAAAAAAATAAATAAATAAATAGGTCAGATCTTTTTAAAGGTTTGAAAGCAAACCTGGGCATATGACTATTTTTTTTTCAATTTCTGTCCACTGCAGACTTTCTAACATAACTTCAGTGTTAGAATTAAACTATAGTATACTCCAAACGATAATTGAAGCCTTTCTAAGCATTATTTCTGTTAAAAAGGGAATGCCAATCCAATCTCTCGTGATGCCTCAGCCATTTCAGGCTGGTTACCCTAGGGCCTGTTTACACCTGGCATTAACATGTTTTGTATCTGGATAGTATCAAGTATGAGATTCTGTTTACGCTTGTCATTAAAATGCATCCCCAGGCTGACCAGATGAGATCCAATTGTACATTCCCACATATAAATCACGCCACTGCTTAAATCATTTCAGTTTTATTTCCTCTAACCAGCTGTAAACACGATTTCTCACATGCAACTACCAGTGTATTACACACTCACAAACCTCAGGAATGAACATTGTAAATAGACAGTGAATCGTCTGCATTGGCGGAGGAGAAGGCTGGGTCTTGCTGCCACTGTGATTTCTACAGTGGTCAGCGCCTCGACTGTCCAGAGGAATTTTTGGATATGACAAAATGTCAGGACTGGTGGGAAAGAATTTTGTCTGGTTTTATGGACACAGAATAGAATTCCTGTCATTCCTTTGTGTAAAATGACAGATATTCAAGTTAATCTGTAAAGATGTTTGGCCACTTGTCTCCACAGAAACCCTCCTCCAGACCGACACGTTTCGTCTAGTGGAACGTAAATTATATTAGATTTACACTTGTCTTAAAGGAGTACTTTCTGATATTTTGCCACCAGTGGTCACACTTAGAGCACCAGCATCTCAGATCCAAACAAATACTTTATTATTATTCAGCCACGGCCTTCCCTTCAGCCCCAAACAGGCCCCCAACTCAGTCAAGTTCTCCCAGTCAACTCCACAAAAATGAGGAGAGGAGGCAGACAGCCATGAAGTAGAGCTCATCGAGGAGAAATGTGAGTTCAGAAGTTACAGTGGAGCTTTTCAGCAAAGACAGTGTTCTCCATGTTGGAATAGTCAGTCCAGTGTTGATTACTGTCTTGTCTCATTCTATCAGAGGCTGCTTTTGTTGAAGAAAGTGCTTTTGAGGATGGTAGCATTGTCCTGAAGGTTTTGTAGTGGAATCCGCCATCTTGAATACACGCTTTGTGGGCAGTCACTTCTCTCCTGGGGAGGGCAAAACAAATGTATGAATATTTCTGTATCCAAGTTTAATTTGATGATCCTTCTTGTCATGGAAGTTACTAAATGTAACATACAGTGAATACATATGAATAGACATAGAAAATTATAATTGATCAGAATATAGAAGGTTGTTTCTCCTAATCTTTTAATGCCTGTTCTTTATATAACAATTTGTTGCAACTGAGTTGCTGGAGTGTAAAGAGTCAAATTTGACTGTAGATCTGATCTGTCAATGAGATTTATATATATAAACTTTATAGGAGAAAATTAAATGTTTACCGACAGAAATATGTATGTACATGCACATAACATATACAGTACCAATCAAATGTTTGGACACACCCACTCAGGGAGGGTTTTCTTTGTTTCGGGTCATTTTCCAGTGAAGGTGAACGTACAGTACCAGTCAAAAGTTTGGATGACATTTCATTAAATGTTTTTTTATATTCTACATTGTAAATGAATATGGAAGTCTATGAAGGAACAGACATGAAATTATGGAGTAAACAAAAAAGTGTTAAGCAAATGAGAATATCTTTTATATTTTAGATTCTTCAAAATAGCCACCTTTTGCTTTGATGACAGCTTTGCACACTCTCTGCGTTCTCTCAATCAGCTTCATGAGGTCGTCACCTGGATTGGTCTTCAGTGAACAGCTGTGGCCTCGTCAAGAGTTCCTTTGTATAACTGCTTGCCTTTTTAATGTGTTTGAGATTATAACTTGGGTTGTGCAGAGGTAGGGCTGGTACACGATTCTATAGTGTGAATGGCCCTATTCCATCAATGCCTAATGAGATGTGGCTAAACTTTTACTGGTACTGTATGCATACAGAATATAGGCTTGTCTACATCATAGCTTTCCTGCCGTGTTACAGAATAATGTGAAAGTTGAGGTCAGCAGGTCCAGACAGTCATGAGCACAGAATCAGTCAGTGTCCCAGTGAGAGTTAGACCCCTACAGCCTGAACCCCAGCGAGCTGACCTATTCACTTTGGTGCTCACTGACAGCATGATACATTCAACTAAGAGAGAGACAAAGAAAACAGAGAAAGAGAGGGAGCATTTATGGTTACACTCGAGTGTTATTTATTTAGGTGCGTTTTAATTGTTTTTAATTGATGTAACACTGTAAATTTGTTTAATTTAGAAAAATATAAAAAAATGACCATTTACTCCTTGTGCTATTTTAATTTTTTGTGCAACTAGTGTCACCATAGATGTTTGTGATCTGCATTGTTGACACTTCACAATTGCTGACAAAGAATTTGTAAATCCAGTGGTGATCTGTGATTAGGCCTTCAGTTGGGATCATAAATTAAAGCTAATGCTAATTTTGGATCGGGTAGTAAAATGTATTAAGTTAAGTTAAGTTTAAAGTTATAATTTCTTAATACAAATAAAATTCCTCATGAGACAAGAATGTCAGCGATAGTTGCAGTGAAAGATAAAGTTGTCATGTTTGACTAAGTGGACAACAGATTTTACAGAGTTTTAAATGCAGATATGACTCCGTGGAGAGAAGGAGAAGAGGGCAGTTTTATAATGCTGCCTTTGTGGATAATGCAAACGCACAGTGATGCCAAGCTTAATGCCCACCTAACTATATCCACAGACACCACCTGCAGAGAGACACTGCGTGTGTTTATGTGTGTGTGTGTGTGTGTGTGTGTGTGTGTGCGTGTGTGTGCGTGTGTGTGTGTGTGTGCGAGCATATGCGTGTGTATGCTGTGTGTTAAAATTAAACTTGGTTTTCCTGTGACTGTCCATTTTCCGATGTGAAGGTCAAACCTGTGAAAAGTGAAACGGTGGATTTCAGGCTGTTGATCAGTGCTTTAAAACTCAAAAGCTGATTCTAGAACTATATGGCAAGGACATCTGACTCACATCCGAGCTTTCTCAACCCATAAGCCCAACATATTTTACATACTGTTCATATCAGACACAGCCAGCTGCTCATGACATCTACCCATGACATCTACAGACATCTACCCTGTTAGCAATAAATATATATATATATATATATATATATATATATATACAAAAAATAGCTTAACGTCTACCAAGCTCAAGGAACTAAACCTAGGGTTTTCAGGCACAAATTTCTTTAGCATTTGCTGTTTTTTTCTAATTAAATGTATTTATTTTTCTCTCCATTCGCCATGTTAGTTCTGTTTTGCTTCAATTAGCAAAACAAGCCTGTCAGCTAACAGTTCTGATAATCAACTAAATATATGCTATGATCCTGTCCTTTCAACCATGATTCAAACATTATATATTCAGATTTTTTTATTATTATTTATTTAAGGCATGATAAGCTGTTAATGACGCCTCATGTGAGCATGTCAGCAAAGCAAATATACATAATCCTACTCAAATTCAAACTATTTATTCTTTACTCTCAGCATAATTACCAGCAGAGCCAAAAAAGGGAAATTACCCCGACTAACTCAATGGAACATTCTGGTTTGTTCTAGAACTGCGGCTCATTAGGTCTTGTGTTTGCTCTGAACTTTGTCATGCAAACTAGCTAGTCATGCTAACTGTTTGCAAACCAAACACTCTAAGCAGGGCACTTAAAGCCATGTTCAACTGTACTGTGTTCAAATACATTGTTTATCCTGACATTTTTTCATTGATTTCAAATTTGATTAAAAGATAGAAAGTATACCCTCATATAGCCAGCAATGACAAGCATACTAGCAAGAGGGTCTGCTAAGTAAGTAAATCCAGACAGTTATCTGCCCAGCTCTGTTTCCAGTTTCGCTTGGCCTGACACATTTCTAATTGTTTTTAAGGGCCTTTTCCTGAGTCACTGAGCACATTAATATAATTAATCGCTGTGTTAAGGAACGCACGACTAACCATGAACATTGAGCTTTGCTACATTAATAGTAAAACTAATTATTTCGCCATCGTCAATGGCTAACGACCTGTAGCGTCCCCAGAGGACACAGTCCTGATAAATGGGTTCATTTCCTCCCTTGTGAGGACACATTCATTTAGTATGAGCTTACCAGCAAGGGAAGAAAGGGAGGGGGATCATTTAATCCTGCTTAACTGTTAAATTGATACAGAAGGATGAGAGAGAGAATATTCATTCAAAGTGCAGTATGTCAGTATGTGTCCCACAGAGGAAAAGAGAGAGCAGTGAGGCAGTTGAAAAAGGGTGAAATGGGCTTAAGCATGAATCAAGGGTTAGAGAAATGGTTAGCGGGTTTGTGTCCCTCTAATTACCAACAGCTCTAATCTATCTCCAGGCCCTGGCCATTCTCTGTGCATTTTTTCCCTGATTGATTAGAACAGAGTGGAGAAATCTGCCTCACTCTAGCTCCATTGATTTGATTCCGTCACTCCAAAAGCTCTAACCAATAATCAAAGTTTCCCAGCTTGATAGTGTCAAACGCATAAAGCTTTCACCCTTATTGCAGAATCTGTCCAGGTTTTTGTTGAGCGTAGGATTTGGTTCTATTTGTTTTTGTAGCAATATGCTCTGTCTTTTTCTCTGTGCGAGAACTGTGAGACAGTGTTCAAGTGACCCCCACCATGCTGTGCATTTGGTGTCTATTTCCTGCACTGATGGGTGGTCTGGATCTCTACTCCACGCTGCTGCATGTCTGGCATTAGCATCCTGCTCTGCTGTACAGGCCAGGCCACGATCCTGCGCACAGACACATGCTCTGGGTTCTAATGCAGCACATTTGCACCAGTTTTGGCAGCAATTTCTGCACCCCCCAAACTGTGTTGTTGATATGTTTGTGTGGTCCTTGATTTTTTGTTCCATGGGTTTATGCATTTCCTGTCTGGTCTGCTGTATTGTTGCTTTCAAGGTTTTGTACTCTCTGCCTGTTTCAATTTACTGTGTTTGTGATTTTTCACTACTTGTAATTTTTATTTTTCTGTATTACCCCTGCCCCTGTCTAGATGTTTTTATTATGCCTCTGGTGGAGGCATCTTTGGGGTGGGGTAACGTCAGGATCTATTAATGCATTTGCTTGGATTGGGTGTTTTGGTTCTGTCTGGGTTTGTAAACATGTGCTCTCTCTCCTTGTTTGTGTTTTTAGCCGTGCCCAATTGTGTAACTGTGCTTGCAGGTGCAGCATCTTTGCCTTGGCTAAATGCCCTGTGTTTGTTTTCCCTGACTGTCATTCATTCGTTCATGGTATCATTGTGTTTGTCTACCCTGTTGCATTCTTCATGTCTCCAGGATTTTTGTTTATAGTGCAAGCTTGTGTTTTTCTACTTGTGAAATAAACATCCATCTCTGCACATTCTTTTACCTTCTCAGCTCCTTCTCTACGTGACACTTGTCCGTTTCATGTCCTCCCTCTCTATCATTGATCTTTTGCTTGTTCACACTGCCTTCCTGATTGTTTTTCCTCTGGCCATCTTTTTCCCAGTCTTTTTTTTCTCTTATCTTCCCCTTTCTCTTCTCTTATCTTATCTTCCTGTCTGACGCCAGTTCCAGGCGAGAGCACCCTGGCATCCTCCTGTTTAACTTTTCCCAGTGTATTAGTCATGTTTTGTTTGTCTTTTATTTATTCAGTTTTGTTAGTAAATATAAATAAAATTGTTATAAATCTAAATATGGGAGGTTTGCTTCCATGACTTCTGACGAATGGGACATGGTCTCTTTGTCGCTGCTTAGCAGTTAGCTGCCTGCCGTCACAGATGCTAATGATTAGGCTTGCTAACCACGGGAGCTAACCACCTCTCACTGTTTTTCATTGACTGCTGGAACTGCTGTCCCAGGTAGCTTATTGCATTCGTCCATGGCTAGCAGCCTGCTATCACTACTAATGTTAACAGAGAGTAAAAGAGGGAACTCATCTCCAGCTAGCAGTCTGTTAAAACTCTTAATATTTACATTTACTGTACATTTAGTGAGCCTTTTTAACCCTGTGGTTTGGTTTGTACTGTGGTTTTGTTTGCATTTTGGTGTTCTTTGTTCATTGTTAGCATTTAGGGTTCATGAAAAGTGATAAATACGAACAGAAACAGCTTCAGAAGAGATCAGTTTCCTTCACGACATTTTACTAAATGTGTGCGTAATTAAATTGTGAAGATGTAAATATTCACTAAAAAATGATATAAAATACTTTAATGCAGAGAAATGGACCAAGTCAATCTTTTCTTTACATCGGTGGTGATGGCAACCAGATGTCTGAAGAGTTTAATGCTTTTATATTTTGTGCAAATTTGTCTGATATTTGAGGTGAGGTTGATACTCCTGCACTAGTATTTGTGTGTGTGGGGGTGGATCAGAGATGCTGTGCTCTTTCAGGGGAACAGCCTGAGGAGACCAGATGAGAACACACAGTGATAAACAAGTTCCTGTCAGCAAAAAGTGGGAGAAGTGCTGACTCTTGCCGCCGCTGTTTTTCCCTGAATCAAAGCTAAGTGTGTAATTAGCGCTGCGCGGCGTCTGCGTTACTGTCTGATTGATATTTACAGGTGCAGTCTTTTCCTCCATGCTCTCTTCCTGCTTTGCCGGCAGTGCTCCCCACTTCACCCCCTCCACCATCACCACTAAAAGACACTCACTGAACCTTCACATCCTCTACTATTCTTTCTCTCAGTTTTTCCATCCCATTTCTCCTTCTCCTTCCACTCTCTCCCTCATCTTTTACCATGCTTTCTTTGTCTTTCTTTCTTCCTTCACTACTTGTTCCCTTTATCATCTTTTATCATATCTTCCTAACCTTAGACCCCTTGGAATGTGAAATGAGTTGGGAAAGAAGGATAAGACAGAAATGGACAGAAGCAGGAAGAACGAGAGGAATAAGAGAAGGATGGAGGGGAAAGAGAAAAAACTACCAAGGTAGAGATGTAGGCAGAGCAATCAAAAGAGACAGAGAGAGAAAAAAGCATGAGAGAGAGAGAGGTAAGTGGAGGCCAAGTGAGCAGTGTTTGATAGTTGAGAGAATGAGGAAAAGCGAAAAAGAGAAGGAAGAAGAAAGGAGGCGGGGACAGGGAGTGATGAAAGGATGAGAGGAAAGAAAGGAGAGAGAGAGGGAGAGTGATTGTAATCCTGGCTGGCCAGGGAAGTGGTGATGGGGTGATTGGGGGTGATGAAGTGCTGAGAGAGACTGTCTGGTGGCCGTTGCCGTGGTGATATTTTCTTGGCGCCTGTCAGGCTGTGTAATAAAGCAGGGCTGGAATATGAAGTATCCTTCTCTGATGTAATACCCTCCATAAATCAGGTTTAATTACATAGTGTGGGGACGGCTGGGGAAGACCACTGCGGATTTATGGACCCCTGCGCTTGGCGCCTTAACAACTTTGGGCTTTTAATATCATTAGCCTGTCATATATTTCTCCTGCTGCTGCGGAGCACGCCCAGATCCACCGCACAACTCCCTCATTCTTTATCTAGAATCGTCTTCTTTTTTTTTTCAGTTTTGTCTTTGCCTTTTGTCCCATTTTTATTCTATTCAGGAGCACTGTGACCATCCAGGTTATCCAGGTTATATAGAGTCATGGACCTACACACTTTCTCACACACACATACACACACCAGAGAAAATATACGCTTGGCGCTTGGTCAGAGAGGCCACCAGGAACCCAAGAGCAACCTTGAAAACCCTACAGGGAAACATTTGTATCACACAATATCAAAAGTGCTTTAGAATTTCATGAAAGAAGTTTGCACAGAGACACCTGAAGGTTTCTGCAACAAACTTGTGGAGAGTTTTGTAGTCCGGAGAAAGTAGAACTTTTGGATTTATGTAACACGGCCCACCACACCCACATCGTACCAACTGTGAAGCATGGTGGCAGAGGCAAAACACTGAGAAGATTTTTCCCATCTACAGGGACTGGGGAACTTGAGTGAGTGAAGGATGCATGGAGCCAAACAAAATGTCTGACAATGGGTAGAAATATTACAATCCAACAGGGGAATGGCTCCAAGCGTATGGCCAAACCTACAGCAGTGCAGCTTGCTACTGACCATATGAATGTTTTAGAAATAGCTATGGAATGATTTGGAGCTTGCTATACATCAGCAAAAACCAAACAAATATTCTGTGCTTCAACAGTGGTGTAGAGGAGTGAGGGGAGATCTCTAAATGCTGTTGTGACAATCATGTGTAGAGCTTCCCAAAAAGACTATGGGGGTGTAAGGAAGAAATTTTATTTCTATCAATTACATAGGTGGAATACTGTGTAATGGGGCGGCATGGTGGCGCAGCAGGTAGTGACACAGTCACACTGTTCCAAGCACCTAGGGCTGTAGGTTCAAATCCTGCTCCAGGTGACTGTCTGTTCGGTTCCTGAGTACGGTGTGTTTTCCCCGTATTCGCATGGGTTTCCTCTGGGTGCGCCAGTTTCCTCCCGCAGTCCAAAAACATAAGTTGGTAGGTGGATTGGTGACTCAAAAGTGTCCATAGGTGTGAGTGAATGTGTGAGTGTGTGTTGCCCTGTGAAGGACTGGTGCCACCCCAACCCCCAGGGTGTGTTCCCATCTTGTGCCCAGTGATTCTGGGTAGGCTCTGGACCCACCGCGACCCTGAACTGGATAAGCAATTACAGACAATGAATGAATGAATGAATGAATTCGGATCCGGGAAAACATGTACCATTTAAATCAAATATCCACATACCAATCATCCATCCATCCAGTTATTTATCCATCCATCTTCCAGGTCCATTCTGTTCTTTTTTTTCCTTCACATAATTTCTCCCACTTTACCATCTCCTTTTCGTCACCTCCTTCCTCATCCTTATTTTTTCTTCGTTTCCTCACAGACCCCTCTGTTCTCTCGTTTTTCTCCTAATCTACCATCCTTCCTTCCTCCCTTCCTTCCATCCTCATTTGTTTGTATCTTTGCTTTTCACCTGTGTCAGCTCTGACAGGACAATGAGCAGTAGGAAGACAAAGAAGAGGAAAGGGAAGGAGAGAGAGAGAGAGAGAGAGAGAGAGTGAGAGAGAGAGAGAGATAAGAAATGAGATTAGAAACAACACACTCAGTCTGCCCTCACTCACTTTCCCTTGTTTTTTACTCCCTCATCTCTGTCTCTCTCTTTCTCTCTCTAATGGGCCCAAGAGTGAGTCTGTCTGCATCTCTTTAGCGTTAGCTCCTAAATGGTCAGATGACAAAGATGTATGAGTGCAGTACACACTGGTGCAGTCTGATATTCCACACTCTGCTCCTGCTACACAGCTTTGATTAATACAGTTTATTTACACAGTCAAAAGAGAATGGGAAGGGGGGTGTGCAAAGAAATAAAAAGACAAAATAGGAGAAAGGTGGGGGAGAAACAGAAAGAAAAATACCAACAGAAAGACAGAGAGGGAGTAAAGAACAAAGACAGAGAGATGGGGAGCGTGTGTGTTAATGACAGAGGTGGCTAATTAAGCTTCTGGCTTCATCGAGACAGTTACTGATGACATTCAGTCATGAAAATACACTGCTATCTCTCTCTCTCTCGCTCTCTCTCTCACTTTCTCTCTCTCACTGTGATTCTGACCTGTTATTACTCATTTAGAACCTTGTACATTTAGTAGTTACACCATAATAACATAGAAGGAACCATCAAAGCACAGTAAAATTAACACAATGTGTACAGTAACAGTACCTGTAGATTAAATCTGTAACATATTAACTCATATATACAGGATTAAAGTAGTTTTGAGAAAATTACACATTTAAAACACAAATTACTTAATTAATTATATTTACACAATTCTCAGTTGACACTTAGATGCAATTGAGAAATAATCCATAAAATATAAATTTTCAATTGCCCATCACATTATGTAGCAGTCATGTGATAGAAGTTTTAAATTGTTTTTTCACATAATACTAAAACATATTACGTAACAGTGATGAAGTGAAGAAATACTCATGTTACACAGTTTCTCTTCAGTTTATTGTCACTACTGTAAAATAAATGAAGATTCTCCCAAGCAGCACAGCGGCCTAAGCATTGTTCCTGTCAGTTGAATGTTAATAATTTAGCCATCAGAAGCCCTGAGTCCTAAGATAGTTGGCTGCCTTCTTTCTGACTGGGTGGTACAGCCCACTCCCTCCCCTCATCGCAAGTCACAGTGCCAACCAGCTCAGGCAACTGTCAACTGATACGATGCATCTTGGTAAACTGTGCTCTCCTCCAGTGTGTGGGATAGTCCCAGAAAGGAGGTTGACAACACATCTCTGAGGAAAGCAGAAACTTGTCCTCACACTCCTAGATTCAGTGGCATTGTGTGTAATGCTGGAGTTCAGTTTACAGTAAAATTAGGGGCAAAGGAGGAAAATAGTTAAGGCATTTATTGTATAAGACATTCAAGTAACTGGAAATATTTCTACAAAAGCCATTAAGCCTGATGACTTTCAGGTTCATTTTAATAAAAATGAAAAAAGCTCTTGGTTTCTTATTTCAAACTGAACTATGTGGTCCATACAAGCAGCTTAAATATCCATTCAACACAGAGTGGACTTCAGAACACAATTGACCACAATCTTTGAGTGGGTTGGATGTTCCCCTTTTCTTCCCCACCCCCATTAGTGTCAGCATCATGTTATCCAACCGGAGCCTTTATTAGCAGGTCCAGCAGATCTGGACAGAGCATTCTCCTCCAAGTGTGTTAAAAAATTTAATAAAAAGTGGTAGTTGTCTTTAAGAAAGCGATGTGATTGGTCTCACTCTTTCAGGTTTGTGGTACTGTGTGTGAGTAGGGGAGTCTTACTGAACATGTGTAATTGACGTGGACTAAATTTGGGGGGGAAAACAGCTTCAAACATGCTTTAGCCAATCAGATTTTAGCGCTACATCTTGCGGTGTTTCATAACATGCTTTAGATTCCATTGCTGATAACTGTGACTTCTTGGGTTAATATATTAATAAGAAACATTTAAAGGAAGTCTAATGGTGTATAATAAAAGTAAGCAGGCATACAACCAAGAAGTGAGTCACCATTTGAAGTCTTTCATGGGAATTTGTGGGAAATGGCTGAAGAAAAAATCAAGATGAGATGGCTCATTAACTCTGACCCTGCTCTGTAAATTCAACCAGCACTAGAGGTGAATTCTATCCACGCTTGTGCTATTTTATGAAATAGGGAATTTTGGAGATATGGACCAAACCAAACTTTTTGCACAATCTATATTAACTGCAGAGTAAACTTGCCGTCAGCACTAAGGCCTATGTTTGTGTAAGAAAACGATTATTCAGATGGAGCAGAAAGCTTGGACCAAAAAGCTGGACAGAAATCAGTTAGAAATCAGCGTTATGTATGCAAAAAAAGCAAATGTCCATAGAATCGACAAAACTAAATTCCTTAGGTTCATGTATAACTGTATTCTCTTTGGTAGTGTTTTTCTATGGTAATTATGCAAGCTGTGTACATGAATGGACACTTTGTCAGCAGTGGGTGAACCTTAGAATAGCTGAATTCACTAATTAGAGGGGCTGTCTGGATAGTGTTGGACATGTAGTGTATGCTGAAGTATAGCACCTTTTTTGGAATACAGCTGTTGCTCCATATGGTCTATGAGGCCTTTTAGGTTTGAAATGAAAATATGAGTAAATGGCCACCATCCCTGTTGTGTGTGTGTGTGTGTCTGTGTGTGTGTGCACGCACACGCGTGGGTGTGTGTGGTTATTTATGAACCCATTCTCCTGTCACAAAGTGTGTATGCAAGCGTTGTTTATTCTTTAGCTCTATTGTGAAAAAAGGTCGGGAGAAAGAGCCATAACTCATTCTCCCTCTCTCCAACAAGTGTTCACTCCACCTCACCCGAGCCCAAGAGGATGTGGGCAACTTCAGTATATGCATGTGTGATAGTTTGTTTGTATTTATGTATTTGCTGGGCAACTATGTTATAGCATTTTAGGAAAATAAGATAGTCCAACCTGCTATGGACATTGGATGGTAATTATGGTAATTACATAAATGAATAATGTTTGTAATAAAATATAACTAAATATGTGCACTTCCTGAAGAAAAGGTGAATAGATTGCACAGCATACAGAATGTCCCCTGTGGTTATGAAGTTATTGCTAAGTAGGTTCTTGCTATGACATTCGAAGTGGTTGCTAGAGTTTTGAAAGATGGTTGTCATGGTCTCCCAGGTGGTTGCTAAGGTTTTTACAAATGGCTTGCAACTGTATTTTTTGTTGTTCCTAGGTTGTAGCTATGTGGTTGCTGTGGTATTCCAAGTGGTTCCTAGGTGGTAAATAGATTAATATGGTGTGTTGGTGAGTAATGTGGTGCCCTGGAGTGCTGAATGGTGGTTGTACATGAAGAAAAAAACAAAAGCCAGCAAAGGGAAAACAGCATCTGCATGTCTTTAGAGGAGTCACGGAGGAGTGGAGGAGAGAAGAGTGATGGATGTGTAACAGGAGGTGGAGGAGGAGGAAGGAAAGTGGACCAGTTGTTGCTGTGCTGAGTTGTGGATGGCCTCCGTTTAATGCCTCTAACCTCTCTTTGATGAACACTCGTAAACTCACAATTCAACAGTCGGTCAGAAAGTTTTTAGACAAGCGTCAAACTCGATTTAGTTACTGGGACTTTCACTGCAGTGCTGTAATACGAGCTAATGCTCTGTTCTCTGAGATGGCATATAGGCAACAAGGCATCTGCCTTCAGTTTGGGACATGCCCTTAGTCTTGCTTTCTTTTGTTGCTTTCATTGTGATGTCATAATCAGGGTTCAGTTGTTGAAACATTCTGATGTTTTGAACATTCCAGAACATATTCACAAAAGGTTCCGTGTGTGTGCAACAGCTGTGTTTTGGACTCTGCTCATATCTGGACTCATTTATTTGTTTGTGGTATTTCAACAAGGATACACAATGTGTATGTGTGTGTGCCAGGAATATATCACGTTAGACCAAAACCTGTTTACACACTCATATTGTTCACAAGTTGGTACCCACAATATAAATCATTCAATTTTAAAGTGAAGACATCTTTTAAGTTTACAGTTAGGGTTAGGCTTAGTTCAGGGTTAGGGATAGTGTTAGGAAAGGTTATGTTAGGTTTAAGCAGGATTTACAGTTAAGGCTATCGTAAATCCCTAAAAAATATAGACGTTTATTTAATATAGTTGTTTATTTAATGCCTCCACAATTAACAAACACAAACCTGTGTGTTTGTGTTTGGGGAAGCAAGGCTGTGGCTGGATGACATGTATGACAGCAGTATACTCAGAATTTGTAAAGGTGTGTGTGTGTGTGTGTGTGTGTGTGCATGTGCGCATGACTGTCTGTGTCCTGTAATTTTGTTTTATGATGGTGTGCTCAGTAAATGACATATAAATCACGGTCTGGTCAGCCTCACTTCAGAACGCTCTCCCACTGCCATTCTGCTTTATGGACACAGGCTCAGGGCTGAATTAACTGTCCTTTGATGAGTCTCACTAACACCATACATATGGGATGTTAACAGTAGAGAGAGAGAGAGCGAGAGAGAGAAAGAGAAAGAGAAAGTGAAGTGAGAGACTGCTGATATAACCCAGACCTCTCTGTCTAGGTCAGCATTCATCAAGTGCAGTTTGTGCAGAGTTAGCGTTTGTTATTGTTCCCTGTAAATACTGAACTTTGTTGCTAAGGCTGACCAATAAATAATCATTTTCACTGACACACACACACACACACACAATGTCTGAATGTTCAACACTGAACTCTGTTGGTCACAAGCCAAATTCAATTAATATGCTTCTTCAGCTCAGGTGCGTGTGAAATTACAGATTTGTATATACAGTACATGATTACAATCACAAAATAACAATGTTTGTAAAGTAATATACACCAAAATATCATAAATATATTATCATTGCAAAAAAGCCTTGTAAAACCGTAGTGATGATATAAGTAAAACAGCGAAAAAATGTGTATGTCATAGTGTACTTGCTGTGAAATAATATAATGAGCCCCAGTCTGGTACACACTGAGAAAAACAACCACACCAGTTTTAACCACACGAAAGGCACCAAGATTAAAGCTCAGGTGGGGATATTAGTGCTGACTAGCGCACCCCATGTTGCTAGATGATAGAATCTGATTGTAGCTCTAGCATTCAAATACTGCTTTGAGCAAAGTATGATGGTCACTGCTAACAGAATGACTATAGATAAATATATAAATAATCACAACAAAAGGATCTGCAACGTTTAAAGCCCCAGTACTTCTTCAGAGCCTCTTAACAAGAGCTAATAAACTGCATGAACAAGAGTGAGAGAGATGCTAAATTCACAAAAGTGTTTATCTATTAACCCCTGGGATGCGGTCCTCTCAATGAGTGCTGTGAGGTAATGAAGATTGGATACTTTTATGTTTTATTGTGGTTGTTTTGTTCCCCATTAATCGAGTAAAAGGAACATTACAAACACACACACTGCGGTCGTGACAGGCACCTTAGTGAGATAAGCAGGCTAATGGCCCAGGTCAGAAGGCCACTTGGGGTCCTTCCCTCCATCCTTCCTTATCTGGACAAGAGGAAAAGGAGATGTCAAAGAAGAAGGCCATCTGAAGAGGTGATAAAGAATATTCATAAAAAATGTACATGAGCGTGTGAAGCAGAGTAAACATTTTTCAATCATTACTTTTGCACTGCATTAAGTTGCACATTATGCATTTTAATTCAAATCGGTGCATTTACACACTGCACACTTTTTATACTTTGTAGAGTTTTAACACAATTCTTCTTAGTTATAGTTTAATATTATTTATTTTATTTTGACAATGGCCTTATATTTTATTTTATTCTATTTCTGTGTTACTACTTCATATTCATTATACACTGTAACAATTTTATAATGTATATCAGAGTCGCAGTGGGTCCACATCCCACCAGGAAACCTAGATACAAGGCAGGGACATACCCTGGACAGTCCATCCATTTATTAAAGTCTTAACTATTATTAATGTACCCTCTTTATAAAGTGTTACTACTTTTTCTTTAGTTATAATTAAGCCATTCATGTTTGGGTCTCATTACTGGTTTGTGTTTAATTTCACACTGTTCTTTAAACTAATTGCTGACTTTGGAGATTTATATTGGAGGCCATACAGATTTCCATTCCATGGCAGGGGAAAAGGGGAAAAGCTTTTAATATGGTATTTTTCTGCAGTCATTATTCTACTCATGTAGTAATACTTTTACTTGATGTGGGTTAAGGCTATTCTACTTAACAAGGCTATCATCTAGTTAGCAAATGGCGGGGTAGCGTGACTCACTGTGTAACTCTTGGCTCTTGCCTGACTCTGGGCTTTGACTCAGGTCAGAGTGGGGTCATCAGGAGGTCAGCAGATAGCTGCATTGCTCCAGAGGAACTACTGCTTTAGCCAGGCATCAGCTGCCAGAGCACTGCATTCCTGCCATGCTGCAGGAAGGGCCTGTGGGAGGGTGATGACAGAGTGGATTACGCTAATAGCTACAGCATTAAAATGGCTATTAGCATGTCAGCAGTGACATCGGGTATTACAGGATACGCAGCCAATCTGTTCTATATTTCTTTTTTTTCCCCCATTGTGTGAAGTCTGAGTGTTCCTCAAGGCATATATGTTCTAACTTTGTATTAATTCCAGAGGCAAAAAAAAGTGTTGGGAGTGCTGACTGCTTCTGACTTGCTACAAAAAGCATAAAGTCTTTAGTATTCATTTTCTTTAAACAGCCATTTCTGTTTTGGTTCCTGATGATATAACTGTAGTCTACTTCTGCTGCTTAAGCAACCTTCATTCTACTTTAAGAACCATTTCTATTTTTAAAAACCCCAATCTTTTTCTTAGTTTATATTAATAGCTCATCATTGCATGTCCAAGATAGTAGTTGAAAAAATGCATGATTCAATCTATAATAAATCATACGGTTTTCACACGCAACATATTGAGCTTTGTTCCAAGAAGGTAGCAATGGAATCAGTGTAGAGTCTGTTGTTCAATTCCAGTAGAAATACCCTTGATGACCAACCACAAAACTTGCACTTTGACTGTTGATATGGGCCACATTATGACTGCATTTAGGCAATAATTTTAATATACCAAATGCATGGAGCAAAAATGTTTAGCAAATCTTAAAACTTCTTTGGTAGCAGGAAAAAAAAATGGTTCAAATGACCTTCGCTATTCTGCAAAAGTAGAGGAAGTAAAGGAAATGTGATCTCAAAGGAAAGAGGGAGGGAGAGAGAGAGAGAGAGAGAGAGAGAGAGAGAGAGTGAGAGAGTGTGTTCTGGCAGAGATGACAGCAGCCCATTCATCCTCCATGCTAGAGGAGACAAAGTGCTTGCTTCTAGAGGACAGCCCTCATAAATCACCTCTGCTAAGACACACTACCTACAGCTTACTGCCATCAGCATGACAAAGCCTTCTCTTCTCTCCTCTTTCCTTTGCCTATTGCTTTCCACTCTTCTCTTCTCACCTTCTCTTTGTTTACCCACCCTGTCTTTTCTGTTTCCCTACACTCCCTCCCACCGCCTCCCCTCTTAGCTATGTCAACAGGTGGAAGAGAATCTAAGGCAATCAACCGATCCAAACACCAGCAAAACACACCTGATCCAGCCCAGCTTTTATCGGTTTGAAATCCTGTTATGGTGGCCCAGAGGGTCAAAACACAAATGAATTTAGGAAGCAAGGAATAGATGAGAATACAACAACATTCTGAGGACAGAATTAAGGCAAACCACAGCAGCAAGGGCAACACAGCATTAAAGCTGGAGTAAGTGATTTGTCTAAAACAGTTTTTGTAATAGAAATAAATACTTTTTACATCCCAATACATAAATGCTCTGATAATTTTAACAAAAAGATTCCTTTTGTATATAGGCCACGGGACTGTAAAAAACCCATCCAATCATTTCACTCGTATCGAACATAATGATTGGACGACTTACCTGACTGTCTGCTTTGTCACTCTGGCCCACTGAATCACCTGGAGGCAAAGAAGGGTGTAGATGCTATGGCTGAACTAAAAAAATGACACAAAAGGTTTAAAAAAAACCTGGATAAATGCTGGAAAAAGGATAAGGATAAATGGAAAAGACACTGGATAAATCAAAGGGCAAAAAATAGTGAACATTGTTGTAGCTGTTGGGTTTTCTTACCTATGAATAAGACATGAGGTAGGCAAATATTGTTTGAAGGCAACCCATCATGCACCTCTCCCTGTTTATTTATTTATTTATTTATTATTTTTATCAAGCTATGGCATTTCTTTGTTTTAGAACAGTGGATTTGGATCAGGGGATGAATGAAATGGTGTGACATTTTTTGATTGGATTTTTGCTACTTTGCTACTACACCACAAAATTAACACAAAAACAACACTAGGGAATACTACAGTGTTACCAAGAACATTTGACTGCAACACTAACAGGGAACACAACAATATTAACATAGAATTCTACATTGTTACCAGACAGCAGTACAGCTATAACCACAGAAAATACAAACCTTATATATATATATATATATATATATATATATATATATATATATATATATATATGTGTGTGTGTGTGTGTGTGTGTGCCCCTTTTTAATTTAATGCAGCAACACATTCCACAAAAAAGGGATGGGGACCTGTTTACCATGGTGTTGCATCTGCTCTTCTTATAATGATGCTATGTAAAAGTTTGGGAAATGAGGGTTGCTGTAGTTTCGAAAGTGAAATGTTTTCCCATTGTTGTTTGTTATAGGATTTCAGGTACTCACCAGCTCGGGTAATAGTGATTCATAATGCACCAGTTGTTTCCAGCGAGTGACATGTCTGGACAGGTTTAGCTCCCGGACTCTCTTACTAAGGAGCCACGCTGTTGTAATCCATGCCTTCTCTGAAATAGATGTCTGGATGGTAGCATGTTGCTCCAAATCCTCTATATATCACTTAGTATTTAAAGTGCCTTCACAGATGTGCAAGCCACCCATGCCATGCACATTTTTACCCCTGTAGAATTACATACATTTAACACTCTTTTTTGCTGGGTTCCAACATTTTTTAATTTGTTTTGGAATATCTTGCTGACATCAGTTAAATATATGGCATAACAGAGAATAGTATAATAATGGGTGACACTAAAATTAAAAGGTTATGTTTCATATCTCCTGACCGCCAGGGCGGTGCCAAAAGTGGATGTATCCCTGCCGTGCCACGGCCAACCGAGAGCGTATGCCAACGAAGTCACTCACGTGACACAGCGTGAGAATCCCACGCAGTATATAACTGCTCGGATCACGCTGTACTGCCTCCTTCTCTTCTCGCCTTGGAAGCCGATTGAGCGCAGCTCGCCTTGAGCTTCGGAATTTTTCCCGACCTCTAGAGCTGTTTATTTTTTCTTCTCTTCACGTCTCTTCGAGGGATACGTCAGCCGACCGCCGTACATAGCCTGGTACACCAGTGCTTAGGTACGAGCCTATACGCAGTACGAATCACCGCGAACCTAACGGGTGAGTACTTTTCTCCAGCCTTTAGACGCACAAGCCGCGGTACACCGAGGGCTACAGCGCTAGGCAACGACGCGTTTTTCCTTTCTGCTCCTCAGTGTTCGGTACACCGAATCCACTGAGGCCACGCAGTATACGCCGGTAAGGAACGGCTTTTGTGACGCAGAGGTTTTTTTTCCTTGGCAATGCTATCTCAGATTAGCTGTATTCACTGCCCCTCCATTTTGGAGCCCAATGATGGACACCGACTGTGCCCGTCGTGTCTGGGCCTGGACCACCTGCGCGAGGCACTTACGGACCCGTGCATTGATTGCGCGGTGATGCCCTTGGCCATTCGCCAGGAACGCCTGGCGGGCCTTGAGGCACGGAACACGGCCGCTCTACCTGCGGCTGCACCTAAAACACGAGCCAAAAGAAGCGCCCCGCGCCTCGCGGAAGAGCCGCGTCGGAAAAAGTCTTATGGGGCTCTATCTGACAGGATGGACACTGTTTTTTCCGAGCTGAACCAGCTGAAGAGCTTGGTTTTAGCTATGGGCAGCCAGAATCAGAGGCAGTCGGAAGAAGCCTCTGTGGATTCTCAGGACTCTGGGTTGCTGCCTCCGGAGCCGGACTTAGATATTCTTTCCACGGTTGCATCGGACATGGGGTTCCCGACCATGCCACCTAGTGGTCGTGAGACTGAGGCCCTTACTCTAAACCCGAGCTCCCCACTGCCGCCTCGCTCTTTCTCTTCGAGTGGAGCTAGAGAGGATGGAGAAACCCCTGCGGCGTCTTCACGCAGGTTTTCGGTGGAAAAGACATTGAAACTAGCCCTGGCCAGGCTGGGCCTAGATACCCCAGCGGCAGAATGCTTGCGCTCTAACGCTCTGTTTAAGCGCTTGGAGGCAGACGGACTTGCAGTACCCCCATGTCAGGATTTTGTGACGGAATTCTCTGCCGCCTTTCATAGTGAGAGAGCATGTCGTCCGACAGATACGGCTCGCATGCTATCTTCCATGTCTGGAGCGGCTGAATACGGTTTAGCGAACATGCCGCCTATCGACCCCTGTGTAGCCTCAACAGTGGTTTCACCAGATGAGGCTCTTCGTCAGGAGCCCCGCTGCCCCAGTGTGGAATGCAGACGCACGGACGAAATGGTTGTTAAACTGCATAATTCAGCGACACGGCTGGGTAGGCTGCTCAACACGCTATGCATCCTGCTCATAGCCCTTCAG
This sequence comes from Hoplias malabaricus, assembly GCF_029633855.1. NCBI lineage: Eukaryota > Metazoa > Chordata > Actinopteri > Characiformes > Erythrinidae > Hoplias > Hoplias malabaricus. Next base: position 9,746,937 of record NC_089820.1, on the reverse strand, counting down.
AACCCTCCTGCTACCGCAGAGGACCCCACCGCTCCAGAAGAATTGCTGAATCTGGCTCTTTTAACAGCTGGCTATATGACCCATGATACTGGACGGCTTGTGGCCACTAGTCTACATGCTCGTCGTCAAGTGTGGCTGGCCCAGTCCTCGCTGCCCGAGCCGTGCCGTGCCACACTACGATCAGTACCCCTGGCTCCTGGTTATCTCTTTGGCCCTGCAGCCAAGGAAGCCCTGGAGCGCCGCTCCTCCCTCACAGAAGCACGGAAACTTCATGGCGTGGGACAATCACAGAGCTTTCGTCGCCCACCGCACAGAGTGCGGAGTCATGACCGAGGACGGCGGATTAGCACTCCAGCTCCCCAGGTCCGCCCAGGCGATTCCACGGTTTCTGTGCCGGCCCCTAGGCGGCATGCACGGCCCCCTAGACGGCATGTACCCCACGGTACTACAGCAGATCGTCGCTGACACATCCCGGCCGGTGACTGGACCCCTCCCTGCTTTCCATCAAGCTATTGGGACAGGACGGTCTCAGATCCATGGGTCCTCAGGACCATGTCGAGGGGTTACAGGCTGCAGTTTCGCTGCCGGCCACCCCTAAGTTCTCGCCCACTGTTTACCAGAGTTCAAGACCCACACCGGGCAGCAAGGCTCTCCCAGGAAGTTCGAGTTCTCCTGGACAAGGGAGCCATAGAGTTAGTGGCTCCTCATGTTCAGACAGAGGGTTTTTACTCTGTTTACTTTGTAGTTCCCAAAAAGGATGGTGGGCTCAGACCCATTTTAGACCTCCGGCGGCTAAATGCCTATTTAAAGGTTCTACCGTTCCGGATGTTGCACACAGCGGTCACCCTTCGTATGATCGACAAGGCAGAATGGTTCACACTTGTCGACCTTGCAGACGCCTACTTTCATGTTCCCATTGCTCCGGAGCACAGGTGCTTCCTCCGGTTTGCCTTCAATCAGAAGGTGTACCAATTTCGTGTCTTACCATTCGGCCTCTCCCTGGCTCCCAGGGTTTTCACAAGGTGCGTACGTGCCGCACTGTCCCCACTTATGGCAGAGGGACTGAAAATTCTGCCTTACCTCGACGATTGGCTCGTGTGCGCCCCGACAGAACAGCGTGCGCACAAGGACACACTCCAGTTGCTGCAGCACATACAGGCACTGGGGTTCACTGTAAATTGGGGCAAGTGCGTGCTCACTCCGACCCAAACCATCACCTTTCTGGGAATGGTGCTGGACTCACACCTTATGAGAGCGTCCCTCCCTTGGGCTCGTGCTCGAGCCATACTCTGCGCCATCCGCCGCTTGAAACTAGGACGCAAGGTCCGGTTTTTGGATCTCTTGCGGCTACAGGGACTGCTTACCGCAGCCTCACAGGTGGTGGCACTGGGGAGGCTCCACATCCGACCCTTCCAGATGTGGATCACCAGCTTAAGGCTGGACGCAGTGCGTCACAGGCATTTTCTTGTCCACATTTCAGGAGAATGTGTTTCTGCCCTGAACATATGGACCTCGGTCACCTTCCTCCAGTCAGGTGTCAGGCTGGGGTGCATCCCCTCCCGCAGGGAAGTGATTACCACAGACGCGTCCCCCACTGGCTGGGGGGCAGTATGTCATCACAGGGCAGTTCAGGGACTCTGGTCCGACCGGCAGGCCCAGAGCCACATCAACACGCTGGAACTGCGGGCAATATGGCTTGCTCTGAGACATTTTCTTCCCATTCTCCAGGGGAGGCATGTCTTGGTACGCTCAGACAACATGTCAGCGGTGTATTATGTGAATCACTTTGGCGGAACGAGATCCCGCGAGCTCCTGAGCATTGCCCAGGGTCTGTGGACATGGGCTTACCCAAGATTCCTGTCTCTCAGAGCAGCACATGTGGCTGGCTCCTCCAACAACGTAGCGGACACCCTCTCCCGCCACACCATACACTCAGGACGGTGGAGACTGCATCCCGAGGTGATTCAGTCAGTGTGGAAGTTGTTCGGGAAAGCTCAGGTGGATCTCTTCGCCTCACGGGACACCACGCATTGCCCCCTGTGGTTTTCGGAAGAGCCGCAAGACAGCCCACTGGGCGAGGATGCCCTAGCCCACGACTGGCCGAGGGCACTACTCTATGCCTTTCCTCCCTTTCCACTACTTCCAGCTCTCTTGGACAGAGTACGCTGGGAAAACCATCGGGTTCTCTTGGTGGCACCTCAATGGCCATACCAGCCATGGTTTCCTCTTCTGCTTTCCCTGGTTCAAGGTACACCATGGGAGCTACCGAGTCGTACAGATCTGCTCTCACAACTGAGAGGACAGGTGTGGCACCCCCAGCCAGAACGGCTTCGACTGTGGCTGTGGCCCTTAGGCCCCCCACTGGGCTAGAGTTGTGTTTTCCCCAGGTGCAACACACTATTGATAATTCTAGGGCCCCCTCTACTCGTGCCCTTTACAAGGGCAGATGGAAGTTTTTTGAGGTCTGGTGCGCTGGCCAAGGTTTGGACCCACATTCATGCACGCTACAGACAGTTCTGTCCTTCTTGCAGTCACAACTGAATGAAGGGAAGTCTCCCTCTACACTTAAGGTGTACGTGGCCGCCCTGTCGCACCACTTGGTGCTGTCTGATGGTGTTTCATTGGGTTCTCAGGAGTTGATTACGTCCTTCTTGAAGGGGGCGAGACGACTGGTCCTGCCTCGTACACTTCGGTCTCCACCTTGGAACCTTTCACTGGTGCTAGACAGCCTTTGTCAGGCACCTTTTGAGCCATTGGAACAGGCGAGCCTCAAGTGGATCTCCCTGAAGACCACTTTTTTACTAGCCGTTTGCACAGTTAAGCGGAGGTGTGAGCTCCATGCTATGTCCATCAGCCCCTTATGCCTGCAGTGGGGCATAAATGATTCTAGCGTCAGGTTGAGGCTGAACACTGCCTTCTTGCCTAAGGTTTTGGAACCTGCCTTTGTGAATCAGGCCATCGACCTTCCCGCCTACACAGACCATTCTGATGCAAGGCGGTCCTTACTTTGCCCTGTGCGTGCCCTTAGGGCCTATGTAACCGCTACGGCTAATGTAAGGAAGACCGATCAGCTGTTTGTTTGCTTCTCTGCCGCCAAGCTGGGGATGGCACTGTCTAAACAACGACTGTCCCATTGGCTTGTGGACGTTATTCGAGGGGCTTATGAGGCTGCAAGCCTCCAGATGCCTTACCATATCACGGGCCATTCTGTCCGGGGTGTTGCAACTTCCTGGGCTGCACTCCGAGGTGTTTCCTTGCAGGAGATATGCACGGCGGCTACGTGGTCCACACCGTGCACCTTCTCCTGATTTTATAGTGTGAACATCGCAGCTGCGGAGGGGCTGTCTACAGCAGTTCTATCCCGGGCCGCAGACTGTCAATAATCCTCCTCGTGACATCGTTGATACATGTCATCCACTTTTGGCACCGCCCTGGCGGTCAGGAGATATGAAACATAACGCTGGTTACGTATGTAACCGTGGTTATGTGAATAGTGGATGACCGCCAGGGTTCCTGGTCACTCGGAGAGGCGAGAAGATCCAGGTCCCTGAGGCAGTACAGCGTGATCCGAGCAGTTATATACTGCGTGGGATTCTCACACTGTGTCACGTGAGTGACTTCGTTGGCATACGCTCTCGGTTGGCCGTGGCACGGCAGGGATACATCCACTTTTGGCACCGCCCTGGCGGTCATCCACTATTCACATAACCACGGTTACATACGTAACCAGCGTTAACAAACCACATAATACCAGAGAAAAACCAGAAAATACTACATTGTTAACATTGACAATACTACGACAATAACAGAAAATACAAAAACACTTACAGAATATATTACAGTAAGATAATACAGGGTGGGCCATTTAACTACGGATATAACTACGGATACTGGAAGCCTGTGCTAGTATTCCTCCAGTGGTGTTGCTATCAATGTGTGAAGAGTGGGAGAAGAGGGTTGCATTGACAATCCAACACAATGGGCAGCACTTTGAACACATTTTATAAGTGGTCAGAAAACTTGTAAATAACTCATGAAAGAATAAAGTTACCACCGAGCACACCATTGTTTTTCTTGTGAAATTCCCTATAAGTTTGATGTGTCACATGACCCTCTTCCCATTGAAAAAACAAAAGTTGGACCCAAAATGGCTGACTTCAAAATGGCCACCATGGTCACCACCCATCTTGAAAAGTTTCCCCCCTCCCATATACTAATGTGCCACAAATAGGAAGATAATATCACTAACCATTCCCATTGTATTAAGGTGTATCAATACAAATGGCCCACCCTGTACTTTAACATTAACAGTACAATGTGAAGTAAACACAGCAACAATAACAGGGAGTACCAGAACATTAAAAAAGAAAACAACACAAAGCTCAGATACATACATAAAGTCAATTAATCAATAAGGCTTGAGACTTGTTGTTCCTAATCAGGACTTGTATCAAGACTGGACTTTTATGTGTCAAGTCTGGAGACTTAATACTTGCAGTTTAGTGACTTATGCATGAAGCCATTTTTTGCTGGTGTGCACAACAACAGACTGTTTGAAGGAACCAGTGTCAACATGGTTTAGATAACGTCTGTATAGTGAATAAAGACGTGTATGGAAAGGTTTTTGGAAATATTTGTAGAAACACTAATGTGGAGAGAAAGTATTAAAATTGCAGTGGACAAGGTCTTACCATGCGTTCACACTACCAGGCAACAAGTCACTAATGTCGCACCAAGTTTGTCTCTTATGGGTGTGTCAAGGCCACTCCTGTTGTCTTATGGGGTGGGCGGTACAGAAAGCAGAAGCTGGGCGATTTTTGGACCCTTTGTCTACAATTGGTTCAAAGAATTTCTTGCAGCCAATCATTTAGAACGTCGCTTCACCGCGCCATAATTAATTTGCATAAACTTGATTTGTTGCTTGTCACTCTGTTGCCATGTCGCTTGCCACTTGTCACTGAATTGCAGCTATAAATCGCGTTCTTCCATAGGAAATGACTGGACGCTTGTCGCTTTGTTGCCTGCTAGTGTGAAACGAGGTTAGCCTGCCTAGCCTGGGAACACCAGCACAGTGCTATTTCAGAGCTAATTCGCTGCAAGCCTTAAAGGTCTAAGACTGCAAAACTGGTCAGATTTATCTTCATCTGCCACTTCACAACTTGGCTAATGGTATATGAAAAGCCATTAGTGACCATCCCTTTTTTAAGGAGAACAAGGAACACTATTCTCATCATCAGTCTTACTACACCCGTAGCCTCGGAACATGATATCTTTCTTCTCTGCGTCCTGTGTGTACTTGTTGTTCTAATGGAGGATGTACTGCTGCAGAATAATGATTTTCCTGAGTGTGTGTGTGTGTGTGTGTGTGTGTGTGTGTGTATTGATCACTCTGTGATTTATTTCACCTGTCTCATGATTATCGGGTCGTTCATCAGGACTAAATTACGCTATCAATACTGCTGGCTGCTGAGGACAGAAAGGACTACAGCAAAACACAGATAGAGGAATGAGGAGAGAGAGAGAGAGAGAATTGGAAGAACTGTGAGAGAATAACAGACCTCTGAATTTGTGTCGTCAGTCGGCATCATGCCCATATAAGGAACTCCAAGTCGTTCATTCATTCAGGAGATTTTTCTTGCCAGTTTCACATCAGTGATACTCACCTGGGGCTAAGAACTGTAATCTGTAATTCTAAAAAAAAAAAAACAAAAAACAAGAGCAAATAGAAACTAGGCAAGCCTAGTTTTGCCAGACTGTCATTAGCTATAGCCATTGTCACAGATGTGGCTGTGTGCAGATATATAGAATTTTATAAACATACTAATGCCACAAAATTGCTCCCCACCACAAAGATACACACTCACATGAAATAAGACAAATATTATATCTGTGAGATATAATACATGTGTAAATGTTGCAGAGTTCTGAGCTGTCCTGCTGAGCTTGTGAACTAACCTACACTGAGCAGAGGCTCTGGCCAATGCACATTGTGTAGCGCCAAACACTGCCCCAGAAACACACACAAACAGAGCATGTTGCTGTCTTATTTCCTATTATTCACCCCCAGTTCGTGCTGAAGAACCTACTGTTCTTTGGTTCCAGCTGGGAAATTTTTTTCTGGTTGACGAACCAGTTTATGTCGCTGAAAGCGAAATTTAGTTCACAAACTCAAAAGTAAAATATGGCTGAACTAACAACAGATGGTGTAGTAGCTCCACCTTAAGTTGTCTCTGTGAAATATTGCTGAACTCACAGTTCCTACTAATGCGCATTTTGAGTCAGTCTGTTAGTGAAAATGCGTCTTCTAGGCTGGCCCAGTGGGTAGTCCAGCAAAAAAAAATAAACAAAAAAAAGAAAAGGAAAAAGTGTTCTACGAACCGGATTCCAAAAAAGTTGGGACACTAAACAAATTGTGAATAAAAACTGAATGCAATGATGTGGAGATGGCAAATGTCAATATTTTATTCGTAATAGAACATAGATGACAGATCAAAAGTTTAATCTGAGTAAATGTAACATTTGAAAGGAAAAATATGTTGATTCAAAATTTCACAGTGTCAACAAATCCCAAAAAAGTTGGGACAAGTATCAATAAGTGGCTGGAAAAAGGAAATTGAGCATATAACGAACAGCTGGAAGACCAATTAACACTAATTATGTCAATTGACAACATGATTGTGTATAAAAAGAGCTTCTCAGAGTGTCAGTGTCTCTCTGAAGCCAAGATGGTAAGAGGATCACCAATTTCACCATTGTTGCGCAGAAAGATAGTGCAGCAATACCAGAATGGTGTTACCTAGCGTAAAAAAGCAAAGACTTTTAAGTTATCATCATCAACCGTGCATAACATCATCAAAAGATTCAGAGAATCTGGAACAATTGCTGTGCGTAAGGGTCAAGGCCATAAAACTCGTGCTCGTGATCTCCGGGCCCTTAAACGTCACTGCACCTAAAACAGGAATGCCACTGTCAAGGAAATAATAGAATGGGCTCAGGAATACTTCCAGAAAGCATTGACAGTGAACACAATCCACCGTGCCATCCGCCGTTGCCAGCTAAAACTCTACAGTGCAAAGAGGAAGCCATTTCTAAGCAAGCTCCACAAGCTCAGACGTTTGCACTGGTCTTTTAAAATGGAGTGTGGCAAAATGGAAGACTGTTCTGTGGTCAGATGAGTCACGATCTTTATGGAACACTGGGACACCATGACATCCGGACCAGAGAGGACAAGGATAACCCAAGTTAGAGGCCTGTATTAGACATGAATGGGAGAGCATTCCTATTTCTAAACTGGTCTCCTCTGTCCCCAGACGTCTGTTGAGTGTTGTAAGAAGAAGGGGAATGCCACACGGTGGTAAAAAATGGCCTTGTCCCAACTTTTTTGGGATTTGTTGACGCCATGAAATTTTGAAACAACATATTTTCCCTTAAAATGATACATTCTCTCAGTTTAAACTTTTGATCTGTGATTTGTGTTCTGTTCTGAATAAAATATTAGATGTTGGCACCTCCACATCATTGCATTCAGTTTTTATTCACAATTTGTTTAGTGTCCCAACTTTTTTGAATCCGGTTTGTAAATAAAGAAATGTGAATTGAACTGAATGAAGGTGAACGAATTAGACAAAAATACTATAAAAATCTGGTAATTTGGATACATCTTGTGAAATTACATTTTGTTGATTTTTCTGTGAAAATAAGTGCATATGCTCTGTGTGTTGTGTTCTGTGGATTGGTTTTAACCTATGCAAATATTTTGCAACTTTTTGCCATTTGTTTAACTCAATAGCAAATAGAACTAAACTTTGGTGTAAATATGTTTACAGACAATCCATATTTAATGTAGGGCTTAAAGTGTGGGGCCCCGGGAGACCTAAAAAACCAAAATGAGATAAAAGCAGGGCTTCACTCATCTAGCCTGCCAGTTATCACCTTGTTTAGTGGTTAGCACTGGAATCCACATCTCAGTCAAAGCACTTAAATCTGTCTGTCTGTGGGGAAGAATGTTTTTGCTGCCAGTGATGGAGTCAAAGGCTAAAGCAACAGAAAACACTGCAACAATGAGCCCAGCCATGGACCATAAGAAAGCATTCAGAGGTTTTTACAGAATGCCTCTCTGTTTCTATCTGTCACTCTCACACACTTGTGCCTTCTCAGACATTATTTCCACTAAAACTTTGTATAAGATTACAGCTAAGCATTTAAAGGCTAAGCAACTAATATGCCAAACACACTAACATAGGGCCAGGCACATTAACACTGGGCCAGGCGCATTAACATAGGGCAAAGGACATTAACATGGGGCCAAGTACATTATCAGCAGTGTCAAACAGTGGCAAAACATAAGATCCTTGCATACGATTATCAAGAGTAAACAAACTAGAAACGAAACAATACATATACTGAGTCTATTCTTGAGTTGAATGTCAAATCACTGTTATGGGAATAAGGGTTGAGGCTGAATTTACTGTAATGGAAGTTCAAATTAAGACCTTGTTGAGTCTACAGCCATTGTACTGCTAGTCCAAGTCTATTTTCAAGTGCCTGTAGTGCAAGTTCCGGTCCATAGTCAAGTCATTGTAGGGTTGGTCAAAGCTATGTATAATAGATGTTTAAGGAAGTTATATTTCATGGCTTTAAGCCATTTAACCTTGTTAATGTTAAACCTCTTTTTTTCCAGTGTGCAAAGGCAAGTGTAAACAGGTAAGCATTAGGAAATTCAGTTCTCATAATCTGTCATGGAGATATAACTGGTCTGTTGGTGTTACCACAGATCCAGCCCCTGGACACAAAGGCACTCTCTCATTTAAGAGCAAGTCTGCTCTTTACTTCCTTGTTGTTTCATATTTTGCATATTGTGAAGTGACCTCTCAGAAGGCCACTGTGTTCCAGCAGGTTGGAGTCTCCACTCACCAGTGGTTCCCTGCATTTGAGATTCATTTCCTGGGGGCTGGATCTGTTGTAGTACAAGCAGACCAGTGGTCCCCACTGGTTAAACCCTTAGAAAAAGGCAATGGTTGGCAACAGACTAACTTCAAGATGAGATTTACAAGAAAAGGCAAGGCTAAACTGGTCCATAGTACACTGCAGGTGTGCATAAATGAGAGGGTGGAACCTGAAAAGGAATGGACCATTCCCATATGGAACAGCTCACGTCCAGGTTTCCCAGAGGGGAGACACCATGACACTGCCAGAAAACCTCTGAAAAGCTAGGAATTAATATTATTATAGTGCTTATACTAAATCCCTGTGAAGGACTGGCGCACCCTCCAAGGTGTGTTCCGCCCACTGATTCCAGGTAGAACTGATTAACAGTTTGCAGATAATAAATGAATGAATGCTTAGGTTAAATCTTCAATGATGAATTGTGCTAAATGAGAAAATGCACAGCAGACACACATTCATAATATGACATGAATATCCTAAGCCTTATATTTATAATTCAGACAGGTTGTATTTTTTTAATCTAATACACATAAAAAGCCCCCACCCATTTCAAACGCTCTGATATTTGGACTGTTTTATCGTTTAGTCATATTCAAAAAGAAAACACAGTCCTCCATTTTTCTATTAGCTCACGCTTCTGAAGTTCATTCATTTTCTTAGATCATATTCTGTATTGGTTTTCCCAACATATTTAATCTAGGTTTAGACATTCGTTCATTCATTTATTAAAATTGTGAATGAATTAACTTTCACTTCATCGTTCTCAGGGAGCAGCAGGTCCTAAGCCCATTTAGAATCACCGGGTACAAGGCAGGAACACACTGTGGACAGAGAAGCAGTCCATCACAGGGCATCACCCACTCACATGGATATTCACCCATGGCCAATCCACAAACCATCATGTGATTGGAAGGCCCCCAGGGGAAACAAGACACAGACACAGGGAGAACACACCATGCTCCTCACAGACAGTGTCCAGAGGTGGAGATTGAACACAAAACCCGAGAACCCTGGAACCATGTGACCGGGACAGTACCCCGCAACATGTCTGTGATGGTGTATGCTGCTGGCTAGTCCTGACAAGCTTGTGTACAGAACAACTACATGGATATATATATATATATATATATATATATATATATATATATATATATATACATTCAGGACTTAAAATGTGTGTGTTTGCGTATGTGCTCACATCTGTGTATTCTAACTAAACACTTTGTCTGAGTCAAAGAAACTGTATCAAGGCTGTTTGTTTTGAAGGACAGTTATCTTCTGTATCCCGCAGCGATATCTGTCCTTGTTCTCTACTGAAAGGTTGCAGGCTGTGATCAATCACTCACTCACACACACCCACACGCGCACACAAAAAACATTACCCATTACATCCATTTATAGTGCAGTCCTAAGTGAATGGTGCTTAAACAGCATCACTCCATGCATTTTCTCACTATATAATTTATCATCCTCTCTCTCTCTCTCTCTCTCTCTCTCTCTCTCTCTCTCTCTCTCTCTCTCTCATATACAAACTCAAAGTAAGGAATAAGGGCTGAGTCTGGCCTTTGTTTCTATGCATAGCATCAAATGGATGGGAGTATGTATAAGTGTGTGTTTATCTTCTTTCTCTGTGACTGTCCGCCCCTTTAATTACTATAATAATGAAGTTAGTATTTAAAGTTAAGTCTGAGTTTTGAAGTCTTAAACACTGTTCAGACACATGATGTTGAATTAATACATGATGTTTTCTTTCTTTTTTTTTTTTTTTTTTTTTTTGTTTTGTTTTGGGCTGGATACAACTAAAAACACAAAACCTAACTAAGTTAGACCTGTAGTAAAAATGTAATTAAAGTTCACATATAAAAAATATGGTTCTTCAAGGGTTCATTAGTAAAAGAAATTTTGATTTTTGCCACTGGATTTTCCTGATTGACAACATGAGTAGAGCAGTAATGTGAAAGAGGAAACAAGTCAATCTGTGGCCTTACAGAGTGATCAGATGCCTCCTAATTATTTTAAAATTGAACTTTACAAATAAAAATAGGTCTTGTATTGTGAAATTGACAGCAGCATGTTCAAATGAGTGATCCAGACAGCCCACTAAACCAGTCGGGTCCATTTACTGTATTTCACACTGCTGGCTTTGGTAATGTAAATTATTATTATTTTTTTAAACAGACATATCACTGCTTAGGGCGGCACGGTGGCGCAGCAGGTAGTGTCGCAGTCACACACCTCCAAGGGCCTGGAGGTTGTGGGTTCAATTCCCACTCCGGGTGACTGTCTGTGAGGAGTTGGTGTGTTCTCCCCGTGTCCGCATGGGTTTCCTCCGGGTGCTCCGGTTTCATCCCACAGTCCAAAAACACACGTTGCAGGTGGATTGGCGACTCAAAGGTGTCCGTATAGTGAATGTGTGTGTGTGTGTGTCTGTGAAGGACTGGCGCCCCCTCCAGGGTGTATTCCCGCCTTGCGCCCAATGATTCCAGGTAGGCTCTGGACTCACCGCGACCCTGAATTGGATAAGGGTTACAGATAATGAATGAATGAATGAACGAATGAATGAATGAATATCACTGCTTATCTTTAGTACTTAAGGCCTTATTGAACATTAATACCAAATTCAAATGAAAAGTCGAGTATTGTGAACTCTAGCCCCCTTTCCTGTTGGTTTCCCATTCATCCTTTTTTACACTCTCATCTTTGTCATTTTTATTTATACAGACACACACACATATACTCTCTCTGTTCTCTCTCTCTCTGTTCTCTCTCTCTCTCTCTGTATGTTTTGAGTGAGGAGATGAACAGCAGAGTAGACAGTGTGGATAAGATGATCAATCACACACACACACACACACACACACACACACAGACAAACACAAACAATACAGAGAGAGAGAGAGAGTTATGAGTAGCTCTTGTCTGCTCCAGAGAATTAGAGTCATAAATCAAAGAAGCTGTCAGAGAGAGAGAGAGAGAGAGAGAGAGAGAGAGAGAGAGAGAGAGAGGAAATAGTAACATAGAAACAAGAGGAGAGAGAGGATGGTTGTATGGTAGAGAAAGAGAGAGAGAATAGGGGGGCTTCTTGGTCTCAGAGATGTAATTTCCCAGAATGTCAGGTGAGGAGACAGAACAGATAAGACATCCAGTGTGTGTATCTGAGTGTGTATGAGTGTGCTCAGCATAAATCTCTCTCTCTCTCTCTCTCTCTCTCTCTCTCTCTCTCTCTCTCTCTCTCTCGCTCTCTCTCTCTCTCTCTCTCACCCACACAAATAGTATTTGGTGGGTGTGTAACTTGATTATTGTCACTCAGAGTTAAAACGTGTAAAAGACCACTAATACACAATGGGGGCATCAAGGACTCAGTGTGTACAGAGGCAGTGTTCTGAGTCCCTACATCATAAAGATTGCTTTTTCTTGTGTGTCACACTCATTACAAATGCACTCATGGATATATAGCATCACCAATTACTCCCTACTGTCACTTGTCTCACAAAACAAGTGGACCTCTGTGCAGAGACAAACTATAAAAATGTGTTAACGGTGCTTACAAATCAGTACTGGTAAAACTGTATCACAGTAACCCATTACTTGTATCTATTAGTGCCACAACTGGACAGTAAGTGTCCTCCTCCTAGCATCCTCAGCTATCCAGTGGTCTTATATTAGCAGCAATTTGAAAAGAAGTGGTAGTCTGCCTTACACATCTCAGAGGAAGCATGTTCTTGCCCACAGCCTCCCACCTTGGTGGCATGATGTGTGATTGGGGGAGTCATAGTTAAAGTGAACATGACAATGATTAGAAAAGGGAGGGAAAGTGAGTGATAAACAATCAAACAAGCAAACGTTAATGACTGGCACAAAAATGGTGCAAATTAATGACATTACACAGTTTCGTTTTACAATTCTGTAATATTTAAGGTCAGGTTATTTCACCATGTGTACATTTTGTTTCTGTAAAGTGTTACCTGATGTTTATGAAGTTTGTTAGGTGAATTTGAGCACTACATGATACATAAAGTAATTGAATTATTAATTTAGCTTTTCTTCTTAATGTGGTATTTGACTTTCCAAATGCTTTTCTCTGTTATATTCTTTATGTTGTAAAGCACTTTGTGCTGTATGTACTGTATTTACTGCAATATACATACAATCATTTATAACATGTATAAAAATTCTTACAATAAAAGGCAGTATTGCATTATTACTATCATTATTATTATTATTATTATTGTCTTTTATCGCTGTGTGGATTATGGAAACAAGTCGTAAGAAACCCTGTATTTCTTTTACTCTCTTTCAATAGAGTCATTCTGTTTTTGTACTGAACTATGCCAGAGCTGTAGTTCTGGTTAGAGACCAGAGGGTTAACACACTGAATTTTGCAGTAATTGTAGAACTGGTGAAACATTATTATTTAAGAAAACTTGTAGAAGCTAGATGGACGGCTGTGATTAATCCACACGTCTGCTTCATGTCCAGTCACCCACATGGCAGAGAGCACGATTCAAATATTTACATTCACACTGAAATTAGCTCCAACCTCCTTATTACTCCTCATCAGAAATCACAAATTGGTGCTGCGGCTTGCACCAAAACAAACAGAGGAACACATGAGCAAATATAGAAACACGCTTAATGTCACGCACCACAGTCTGTGGCTTGAAGCCTTTCAGGGCTAACATTTCTTTGCTAACATTTTAGTTTCTACATCCAATTTCTCCTTTTTACTTTACCACTATTTAATTTTCCTGTCTTACCACACTCATTTCCATATACATTTATAGCATTGGGTAGCTACTCTTATCCTTAACATTTTCATCAGTTTACAAAACTAGGCCTGTGTAGTGTTAGAAGTGTTGCCTAATTACTCTTTTTTTGAATGGTGTTGTGGTGTTACCCTGCCATGGAATTAAACTCCAGGCTCAGAAGAGCAAAAACATTTGAAGTTGCATGATATTTGATTAGAAAATCAAGTCATGGGTAATTTAAGGATGGGTCCAAATTAAGTCACAAGACATTTAAAGGTAAATGTGAGCCAGGTCCGACGTCATTTAAGGTAGAGTCTGAGTCAAGTCACTAGACACTCAATATGTGACTTGAGTGCAACTCAACTCTCAGTTGTTGACGAAAGTCACTGTGTCTGCTGTTTGAGGGCACATTGATATGAAGTGAATTTGACTCCCACTGTGTGTCAGCCCACTGAGTGTGTGTGGGCAGAGCAGCCATTTTAAAAGTGGGGGAGCTACAGTTGGTATGAACGGGGCCAAGAAGGCCTGTCTGTGTGTGTGTGTGTGTGTGTGGCCTCCTTTTTAAGTGTGACAATGATTAATGATTCTCAGCTGTCATTCTCTCTCTCTCTCTCTCTCTCTCTCTCTCTCTCTCTCTCTATTTTCTCTCTCTCTCCCTTTTCACAGGAATAGTCAGAAGAGTCAATGGAACATTTCCCAGCTTGCCACAGTGCTGACCAGAATAAAACCACTAATTACAGGACCTGAGTGTGAATTATTTCTCAGCCCCAACATCCTATGTGTTTGAGTTTGAGAAAGGCCAGATGCTCAAAGTGAAACAATGCAGCTTTTTTCCTCTGTTTTCCCATCCTCCGCCCTCCAGTCTCTCCCTCTCTCTGTTTCTCTACCCATTTTCTGCCTCTGTGTGTGTGTGTGTGTGTGTTTGGGTGGATCACTCATTGTTTCTCAATATGTGGCAGGCAGATATATAATATATGTCCAAAGTTTCCCAAACATTCCCAAGCAATTCTCATAATTTGTGAGTTCAGACCGCATCAATTTAAACCATTGTGGACCCAGATATATAACTTATGCACTCACAGCGGGTGTAATATACATAGAATATATCAAACAAAATGGGATAGTCTTTTTGGGTTGTGGAGCAATGAACCTACATTCTGTTTGGTTGGAGCACCATTCCCTTTGTTTGGAGTTTGATAACTAATCATTCTTATCATCTATTGTGGTCAGGTATTCATCCACACACTACAGTCTAATATTCTTTAGTGTATATTAGTGCATGATGTAGCTATGTTTTTATTGAAATATTATAATAAGCTTGAATCGAATGGTTTGTATTATAAACAGCAACATGTGAATGCTAAATGTGAAAAGTGCTGAGCTCTGTCACACGAGAGTCAGTTTCCAGCACTGTATCACCAATGAGGAAGTGCTTTGATGAAATGATACTCAGCCTAGACTTCAGTGCTGCTGTTGTTCTGACTAACGCAACATGTTACGAGGCCAGGTTAACAGCAGGTTTTTGGAAAAATAAATTTGCGTAGGTGGATATGGCCATGGAAGCAAGGTATACTGACATTGGCTTGATAAGCTGGAACCAAGAAAGAGTTGTTTTTTTAGCACGAACCGTGATGTTTTCCGTGTGCATGTCAAGGTTCAGTAACTCAAGAAACAGCTCAGCGTTATCGCCCAGTGGGGCTGGAAGGGGTCATTTACAACATTTCATATAAATAAATAATAGGAAATAAACAGGAACACACTCCGTTTGTGTGTGTTTCTGCGGCTGTGTTTGGTGCAACACCATGCACATTGGTCAGAATTGTGGCTCTTGGTTACATTTCTCCGCTGCTCTCAGCAGATTGGCTCTGAAACTGGCAACATTTACACAGTATTATATCTCACTCTGATCTGACTCCATGGTAAACAAAAAAGACTCTTACAGTTTATCTGTGGCTCTGGTGCTGTATTCAGCCATAGCAATGCCCCCGTATTCTTGGTGACGTATTCTTGGTTCCCCTCTAAACTTGTTGGCCGGTTAACTGGAAAGAACATAGGTTCCAAGAATTAGGAACAGAACCGGTTCAAGAACCAGAGTTCTTGGAAAAGTGCTAGCAGTGAACTCTCCAACAGGTTCAACTGGTCTTTCAGTCTACCTCCTGCAGGGAACGCTGCTTTTTTCAGCTTGGACACTGTGCCTTCTAGTCTGTTATCTTTGCTCCTCAACTGAACCCTGGGTTACGCTGCTGCTGCTCCCCTCCTCAGTTACACTCTCAGTCACTCCCAGCTTTTTGATCAAGTGAAAGTCTGTCATTATAACTCTGCAACAGTCCTCACTGTTGTTAAACATAATAGTTCCATTGTGATAACCATTCACAGTCTGGAATTCACTGTCACCCTCTTCATACTTTATATGCTTCTCTTTTTATTGTGTTTTAACTGGGCACAGATCACCTGAACTCAGGCTTAGGTATTTCAGGCTAAGGGTTTCTGTGCTTTCTTTAAGCAATCTCTGTTTGCATGATTTCTTTGCCCGCATGGTTTTCAGATCTGAAGGTTAAGTCATGAGGTGGATTTTGCTGAAAAAATTTGTTACCATCATTCTCCAGTATAGTTTTCTTTTCTTTCTTTTTTCTTTCTTATATTTTAACTAGTTTTTACTAATGTACTTGGTTTTAATATATATATATATATATATATATATATATATATATATATATATATATATATATAATATACAGTTTTCAAGGAGCACTGCCTCCTTTTCCTGTTTCTCTTTTTTCATTCTTTTTTCTGCTACACTCTTCCTCTCCCCTTCTTCAGTCTTTTGCTCTCTCTTTCTTTTTTGCTCCCTCTTTCCGTGACTTGCTGTTCTTTTTCTTTTCCTCCCCAGATGATGGATGAAGTGGAATGAAAGGTTTCCTCTGCTGGACAGAACAGCCATCAGTAACGGGCCATCTGCTTTCCATCTCCTTCACACAGCCTGTGCAATTTTGGACAAATCCAGGACAAGGTAACCCAAAAAATAAGATGATGCAAACCAGGCCACTAGGTGGCGATATGTTTAACATCATTACATTTTTCACCAAATGACTCAAGAAGAATGCACAAACAATCAAAACTGCTCAGACAAGCTCTAGCCAGAAACAGTATAAAGGAACATTCTAAAACAAATCACACTAGAGCTTTGACTTTCAACAGAACCTTAATGGTAGAGTTAGAAACCTCTGTAGAACAACTTACAGCTTTGACTTTCAAAATAAACTCTAATAAGATGTCCTGGAGCATGACTTGAACCCACAATCTACCACTACCTGCTGCACCACCGTGCCACCTCTAATAAGATGTTACCAGAGTAATATTACTGATTCTAGATCAGCCTGAAGCCTTGCCATTCAACAAAACCACAATATCAGAGCCATTAAACTGATCTCAAATCAACTTACAACCTTGTCTTTCAGCAGAACCAGTTGTTTAGAGCTTTAAAAATCTCAGACCAACTTCCAGCCTTTAACTGATTTTCAACAAAACAATATCATTAGACCCATAAAGCTGATTCCAGATCAGACTCAGCTTTGACCTTTTGTAGAAATCATTGAGTCATACTTACAGCCCTGACTTAAAGCCAACTCAGAGATTAAAGCTGTAAAATTAATATCAGATCGGATTTACTGGGGAAAGGTTCTGCTGAAGAAAGACACAGAAAGATCAGAATAATGCCCCCACGTGACAAGATTAAGAAACAGGACTGGATTTTGTTAGTGTTGTTAGCTCCATCCAATAAGAAAAATATGAATAGTACCTCATCTGCTGTACACATGCTTGCTATAACAGTCCCCTTCAGCTAGTGGCCTGCTAGTGTTTACAGTGACTGTCAGTTTTGCAGCTCGTTTTAACCCTGTGGCTCAAGGGTAATCATTGATTAGCAATGCACTCTCACCGCTGCTATAGGTGCTGTTTTGTACTCGCTGTATTTCTGTGTTCTTGTTTGTCTTTTGGTGTTCTTTGTTCTGTGTATTACCATTGTAATTGCTTGGACTTCTTAAAAATAGCCAATATAATAAAATATAATGTATTATTATTATTAGTAGTAGTAGTAGTAGTATTAATAGTAGTAGTAGTGTCAATATAGTTGCATTAAATTTCTGCAAAACATGGGAATCCCCCTTTAAGTGCACAAAAAGTTCCCCTTCAGTATTCACTAAAAGGTACTTATTGGATGAGCTGCAAATGTTTGGAGTGCTAGGATTGAGAAACAGTATTTTGAATGAAAATTAGTGTACAGGTGCCAAGGGTTTGAAACTCAAAGTGAAGCTTAGCAGGAAACATTTCACAGAAAGCTAATGGTGCAGTTCCAGGCTTTTTCAGCAATCAATCACTGTCACACATAAACATACTAACACAAACACACATATTTCTGGGCATCAAGCAGGCTTACTCATAAACTAAGACTGAAATTAATCCAGTGCATTTTTTTCCTGGTTGCTATAATCAAAATCAGAATCACTTTATTGGCAAGTGCACTGATTTGTTACAAGGAATTTGTCTTGTTAGAAATAGTGCATAAATACAGAACATTGTAAACACATAAAACAAATGAACTGTTTTTGTCAACACTTCCATCTTCAAAATAATAACTTTAAACAAGAATTTGTGCAACGGAACTGAACATATCATTAAGTATTTGGATCACTTCTGTAGTTCTGTTCATCATTAAATTTGAACAATTACAGCCTCTAGCAGACGCTTTAATCCAGAGCTACTTACAATTCTTACGGTTCTAATCAAAATAGAGAGCAAAGCAACTGTAGTGTTAGGAGTCTTACCCAAGAATTTTCATTTGGGGAGAATGGGAAACCTGGTGTGCCGTAGCTTACTCACTATATTACACCAACCACACTGACATATTAGACAACACAGAGGGTAACAGGAGGTTTCAAAAAATGGGGTGTGTGTCTACCCTCCCACTGTGTGAGGACAACTCAAGGCCGTGTGTCTAAAGTAATGTAGAGTACAAGGAAGCTGCAACCAACTTCTAAGACTGAACTTTGGAAGTGAGAAAAGATTTTTTTACAAATACCAATAAATTAAATGCTACATTTAGTTACTGATGCTTCATTTGTACAGTAACTTTCCCATGATTCCGACTGTTATACCAAATGTAAAGGTATGGCTTTGAATTATCCAGTTCAGAGTTATTATCCTCTGATGAAAAAAAAACAGGTCTAAGAGAGAGAAAGGATTGAAAGAAAAAGTACAGAGGAGGGACAGAGAGCTCTGAGCAGGTCTAAATGTGGAGTAAAAGCAACTGAGACAGCGCCCGGCCCCTTGCTACACTCCTGGAAAGTATGAGGACTTCAACAAATGAGTGGAAACGGCAGCCACGCGAGCAGTGCTGTCAGCAATGATTTATTACCCTCAGCAGATTAATGAAAGGGGGTGGGGGGGTGGGTGGTAGGAGGGGATCAGACAGACAGAGAAAGAGAGAGAGAGAATGAAGGGGAAAAGCAAAGAATGGGAGAAGTGAAATAAGAATAAAGTGGAAAGAAGAATAAAGAGAGAAAGGAAAGAAAGTTGAAAAAAAAAGTGGTAAGAGAACAGGAGAACGAGTTAGAGAAAGGGAGATAGAAGAAGTGAAAAAATGACAAGGAAAGGAAAAAGGGGGAAAGGAAAGGAGGGAAAGAGAACAACAGGTGGAGAAATGGATATACGAGAGATGGAATAGCAAATGGAAAGAGAAGAAAAATGTGGGGATAGAGGGCAAGAACTTTGAATCCCAGACAAGTCTGAGTAATAATACTGTCTAGAGTGAGAGAAGTTAGAGCACTGACTTGGAATACTATAAAGTCCAAGACACGTCTCTGGACAAGTACT
The DNA here is from genome assembly GCF_029633855.1 of Hoplias malabaricus. Classification (NCBI taxonomy): domain Eukaryota; kingdom Metazoa; phylum Chordata; class Actinopteri; order Characiformes; family Erythrinidae; genus Hoplias; species Hoplias malabaricus. The sequence goes on along the minus strand of NC_089820.1, from coordinate 9,727,372 downwards.
GTTCAGTCTGACTACAAATACTACAGAGTCTAACGCAGGTCAGAGTCAAAATCACTGAGTGAGTGTGTAAATAAGAAGGCATTAAACTGAGTGTGCTGTGTTTGCAGAGAATGTATGTGATTTTAAATGTATAGTGAATCTTTGCATACGTGCCTGATGGGTTGTGTTGCCCTGACATTGCCTTGATCACATGACAACATACAAATGTCTGTTGTACACGCCTGGATTCTCTCTCTCTCTATCTCTCTCTTTCCCTCCACAAACATACAGCAGTAGTGACAAGTGATGTGTGTGAGGCATGACAGGTGTCACAGTGAGTGAGATACAGGTGGCTGTGATCTCTCAAACACAAACACACACACAGATTTGTGCATTATGAGGACTTTACATCAAATTACACTGATGTCATGGAGACGTACCCTAACATTAACCATTCCCTTAGGTACTATTAGTGTCGCATTCACACAGCTCCAGGGACCTGGAGGTTGTGGATTCAAGTCCCGCTCCAGGTGACTGTCTGTGAGGAGTTTGGCGTGTTCTCCCCATTTCCACGTGGGTTTCCTCCGGGTGCTCTGTTTTTCTCCCATGGTCCAAAAACACATGCTGGTAGGTCGATTGAGACCCAAAAGTGTCCATAGGTGTGAGTGAATGTGTGAGTGTCTGTCGCCCATAGGACTGATGCCACCTTCAGTTTGTGTTACTGCCTTGCGTCCAGTGATACCGGATAGGCTCCGGACCCACTGCGACCCTGAATTGGATAAGTGGTTTCAGACAATGAATGAATGGATCAATCAGTCTATCAGAAGTGTGTACTTTCATATACACTCAAAGTTTGTGCACTACTTACAGAGAAAACTCTTAATTTAAGTCTGTGTTTAGTTTTTATTTGCAATATTTAACATATTAGAAAAACTAAGACATAAACTTTGATCTGTACAAACACAGGACACGTATTATAGAACATACTGAATATATTTAGAAAATGTTCAGCAATTAAATTGACATTGGTCCTAAAATCAGAGAAAAAATGGCATTCTTATGTTTTCAGTCCTCTAAGAGAACATTTTTTAAAAGAACAGGACATGTCATTTGACCCAGGGTGTTCAAACCCTTAAGGAATACAGCTGTATACAGGGGAGTTACCCTCTTTGTGGAATATTTATCTCTCATCCTCAATCCAGTACTCAGTCCAGACCTAGCTATGTCTGTGTGTATGAGAGACTCTGTGGGGGTGCGGGATTAGCGTAGGCGAGATTTTTCACAGCGTGTGGATGTGTGGAATCATGGAATAGTTTAAGTGCTGTTGGGAGGAGGTGACACATCAGGAATAAAGTGTCTCACCTCTGTCATTCTCTCTCCTGTAGGGACTGGAATTCCACTCATCCACGCTGAGCTTTTGTTTCTGGAGGAATCTGCTGGTGCTTTGTTTTGAATTTTTTTGTTCTGAGCTGTTCTTTAAGAGGGTGTCATTGCTCGCTGTTGACCCTGTCAGTCATATCAGCAAGTCGTCTAAAACTAATGATTAGAAAAAGGAATGTTGCAGATCTCCAGTCATAGGCTATTGATCTGAAACATGTACAATGTATCCTTCTCTTTCTCTCTCTCTCTGTCTCTCTCTCTCTCTCTCTCTCTCTCTCTCTCTCTTTCTCTCTCTCTCTTCCCTAAAGAATGTTAATTTCCTTCTGAAATGGCCAGCACCAGCCGATGAGTTCTAAATGTTTATTAAACACTTTTCTAATTGAAGATTTAGTGTACATTTTATTCAAGGTAGTTAAATTAACTCTCTGGGATCTAAGGGTATTTTCTCCATTTTTGGTTATTTTCTTAAATTCACATTTGAATACATATGATCTCCATATGTTTCCTATCTAAATTTTCAGAACAATCTTTACTCTCCTTGTAATGAGGCTTAAGCTGACCTAGAACGCTGTGGAAAGTGATCGTTTGGCCCTAATGATGAAATGTTGATATATGATTTAAGAATTTTTCACATCCATTTTGAAAACATACCCATGAGCATTCATGAGTGTTTCACACACTCATAATACAAACAGACACAGAAGTCCTCAAAATTATCTTTGTACGGGGGAAAATCAATGTCTCATATATCAAATGATATATTACTTGATATATTACGATACTGTTACTTGGCCTATGTACATGCCTAGTAGACTAAAACCTTACGCAGTGTTTAGCATTTAATGAATTTCTTTCATTTGATTACCAAGCTATTGTCTAACAGCATGACACATACTTCAACAGTATTGAGTTGTTAAATAATCAGTATAGATGTGGTGTCTGATATTTCTTTGACTTACTACACAAACTGTCTGTCACTTCGTAATTATGTTAGTAGTTAATATAATATTTAAGGCCTTCAGTCAATCTCCTTACCCATGAGAGAGCTTGTTCGGCAGTTTACCTACCTACTTTAAAAAATCAGATTGGACCAAATTTTATTGGGTGTAACTTTACAATAATCAGAGTGTTATAGTAATATTTGCAGAGATGATGTTTGTGTTTTCAGGGAGGTACGGTGGCGCAGAGGGTAGTGTCGCTGTCACACAGCTCCAGGGACCTGGGGAGTGACTATCTCCGGGTGACTATCTTTGGTGAGTTCTCCCCATGTTCACGTAGGTTTCATCCCATGGTCCAAAAACATGTTGGTAGGTGGTTGTGGCGATTCAAAAAGTGTCCATAGATGTGTGTGTGTCGCCCTGTGAAGGTCTGGCGCACCCTCCAGGGTGTGTTCCTGCCTTTTGCCCAGCGATTCCGGGTAAGCTCTGGACCCACTGCGACCCTGAACTGGATAAGTGTTTTCAGACAATGAATGAATGTGAATGTTTCTGTTTTCATTTAATTAGTGCTTTCCACATAAAAATATGTATCTCATCATTGTGGTCAAATCTTTGTGATAGCCATTCACAATTTAATATAAGTGAGAATAAACTCACTCCCACCTCCACCCTGTCTCTACCCTTTTCTTCTCGAGTTCACATTTCCAATGATGAATTGTCCTAATCAGCGCTGAACTCCTGCCCAAAAAATATGTTTGCCTTCCTGTTTCAGCCTTCACGGGCATGGTCCATTCTAGCAAAATTACAATTAGTGATGCTATATACATGTTAGATACGATAAAAGTTGGATCTTATTTTTTTTTTTTTTTGGTTGTTGGTGGAATGACAAACGACAGTGTTTGATTGACAGGGCATTGTCTTAAAGGTAAAAGATAAGAATGGCGCAGGAGCTCTATTAAAGTGCTGGACCATGAAAGTCCTACAAAGGGAATTACAGAGAGTTCACTCTGGCTCATCCCGACAAATCACTTTGAGAGAAGTCACTGCCTGTTGGAGACATCAAGGCCTGCAGACAGGAGTGAGAAAATCCACTAATACTTCCATTATTAGTTTATTCTTCATGAGACAGAGAGACAGAGCACTGAGTCAACATCACAAACCTCCAACTCACTGAGTACTCACACTATGAATATATATGAACCTTCACTCCAGCTCTCCCTCTCTCACTCTGATCTCAGCTGTTTAAACATGGCTGTGTTATTTAGACTGGAGGAGAGGGGAAATATTTACCCTGGGCAGCTGAAGCAGAAGGATATGGATGGGCATCATTTCAGCTTGTTCAATTAGTCTGAACACACGTAGTCGATCAGATGAGACAAGGCTGGTCCCTGGGCTTTGTTTCTTTAGTTCTGCAGTGAAGCTACTAGGCTAATATGGCTAACAATTAATGGATGTCTGTTTGCAATTACAACCATCCCCTATGCCACAGAGGTGAGTTCTTCTGTAATCAGTAATACACTAACTTTTTGTTTTATAGAATACAACATTATGTTCATGTATTATTTTTTTCTGCCACTATTTAATGTTCTTTAAAATCTGTAAGACCTGGCTCCAGTGTGGTGCTGTGGTGATCCTGCCATCAGGACATTGTTAGTTTGTTATGTCCCAAGGCCAGGAGTCCAACAGAGCACAGTCAACCTCATTCTCTGGGTGAATAAATTTTTATTCTTCCCCCTCAAAAGTCAGTGTCAAACAAGCAAATTGAAGCATCTGTTAGCTGCCAAAAGAGATCTGGGAATTTAGCAGCATCCTCCAACTGTATTGAGCTGTCTAGTGGCATTGTTTTAGCAGCAGTTTGAAAAGAGACAATGGCTGACTTCACATGTCTCATGCATGACTTAACATGTTTATCATGGGCAGCCTTAGCTTTGTAATTACTTAATCAATATTTTAAAGAATAATAATAATAAAATCAATAAGCTCTTTAAACATCTATATATAGGACAACAGTACACCACATAGTCTGTCTTTTCCTCATTATTTTGGTTGTTATTCTAACAAGTAGGGTCTTCAGTCCAGCTCCTATCATCAAAACCAATAGAAAAAACCCAATTGACTGAATTGCTGCATTCCATTCACCATTCCAGTTACTATGTGTGTGACTGTGATTAGTTTGTATTTTAGTTATAGTTAATAAACTGCATCATACTACTGCTCCTTCACACTGTAAATATGCAGGCAGCCATCTTGGATTCTGAATTCAGGACTGGTGTGGCTGCCCCAACTTTCAGAGTAAGATCTCTGAATAGTGGGTGCGTCCTGTTTAAAATTACACTATAATACTACAAATATTACTAACATTTTCTATTTTTACCTTTCAAAAATCCACAGTCTTCCTTTGGTTTTGGTTGATCAACTATATTTTGAGTGAGAGAGGCAAAATATGTCAATTTAGTGAAGAGAAAAGGAATCTGCACCATGAAACTGTGTTGACACAAAGCTATTACAGTCTGGAAAAAAAAGACCGGAATCTGCTTTCATTTGTTTCTAAATCATGTGGGAGACAGCACTCACAGATTATCATCACTCATCTGCATCTGTACAACAACTCTCTCAGCACAAATTAAATGCAAATACAAAGGGGTTTTCCCTAGTGTTAATTCACCAAAACCAAGGTAAATATGCCCTCACTTCGATGAAGCTAGAGAGAGAGAGGAGAAACGCTAGCAAAAGTGTATTGATCTTCTGCCTGGGGAGATTGATGGAGTAATAAGAAGCTGTGGCATGGAGTGTAAGACTGGAGGACAGGAGGGAGTAAGAGTGAGAGAGGAGGTGGAGAGAAGGGAGAAGAATTAGAAAAAGAAAGAAATACAGAGAGAGAGAGAGAGATGCCAGAAAAGCAGGGATGGTGGAAACTTGGAGAGAAATCCTAAATAGAAGAGAAGTAATAGTCTCTAGCCTATCAGCCTGCTGCTGGGCCACAGAATAATAATAATAATAAAAAAAAAAACAATGACAGATTAAGTGTCAAAAGGGAGGGGGGGGTGGTTAAGTTCAACAGCTCAAAACAGATGGGGGATGGACAGAAGAAAGATGTGGAGCAGAAGAAGGGTCATCCATTCTCATCTGAGGTCAAACAGTAAAAGGAATGATGAGCTCATCAGAAGGGGTAAAGGAGAAAAATGGATGGAGGGATAGATAGGCTGGGGTGATTAATATTTCCTGTTACATGTGTGGGATTCAGTAACAGAGCAAAGAATCTGGAGAGAAAGAGAGGCGGGGACAGATAGTGGGGGTAAAAGAAAGAGTGGAAAGGGAGAGAAAGTGAGTGAGAGAAAAGACAAAAAGCAAGTCAAGGGTAAGAGAGAGAGGAATAGGGGAAGAGAGAGAGAGATAGAGGGAAGCTAAGAGAAAATGGAGGGGAAATGAGGAACAATAACAAGAGAAGGAGTAAGAGGAGGAGAAAAAGGAAAGAGGTAGGTCTGTAAGCTATTGCTCACAGACTCAAGGTGACCTGCTTGTAGCTTAATGTCCCCATACATATTCTTTAATGTAGCCCCACTAACTCATCTTCACACACACACACACACACACACACACACACACACACACACACACACACATTTCATGTCAGGAAAAGCACCCATATGTATTTTCAATGTCTCAAAAGATGTTTTATATATCCGCACCCATAACTAATAATAGTAAGATGTCCTATATGTGTTACATATAGCATTATATATACGTAATGATAATATATCTCCAAAGAGAGAGAGACAGAGAGAGAGTGTGTGTATACAGAACCATTTTTACATATGTCATGCAAAAATTAGTCCCAGTGAACTCATTCTCTCTCTCTCTCTCTCTCACACACACACACACACAAACACACTCTCTCTCTCTCTCTCTCTCTCTCTCTCTCTCTCTCTCACACATACACACACACTCTCTCACACTCTCTCTCTCTCTCTGTGTGTTTTGTGTTTGGTGTGTGTGTGTGTGTGTGTGATAGACAGGATCATTAAGCTGAGGGCTCCAATCTGACACATGATGCACAGCAGCAGTGGGACACACGTGTTGTGAGGCGTCCACAGTGATGTGTGTGTCTGTGTGTATGTGTGTGTGTGTCTGACAGGTGCTGACAGATCACCTATCCCATAATGCTGTTCTGCAGCAGACACTGGATAGCTCAGCTAATGCCTGACCTCCATCTACCACCACACTCATCCTTCATCTTCAGAGAGGGAGGGAGAGGGAGAGAGGACAGACTAATGAGAAAGAAAGAAAGAAAGAAAGAAAGAAAGAAAGAAAGAAAGAAAGAAAGATTTAGCTCTGCTGTGTGTGTGTGTGTGTGTGTGTGTGTGTGTGTGTGTGTGTGTGAAGTAATGCAGTGAAACCTGAGGAGAACCCAACGCTAAAAACTTAAACATAGTCAACATATATTACTGAATCATATAGTGGTTTAACAGACTCTCATTATTTATCTGAGATTTTCTAAACGTATGGAGCCATTGATTCAATTTCCATTCTTTGTTACACTAACCCTAAATTTATTAAATGTAATCTAATCTTTAAAACATGTCTTCACCTTAAAATTGAATTAGTTTTGTTGTATGGACGAACCTGTGAGACAAGGCAGAAAAGTCCCCACAATATGAGTGTGTGGGATGATGAGTGAAACACACACACACACACACACACACACACACACACACACACACACACTCCAGGTTGTGTCAGTGGCTGCCTTCACTCCTCATTAAGTTATAGTGGGACGAAATGGTGAGGGACATTAAGGTAATGTTTCAGCTCAATAAAGAATTTAAAGCCCCTCAGGGGGACCTTGCAGGGGTGCTGATGAATGAGGAGTAGGACTAGAAGAGTGTAAGATAACGAAAGTAAATAATAATAATAATGAATAAATAAACAGGATTTACGACTTGTTTACTGTTTTTGTGCAATATGTCCTTCTAAAATAAAAACGTATATAAACATAATGCAAAAGCACCACACATACACACAGTAACAGTAGTAACAGCATTAGTAGTGTTATTATAAAAGTATTATATCATAAAATATTTAATGAGTATTTATTTCCATATTACTATGACCAAGTAATAGGCATTTAATAATTGGATATAATAATGGATATAAATTAAAACAAACACTCTGTTCTTACCTACATTTTTAGAACACATTTGGCTCCAACAATAATAACTATTATAAACAATTTTTAAAAATAAACATTAATATATCATTATTATTATTATTATTATTATTATTACGGTGAGGAGTTGGTGTGTTCTCCCTGTGTCCGCGTGGGTTTCCTCCAGGTGCTCGGGTTTCCTCCCACAGACCAAAAACACACGTTGGTAGGTGGATTGACGACTCAAATGTAACCGTAGGTATGAATGCGTGAGTGAATATGTGTGTGTGTTGCCCTGTGAAGGACTGGCACCCCCTCCAAGGTGTCATTGTTCATTGGCCTTGCGCCCAATGATTCGAGGTAGGCTCTAGACCCACAGTGACCCTGAACTGGATAAGCGGTTACAGATAATGTATGAATGAATGAATGAATGAATGATTAATAATAACAATAACAATGAATTGTCAGCAGTTAATGTGACGGAATAAATAGTCTAACACAGGTGTCACGAATAGGCAGACCGCAGTCCGGATCCAGATGCCGTCCTATCCGAACCTGGACCTGTAATTGATAAACTATTAAGAACTGTTTAATTTTGACCAGAGTGTTTGTTTTAAATGGTGTGACTATTCTAGTGATTACAGTTCAGGTATAGCGCTCCAGGAAATTTCCAAACTAATCACATATGTTTCTTCAAATAACATATGAGAGTACTCAGCCCATTTAGATCTGTGCATTATGATGAGAGCTGTGACTTGAATGAGTGACACACACAGAGCAGGGCTCCAGACACCGCTGTCCTGGGACTAGTAAAAATAGCCCAAGGGATGTGATAAAAGCTCTTTTGGGTCACTGTCGGGATGAGCATTGCACTTTTCAGGGTCACGGTGGGTCCAGAGCCTACCTGGAATCAGTCCGTCACAGGTCAACACACACATTCACTCACACCTACGGACAATTTTGAGTCTCCAATCCACCTACCAACATGTGTTTTTGGACTGTGGGAGGAAACCGGAGCACCCGGAGGAAACCCATGCAGACACGGGGAGAACACACCAAACTCCTCACAGACAGTCACCCGGAGCGGGACTTGAACACACAACCTCCAGGTCCCTGGAGCTGTGTAACTGCAACACTACCTGCTGCGCCACCGTGCTGCCCATGGTTATAGAAAATGAATCAATTTTTTTTTTATAAAGAAAAGAAATTCATGATATGAGTGCTTCTCATGAGATGAAATGGAAAACTAGAAAAATCTGACTTAAAAGCACAAATATTTTACATATTTGCTTGGCAAAATATTGGCTTACTAATGGCTTGTAATTAAACACTCTGTCAGCTCTGGTGGAGAGCAGAAATATTCATAAAAATGAACACAAACAGCAAAAGGTCCTTCTGAAGGACTTCACACTGCCTTATCTGGAGGTGGGGGTGTAAAGGGAGGACAGACAGGATATTAATCTACTGACCAGATTACTCAGAGAGAGAGAGAGAGAGAGAGAGAGAGAGAGAGAGAGAGAGAGAGAGAGGGCAAAAAACATAAAAGAGAGCAGGTGGAGTATAAGAGTACAGCAAGACAGAAGGAAAAGGAAGAGGGAGAGGCACTGAGACAGATAAGAGAATGAAAAGATAAAAAAGGAGAGGAATGAAAAATCTGAGTTAAAAGAGAGTGTGTTTTTAAAGTGGAGACAGGAATTGGGTGAGAGAGAGAGGGAGGGAGGGAGTGAGGGAGGGAGGGAGAGGTTAGTTAAGATTCAGCAGTGCTGTGGCAGTTCTATCATTATCATACATCACCACAATAAATGAGTCTTTCAGCGTGGCGTAATAAGAGTTTGATAAATCATCAGGGAAGAATTAACTAGACGTCAAAACAATGTGCAGGACCTGATGGATGGGCAGGGCGGGGGCTCGGACACACATTCATCACACCGGCCCTCACACACACACACACACACACACACACACACAAAGTGGGGGCACATTACACTCTCTCTCTCTCTATAAGGATGGGGTTAGGACAGACATTAGTCAGTCTGGTCACTGACACACAAGGCAAGGGCTCACAAGGTTGTGTGTGTGTGTGTGTGTGTGTGTGTGTGTGTAAGTAAGTGTGTGTGTGTGTGTGTGTGTTTTCCTATACATGTAGAGCATAAATGTTTGTCCTGACTTGTGCAGGTCATATTTTTTAACTAACACAAAGATACATATATTATATATACATACACATACATCATTCAGCCCTAACATGACCACCTTCTTGTTTCTAGAGTCACTGCTCATTCTCTCATTGTTGATAAGACAGCACTTTGTAATTCTACAATTACAGAATGTTTGTCCAGCTGTTGTTCTGCATACCTTGTTTGCCCCTTTCACTCTGTTCTTTATTAATCAAGACCCCCACAGCACCACCAGAGAGCAGGTATGATTTGGGTGGTGGAACAATCTAAATCCTGCACTGAAATATGCGTTATGTTGCTATGAATAGATTGGACATAGCGCTGTTGATTGGATAGTTCTGGTTGGTGAAATATTCTCAGTCCAGTTGTGACACTGAGGAGTTTTATAAAAAAATATATATTAAAAGAAATAAAGAGCCAGGAGTATGCTGTGTCTGATCCAGTCATATCAGCACAACACACACTAACACACCACCACATCAATGTCACAGCAGTAGAACTACAAATGCTAAAGTATCACTAAAATAACACATTGGGTCTCATTAAAAGAAAGAGTGATGTTAAAAATATTGATGTAATTTTAATGATGTAATTTAGGGATGGGCGGTATCCAAATTTTTCATACCTGTCTAAAAATAATATCTCGGTGTACGTATTACAGTGGGGAGGGGGCACTTTTCTCATCCACCGCAAAAGAGGTGAACACATATGTCTCAGAATATCAACAACCGAGAGCTGATCATATTGAATTATTCTGAAGTTTTTGGTCAAGCTCTCGAGGCGCTGTATATGAGCTTGTATAGCACTAGCACTGTAACTGTGCTGCTCGGGTGTAATGGAGTAAAACTGATCCAAGGTCAGTGGTTTGATCAGGTTAGCACTGTGCAAGCTCTGGCCTCATTCTTGTCTCATTTTCCAGCTCACTCCCAGCTACTGCGGGGAGGTTTAATTGTGCATCGCTGACCTTTCCCTGGTCGCCGTGACAACCCGACGGGCAGCGGGCAGAGGTGACAGCTGCCCGATTAGTCCTGACAGGGCTAGAGGCCACTAACAACGATGCAGGAGAGAGGAGGAGGAGAAAGACGAAGAGCACGTAATTAGCGCAGGCTAGTCGCTAACATTAACGGCAGGCTCCAGGGACGCCTGTGTCAGCTCTACTCAAGCCTCGAATGCCTGTGTGTGTGTGTGTGAACCTGTCAGGCCGCAGAGTGGAGGGCTAAGCAGAAATGACAGTTCGATTGAACAGCACGAGGCACAATTACGACGTAGGCCCAACACTCGAAGGATAATGATGTTCTGAACACACACACACACAGAACCTTAATGTAATGTCTCTCTATCTCTCTCTTTCGGACAGAATAAATGGAGCTAGTGTGTCTGAGTCATTGCTAGCCCATAAGTCACTACAGCCTCTGCCCTTAGCTGTTAGCCTAGCAGTTAGCCTAGCGGCCTCCTTTCAGTTTATTTACGCATAATTAGTAGTGATATGTACATTCAGGCACAGCACAGTCAGCAAGAGTGACCCAGCTCTGTTGTAACAGTGTTAGACAGCAGCATGGCACATGTTTCAGTATATAAGAATTGCTTTATTTAATTATGTTTTTCCAAAATTACATAAATATAGTTAGCATTTTCTAAGTAGACTTTAGGACACTTTGCCAAATGCTCATTTAACCTGATGAGAAAACATAATAAACAATATAACGCTGTACTACCACTGTGTGCTCTTAGTTTCAATATTAATTCAGCTAATGATAGCATATTCTTTCACTCATAACCAGCCTTAGGCTATTTAGGGTTTTAAGAAAGGTACTATTCCAGGTATAAATTCACCCCTACTATGTATATTTGGTCTATGCCTTACCCGTCCACAAACTTTTTTTTAACACTGTTGTTCTCTTTCAACATTTGTTCAGTGTCTCACTATGGGAAATGCCCTCTGTGTGACCGACCACAGAAACATCAACACATTTGGCAGTGCCAACTGACAAACCAACCACAACATTCGGGCATCTGTCTCCTCTTATAAACTGTATCAGTTCCCATGTCCGTCCATTCTTGTTTTCTTCTCCTTGAAGACCTGTTCTTTCCTTGGATTAGCTGGTTTCCACTTAACTGTTTACCAGACGAGTATTTTGTGTTTGTCTCTGAACATGGAGGTTTGGTGGTCCAGTCTACTTTTATTTTCCGAATAAACTGCTGAATGTGTATCAAAACAAGAGTCAATCAGCATGAACCCCTTGACCAACTGTCTATCAGCATGAACACTTTGACCACGTGACAACCAGAATGACCACTTTTGCCAAGTAATGACCAGCTTGACCAGGCATTAGTCAGCATGAACACTTTGACCAAGCATCAACCAACATAAACACCTTGACTGTCATGAACTCTTGACCATGACAGCTATAGCCAACTGTCATCAAGACTGACCACCATCACCAAGCACTGAACAGTATATCAAGTGTGACCAAGCAGTAGTCAACAGACCATATATTGAGCAGCATGACAAGTTTGCCCATGTTTCAAAAAGTATGTCTTTGGCCAAGCAACAACCAACATGACACCCTTGACCAACTGTCAGTCAGCATTTCCATCTTGATTAATTGTGAGTAAACATGTCGACTTTGGACATGTTTCAGTCAGCATGAAAACATGGACCAACTTGTGTCAACTAGCAAGGGCAAGAAGTCATGATCCATCATGACCATTTTAAGAAGCTGACCAGCATATGGTATGATTTTGCCAGGTTCAGCTACAAAAACACTGACCATAATAGACCAGCATATATCTAACAAATGACGATTAAAAACAGGTAAAATAATCTGAAACAGCTACTAACAAAAACTTAATTTACCAGCAGAGAATGCTGTACAGAATTCTACCTCACAGAATTCTACCTAATGACTAAAAAGTTTATGGTTATAAAAATCTAAATTCTTTTTTTCTGAAAAGAACAATTTAAATCTACTAGTGGTGTATGCTAAGTGCTAAACTTGTGACATAAGTGTTATCATTCATTGTCTTTAACCACTTATCAAGTTCAGGGTCCAGTCACAGGGCTCACACTCACACCTACGGACACTTTTGAGTAGCCAGTCCACTTGCCAATGTATGTTTTTGGACCGTGAGAGGAAACAGGAGCACCTGGAGGAAACAAAACAAGGAAAACACATCAAACTCCTCACAGACAGTCACCCCGAGCAGGGCTCAAACCACAACTCCAGGACCCTGGAGCTGTGTGACAGGGACACTACCTGTTACGCTACTGTGCCGCCCCACTTATATACAAAAAAAAAAATTAACTTCGGGTGTTGAGTTTGGGTAGAACACTGGACCTGGCCTTTTTTGGGGTCTAACGGCATACAGACTGGAAAGAAATGACTACAGCTTTCAACACTTTCCTTATATATGCAAATCTATAATCATACCTCACCAAAAGAACAACATCACCACCCATTTGCACACAAACACACACTTTGGCAACACTGTCCTCGGAGAATTGGAATTATGATCCCAACATCACAGCCAAGAATGTCCCGCAAATTGATGCCAGTATTAGAACTGTTCACTATAAGGCAGGAGGTTTCAAAATGGCTGCCGAGTGAGGTGATGAGAGAATGAACGATGATGGTGAGGCTAATAGGAGCCATCTGTCCCAGTAATGAATGCACTCGTCCCTAAATGAGGTGGTTTTAATTAAGGCCCACTGAATTAGCCTTGCTACACTGCTTATCAGCAGCATCGTCATTATGCAAATATAATAAAGATCATCAAGCTGCAGAGAAATTAATAACCAAAGCGACTACCATGTTAATGCTAATGGATTGCTGTAGCTCTTTTGTGTTAATTCAAACTATTAACACTGAGAGGAGTTTTTTGTGATTTTTCTAATGTGATTTTAAGGCCAGACTCTAGGTAATATATGAGGAAGAGATTAGATTAAGTTTAGAAATGAATAAGTCTTGAGTCATATTGATGCAGATGGTTTCATGTTGAGAAATGATCTATCAAGGCAAAATGTACAGCACATGTTTATTTCCTTAATATGATTCATTCAGCTTGTGAAGGGATGGATAATTATTTTCCATCAAATAATGCTTATTGCACTGGGTCCCAAGGACCCTCCACAAAAGACAGATTACAAAGACAGTGCAAATATAACAACTAGGTAGCTAATGACACCGTATACACATACACCGTAGGTCTTGGTGGCACTGTAGCCAATGAATAATTTTTTTTTTTAATGAAAAAGATATGTTTGTATTTTTTAATTAATTTAAATTTATAGATGTATGGTCATGGGTTTTGTTACATAAAATATTGCAGACAAAATCCCATATTTTGTTTTGCAGTAAACTGTTAAAAATTAAATATTCTTTGTAGGCCTGTGGAGTCTAGTTAGACACAGCAAAGCAAGCTTCCCAAGCTGGACTTGTGGCTATAAACATTACATTAACTCTAAACATAATTAGGTCGTGACAGTGGAATCGGCCAATCATATTTCGGTCTGCAATGGGTGGGACTAATTTCATGAGAAATAATCACTCTGGGATTTTTCTGGTCACTGAGGTAAATATATGCCTTCGTCTAATTAGTCAACTGTAAGAAATGGAAGAGTGAAACCTATGCAAACAATTATAGATACAATTTTTAAATATTATATTACAGATATTTTATTAATATAAAATAACGCTAAATATCATGCCTGTATATATAAGTTGTGACGTCAGTAAGGAGTGCTAACGGTCAGAATTTCTTAACTGTCCTATGTTGTAGTATACACTGAACACTTTGTTTTACATGAATGATGTGGAATATTCCTTTGAACACAGGAATGTGCTGAAAAGCCTCACACACTGACCATGGGATGGGTGAATAGAACAGCAACTTAAGTACAACCATCACCACACTCTTCAATTATTCTCACCACTGCTTACATCGTTTTGACGTACTGTACGGATGTTGTCAGTTTGCGTTTGTTTTTGGAAGAGTGTGTGTTTGTGTTGTTTATTGATCACTTCGCTTTGTTGCAAAGACATTGTGCTCTTTTCTGACCCCATGGTCATTAATCTCTCGGGTCGTAAAAGAATGGATGATAATAGACAAGTCAGTGTTTCCAAGGTATCATTACACACTTACTCCATCACTCACTTGTGCGTTCACACACACACAATCCTTCACTAAGTAGGTCTTAAATCTGTTCTGTGTGGATGATGTTAAAGTGTGTGTGTGTGTGTGTGAGAGAGAGAAATAGCGAGAGAAGTGTTGAGAGAAGGTGTTAGCAGTGAAACCTCTGCTGATTCAGCTTGAGTCTTAGCTTTCTATTAAGTGAGTATATGCTGATTGTACAGTCATTAGATCCATTTACTATTTTTTCATAAAACATTCAGCATGAAATTATGATTTTTGTTTTTTTAGGAAATAATTATATGCATAATAAATAACAGATTGTTGATTATTTAAATTGATTGTTTCATTAGAGATTCTATTTTTTTTCCTAGAAAATATTTAATTTAAATTTTTTACTATAATCCAAGTAATTACAATTAGATTTAGGAAATGTTTTGGTGTGAATCATTTAAAGGAAACAACACCGTGCACACTAGCCGACATGAACTACTGACTGAGTCAGAGGGGCCTCTGACTACCAGGATCTTGAAGAGGCCAGGAGACCAGAGCATTTAAATGATGCAAGAACTTCTTGCCTCTTTCACACATTCACAGTAATCCAGAAATATCGCGGTGTTTACCCGGAGGAGCTGTATGTGTGAACGAGACCTCCCGGACCTTACCCGGACTTTATCCTCCTCGAGCCCTAGGAAATGTTCCAATTCAAGTCAGCGCATATGAGAACGGTGCGGTAAATGTTCCTGAGTTTATGCCACGCCCAAATCGCGTGTCTCGTCTCCCGCTGCGAGAGCGCGCCTGAGACACAACATCTCCCGCTGTGAGATACATGTGTGAACGACCGGTCCGGGGCAACTCCGGACTTCTCCGAGTTTCTCTAGAAATTCTCCCGAGTTCATGTGCGAAAGGGGCAAGTGTGACGACTAAATATATTTAAGGACTAAATAAATGATACAAAGCCTTTTAGCTTATGAAGTGCCACTATAGAGAGGGATATGTTATTACCCTTTTCCAATAGTTAACACAGTTCCCTGGGAGAAAAGTGTGTCAATTGAATGATAAAACGTAGGGTTGAAGACATAAAAGCCACATTTATTGCAAATTACCCATTTTGTTTGCATTATATTTTTTTCCAACTGTGTACAATAAAATATTTTTTTTCCAGTTTTTTTCAGAATTTGCAAATACAATAATGCTTCAGTCTTTTATGACAGGGATTTTCTAAGTGATTGCACAAAACATCACACCATTGATAGTGACACTGGACTACACACTTTAAATGTATTTATTTATGGAAACAATTCAATACTAAAACTGATCTACACAACAGTTCGACTGGATTACTACAGTTTGTGAAACAGTTCAAAATTGCTATATCGAATATTGCAGTTTAGGTAAACTACCACTTTCCGACTAATTGTGATTATTTTTTTTGCTAACGTTATGCTAAGCTTCCTGAACTGGGCCTGTTTTTTCTTCATAGAAACTCTGGAGGTACCCCCTCTGTTGGCCAGTCAGAGACTTTCAGTTGGGTTTATTTTCTCTTTTGAGTGTGTGAATACAGATGGACTGAGGATTAAAGCATGAGTCACATCAAAGAGCCAAGAGCACAAAAACAAAGCTTCAGTGTTGAGTGGAAGGGTGGAAGGGCACACATGAACACGCACACACACACACACACACATAGAGAGAGAGAGAGAGAGAGAGTTAGAGTTTAAAAAAACGTTCCATGTAAAGTGTTCAAATACAGAGTCACAAAAAGGTTAAAAACACAACACACAAAACTACCCTTACTGCCTGCATACATTCTCTCTCGCTCTCTCTCTCTCTCTCTCTCTCTCTCTCTCTCCCTCCCTCACTCTGTCCAGCCCCTGTTCCAGCACATCTCAAGGCAATTACTCTGTGTTGATTTAGCTGTCATTGGGGGCATGTGTTTCAACATGATTTATAGACTAGCTTCCCGTGCCAGTCGGCTCGCCATAAATTGCACAATACTCAGAAAGGGCTCATTTGCTGAGCGCTACATTAGAGCGGCCGATGATTGCTGCAGAAAGTAATGTAAATGAGATCGGAGAGGCCCCATCACTCATGATGTCATGTAGCCAATCCTATTATTATTTATTACCATAATTGCCCCATGTTTCCCCAGGCCATGCCGCTCAGATGATGTATGCCATGACAGATCAACTCAGTGTGACAAGAGGAGAGAGAGAGAGAGAGAGAGAGAAATAATCCTTACTTATAGCAAAACCAGAGAAAAACAACGCTAATCAAAAGGGAAAAGATTTTTATTTTTGGTTTGTGAATATTAGGATTAGAATATGGATTACAAAATTAATCCTTTAGAAATCTGTCATTACCTATTTCCCAGAGAGGGCTTAAGTCTAGTCATGTGCTAAACTGCTTTAAAAACATTAAATTCCCTCGGAATCCTCCAGAACCAGCCTTATTCTCTGTCCAGGCTAAGGGCAAATATATTCACCTTAGAACTACAAATTTAATGTGGTATATGTGTTAAAGATGAGAATATATTAAATAAACGGACAGTAAAAATATAGATACAGTGTATAGTCAAGTATTCGATGTGAATTTACAATACTTAGATGATACATTATGATGAAATATATTTAGGTGTTTACATATAAAACATACGTATAAGCCATCAATCTTGTTCACCAGCTTGTGGATTTGACCTTTGTTCTTATGAAGGCCCACATCGAAATTATCTAAATTCCACTGCGATCTCCCGTGTGCCACAGAGAACATGAATAGAGGCAGCAGAAAACATACAAAAGCATTTGTATGTGTGGGAAAGTAGCTGCTACTGACAAAATATATGTTTACTGTGAAGTACCTGGCACACACTCAGACAGGTTGTCCCTCACGTACGCTCCCGGATGATGTGTGAGGGCTGTATGTTATCAGTGTGAGGAAGGAGACGCTCTTTCAGCTTTATCAGCGAACCTGTGGCAGGGAAGAGACTGATAGCATCACTGATTTTACCGACAAACTTATGCAAACACACGCTGTTTCTCAGCCATTCACACATAGATCTTCAAACACATGCAACAACAAAAAAAAAAATCACATGACACCAGCCACACTTGTAATGTGATAAAATTGCTAGTTGGGTAATTTTAATGGGTTATTTCTTTTAAAATAATACTGACGATAGGCCACAATATGAATCTACCCATTGGTCTATCAGTAATCTGCTCACAAATGTGTTCTTTATAAAATAATTTTTCTAGACTGGAGAAGCATTACAAAATATTAGCAAATTGTTTATCATAATAGCTAAAAACTATGTACTATTATCATGCGGAAGGTCACAGTGTTAGGATAAATCTGTGGATTTTTTTTTGCCTGTGTTCTTGAGGTCCATTGGAAAATGGACATGACTGAGGCTTGTCCATGAAAGTGTTGACAAAAATGTAGATAGATAAATAGATAGATAGCAGCACCTCAAACTCACTAAAGCATACCTTTTGAATACAAACAGCAGGGGGAGTGCTTTAATTATGCCACCCCTTTGGATGTGGACAAAGTCTCAAAGATCACATGCTTGCTCACAAATGCTAGTGAGACTGGACCTTTCTGACCAAATCCCAGTGAAGCCTGGTTAGATTAACTCACTGTGTGAGTGTCAAGTGATCCAGCTATGGTTTACAGAAAGGAAACTGGTTGATTTTAACCAGGCTATTTTTATTTTATTTTATTTTATTTTTTACTATGTACAAATGGCACCACTGAACAGCCCACATGTTTAAAACATGTATTGTGTTGAGAGAGTTTCTATCTCAGCAGCAATCTGACATGTCAAAACATTGCTACAAGCAACTGCATCTGTCAGACATGCTGATCTGTGAGCCATAACAAAGATACAGTCAAACACAGTCCTTTTATGTGGCTCAGAGTTTGGCACTGGGCCCTTTCTCCAACTCCACCAATAATCTCATCACCCAACACCTGAGTGGCATGAGCAGATCAGATAGCACATTTTTTGTTTGCTTCGTTAGTCTTGCACTGAAGGTACGAGGCTAGTGTAGCAAACTGCCATCAGCACCATGTACAAATGACAAATGTACATGCACTGCTCTCTATAAAAGAGGACAAAAGTTTTGTGAGGAATGCAGAGAGGGGAGATACTGCTAAGCTAACTTTACTGTAGTGGCTATTGTAGTATATTAGAGTCACAATGGGTGAATAAGCCTCACCCCAATGGAAAAGGACACTGGTGGAGAAACATTATGGTTGGAGTAGACTCTAATGCCCACTTTGATAGTATCTGTGGATGAAAATATGACTTCACCACTTTACCTCCCCAAGTCGCACTTGCACTTGGGGAATGTTGAGCGATCTGACTGTTGCATGTGCATCTGTGATGGGAAAATGGGCTGGGACATTCATGGTGACCCTATCCCTTGGGGCACCTGAGCGAAGGAGCTAGTGCAGGGCTTCAGATTGTTGTCTCAGTCCCTTTTTAGCGGTACATTGGTCACAGCAAAGCACATACAGTTCCACGTCTAATCAGCAGACTGGTGCACCGTTTTCTACGGTCTTTCACCGGCTGTGGGGCACCAGCAAATGTCACGCACACTGTCCTCACACCAGGTTCCTCCAACCCCCAGCACGATAAACCATTCTGGATACAAAAACCCTCCCATCCAGCCTGTTTACTGGGCACAGCAAATACTTCCACCCATGTATCACTCGGGGCCATTATAACAGCAGCTCACTTTTCAGTTATTTCCTCTTTTGCAGAAGGACACCCCTCGGTGGGAAAAGGCATCTGTATTACTGTGTACACACACAGCCATAGTGTTGAATTTTAAAGAGGTACTCCTGCAGTGCCATAATTTATCCCACCACCTGCCCTTTTGGGTTCTTTGAAGTGCAGGACCCATGTGAGGGAAGAGTGATCAGTCTGCAGGATGAAGGGGATACACATGGGGCAGCCTGGTGGGGCAGCCGTGGCCTGATGGTTAGGAAGGTTGCCGGTTCAATCCCCAGAGACAGCGGTACATGACTGAAGTGCCCTTGAACAAAGCACAAATGTGTGTTTCGCTGCACGGATTGGATTAAGTGTGGAGAACAAATTTCTCCTTGTGCAAGCACAGTGACCAATAATGTGATTTAAATTCTAATTCTACAAATAGGGTGAAAATGATACAGCCCCATTAGCTAACAGTTCTCCCAGCACGATAAAGTGATTCCGCTTGGGTTGGCTTAAACACCAGCTAAAATATGCTATGACACTCTCAGTCCCATTCTGGACCTGTGAGAAAATGTGAGATACATGTCGCTAGCATCAGTGTCCACAACAAATTCTCAGTCTATCTTAGCCATCACTGGAGTGTTGCAAAAACAGGCATGGAGCATAGTGAGCATGTGCTCGGCTTCCCCAGTTCTCAGTGAATGTCATCAATGTGAGACTGGTGCAGGACTCAGGCTTGGTCATAGCACGAAGTTGACGGTAATTTACACAGAAACGCCAGCTGCCGTCCTTATTTTTCACTAAGACAACAAGGTGTATCCTGGGGGCTAGTAGAATGTTTAATGACCACCACAGCTGCCATCTCTTCCACTTTTATTTCTGCTGCTTCTCATTTTACCAGTGGAAGTCTGTTTGGTGTGAGTCAAACTGGCATGCTGTAGCCTGGATCGATTCCATGCTGTGTGTAGTCCTCCTCCACAGCTGCAAATATCCCTATATAATGCTGCAAAATTCCCCACAAATGTTCTTTCAAGCTACTTTTAAACTCCACAGAGTTCTGCTGCCATAATTCATCCAAAGTTAGCTTTAGCCCTGGCCCTATCTTTAAGTCTACTGTTAGCATTAGCAGAAAGTAAGGCAGGCCGCATTTAGCCCTGTTGCTAAAAGTAAATGTGCAATTATTTTGTTATTGTACAACATACAATAAAATGAGTTTTGTGCATTTAACACATCTCTGGCAGTGAACACACACTCACACACAAACACACACTAATGCACTGAACACACACCCAGAACAGAGGGCAGCCAGCTCTGGGCACAGTTGTTGTTAGGTTCTATGCCCTTGGACATTTCAGCTGTGGATTGAAGGAGCAAAACAGTGCTCCCACTCACTGTCCCTGCTTTTTTCTCCCAGTCATGGAAATTAAACCAGAAACCTTCCAGTCTATAACCCGCTTCTCTAAACTTTAGGCCACAGCTGTCCCACATTAGGCCTCGCTAGCATTAGTAGTTGTAAAAACTTCAGGCTTTTCCCCAAGTCTACCACTTTAAGTCCAAGACAGTGCTGGCAGCAAAAACACTAAAGTCCTGTATAGGGGCCAGCCAAAAATCATGAAGGCACCATCCCCTCAGGTCGCCATGGGCCAAGGTAACTGACCTGAACTGAACAGTTGTAGAATCCTTGCCATCCGGCGTTTTGATCACTGTTGGGTATTACTCCGGGTCTCAGCAATGACACAGATGAATCTGTGTGCATTCGGTAATCCAATTTCTGCTCACACTGCACCCAAGCAAGAGTGCTTAGCAACAGCTAATCCCAACAGAGATGGCGTCAACATTGAGGGGGAAAATGCTCCAGAGTCTGGCCACCCCTCACTGGGCAACTCTGTTGTCATTTGGCTGGCACAGTGCCCTTGTTTTTGTGCATTGCCAGCAGATAAACAGCACTTCGGTGGCTTGTGCTAGAACCGCCTGGCAGTTTCTTCATCGAAGGGCTCTGCTGTGCAGTAGAGTACGTTGCACCACACTGGCCCCCTGCTGAGGATGTGCTCCATTCATTCTGCCTTAGTGATGACTGCTTGTGGCTAATTGGCACCTCAATTCGAACATATACCTTTTCAAGTCATTAGTGCATTTAATGTGTTCAGGAAGTGTTCCAAAGCCAGAGCTTGCCCCTAGGGAACGCCTGGCTGACTAAAAGAGCTCTCTGTTGCTAGAACTACATTGTACTCACTCAAAGTTTCTCCATTTTCCCCTCTTCATCTGCACACCAATCCACCACTGGACCTTTTAAATTCCACAGTGATTTCCTTCCAGTGCAGCAGAAGATGCAACCCCTTCTTTAAATGGCACAGGAAGCAAGTAACCAGGCAGTGTTTGAACTTGGTTGTGTACTGAGATACAGGGGCAACACCCACTGATGGTGAGCCCCCAAGAAAATGGTATACAATGGCCTTAACTGTTTGTGCCTGTAGTGGTCATCCAGTATATAAGGTAAAATGAAACACTGAAGTACTTATATATTGCGATGGTGGTTGGCTTGCATTGAAATACAGTAAAATTATTAATTTCTACTTTCACGTCCATATACCACATCCAATAGGGCACACAGAAAATATATTGATTCTCCCTGTCACAAAAATGTTGGCATAGTTATAGAATGATGATTATAGAATACAGATTTTTGCAAAGTCAAAATTACTTATAGCGGCCGGGTGGTGCAGCAGGTAGCGTCGCAGTCACACAGCTCCAGGGGCCTGGAGGTTGTGGGTTCGATTCCCGCTCCTGACTGTCTGTGAGGAGTTGGTGTGTTCTCCCCGTGTCAGCGTGGGTTTCCTCCAAGTGCTCCGGTTTCCTCCCACAGTCCCTCCCACAGTTAGTAGGTGGATTGGCGACTCAAAAGTGTCCGTAGGAGTGAGTGTGTGTGTTTGTGTTGCCCTGTGAAGGACTGGTGCCCCCTCCAGGGTGTATTCCCGCCTTGCACCCAATGATTCCAGGTAGGCTCTGGACCCACCGCGACCCTGAATTGGATAAGCGGTTACAGATAATGAATGAATGAATGAATGAAAATTACTTATGGCGGCCGGGTGGTGCAGCAGGTAGCGTCGCAGTCACACAGCACCAGGAACCTGGAGGTTGTGGGTTAGATTCCTGTGAGGAGTTGGTGTGTTCTCCCTGTGTCCGCGTGGGTTTCCTCTGGGTGTTCCGGTTTCCTCCCATGGTCCAAAATCACACGTTGGTAGGTGGATTGGCGACTCAAAAAAGTGTCTGTAGGTGTGAGTGTGTGTGTGTGTGTGTTGCCCTGTGAAGGACTGGTGCCCCCTCCAGGGTGTATTCCCGCCTGGACCCACCGCGACCCTGAACTAGATAAGCGGTTACAGTGTTAATACATAACACTGTGTTTTCAGGGACACAATTGTGTTTCAGAGTGTTTCTTTTTTTGTCTTATTTGAACTTAACTAAGACCCACTAGAGCAAGGACAAAGTCACAGTCATTCTGTTCATTATGTTCTTTATGTTCGGACATTTCCCTCACTTTAGGTCTTCTTGCATATCCCTATATCCTTCAGTCTCTCTGTTGCACTCTCTACCCTGCCTGCCTCTCTCCTGGAGGAGGATCTGTTTGAGTGAATGAGTAATTCAGGAAAACAGGGGCTATTAATCAGGCTGTAATTAGGCTGTGAGCAGGGTTACATATGAAAATGAAAAGAGCGAGAGAGAGAGAGAGAGAGAGAGAGAGAGAGAAGAAAAAAAAGCAGTGGAGGTGAGAAAGTGAAACAGAAAGAACCAGTTAAAAAGGGAAGGAGTGAGGGAGAAGGGATGGAAAGAGAGGGGGAAGGGTTGGGAAAACAGATTAGTAGTGGGTGCAAGAGAGATTAAGAGAAGGAGAGAGATTAAGAGAGAATGGAGGACAGAGCGAGATAAATGGGCTTAGAGAGAAACAAAAAATTGGTACACATTTGAATAAAATAAAATACTTGAATAACAAGTACAAAAAGTGTCTTTAATACAAAGCCCTTTTATTGCAATCCTTAAATGGGTAAGTCCCTTGTGGTGCGATTTCTAACCTTGTGAAAGAGAGGCAATGTATGTAAGCATTTGAGTGAAACACAAACCTGTTTCATGAAGTGCTCTGCATCTAAAAATCGTTTTATGTTCAATTGTATATCAACACCTGCTCATCTAATGATATTGTGACACAAAGAGTATTAATCTGTAGTTTGTTCCTCGATGTAGATGTCAGTGAAATGTAACTTTTATTTTTTCAATTTACAAAGTTACCCTTTTATCAGATGTAATTTAAGTGTTTTGGCTGCACTGTTTATATATGAAATAGGCCCTCATTGGTCAGTCATTCGGCTTTCATGTTTAATTTAATGTCAGTCTTACATTCACATAAAATATGAGAATGAAAATAATGATATTATATTTAGACAAGGAATATATTCTGATCATGTTTATTTTGTGAAGTCATATAAATATTTTTTAATTGTCAAATATGGTATTAATGCTTTAATTAATTGCCTAAGTTCTATGCAGACATTAATCATTAATCATTAATGTAGAAAGAACATGCATACAGTATTTGAATGATATAAATGAAATTCATGACTTTTTCACAGAGGTTATAAAGGATGGCACAATAGCAAATAAAAACAACTCAATTGTTGCTAAAGAAAGCACTGCAGACAGAATCTCTGGAATAAAAATAAAAAAAAGAAAAAATAGTTGCAATGTGGAACTGTTTGTCAAAACATGTGTTTAAAATCCTCCAGATATGACAGAGTCCACATCAGCAGAGACTGACTCATCTGCCTCAGTGCTACAGATGTCAGTCAAGCTAATAACCTTCCTTCACTCACATTGCTATGCTTTGAAGTCATAAGGCATAATCCCCAATCACATTCTCACTCTCTCCTTCACTCACTCACACTCACGCACACACACACACACACACACACACACACAACTACACTCATTCCTAATGAGCTGTCAGTCTCTTTTAGAACTTCAGCAACTCACTTATGGATTGACAGCATTTGGGCAGAAACCTCCCCTTTGCCAAAAGGTCTAAATAAACATTAAATTAGGGCCACATGTCAGCCAGAAGTCATACCCTTCTATTGGCATTTTCATTTTTGGTCCATTTTGGCTCAGACCATCTGCTGCTGCCAGCACAGCCATATCTCTGTCAGAAGTGGGTCAGATCCATTTGGTGACGTGTTGCTATTTGAGCATTTTCTCATGAGTTTCCCTCTAGGATTAATAAAGTGATAGATCTATCTATCTATCTATCTATCTATCTATCTATCTATTTGGAACACAACTGAACTTTAAAAGGACTGTTGACTACATTTACACTGTTTACCTTTAGTGACAGTAATGTGCTTCTATCGTACCTTTTTTCGGAGAGTGTGGACCAAACCCTACTTTAAATTCCACTTTCATGAAGTGACTGGTTTGAAAAATCCACACCCACTGTGTGATTCTTTTCACATTTACATTTCACTCATTTCTCGTGGTTGTCCTCAGATGTTCCCGTTACTAGATCTCATCTGTCCCCGCCTTGCGCCCAATGATTTCTGGAAGGCCCTGGACCCACCACGACCCTGAACTGGATAAGCAGTTACAGACAATGAATGAATGAACAGATCTCATCTGTGTGAAGTTGTGTTATAAAGGCACCTTTAAATTTATATTGTACGGCAGCACAGAGAAAGCTCCAATATTAAATGCTGCTTCATTTTATTATGCATACATGCTCAGCAGTTACTCAGGGGGCAAATTTTAATCAGGGAAAAGGGTCAGATGCAAACACTGGGGATCACTGGCCCTGGGATTTATCTTATCAATATGTGTATCTGTGATAGACTGGTACTTATGGGACTTTTAGGTGATTGCAAATAATAGTTGATGTCTTTTTGCTTTCTTGAATGTCTAAGTGATTCAATGTATAATTCAGGAACTACAAATCATTGAATGGATCTTTGAAACTTCTCATTCCCATTACAGTTGTATTATATGTGTTATGCCCTTGTAATCTGAGAAGGTTCTGTTGAAGTGTACTGCAGAAGCTCACACAGTCCCCTTGTTTATATTTAAGCCACTGAGATTGCATGAGATGAGCAACACACTTCCCAGTATATAACAGCCGAATAAGAATCTGTAAATAGGACAATACTAAATATAACATTGTATTTTCCATTCGTATGACATTATGATGACGAATTTACAGTTTTTCTCAGTTGCTTTGAAGTATTTTTCAGATCAGGATTGAATTTCTCAAGATTACTTGTTTAAACTCTATATGATCTAGTTACATGTGCACCTCATAAACGCTGTTTTTCATCCATTGTGGAAGAACAGCACGTTTGGTTAATCATGCAGATGGTTTTGTCTGCATTTTCTTACATTATCAAATGCTTTTATCATGTCAATCATAATTTATTAGACTGTTTCTCTGTTGAACAGTTCAACCACCCAAACATCTTTACAGCTTTAGATCAACCAATGACTAACCAGTTCTGTAAAATAGCTCAGAAGTGCATCTTATGAAATTTCAGTTGCCAAACATATATACAGGGGTTAGACAATGAAAATGAGGTGTGGGAAGTTTCATGGCTAAATTGGACCAGCCTGGTGGCCAATCTTCATTAATTTCACATTGCACCAGTAAGACCATGTGCATCCAATGGTTCAAACTTTGTATCAGGACGACAATGCACCAATACACACAGCAAGACAGGTGAAAGATTTGTTTGATGAACATGAAAGTGAAGTTGAACATCTCCCATGGCCTGCACAGTCACCAGATCTAAATATTATTGAGCCACTTTGAGGTGTTTTGGAGGAGCGAGTCAGGAAACGTTTTCCTCCACCAGCATCACGTAGTGACCTGGCCACTATCCTGCAAGAAGAATGGCTTAAAATCCCTCTGACCACTGTGCAGGACTTGTATATGTCATTCCCAAGATGAACTGACGCTGTATTGGCCGGAAAAGGAGGCCCTACACCATACTAATAAATTATTGTGGTCTAAAACCAAGTGTTTCACTTTCATTGTACAACACCTGTAGACAGAGTACAACACAGCGTTAAAATTTCTGACAATGTAAGAACAAGGAAACAACCAGGTCAACAGTCTGAAATATGTCAGGAGCCACCCTTATACACAGATGACCCTGCTGCCTGCTATGGATGCAGCATGTGAGGACATCACAGCTGATGCCTGTAGAGGCTGGATAAAATATTCAGTATGCAAGGGAAGATATCTGATGTGATGTCAATGAGAATCTGTGGCCCAACAGAGAGGAGCGTCAGGAGATCTAGAAAGACACCAGTGTAATTCCCAAGGCAGCCGTGTATGTACATCTCTGTCTAAAGTGTTTCCCATGTTTATGATTCTGATTTGTCTGATTTTTTCCTATTCTTTTGTGCTAAACAGCCTTGTCATTCTTTTCTGTCTTAATGACAAGGCCTGTCATTGACCTACAGTACAAACAGTAAAGCATCTGAGAAAAACTAAACTACACTGGCGTCTGTATGAACATTGACCATTGAGGGGATCTGTCAGCTCTGTGTGTGTGTGTGTGTGTGTGTGCTTCAAAAGAGTATGTTGAAAGCAGTCTGTCTCTTTATGTCTTCTTGTCTCTCACTGCTTCTTCTTTTACCACTGACATTATCTCTGTCTGTCTGTATGGTATGATGTGAAACCTGATGGATATCGCACTATCACATACACACACATGAACGCACACACACACTGGGTGATTTACTTTGTCAAGAACCATACAGATGTGTGTGTGTACGTGTTTTCTCTCTTCTGCAAACACAGACACACACACTCAGAGAGAGAGATTACCTACTAATCGCCACCTTCCTCAAATACACGTTTATAAATACAAAAAAAAAAGTTTTGGAGGTGAGAAATACTGGGAGCTTATGCTCACCTGCCAACTTGCCAAAATCCCAACTGCTTTGGAGTTTATTGCAGGCTTCAAATTCTGTAATTGTTCATATTTACAAAACACAAGACAATGGAAACAATAGGAAAAACTGTTACATTTTTTTTACTTTTGTCCTCTAAATAAATTTAAAACAAATTTGACAATTTACATATTTTTAATTAAATTTATTTCTACTAAATGTTCCAACTTCTACAGAAATGGGTTTTGTACTTAAAATATATCATTAACTGTATGTGTAGCTCTCTCTGTGTTTTGTGTGTGATTTTAGTTTTCAGTGTGCTCTCTCTTTTTCCTGGCACTGAGAATGTGTGTAATACAGAGTGACATGTGTAAGTGGGACTTGTCAGAAGCAGAAACAGCAGTGTGAGTGACAAACCGAGAAATACCGCAATGACATTTTGTGTGTACGTGCATTCATGTTTGTGTGTGTTTGCATTGTCCCTTCTTAAGACTGAGGCTTTTAAAGGATTTTTTAATAATGTAAAATCAAACTTAAACCCACTTAATTTCAGTGAAATGTGTTACAGCAGAAGGAGAGTAAAAGAAGTACATGAAAAGTGTATGTGGGTGTGTGTGTGTGTGTGTGTGTGTGTGTGTTAGTTACTGGAACAAAGACAACATGTTACTGCAAGTTGTGTGTAATGTATACTGAGGGCAGCTCAGTCAATCTCTTATCAACAAGTAGCATCTGTGATTTTTCCCCTATACACTCCAACACACACTCACTCCAGCATAGGCCCAGTGTGTGGGTGTGGGTGTGTGTGTTCGATGACGAGGGAGATGTGACATGTTTTCACGTACAAGCAGGTTAAACCCTGAGGTGCATGTGGGTGGTGAAAAAGCTGGGTGGACTGTGTACGTGTGTCTGTGGGTGGCCGTGCACATACACATTCTATATAACATCAAAAATGAAACTTTGCACAGGCCACATTTTGTTACAGTTAATTTGCTGAAAATGTGCAGAACAACTGTAGAGAGAAAAAATACAGAACAACGTCCTACGTTTCATAGTCACCGCTCATCCCAATTTGAAGTTATCCACACATGAATAGAAGGGTGAAGGGCAATGTGTTTGATTATTTAAGAGTATTCTATATCACAATGTAGGAAAAACAAATGTGAAAACAAATTTAGAAAAAGAGTGTTGATGACAATTACAGAACTGTCATTGTAGCAGAAAAATTTTACAATGGAAAAAAATGTTTTTAAATTGTAAGAGGAATATAATCTTTACTTTGAAAGACTTTAGCACTTCTACTACAGCAGGACCTCACTAATTTCTCACACTGTTCTGGAATGATTTTATTCCATAATACTACCAGGCCTTTCCACAGTTCTGTAACTGTAGTGTGTTTCTTTGCCATAACTTTGTCTCCAGTGATCTTCCAGAGATTCTCTCTTAGGCTATGATCTGGACTATGGCCTAGCATTTTCATTGTTTCAGTGTTACCGGCTATAAGTAAGTGCTCATTTATTTTGCAGTGTGCCAAGTGGCCTTGTCTTGCGTAGAAACCTCTGGCTAATGAAGAATTGTTCACA
The DNA here is from genome assembly GCF_029633855.1 of Hoplias malabaricus. NCBI lineage: Eukaryota > Metazoa > Chordata > Actinopteri > Characiformes > Erythrinidae > Hoplias > Hoplias malabaricus. The sequence goes on along the minus strand of NC_089820.1, from coordinate 9,698,399 downwards.
GGGAAGGCTATGTGTTGCCAAAAGAGGTTCAGATAAAAATTAGCACTGATCTTGACGTGTAGGTGTAGAAGCCCATCTTCCAGATTCTCCCCAATGGTGAGACATCGTGCCAAGACAGAATCTTCCCCATTCTGTGCTGAACTGGCAAGTGATTTCAGCTGAGCTATGCCAGCAAAAGTCTTCATATTATCCTGGTCTCTCATGCATTTGTCTTACGTAGACAATGAGTGTTTGGGGAAATGTGGTCTAATTTTGTTCTTTACTCTTACTTTCGTTTTCTATAAATGTAGATAGAAAATGTTGCATCAGATTGTCTGTCTCTACAGAGAACGTGCACATTGTAATGCAAATAAACTAAACATAACATGTGGCCTTTGTAAAGTTTATGGCATGTTTTATACGTTTATTCCAGTAAGTTTCACTCAGCAACTAACTAGAAATAGACATCCTCTTTGGAGTTTCTTTCCATCTCACATTTTCTCATGTCTCATTCTTTTAGATAGCTCTCTCTCTCTCTAGCCATAAAACTGTCAGCAGGTCATCTCTGGTGGGGTAAAGTTGGGGATTTTATTTTTGTTTTTCTTTCTTTCTTTTATATTTCAAGGACAATCTCAATAAATTCACTCTGCTTTAAACAGAGCTGTCAGTGATCACAATTCAATGAGGTGAGGGTGATTAACACTGTAGTGTTGGGAATCTTTTCCATGCCAGGAACTGAGAATCAGGAAACTGTTTTTACTGTATTTTTAAAATTATATTATTACATATTTTCATTATTATTCCATGTATTGTCTTTATTTAAAAATTACTTCCATTGTGTTCTAAAACTAATCTGACCAAGAGGTCTGAATATACAATACTAAATACTGCACAGGGTTAATGCTATAGCAACAACCTTTTTATGAAATAACACAGTAAATTTTTTCCTTCCCATTTTTAGTAGCACTTTATACACCAGTCTGCCATAACATTAACACTACCTTGTTTCTTCACTCCCTGTCTATTCTCTCAGCTCCTCTGACCATACAGGAGCACTCTGTAGAGCTACAATTACAGGTTGTGGTCCATATATTGCTAATAATACTTGCCCGTTTGCCCATAGTGGTAGTGTGTGTGGCGCTGGTACATGTGGATCAGATATTCACAAACTCTGTGAGGAGTGAGGAGTTTAGTGTGTTCTCCCTGTTTTGGTGTTAGTCTCCTCCAGGTGCCCCGGTTTCCTCCCACGGTCCACAAACACACGTTGGTAGTTGGATTTGTTAAGTTTGGTAAGTGTCCATAGGTGTGAGTATGGGAGTGAACGTGTGAGTGTGTTTTGCCCTGTCAAGGACTGAAGCCCCCTCCACGGTGCGTTCCCACCTTGCATCCAGTGATTCCGGGTAGGCTCCGGACCCACCATAACCCTGAACTGGATAAGCGGTTACAGACAATTAATTAATGAATAAACTGAGGTGTAAGACATGAGAGTGCAAGACTGAAGTCCAGACTTAAAGACTGTTTTATTCTTCTCAAAGTAGGAAACACAGGAGATTGCTGGATGTGGAATGTCTGTAAGATATCAGTTATTGTTATGCCAAGCTGAGCAGGGTCACGGCTTGGAGAGAGCAGTGAAGCCAACCCCTGGTCAATGGTTAACTCTAGTGGGAAGGAACAGAGCAGAAATCCTTGTCTGTTGGCAGCAGGGGGAGGTCAGCTAGTGGGTTGGTGAAAACAAATGTAGCAGAAAACAGACCAGTTGTAGATATTCTCTTAATGTAATCTAAATGCTTTTCAAGGCATTAAAATTGTATCTTGCTTTCATCACTAATTCATTGAAGAGTTCTGACTTAAGCTTTCTAAAACGTTTTATCGCAAAACTCTCAATGAATTTGTTTGCATGTTAATAATTTATAGATTTTCTCAGTCACTTTGGAGCAGTTCTCTGATTAGAAGTGCATTTCTCAAAATTACTTGTTCAAACTCCTCATCATCCATTCTTTGTTCACCTCATAAAAGCCATTTCTCATTCATTGTGGACAAACAGCACATTCTTTGGTTAATCATGCAGATGGTTTTGTACAACTGTCTGCTCTTTCATTCTTTATCACTTGCTTTTATCATGTTGATCAGAATTTATTAGACTCGTTCTCAGTTGAACAGTTCAGCTTCCCAAAACATCCAGGCACTAGTCGATTGAAGATTGTCAGTACACTCAAAAGTGTGAGGACATCATAGGTGATGCCTGTAGAAGCTGGATAAGACATTCAAAAATATTTGTTCCACACTGCCTTGCAAGAGAAGCTATGCAATGAGATGTTAGTAAAAATCTGTGGCCTGACAGACAGGAGCATCAGGAGGTCTAGAAAGACTCCAATGTAATTTCCCCTCGCAGCCCTGTATGTACATCTCTGTCTAAAGTATGTTTCCCATGTTTATACTTCTGATTCGTCTGATTATTTTCTATTATTTTATGCGAAACAGTCTTGTCTTACTTTCCTGTATCATAATGACATGGTCTGTCATTGACCTACAATATGGACTATGAATATGAATCTTGTCCAGTCTCTTTCAGTCAATCTCCCACATACAGGAATGCTCCTCAAATTACAAGTGCAGCTTAGTGCATTTTCAAAACATTCTCAAAACTCTGTTGCTGATATACTGACAATGTGGCTTAACGTTTTGACTGTGTTCGTAATCAGTGACACATGGTCTTGATATTCTGAAGACACAGACATGCTCACTGAGGTAAATACTTCATTCTGGGACATGGATTAAGCATTCTGAGCAAGTTACGGGCATTTGCCGATAATCTAGTGTCTGGCCCTCTTTGTAAAAAATATTTTGAGAAATGCACTTAATGTTGTGCAAATATAAATAATGATTTGAGAAATGCTCCAAAGTGACTGAGAAAAACTCTAACCCACTGGAAATGTTTGAACTGTACACTGTATTATTGCAAATACATTTATAAGAACATTGATAAACACAATATTCTTCCACACAAATATCTCTACTAGTGTAGTGTAGTGTAATGAAGAAACAGAGTGCAGTTTTCCAATATGTGGGATGGCATTGTGAGAATATGCAAATGAAGCAATGACACAAGCAGCATAAGCTGTTGAATTCAGTTCTTAAAATGCACATATCCTGGCATTTTTTTATTGTGGCCAGGTTGTCCATGCAGCAGCGGGGGCCAGTTAATCAGCTCAGAAAGTGCTGAGGTGGGGCCATAATCCACCAAAAAAGAAAAAAAGAAAAATTTAAGAAGACTCACAGTTTTAAAGAGCCATTTGGGGAGTCCAGCAGGCGGTACAGGCCAAAGCACATAATCTCCAGATAGTCCAATGCCTGGCAGAATAAATCCTCAAAGTCATCACACTGCAGAATGAGCACACTGAGGGTTCAGTCTTCGCAACCAAGCTTTTCAAAATCACAATTCTTCAGACTCCACTGCCACTTTCCTTTTTCTATTTATCAGCAGCTTTATCTATCTTACAAATATAAACCCCCCTTCACACTTTCTGCTTTACAACCTGCTCTGGCAAGCTTAATATTCTTTATCTGAAAGAGATAACATCATATAGGATGGCAAGGACGTAACAGCTCATACATACTCAAGTCAATTACTGTGGCATGTAAGACTATGCAGTGTAAATACATTAAGGATTCAGGTTGTCAGGATGTCATACATGCTAAGGCTAGTCTGCACTATTATGCAAAACTATTACCATGTAGCCATCAAAAACTTTTTTCTCAATCTCCTTGTATAAATTAAATGTGACCAGACACCCCTTTGTCCAATTTTTTGGCAATGGTGAGTGAAGATGTTCTAATGTTGTAATGATTCACGTCTTGGTCTGTTATCATGGCTGTTTCTCAATACAAAGTATGTCAAGTTCGAACTGCTTTACTTCGTAGTACAAACTTGGCGAATTCGACTTGCGAGTGCAAACTCCTGAGGACGCTGTGGACGTTATGTAATTGGAACACCGGATTACTAGATGAGTCACCATCTCTGTGGTGTGAAAAATTAATAGCTCTGAGGTTGGTGTGAAATGCATTCTGGGATATCCGACTCTCAGGTCTATAGACGTCAAGTCCCAGTGCATCCTCTATAATACAGGTGGAGCAAGAACACAGCCGGGTATTTGAACTGTACTTGGCTAGATGTGGACTTTTAAATGGAACAGTACTTGGGCTGAGACCAATGACATTTCCCAACAACACAAGTACAGACAAGAACACGTATTGGGAAATGGCACGTATTCAGTTCTGTTTTCCCAGCTTTGTGTCTTTTTCCCAACCTGTTTCCCTAGTCACTTCCCACACCTATGATTTCTTAGTGTGTCTTGTGATATTGATCACAGGAGTTGCCTTTTGTGTCCACTATTTAAATCCTGGCTATTCCTCAGGACCAAGAACACAAAGAATGGACTTGTTTTCTTCTGGAGAACATTCTTAAGGAGTCACCTTGCAGGAGCAAATTCATGATGCCATAGTGAATGATAGAATTTTCAGGTTGTTTTCTTTGGCAAGCCATGAACTGATGCATCTGCATTATTTTGGGTGGAGTAAGAACCACACCTGTGTATTTGAAACATTCTTGGTGTTTGTGATCTTGAGTATTGGAACGTATTTTCGGCAGTAGAAAATGGTATCAAGCACGAACACGAGAACGTAAGAAGACACAAGAATGTATATTGAGAAACAACCCCTCTTTGTGGTTTCTCTGTTGTCATTCATTGAATGTACCTCCTGCCATAGTTTACTAGGTGTTTATTATGCTGTTGTTTACTATTTGTTCTTTCTGACTTGCTTTAAGTTCATGTATGTCTGTTTTGTGTCATGTTAATTGTCAACCTTGTACATGGTTCCACCCCTGTGCCTTCTTTGCTCAACACCTGACAAATATATTCCAGCTGCTGCAGGGTTTTCTTGGCTAGTCACATAGTACTGAAGATCCATGTGAGGTCATCAGCAACATGCACCCCAAAGGAACTTGGACTTTTCGACTCTTTCCACGGCTGAGCCTTTGTTGTGCAGTGGAGAGTGATCACTATTGGCACTTTTCCACTGCATGGTCCCAACTTGACTTGGCTCTTTTGCTTTTCCAGTAGGCAAATCTGGAACCTGGTATGTTAAACCGAGTAGATTTTTAGTCCCTTAATATGATGTGAAACTTCATATGCAAAGTACTGACTGGCCAGAGACTTGTCAATCACAACAAAATGCAGGCACTGAGCACAAACTCATTTGTAAAAACCGGCAAGCTACAGTAGCGATCACAATGGCAGTAAAGCTTGTAAAATTACGCCATGGTCTTTTGAAGAGGTTCAAATGCACCTTGGATTGGTGGCTGATAAAATACTCCAGTGTGAGCCAGGCGGGGCAATAAGGAATATAAACACTCTTTTGCTCTGTCTGAACTGGAAGGCAGAATTGTGTTCAGTCCCAGAAAACAACAATCTGCAAATACATTATGGGTAAACAATACTTAACGTTACTGATGCCGTTGTTGTTGTTGTTTCCAAAGCTCCAAAGTTCCAAAGTATTTTGCCACATCACCAGCTACATTCAGTGAGAAAGCACCATATGTGTCCTCCTGAAGCCAACAACCATCACTTTTGTTTTATCAACATTTATAAATAACGGTTCCAGACTCTGTTTGTGCACCAATCTACCTTCTTTTTACAGTCCTTTTACAAAGGTTGAAGTAATATAAACTGAGCTGGGTCCTATGTGAAAGAATGTTTATTTTTTATGTTAAATACCCAGCCATTCAATGCATTTCTTGATGACTGCTATGAGTTAGTAATGATGATCATCATCGTCATCATCTTCTTTGCCGCTTAATCCATTTCAGGGTCGCGGTGTTAGTAATAATAGTTATCTTTAAGGCAAGACAGATGATTTCCTTGGCACAAGTATGGTGGTATTTGTCTTGAAACAATCTGGGACAGCTGCCTGGCTCAAGGAAATATTGATTATGTCTGTAAGGACATCTGCAAGCTGGTCAGCACATTCCCTGCACACTCAGCCTGGTATGTTGTCAGGCTCAGCAGCTTTCCACAGGTAAGCCCTGGAAAATGTTATCTTGACATCTGCTGTGGACAGGCTGAGAGATTGGTCAGTCGGAGTAGGGTGCTCATGTCACTAGCTGGTGTTTTGGTGCTTTAAACTGTGCAGAGAACTCTGGGAGGGAGGCCCAACTATCTTTTTTTTTAGTCTGTCTGACTGAAAGGCAGCATTACAGTTTTTCAGAAGCATACACACATATGCAGTGATCCAGAATCTGTTAGGCATGCTTGAGCAGAGGTTTGCATGATGGAATTAGAATAATAAAGATGAAAGGAGTGTTCCAAGCAGTCCAGTGGGATTTTGAGAACAGCAGAGATAATCTGAATTTCTCTAACCAACATCAACACCATGTACACCAAGAGTTTAAAGAACCCTTTAATGGTTTGAAAACCCATTACACAATCTACCCATTTAAATGTATTAGCAATGGTTCTTCATGGACCCCAAAGTGGTTATTCTATTGCATCAATCAAAAAAAACCCTCTGTAGCACTTTTATTTGTAATAGTGTAATTTTCCTGTCTGTCATGGGAATCAAATCCACAACCTTTCAATCCTAAGTCAGCTGCTCTAACCATTAGGCCATGGCTGCCCCCAATCACTCACAGCCATCACAAAGATAACCACTTTAACTTCATCAACCCAGGCCTTTGGGTTAAAAGACTGTTCAGGTTTTTTTAATCATCTATAACACATCTCCAAACATCTCTGGAACATCTTATCTGGAACTGGTGCTCAGGATTACATTTTTGTCAACTGATTCTCAACATGTGAATAGATCTTTATCTGTGTTTCATAAACAGGTCATAAATTCAATCAACTGATTACAAGTCAGTTCTTGACTCTAGAATGACAGATTGTTGACAGTCTGTAGCTAGTTTGCTGACTGTACAGTCTACAGGTGGACAATTTTAAAGTACCGTTGTTTTTACTTTTATTTTATTTTTTGTTTTATTATTTTTTACTTTTGAATCTCTAGTTGTCTTATCTTGAAGCATTTGATTGGATCTTTATTCAGGGCAAGGAGAGTGAGTTTGGAGCTCATTTTGCTTTCTTCCAGATGGTTACTCTCAGCCAGCTGGGCCCCTAGGCAGGGGGTATCTCCCCCATCATTGGTAGCACCCCAATCAGAGCTGGGACATAGCGTTGAAATATGTATAAATACATACAAATCCTGTGTTGAACATGCTAGAATGTGTAGTATATTTTTCACTTCAAAAACCTTTAATTATTTTTTTTTTTGTGATAAAACCGTGAGTTACATTCTGAAAGTGGGAACATATGCTTATTCAGAAGTGCACAGTGCATCTAACAAAGCAGTATAGAGCTTCTTTTATATAGCGAGAGAGAACAGCATATTATCATCCTGTAGGGTGTTTGGAGTACTCACTGCAGTCGATAGGTCCAAAGAAAACACTGATCCAACTGTGAAGGAGTCAGAACTAGACAGGAAACCCCACAGCACCATCCACCTTACTGATGTACTGCATATTAGATGGGAGGACAAGTCATTTTTCCTATTCAGTGAGAAACTACAGTTAACCCAGCTGTCTTAATATGCATCTTGAACTTGAACACAGTAACTTAACAACATTTTATTCTGGCAACTTGTTTAAAAGTTTGAAAATTAATCATTAATATTAATCCATTAATTTCTCACCATCATAACTTCAAAGGTACATATTGTAAAGCAGAAAAATAATTTATGGAAACTACACCTAGAGTTTGAGGGGTTAAAATAGAATTTATGTAACTTAAGAGTCAGTGCACTCTGAAAGTCAAATAAAGGTCTCCTGAAGCTCTCTTACACCCTGTGAAGAACTGGTTTCCCCTCCAGGGTGTGTTCCCGCCTTGTGCCCAGTGATTCTGTGTAGGCTCTAGACCCACCGCAACCCTGAACTGGATAAGCGGTTACAGATAATGAATGAATGAATTAAGCCCTCTTAGCTCTTTTACATGTGTATTATAACAGTGTAAAGCGTGTGGAGACAATAACGTGGTTGAAAGAAGTGGGCAGCATGCACTGTATGAGCGACCATATAAAGAAATTAGAGTGAAAGTGAAGCCCCCAACACACACACACAGTATGGTGATAGGCATATAGCAAACAATTTGGTAGTGGTTTTGACACTGTGGGCATGTAAGGAGATAGAAGCAAGTATTCTAAAATCTCCTTGTAGATTGCTGTGTTAACTTTGAACATGATGAAACACAGTGGACTAACACCAGCAGGTGACATAGCACTCAGGTAATGTGTATGAATGCAGTGTGCAGAGTTCACTGTGTGATCAACCATAAAATGAAATTAGTGTGATAGGGAACCCCCCAATGCACGCACGCACACAAACACACACACACATTTTTCTCTGTCTCTCCCTCTCTTTCTCTCATTAGACACCATGTCTTAATTATGGATTAATTGGATCATTAGTGGTGAGCTGCTGCTTGTGACCACACTGAAGCTGTCAAGGTTAATCACTGTAACAGGTTTATTCTGAGGGTCTCCACAGCAGGCCATCACTCACAAAAAAAAAAAACACTCACTAGCTGTGAGTGTTCAAAAGCAATGTTGTTATGGTTAAAGCAGAGATTGGAGAGACTGACAAAGAACGGGATGCTATCATTGTCCTGCATGGACTCACACAGCTAAAAACACACACATTCAGCCTTTTATTAGTTCCACAAAGAGGAGAACCCCAAACGGAGAGAGAGAAAGAGGGAGAGAGAGAGTAAATGTTCTCTGTTCTGACTGGCTGACGTCTTTTAAATATCACAGAACAGGGCAAAGCCAAACTGCGTGACGCAGAGTAGGGGATCATATGTAAACTCATTGATAACTGCGCTATAACAACAAGGAATTATTTAAAATAAGCACAATTAGCAGTAGACCATAGAGCTGTTATGGACTGATATCAAATTCTACAAGCAGAAATATTAAGACAGACAGGCGTCTACTCCCTTAAAATTGGCTCTTGGGGTATTTTAGTTAAAACACTGACACATTAATGCACATATAGTTCTTTATCTCGTATATAGTTCTTCTTTGTGAAGAAAATCTGTTTTTTTTTAATAAACGGTTCTAAAAATGCTTCTATAGCACCACAAAGAGTTATTGTTACAAATCCCCAAATCCCTTCATCAGCAATGTATATTGTTTTTGCTACTTGTACCATATTTCAGAGCCAATGAAGTAACAGTACGACAAGTATGGAGGCACACATAAGTCAGAGTGATACAAAATGTAGTATTTGCATATAATATAATTTGAAAATAATTATAAGACCACAGCCATCATACAAACAGCCCACAAGCCAGGACAAGACCATTTAAGGTTCTAATCCATCCCACTAAATGTGCACTGTGTCCACGTCCTAAATTGAAAATGTCCCGTGGCCTGTACCTGCACACAGATATCCGGGTCACAGATAACCTGGTCCATGGTCTTTTTCAAACTAGCGGCAAAACAATATGTTCTTCTTTCTAGAAGTAAGTAATTAGACACAGAGTGTGGAATTTCTATGAGAAATGAGACAAATCCTGCTACAATGAGAAGTTATTTATACAAAGTCCACAGCAGTGCTAGGAGAATATAATACTGAGGACCATTAACAGACATGAGCTACATTAAAGAAGCTGCTAGGAGAGTTTAATCATAGCAGGGCCATGAGTGATGCCACTGTTCAATTTGTACTAACAGTTCTTACATTTTTATAGTATACACAGTCGGTACAGTCTGGGTATTTTATTCAGTTTGGTTTTGCATCCAAAATGCACCTTTTTAGAAAATGCAGGATAAATTATGATAAATTACAATAGACCTTGGGTGTGTTTCCATTTTTGAGATGCAAACTTTTGCAATATTATACACAAAGGTGTAGTGTAACCAGTGGTGATTACAATAATATTTCTGCTCCATATAATTGTATTCTACAGTGATCTAAATTAAACAGTAATGAATAGGAGACATACTCTGTGTTCCTTATATTAACGTTCTATATAGGGTTTTAATGTAAAGAAAAGTGATTAAAGATCCATCATTGTTCCACATTAAAGGAACATTCTAGGGTTTTCGAAAAGACCTGTGATTAGAAAACACTGTTAGCGTACCTGCGTGTTTCACCTGATGGACAACACCTAGACACCTCAGTCTGGCAGCTCAGACTGAGAGCAGAGACTCTGAAGAGTGGTTAAACTAACGCTGGTGATGATGCTAATAAAAATGAATCATCCCCGATTCACATTATTCAAAGTAGCATCCTGCCTACTGCTGGCTATTTTACTTCTACTGGGGTGGCTCTATTACATTAGGTTAGAGCAAGACCTTTTTTGGAGGGCAAACGTACAGACTCACTTGTTTTGGTGTTACTATACAATAGTCTAGTGTCTCCACCTAGTGTTAGAAGAAGTTATTTGTCTATGAAATCCTGATTTTTAAACTAAAATCAGTGCAGCGGTTTGACGCCTGTAATTGGTTTTGTCTATCATGTTTTCACGTGTGCTTTTCTTCGTCCTGTCCCCTAGCCACGCCCCCAAACCCGTGAGGAGAGTGTAACGTGACAGTGCACACCTGTGTTTCCACTTCTGTGATCTTTTATGAGCTTCCTCTTTGGCCTTTAATATTAGGGCGCTTCCACATTATACGCGGCATTGTTGTTCTATGGAGAGAGCGGCGCCGCTTCACTCTGCCGCAGCGCTACCGTGAGTGGTGCGCACCGCGCGGTTTTGATGCTTTGCCGCTGCGCTCAAAGTTCAACCAAATTGAACTTCGACCTACTTTTCCACTGACCTTTCCGAAGCGATGATCTCAGCCAATGAGATAACCTCAAGTGTATGGTGTAACACAAGCAGCGTCACGGGTTGACAGACACTGTAGATCACCGTTTTGCAGTTCCCAAAGCTCTATAGCACTGCTTTTCCAAACTAAAATGAAGAACTAAAGCAAAACCGCTATCACACCGTTTTCACATTGCTTGACCTCTTTACAGAAAAACAATGCACGAGGATTTGCATTTTAAAATTAAATTCTGAAATGAAATAGTAAAAATGTAAAAATAGCAGAAATGTAATTACATCACCTCGAAATGTAATATTACACAACTATTGCTTTACATCGTGAGATATTTAAAAAATAAACGCCTAGTTGACATGCAGTCAGATTACCTTTAAACACTGACGTGCGGAGAACGTGCCATAAAGAATAACAAATATTTATTACATTGATTTAATGTCGCTGCCTCTTACCAGATAAAAACGTGTCGGTTTCCATTTAAAGAATAAAATGCTGAATTCGTGTCAGAATTGAACACAAACTATGGAGTCAAAAAGATTTTGAGTTTGTAAAACTATACTCACAAATATAACCCAGTAAACATTTAGCCGTTGATTCAACGTTAAAATAACGTAATGACTGTCGTCTAATCAACGTTCTCTTAAGGTTGAAAATGAAAGTTGAAAAGACGTCCAAACACAGACATTGAAAAGACGACTATTAGACGTATTTTGGACGTCCATTGACGTTATTAATTGGTTCCGAAATAAATTACTTGTATAAAACGCATTTTGGACGTCCACTGACGTTATCGATTGGTCACCACTTAACTAACTTATTAAGAAGGACCTTTGACGTCCATTGACGTTTAAAATATGTCCTTGACGGACAGACTACTTTTAGACCTATTTTGAACGTCCAGGGACGTTCCTTGTTTACCGGGTACATACACGTAAAACTAAAATCCACAAATGTATTGGAATGCACAAATTTAAAACAACAACAACAACAATAATAACTTAAAATCATAAATGTGTAAAAAAAAATTGCATATGTACATTATATGTCGTGAATGTGTCCCAGTAAACATTTAGCCGTTGATTCAAAGTTGAAATAACATAATGACTGCCGTCTAATCAACGTTCTTTTAAGGTTGAAAATGAAAGTTGAAAAGACGTCCAAACACAGACAGTGAAAATACGACTATTAGACGTATTTTGGACGTCCATTGACGTTATTAATTGGTCCCGAAATAAATTACTTGTATAAAACGCATTTTGGACGTCCACTGACGTTATCGATTGGTCACCACTTAACTAACCTATTAAGATGGACTTTTGGACGTCCATTGACGTTTAAAATATGTCCTTGACGGACAGACTACTTTTAGACCTATTTTGAACGTCCAGGGACGTTCCTTGTTTACTGGGGTGAATCAGTACCTTCTCAAACGGCTTAAAATGTGCAAGAGCAAACCTTTTTAAGGTTCCAAATGTGACATTGGGAGTTTTTGAATGAGGTAGGAAAAATCCACACATTCGCCTTCTCTGCTGCGTGCGCGAATCTCTTTTTGCAGTTGCGGATTTAAAACCGTTTTGATGACCAATTGATGGACCAATAGGAAAGCTTTAGCTGGACCAATCACATCGCGAGGTTTGTTTAACCAATCAGAACACTGATTTGTTGCTGTCATCCATAGCGCTTTTTTTCCACCAAAAGAATTCCGGTTCTTGACCCGGTTTTGTATCTCATTCTTGGAACCTTGGTTCTTTCCAGTGAACCGCGGCGTTTCTACGGACAGCGGAGAAACGTAACCAAGAGCTGCGGCTCTGACCAACACGCATGGCATCGCGCCTAACTGCACCAAAGACACATAAAAACGGGGCGTGTTCCTGTTTTTTTCATATTATTCATTTGTATGAAACGTTGTAAATGACCCCGTCAAGCTCCACTGGGCGATAACACTGTATTTGAAGCTCTGAGCTCTTGGTTACGTTTCTCCGCTGTTCACAAGGTCAGCAGGACGCCTCTGAACTCGGCCACAGCGTCCCCCGCTCATGATGCATTCCTGGTCCCCCTCTAAACGTGTAGAAACGCTGCGGTTCACTGGAAAGAACCACTGCTGGGCCTGGATGAACCAGTCAGCCAGAGCTAATATTCCCTGCATGCGAGTTCATGTTTGGGGATAGTGATGTGTATGTCGCGAACGAACCGGTTCAAAGAGCCGGCTCTTGTAAGTGAACTATGAGAGCCGGTTCCCGTCTAAGACCGAGCCATTTTTTCTAAGGCTTGTCATTCAACCAATCAGAGAACAACAAGCAAAGCTGAGACACTTGGTTGTCCTGAATGCCAATCTGCCTTCCAAAAAATAGTTGAAGAAAATGTTAAATTAGTTAAATATCTGTTGACAGTTGTGGTTGTTTTAATCACTGCCGTTGAATGCTGCTGTTTTGCACTTTGCAGAGTAATGTTTATTTAATTACCCATAAATGGATGATAATTTAATAAGCTATTTTGTAATACCTACCTTTTGGGTTCCATTGGCTATATTTCAGAGTTTACATGTGATTTTTATTAAGGTGTTTAAATAAAAATCCAGTTATTTATACAATTTAATGTGTGAGTGCAATCAGTGTGTTTTTACAAGACAGCCATAAAAACAAATGGCCATTGCAACACTATTTATTATTTTTAATATTGAACAATAATATTTTGTCCATACAGTCATGTAAAATGTAGGTATTATTGTTCTGTACCAGTGGAAATAAGTGGTAAAACAAAGAGCCATTTAGGAGCTGAAAGAGCCGGCTGTTTATGAAGAGCCTAGCCAAAAGAGCCGGCTCCCCAAAAAGAGCCGAAATTCCCATCACTAGGGGATACACTCATTTCCGATTGTTCCGCACAAACACACAGAGCACAAAAGTACCAAACAGTTATCAAAATCTTGCAAGTGTGACTGTGTAGGGTAACAAACTGACTGCATCGTCAACTGCCAAAACATCTTTAAAAGATACAGAGTACAAAGATAGAAAGAGAGAGAGAGTAGAGCATATTCATTGTATCACAGATCAATAATATTCCAGAGTGAGAATTTAAAGTATAATAAGGGAATGCCTTTCTTTCTTCAGCAAAAAAATTCTGTAATTGATTTATCCTATAAGTTGTCTGGGGGAGTCCGGAGCCCACCCAGAATCATTGTGCACAAGCCCGGACAGGTGCCATCACCTACGAGCCATCAACCGTCTGGAAGAGCCTGCAGAACATCACCAGCTATAAAAGACCACCTCCACGGTTAATGGGAGATTGTCAGCTGGGTGATGAACTTAACACGTGCTACAGTAGGTTTGAAAAGCCCAGCACCACACAATAATTCACACTCTCCTGACACTCTGACATCCTTCCAGACACTCATTCAACCACCTGCCCTGAAGATCTGTCTGGAAGACTTGCAAAAATTCTTCAAGAGACAAAAATTCCGCTTTTCCACTGCATGGAACCTACACGACTCAGCACAGCTCTTTTGCTTTTTCACTGACCAAATCGGGTACCTGGTCCCTGGAACCGGTTAAGTTTTCAGTCCCAGCCCGCTTGGGGTTCCAGCCATGCAGAGTAGGTACTAAATGGTGATGTGTAAACCGTGCAGAGCACTGATTGGCCAGAGCCATGTCAATCCCCACAAAATGCTGAGCCATTTCAAATCCAGCACAAACCACCGCTTGTAAAAGCTCTTAAGTTACCACAGATTTCATGTTAATTTTTATCAGACTCACAACGGCAGCTTGTAACTTTACCTCAAGGTGTTTTGAAGAGGTTTATAAGCTCCTTGGGCCGATGGCGGACAAAAATTTCCAGTGAAAGTTGAACGTGCAAGTAAAACTCATCTGTAAGAACTGGGGCACGGAGCCGTGTTCAGTCCAAAAATCTAAAACGACACGCGAATATACGATGAGTAAACAGCGCCTAACTTTACCAACTTTCTTTACTAACTTTCCAGTAAGGGAACGAGGGGGGCATCACCGGCTCCATTTCACGGGAGAGCCCTGCTAGTGAAAAAGTGACAAGCTTTAAGCACGCCGAGCTGAGCTATGTGTAGTTGAGTCATGTAGAGTCGGACCCATGCAGTGGTAAAGCACCAAAATTGAGTAAGGCACAAGGCCCTGATGGAGTTTCACCCTCATGTCTGAGGGCCTAGGCAGAACAGCTTGCACACGTCTTCACTAAGATCTTCAACACATCACTGGAGCTGTGTGTTGTACCCTCTTGCTTCACTATCATACCCATCTCCAAGAAGTCAACCATCAAAGGACTGAATGATAACAGACCTCTTGCAACCTCTGTGGTCATGACATCCTTTGAGAACCTGGTCTTCACTCACCTGAAGGACATCACAAACCCCATTGGACACACTACAGCTTGCATACCGACCCAAGATCAGTGGATGCTGCTGTGAGCAGGGGACTCCATGATACTCTCCAACACCTTGAACACCAAGGGGTATATGCAAGGATCCTGTTCTTGGACTTCAGCTCTGCCTTCAATGCAATGTGAGCTACTGTAACATAAACCAAATTCCTTTTATGTGTGAGCTTGATTCTGAGATTTTCATGGGTTCACTTTCAGCTTATTTGATCACCTAGAGAGTTGTGGTTAGCTGTTCCAGTAACAGGGTTAAATTTGTACCATGGTACAATCACTAAATGCATACCTTAAAACAAACAATATACAATTAGGGAAGAAATGGATGCTGACCATACTGGAAGTGTGTGCCTGAAAGGACAGCATTATTCAGTCTAAAAGGGAACTTACTAAAGCACACTGCTAAAGCTGCAAAAAAGTAAACTGTCAGACCTAATGTTAAATACAGCAGATTTCTCTGTAGCACCCGGATCAGCAGCTAAACATCTTGGAAACACAATTGTTTCAGATCTATGACCTCGCTTATAACTCATCAGTCACTTTATCGGTCTTGAGGATAAGGATTATATCCGGATAAGGCCAAGCAGCATAAAGACGCAGACACACACACACACACTTAGTGTTATAAGGCAAAATATTTATCTATATAAAAATGTTTACGTGTCGGATCCACATCAGTGTTTCAGAAAACATGCGCAGGTTCCTTATAATGTATTTAAACTTAAACTTAATTGACTTACCTACAGACAACAAAATTCAGACAACAGCATTAAAAACATCCATATTTAATTCATTTTTATATTAAATATTTTCTTTTAACTGGTTGGTATGACGCAGTCACACAGCTCCAGGGGCCTGGAGGTTGTGGGTTCGATTCCAGCTCCGGGTGACTGTCTGTGAGGAGTTGGTGTGTTCTCCCCGTGTCCGCGTGGGTTTCCTCCGGGTGCTCCGGTTTCCTCCCACAGTCCAAAAACACACGTTGCAGGTGGATTGGCGACTTGAAAGTGTCCGTAGGTGTGAGTGAATGTGTGTGTGTCTGTGTTGCCCTGTGAAGGACTGGCGCCCCCTCCAGGGTGTATTCCCGCCTTGCGCCCAATGATTCCAGGTAGGCTCTGGACCCCCCGCGACCCTAAATTGGATAAGCGGTTACAGATAATGGATGGATGGATATATATGCGTTTCAAATTTGATGCCAGCAACAGCAAATCTCTTTCTCGCTTCCCTCATAATTTCCATGTGAGGCAAGTACCACAAAGATGTAAATAGATCTCACAAGAGGTTTCATGTCCAAATCCAAAAGTTACATAATGCAGTTTCTACCATGCTGAACGCAGCGTATTAACAACAGCAACACTAGTCTCTCTATTACCAATATGTGCAATAATATATCAATTTTGAAACTGTAATTTAAAGGTAATTATGCATCCATTGTTGACATACATTCAATCAATAAAAAAAAAGACAAATAATATCCATAGAAGAACTTGGAACTCAATCAACCACCATTGGTAGAGAATTGGTATTTGGGTTTCAGAACTAAAAGTTCAACACTAGCATCTGACCTCACCAAGGTTTGCGTGGCTCAATGCAATTAAATCACAGTAATTTTTCCACAACTGGTGTAAAAAGACTTTCTATACAAGTAGAGGCCACTTAAGACAGGACAGAGTGTGGTTAACCAGCACTGCAGTGAAGACCACTTAAGTTCAGGGTCATGGTGGGTCCAGAGCTTAGCCAGAATCACTGGGCAGGAACACACACTGGAGAGGACACCAGTCAATCACAGGGCACCACTCACACCTTTGAACACTTTTGAGTCACCAATGCACCTGTGCACCCAGAGAAAACCGATGCGGATTGGTTTTGTCAGAACACTACAAAATATAACCATTCATTCTTTAATTCATGCCTGTAACTGCTTATCCAGTTCATGGTCGCATTGGGTAAGGAGCATACTCGGACCTTGGGTGTCAGGCAGGAAACTGGAGCCACTAGATGAAACCTGCAGGCAGGGCTCAAACCTACAACTTCAGGACCCTGAAGGTTAGTTTTAAATGTTCAAATATTAAGAAAATGCAATATATGTGGATCAGCCATGACAATTCCACCTCATTTCTGCACTTAGTCTTATTTCACCAGCTCTATTGACCATACAAGTGAACTACAATTAGACTTTAGTCCATTTCTGGCTTCTTATATTAGGCCACTTTCATCCTGTTTTATATACTTCAGGACCCCACAGCACCACCAAAGCAGGTAGTATTAGGACAGAGGATCATTCACAGCACTGCAGGGACACTGATAATATGACAGCAGCAACAGTGTGTGTCATACTGGTAAGCAACGATCAGACGCAGCAGTTCTGCTGAAGATGTTAAACACCTCAGTGTCAGCAGTCTGAGAACACTCCCAAGCATTAAAAATATTCAGGCCAGTCTTCGTGACCACTAATGAAGACTAAAGGACAAGCAATCAAAACTGGATAAACAAACTGATGAGCTTTACATGAAGAAGGTGTTTATAATAGTTACCAGTATAAAAAGTCCAGTAACACTTGAGATCCACCAACCAAGTACGATCTGCTCTGGATATCTGTTTTATTTCTGACCATTGAATGGCAGGGCAAAGTGGATAAAGTATGCAAAGCACAGAGAGCATAGCTGGTCAGTGGAGCTGATAAAAACGGGTTTTGGCGTTTATCGGATCAGTGTATGTTCTAGTGACAGATGGAGTTGGGTCAAATCAAATTATGAATGAATATCAAAGGCTATTTTTGCAATACCTACCCTCAGTAGGCAGAAATCAAAAATGTGTCATACTGGTCAATGATCTTTTCTATTTGTTCTCAGATCACAAAATTAAAGGGCAAAATAAAGACAAAACAGGCATTTCTTACTTATCAGAGTCTTGGAATACTGGAACAGTATTTTAATGGTTATCATTAAATGGTTATCAAGTTATTTACACATGTAATCAGAAAAAAAGGAGAGAGAAAAAAAAAAAAAAGTCCCTCCAAAGAGGTATAGGAGGAAAATGGAATGAGAGGGCCAAAGGGACAAAAAAATCAAAAAAAATCCAAAAACTCAAATCAAGATGAACGACAGTACATTTCTTCAGCTTTTTTACAAAATACAAATTCAAAACGTTATAGAAAGCAGACTGTCTGATTCATTAGTCCAAATCTACTAAGTGGTGTTGAGTGGCAAGTTCAGAGGGGGGGGGGGTTTCCAATACAAGAGGGGAGAGACGAAAAAAGAAAAAGGGAGGAAAAAAAATAACAAATTTCTCGCTCAGGGATTTAAGCACTAAGCTGTAAGGGCAGAGTGATGACTAATAGCAGGGGAGAGTGAGATTATGCATAGACATCTAGAAGAAAAAGAGGGGAGAAATGAAAAACAAAAACACCACACGCTGAACAAAACTCAGGTTTGATATGACCATAAACAGCTCAACACATGGCTGTGTCACTGTCTTTCTGAATCAAATTAAACTGTGTGGCTCGCATTTGAAAGAGGGCACCTGCTGTTTTCTTAATTCTAGCAAGTCAAGAGCAATCAAGATATTCACCATCATGCCTACCATTGTCTTTGGCTTATAAAAACAAACAGTGACAAGCTTGTTCATGTACGGGTAAAAAGTAAATGAAACAGGCTACAAAAAAAAAAGAAAAGAAAAGAAAAAAATTGAATATCTAAATAAATCTACTGAACTCCATAGGTTGTTTAACATGTCAAGAAGAGAGTGATATAAGTCGACATAGCCTAAGATTGCCCATGCAATGTACAAGATGGTAAACAAATCCCAATTTACAAGCTTTGACAAAGTAATTCACAACCCCATTTTACACAGAATTACAAAAATATCTTTACATAGAACTTAGAACACTCTGTGTTGTCATAGCCTAATTTAATCTCAGAAAACATGATTCTTAATAACAACAATAAAAAAAGGATGAAGTTTAAACATCAGAGCTTAAAATAAGCTGTGTATATTGTGAAAAGTTTGAAAATTTTAGACAAAAGGAAAAGTGTTGTGTAACGTTATGAAATTTATTAAAAGCTGGAGAGGAAATTAAGAACAATCTATTACTTCGCAAGAAGTTCTGATAACTTCGAGATTTCAAGTACATGTCAAGGCCACTGAGGAAGCCTCCTCCAAATTAGAAGAAGAATTCTCATAACTTTCAGTTTGGAGATAAAATGCTCCTGACTACTGAGCTGAGAGGGTAACTTTACTCTGGTGCAAATAAAAGAAATGTCCATCCAATAATATTTAAGTCCATACAAACATAAGGGGTCCGAGAGAGAGAGAGAGAGGAAGGGGAAAAGAAAGAAGGGGAGGGAAGAAAAAAGAAAAAAAAAAAAAAAACGCACACAACCTGAAGGTTTTTTATTTTGTTTTTCTTTTTTTTTTTTCTTTTTTTTCTTTTTAAACATGAAGACAGTCCTCCTGTTCTGATGGGCCAAATGACTGAAGTGTTTCTAATACCAAGTCCATGGTGAGAAGGAGAATTTATTTAATTTAAAATTAAAAAAACAAAAACAAACTGTCCAAATGATGGGGAGAGGAGACAAAGGACAAAAAATAAAAAATAAAAAAATAAGGAGGGGGGGGGGGCAATAGCGAGGGCAGGTTAATGATCCAAATATATTTGTACACTGGTTAAATGGAGTCCTTTCACACCTTTTCCTTCTATTGGCATAAATTGTACAGCCTGCTGAAAATTTGCCACACTGGAGCAGGAGTAACACTTGAGCCAAAGGAGGTGGTGGAGGGTGCCCACAGCATACTTATTTATAACCCTGCTGGTTCCAAGCCTGGCCATAGACTCCATAAGTAGGCATCTGCCAGCCATTGGGCACATACTGGCCCATCTGCTGCCCGTTGCCATAAGACTGGCCCCACTGGCCATACGGCTGGGCAGCATAGCCAGGGTTACTCTGTGGTGGACATGGGAAAAAAAAAAGAATTACTTGAAGAATTTAAAACATTTCTATTCATATGGGTTTGGTGTTCTCATTTAAAGTCATAATTGCTTGCTTTAACATTACCCTCTTACATGACTGTAAGGACGGATTTACCTATACTGAAATTTTTGTGCACTGATAGTTACAAGATTTAGTGCCAGAATTTCAAACAAAATGTATCCTGCAAGTCTGTTATATTCAGATACTACTTGCACAAACAAATAAACAACTGACAAAAACGTAGTTGTTGCAAATGCATAACTGTTTTCTAATATACCAAACTTAACAAGCAAATAATGTTTTACAAATACAAAAATAAATAAATAGCATGGTTTTCAAATATACCCATGTTATGATTAGCAAACATGTGCATCCTGATTTGCAAATTTGTGAATCACAAGTTTTTTGCCTGGTAAGTGTGCCAAAAGTCATGAGATGCGCAACTAAATGCAAACTGACTCAAACATATATATCACCCTTCATCAGTAGGTAATGCTGTGGGTACACATTACCAGTGCCAAATTCCCATGACTCCCCAGGGTCACAGCAGTATGGGGACAACAAAATGTCATTCCTGCGTTTCTGTTTATAGTCTTGTGGGGCCATTCATTTGTACAAATCAGTTGACATTGGTTTGCCAATGTCCACTCAAGTTTGTGCTTGGTTAGAACTGCCACATGATTCACAAATTTGCATATCAGGATGTACCAATCGAGATATCATTGTAAATTTCATTGTAACTTTTGTATTTGTAAATGATTTGTATGGTAAGTATCAATTAGAAAACAGCTATTATTTGAAAGTCACATGCATTTGCAACACTTTGTATTGTAAAGCATGTTGTATTTGTTTGCAAACATTACTATATTTACAGAACGCATTGTTTATTTGTGACACTTGTTGATTTAGACACTAAATTAGCTCCATAAACAGGGTACTCATTGCTTATGTTGAGAGCTAGATGCACAATGAAAAACACAAGGACATAGAAAAGGAGCACGTACCTGAGGCATGGGCATCTGCTGCATGGCCCTCATGTCTGCAGTTTCTTTCCCCCAGTAGCACTTCACTGTGTGGCCCTCGATACATGTACCATTCACAGATACTATGGCATGTGCTGCACCCTCGTGGGAGTCAAACCTGCAAGCAGGGGAGAGAGAAAAAAATATATATTCTTGTCCTTTCTCAATTTATTAATTTACTCACTGTATAAACAGTTACGGCCCATTTTTAAATATGTTAAAATGTAAAAACCAGTAACAGCTCAATATTTCCCCTCTTAATGACATCTACAAAAGAGGCAATAAGGCGAAATGATGGACCAAAATGGGAACTAGGGGTGGGCAATATGACCCTAAAATAATATCACGATATTTTAGGGTATTTTCACAATAATATCCTTGGTGATATGATGAAACAATGAAAAATACTTTTAATTGAACACTACTGCAACAAAAAAGGATATTAATATAATATTAAATATTTTAATAAAATGTAGAAGTTATTTATTAAGTTTTATTTTATACATTCAGAGACACTTCCCAAACTACATCCTTGTGCATAAAAGCAAATGTTATTGCAAATGACATGACATGATATATGGCACAGCCCTAATGGAAACTTTTAAAGTTTTGCCATGGGATTGCTTCATTATCAGTATCGATGTTAGGGAGGTATCGTATTCAGTAAAACTCACCTGACAAACGAGTAGCCTTTATCTGGGAAAACCCTGATCTCCATGATCTGGCCAAATGGAGAAAAGGTCTGTCTCATCAGCTGATCTGCAGCAAAGAAATAAACAATTGTCAGAGTCTGGTGCCCACTGCACTGTGAAGATTCTGTGTGCATCTGCACCATTAGAACATCTTGTGCTTCTGCTATCAATGAATTTCTGGGTATTGATTAATGCAGAAAATATGTCCAAATATGATCCAGACATTGGTGGTAGTGAATTTAGTTATTCTGTTAAAAATTTGTCTGACAGCTGATAGAGGTAGACAATACATTATATTCAAGAAACTACTTACAATATTTCATGACCAATATATCCAGACACTAAGCCACAAACGAGCCCAAGTTCAGTAAATCCAAAGCCAATCATGGGCTAAACAGGTATGGAACCCCCACAGCACTGGACTGTGGTGCAGGTTTCAGAATTTCAAGGTATCTTACAATTGTTCATACAGAGTAATGCAATACTTGCATTAAAAACAAAATTTGATACTTGACACCAGATTCAAAATACAGAGCTCCAGTGATCTGAACACAGTAATTTGAGAATTGAAAAACCACAGAAAGGGGGGGGGGGGGGGAACAAAAAACAAAACACCAATATATTCCTGGTCAAAGTTCAGCGTAGGCTTACAACCTGGCTCTCCACTTTGTAGTAAATGATTTTTTTACATTTATTTACAGGCCAGGGGGTGTTTTAATTTTGGACAGTTTCCCCAATGTCTTGGATTGGAATGAATGAGAACATTCATTGGACCTGTCCTTGCTCACAGGTTGCATGTTTGAAACCCATGCACTTAACTATGTAG
Organism: Hoplias malabaricus; assembly: GCF_029633855.1. Classification (NCBI taxonomy): domain Eukaryota; kingdom Metazoa; phylum Chordata; class Actinopteri; order Characiformes; family Erythrinidae; genus Hoplias; species Hoplias malabaricus. The sequence continues at coordinate 9,675,649 of NC_089820.1, read as the reverse complement.
CACTTATTTAATTTAATAGAGTTAATCTAGATGGCCAACCTCCATCATGGATTGGAGGAAGAGGACAGTGCTGTTCCTTCACTCCCACCAATTTCTTTTTATTGGCCTAATCTTTCAGTCTTTCATGATATCAACAAACCTGTGAGGCCAGAGGTGACTCCTCCACAGTACACAGTGCAGTTACTGGGGCTGGATTGGCTCAAGACCTCCTCATAGGACAGGTGCTTGGTATTACCTGCTTGCAAAAAAAAAAAAAAACATAGGTTAGTGGCTAGAACATTTAGATCCAGAAAGCACTTCTGCAAGATTTTCCCTTCCAAATGCTTATAGAAAATGCATACAGTTGTATTCAAGTGTGGACATACAGGTAAAGTTGTGAGAAGTAGATTTTTTTTTAATAAAATACAAATCCTCCACACAAATTAAATGGCATTTCTGTACATTTTAATTCACAATTTGATTTAAACCCTCAGTATTTAAGATGTCCTATCCTATATAGGAGTAATAAACAAACAAAATGGTTACAGCAATTGAGATTTTATTTGTTTATGTTACTTGCAAACTGCTTCCTGGAAAAACAATTATACATTTAAGGATTTGCATACAAGTGTATCACTTTTCTAAAGCAGACTTACTCTCATAATTGGACTTGGGTGCAGGTGGTTTCCTAGTAGCCCAATTGGTTCTGATCTGCCTGCCTCCAAGCCACTGGCCGTTCATCTGCTGAATGGCATTCTCAGCATCCTATTAGTAAAAATCACAATTACATTAAACAACCTCAACAAATGTGTCAAGTTCATTTCAACTGTGAAAAAAGGAACAACCGTTGAATCAATGTGGAAAATGTTACAGTCTGCAGTCATGTTTGGCAGTACACTCTAAACCAGGGGTCTTCAAATTATGGCCCGCTGTTTTAATTTGACAGGCCCCTTTAACAACAGCAGCAGAGCCCGTTCACATCACTTCTCGCTGAAAAGCACATATATGGTCCCAATTTGAGAAGTTTTCCAAGTACACTCTCACGTACTGTAAAATTCAATGTAGATGCGGAACGAACTGCCATCCTGTACTCCAGTGACTTTACATTCTCTAAATATTACGGCTTTATTCTCATAAAAAGATGACTAACTTCAATATATGTATGGCTTTATGACATGGCATACAGTTTTTCAAGCTGTTGTGTTCTCTGGCTGGAGTTGGACTCCCAAAAGACTGAAAAACTGAACTGGTCATTTGATTAAAATGTTTGAGGACCCCTGCTCTAAACTGTAACAAATGGTCCATATTTGAAAGCCATTTACATGGCTCTATCCACTGAACTATACCTGCTCTGCAGACTACTGCACTCCACTAGCTACAGTAGGTCATTACACCCCAATTCTGCAAGCATCCCCACTGCAATTAAAGCTAACCTGGGGCACAAACCTGTACATCAACCCCCAATATCCCCCAAAAACACCATTATGAATCTCTAGAGAAACTCTGGAGTATCATGTCCTTTCACACATGAAGTGCACAGTGGGAGATTTTATGAATCAGGTGTACTCTCGCAGCAGGGAACAAACGCCTGCTTTAGGCATGGAGCAGTGCCTGTAGGAGAAACTCCAGAACATTATCCTCCTAGCGGCCTAGTAAAGACTCCAGGTAAAGTCTGAGTAATGTCCAGGATGAATGTTGCGGGTGGTCACATTCACACAACTCCTCCAAGTAAACTCCATAACATTCCTGGATTACAGTGAATGTGTGAAATGAGTAATAGTGTTTATCACCATGATGCCTAGCAAAATGCTTTATAAAATCTGATACAGCCCAATCCTCATCTGCAACTAAATCAGCCCTTCTGGACAAGAGTCTCCCCAAGCTTGCTGTATATGTCTATACTTATTTACCCATTTGTTAATGAAGGAGATGAAGCCATATCCTTTGGACTTCCCAGTAGCCAAGTCTTTCACCACACGAGCATCACTAAAACAAAAAAGGCAAGCATGTGAAACAGACTGAATTTAAACAAATTTGCATATAAATCAAAGGGGATATGAGAAATATGTTACTTAATCATCATCATGGAAAATCTGATACTTTGGTTATAATCTAAAGACGCAAAATGTATTGTTTTAAAAGGGCTATCTATCTCCACCTCAGAGATCAGCACTATTATGGCCATCTCTTGGCAAAAGAAGAGATACCTAGAGACTAAATACACCAACTGATGAATTTTTCAGTGGCAATTTTATCCCATTCTTCTAAAAACAAGTCTTAAGATGAGCATCAGTACAAGACCTTCATTGTCGCATTTTGCATTTTAAAAAGGTGCCTCTAACTCTGAGGTATGTACAGCCTACAGGAGGCTAATGTCGCACCACTTTTCACGTCTGCAGCCATGCCTGTATAATGCATGCAGAATATGGTTGTGTGTTGTCTTTTTAAAATATGCATAGACATCCCTGTATCATGACAGACCTTGGCGAAGAACTTTTAGCTAGTAAAAAAGTTTGGATGGTCGTCTTGTTCTTTAGTATTTGTGGGGGAAAAAAATGGCCAAAGTTTTCCTGAGCCTATGTGGATACACTGATAAGGAATGAATGACAGTTCTTTAAGAAGTGCCATTTAAGGGACCAGAGATTAGTGTTATTCATTATTAACACTGTTTCAACCCTATCCTAACTTTAAAAAACAAACCAGCTTCCTTTTTAACTACATTTTCCATACAATTCCAACTCATTCTACTTTATTTTTTGTTGGGTTGGGGGGGGGGCAACACTTGACAATAAGAAAAACAACGAAATTAGAGCTTTTTTGCAAGCAACAAATCATAAATCTCATTTGACTTGATCCTCGACAAATCAAAGTTTATAAAACTAACCTAGAAGGTAAAACCTTTAACAAATTGAACCAGATACAATGCTTTAGAAAACAAGATGCATGTTTGTCTGCATTTATTTAGGGAGAAGAGAGTGATTTGAGTAACACCGAATTTTCCCCATGGATTATCAGTCAAATGAAGGAAACATGAGCCAACTGCTGCACATTAGGGATATATGGACATTACAGCTAGCAAAATATTTTAACTTATCATCAAAATGAAACTTTGTGAAGTTTGTAAAAATGTACGGAAAGCCTTGATTAGCACATCTATACATAGCAATGACAAAAATATTTTACAAATTTAATAAAAGTGCACAGGACAAAACAGAATAAAGCATCGGCATTCTATTATTTTGCCTTTTTTCCACTTTAAAAAATTCAGCTGTTTTATTGGTAAGCCTAGGCTCTAGAAACATAGAAACTACTGTACAATTTAAAGAGGATTAAACATGTATGTTAAAGATGTGTGGCAAACATCTTTGTCATGTTGGATGCAACATTTAAATAAATAAATTAATTAACTAAAAACACTATTCATAAACAGTATACTCACGATATTTTCCCAAAGGGAGCAAATGCAGCTCTGACATCATCTGTGGAGATTTCAGGACTCAGATCACCAACAAAGACATGGAAGTGGTCTGAAATTAGAAAAAGGAAATTTTAATATAAAATTATCTATTAAAAATGGGCCTCGAACTGATATGCTTCTTATTTTTTCAAGCACGTTGTTCTGTAATGGTGCTTTCAAAACAAATTTGAGAACAAGCCATTTTCTGATTGGCTACTCTATCAGGTATTATCGAAGAAGCTGTCAGAAAGTCAGAAACGCTTCAAAATTATCAAAAATGGGTAAAGCAACTATACAGCGATCAGCCACAATATTACAACCAACTACTTATTTCTAAACTCACTATCCGTTCTCTCAACTCCACTGTCCACAGGAGCACTTTGTAGTTCACCAACTACAAACTGGAGCCAATTTGTTGTTCTGGGTAAATTGTTTCACCCTATTCTTTTAACGGTCAGGACCACCACAGAGCATGTATGTATTTGGGTGGTGGATCATTCACAGCACTGCAGTGACAATGACATGCTGGTGTTTGTGATGTGGTGGTACAAGTGGATCAGACAGCAGTGCTGCTGGATTTCTTTTAAGCCTTCAGTGTCACTGCTGGATTGAAAACAGTCTCAAACAGCTCACTGCAGCCTGTGTCCACTGATAGAGGACTTCCAACAAAAACTGGGCAGGAACAGGTGACTCTCTTTACATCTACAAGGTGGACCAACAAGGTAGGAGTATCTAACAGATTGGACTACTGTGTCTGATCCAGTCATACCAATGCAACACCCACCAACACATCACCACCACGTCTATGTCACTGCATAGGTCAGAATGATCCACCAACATGCTCTGAGAGTGCTCTGGGGGTCCTGACTATTTGAAAACCAAGGCAAAAGGGGAAAAAAAATAAAAAATAGTCTTTAGGACAACAAATGGACTGTAGTCTGTAAGTGTAAGGTCAGTGAAACGCAATGAACCCTGTAGAATCAAGGAGATGGTCATAAATTTTATGGTTGATCGACGTATAGCAATGTTTTGTGACATCACAAAAACAACAAATGTACACTTCTCTGTAAACAGACTAATGTTTTGAAACCAATATGGCAAAAAATTTAAATAAAAAGAGAGCTCCTCCATAATCTTGGCTATTTTATGGAAATACACCCAGACAGAGGCAAATCTGGTACCTGTCCCCTGGAAGCAGGTACCTTAGTTCTTGCTTGCATGCAGTTCCAAACATGAGTAGGGACTAAACATGTATAAACATTGCAGAGCGTTGACTGGGCAGAGAGACTTGTTTACATTGCGTAATACAGACCTCCAGAACAAACTACCTGCTTGTAAAATCTCCAAGCTACAGTATTGATTACATTTTGTTTTAGCTGATTCAGCAGCTCGCAAAATTATGCCGTGTTTTTTATTTTTGATGGTTCAAAATACTACAAACAAATTCAAGCTTACAGCCAGGTGCAAAAAGAAACTCTCTGACCTGAGGCACAGACACCTACTACAAGAAAAACTAACAGACAATTACTTAAATTTTATAGATTCCATTGTTTCCAAAGCCAGCGGTACCCGTTAGATGGTTTTTTGCAATGCCGCCAGCTACATTGCGAAGCATGGGGCTTTACAATGAAAAAGTCACGAGGGACCAAGTTAGCACACCCGAGTACATCCATGCAGGTCCCACTCAGTGAAAAATCACCATTTTACAACAACAAACTAAGATTGTCAACACTTACTGCTTGTATCTTTCTTCTGGCTGCTTGGCATCGAGGCCCAGTTGACTTTCATGTCCTGAAAGAATAATACAATGCAAAAATAGCAAAACATTAAGATAGATGAAAAATTAAACAAACAGACGAAAAGAAAGCTTGCAACTTACTTAGAGTGACAAATGAGTCTCCAAACGTAGTAACAGACTGATGAACAAAACGATAATGATTTTGTAAAAAAAACTAAACTTAAATCAGAAAAAAGATTCCGGTCCATCACTCAAGGCATCAAAAAATAGCTATTAAAAATATTAAGGGAAGGAAAAAAAAAATCAAAAAAAAAAAAATCTGTAAATATCTGTAAATAGAGACTTACAAAAGAGTGACACTATCAACTTGTATTACTCCTCAAATGGTCCTTCATTACCTGTTGAGGATAAAATATTTTCACTGAATATATTTTTACCAAGGGGGTTCTGGTGGAGGAGGCCTGGTGTGGATGGAGTAGAATAAGAACAAGCACAGGTGGGGGAAAAAAAAAAAAAAAAAAAAAAAATATATATATATATATATATATATATATATATATATATATATATATATATATATATATATATATATATATATATATATATATGACGTATATAGAATATAGTTTCCTTCCGATATATGGCTCTACAACTGAAAGTGGATTGCTTGCTTTCTTTCCATCAGGAACATGCCTACCTATGACTGTCCAATGACTAAACGGATTGTAGAAAATGTACAATACAGATTCAGAGCAAATAATTAATTTAAGTTCAAACTCAACTATGCCAGGGTTTCTGCTCTACTGGTCCAATTCTCTCATTTAAAAGATGGCAAAACATTTTGCCACACAACCATTACCCCACAACACAGCCACCTACGGACCTTTAGCCTGAATTTTTACTTACAATTTTCAACAAGTTCACAGTGAAATGTCTCTAAACTTGTAGATGTGTGGACGACAAAGAAAAAAATCGTATATATGCGCCTGTAACTCACTATGCATCACTCTTTAGTTCTTGATACTCCATAAATCAAAATGTTCTTTTAAACAGGGGAGAAAAATACTATACTACTAAACTTTATAAAAAACTCTCGCTATGTAATGAAACAGTTCAGTGTTCTTTATTATACTGGTGACATGCATCATTCTTGCTGAAATTTTATCAGGAAATATAACCAATCCTTTGAGTTGTGTCTCAAACTCAGTACCACAATAAAGGGGAGGGAAGAGAAGGGGGAGGACTCTTCAGTTACTCCTACATTAGACTCAGACGCTCTGTTCAAAAGCCGATGGAGATTCTGAAACTTACAGTGCACTAATCTGGCCTCACTGTGAGGATTCTGCCAGTTGCGTTCCAAATGGCTCCCAGTTCATCTGCGCATATGCACTTCCATGTGCCTTTTTGTACTGGCTCTACCCATGAATCATTAAGACTGCCTCCCACACGTCATGCCAAAATAGCACACTTCTGATTGGTCCTTGTGTCAAATTAATTTTCCTTCAATAGTAGGCGGTTCCTGGCCATGTTAAGTGGCAAAAGGCATCCCATATTTCCTAGAGAGTCTGGCAATGCAAGACTATCCCTACACAGTCTCAACCACAGATGCCCCACCCACAAGTAGACAGAGTCTAATTCCTTCAGTGTGTTAAGCTATCTTCACTGAGGATTCTGCCTGTTGCATCCTGAGTGTCTATCTGTACATCCATGTACATGCACTTCCGTGTATTATTTTGTACTGCTTCAATGTAGTCTGACTCATTTTTTTTAACATTGCCTCCTTCGACAAGTCATGCCAAAATAGTTCTTAAATTTATAATTTCAGATAGAAACAAGGCACATCAATGAACGTTAAACTCCAAAACCCCTCAATCTCCACCATCTCCCATGGCCCAATTCTTAAGAGATGGTCAGGAATTGGCCGCAAATAATATTGTTTAACGTCTTACTATGACCAATTTGTGCTCTATTATAAAGGCAGCAAAAATCTAATGAACAATTACTAAAATGCATCCTCTTTCCTTATTTTAGTTCAGTACAAAAATCAGGACCCATTAAAGAAGTTGATGCTATGGAGAATAAATGATCAGCATGATCATCTCTTCATTCAAATTTCTGAATAATCAGTGTTCACGTACGCATACAAATACTACACTAGTAGTTATAGGCTTGGGCATAGGACTCTAAGAAAAGAAAAATATATAAAAAATAATACAATAATGAGGGGAAGGTTCATGGTCCACAATCATACCTGCTTTTGTACAGATTTTCCACAAAATGGTTCACAATAAAATCCAAAGCAGCTTTATAGTTACAAAGTAAATTAATAATATATATATATATATATATAATATAAAATTAATAATAATAATAATAATTAATATATATATATATATAAACCCTATGCACTCAATGTTGTTAAAATATACACAACATCTTTTGTATGGCTTCTTGTGATTATACAACGATCAACCCTAACATTATGACCACCTCCTGCTTTCTATACTCACTGTCCATTCCTCTCAGCTCCACTGTAGCACTTTGTAGTTTTAAAATTACAGACTGGTTCCCATTTGCCCTCATTCACCCTTCAAATGGTTAGAACCCCCACAGAGCAGGTATGATTTGGGTAGTCGACATTTCTCATCAATGCTGTGAGACTCACGTGGTTGTGGTGGTATTAATGTGTGTTGTGCTGGTATAAGTGGATCTGATCAATAGTGACACTGAGGGCTTTAAAAACTCCAGTAGGACTGAGGTACATCAGGGTGTAATTATAAAACTACAAAAGACAGTTGAGCTGAAGGAATGGACAGTGTGTAGAAAAAAGGAGATGGTCCATTGGTTATGGTTCTTTGGTGTGTGTACACATACATGTGTGTGTGCAGGAAACAAGTGATTGCTTGGTACTACATACCAGTTAGCTCCAAGATAACATCTAGGCAAAGCAATTGAAATATTGAGTTAAAAGCCTGTGCAATATTGTTGTTCATATTTGTACTAATGTAGTTGCCCTTTCTTACTTGCACGTTCTATTCCATATTAAACGATAATGCGTTTGTCACCATTTACGACACAACATAAATCTTAAAAATTAAACGGTAGCTTGCATTAAGAAGCCAAATTGGCACACTTCCTAAACTCTGGTCATGTCATTAGAAGACTGGGTTAAATCCCCTATGATGTTTCAGTCATCTAAGGCCAAGAGTCTAAATCTGCATATTCACTGTTGGTCATATTTTGAATTAGTGCTGCAGCTTAGTTGTGTTCTTGTGCCTTTATTAGTTCCAAAGTCATATATAGTTCATAAAATAATCAATATAGCGCACTGGATGAGTTTAAACTTTAAAAAGGTGATGTTTAGAGGATGTTTCTTCACCAATTGCTAGCTCTCCGGCCTGTTTGCATGCAGGAAAAAAATTACACAGCCCTAGTTCAGTAAATGAGAAATAAACTAAGTGGCTTGTTCTTAATTTGCTCAGGCTTTCTCAGAACATTGCTAGCTGAGCCACAGAAGAAAAACAGCATCTGGGGGCATTTGGATGGTTGAAAGACCTCCAAATGTTAGAAAGCATAAAAACATATCAGGAAATTGCTCTATTCTTTTTCCACGTGGGCAATACTGACTTATTTTTGCTGTTTCAGGTGTATTATATAAGCGGGAAAGTGGAATCTGACTGCTACATTTACATTAAAGTAAAAGACATAAGTGTTACAAACTAAACAGCTAAACTTACAAATAAGTTTCTGTGGTAATTCAAACAGTTAAAAAAAAAAAAAAAAAACATCCATAGACAAGTTCAATTTCAACCATGTATAGTTTGTTTCTTACTCAAACACACCATTCCACCTTAGGAGATATGGAGCTTCTGAATGAAGAACAAACCAAAGGGGGGGGGGCTTTATTTTGGTGAGAACAGCAGTTCTCCAGAACAATCTACTTTCCTTTTAAAAAGGGTACTTGGAGTATGTTGCATACCATTTATAAAAAGGGTATCTATTTTAAATAATCGACTGGTTGAGATAAGGTAAGAGCCAAAATCTGCCATTTCAAGAAGTTTCAAAGTTTAAAAAAAAAAAAAAAAAATCTTCTTATTAAACCTTAGACTTCATGCTTTTTTTTTTAAATATAGATTTAAACAATAAAGAAGCTGAAGTGAGGGCACATATACAGACACTTCTGATTTAAGCTCTATCACTTACCTGATGAGACCACTCTGATTATACCACATTTAATACAAACCTAAGTTATAGCCTTCCACACATACAGCTAATGCTGTACTTACCTTTCCTAAAATTTTCCTCCCGTTCATGGCAGCCAGTGCAGCAGCAGCATGAATGTGCTCATAGAACTCCACAAAGCAGTAAGGATCATTTCCTGCTGTCTAAAAAGATAAAACCCACAATGTTTGAAATAACTTTACCCGACAATATGTTAAAGTACCTTTCCATAGTCTGCTACTCACATCAATTATCATTTTACAACTCTTGCACGGGCCAATCTGGGTGAAGACCTGTAAGATGAGGGCCTCTGTCACATCCCTTGAGAGGTTCCCCACATACCTAAAGAAAAGGAATAAATGGATTCACCATAAATGAGATTGAGCTAATATTCAAGTGTTAACAAATGTAATATTCACTTATTTCAAAAATGTATTTAAACATGACTAGTTTTAGGACGTTTTTCCTCTTATAAATTGCAATAAATAGTTCTACTCAATTGGTTTTCGGGCAGCAAGTTAAACGTCGAATAAGAACCACAGTACCCATATTAATCACAACTCTTTAGAATTCTGTAGGACTTATGCTAAGTGTATCCTAACTGCAAGTGAAAAGTGAGCGTAAAAGCAGATCTATATGATATGTCACAGTATATCTACACTACACATGTCAAGTCATGTATAAATGAGTCAGAAATCTACCCAATTCTTTTGGGTTTTTTTTCCTGCTCCCTAGGCTCCTGTTATGGCTACCAGAAGCTATGAGCATGAGTGTATAATAATGATTACTAATTATTTTTGTATTGCTGTGCAATGACAAAAGAATCGTTCGTGTTATATCTGCCTTTGGTAACTTAGTAAGGTATTGTTTTAACGAAAATTTGCAGACAAGGAACGTGCAAAATTATCGCGATACTGATATCATCAATATCGTCCAGCCCTCGCATGAGAGCCGGCCATGCCTGTAGCAGCAGGCTTCGCTGCTGCCACGTTTTCATCTCAGCTAGCGAATTACTCAATTCACTTCAATTACGATGCAATAAATCTCCAGGAAAACGAGGATTAAACCTGGGGCGTCGTGGTGTTCAATTTCCACTAATTATAGTCATGAAATTGTGTTTTTAAGCGCAAAATCAGCTGAAGGGGCACAAGCAACCACAGTAACAAAGCGCTTTCACAGTCGAGTTTAACCGGAGGCGCTCAGTGAGAGACATTCTGCAAACTGACTAAACAATGAAGTTACTAAAGATAAAGACTATCACACCATGCGGGGCATGAGCGCTCGACTCCCAAAATAAAGCTATCATCTAAAATACGTGAACAATCATGTATTCAAATGTGTTGACCAAATTAAAGAAATGTAGCTAAGAAAAAAAAGACTCGCTAAATCAACACTCTCTCACTTTACAGGTCATAAGGTACAAACGATGTTTAAGATCGTGGTACAACTGTGTTAGGCCTCTTAGAGCTCTACATTTATGTACTGACCCTGCTACTTTCCATTCTGATTCATTTTAACATCGAAGGGGCTGCGTTCATCTCCTCCTGGAATTCCCCGTTCCACCTTAAATGGTGCAACGGTGAACGGCAATTCAGGCGCCACCGACCGCACGCTTTAAGGTGGACCGGAAAATTCCAAACAGAAGCCAATTTCAGACTAGTCTTCAAAGACTTCCGAACTGAGTCGGGTTGAGTACATTAGTTAGCATAGACTTTAAAATTAAACCCCGGTGTCATTCGCTCTCGGTCACGCTCTGCACTTGCTCCTTGTTTTAAACGAGTTTTGTCGCTGTGTGCCGCATGATGCTAAGCTAACGCTAGCCGCTGGCTTTTCTTCGCAGTAACGACCTCATTCCTACTCACAGCGTTTTGGGTTGGTCGTCGTCCATCATAATGTCGTCTGAAGGCTTCAAATGTTTCGTTAAAAGTGAATATTTTCGACGTTACGCGCGATTTAAAGAGTCCAATCTCAGTCTTTTGTGCGCTAGAGTAACTTCCTCTAACGTTACTCTTGATACGCAACGGTATGACGTCGCAATAGAGCTCGCTCAGCCAATCAGCGGCTAGGCAGCGGCGCGTCATTAAGCATACACCGGTCAAATCCTGCACCCCTCAGATTCCTGCCATTGGAAGAGCCCATTTTCCTCTGTATCGTTCTAATTAATGATTAAAAGTTTATTTAAAAAACTGGATACAAATATAAAGACAAAAAATAAAAACAGAATTATATGCTACTGCAGAATAAAAATTATATATTGTGGCAAAATAATGCAAGGAACAAAACTAATTTCATATTTTTGTATATACATATTAACACAAAATATATATTTGTTCATTCTGCCATTTATAAGTAAATAAATAAATAAGAAAATCAATTTTAAAAAGTGTATAAAATAAAATTTTGAATTTCAATTTCAAGTAGGAAAAGCTGGGGAAAACTGTTATTGGATAGTCCTCAACTTTGTTTAACTGTTTTCTTTTTCCTTCAGAAAGTGAAACACACAACCTACAGCCAGGGGATTAATTCAAAAAACAAACAAAACCAAAAATATAAACACTTTATACAAGTGACCGATTTTGTATTGTTACAACCACAAAGTGTTTTCAAGTATTGCTTGGATTCAATAAAAAAAAATGGGGGGTTTTGATTTGTGTATTTACATTTATAAATATGGAATTTGGCTAGTAATACGACTAATTATATTATAATAGGTGCCTTGACAAGAGAAATATTTATGAAGCCAAAAAATACACGTTCAAAACAAAGAGAAAAGTTACTGTCACATTCTGTATAAAAAGGGAACAAAATTAGAAAGATCCAAAAGCTAGAACAATGAGGACAGTTCCAAAATAAGTAAAAGTAAATCCCATTTGGTGTCTCTATGTTCTGCATGTTTCCTAGCTGCAAAACAGCAAATTATTCCATACAGAGTTTAATGTTTAAATGCGACATGATGAAATCTAATTTTCAGTGTGTGTATGCATTAATTTGAGGATCTGGATCTCCTGCCAACTCACAAACTGAAAAAAGACAAGCCATCATGTTTTGTGTTGTCTGAGATCATATGGCTTGTAATAATGAATATGTAATTCCCCACTTCACATTTTTACATTTCACATCAATTTTTAACATGTTGTATGTGATTAGAGTTAAGAAATTGGTACATCATATTTTATTGGTGGACAGAACGCCACATTCACATTTCATGAATAAACTACACTAATTAGATTTCCTATAACAGTGTCGTAATAGTTTTAATGTTCTGTTTAATATGGCGACATGCAGTTTAGCATGCAGCTGTTTTTTAGTACAGGCGCCATTGACGAAGGTTGAGTTGGCATGGTTTAAAATCAGGCAGACCAGAAGAAGGTACTAAGGGTCTTTGGCGGTGCAGAATATGGCGGGGGTGTTCAGAATGACGCACCGCACGGCACCGGCAAAGTGGAGGAGTGGAGTGCGCCGAAAAATCCCGAAAAGAGCTCGAATCGGTTCAGAACAGCGAGTCCTCTTTACGGTTCGGTTCAGAGTGGAACAACCGAGTCAAACGGAGCCATGTACAAGGTACACTGATCCACGATATAATTTAAACCACAACGTTGTCTCTACACATATTTTGCAAATGTTTCGCTCCACTGATGATACAGGGGCATCTTTTGGTTCTGCAATTACAGAGTGTAGTCTATGTAGCATTTCTTTTTTTGCCGTATTCAACCCTATTGGTCAGGACCCCCCAGGACCTCCAAAACACCCATAACATACTGCCACAATGTTAGTGTCAATGCTGCACTAAGAATTATCCATCCCCTAAATCATATTTGACTTGAGGTGGTCCTGACCACTGAAGGACAGTGTGAAATATGGCAAAGTATGCAGAGCGGTAGATTGACTGTCTAATTCTAGTGCTTTGATATTACAAGAGGATCTGATCAAATGTACAGTGAGTGTATAATAATGCATTTTTAAACTGATAACTGATCAAATATAAAATAAATGTCGCTTTAATTGTCTTATTCCTCTAAGTGATATACTGCCGCTTATTCAGTGAAATATAGGTATTACACAAAAGGCGTAACTGCGTAATCACATTACACCTAAAACCATATATATATACTATTCCATGTTACTATTTTACATAACTATGTCATGTATGTATTATGTATGCACTCTTTAGCTACATTAGCTACACTGACTGGATGTTAGCTGTACACCAAGTCCCTTACGTCCCATTTGTGATATTATTAGGGCCTCTTTGCACATTTTTTAGATTTATTATGGTTATTTAATAATATAGGCTCAGTTCCTGTGGTTACATTAGCCTGTATGTATGTACACTGCACTACAACACACTTATCCCACTATTACTGTATTTGAACCTCTTTTAATTGTAATTGTGCATCTTCCCAAATTTATTACCAGTACATCTATCTATCTATCTATCTATCTATCTATCTATCTATCTAGTCTAAAATATATAACCAACAACACATACTGTTTTGACTGGCCACCTTGTCACCCTGACACCCACAGGTTGTACATGGTGAATCAGACCCTATCAGCCACAACCTGTTGACAGGCTTCTTTCTGGCCCATGTAACACACTTGTGCACCATCTTCATGTGTCATCCAAAGAGTTACCATGGTCTCTCTCTGGCAGATCCATCATCAATGACATGCCATGACTCTGAGTTGTGTGTTGTATAGCAGGCACTGTTGAAAAGTAGGGAAAAACCCACTGGTCTCTTTCTCTTTTCTTTTGCACATGCACTTCCTAGTGTGTATCACTCAATACACGGGGCTTGGGACGGAAAGTCGTTGGTTTGATTCCCCAAACCAGCAGGAAAATTGTGCCCTTGAGCAAAGCATCGAACCCCCAGCTGCTACCCGTGTGCCAGGTGTAGCTGCGCTCTGCTCTGGGTATGTGCACAACTCCTCATGCACTAGTGTGTGTGTTTTCACTCCCAAAGATGGGTGAAATGCCAGAGACATTGTACAATGACAAATAATTGCACATAATCCATTATTATTATATTTTCACAATGACATCCAATATTTAAAATTCAAAACTCAATTGGAAAACTTTCTGCTATATGACTATAACTTTATATTTTTATGTTTTTTAATCTTTTTCCTTTTACAAAGACGAAATATTTGGGCAATCAGAGTGTAATATGTCAATAAGTGAAATTTGCGGCTGAGTTTGCAAACTTCTGATAATTATCACAACATGAGCATTCATTGCCATTTTATATAAGACAGAGTCTCTTTTTTGTATTTTTTACTTATTGTAACAAAAAAGGAAGTCCAATAGCACAAAATAATAAATCCCTTCATAAACACTAGGTTCGAGACTGATTTATTATAAAAAAAAGATTTGGTTCTAAAGAGTCGAGTCGTTCACAACCAGCGACCCGAGCGCCGATGCGATTAAAGATGGCGGTGAGGAAGAGGTGGCCGCCTGGATGCTGCAGAAAAACGCAAAAATAGCCTGAGCGTTTGAAGATTAGCAGGCACCTGTTGTTTACATAGGTGGGTAAAGATCCACAGACACTATTTAATAGGTTATTTGGGATAAGTTTAACCAGAACTGTCTTGTCATTTCAGCGTTGTGTCGATTTCAGTTGAAGCTGAAGTTAGCCTTTTCGCCCAATCCCAATTCGAGTTATTCGGTCCACCTTAACTGGCGCAACAGTTCAGTTCTGTAAATTTGTAATTCAAGTAATGTTGTGTTTTTTTTAAGAAGAAATACTGAAAAATGTATTTTACTTAAGGCGCCCCAGTGGAATTCCTAAAGGTGGATTGGGGAACTGTTAGATCTGAGGCGGTAGAATTAAACTTCTGCACATTTTAAGGTGGAAGGGAAAATTCGAGTGAAAATGTAACTTCAGTTTTACCTAAAATTAATTATATTAAATTAATTACTTGCTTTTTAAACTATTGACTGATTACCGTAAAATGTAGCAGTGATTTTAAAAGTGATAGTGTTAAAGTATTTGTAGGTGATATCGAGCCATTGCGTTATGGCGCTGCTTTTCGTGTAATGTCGAATTAAATCAAACGGTAAGACGTAATCCCTACGGTTCACCGCAACTTTGTAAATTAGCTCCGTGTTGTTAGTTTTAATATTAAGCGCAGTTTGAAACATAGGTTCATTGGGAGTTTTACTGTCTTGGACAGGGCCGATGAAAATCCAGCCTTGTGTGTGTGTGTGTGTATATATATATATATATATATATATATATATATATGTATGTATGTATGTATATATATGTATGTATATATATATATGTATATATATATATGTATATATATATATATATATATATATATATATATATATATATATAAAACGAACAAACATGTTTGTTTTTTATATTTATTCACTAATTTTACAGCTGACAGTCTGGTTAATGTGTGATCAAAATGGTTACGTTTCCACTCAGTAATACACAATTGGTACAAATTAATAGTGTCTAAAGTAATTAAGGGTTTCCTAAAATGTTCAGTGAATGGACTAAATTCATATTAACATCCTTTACGTTTAATTTTAAAGGCTAAGCACCACTTGTTGAACCTCCATGAATATTTCACATTATTTTAGTTACTGACATATATAAGTATGAATTAAAATGAAAATAGCAGCTTAATTTGCATTAAAACTGACAATTTTATTAAATTGACGGAAAAACCCGAGCTCGCTACGGAAATTCTTGAACGCAACCGTGACGTCACTGGTGGACAACAGCTGAACAACGCCGCGGTAAAACACCGTTATGACTGACTGTTGTGACAGTATCTAGCTAGCTAAATAACCAACATTATTCATGACAATAGCCTAGCAATAAGCTAAACTCAAATTTAGAGTAAATGTGATCGAAGTCGAACTATAAACCTCCGTAATGCACCTAGTGATATGTAGCCTAGTATAATCTGAGCCACCATATTTAGCAAGTTAAGATAACGTTAACTAACACCAACTAAAATGGGGGAAATAAGTCTACTTACCCTGTTTACCTCCATGTATACAGAGGCTCTGTATACCATCGGTCTTTTAAACCTTATTCCTTGAATTAGTAAGAAATATGGCCATCTCAGAAAGCAGGTAATTCAGTAAAAGTCCTTTGTTCCTTTGTCTGACTTAATATTAGAATACATCTCTCTGGATTTTGTATAAACATTTTTTTAAAATCCAAAATAGAAACAGTTTGGTTGAATCACACAAAGTAAGCTTAATTATTAAATGAAAGTGCTATTTTGAAGGGTGTTTTAAAGAACACATATTTGAACACTCATTTTGTAAATATGCTATATGTAATAGCCTTAATACTGGTTAAAATATAGCCAATCTTTATTTTCTTCAAAATTTGTATCAAATGGATCATTCTTAAATTGAGATAACTTTTAGGAGGACTTTGTCCTCTTAAAGGAAGATTTATGCTTCTGAGCTCAATCAAGGAGTTCATATTCTCAGACTTCCTCAGTTAACCTTTCCTCTAAGTGATCCATGTTTATCCAGCTGTGTTGCACAGTTGTGGCCTGTGTTACTTTTCTGGAGAGGTGTGCAGCAGACTACGGCATATGGCATGTGACTATGTGGTACCTACACCATACTTGCAGCATAGATTTGATGCAGAAGTGTAAATTGGTCATATGTCTGAGTTTTCTCCAAATTTGAGCAGCATGTGAGAGGTATTAGTCTTTGTGTGAACAAATTAACAGTTAATTCTATTTCTCTTGATAAGGAGATGGATTTATGACTGAAAGTAGTGTCCAGTAACAATGTTTTCTTTTTTCTCATTTGACCTTTTCCAGCTCTGGCAGAAGACTCGACCTCTGAAGATGAACAGTGCTTTAGACGTTGTCAAGGTTTAAGCTGAATGCATTGTGATTTCCAATAATTGAGACAGTGATTTCTAAAAAGCTGTCTACATTAATGAAAAGAACAATGTAGTCAGCTTAGCATATTCAACACTGATCTACACATGAGCATTTTTAAAGCAGTGTGATGTTCTTGTGAGTAGTTGGATTTTTACCTTTAAATATTAAGTTGTTAATGCATAGGGCAGACCTCTCCCAGAGTACAGTACTCAAATCTCTGTAGGCATTTTGTCAAAAGATTGTTTTTTTATTAAAATTGGACAATGGATATCAGTGAGTTTTTGCCTCCTCTTCCGCTTGAGCCTCCCGAATCAGAAGGATCAGGGAATGGTAAATTTAAAGCACCTCCACCACCTCCCCTGCAAACGTCCAGTGACGCAGAGGAAATGGACGTTAGCTCTGGTGGTGATGGACCCGCGCTCACCGCGGCAGAGGAAAGGGACTCGCCGCTTCTTACCAAGGGCTCTGTGTCCTTTAGCAGTCACCATACAAACGACGACCACTGTGGGCCTGGTGCTTCATGTCCTAGAACTGCACGCCATGCACCTCCTGTCACAAAATTCCTCCCTGACCTTAAGCTCCTCAGAGATGTAAAGATCAGCATCAGCTTTGGCAATGACAGCAGCAAAAGCAAAGACAGGAAGGTGCTGTACACGGGCTTAGGGCAAATAGCTGACAGGGAGCAGGACCTAGAAAACGGGCAGATGCATGATGGCTTAGAACAGGGAGCAGGACAGGCCAGTGCAGGTGCCTTTGGCCTAGATGGAAAGAATGAAGAGCCTGAGACTGACCAGGAGAACAAGGTTGAGTTCGCCGTACTGGATGAACTGGAGGATTTCAACGAGAACTTTCTGGAAGTGGAAGAAGGAGAGCAGAGTGATTTCACATCGGAGATGATAGTACAGCAAGAGCAGTCCAATGAAGAGGATCTCAGTTACTCCTATGAGGTAATTTTTGTTGCTTTATCATTTTTGCTTATTGTTATTAGCTTTTAAATTCTCAAGTTGAGAACTGATTTTGCCATAATCTTAAATCATTTTTTTAGGAATACATTATGACAGCATTTGGGCCAGTGACATTATCCAGTAATGTTTTAGTTTAAATCAAGTCTAATTTGGCACACACTCCTCAGAGGTCTGGCATTAAAAAAAGACATTCGTAAATATAACGTTTGTTAATATGTGAAATTCACTAATGCATTTATATAGCCAATTATAGGTCAAATCTAAACATATGATGCTAGTCTTTTTTCCTCTCATAAAACATATTTTAATATCATGGTCCATCATATTTTTACTTCCATGTATTGTGTCCCAGTTTGTGAAGTATAAGTGCTTTATACTTCATACGTTATACATTTTTGATCGGTATTCTTGCACTATATGCTATGCTCTGCATTTAGGTTTGGAGGTTTGTAGATCTATTTATTACTTTTGGAAATGCAAGCAGTATGTGTTGAGGCAGAAGATTATAAAATGTTTTGGATGTTTTTATAAGGTTGCTGGGACACAATCCATCTTCTTAGTGGTCACAACACCACCAGTGACAGGGTGTTTAAACAATTTGTTTCAATTATCATTTCAGTAATTTATATGTTCATGGTTATATTAATTATCAATATTGGTGCATCTTGCCACAGCAGTAAAGTAGTTCAGAGTGGGATTTGTTTTTCTGGAAACAGAGGTATTTAACACTACATTTTATTTATTTAATTAAAATTATGTAATAGGTCTTCATTCAGATTTTCAGCTCTCGTCATACTTTGATCAGCTTAAGCATTGAGCTGTACCCATCACTAAACAGTGCTCTCTTCCAGGAGGACTTTGACAATGATGTAGATGCGCTGTTGGAAGAAGGCATGCCTGTTCCCAAGAAGATGCGTCTGGCAGAAGATAAATATACAGGAGACAGTGACCACCAATCTGATGGGGAGTCAGGTGTTCAGCCAATGATGACCAAAATTAAGACTGTTCTTAAGAGTGAGTTATGGTTTTTTGGTGCTTATAATGAGGTAGTTGTAATAACGGTTTGGATAAGGGATTCATTGTGTAACATTTTTAACCTACAACTTAAACATAAGTTTACTTGTAGGGGTATTTAATTAATATTTTTTATATGACACGACTACATTTAAGACTTATATTTCTGTATAAAACATCCTGATATAAATGATTAAATGAACAAGAATTTGTTAGGAGTATATATTGTCATATTTCTCACATGACAGAAACGAGAAATATGGAGCTGTGATTAATATATATGGACACATTTATGGTAACTAAATGTACCTTATGTGGATGAAAACGTGATTTACACATTTTTATTTGATACACAAACCTGTTTATGTTTCATAAAATATTTGGTAACACTTTACAGAAGGGTAGTGTTTATAAGGGTACTTTTACATCTGTATAAACCAAGGAAGAAAAACCTCCAGTCCACAGGCCATATACAGCCCTCTGTTCCAGTGTATGTGGCCAGCTAGGTTTCCAACATTTTTATTGGCCACATTCTGGCTTTCTTGAGTAGAAATCGGTGCACATAAAATGAGTTCTGTTCAATCCATTCGTTTGTCTGTAAGAATTGTGATTGCTACTTTATTCAATAGCTGTATCTCTGGTGTCTATAAGATTTAAAGATGTGTAAGCAAAGGAAAGTTGGCAAACATTGTCTTTCAAGGTAAATAGACAGTGGTTTACGTTTTGGCTAAAATGGAAGGAAAGTGGGCTTTGTGTATAAAAAGCAGAAACATTAGGTTCTGCAATAAAACAGGTTTTGAGGATAAGTAACAGACTTTCTATCTCAGGCTGACTGAGCAAAAGCAGTTCTTTAAAGATTTAATATTTGTTGCTTTAAGTCACTCTGATATGCGCTTTCCTACAAAAAACACTAATCAAACAACAAAAACAAAAAACATAGATACACATAGATCCCGATTTCCTATTATGGGTATGTCTGTAACTGCAGAATGATTCACCATTTGGATATATGCATACATAATAATTCTGTCCCAAATCCTAGTGAGCTGTCTAAATGGAGAGCATTTTACGACATAGTTTGCGTGCTTCTGACACATAGGCTATCCCAATTCTTAGATACCTCAGGTATAGATAACTTCATTTGGCTGATTTTTAAGGCAGCATTAAACTGTTCCTCAGCCTCGAAGGCAATCTCATGATGCAGCGCAGGCACAACTCCCTTTATTTCGCTCTTCTCCTAGAGCAAAAGTATTTAAAATTGCAATAAAAACTGGAAGGCTATAATTCATCGTACTGAAGTGTTGAGGCGATTCTATCCACTGTGGAATGGTTCTATCCACCTGTTGTGTTAATAATCTTCCACATGAGGACGGATGTCTGTTAGAATGCTGACAGTGTAGTCAGGGGCCTACTTGGGCAGCTCACTAGGTTTTGGGACAGACCTTGTATATTTACTACTTATTTATGTAATTAATGTTTCAATATGATTAATAATAAGAGTAATCAATATTTATTCCTCTTTTTATTGAAGTGAATGTGTGTTTAACCTACACATATAGCAAAGAATATATTTTCTCTCCCACCACCTATCAAACAAACCTGTAATCTGTACTTACTGAAGTCTTAAGCATTACCTATAAATGTTTTAGAGTTGGTCTCACTGTTTTGTAAGTTTTCTTCT
Source organism: Hoplias malabaricus (assembly GCF_029633855.1). Lineage (NCBI taxonomy): Eukaryota > Metazoa > Chordata > Actinopteri > Characiformes > Erythrinidae > Hoplias > Hoplias malabaricus. Next base: position 9,654,719 of record NC_089820.1, on the reverse strand, counting down.
CAAATATTGTCAATGGATTCTCAGAATTAACCTTAATCATAATCACAAATATAACTAACTCTAACATGTTAAACTAATATAAAGTCTCAGGGTATTCATTTTTTTATGACTGTACAAGCACAGCAGATGTTGATGCAGGTTTTTGGGTGTGTCTGTGCAGGTCGTGGGCGTCCGCCTACAGAGCCACTTCCTGATGGATGGATCATGACATTCCATAACTCTGGCATTCCTGTCTACCTCCACCGGGAGAGCAGGGTTGTGACCTGGTCCAGACCGTATTTCCTTGGAACCGGAAGCATTAGGGTAAAGATAATCTGGCATATTCTCCTAGAACTTGATTTAATGGTTGATAACTTGATTTTCTTTGTAGTAAAATTAATTCTTCTTATCCATTTTCAATTTTTCATGTTCAAGTAGCTGATACCAAGTACCGATACCAACTCGATTTATCTTAACTACTAGACAGATGCCTATAAATCCAGATATTTATATTGCTATACTTTCAGATTTTATTTTGTTAAAGCAGTGTTCTATATAAGGTATCATAAGCATGAATGAACATAATATACTTCTTTATTAACTGCACATTAAAAAATGTAAAGTTTCAGAGCCATGAAAATGATCAATATTTTATATATCAATGCAGTAACAAGTAGGAAGACATAGTCTAGCCTGACTGAACTGCTTTTTACACCTTTATGAGAATATTTGTCATGACTGTACAATGCACTTTCTAAGGCCCGTTGCAGACTTGTGCTTCGTTGTGTATGCTTGAATTAAGTCAGTGTTCTTTGGCATGCCTTAAGCTGAGGACACACTACACAACGTTTAGCCCGATTTTAAATTGTTTTACCTCAAAATCGCGTTTCAGACCAGTCGCATCATATCAAACGTCAAAAAAGATTTTTATTTCGTCCCGAATTTGGACGTAGTCACATAGTGTAAACTCTCCAACTCTAGGCTGAACAAGTCCCTTCAACAGCCAATGAGAACAGAAAATAAACACAGGCACGTACTGTGGAGGATGGATTAAATGATAAAACTATGAAAAACTACAATATATTACATAGTACTGGATGCACATGTCCCCAAATAATGAATATTACCTGTAGGAGATCGTAGTGTACCACACAACGCTGTTACAGCTTTTATTCCAACTGTGTTATTTTCCATTCCACCTTAAATAACGAAACACTGGCACATGCTGCGGCGCTGTTTCCGAACAATTTAAGGTAGAACGTAGCTACAACTATGTGCTATTCTACTAATCTCCAGCTTCCACTGCAGTGAGTAGCACTGACTGTTTACCCATGCACGACCCAAAAACTTTTATACATGTCTTTTTCTTTGTCGATCTGCACAAACAATAACAGCAGTAAGTTGTACATCCGTATTTATTTGTGTCTCTAAGGAAATGCAAGTTGCATGTTTGGTTGGGGAGTTTGGGGTCATGTAGTGTGTTATCCCCAGTCATGTAGTGTGTGTGTGATATATTTCCAGTCTCTGTAAAAATTGAGAAAAACAGTTGTATAGTGTGAAAAACCCAGTCTGTTTATAATCTGCCCAAACTTTTAATTGCAAAAGAGCTGCATCTAGTGGTGCGCATGCACGTCAGTATCTGCTTCATGAGATGAGTCCTGAAAAGTGCCCTGTGTACTACATGTAGGGAATAGTGAATAGTGGGCCATTTCCAACACACACATGGTATCGGTGCTCTCTATAGCCAATACCGATACTGTGTTTAAGTGCCTATATCGATACCGATACGGTATCAGTATCTGTGCAACACTAAAACAGACATATACACATGGATCATGAGCCCCACAGATATAGTTATATATTTATATACACAAACCTTGTTATCCACCTCAGATTTGTTCCCTTGAAGTCATCTAAATCTGATTAGGTCAAAAAAAAAGGACAGAATAAGAGTAATAAAAGCTATAATTAGAATGACTTTTATTAACTTTTATATGGAAAACAGATGCTCTTAATCACTAGCAGTGTTTCAGTATTTTTGGAAAAGTGATGTAAATGCAAATTAAAATTAGATAGAGCGATGTGAATTCAGTAGTGGTGTATACATAATATTACACAGTTGGAAGGGCATGTGTGTTTTTATTTCCTGACATTACTTTTGACTTATAGCACTCATTTGTCATATTTTAGAAACACGACCCTCCTACCAGTAGCATTCCCTGTTTGCACTATAAGAAAATGAAGGAACAGGAAGAAAGGGAACAAAATGGAGAAGTTACCCCTGTCACAGTGTCACCAGTCAAGCCTGGAGAAATGGAGTCAAATGGTGTGGAAAGCATTAAAGAGCCAGACTCCACTGCTCCGGAGGAGGCGTTAGCTAGTGGCTCTCTTGAGGACTTTGGCCTGGTGGACACAACAGAGCCTGTAGATGTCCAAGGAGAGGGGAAGGAGAGCCAAAGCAATGAAAGTGCACAGGGTGCTCTTGGCCAGGTCAAAGCCAAGGTGGAGGTGTGCAAAGATGAGTCAGTTGGTAAGAACAACATTGGGAGTATAATGTGGAATGGAACAGACCAGTACTGTGTGTGATATATATATATATATATATATTTAATTATTATTATTATTTTTTAATCCCAAATCCAACTAACCCTTTACTCCAAATGTAACTGATAATTTAAGACATGTTTGGTTTCTTTGTACTGGAGCTACAAGTCTAATAGCTACCAAGGAAGTCTTTCACTTAAAATATGGTGTATTCATAGCGTTAGTACAAAAACATCAATGTCAGCAGCAACGTTTTTTGGACGGATGAGTAATTGGTTTTAATGAGAGAAACTGTTAAAATGCAATTCCATCTTTGTTTGGCTGTCTTAATTTAGCATTGAAGGCAGATTTCAGACGTTTTTAAAGTATTACATTTATTTTACCTGAAATTGTAACCGTGAAATGGAAAACATATTGCCTGTTAGATTTTTGCACTCTTTAGCATTATATATTTACTTATTTGGGGCATCATATGCCACATGTTCTTTTGCACAGATATTGAAGAGTTTCGTAGCTACCTAGAAAAATGCTTTGACTTTGAGCAAGTGACTGTAAAGAAGTTCAGGACGTGGGCAGAGCGGCGGCAATTCAACAGAGACATGAAAAGGAAGCAAGCAGAGTCCGAGAGGCCAATCCTACCAGCTAATCAGAAACTGATCACACTGTCTGTGCAGGATGCCCCCACAAAGAAAGGTGAAAGGAAGCTCACTGAAACTAGCACTGTTAATTATATTATTAATCACTATTATAAAATTTGTGTGAATATTTGAGAAACAATACATGCATAACATTTCAAAGAATATAAAGTCAACTTGCTTTGTTGTACTTGGCACTTGAGCACTCTTACTGGTCATTATACTTTATAATATTAGATTTTAACTGAAAACACAAAACTGTTAAACTCTGAAATCTGAAAATGTGAAGTAAAATTACCAGTATAAAATTGGCTAAAAAACTGATTGTCTCCAGATTGAAAACAGATTTTATGTGGCCAAAATGTCTTTAATGCTTGCAAAGTTATTTTGAGTTTAATTGGTTAAATCAAAACCCTAAAGCTTCAAAAGCAGATCCAATTTTCATTTGAAAAATTTGAACCTAATATTTACCACTATGTCTTAGAGTTTGTAATCAACCCCAATGGAAAATCAGAGGTTTGCATCCTCCATGAATATATGCAACGAGTACTCAAGGTCCGACCAGTTTACAACTTTTTTGAATGTGGTAAGTACCATAATTTTAATTAGTCCCTATTTTATTCCCATGTAACCCAAGCTAATATTCTAGAGGCTAGACTGAGGGAAAAGTGAAGCTTTTTCTGTTTGCCATTTTCTTTTTGTTTATGTATTTATTGGCTTTTATTGCTTTGTATTTTTAATTGTTTTATTTTTTTTTGTTTCTTTTACCACCAGAAAACCCAAGTGAACCCTTTGGAGCCTCAGTGATTATAGATGGAGTCACATATGGCACAGGAACTGCGAGTAGTAAAAAACTCGCCAAGAATAAAGCTGGTATTTTGATTCTTATTAATCAATTTTCTTACAGGTCAGGGTTTAGTCCACTTAGAATCTTCTCACAGAAAATTTACAATGTGTGGTTTTTGTACTAGTGCTTTAATTCTGCAGGAATTGATACTTTAACATTCCTGAAGATTCAGGAATGAATCTTCCATTCAGCCAATCCATTCAGATTTTTGTAATGTTTGCACTCATTAATAGAATTAATGATTCTTTTTGCTGTTCAGTATATTTTTAGCCTTTTAGCCTTTAGCCTTTTTTTACTTTTTATTTTTTTTATTTTTATTTTTATTTTTTTTTTAAATTGCCATTTGTATTATACTGAGCGGTGTTTGGTGCACTACAATGTGTTGTAGTGGGGGGGAGTATGTACTAGTGATCATGGCAAAACACATCTGGAGCTTACATCTCTGTTCATGTTGGGTTGATGTTCTGGAGACTTAAATTGTACATTCTGCATATGTATTTATTTTTTTGTGGTTTTTTCTGTACAGCTCGAGCAACACTGGAGATCCTCATCCCTGATTTTGTCAAGCAGACATCAGAGGAGAAGCCAGTTGAGGGAGATGAACTGGAGGTACACCACTACTGCATTGATTTTTATTTTACTGCAGAGCTGGGGTTACTGAGCCTATAACAACTTGCAAAAACATTATTTTGGATGGTTTGGATTTTGGAATAATAAGTGTGTGTGTGTTTTTTATATATATATATATATATATATATATATATATATATATATATATATAAAATCTGTGAATAGAAAAAAGTTTTTTTTTTATATAAAAATGTAAATGTGTTACCATAATACCATGCGGCCTTTAATGAAAAACTACTTGACCATGATAATGAAATGCCAGACATTCCTTTCAACAAGTGTGTAATTTGCTAGTAAATACACATGCCCATCAAAAGATGATCATGCAAAATTTTGTTCTGCCAGTTTGGCATTTTCTGCAGCACAATGATTAAATGAACCACTTCTGCCCCTTCCCCTCCCCAACAGTACTTTAACCATATCAGTATTGAAGACTCAAGGGTGTATGAACTGACTAACAAAGCAGGCCTACTTTCACCTTACCAGATCCTTCATGAGTGCCTTAAGAGGTAAGTTATACCAAAATAGAGATGATCTCTTGTGAAATAATAAAAATGATTATCTCTCACATCTTTGTGCTTTGTTACATTCCATGAATTAGTATTTCTGTTAGGGGAGTAGCATATCAAATATCGGTTAGGGTTTTTTTTTTTTTTTTTTTTTTTTTTTTCCTTCTTTCTCCCCCCCCAAATTCAATCTTTCATTCTAGACATTATTTATTTATTTTATTTTATTTTTTTGCTCTGTTTTAATTATACCAAATCAAAATTTTGGGGAAGGTTTTAGCTATATGTTTTTCAATAGAAATCATGGGATGGGTGACACCAGCATCAAGTTTGAGGTGATCCCAGGGAAGAACCAGAAGAGTGAATATGTAATGACGTGTGGAAAACATAGTGTACGCGGATGGTGTAAGTATTCTTCACATTATTGTGGTGGTTGTGGTGGTGGTGTTGTTATGGTTAATATGTATTCATGTGCTTTTTAAGGTAAGAACAAGAGAGTGGGCAAACAGCTGGCCTCCCAGAAGATCCTCCAGATGCTGCATCCTCATGTGAAGAACTGGGGCTCTCTTCTTCGCATGTATGGCAGGGAGAGCAATAAGATGGTAAAAAAGGTAATTGGGGTGGGGGCAGGTAAAAGATATCAGTGTTCAGGAACCAGTGCCAGAGGCAGGTGAACAGATTAAATAAAAATTTTGGTATATATATATATATATATATATATATATATATATATATATGAGCATTTCAGTCTGAACAGACAAAACCTGCCCAATACACACTGCCTTTTTTTGTGTGTGTACAAATCTGACAACTGGTCAGTGGGATGTCCAGAAGCCTACTCTAAAATTATGATTTGAGCATGACTGAATGTATAATCAGGTGACTGCAGTGACGTAAAATGACTAAATGATGTGAGAGTAAATGCCTTTACATCTAAATTTTGTTTATTTAAAATAAAAAACCTTTCAAGTAGCTGAATAAAGCATAATACAAATTAGAGTAGCTTCATTTTAGTAACAAACATTGGAATTCATTAGAGCCCTGTACAGGGCACTGTCTGCTAATGGTCACATGACCCAAAGTTAATATCAGCGAATCAGTTTTGACTGTTTAATTTCTTCTGCCTTAGGAAAATTCTGATAAGAGTGTGATTGAACTTCAGCAGTATGCCAAAAAGAACAAGCCAAACCTCCATATTCTGAACAAACTTCAAGAGGAAATGAGGAAGCTGGCAAAAGAAAGGGTGAGTCTGTGGATAGGCATAAATGAGCTTCCATTGATTGGGGTGTTTGTTTGTTTGTTTTTTTGCTGTTAAAAACAGAACGAGTCCTGTAACTATAAACTTGGCAAATACAAATCTAGTCCGTTTCATATTTTTAGGTTCTTTGCAGTCTAGCTCTAATGTTTGATTTTCTAGAGAGTATTGGCATTCTCCTAACAATTAGGTTTCATGATTAGATTTACAGTGTATAGAACCACAGCACTCTTGACTCCTGTTGCTCCTGATAATGTGCCAACGTTTGATTCCTGTTGCTGGGGCTAACTTGTTGCTTCAACAAAATTTTAACCAAGACAGACACCAGAAAATGTGTATGTGCTAGGGGTGGGTGATATGGCCCTAAAATAATATCATAATATTACAGGGTATTGAGGCGATATGGGGGGAAATAAAACACTAAAAAATAATTTTGTTAATTTCCAGAACACATTATTGCGACTAGATAAATGATATATTATTTTTAATTAGATTCAATTAATATAATTATATATAATTTTATTTTTTTACAAATCTAACTATTTTAAATATTCAGAAGGAACAACAAATTAATGTGTAAGCATTTGCTGGTTTTGTAAACAACTATAACTTACCAAGGTTCTGACATTGTATAATTTTTATATTATATATATATATCTCCACACGACTGAAGTCACTCGTCTTATTGAGCAAATTCTTAGAATGCAGGGCAAACTTCCACCATACCTGTTGCTGTGCTTAAATGACTCATGTAATAAATGTGTCATGTTACGTGTAACTGCATGACGTCATTACGTAAACATGTCAGAATATCACGATATCGACTTTTTTTGAATATATAAATATGTAATATTTTTAAACAGGAGGAAACACGGAAGAAACCTAAAATGACCATCATGGAGTCTGCGCAGCCAGGCAGCGAACCCTTGTGCACTGTTGACGTCTAACTTGCCTTCATCAGCTGCTGACTTGGGGGGAGGGGAGGACTGACCAATGGTCACAGTTCTGAATGAAGGTGGTTACATTACTGAATTATGCATTTCATTTTAGCGCAAACTGCAATACTAGCTACATTTTTTTTGTTTGTTTTTTTTTTCTCTCTCCCCTCTTTCTCTCTTCCCTAAACACACTTATGCTGTTCACAAGATGTTAATTTTCTATAATCCGTGCAGTCAGTAAAGTGACATGTTCTGAATAATGTAAATGCACTTAGTGAATGATAAATGAATTTCATCCAAAATCCAGATGCATTCTTCAGATTTTAAGCTTTCATCGATAATAATTATTTGGATGAAGGAAGAGTACAACCACATAATTGTGTCCAAATGAGTATTTCGCATTTGTGCTTTTACTTCTGTTTTTAGGCTTTATGGCTTTTAGATGATCTTGAGGAATAAAGGTTTACATATTGGAGTTATTCATTTCCTGAAACAAAAGAAAATATACAGCAAATAATCTCAGATCTTCTGCACATGAAACAATATGGCTTTTATGAAGTTTGCCAAAGCCAGTGTGCACTACTTGAGAGGTTTTTAAGACATTTCTCTCATTTTGATGATGATTTGTTTTACCTGTTTTATGTGCGCCTATGGAATCCAGCTTGTTTTGCCATGTGATATAGTTTGTGGCTATTATCGTACTTACTCTTTTGGACTGGACCTAACAGCACTGAAGGACATGTGGCCAGCTGTAGTGTTAATTTGCACGTTTAGTATCTGTTTAATTGCTTATTATCTATTTAAGTATCCTGAAGCGAGCACAATAGTGTTCAAATATTGTCTTTCTTTATGGAGAATAAACAAACTTTTAGTTGGACAAAAGAAATGAACATTCTTTTATTTTTCCCTTCCCATTTATTATTTTTTTTTTAATAATACATATCAGTGGGCATGCAAATATCTGCTGCTCAACCAAGCTAGTATCTTGTTTTCTGTTTGCACTGCAGAAACATCACAAGCACAAGGGCTTGGAGTACTGTAGTCTCAATTGGGAGAAAGTGTTAACACACATTTAATGCATTTTTCTTTTGCATAAACTTTTTAGTTGCAGATATCCTTATAATATTCATTTGTTTATATCTAATTGTTTTCCATGATGCTCTTCTATAGGAGAATATATGGATTTTTAATGTTGCCTTAGTTGCATTATAGGAGAGAAAATATAGCCGAATCTGCGGGTGTGAATTTTCTGGTGATGTGTTTGCTGTGGAGTGAAAACATGCTTTGTTTAGAAAATTGGTATTTTGAAGAAAATACCTATAGCATGAAATATATTTAGTTAGTGGGGTTTTTATTTTTTATTTTAATTTTTTTCTCCCCCTCCCCCCAAGTTGTCTTTTGCTGATTCAGTACATTGTGACTGTTGATTGTGCGTATTCAGTTATCTTTTGTGTAGTTGAATAAATTTGGAGCTGCAGTCTTTGCTCCGAAAGGCAATCCACAGAGGAATATAACATAATACAAAAAAGGTACTTTATACCTCAGAAAAAAAATTCAGCAGCAACATAAGATCCAATAACTTACAGTCCGAACCAAAGCTTTGTTTATGCATTTTTATAGAATTTACTGTAGGTTGCTGCGAAGAATATTTATAGAAATGTACATGCAAACATGGTACAAGAGAGAAGAATAAATGGGTGCTACTTAACAATGAGCTGACCCTAATCATGAGTTAATTAATTACAAAAAAACCCTAAACATTAATGAGCATTTAAGACACCACACAAATATAAAAGGTAACAGTGAACTTGTCATCCATAACATTTAAAGCTAGATTCTTGTTTCTACGTTCATTATAGTGGCTTCATTTACCAAATTTGTGCCCCATTGTTTTGACAGTTCCGAATTGTGGTCCATCTTTTGCTTTGCGCACCCTGCATACTTTACCCACAGACCAACCCCAGATGTTTTTGAGTGATTAATCATTCTCAGCACTGCAGTGATACTGAAGAAGGGGTGGTATATGTGGATCAGACACAGCTGGAGTTTTTAAATTTGCCCTCCACTGTCCACCCCATTAGACACACGTACTGTTTGTTCACCTTGTGCATATATAGATGACACACAGATCAACTATAGAAATAGCTATTTCTCTAGTTTCCTAGAGATCAGATTCTCACCCAAACCTGTCAGCATCATTACAGATTTTACATGCCACTTGCTGTTTTGGTTTGTGTTTTATGGTTATTTTGGCATAAATGAAAACTGAATGAACTCATTTTAAATTATTCATAAAGCATTTCTGAGGAAAGTCATTGTAAAGTGGTGCCAAAAAATGCAATAACTGCTGGAACAAGAGTATGATAACTGCGGTGCATTGTGATCTTGTGAAGTGCTTTTAGCTGAATGTTTACTGCGTTTGTCTGGACACCTCCCAGCTGTAGATGACCACAAGACTGCTGCTGTTTGCTTTGAATGTGTTGCTTCTTCACATTCACTGATTACTGCCTGTCCTTTCCTGTCTTGCAAGGCGTGTATTAGTTTAACTTCCTATGTATAATGTGTTTGAATGTGTGTGCACACAATCCCTTACTTTCTTTATTGCTAGGAGTATTGCTGCCTAACACATGGAAATTAAGTGATTTGTTGTGACTTAAGATCACTGACCAACAGTGATTTCTTTATGCAACTAAAATAAACTTATAATGACAATATTTTCTATTTCTTTCATTACATTTAGCAAGAGTAAATTTAAAGAGATTTCATAAGGGATCACAGAGACTGGTCAAAACTGCAAACTACTTGTAAGCTACATAGAGACAATTGTATCTCCCCTAATAAAAAAAAAACAAATGTTTGAAAATGTGGTACCAGCTTCATCAGTGTAAGATGAGTTTAACTTATAGGATCACAGCTAAAGCCATTGCCCTAAGTAATATGATTACTGATCATGGTAATGTTTTATTTCAGAAACAGATATGAGTTGGGGAAAAATAACCCTAAATGAGTTTTGTCTGCCAGGTTAAAAAATTATTTACACAGTCCTCACTTACAAGGTAGAATAGGCAAAACAACCATGCTGCTCATTACTATTCCTTGGCTTAATCTTGGCCTTTAGTGCCAGTGTAATGTAATGGCTGTATTACATGGTTACCACATATCAGCGGGCATTGGATGCCCATGACCCTTTCACCAGTTCACTGCCTGACCTTTGCTTGGACAATGTTTGATAGGTACTAAACTGCCAACCAGAAACACCCCAAAAGATATGCCATTTAGATGATGCTCCGACAAAAACGATTGTTAATTCTCTTTAAATTATTTTTAACTGACAATATAAAATAAATATTTTCCCTGAGCCACCTGATACCTATCAGAGCCACCTATATAAAAATAAATACAAACACATTTTGAATTTGAAAACGCAATACTCAAATGTTGGGATGGGAAAAATAAGATTGAAAAGTTTATAGAAAGCAGAATATCAATGTTAAACATCAGTTTAACATTCCACTATTAGCAAGTGAAAAGAAAACGTAAGAAAGTGACATCAGCCAAAGACTCTTGGCAAGCAAAGATGCACCATGGCTCATCACTTGGTGCCAAAATTCATAAGACAAATGTGAAAAATTTCTAAAAGAACATTTCTCAAATGAATATTGCAAAGAATATGATTCTTTCAGTTTCGGACATTTAAAAAAAAAACAAAAAAAAACACCTGAATATATATATATATATAGGTGTTTTTTGTTTTGTTTTTTAAATAAAATACAATTAAGCAAGTCAACATATTGGAAACCTTTTTATTTCTGTCACTTAAAGGTTCAATAGAATGCATAAATTATAATAGTACATAAGTGTACAGTTAGTGCAAATGCTAATGATGTGTAACAATGTTAAAAATAGTACAAGCATAATACAAATAAATAGGTTCAAACAAGAAGTAGCAGTAATAAATGTTAATCTTTTTCAAAGAGCAAGAATTAGTCATTTTCAGTACATCCAGTATTAAATACAGGATACAATATGGCAACAGTGGAAAATATTTAGCTAAAGCTATTCAAACTGTTCTTTGGTTGTCTGGCTGTAAGTTCCATTAAAAACAGCTTTCTTCTGTTTCTCCACATGAGCTAACGAGCTGAAGTATTTGAAACTGAGATATAATTGCACTATTCACTATCCAGATAAATCCAGAATTCCTATGTGGTTTGTGTTTTGGAAATCTGTGCTACTCTAGGAGGTTGGTCATACGGTCATGCCCAGCTTTTCCTTCAGCCTCTGAAGCTCATGTATGCTGATATTGTTGCCACCACACACCACGACAACCACGGGACCCAACTTCTTTGCCAGCTTATGCTCTTTCTGCAGCCGGCTGATGATGTGGCAGTAGACAGCTCCAAGCGTTGCACCACAAGCTGGTTCAACTAGAATCTTCTCATCATCTACCGGCAAAAAGCCATAGGTACAGTGGATTAAGCTGAAAATTATCAGTTGTTCTAAGCAGTTTTATAGTTATGGTAGTTTTTAACAGTGTGGGCTTTAAATATACACATAAAATAATGATCAAATCAGATTTATTGTTCTTCTTTTATTCATTGTCTAAAGAGGTATATCGTTGCTGTGCAGAGAAAAACAGTAATATAGTAACTTTACAGAAGTCAAGTCAATATAAAAAGATTTTATTCCAAGTAATTTTGAAGCATTTCTATTAATCCAGTCATGACATTTTCACATAAGGTGAAGGATAGCTGCTATATTCAAATGATGTAGCAAATGAAAAAAAAAATACTAACTACTGTTTTTGTGCTTCACTACTAACCTAAGAAACGCTCAGTCGACCATACAGCTTCCTGGTCTGTGACCAACTCTGAGTAGACGGTGTGTTCTGTTACTAGCTTCATAGTTTGAGATGACACCTGCGTAAGGCCCAGTGTAGTAGCAACGCTAAAAGACCATAAACACAAAATAGGCATTTATTCACGTTTGTTTCCCACCAGCTTTTGCTTGCCTTTCCCCTTTTTTTTTCCTTTTAAACATTTGCAGTTTAAATGGCCTTATATGCTGATCTGACACTACAATGTGAAACCCTTACCTAGTGATGGCTGGCAGGGTTACCAGGTGTCCCATTTTCATTGATTCATTGAGGCTGTGAGCACCCACTGTTTCCATAGCAATGATGGGGACGTCTTCCCATCCAACACGTCGGAGACCTTCAACAACTCCATTTAGGAGGCCACCGCCACCCACTGACAACACAACTGCACCAGGCTTCTCATCCAGCTGTGACTCCAGCTCTTTTACCAGGGAGGTGTGTCCTTCCCTGAAAATTTAAACCTATAATTATACTGTGCTGGCAGAGGATCCTGTGGTTAGTCAGCTAACCTTTACATTATTTTACAATTACAAGAATTTGATGAATTCAAGGCTACACTGAACGATTACTGGATTATGAAAAACTACCTTCACACTCAGTTTCCATTTTATCAGCTCCACTGACCGTACAGAAGCATGTTGTAGTTCTACAATTACAGACTGTAGTTTATCTGTTTCTCTGCATACATTTCTCTTTGCCATTCACCCTGCTCTTCAATTATGGTCAGGACCCCCATAGGACCACCACAGAGCAGGAATTATTTAGCTGGTGGATCATTCTCAGAGCTGCAGTGACACTGAAATTATGATGGTGTCTTAATGTGTGTTGTGCTGGTACACGTGGATCAGACACAGCAGGGCTGCTATAGTTTTTTTATATAGAATATTTATATATAATTTTGTGTTAATGTACACTGATTCTGAAGAATGACTGAAACAATTTACAAATCTTCCAAAGGGCTGTTTAAATCTAGGAAATCTTTAAAAGTTCCAAATTATGCTTCGGTAAAAGGATCATTGGGGAACGTCTTAATTCTTTGTAAGCAATGACACGTCAAGTCTTGAAACTGAACAACCAAAATAAGACGTTATGTTAGTAACATTTCTCAGTAAGGGCTGGTGATATTAACTTCCTGTTTGTGGCAAATTAGGATATGGGAGGGGGGAAACTTTTCAAGATGGGTGGTGACCATGGTGCCCATTTTGAAGTCTTTTTGGATCCAACTTTTGTTTTTTCAATGGGAAGAGGGTCATGTGACACATCAAACTTATTGAGATTCAAAACGACCAACTTCAAAATGGCCGCCATGGTCACCACCCATCTTGAAAAGTTTCCCCCCTCCCATATACTAATGTGCCACAAACAGGAAGTTAATATCATAAACCATTCCCATTTTATTAAGGTGTTTCCATATAAATGGCCCACCCTGTACATTGCAAATTTAAAAAAAGGGAAAAAAAACAGCCACTGTCATGTTTTGTTGTTGGGTAAGTGCTAACAGCATACTATATGTAGATAAAATACGTAGACACCTCCTAATCACAAAATATTTCCTTCAGTCCCATTGCTATATGGCATATAAAATCAAGAACCTAGCCATGCGGTCTTCCTTTACAAACATTAGTGAAAAAAAGGATTGTAAGGAGCTCACTGTATTTGAATAGATCTATAATTGGATGACACCATTGCAAGTGAGTTTGTGAAATGTATTCTCTCCTAGATAGTCCATGGTCATATGAGTCATTTTATTGAAAAGTGAATGTTTTTAGGAACTACAACAATTCAGCCACATATAACAACTCAACAGACCACATGCAGTTACAGAGCAGGGTCACCAAGAGCTGAGATCAGCCTGGGATCTTCATGGCATGGATTCCATGGCTGAGGAACTGCTTTACTTCACTGAGCACAATGCCAAATGTCAAATGGAGTGGTGTAATGCATGCCATCACTGGACTATGGAGCAGTGTAAACGTGTGGAGTGTCAAATCCACTTCTGTGCCTGGCAGTCTGATGAATGAGCCTGGATTTGATGAATGCTAAGAGAGCATTACCTTACTGACTGCATAGTGACAACCAAACAGTTTGGTGGAGGATGAATAATGCTATAGGGTTGTTTTTCAGTGATTGGCCTAGGCCCCTTAGTTCTTAATCTTAATGCTTCAGTATACCAAGAGATTTTGGAAAATTCCAGCTTGGTGGGAACAGTGTGGGAAAGGCTCTTTACTGTTTCAGCATGACTGTACCCCAGTGCACAAAGCAAGTTCAGTAATGGACTCACTCACCAATGAGATTGGTGTGGAAAGACTTTACTGACCTGAACAGAACCCTGATCTCATCACCTCAAGCCAGGCCCTTTTGTCCAACATCAATCTCTGACCTCATATAAGCTCTTGTAGATGAATAAGCTGAAATCCCCACAGACACACTGCTTGCTTGACAGCCCATTCTAAATGTCATACAAGGTCTTGTAGGTGTAATGTGTGTCTAAATATCTTTGTCCATATAGTGTAAGTTACTTGCATATCTGTAAAGGCATCATTCATTCTAAGCGGTACATAAGCATTTTTGTAGCAATATATGCTAGATATTGCCAGGCCGCATTGTGCACTTGCTACTTACAGCAGTGTGGCTTTAAAGTAAGTGCAGGCTGTAGCCTGGCATTCCTGCAGCACAGATCCAAGACTCCCACTGGAAGGTTTGTAATGCATAATGAAGCCCAATATACAACAACAGAGGCCCTAGATTGCTGAGTAGTTAAAATTTTACATCAAGCAAGAATGGGCCAAAAATGCACTACCACAACCACAACAATCTGTCAATGCCATAATCTACATCCTTCCTTGCTTTCAGGATAATTTGCATGGGTTTTTGTTTTCATGTTTGCAGCTTTTGCAAAGTGGTCTGGATAAGACGGACTGCTAAATGAATACATAACTACTCACCAAATAAGTGGATCATCAAAGGGAGAGATGAATACCCAGCCAGAGTTTTCAGACACTAGCTTCTGACCATATTCAAAGCTCTCATTCAGTGACTGTGAAAAGGAGAACAATTACCTATTTATTACTGAATTATTCTGGATGTTACAATATGTGTAAAATGACATTCATAAATGTTCATGTTTCCTTGCAAGCTTATTATGCCACACAAATAAAGCAGCATGAAATTAAACACATAATGCTGCTGTGAAAAACTTTAAAATACGTCATCAATAACCACCTTGCCATGGATGATTACATCTGCTTCTTCATCACATAGTCTTTGCACAGTGCAAGAAGGGGTGAGACTGGGCACCACTATAGTGGCAGGCACTCCCAACTTCCGTGCAGAGTATGCAGTTGCCATGCCAGCATTGCCTCCTAGTAGCGCATACAGAAAAAAATAACATGATCCTACAAATTTGTAGGACTACCTCATCTTTCCAACATTTTCCAACAAAATATAAATATTCAGTAAGGAGGAAAGTTTGTGTTTAGCAAACAAGGTAAATTTAGAGTGTTGTTTTTGTTAGGAAACATCCTGTCTGACATTATGCACATTAGTTTAACATCCATGTTTTGCTCTGTGTTTGTAAGTTAATCTCACCAGAACAGCAGACAAATCGACTGCAGCCAGTTTCAGCCCACTGTGGAAAGAGAGAGAGAATAGATACATGGGTCACAAACATTTAAAAAAAAAAGCTAGCTCAAGATAAAGAATGGGGATGAGTTCTCACAAGTATAAACTTACAAACCCAACATTATTAACATATTACCAGTTTCAAACTTGTCCAACTTCATTATAACCTGAGCTATTACTAAGCAGACAATGAAAAGAAGTCCCACACCCACATCAGTTAACACCCACAGCATTGTCCCCACCCATTCATATAAGTAATTCTTAGGGCGTTTTCACACTTTTGCAATTTCAGTGTTTGAAGTTATCTTAGTCAGCTGAGTCATGGTTTCATTTGCAAATGTGATCACGACCCCCACTAAACAGACCTATAAACAAACTACTTTTCCAGCAGAGTTCTCAGTATTGCCCGTTTGTTTTTGTTTGTTTTTTTCGGCTTGGTTTGTGCATTGTTTAAGCAATGCAGGCCCCATCAGCTTTACATTTTGATTTAGGGCCTGACATATATGGTGCCAACAAAATCAAACAAAAGCTGTGTTAGCAACGTCTCCATATTATGAAAATTGTGCCCTATATAGGGATTAATTTAACTCACTATATAGTGTATTATACAATGCCCATTATTCACTACAAATTGTAGTGTACAAAGGATGTACACTGCATGGCACAATATATACACCACACATTAGTGCAGTTGCTGAATTCCTAACATAGTGTGCATTAATTAAATTATATTTTTTCTGTAGTGTTTGAAAAACCATTCACTCTAATGCTTATTCCCTAGTCAAATCATGATGTAGCAAATGCTATGTATTCAGTAGAGAACAAGTTAATGAGTGATCCACTCCAATGTATGCAAACAATGTCTGCACCTGGGATTGTGTAGTAGCAGGAGGATGTGACAGAGTGCTGCATAAAACAATGCGAAACAATGTGACAAAAGTACATGAAAAAAAGATGAAAGGTGAGAACAAGAAGTGACGCTCTTTCTCCCATTTACAACCAAACACACACACATACACACACCCACATACATACACTTATTAGTGCAATAAACAAAAGAAGCATGAAGAGACTATTGTCCTTGCTCCTGTTGTATCACTCTGCTCACTCGAAGGCTAGGATGCAGAATTCTGTACCGCTGCTCTTTGACAGTTGTAAAATAATGCTCTATGAATAAAACCTAATGGAAAAGTGGACATCTTAAGTGTACAACTCGTTATTCATAGTTTCACAACTGTGGTGTGAACAAGAAAGAAATTGATTGACTTTATCTCACTTTAAAATCTGCTTACAGTGTGAACATAAAGAGAACACAAAGTTGTAATTTGCAGCCGATTCCCTTTCAGGTTCAAATGAAAGGACATGTGGTTGGTTCATTTAAACAGACTCATGTTAGGCTAATATAATCATGATATTGTAGTAAAGTACATAGGGGGAAAAAACAGGCCCCTGCTTTAGAAAACATATGAACACATTATCACAAGACACAGAGCTATTGAAGTGCTATTGAAATGACTGACTCACCATTTTACACAAGTGGCCAATGCCCCGAATTTTAAAGGAACCTGTGGGCTGGCAGGAGTCTAGCTTCAGATACACAGAAGTACCTGCTATTTTTGAGAGGGACAAACTCTCTCTTAAAGGAGTGACGGTGTGAAGTTGACGAGCAGGCTTCATATTCTGGAATTCTGGAACCTTCTGGAATTAACCTTAATCATTAGTTTGTCAGACAGATGAAAAATAATACCTATTACAATTTACTGCTTTAAAAATGTATTATTGCATGGTCTAACTTTACTGTTTGATTTTTCAAATAAAATGTTTAATAGTTTTATGCAAAATATAAATGATTTAGGATGTTCAAAACAAAAAAATCAGTTAAGCACAATAGCGAGTCAATGTAATAATGTTTTCTTCTAACTCACCTATCCCAGTGAAAGGCTGCCTAATGACACCAGTCTTACCCCAGCAGATGCTGAAAAAGTCACTTTTGCTAATTGCAAACCTTCAGCCTTCTTACAAGTGTGCCATTTTATCCATTTTCCTTACTGTAAATTTTCCAACCGTGGGTGGCAAGAGCCAATCATCTCTCTTTCCACCTCTCACACCTCTGACCTGGAGCCATCATTCTGTGTATTTTTACCTGAAATCACATGAGCATTACGTGTGTAGTCACCATCTGTGTAGGTGTGTAGTCATCATTTGTGTTTATATACCCAAGTACTTCACTATTTTTACCCTTCTGAAAAGTAGATAAAATATGTTCATATTATAAGCAAAAATTCTGAATTCTTTTTATCCATTTAGGTGTTTGAATGACAATATACTTAATATATATTATGGTATATAGTTTCAACACTCACTGTCCTTTCAATCAGCTCCATTGACTCTACAGGAGGATTTTGTTGTTCTGCAATTACAAAATGATGCTCTGCATATAATGTTTGCCCCCTTTCACACTTTTCTTCAACGTTCAGGAACCCCACAGGGCCACCACAGAGCAGCTATAATTTGATTCTATGATCTGGGTGGTGGATCATTCTCAGCGCTACAGTGACACTGAAATAGTTGTGGTGTGTTAATGTGTGTTGTGCTATTACGAGCGGATCAGACACAGCAGTGCTGCTGGAGGTTTTAAACAGTATCCATTCTCTGTCCACTCTGTAAGACACACCTACTTTGTTGGTCCACCTTGTAGATGTAAAGTCAGAGATGGTAGTTCATCTGTTGCTGTAGTTCAATCTTGTCATCCCCAAGTCCCTCATTTTTGCATACAGGACCCTATTGGCTGGACATTTTGGATTGTTCTCGGTCCAGCAGAAACACTGCAGGGTTAAATACTCCAGCAGCCCTGCTCTGTCTGATCCACTCATACCAACATAGCACACACATCAGTCACCGCACTGCTGAGAATGATCCACCACCCAAAGCATACCTGCTCTGTGGTGGTCCTTTGGGCTTCCTGACCATTGAAAACAGGGTGAAATTAAGCTAACAAAGTATACAGGGCAACCTAAGGTCTCCCATCTGTAATTGGGGAAAAACTAAGTGGTACTTTGTGGTCAGTGTGTCTGCGGGAAAAAACAGTGAGTGTAGAAATAAGGTGGTGGTCATAATTTAATGGCTGATCAAAGTAAAATCTAAAAATGTTTGGGGAAATCATAAGATGGTGTGTTAGGGTTAGGGCAGGAACAAACCATTACACCAATGAGAATTCCTTGGGCTAGACTCCAAACACTACATTCACTTAAAAATATTTCCCAAATGACATGAATTAATCTATTTTTAAAAGTGCAATTAAACTGAAACTTTCAGAAAAATTTTGCACAAAACTGAGCGTGTGGGTAGCTCTTACCCCAAGATGTATACCATTAATTTCCTTAAATGTTCATACCCTTGAATGATGAGAAAATGGTTGGTAGCTGGTGACAGTAAAGACTCCTCCATTGAGATGTTCCCTATTAATTTCACCTGTGCTTATCAAACAGTACTGGATTGTTATGCTGGGTTTTATCACTGCTGAGTTCTTTCAGTCTTTTCAAGAGTTCTTTTTCCAAAATCAGAACAAAATCATCAATACAATATTAGTTTTGGGCTTTGTCCCTTGTATACAGATGTTTCCCTGGATTCTCTGAATCTTTTAATGATATGTGATTTGTGTATAATTTAGCTATTTTTGCTAGCAGTCAAAATGGTGAACACTTCCCCATCTTTATATCTGAATGTCTCAGCCTCTCTGACTTACATTTTTTTATACACAATCATGTCATTGACCTGTGGTCAATTACCTTAGTGTCTGTAGTGTTCCACACAAAAACAAAACAACAAAAAGACATAAAACCTGTCTTTTCTCACCCCACCCCAACTTTACTTGTAATGTGTTTCTAGCAACAAATTTAAAATGGGCCTATATTTTTCAAAAATTCAACATTAGAAATGTTACTGATGTTTTCAATTAAATATATTCAATTACATCAAGGACAACGTGATGCAGAAATAAAAACAGTTTTATTTGCATAGTTTGCTTTGTGAAAATTTAATAAAACAAAACTAACAGAGAACACAAAAGGTTCTTTTAACAAAATGATCTAAACACAGCTGTCAGGGGACACTTCAGCCACACATTTACTCTCTTTAATCATTCCACCATCCGTTTTAAAGGAAATTTGTTAAATTAATAATGTCCAGAAAACTGTCAGATGAAATGGTTGTGTTTCTCCTGCAGGGGGCAGTGTTTATAATCTCTGTATTTTTATAAAATAAAGGCTGCTGGTCAGTGAAAGCTACAGCAACAGCTATAAGGCTTTATGTTTAAATTAAACAGAATGTTATTAATAAACCACAACTGATTTACACACTGATAGAAAGAGTGCATGTATTTGCATACACGTGTGTCTGTGTGCGGTTATGGAATGTTCCAGAAATTGCCTCTTCACCACTCAGTCCGAGTCTTCATCATCCAGATATTCCTCTGCATTACTGTGAGTGCGGGTTATTACTGCAAATAAAAACAGAATTCATATACACAATATTATTAAGCAATCTCAGTGTATATATGAAAAACATTTTACTTAAAAAGGGGACATATTATACTCCTTTTTCCACAAGTTAACAGAGTTTCCTAGGAGTGTAATAATGTCTGTGACATGCTACAATAAATAAATAAAACAACATGGCACAATTCTTTACCTGTCTGAAACATTCAGAATTACCTGTTTCAGTCCCTGTTGATCATAAGCCTCTATTTATTACAAACATGAGGCATAAGGTGAGAAACACTGGCTTTCTAGACACTTTTGCTTAGTTCTCTCACAGTACTCTCATTTACTATCGGTTGACTGAACTATCTGATAAGATCTGAACAGCTACACACTGTTACATACATTTGTGTAGAGCGTTTTGTTTGGGTTAATGAAGATGAATGTGTTTTTTGTATGGTTTGTATCCTCACCGTTGCCCTGTTTCTTTTTGAGGAGAGAAGCACACTGTGCATTAGTTGCCATCTCCAGCGCTGTCTTCTTCTCATTATTCAGAACATCAGTCCTGGCATCTACTCACACAAATAAACACATCATTATATATGTAGGCCACAGACTTCCAGACAACCAACAGTGGGTTTTTTTTCTGTGTGTTACTATGTACAGTGTAAATGTGTAAGTATATGTGTGTTATTATAACATTAAAAACACCTGCCCACAATTTTGTAGGCCCTTCCATGGTGACAAAATTTCCCTGCTTTAAGCAAACCAACTTCAATAACTAACTGTACATTTGTTGCCTAACATATCCCACCCGTGCCACTGTAATGAGATAATCAATTCATCTCACATGTCTGTAGGTTTAATGTTGTGTCTGATCAGTATATATTTGTGTAGAGTAAATATTTGTATGTACAGTGTATGTTTACAGTGTACATATATGTGTTGCATACTGCGGTTGAGAAGCATCTGGACGATGTCGGAGTATCCCTTCCAGGATGCAGCATGAAGAGCAGTGTCTCCCAGTTTATTCTGCAGGATGGGGAAAAAAAAGGCCTTACAATAAGTTACAATTAATAGCCAGAGTATAACGTTTTCACCGACAAATCAACATCAGTTCATTTACACCACACCCTTAAAGCATCTACACCTCATCATAGTATTCACACCAAAATACTAAATCATCTACACTTCATTATAATATGTATAATTTCATTATAAATTTTGCACCACATTATAACATTATTGGACATTATTATGACATCTATATCACATCACAACATCATCTACTCTTCATCATATCATCTACAGCCAGGATATACTGTTGGAACACCCCTCACCTTTCTTTTGGCAAATCAAATGCATGTCCTTACATGCTGCTTTTACAATAAAAACAGTCTTTGAGTAGGCCTGGGCAATATGGGCAAAAACGTTATCAAGATAGAAAAGATTATATTGATCAATATGGATAATATCTGCATTGAAAATATATGTAACATTGTCACAGTTTTAAAAGGAAACTATATATAAATATCAAATATTAAAATCTTTCTAAAAACTGTAGAGTGAATTAAAATGCTTTTATTAAATTACCAATATTTATAACATACAAATATTTATCAGAACCCAATATAGTAGGTGTAAAATAAGTGTTATTTGTGTAACTTTATATTTGTGACAATTGTAATTCAAACAAACATTCTCCTGCTATTTTTGTGGTACCTGCAGATTTATGGTAACTGATGCATAGTAATAAAAATGAAAACGATAATTTTATTAAAAAAAACAAAAACAAAAAAAAAAACAACTAAAATTTAACTAGTTTCAACATGGCAAGCAAGAATTAATCAGGTCCTCTTGTCCAAAATCATTGTCTGTCCTCATAAATGCTCATCTGGATGAATAGGCAAACATTCCCACAGACAAACTCTTGTGGGAAAGGCTTCCCAGAAGAATGAAATCTTTTACAGCTGCAAATATGTTCTGATTCCATATTTATGCCTATAGATTTCAAATTAGATTTCATAAAATCTCCTGTAGGTGTAATGTGGTGGTTTCCCAATACTGGTGTCCATATAGAGTATCAACAAATCACTTTATACTTTATTAGATAATCTGAAACCATAAGTGTATATACTTGAAATTCGGTCATGAGAACATTTAAAAACACAGAAGCCCACAGCCTCTGGGTCAGAAGAGTAAAAGGCTGTCATCCTCTGTTAGCCATTTTAAAAATTCATTTTAGAAATCCCAGATTTTGACTGAGTGGTGTGTTTATTAGTAAGTGTTCAAAATGATGATAATTATACACAATAACATAATTTGAAACGCAAGGACATGTTGTTGTTGTTTCTGAACTACAGCTTTAAACCCACCTGTTGATTCACCTCACAGTTCGGCTGAGCAAGCAACAGCTCCACCACATCTACAAGACAAGCAAAGTACATCAGCATGGTACAGTGAGTATGTGATGAGCATGAATTTATCCATCATTGTTTTTTCTATGGTAAACAAACAAAAAAAATCCACTTTTGCTTTTAATTTTGATTTATCTTTAAATAATAAAACAAATGAATATGTCATGCACAACAACCAGGAGACCATTAACCTAATATTTTGTTGCACAACTTTTAAAGGCAATCTCTGGAAATGATTGATTCCTGTAGCCCTGAACGGAACTTCTGTACCTTTCAACAGTTAGGGTTGGGTTGCCACTCTTCCTGAGAAGACTACCTAACTGTCTCATGCTTGAAGGGTGTCTTCTCCAGACAGAATGTCTAAGCTCTTTACAGGATATTTGATAGGATTCAGATCAGAGGTATTATATCAGAGTTATAAAGCCATTTTGTAGTAGTCCTGTGTTTTGTTTTTATCCATTGAGTCTTTTTAACTGTGCATTTGAGGTAATTATCCTGTTGGAGGACACATTATCTGCAAAAGAGTCAGAGCTTTTTGTCTCTTAGCAGCATGTTTTTCTCCGTAATGACTTTATAGTCTTGAGATTTCATTGTGCCCTGCACAGTTTCAATACACTTCATTCTAGACACAGTAAAGCAGGCCCAAAATACAACCAATTCTCCCCTGTTTCACAGCAGAAATTGTGTTCTTTCCTTTGAAATCTTCTCTATTATTTCATCTGTGAACATATAGCTAATGTGACTTGGCAAAAAGCTACAAGTCTGTTTCCAAAGAATATTCTCTCAGATGAGATACTGATGCACCTTGGCCTCAGGTTCACCTTGTGAATTTTAGGATTTTTTTCTTTGTTGTATCATTCACACGATTATTCTGTTCAATCCAAGGTCAAGTTTCCTCCTGTGGCCATGTCCAGGCAGGTTGGCTACGGTGCAATGGGCCGTAAACTTAATAATAAAATTTTAAATATCATCTTTGTATTATTTTTCATTATATATAGGATTATTATTTTTAAATTATTTGCACATCATTTCATTTTATTTTTATTTAAATTTTACCTAGTGCCTCAGCTTTTATGCTTAAGGTGGGTCTCAAAAACAAATTACCTTTGTGTCCTCCATGGCATCCCCAGTACAGTGCTGTATTCCCTGCTTTATCCAGTCCATTAATACCAACCCTGTTGTCCAAACACTCTCTCAACCAGCTCAGATTACCTCCATACACACAGACATATAAAAACATTTTTACTAAAGGTTGTAAAGATACAAAAACAATTATGTGCCAGTCATCTGAAGGAGACTATATTAAGGTAAGGTAACAATTCTGAATAAAACACTAAATGTGGAGCACCTCTTTTGGCTGCTTCATGCAGTGGGTTATCAATGGATTCGGCCTGTTCAGCAACTGACAAAAATACACAATAATGAAATTTTACACAAACACACATATTAAACATAGAATAAACACATTTACACACATCCATCAAAATACAGAAAACACACACACACATACATACATACATATATATATATAAAATAATATTTTGTGATATGAATGAAATTATAATTTGTGTAATGATGCAGAAATGTTGTAATTTAAGGAACTCACCTATATCTTGTTAGAAATTGTAAGATATATTTTAATGGTTAAAGTTCAGAAGCTGGTTGTGTCTTTCAGACCTGTCAGAGGTGCTACAGCATTTTGCTCCAAAAGAACATTGCACTTGTGGTTTTTAGCAGTCACACAACCTGGCAGCACCATGTGTCACAACCCACTGTAATCAGTGCATGTTTACTGTCCTCCAAATTACAAATTGGCCAAAAAATTACAAATTGGCCTATGACCCTAATTCATCAAAGTAAAAACAATCGTGCTGAGTGAACCATTTATCTTCTGATTCATGAATCAGAAGATCAGAGGTTTGATCAACATGGAAACAAGGTGAGAAATGCATGCAGTTGATAAATCAGTTTAGTGCATTAAATCAAGTTCCAACCTACCAGTGCCTCATTTATCATGCGGCATGCCCTAATTCATGCAGATGTATTTATTAGTTTACTAAATATGGAATTTAGACTGTTGTGAGGCACTGATTCTGCATTTAGGTTGAGTTTGAGCAGTGTTAAACTGGAGTATTAGTAATATAACAGTGTCATATTTGTGTTAAAGTGGAGATTAGGAAGTTTAACAGTAGTTAATTTGTGCTACAGTGGAGAGTCTGCACTGTAACAGTTGTTTGTTTTTTGTTACATTGGAGAGTCAGTACTTTAACAGTAGTTTATGGGTGTGGATGGGACTTACTGACCATAGTTGCTGGGGATGAGACCAGTTCTTCCTCGGCAGGTTCCTTTCCACCAGTTACTGTCACTCTATAAACACATCAAACAGTATGTCACCAACTACTCAATACACAACACATACCTATAATACATTGGGGAGGGAGAGGGTAAGAGAG
Organism: Hoplias malabaricus; assembly: GCF_029633855.1. NCBI lineage: Eukaryota > Metazoa > Chordata > Actinopteri > Characiformes > Erythrinidae > Hoplias > Hoplias malabaricus. The sequence goes on along the minus strand of NC_089820.1, from coordinate 9,629,543 downwards.
TGGCGTGCTTTAGATAGATAGATAGATAGATAGATAGATAAATAGGAGGGTAAACTCACTGTGTCTGAGATGTACAGAATATCTCCTTCCTCAAAGTACAATTCATCTGGCTAAAACATACAAGATTAAACAGTTCAGCCACCTATAGTTGGTTATGATGATTACAGTACTTAATAAACTTTAACTTTAAAAGGAAATATATTGAACTCTGAGGATCACACACCGTCCGTGGGTCAAAGGTGTACAATGCCCTGAACACCTTCACCTGACCTGTTAAAGCCAAACACACACACACATACAAATAAATACTAAAAGTACTACTTGTAATTGAGGAAACCTGCCTAAAGCTGATTTAAACTTCTCAAACACGCCCAAGCCTGCTTCATGCTCCACACACACCCTGTTGTCCCCCACCTGCAATTCAGATACACTGTCTCCCACCCCCAACACTAACTAAACAAAATCCCAATAATATAATAAACCAGCTTATGGCATTAATCCACTAAGAGCCAATAATCTGACATGTGTCTGAGGAAGTGGAGTAAAACCTAAATATGGACTCATGCTAAATATAGACTTTTAAATGACGTATATGGCTATTATTTGTTTTTAACAGATCTACAGGACTTCTATGAAATTCTTACAGTAAAATAACATACTACACATAGTAACTAAATTAATATAAAGAATATTATACAAGACTAAATGTTAATACAGATAATACTTCTACAGTTTTATGTAATTGGTGTGTATATATATATATATATATATATATATATCGCACATGCGCACACACACTTATACAATAGAAACAGAGTCGGTAATACTGATAATATTACTGTCAAACTGAACTGGGTGGGTACATACCACCTTAAAATATCCAGCACAGCCTCACAATATAACTACTAAACCATTTAAGGTGGAACGAATAAATTCAAAAAGAAGCCAATTTCAGCTTTATCGTTCAAAACACGCAAAGTATCAACAACAGATCCGCGCCTTAAAAGCCCAGGGTGTGTGACCTAGTAGTAAAATCGATCTTGTAACGTTCAATAATGAATCGAAACTTTAAAAAACACAGTTTGATAGACTTTCAGCGCAGTTCTTACCTGGTTTCGCTGGTTTGGGAGGAGGTTTAGACATTTCAGAGACTCTACAGATCAGCCGCGTCTCTAAACCCGGTCTTACAGGCGCAAAAAAATGTGAAATATGACTAAAATGACAAGTTCAATAAAAAAAGGCTAAACGTAAAAAATAAAGAAGTTCGCCCTCGTAGGAGGAAGCTGGCGGATATACGGAAGAGAAGTAATGCGCATGCGCGCCGCCCATAAACACAACAGTAAGTTCCCTTTATTTAAAAATAATATGTAAAAAATTTTACATAAGAAAAAGTAAATACTGTTTAAATAAATTTCGTATGTTCATTAACACAGAGTTGGTTTTGAATATTTTTATTTGTATTTTTAATAAAATATATTTATTTTGATGGTTAGACCTGGACTATTATTATAATTATTCTTTATTAACTCTTATTGGTCATTATTTTTAGTGTTACTATAATTAATAATGGTCAAAAAATTCTTGCTAATGATTGTATAATACTTTTTTTTCACATAGTTTAATTTCATTTAACAGTTATTGGGGTGGTTTCCCAGACGGGTTAAGCCTAGTGCTATTTATTGATTTGCTTGTTTGTGACCCTAGAAATTCTGGACAGTTGAATCATGACAACATAGTGAGGTATTTCACCTTTTCAAAAGTGGCTGGTACTTTTTCGATTTAAGCCCAGACAGTTTTTTAAATGCATCATGTTTTCTAAGTAAAGCCCCTTTCACACAGGCACAGTAACCCAGAAATGTCCCGGAATTTACCAGAGCTGTATGAATGTAAACAACACAATATTTGTTCCAGTTTCATGCAGACTTTATCCCCCAGCACCCTAGAACCCAGGTAAAATCAGAGTCATGTGTGAACTCATTCGCTAATATTGCACAGGTGCTACCCCAACCTAAATTATGCAGCATATTTCCCGCTGAAAAAGCATGTCTGATACAGATCTCCCACTGTGTGCTCCGGACCTGACACTCTGGGGTTTCTGTAGAGATTCTCCAGAGTTCATGTGTGAAAGGGGCTTAGGAGTCTGACTTACTTCTCTCTCTGGCTCTGAAGCGAGTCTACACTAATATCCGCGATGGGAAAGCAGAGGTTAAGGACAGTGCCTCTCAGAGTAGGGAAGTGACTCAGACACTGAACGCTGCATGGACCATGGGACCACTGTTTTGGCTGGAGTTTGGAGAAGCTGGAGAAAGTGGTGAGTATTATGAGCCCTGCTAGAGGACGAGGAACAGGACATGGTTTCTAGTGTACTTGGTACCAGAGTACCCAAAGTTCACAGACTTACTTTCTTGTTTGTGTTTTCTGACATTGGACTGTATGTTTTGGACACTCGGACAAAGACTGGGGCTGAGCTCTCAACTGATCACCCTCTAGTGGTAAATTTGGATTAGATGGCAGTGAAAATTGCCAGAGACCTGGTAGGTCAAAATATATAGTGGCAGAGGATGAGGTAGAGGACATTGACTCCCGGTTCAAGACTTCCATTTTGGAAGAAGCTTCATATAATTTGCGACAAATACTTTTTGGTGCCTGTTACAGTAGCAACCCAAGAAGCCAATGGTGGATGCCAGTGGTGAGGGAACCCGTCAAAGAAGACATGGGAGGAGTTTGGAGAGGCCATGGAGAATTACTTTTGGGAGGCCTTAATGAGATGTTTCTGGAAAACACTCTGTAGCTCAGAAGTGTCTGTGTGTCAGATTCTAATTCCTTTCCCAAAGTAACAGATGCAAGGCTCTGCAGTCCCAAGACCTGTGGAGTGGTTGAGATTTGCCCAGGATTGCTGAATATCACATGGACATTGGGAACACTTTCTTTGGATTGAGTTATGTGTGAAATATCTCTCTACAATAAGTAAAACTACTGTAACCATGAATAAAAATATTAATAAGAAATTCATATTTTGGTGAATTAAATCTTAGAAATTACACCTGTTCCTAGGACAGGTGTAGCAATGTATCATTCATCTGAACTGGAGGGACAGTTTGAATCCCCTTGTATTTTTCTCTTGGTCAAGAGTTCCAAAGCCAAGGTAAAAAGAGGTTTTTATTTTATTTTAACTAAGTGGGTTTGGGGAGGCACGGTGGCGCAGCAGGTAGTGTCGCTGTCATGCAGCTCCAGGGTCCTGAGGTTGTGGGTTCAAGCCCTGCTCCAGCAGTTTGGTGTGTTCTTCCTGTTTGGGTATCCTCTGGGTGCTCCAGTTTCCTCCCACGGTCCAAAAACACATGTTGATAGGTGGATTGGCTACTCATAGTAGTGTGTGTGATTTTGTTTACTTGCATATTTACAGCTTCAATATTTAAAACCTTGTTGACTGGGAATATCTACATGAGGATCATTATTGAAATGGTTTTAGTAAATGTAGCATTTTTTTCTTTGTCCACACAACAGTCCGGTGTTTTCTGCTGATACTGGCCTGACAGTAGTTAGTTTAATTTTATATATATATTTTTTAAATAATTATTTTTAGTTAAATAGAAGTATACTAACAGCACCTTTGAATAAACTTTTTTTCCCCACCTTAAGCGGTTACAGACAATGAATGAATAATTGGGTTGTCTAATTTAACTGTAGTCCTGCATAGCTTTGAGTGTTGGCCGTTTGTGATTACGTTTCTTCTTTGAATCGGCCTCCCTCATGTTTAGGGGTATTGGGAAATTGGTTAGTGAAGTTGGTGAAAATCACCTGCAATAGATAATACTTTTGATATGGAAAATTATTTGAAATGTTTTGTAACAAGCTGTAATGCATTTTTCTGTGTGCGTGTCTGAAAATATTATAGGGGGAAAATGTTTATATATGCTGGGCTAGAGAAAGAGAACTTGCAGCTGCTGAAAATTTGAGCACTGAATATTGCTGTTAGTGTGCAGAATAAAGAGAAGCAATATAGAGAACTGTTTGTGCCTTCACCCATGTGCACACACACACACACACACACACACAGCCCATCATGCAAGGCCTTTCATGGTGTTATTTTTTAAATAATTAATTATTATCATTACCTGTTTCACATTTATTTTATGTTTAACACTAGTGCTAAATAATAGTGCTGTTTGTTGTTGTTGTTGTTGTGCTGCAGGTCTGACTGGCAGGATTGAGCATATATTTACATATGAAATAAAGCTGACCGGATGTTCATACTATCAGCAACCAGATGAAATTTAGAAAAAACTTCTTTATTTTTTGGACTCTTTTCCACTTTGTTACTTAACATTTGTCACTTTATAAGAAAATTATTGATTTACTAAATATTAAAATGTATAATTTGTTTTTCGAAAACATTTGAGGTCACAAATGTCAACTGATAGACAAAACAATAGGAAAACTTATCAGAGTTCTATTTTGCACTGGTATGGAAATATTGTGACACTGGCTGTGCAAAGAGGACCTAGAGATGGCCTTGGTTGTTATTGTGAGGGCTGCATATGGCCTGCTCATCAAGTGCCAATAGCGTACTGATAAGCAAATCTCTAGTCACCCAAGGCGGGCTCCCTTCAGTGCGTAGATGCTATGGGAAATATACTCCAGCAATATGCAAGTCACTAATATTCCAGTGATGGCTGCCCACAATGGATTAAATCTATGGGACCAGTGCTGCATTAATGAGCAAATCTCCAGTGAACAAATGGTTCAGTGCAAGCATGTTTGCTAGGTGATTCAGGGCTGTGGGCACATGACTCTCAAGCTATGTGGCACTGAATACCTGTTTGTGCATTTCCAGTAAAAAAAAAAAACATGCTTAAAGTTATAAGGTGATTAAGAGATCTGAGAAGAGAGAACTAGACACAGAGAGACTTTTTTTGCTTGAAGATTACCTGGCTGATAAGGTTTTCATCTGTGTGTTTGTGAGAGAGAGAGAGAGAGAGAGAGAGAGAGAAAGTAATTAGAAGTTTAATACAAAAACATACAAAGGATAAAAAAAACAGAAAAGAAAAATAATACAGAACCAGAAGTGTGAGCAGCAGACATTAAAATTCGCCATCAAAATGCCTACAGACAACATTGGACCAGCTCATATCTGTTCTAAAACTGACTGAGAATGGAGATGACACATGCAAATCTACTTATCTTGCGGCAACTTCTAAGCACTCCTGCACAGAATGAATGATTAGAAACAAATGGACAGCACAGTGTCTCTTAAAAGTGTTCTAGTGCCCCTGCTGGTTGGTTGTAGCATGATGTGTAGTTCGCCTTCCCCCATTTGTTCTCAAATCAAAGCAGCCCATTTTCAATATCATTTATCTCCTCTAAACTACTTTTTCCATCTCCAGTTATTACTCCCAGCAATTAGTTTTTCTTGTGCAAATGTTGGCACATTTCTATTTTTGCCAAGAAATCAATATTAAAAGCATTATTCTGTTTATTTTATCATAACATGAATGACAACAGAGGCTGTGGGAGATCAGGAGAGGGAAAGAGAAAACTTACTGTGGAGTGAGGGAGGCATTTCCGTGACCATTCAGCTGTCATCTTAGGGTCAGCAAGACAAGGACCCAAACCAAAAATGCACATGGGGTTACCAGCCGTTTTAGAGCTAGAGGTAAAACACAAGGAGCAGAGAAAACATCTTGAGGAGCAGTAGAGTCTAATTTATCAGCTAAGGGAAAGAATAGCTCAAAGAAAGAGATATTTGGAGAAGCACAGAAAGAGAGAGAGAGAGAGAGAGAGAGAGAGTGGGAAACGTTGGTCAAACTGCACACAGTGGAGAATAACAGAGAGAGGGAGAAAAAGGAAAGAAAGGCTAGAATGTGAAAATAAGAGGCAGTGAAAAAGCAAGTGGTGGGTCAGCTCCTGGGATATCTCCAGCACTGTGTAAGTCCCTCAGTGGAGTGAGTGCATGTATTGAGAATATGGTGAAAAACATACATCTCGTGTTGCCCTGTATGGCTAAAATCTTCTGACAATACAACAGCTCCTTGTTTGCCGGTGCTACTGCACTGTGAAATGCCATGCATCCCAAAAGCACTGTTCCCCACGCTTGTATTCAAGGAATATAAAGCAGAGCTTAAACACAAAAAAATGATGTATAGAATTACACATTTGATTCACAGTTCGGATGGAGTCCTTTTATGTGAAAACCAACCCACGCAAATGAACTAATTATCGGTCTTGGGTGTGTACTCAAGTATTTGTGGCGTGTGTGAAAATGCCCTGAACAATTAATTTAAATCAGACACCTACGGATATTGTTACATGTTCTTTGATGCAGCTCTTATTCTTGGCTGCACTGTAAAAATAAAATGCTGGTGGAGGAAATCTTCTTAAATCTTGTCAACATACAATATATATCACTTCTCAGAGATTTCTGTTAGTTTGAAGTACTTTCTTCTAATGAAGTGGTCTTTGCTGGTAAGCATTTTTGGTAACACTTTAAATTGCAGCTCGCTATTTACTGGGTAAGTCCAGAGTAAGTACCTGTTAAGTAAACCATAAGATAAAATAAGTGCTGAGTAAGTAAAGGGTATGATACTAGAAATATGTGGTTATTACTGATTATCTTACAAATACTTTACAAACAAGGCACGTAACTATGTTCTGAATCCATTTGTACCTTTAAGCATAATTATACCTTATAAAATTGAATTCAAAATATGACAGTTTATGCAAGTGACTATTACTGTCATGTTTTATGAATAAGGAAAGCAGCTACTATTTTGAATTCACTGCAGTTCTGAATGTAATTATTGATTCTTTAAAATGATTTACAGTGCACATACAGAGAAGGACATGGTCAGTTACTTTCATTACAGGCATTGAGAGAGTTTCATGGTGCTTTGTACTCATTAGGTTCAGGACGTGATTTACCACAATAATCATCTTCACATACTTCAGAGATATTTTACACTGTTTAGCTGATATGTATTGTGGCATTATATGAACACAGCTGACCATTGATGAAATGGGTGTTTCTCTTCTGCTCTCCTTCCCTATTTGTAAAATATTTGTAAGACACTCAGTAATATCCACATATTTCTAGTATCATACATTTACATTTTTGTATATATTTCAAGTTTAAGTTTTGGAGTAAGATGAAAAATGTATTTAAATATGTTAATTTTGCTTTGACATTTTTAAAATACAAGTTCCATAACCATTCAGAGAAGAAGGGCCAATGCTCAAAAATGTAACAGTTGTTATACAAATATTATTGTCCAATGGGTTTGACTTTTCAGTTCATCATAGCCCAACAAAGATAGAGGCCATTTTGAAAGGCCTTTTTCTCTTTTTTCCACAAAAGTAAGAGTCAGTGTATGAAAAGCTGCATGACTTGTCTGCGATGAGCTAAACCTCTTTACACTCTTGTTGTTATTAATTTCTATTTTTTTGTCTATGAAATGTAACATCACATTTTGAAGTTCATCTTAATTACAATTTTGTGATATCACAGTGGTCTTGACCACTGATTAACAAAGAAAGTATACAAAGTAACACACTGACTACTGTCTGTAATTGTAGAACTACAGAGTGCATCTGTACAATTAGTGGAGCTGATGTAATGGACAGTGAGCATAAGAAACAAGGAGGTGGTTTCAATGTTATGGCTAATCACTGTATGCCATTCATTCATCCATTCATTCATTCAGTCATTCAAACACAAATCCTGAAACAGGCGCAGCAGGTAGTGTCACAGTCACACAGCTCCAGGGACCTGGAGGTTGTGGGTTTGATTCCTGCTCCGAGTGACTGTCTGTGAGGAGTTGGTGTGTTCTCCCCGTGTCTGCGTGGGTTTCCTCTGGGTGCTCCGGTTTCCTCCCACAGTCTAAAAACACACGTTGGTTGACTGGCGACTCAAGTGTCTCTAGGTGTGAGTGTGAGTGAATGTGTGAGTTTATGTGTTGCCCTGTGAAGGACTGGCGCCCCCTCCAGGGTGTATTCCTGCCTTGCTCCCAATGATTCCAGGTAGGCTCTGGACCCACCGTGACCCTGAATTGGATAAGCGGTTACAGACAATGGATGGATGGATGTTTACCAAAAATGATTGTGTATACTTAACTACATAAGTACCACGTGAAAGACTGGCGCCCCCTCCCAGGTGTATTCCTGCCTTGCTCCCAATGACCCTTGCTCTGGACCCACCACGACTGAACTGGATAAGTGGTTACAGATAATTAATGAATGAATGAATGCATGCAGTACATAAGTACAGAAAAGTAAACTGACAGCATACTTGCATATTTTTTAGTTTAAAAGTATACTAACAGCGCACCTGAAAAAACGTTTTTCCCCGCATTGCGACCAGTGATTCCAGGTAGACTCTGGACCCACCACGACCCCCAACTGGATAAGTGGTTACAGGCAATGAATGAATGAATGAATGAATAAACATTTTTGTAAGGATGGAGCAAAGTCAATCTCACACTAGCCTGCATGACTCCTTTTTTGCAGGTTTTCCTGCATGGTGGAATCCCCTGCATCCAAAAGTCAGTGTTCTTCCCTGCTTGAGCATTTGCGTTCGAAGAAAAAAATGAGAAGCAACAAACAATTGGTGTTTCTTCCTACCATTTTGTGAACCTACACAGAAAACTCTCGTATGGAACTGTGCAATCGATTCACAGTTTAGATGTTTTTGTGTGTGAAAGCCAACCAGCGAAAATGAGCCCCTCCCCCAAACAAGCACAGAATTGGTCCTGGGTGTGGACTCAAGTATTCAGGGCAAGTGTGAAAATGCCCTAAAACTCATTCATGTAAAGCTGACACCTACAGATACTGTTACATTTGTAGAGGCAGTTCTTATTGTTGGCTGCACTATAAAAAGGAAATGCTGGTGGGAGGAATTATTTACCTTTTTCAACAAGACAAAACAGGTTTATAATATTATTTCTTTATCTTTTTGCAAAAAATTCTGTTAATTTGAAGTAGCTTGTTTAGTGGTCTTTTTAAACTAGCAAATATTTTTCAGAGAAAAACTTTAAAGGCATTTAATTAAAAATGATTATTTCTGTTATATATCTGACAGTTAATTTTATACACCTTCCCAATCTCAGAAATATTGCACAGGGGCTAGATCCTGGACTGTGAGGACCGGCTTGAACAGCATGCGTTAAATATCCAATGCCTGAATTTGGTCAGGGGAGGCATGGTGGCATAACAGATAGTGTTGTGGTCACACAGCTGCCTGTCTGCATGGGTTTCCTCACACAGTCCAAAAAAATACTCTGGTAAGTGAATTGGCTATTCATGTTTCTGTTGTGATTGTGTGAATGAATGTGTCAGTGTGTGGTGCCTTGTAATGGAATGGCACCTTGTCCAGAATGTGTTCCTGCCTTGAGCCCAGTGATTCCGAGTGAGCTCTTGACCCCTGAGAACACACCGATTTCCTCATAGCCATTTACTCGAAACTGGGATCGAACACCCTGCCACATCTACATAATATTAATAAAAAATATAACAATTACATTAATAATTCTTTATTATGAAAATAATTACTAGCACTTATTATTGAATATAAAGAAATTTTATACCAAACATTTCTTATTCCCAAATTCTCTGCAGCCTCAGATCTTACCAACAGTGCCTCAGGCTCTAGTTTTCTTTCCAAAAACATTTAAAATCTGAGATTTGAATTAGGTATTATAATCTGTGACTATATAATGAATGTTTAGTTTGTTGAAAATCCTTTGGCCTGAAATCTTCACAGGGGAGAGTGAAAAAACACTCTCACGGTCGCTGCTGATCCAGACAGAAATAAAGCACATGTAAAACCTTGTGGAAATGTCAGTCCTGCCTGAATCTACTCGCAGATTAATTATGAAACGTGAAATGGACAGAGCCCATCAGAGCACCAAAAAATAATTTGGACCGTGAGATAAATCAGTTTTATTCATGTCTGCGTTATCTTGATGCTGGGTCTGTGTTTGTTCAAGGAACTGCATGGTCCTTTGCTTGGAGGACTAAACATAGGGTGGCCAGATGTCTGGCTCTAGGATGGACCATCCAGGTTTTCAGTTACCTGTCCTCCCTCCTGCATAACACCTAAATTGACACTAGTCCTACTTGTCAGTGCGAACTAGTTAATCCCTTCACTTTGAATTTGTTTCATGATGTGATGATATTGATTTATTCCTGCTCAATAGGTGGGTAATACTGACTTACTTTTGCTGTTTGAGATTATTTAGGTAGGTACCCACTCTAAATTCAGGAGAGAGCTAACTGCATGAAAGTAAAGACCAAAAGCGCTACAAAACTAAACAACTTGAGTTACAATGTTTCTGTGGGAAATTTAAACTGTGAATAAAAACTTACAGACAAATGAAACTACAAACAGCAGCCTTTATTCTCCTCAAACATAACTTACAAGATGCAAAGCTTCTGAATATAAGCAAAACAAAGAGAACTGCAGTTCTCCACAATCGTTTAATCTTTAATTGGTTTAACAGCATTATTTGACACTGTAGCTCACCTACTGACTACTGCAGAAGCTTCACCCTTGCTGTTTGGTTTCAGTGAAGAAAAAAGCACGAAAGCATGAGAGGAATCTTCTCAAGGCAGAACTGCAGATATGGACAACAAACAACCTCCACCACCACTACCCCCATGTCTGTGCTCACTCAGAGACATTATAGAACAAAAAGAAACAAAGTGACAGTTTAAGTCCACACCTGAATATATATATATATATATATGGAGAAATGTGGCAGTTAAAACAGTTAATTTCAGGATTTAATGAACCACAAATTTTGTGAAGTTTGTTAAACTAAAATTCTTTAATAGAAATCCAAATTAGAAAACCAAATGTAGCCCAAACCTCTGGAAGACTGCATGGATGAGGCTCTCTAATGTCCTACAATTGGTTGTGCTCCTCCTCCAAGGTTAGGTTATGAGTTTCAACACAGGAAGCGGAGCTCTGAGCCAAGGCACGAGCAAAACAGACTACCCATCAAACATGCACACATTACCCTGTTTGTGAACAAGCCATGGACAGAGCAGTCTATGAAAGGCCACAACGGACCGTAATTAGCCAAAACTGGACCATTACCCTTTCCCTTCATAGCCTGACTATGGATATCCTTTGGCAGCCAACACTTAGGCATGCTAGGGTGCAGGTCTATTAAGAGTGGGTCCAAATGTAGCATGCACAATTTTTTACCTTGTAGGCTGAGGTGAGCCACATGACTTCACTCAATAAGCAAATTTAAGGACTTATGTCTCAACTTGACTTTGACTTGGTATTCATGACTGGAGAATTGGACATGCTATTGCTTTTGTTTGTTTGTATGTTTGAAATCCTTGGGTAGGTAAATGTCTAGTTTAGGTCTATGTCAAGTCCTAAATAACATAAATAACCTAAATAACCATCGTCATCATCATACAGCTAAATTTGTAATTTATATGTACTATTGTGCTTTAATTGGAGTAAATAATAACATAATAAAAGCTGATTAAATTCAGCCTAACTTTGCTGTTAGGACTGTGATGTCACAGTCCTTCATTTGAAATTTAAACAAATTAACAATGTTGTTTCTGAACGTCTTGCAGTCTGGTAATATGTTATTGTAGTCATACACAAGATAAGATGTAAAATTTGCCAATCCATTAAAGCTTCACATAGGGCCCACCCCTAACCTCTTCCTTCATGCAACCACAAAAAATCCTGTTATCTCCCATTGTTCCTACACCTAACTACTAAGGTCATTGTGGCGGTTTATGATCCAGTCAGCAACCAGATAAATCTAACAACATTTAGGTGTACTAGTATCCTACACCTACCCACTAAAATAATCTTACCCACTGAATCTCATTGCTGAGTTTGTCTCGGTCAAGTCAAGTCAAATGTATTTTACACAGTGAAATGTATCAATATTTCTCCAGGATGAAGGTACAACACAAAACAACTCACACAACAAAGCAAGACAAGTACAATAACAATAAACATAGACTGAAAAGCACTATGTTGTCCTTGCTTTTATCAATACCTTCAAAATACAAGATGACCTGGAACTATACGTGATGGGTACACCCTGAGGTCCTCTATACCAGAGCAAAAGAGTCATTATTAACCACTACATAATAAATACATAAATTCATCATCACTCACCATAACAGTCAAGCATACAATTTAAAGGCTTAAGGCACAGATAAAATGTAAAACTGAGAAAACTTCAGAACCAGAAACTCACCTCTACATTAATCAGACAGTGGCTTAACTGTTGGACAAATGTTTGACTCTTGTTCAGGACTGTGGTGTATCCGGCTGTAAATTTGGGGTTGTTCTGGTTTAGTTAATGCTGTAGTTTGGAGTTATTTTAAGCCAGATTGAGTTCCGGATCATTAGCTCTGTTCCTCCACTCATACACAATGCTAATTAGCGTTTAGCATTAGCTCTGCATGTAATACTGCATTTAAAGTTAATGATCTGAAGTTAATGGCTTTAAACAGTGTTTTATTGAACAACACTGTAAAAGTGGAAAATTACCCTAAAAGAGCCCTTATCTCTTAAAGTTTTAAGGAAAATGTGTTTAGTATCAAGATATTGCCAAACAGTTAATCAGTATGTTTATTATTCAGTTAAGTTTATTGATTATTCATCGCTGCCCAATGAAAAGAGCTTTCTTTCACACTGTATGAAAATTTCATGATGATTGGACCAACAAAAATGCTCCAAAATTACTTGGAGTAAAATCTTTCCCCAGTAAGGTTTTTCCCTTTCTGTGAAGTTGCTATTTTGGAGATACATGTTTTTCATTGGACAGTGATGATATGTGGCATTACTTTTATAGTGGTAAATGATGACATATTATTTTATAAGTTTTTTATATAATTATTATATAAGTTTAAAAAAATATATTTTTAAATAAACAAAGACATGTTCCTATTTTAATATTAATAATTGGGAAAAGAAACATTCTGTAAAAAAAAATAATAATAATAATAATGGAGATGCAATGTTCAATTTTACTAGTTGTTTGTGTGTGTGCATACCAAACATTGTTTGAGTACCAAAATGGTAACTTCTCTTACTTGTTGGGACCACAGAGATTGTCACCAATGTAAATCAGTGAACTTTAAAGTAAAGACTTTAAGAAAGAAGGTTATGTTAAGGCAGGGTTTCTGCCAGAGAAAGCGTATATCAGTCCATGGGCTTAAATAAGTCAATCCCCCTGTTGACTGTAGGCCACTGCTAGTCCACCATCGAACCCCTCAGACTAGTGTCGTGTTACGAAATGTAACTAGGTTTTAATCTCCTCAAACTGATTTTAAATTCACAAGGCCTTTTAATTAGGAAAAAACTAATACAAATATTACAAACAACTTTGAGAGATACAATAATTAATAGATCTCACATAAAATAATTATTCTGAAAACGTTAACATTGTGCTAAATTAAATTAATTTACTAATCAAATTTACAAAGAATAATGAGTAAATTGGACTGTGAATGGAAAAGTGCCAAAATGTGACATGTTGTCTAAAACAACTGGTGGTCTGCCTCGAAAATGCTATGCAAATCACCAGGGGACCTCCAGCTTTGCCCTCAGTGGACCAACTGTGGTCTGCTGTCTTCTTGCTATCAAGGTGGTGCTCTCAAGAATATTCTGATTTTGCTGACATAAATATAAAAACAATTGTTACAAACTTATCATATACAAAGGCTATTAGAATGTTTGACGAGAAATAAAACTGCTGGGCCTGTATAATTTCAGGCAAAATTGGATGCACTTAAAAACAAAGCTGCGCCAGCCTCGTGTGTCTCATACACTCTTCGCCTACCTTGCGCTCCAGCTCTGAGTCAAACTCGTAGGAATGTGCATGAAGCAAAAACGCAGAGGATGACCGCATGCGTGAATGAACTGTGGCTGAGAATAGGTGGTCCTGGTTCTGTTTGTGTGGCTGGACTCAGACCTACCTGTGTCCACGCCCCTGAAATAAAGTATGAATATTTTGAATAATTCAATATAAAATCCAATGTAACTGCGGTTTAGATAAGCCAATTACCTAAAATCATGTAGTTTGAAAGAAATGTTTTGGATGACTAGTAAAAGAATTTTAGAGGAAAACTTAATAGTTAATTAGTTGAGTTTCATTGGTGGAATGGTGATGGGGATAATTTTTTTTCTGTGTAACTTTAGGCTAATTTAACTTATTTAACTGTAGGAGAGGCTCCTCATTTTGAGGAGAGTACCTTTGACTAACACTTGCACAAGCACTTGCATTAAATCAGAGCATTTATGACAGTATTTTTCATTTTTGTCTTATTTAAAATATAATTGAAATGGGAGGGAGTCCAAGTAGGACGTAGGTTAGGGCCCCCAAAGGTTCAGAAACAACCCAATTTTCGTGCATGTGTTTGCATGTTTAAGCGTTTGTCTATGTTTTGAGTTCCATGCTTATCTCTTTCTCATTCTTCAGAAGTTTGGCTATTTTCATTCTTTCAGACAGACATTACGTTTCTCTGAATTTATTTGGAATATTCTCACTATCTCAGAGCAATAATTCTGTAATAAAGCATTGTAATGCCAAGAAACAGCATTAGAGCTCTTGATCTCTTGAGCTCTAGTTATTGTGTGTGTGTATGTATGTGTGTGTGTGTGTGTGTGTGTGTGTGTGTGTGTGTGTGTGTGAGAGAGAGAGAGAGAGAGAGAGAGAGAGAGAGAGAGATGTATGCAAATATAAATTGTACAGTGTGTGCATATAGAGTTCAGCTGTATCAGTGTAATTAAGCCACTGTAATAAAGACAGTGGAGGGTTAATGATTATCATTCACACTCTCTCTCTCTCACACACACACACAAACCCACACATTTTGGTACACACCCCAAGGTATGTGTGTGTGCGGAAGTGTGTGTGTATAAAAGCTGCAGCAGTGGCATGTGTGTATGTGTGTGTATTATTCCGCTGTGACATGAACCTTCTCTGCTCTCTCATCTACCTGGGTGAGTACACATACACACACACACACACACATAGAGAGAATAAATAGTTGTTTGTTTTAAAGTTAAACTTGTTCAGTGTAAGGTTACAGATAAAGTTCTCAGTAGATTATAAAAAGTGATTTAGTGGAATGTTGTGTATTGTAGTGTCTTTTATTATGGTATCACTCAGTTACAGCAACAATTTGAGGAAGACTTTAGTTTTTACATTTTTAATGTTAAATCGTCACGTTATTTTCAATATAGAGACACTGATTTTAGTATAGAGACACTGACTTTCATATAGAGACACTGATTTTAGTATAGAGACACTGACTTTCATATAGAGACACTGATTTTACTTATTTAAGAAATAGTAAGAAAAGCAATAGAGACGGCTGAGAGGAAAACAGCACACAGTGAATAAAAGACATTATTATTTATTCATTAACATTTTATGTAAAACCAGGAGCTAATTTTCCAGTCATGCTGTCATTCTGTCCATGAACTATAGGCATAATTGCTCTATGACAGAAATCAATTTATGGTTCAATTAAGGGCTGAACTTTAAAAAAAGTCTTTCTTTCAGTGTGACTATACTTCAGTGCCCAGTAACTTATAAAAGTTGGAACAGTGTTTTTTTTTTTACCACTGGACATGAGAGCCTCCAAACAAGAATATTTATTTCTGACATAGAGAAGTCCAGTTTAGACCCAGAATTCCTTTTAAGGGCAAGAGGCCACAACAAGATTGCCCACGCGATTCAAGTGGAATTCTGTTAGCAAGAACTCTGTAGAACACTGTTAACTTGGGAACTCTGTGAACACTTTCAACTAGAACTCTGTAGAACACTGTTAACTTGGGAACTCTGTGAACACTTTCAGCTAGAACTCTGTAGAACATTGTTATGCAGAACTCTGTAGAACACTGTTTACTAGTCCTCTATGGAACACTGAGTAAATGAATGCACACCACAGTGAAGGAGTGTGAGATACAGGTCAGAACTTGTCTTTCTACAACACACACAGCCACACACATATACAAAAACACTTACTTACTCACACTCTCTCTCTCACACACACACACACACACACACACACACAAACACATGCAAACACATAGGGTAGTGTTCTATTCTAATCCTGAATAAAAGATAATGACGATGTTCCCTTGTGGTTCCACTCCACAGAACTATTTCCTGAGAGTGTGTTTTAAAACATAATTTTGTTCTCTCTCCTGAGAACATGGAGGTAGAAAATGTAGTGAATGCGAAAAGATTCCACCCTCCGGAAGCTACTCAGGTGTGGGTTACAGGTGAAGAACTTAGACAACAAAAGGAAAGAGATGTACTATTGTTCACACACACATTTTTAGCTACTTCAGAGGACAGACACACCCCTTACATACACACTCACAATGGCATTAAACATTAGATGATTGTGTACAGACGCTGGCGTCCAAATTTCAGATTCTCCATTCAACCTTAAACTCTATGAAGAGTGACTCAACACAAACAGCAGACAGAAGCGTGGGGTTAGATTAGCATGCTAATGCTAGGATTATCTAAAAAGCCCAACAGATTTACTAATGCTAATGTCAATGCTAATGGGAATGCTTCGTCTTGTGATGAGACTCATGTATGATCACGTCTTCCAAGACAACCACACTGGATTATATGCCATGTTTCTTTATGTGGGAATAAAGATTAAGATTTAAGGGTGGGGTTCAGAGTTGAGACTAGGCGTGGGGTTAAGGTAGAGATTATTTGTTGGCGTTAGAGTTAAAATTAGTGGGCGATTAATGTGGAGATTAGGGGCGTGTTTTAATATTGGTGATTGTTATATAATTTCTAAAATATTTAAAAATATAATTTCTTAAACTTCATACGGTTGTGGATTTCAGTTAAATTTATAATCTCTCAGATTTAGCTTTAGTTTCTGATTGATTTTAGAAATCACATGTTTAACTGCAGCATATTTAATGTACACTAATTGCTAACCATAATCCCCGATATAGTTCTCACATTAAATTACACCTGTAATCCCAACTCCAATCCCAACCCCTAAAATCCTCATTAAACTTAACTTATCTCAAAACTAACCCAAACCCAATCAACAGACTCATGATATTATTATTATTATTATTTCTAATCATGTTAGAAATAATGAATCATTTTCATGAAGTCATGTAGTGTGTGTGTGTGTGCAGCCTGTAGTGTGGTCATCTCTTTAAGTTCATCTATCACTCACACACCTGCATTGGATCATGTGATCTTGACATCAGCATCAGGGGAGGAGCTTCAGAGTGCTATGGGTGAGGAGCTGGAGTCTGATGGAGCCACAGGTTTATTTAGTATCCCACCATTAATTAGAGGTAAGAGCTCTGTTACAGCTGTTTTGTTTGACCTGCGAATGTTGTTCTTTTCTTTTTTTCTTTTCTCTCTTTTTATTCTTTCATATCCAAAATGTTGAGTTGTTCCTATCACAGTGAAAGGATATACACAAAACATGAGAGTGGAGCTTGAGTTTCTCCTCCAGTCCCTATACCATGGTCTCTAAATGCTCCTTTTTCTCTGTTAAAATTCTGTTTTAAGTCTGTAATTTGACCTTTTTTACACTGACATTAGCTGGTCATTATATCTCTTTTTTGCCTGGTACTAATCCAGAAGTAACTGTATATGACTTGCTGTAAGAGGTGGTTCTCAGGCAGTTCTCGCAATGTTTTCAGTGAAAAATAGTGTCTGCAGTGTAAAGTCTAAGAACTGCAGAGACCTGGCTTCTTCATCTGTGGAAGGTTCTCTTTTTGAGTCCTGGTTCTTCTCAGGGGTTATGTATAATATGTGTGTGTGTGTGTGTGTGTGTGTGTGTGTGTGCTTAGTTTCTCCCACTGTGAGTGAAGAGCAACGCTCCTCCAATGCTGGCCGGAGGAGGAATGGTGGGAGGCGGAAAAATAAAAGTCATGTGACCTCAGGTCACTTCCCTACACAGGTACAACACTCCTTCACAACAGACACTGATCCCTGCAGGACATCACACCGAGAATACTGCATCCATGGACACTGTACCTACCTACAGGACCTGAAGGAACCTGTCTGTGTGTATGTCTCTAACACACATTACAGAGTCTAAATGAACTATGCACAAATTATATACACTATACAATACACATATGTGTATAAAGGATAGATGTTCAAGTCAAGTTACACTTGAAGCTAAGAGGGCTTGAGATATAGACTGGGTCCATCAAGTCTGGAAGGAATGTTTTTAATCTGGTTCTGACCAGCTTTGACTAGGTCCATCAGTTTGGAACGGCCAGATGGTGACTGGGCACTTAAAAGGCACTGGTTCTCACTCGATTCATAAGTGGTTCAGACTGGGTCATTCAGATTGGAGGAAGTTGGTTTTAAACAGGTTCTTCAGATGATATTTATGATCAGGTCCATTCGGTTGGAAATAATTAGTTCTGACATGGTCTATGAGGTATGGAGAAGACAGTGCTTTTTCTGTCTTTGTAGGTAGGCTATAGGGTTTTACATCTGATGCAAGAAGTTACAGAAAGAGCACAGCAGTAGAGTAAAATGAGTGATCTTCCATTGACTGAAGACGATTTGTGCTGCTATGTCCTGGATGAGCTGCAAGGGTCTGATGGTCCACAGAGAATAGAGCTGCAGTAGTGAAGCCTTAAGAGTGAACAAGTGACTGAATAAGTCCTTAGGAATCCTCCTAAAAGAGAAAGGTTTGAATTCTCCATATGGTTAAAGCAGATACACTGTATTACCAAAAATATTTGCTTGTCTGCGTTCACACGCATATGAACTTAAATAACATCCCTTTCTTAATCTATAGGGTTTAATATGATGTCTGCCAACCCTTTGCAGCTATAACAGCTTCAACACTTCTGTAAAGGCTTTCCACAAGGTTTAGGAGTGTGTTTATGGGAATTTTTGACCATTCTTCCAGAAGCGTATTTGTGAGACACTGATGCATATAATATTAATATAATGTGCAATTATTTGTCATTGTACAACGTACAACAAAATTTGTCTTCTGCATTTGACCCATCTGTGGCACTCACACACACTAACGCAATAGGGTCTGTGAGCACACACCCAGAGCGGGGGTCAGCCATTGCTCAAGGGCAGTTCAGCTACGGATGTCTTGGGGATTGAACCGGCATCCTTTGGGTACCAAGACAGTGCACTGGTGCACAGTCATATTGGAACAGGAAGGGGCCATGCTCAAACTGTTCCCACAAAGTTAGAGGCATGAAATTGTCCAAAATCTCTTGGTATTATGAAGCATTAAGAGTTCCTGTCACTGGAACCCTACTCCTAAAACTCCCCACCCAATAACCCCTCCACTTAAATTGCAGTTGTCAATTAGTTTGGCAAAATGCAGTCAGATAATTACCCTGATTCATCACCCTAGAGAAACAGTCTCCACTTCTCTAGAGTGCATACAATGCTTTGGATTGCTTTTGGTGATGTAAGGCTTGGATGCAGCTGCTCAGCCATGGAAACCCGTTTCATGAAGCTCTCTGTTCTAGAGCTAATCCAAAGGCCACATGAAGTTTGGAGGTCTGTAGAAATTGACTCTGCAGAAAATTTGCATCCTCTGCACACCATGTACCTCAGTATCCGATGTCCACGCTCTGTCATTTAAATGGCCTGCCACTTTGTGGCTGAGTTACTGTTGTTCCCAATCACTTACACTTGGTTATAATACCAGTTACAGTTGACTGTGGAATATTTAGTAAGGAGGAAATTTCACTACTGGACTTGTTGCACAGGTGGCATTCTATCACAGTACGACACTGGAATTCACTGAGCTCCTGAATTCAATGATTTGGATGGGTGAGTGAATAACTTAAGCAATATAGTGTATCTGTTTGACCAAGTTTGGTTTAATACATAAGTCAAGATATAACTACTTCAGAATGACAAAAATTCTGTGTGCAGCTAAAACAAAGTGACTTTGGAATTATACAAGGTCATGGAGGTCAAAAGTTCCTATGATGGACACACTGTGGTAAGGATCTATAATTCCCAATATGTATATATTGTGGAAGAACCTGTAGTTCCCAGGATTTACTGATCACTGTGTGAAACTGTGGTTCTGGGATGTACAGACCACTGTGGTGGCCTTGGTCCTGGTATGTGCAGATTGTGGTGAGGACATGTTGTTTCCAGGCTGTAAAGATCAGGGTAAGGACATGTATGATGTACAGATAAGGGTGAGAAATAAATAACAGTTTGGACCTGTAGTTCCTAGGATGTACAGATCATGGTGAGGTCCTGTGGTACCTGCCCAGGATGTACAGATCATGGTGAGGTCCTGTGGTACCTGCCCAGGATGTACAGATAATGGTGAGTACCTGTAGTTCCAGGAAGGGTAGGGATCAGTTAAGTGGAAACCCAGAAGTGGGAATGGTTAGTTGGCATCTCTGCAAAAGTGGTTGTTTAAACCCAGACCGTACATGATATCATTAAGACTGTGAGTGGTTTAAAGAAAATTAAAAAAGAACCCAACACAAAGGCATTTACTGGTGCATATTGTTTATTGATTTGACTGATGCTATTGATCAATAAATTAATGGTTAATTAATGCATGATATCGATTAATGTTATTGATTATGTAGGTGTACGAAAGGATATGATGGTGTACGCTGTGGGATACAGCTGTTACAGACATTCTCTGGCACTGGTTCTGGATCTGAGGATCTAATTGATCACACACACTCTCTGCAGCTTGTGCTGATCATTATTGCCGTCGTCCTGTCAATAATAAGCTGCTTCGCCATCATCATCATCATTACTGTACAGTGCGTATATAAACACACACACACACACACACACACACACACAGAGTTACATGCTTTTAAAACCCAGCTGATTACAAAATATCAGACACTGAAACTGAGGAATGTAATTTTTCTTGAAAAATATTTTTTTATAATAGATTTTAATTTGCACAACATGTTTCCATTATTATTTTATTTTGTGCAGTTAAACACACACACACACACACACACACACACACACACACATATATATATATATATATATATATATATATATATGAGAATTTTTTAAATGTTTTATGTTTTTTATTATTTCAGGTATAAATCCCAGCGTGGTTTCCAGGCAGCATTCCTGAGCTCGAGTTCTGAAAGGGAGAAACTCCAGAAAAACCTCAGTGTCTGAAAATCATCTCTATAACACACACACCCACTCACTCACACATATCCACTAAAACATTACCTTACTTGCATGCTTTTGTTACACAGCGATTTCACTGTGCTCTGTTTGGATTATTTACAGAAATTGATGTAGAATATTTTACTGATGATCACATAACAGTGATTTCAAACACAAGTACTGATTTCTTTCACTCTTTCAAAAGTCTTTCAGTGAAAAAATATTCACTGGTTAACAACAACTTAATTCACAGTTATTTGTCACACTGAGGGGAAAACACAAATATTTAATTCAAATTAAATCTTTAAATTCTCAGATTCTGATTCTAACACAGATTAAAGTGAGTTTATTTCTGACCTAAACCCACTCTGGCTGATTTAACCTGACCGTTTATTTATTTATTTAATTTAATTATTTATATAAATTCTTGAAATATTTTGTTTGTTTATATGTTTATATTGAGGGAGTCCTGTCCCACTATTAAAGATTTAAAACTCATTAGCTACGTATTACACAAACAACAAGCTTTGCCAAAAAACAACTATATTTTCCAAGCATGAACTGATGAAAAATAAAATGTTTGTGAACCGTTGCTGTATGTGATTTCAATCCAGTACACTTCTGTAATCTGTGAATGTTTCCTTATGGTTCACTAACTCTCTGTTTGTCTGTGCACTGGAAAAAATCTGGTGCTTGTGTTCAGCCCTAGCTCTGTAGATGGCTATAGATAGAAGGAATGGCTATCTCAAAATCTAGTGAGCTGCCTAAATAGAGAGCATTTTACATCATAGTGAGCGTGCTCTTGACACGTAAGCGGTCATCATTCTTAGATATATTAAATATGCTGTCTACTTAGATTCCTTAATTTGACAGAATTTTAAGGCAAAACATTTCCTCAGCCACAAAGACAATCCCATGGTGCAACACTAGCACAACTTCTGTCTAGTTTGCACTTCTTCCAGAGCAAAAGTATATAAAATAAAAACAGGAAGAGGAAGATGAGGTAATAAACTGCACCGGTCGCGTGCAGTGGGTAGGAACAAGCTGTGACGCAATCGCTCTCTAGAGAGTCTCAGTAATCTGCCTGATGAGGACAGACGTCAGTTCAAACGCTGCCTACTTAAACAGCTGCCTACATAGTCGGTGCACTAAATCTGGCACATGTGTGGAACTACAGACATTGTCAAGAAATGGCCAAGAAGCAGCCAAAAATTTACAGATCTAGTGGACAAAAGCTGAACAAAAAGTTCTTAGATCTGGCAAGGGCCAAGACATGTGTAAACACTGGTGAGGTTTTTGGATGATGAAGACGCCTCCTGATGTCGAAAGGCATGAAAAGAAATTAAAATGTTGTTTTATTTCTGCTCTATGTCCATGTTTCGTGTCATTCCATTGGCAAAAGCTGAATTTGGGGGGACAGAGCTACTGAAGGAGCACTGAAGGGAGTGGTTTGTTTGTTTTGCATTTGAGTTTAGATAACATTAGTTACCTACAGAAGTGTATACTGTGCCTTTAAATCCCACCTGAAACTTTAACTCTGCTTTAAATCCCAAAAGAAAACATTACATGCCTCTTGAAATATAACAAAATTTGTATGACATATTTACTCCTGACACATAAACTTGTTTTCATGATGCGACCCTCAGTAGCAACCCGTTTTTAAAGAAAACAATTCAGTGCTGTGTAAAAAAAAAATATAATTATAAATTAATCGTATCCCAAAATTACGATTTTGAAAATATATATAATTCACATAAGTTGAAACACTAAACAATTACACAAATGCATTTGCTATGCTTTTTTTTTTTTTTTTTTTTTTTAAACAATCCCCCTGGGTCATGTCATATTTAAAAATCTCTGTCTGAAAGTCAGCACATTTCAGTGTATAACCCTTTAATTACAGCACTCTTTCAATGTAGTGATAACATAATCTTTGAAACTGTATCTTAAGCATTTATGAACATATGTTGCTAATAAATTTTAAACAGCAAAGAAGTGTTGATGCTGTTTGTCTTTTTAAGTTTGTTTTGTTGTTTGTGTTGTTGATGTATCATTTTGATGATGAATTTTGTGGCAGCGAGAAAATAAAATCTTCAGACAACGAGGTAGCATTGAACAACAAATCTGACAGTTGAGCTGACGCGTTTTGTACACTCCTAGCATGATTACAGTGTGAGTCTCTGGGTAGTAGCATATCATGTGAATTACGGTATATTCGTGTGATAGTTATTTTAAATTAAAATACTCTTATAAACAAGTGTTCAGAAGGTAGGCGGGACTTGATCTATGCTCTGATTGGCTCAGCGTCATTCCGCAAGCACGCGAATACATCCGGGTCTGCGGCGCTGTATCCGAAGCAGCATTCTTTAACGCTCTGTTTAATTCGGTCTTATTCGGTTTAATCACACTTTGATTCAGTTTAATGATGCCATTGAGCACTGAGTGCTAAGACTGAAGTTCCTGACAGAAAGGTGAGTTTGAGTGTTGTTTAATGAATGAACAGCATCAGACCCCGTGTTTCTGGTACTAATAACGGTAACGTTATCGTAACGTTTATTGAAGATTAAATTAAAAAGAGGTAAATAAAATTACATTAACGTAATGTAAAAAAAACATATTTTTAGCATATTTTCTGTTTATACGCGGGTATTTTAGTGCTTATTTGCATCTGTTATTAGGAATGTGTCCTGTCCACCTTAAAATGTCCAGCTGTCATAGAAGTAGTTTTTGGCGTTAGATTATAACAGCTTTTAAGACAAAACGGAGAAATTCCATTTAACAGCGTATTTCAGCTTGCTTGTGTTTTCTGATCGTTTCAACAACTGTTACTAAGGACATTGCTAAAGGTGTTGATTGTGTGGTCAGTGGATTTTCTCTGAACACCCAGCGCCTGTCAGCTCAGAATCTGAAGTGTGTGCCACTCTTTTTCTTCTTTATGGATCATTTTATCTAAGCAATAAAGCAAAATCACAATAAATATAGAAAAGAGAAAGACGGGCTATATGTAAAAGGAAGAAACTAGTCTAAGGAAAAAGGAGACTTCTTTACTCACTGATATACCTCAGTTGATGTTAAAAAAAAAATCAAAAATATTCAGGAAGCTACATATTCATCAGTGTTTTTCTGAAGTAGCTAAATGCACACGAGTAAATGTAAATAGCTACTACACACCTTTGAGAAAACATGCTTTGTCTAAATATAGAATAGTGTTCGCTGTGTCTCCTGTTTCTGATAACCTCCTCCTGAAAGTGGAGCAGGAGAATCTGAGATATTTACCCATTTTAAAATAAGTTCCCAAAGGGCACAGGGGCAAAGTGTTCACTAATCAGGGCACAGGGCTCAGAGTTGAAGAAGGTGATCACAAAGGAGGGCATAGTGTTTGGGGAGAGATGTAGAAAGAACACAGGGGCTTAATAAACCAGTACCTGATTGTGATGACCTTCCACGGCTTATGTTCAGATATGTTGGTATAATTGAGACCTGTGTGTTATGACAGAAGCCATTAGGCCTTTTCTGAGGTATTTATAACTGTGGCTTTTAATCTGAACTTTGTGATGTGAAGGTATGAGCAGTAATAAATTTGCGTTATAAAAAAAGGTTTATGAAGCATTTTCTCCTGATGCTCCAGTAAATCATTTGCCTGAAATAGTAAATACACAGTGTGTCTCTCTGTTCCTTTTTCTGAAACTGAGCTCAGCAGCTTCAGTTCCTCTGTTTAAGAACTTTAACTCTGAGATTTACCAGAGTAAGAAGATTAAAGTTCCTGCTTTTAATTTAGTGTCAGCCTTACAGAGAATAATAACAGATTTTGCTTTGACTCTTAATCCTAATGTGTGAGTTTGTGTGTGAACACACAGAGGGCTGTTCTAACTGTATGATGCTTGTTTATATGTGTTCTGGCATGGTCTGAGAATCTGTGTGTGTGTGGGCTCAGGGCTGTTCTATATGTATGGTGTATGTGTTCAGGCCTGTTGCATTTGTGCTTGTGCATATGGCTTCAGGGCTCTTCTAAGTGTATGCAGTGTGTATGTTCTCGCTCTCTCTCTCTCTCTCTCTCTCTCTCTCTCTCTCTCTCTCTCTGTATGTTGGGGGTGTCAGGGCTGTTTTATGTATATTATGTGTGTTCTGGGCTGTTCAGAGTATATGTTTATGTGTTTATTTCTATAAAACTGATCACCGGATTGGATTAAAGCAAAACTAGGTAGAATTCATTCCATAAAATCACATCTTCAGAATCATTGTGATGCTTAACTGACCTGTAATAGGGAGAATAGAGCCTCTGTTGGCTAAATGTAAGTTAAATGTAGTTGTGTATGCTATTGTTGTTTTCTGCAGGTTTATGTGTGTTATGAGTGTATTAAGTGTGTTTTTGTTTGCATTTTTCTGCAGTTATTTGTGTCTGAAGATGTTGTGTAGATTTCGCGCCAGTGTGAGGCCATGGGTGAGTGTGTGTCGTTGGGTTCACACTAAAGAGAAAGGGAAGCCCCTGATGCTGAATCCACACACTAACAAGGTACAAACACACACAAAAACGCAAACAGAGAGAGAGAGAGAGAGAGAGAGAGAGAGAGAGAGAGAGAGACAGACAGGCAGCAAGTCTGTTAGAGCCTGGAAACAGTTAGAACCATGACTCAGCAGAAAGGTGTGTGTGTGTGTGTGTGTGAGAGAGAGAGAGAGAGAGAGAGAGAGAGAGAGAGATTGTTTGTTTGTTTGTTTTTTAAACTAAATCTTTGGCACAGTACTGTACGTGTGTGTGTGTATTGGAATAGGGGGCTCAAAAATATTTTTTCTACAAAAGGGTATACAGCATAAAAAATGGGGACCACTGATTTAGTCTGTTCATTCATATTCATATTTCAATGTTCCTGCAAAATAAGGTATTGTTTCCAGTTACACTGTTAAAAGTGAAGAAAATAATACAGAATTAAAAATAAATTATAATATCATCTATATCAGAGGCAATGTGAGCTTCATAACTGCAAATATTGTTTAATTAACAGAAAAAACAGAGGCTCCATCTAAAAACCCTTTGGTGAGTGTGTTTATATGTGTGTGTGTGTGTGTTTAGGGAATGGCCTTTACTCTGAAGGAGAGGCAGATTTTGGGACTGCAGGGACTGCTCCCCCCAAAAATTGAGACGCAGGACATTCAGGCCATGCGTTTCCAGAGGAACCTCCGCAAGATTTCTGACCCTCTGCAGAAGTACTACATTACCCACAATGCTCTCTGATCATACACACCAGACATTAATTACCACATATTTCAATGGATTGAGCGACAGTAATCACTGCATTAAAGCTGGCATTTTCAACTTAAGGCCTTTATCCAATTTCTGTGGTTTATTGGTATTGACTTTCCTACCTCATCCACAAGCTTCATTCATCAGGAAAGTTTCTGAAACTCAGTGGGGGAGAAGTACTTAATAACAAGATATTTAGAAATGAAAGAAGCACAATCACTCGCCTGTTATCAGCTGTAGACTGGTGTATCCTGGCCACTGCTGTTAGCTTTTCTGTGTATCTGTGTTTGTGGTAGTTGTTATGGCAACGGTGTGATCTCACAACAGTGCATTTGTTAGTTTAGGTATAAGCAAAATAATTTATGCAAATAAAAACCTATTCTATGAATGTATTACTTCTGAGCAGAACATGCGAAAATCACAATGTTATTTTGGAAAAAAAAAGAAAAAAAACTAAAATATTTTGGTGCACTTTCTTAGGAAACGGAGACTCTGCTTACTGTGCTGTATGTACTTACAGGAAATACTAATGCTATCAAATCTACTTGTGCTAAGAGAAAATGGCTAATGCTAGCTGTGCTGTACTAACAAAAATAATTTGGATAACTGTTTTGACTCTCCTGTCTCCTGTAAGACTGCTAGACTTCAGCTCAGTGCTGTGTTACTGGGCTTGTCTCGAGACTAGTGTTGCCAAATTTAACATGTGTTACCACACTGGAATTTAATACATTAAGTGTTTTTAACACTAATTAATTATTTTACCCAAACGTCCTCCTATAATTATTCCATTAATTAAATATCATAAACGGTCTATCTTAACTCATTGGCATTTAACTGCATGTCTGAGCTATTGTCCATTTCTGTGTTCTTTGCAATGTGGGAAATAAGTGGTGGTCATCATTATAGTGCATTTCCCCACTGAGGGATAATAAAGGATTATCCTGTCTTATCATATCTTAGAGCATCACAATACCCTTTCTTAATAGATTAGATGAGGGTTGAAATGCTAGAGTTAGAGTATGTGTGTGTGTGTGTTTTGGTTTGAAGGTATATTTATCTGATGGGGATTCAGGAGCGTAACGAGCGTCTGTTTTATCGTGTGCTCATGGAAGACATTGAGGCCCTGATGCCAATTGTTTACACTCCCACCGTCGGCCTCGCATGCACACAGTATGGACATATCTTTCGCCGACCTAAGTGAGTACACTATTTGATTACCTTACATTACCATATTACCATAAACTCTACGTCAGTCCATGTTTGTGATAGCAATACCACAGTCAGCCCTGTTATGGATTAATAACTTCATTTGTTAATGTTT
Source organism: Hoplias malabaricus (assembly GCF_029633855.1). Taxonomy (NCBI): domain Eukaryota; kingdom Metazoa; phylum Chordata; class Actinopteri; order Characiformes; family Erythrinidae; genus Hoplias; species Hoplias malabaricus. The sequence continues at coordinate 9,601,828 of NC_089820.1, read as the reverse complement.
AAATATAAAAAAATTTGATGAATAAAAACTCTTCAAATAGAAGTTTGGACACAAGTAAGTAAAGTGTGTTTGTTGTACAGAGGCCTGTTTATTTCCATTATGGACCGAGGACATATTCGGTCTATCCTGGACAATTGGCCAGAAACTAATGTGAAGGTAAATATACACAACTGGTTATTAGTAAATAAACTAAAAGTAAATATCGATAAACAATTATGTAAGTGTCTCCGTGTGTCTGTGTATGTGTGTGTATTCCGTGAGTAGGCGGTAGTTGTGACTGATGGTGAGAGAATTCTGGGATTGGGGGATCTTGGAGTGTATGGAATGGGAATACCAGTTGGAAAACTCTGCCTTTATACAGCATGTGCTGGGATCCGTCCTGAGAGCTGTTTACCTGTGTGTATCGATGTAGGAACGAATAATGAGGTTTGAACTCTAACTCACACCACCAACAAGCTTGTTACCTGTGTGTATAGATGTAGAAAAAATATTGAAATACTGTTAACATTGTTCATTTCTATTTCCATATTAATGTGTGTGTGTGGTTTGAATCAGACATTGCTCAGAGACCCGTTCTATATGGGACTGTATCAGAGGCGGGACCGCTCCCAACGCTATGATGATCTGATTGATGAGTTCATGGAGGCAGTGGTTGATAAATACGGACAGGACACACTCATTCAATTCGAAGACTTTGGGAACCACAATGCTTTCCGCTTTCTGAAGAAATATCGCCACAAATACTGCACCTTTAATGATGACATTCAGGGTAATACAATCACACCCACATTTACATATACATTCTCTCTTTTGCACACATGCACACACACTCATTCTGTCTCTCTCTCTCTCTAAATACTGCCTACCAAATCTTATCTCGTGTTCCTCTAACAACACTCTGTAAATGTTTGCGAACTGAAGAGACCAATTGCTGTACTTTTGAAAATGAACTCTTTTCCCAGTCTTGCTTATTATAGGATTTCAGGTGCTTGACAGGTATGGGTCTTTATTACAGGGTTAAACTTTGTAGCTCCAGTGTAAAACTAAAGAAGAAAACTTCCAAAAGTGAACGTGTCTGATTATATATATTTGCAGTTTGCATGTGATTTTAATTTTATTTGATATACCAGTTTAATTGATTGCATGTTTGTTTGTAGGTACTGCATCAGTAGCTCTGGCTGGTTTATTAGCAGCGCGGCGTGCTGTTGGGAAACCAATCACTGACCACACTGTTCTGTTTTTGGGAGCAGGAGAGGTACCCTACTTTTGATCACATACACTGTCACACATATATACATTCACTGTACACACACACACACACACACACACACACACACACATATATATTCACAGATCTGTCCTCATGTATTCAGATATATAGAAAAGCCAAAAATGTTTTGTTGGCTGTTGCAGGCCGCACTGGGCATCGCAAACCTGATCGTCATGGCGATGGTAGAGGAGGGCATGTCCCAAGCAGAGGCTCAGAGGAAGATCTGGATGTTTGATAAATATGGCTTGCTCGTACAGGTGAGAGAAATAGAGAAAGAAATAGGGGAGATGGGGATAACGGATTTTAATAATTCCACAAAAACAAAACGAAGGAATATAGCAGAAAAGGTTAGGAGTCTCTGGAAATAATGCTGCCTCCTGAGGTTTGGGTGAACTTGCTAATTAGGAGGAGTAGATTTTTATAGATTAAATTGAAGAATTCCTGATTGTTATTTATAACATACTCATTGTCAAGCTAAAATTATTTTGTGTTGACAATGAGTTCTGATCATTTTTTCCAAAGTAGCAGAACCTGTATGCATGCAAAAAGTATGCTTAGTACAACAGAAATTAAATTTGAGTAAAAATTGTTTTAGGAAATAAAGAGTTACATGCACCTTAAATTTAAAAATAAGGAAAATGTATGAAACCGTATTTTCCAGACTTCTCTTGTGATAATGTCAAACTTTCCTGGCCTGAGATGATAAACACACAAATGATGTCATTACATAGAAAATAATTCAACTGAAGACTATTTAACAGTCTTACTGGATTATCTTTTGTTAAGAAGTGCATGAAATTTAAAAAGTACATTAGTAAAAGATTAATTGTAAAACTGATTCTGTGTTTGTCACAGTGAAATAAACACACCTTGATTTACCTATGTAATTTAATGATTTTAATGATTATGAAACGGACTATAATAGGATATGAGTCAGGCCTAAATCATAATTTTAATCAACGTTTTGCTTATCTCACCAGGGCTGTAGAGATATTTTGACTGTCGCACAGGAACTGACGCACAGACAACCCTTGTAATACAGACTGTGTGTGTGTGTGTGTGTGTGTCTTTAGGGTAGAGAGGAGGACATGGACACAAATCAGGAGGCCTTTGTCCACCCAAGTCCAGGCGAAGGAGTGAAAAGTTTCTTGGATGCTGTTAATGTCCTCAAACCTACTGCCATCATTGGTGAGTTTACAGTGTGTCCAGGAGTATTCAGTGTATGTGGCACTTAAATGTCCAAGTGTAGTCCAGTTTGTAATTCTAACTCAATAAGGTATGCAAATGTATTTATGTGTGTTCAGGTTTGTTTTACTTGTGCAGGAATATCCTGGCATTTAACATTTTTTCAGTATATATAGGTGTGTGTTGCCATTATGTGTAGTGTTTAAGTTTGTTGAAGTGTGTTAAATTCTTATTTGTTGTAGGTGTGTTCAGATGTATGTAATCATTTCCTACCCCAGGTGTGTTCAGATATCTGTAATTATCATCTATATGTTTACAAGTGTGCAATATCCCTTTTCAGGAGTGGCTGGAGCTGGGCGGCTATTTACTCATGACGTCATTAAAACAATGGGGTCACTGAATGAACGGCCAATTATTTTTGCCCTTAGTAATCCCACCGCTAAAGCAGAGTGTACTGCAGAGGATGCTTATGGACTCACGCAGGTACACATATAAACAAAGAGAAGTGTACACAAACACAAGTGTAACACACAGAGGAAGGCACCACAATGCTTATTAGTTCTTGTGTGTGTGTGTGTGTGTGTGTGTGTGTTAGGGTCGGTGTTTATTTGCAAGTGGGAGTCCATTTGGTCCTGTTACTTTGGAGGACGGCAGCATCCTGATCCCTGGACAAGGCAACAATTCTTACATATTCCCAGGTTAGTGTTTATATATATATAAATATATATTATTTTATATAATTATTTTATATAGTTACATTCATGGATTATATGTTATATATTTAAGGTGTGGCTCTGGCAGTGATCCTCAGTGGAGTTCGACACATTAGTGACACAGTTTTCCTTGAGGCTGCAAAGGTAAATAGGAAGTATTTTGTGGATAATGAAATCACATTCAGATCTAAACCCTTATTGTTCCTTTGGCCAGTTTTAAAAAGAGTTCTTTCTAGATAAATCAAACCAATATTCAGATGAATCTTATCTTATCATTTCTGTTCAGTCCATTTCAGTGCCGTGGTAACATTCATATTGTTATCGGAAATGATAATCGTTTGGCCTTTCATGAAAAAAAGTAAAAGCATTATCTACATTGTTCCAAGCACAATTTTCACAGTCTGGTGTGAAGGTGTGTTCATAACTGAATGTCTGTGAAAGCTCCTTTGACACTAAGTGGTAATAAAATTGTGTTCTAAAATATCCAGTGTGTCACAGCAACAAAAGTCACATTACATTCTTCATGTGCAATCAGAGAGTGAGTGAACTATACTAATATAGCATGAAAGTGAGAGTTCATCAGTGTCTGTGGGTTCTAGACTGGTCTTTCCGATGTAAAGATCAAGACAGTGAAGACCCAGAGCAACTTAAACATTTTATCAAGAAGGAACAAAGTCCACTTTAACAACTAGAACAATCCGCGTTCCTCAGTTCCCAGGCCAGTACTGAACACTATTAAAGGGATGGTGATGAAACACAGTAATAAACATGCTCCTGTTCATTATTGTTTTATATATTGATTGTATTCAGCACTTATTGTTTCTTTGTTTGTTGTTCATTTGTTTTTTGTTGTTGTTGCTGTTGTTCTTAATTAGACTCTAGCTGGTCAGCTGACTGATGAGGATCTCTCTCAAGGACGACTCTACCCTCCACTCTCCAACATCAGAGAGGTCTCAGTACAGATGGCCGTTAAGGTGTGTATGCATGTTTATGGTCATACTGTGTGTGTGTGTGTAGGTATGTGGTAAAGCAGTGTACTTAACATGTGTGTATGTATAGGTGGCAGAATATCTATACACAAAGGGAATGGCGTTCCGTTATCCTGAACCTGCGGACAAAGAAGCATACGTCAGATCCAAAGTATGGAACACCAACTACGACTCGTTCCTCCCTGATACCTATGACTGGCCTGGGGTCTCCCACACGCCTCTGTTGGACTAGATTCAGTACTACATTCTACCTTTAGTCCTACACTCCTTGTCCTAAACCCTTAACCCCACATTTAACCCTGTACATTTTTACTTGAGCACAAAATCCTTATCCTGAAATCAGTGACTAGCCTGGTGTCTCACACTCCTCTGCACCCTGTACCTAGAATCCTGTGCCCTAAACCCTGTAACTTAATCTCTAAATTATTTACCCTAAATCCTTAAACCTACAGGTTTTACCCCAAATTGCACAACCAGCAACATAAACCCTACACCCTAAGTCCTTTTCCAGAAATCTATGACTGGCATGGGATTTTGCACACTCCTTATACCTTAACCCTAGATTCTGATCCAGAAACCTATAGCCCCTTTCACACATGCCTGGTAACCTGAAAATTTTCCAGACCTTACGGACATACAGGCAAGCTGTATGTGTGAATGTGAATGTTCGTAAGAGTTATAACGGACAATATCTGGAGTTTATCCTGTCAGCCCCCTAGTACAATATCTGCGTAATGTCCAGTTGAGCCTAGTATGAACAGAGCATGTAATGTTATGGAGAATTCAGTGAATTCATGCCGTGCCTCCTGCATGCGCTACACAGGTGCCGCGCCATGCTTATATCACAGAACACAGCTGAAAAAACAAATCTGACATGGAAAAGCTCCGGCTGTGCACTACATGTGTAAAAGGGCAACTCCGGAATTTGTCTGGACCTGATTTTCCTGACATTTTCCAGAGTTAATTTGTGAAAACTGTTTATGACTTGCTTGTCTACTCTGGTTTCAGCTTTAGTTATTACTCTATAACAGTTGATTTATGAACAAGAACTGAGCGAAGAGAACAGCTGTATACTTGAGCTAAAACCACTCCAGATGTTATTGGTATTTATTCTGTGTTTGTGTTGTTTTATAGAGTTTAATGTTATTTCAGTTATTTTCCACGTATGAAATGTGATTATTTTATAGTTTATTCAACTTTTCCATTCATTTCGATCCTGTTGACTGAATGTATACATTTAAATCCTGTGCCTTTCCGCCCATCAAGACACTCCTCAAACACATACACATACCCACTGATGCTATACACACATTCTCAAACATATAAGCCCCTCACGAACATGCACACACAACGTTATCCTACTCTACGCAGACACACACACATTTATAAATAATACAAATGCCTACATTTTAAAAACAAAGGAATAGCAGATACCTGAGTAATGTAGTGTGTGTTTGTATGTTATATTCAATTGGTTATATTATATTAGTGTCGTGGCTATGCGTGGTAAAACAGCAGTGAGAAAAATGTTTATCATAAATATATAAATAAATAATTACCCAAATTAACATAGCAATATTAGTATGTACATTACAGCCATGCTGGGTCACTGACAAATGTTTAGACAGAGCCTGAAATTTATTTAGACATATATCAGGAAAATAAATGTATAGAACTAGCTTCACAGATCAGTAAAAGACAATGTATTAAAATACTTTCGGAGCTGATCATTTAAGAAAGTCATATTGAAGTTTTCTGTCATTTAAACTGTAGTTAGTCTCTATAAATTTAGCAGGCTAAAGGCTTAAACACTAGCTGTAGTTTGCAGTGAGTCATGGTGGTGATGTAAAAGCACACACAAGTTTAGTAGCTTCTGGTTTTTGCGAGACATCTACAGTCTATTCACTATCTTAGAGTAATCAGGTTAAATTTATTTGAACATAAAGTCATTGTTGAATTAAAACTGCTTTTGCCATTTGATTTTTTTTTTCTTACCAATTGAAATTCTGATTCAGCCACACAAACACACTCTTTTTTTAGTCTAGATGGGTACCGCTGTATCAGTGTATTACTACTTTGCCGTGTATAATTGATACCTCATTAGTGACTGTGATAATTTTTTGGCTGATTTGAACAAATGCATTTATCTGTTATTTTTGCAGCATTTATCTTTGAATTAGTTTACCTTTAGGGTGACAGTGCACATCAGTATTTGTCCAGGATTGCCTTGGTTCCACATTACAGTAAGATTACTTATATAACACAGTTATTGTTTTAACATTAGTTAATAAATTGCTATTAAGGCCTAAATACTTAATTGCAATTTGTCACACATATTTTGAATGCTCAACTCATTTGTTATTTAGAGGACCACCTGATATTCAGAGCAGAAAATGTCATATAGAAAACATTAATTTTGGTGGTAATTTTCATGTGTCAAAAAGGAATTAAGACCTAATTAGTAACTGTTAATAAACTACTTTTAAACTTGTACGAAATGGTACCTTTGATCCCCAAATGATCATGTATTTAGGTGGCTTCATGACCTTGTTTGCTACTTTCCCTTTGCATACTGATGTTTTTTTCTATCCATTTTGTTATTGTCTGTTATTTTATTCTGCCATCAACTGAATTAACATACGTAAAAACACAAAATAAGCACAGCCCTACATTGCTGTTAACTTTATTTATGAACAGTTTATCAGCAAATATTAAACCTTGAATATAAAATGTTATAAGAGATATTGAGTACAGTATATACAATAATACCAATGTGTTTGCACACCCTGCTCATTATGGTGTTTATGAGTTAATGAGTTTCAGTATGAAGCACTCATATTTATATTCAGGACCAATAACCTAATATATTTTTTACCATGTTTGCAGAGTTTTTTTTTCACTATATAATCTACAGATGTGTTATTATACCCATTCATGTTTTGGTTCAGTGTGCATTTGCAGTGTCCCCAAATAAATGTTTCTTCCTCTAAGTGTGTTTCTGTTGATGTTTTCTCTTACATAAGACGTTTTTGTTCTGTTGTTTTGTTTTGAACTGATGTCACAGTATCACAGTTTTTAGTGTGTGTGTGTGTGTGTGTGTGTGTGTGTATATGTATATATATATATATATATATATATATATATATATATATATATATATATATATATATATATATATATATATAGAGTGTATGTATATATATATATATATATATATATATATATAGAGTGTATGTATATAAAATAATAACACACCCTGCATCATTAATACAGCAGAACCTTCTAAATGTTACATTCAATCTTCACACATTTTGGGAATACATCACCTACATTCACGATTTTATCGTCTAGTTTAAAACAAAAACAAATACTGCTGTCTTTGTCTCTACCCGTTTTCAGGAAGGTCCGCCCACTCTTTGGCTGCGATTGGCTCGTCTTTCCACCCGTCTTGGCTTGTGACTGGTTAGGGATCTGATTAGGAGTTTATACCTACTACTTCTCCGCCAAAGGCTGATGAATGTGGCGAAAAACGGGCGGGGCGGGTGTTGAAAATGAGTGTGAAAGGAAAAAAATACTGTCTACCGTCCCCTCGCCATATTGCAGCGGCGTTATCTTCCAGCGCGTTTAAACACGTTTATGGCTTACAAAGCACTCTAGATTTGAATCGTAAGTCTTCATATCGTCTTTAAAATATCATTAAATCAACATGAAATGCGTCATTAAGCCGTTTTAACAGGCTAATGTATGAAATCGCACGATTAAGATACTCTAGCTTTATGAATGTAAGCAAGCTGAATGTAAATACATTCTGGGTAAAGTTGCGTTACAGTTGTCCTTGGGATCACACTGTTAGAAAAATTAAAGGTTTGGCAAGTCGCCGAGGGTTTATTCATGTGTTTTACTAACGAAATAAACTCGCTCTTATTGTTTCCTAGCACGTTAGCCGTTAGCCGCAGCTGTTGTGGACTTCTCACTGGGAATGTCCCGTTCCACCTTAAGTGGCGCTGCAGTTACAGCAGTAGGCACCTTCGTCATATCGTGACGGCTGAGCCATTTAAGGCGGAACGGGCAATTCCACATAAACACATTTCAGGCTGTTTGTGAGTAAAAATTCAGCTTTGGTGACGGTTTGCATACATTTTCACTTGTGATTAACATGACAGTTTTAGTTTTTCCGTTTAGTATATTAATGCAGTTTATTTTTTACATTTCGTGTACATTTCTGATGGTTTCGTTTGTCACAGACTCTTGCATGTTTACGCCCCCCATTCATCACTCAGGTTTCATCTGCAAAAAGTTAAACTTTGAAACCCAGTGTCTGTGATAGAGACATCACTGTTTATATTGATTGTTTATGAAATGGTTTATATATTACTTAGCGCGTAACGTGTTATATTATCTGTTATCTGTTTGAGGTGTACACAAAATGACCGAATGTGCTTTGGTTCTGGAGAAACATCCAGAGTCAGAACAATTCGCAGTGGTAATGAATGGAACCTGATGGTCTCCTTTAAAAGCTCCTGATAGAAAGTTAACTACTACATGAATTGGTTCTGAATACGCTGCCGATATCTGACAATTGTTTTTGGATTTTGGATTTTAAATCACCAGGAGAGATACATACTGGATTTTGTGGGGTAAAGATACTTATTTATTTCATCTTCATCATTATCCTTCCTATACACACACACACAAACATTTATAAATATTCTTAAAACTAGTAGGGTTGATTAGATGGAGGAAATCATTTTGTTTGGTAATGTTGTCTTTTAAAATTTGTTCTTTTGTTCCTGCTTTCGTCGCTGGACGTTGTTGTTCTTCTGCTGGCAAGTTGTTTCTTGAAAATAGGAGAGGAGACTCGAAAAGTAGAGATGAAAATGAAGTTTATTGGGTGCGCATGGGTCTCTTCCTAAACAAGTCTGAAACTCTCTCTGTAAAATACCCTTTTAAGAATAACACAGTGATCCTCCCACCCTTAACCACACCTAATCAATTACCATAGCAATCAGGTTAACAGAAACGGAGGACCCCTGCTGTGTTGGGGACATCCAGTCTGTCTTCAGCTTGGCCCAAATGGTTGGAACAAAAGGCACCCCATGGTAATTACATTATACAAAGTCACCAAGGTGGTTGCGTCCTGAATTATCTTAGAGTTCATGTGAGGAAGAGTGTAAGAAAAATTATTTTCAACAGTAAGCATTTATATGCATGGTTTCATTCACCACCACTATAAAGAAACTTAAGTACACAAGTCTTAGTACAGTCATACCTGTACATGTAACTTCTTTTATTTCATACAATGTATTTCGCAAAAGTGTTTGTTGGTTTGTTTGATTGAGGTAGATTGTGATGAGTTGTTATTGTGTTTGTCATATTTCAGTGGATGTGGAGCTGAACATTGAGGGATTCAATTGTTAGAAACACACCATCTGGGTCGAGCTGTGGATTCGACATTCTCTCTCTCTGTGGCATAGTGCAGCTCCAATGAAGATTGGGTTGGTGGCAGTGTCTCTCTGATCTGAGAACCATAGTGTGTGTGTACGTGTACTCGTGCCCACTATGTCTGTTTCCAGCACCCCTACGAGTAATGATGCATGTCTAAGCATCGTCCACAGCCTCATGTGTCACCGGCAGGGCGGAGAGAGCGAGTCTTTCTCAAAACGGGCAATTGAGAGCCTGGTGAAGAAGCTGAAAGAGAAGAAGGATGAGCTTGACTCACTCATCACTGCAGTAACCACCAATGGAGCGCATCCAAGCAAGTGTGTTACCATCCAGCGCACACTGGATGGCCGCCTTCAGGTAACGGCCATGTTTTTTTTTGTTGTTGTTGTTTCTCATCTGTGCATGTCTGTTAACAATAGGATGTGATAATGTTGTTTTTTTATGTTGTGCATATTTACAGGTGGCAGGCCGTAAAGGATTCCCTCATGTGATCTATGCTCGTTTGTGGCGCTGGCCTGATCTCCATAAGAATGAACTGAAGCATGTTAAATACTGTCAGTTTGCTTTTGATCTGAAGTGTGACAGTGTGTGTGTGAACCCGTATCATTATGAGAGGGTCGCATCTCCAGGCATCGGTGAGTGTGAACACAAACAGAAATGCATTTATCTCTTCAGATAATTAAACTCAGTTCAGAGCAGTGAAAAGGCAGCTATTTTATATAATTTCTTTTAGTGATAATCAAAACATTTATACAGTAAGTTCTCAACGCATGACCCTTAAACGTCCAACGATATGAATTTTCAGCATTCACTTGTTTAATGTGTAATTGCCATCAATGCATAAGGTTAGTTCTCACATTATAGGAACCCACATTTTACATAAATATTTATAGCAGAGCAGTAGAAGGACAGGCACTTCCTAGAAATGTTGTGCTATGTACCAAATTGGTCTATATTTTAAATGTAAGATAACAGATTTTTATTATGATCTTATTTAATGTTAAAAGACTAACTTGATTGAAAACGTTATAACAGTGCATTGTTATATGCCATAGACTAAATAAAATGCTGGATGCCTTCTTTTGACTTGTGAACAAGCGCTTAGAAGTGGAGCTTGTTCATATGTAGAGGACTAACTAAATATCTTACCATATACCCTACAGCAGTTTAGCCCCACCACTTCAGTCTACAGCAGTTTAGCCCCACCCATTCACTTTGATATCATAGGGTGATTTAGGGTGGAACGCTTTATCGATGAGGCACAATACAGAGTCGACCAGAACAGAACTTGTTTACATACACTAATCAGCCATAACATTATGACCACCCCCTTGTTTCTGCATTCATTGTCCATTCTTTATGGTCAAGAGTACTTTGTTGTTCTACTATTGTGTTAATGTGTGTTGTGTCGGTGTTGAGTAGATCAGACACAGCAGTGCTGATGGAGTTTTTAAACACTGTCCAATCTAGTAGACACAACTACCTTGTTGGTCCACCTTGTGAATGTAAAACCAGAGACAGTAGCTCATTTGAGAGTAGCTAAGGGTCTCACAAAGCATGCAGAGTAACAGATGGACTACAGTTTGTAATTGTACAACTACAAAGAGCTCCTGTCTGGTCAGTGGTGCTGAGAGAATGGACAGTGAGTGTAGAAACAAGGAGGTTTTCATAATGTTAAGATTGATCTGTGTATATCAGTCTTAAAGACACAATCCCACATACAAACCAAAGAAAACATAAGAAAAATGAAAGATATTTGCTCTTCAACACTGCTTATACTGATACTAGTATTAACATTCTTCCTCTTTTCTCTCAGATCTGTCTGGACTGACTCTGGGTGCAGGTGAGGAAATTGTTATGAAATCCTTTTTGGTTGTTCTGATAATTGTTTGTATAGAAAGTGTATTTTGGCTTATGTGATGTGTGTAATGTTCTGTGCTAGGTCCGAGTGCTGGTCTCCTGGTGAAGGAGGAGTTTGAAGGACAGCCATCTCACTCTGGTTCTGACGGTTCTCACAGTTCTCACAATATTCAAACCATTCAGCATCAGCCAGCCCCTTCGCTACAGGCCCCGCCCACATCTGCACGCCCTGCCCTCTCAGACTCCTTCAGTAGCCCTGCCCTCTTGCCACCACCTGATGCAGCAAGCTCTGCCTCCAGCTCTGCCTTCCCCAGCATTGCCCCTGGACCAGCAAGTAAGAAACAGTAATGTTAAGGTTACAGTAGTATTCTATTTATAGTTATGCCAAGAAGCCTAGTACTCCTTGGTTCTACTGCTTAAACAGAAGTTCATCCAACTGTTTCTGGAATTATTATAACAATTTGAATGTTAAAATCTAAATGAAAAATACCTCTAAATAAAGCTGGTCAGATTAATCTTCTATTGAACCGTAAAATAAATCTTCAGGGTATTTGTTATGTCTTTCATTGATATTGTTTCAGACAGTAAGGCATATCCAGTTTTAAGATACAACCCAGTTTTTCACTTCAAAGCCAGAATTAAGGATTAGGATCCACACACACACCACACAAGCACATAATTATCCTAAGCAGGCATTGACTCATAGCTTATTGACGGAGGTATTTTTGGTGCAAAACCCCCGAGCACCTGTTACAGTGAAATTTGTAGTTGTAGAAAATAGTCACACATGTGTATCAATAAATATGAAGCCACAGAGAAAGTGTCTTCAGGAGTTACAAATTTGTCCCACAAATACAACTTAACAGTTACACCCTTACAAATTCTATATTGGAGGTGCACAAAACCAATTCTATACACACAAGTACAAAAATATAATATGCTCACAGTTTTGCTCCAGCTGCAGTGCGAAATATGGTGCAAAACACATTCACACACTTGTATAAAACATGCACAAAAAAATGCAAATTACACAATTGTATTTTTTTAAGGGGATATTTGTCTTACACAAACACGGAAACCGGAGCACCCAGAGGAAACCCACGCGGACACAGGGAGAACACACCAACTCCCCACAAACAGTCACCCGGAGCGGGAAACGAACCCACAACCTCTAGGTCCTTGGAGCTGTGTGACTGCGACACTACCTGCTGCGCCACCGTGCCGCCCCAAGCACAGATCAGATGTCAGCAAATCCTTCTGAAGTTCTCTGTGTGTTTCTGGGGCTGTGCTCTGGGTGACTCAAGCCTCATTTACTGTGCTGTTCGTATAGCTACTGTCTGTTTTAAACAGGACATAGCCAGGGATAAACTAATGGAGTAAGGACTAATTCACTTTTTACCACTTTTTAGAAGGATATATGATGCATATTTAGAAGGAGTATTGAGTTGGGTCTGTTTTTATATTAAAATTGTGCAGCAGAATGTGCTCACAAACGGAGACTGAGTCGATTCAGCGTGTTTCTATTCTCTGAATCATTGGCCAAAAGTTGATCCCATTTACTGTCTATGGTTGGTCCGATTCATCCCGACTGCCTGATGCTCAGAATAAATTAATTGGGAATAGACTCCTCATCAGTAAATAAATTTAGACGTTCATACTATGAACATTGGATATTTCACATCTGCCACATGTCACAGGAATGCGAGGAAGAAAGAGTTCTTATTAAGATTAAAAAGCATTTGGACCAGAATATCCTCAAACTCCCCAAGGAAAACACTTTTTCTTCCCCATAATAATATCTATCATGATAGTCCTGTTAATAATAATCATAATTCATAATCATAATTCACAATCATAGATCATATTATGATAATAATAATCATAATATCATAATCATGATAGTCCTGGTCCATGATAGTCCTTTATCTCTCTGCCACTTCCTTAATCAGAAATCTGATAAAGAGTAATTTCCGGTTTTCCGTTACATTTTTCTACACGGATCCTCTGTCCTCCATGTTTGTTTTCTGGAGAAGGCCTTTCATAGGAGCTGCTCAGTCACAGACTCAGGAGACCTCAGCCAATAGCCTTTGACACGTGCCTAACGAGTCCTCTGATTGGTCGGAAGGGTACACTGATCTCTGAACAGTGCCTGCCCTTGGCTCTACAGATGCACAGATTAGTTTTGCACCACAATACATCAGTGAGAGTAAGTGGAAGTTGTAATGTGTGAGTTAAAAACACGTGTGACTATTTTCGAAAACTACAAAGTTCACTGTCACTGGTGCTCGGGTTGTGCACCAAATATACGTCTGTACTTATTGCCTATATGTCTTCTGTAGCAGCAGCAGGACCATGGCCAAGAACAACTTTCCCACACAGCCTACAGCATCAGAACGGCCATCTACAGCACCACCCTCCTCAGTACTGTGAGTCTTTCAAACACACACACACACACCACAGGGCCACTCATGAGCAACAGTACATGAGTACAAACACCCTCACAAAAATGCAGAATTCTGTGAGTTTATCTCTCTCGCTCTCTCCCTCCCTCTCTCTCTCTCAGGGCCTGTCCATAATGAGCTGGTGTTTCAGCCACCTATATCCACACATCCAGGTGAGTCTCATAATCGACTGTACAGTAACAAATAGTATATCACACACTGACAGTATCCAATGAATATTCTGTAGGGACAGGTTTTGTGACATAGGAAATGGGTTCCTGACCCTAGACCTAGTCCTAGTGTTTTTGTGCTCAGTACTGTTTAAAACGTCCTACTTCCTGATAAATTGTGCTGTGGACACATTAGACAGTGAACTCATGTCATAAGAAATAGAACACATTTGTAGTTCTCAATTCAAACTGCATTGGTTGAGGACTTGCTCTGCTGCTGTCCTCCTTATGTTTTCTTCTGTCTCCCTTTTGGTCTCCCTGCCTGTCTCACTCTTAGCTCCTGATTACTGGTGCTCAATAGCATACTTTGAGATGGATGTGCAGGTTGGAGAGACATTTAAGGTACCGTCCTCATGCCCTGTGGTGACGGTGGATGGTTATGTGGATCCATCGGGAGGAGACCGTTTCTGTTTGGGTCAGCTCAGCAATGTCCACCGCACTGAGGCCATCGAGAGAGCCAGGCAGGCAGATGTCTACTTCATTCTTGGTGTAACTGTTAATGTTACTGTGAGGATGATTGTGTTTAAATAGGACAGCAAAACTGCAATAAAAGCTGTAATGGGTTTTGAAAAGTTTATGGCTTCTGTTCCTCACTCATGTTTTGTCATCTCTGGCCTTTCATGTGTTAGAGAAAGAGCCCTCAAATTTAACTGGAAAAACTGTGTTTTTTTTTGTTTTTAGACTGCATATTGGTAAAGGAGTACAGCTAGAGTGTAAAGGTGAGGGTGATGTTTGGGTGCGATGCCTTAGTGACCATGCCGTGTTTGTCCAGAGTTACTATCTGGACAGAGAAGCTGGTCGAGCTCCAGGAGACGCTGTACACAAAATCTACCCCAGCGCCTACATCAAGGTAAATCTAACCACTCCCTACATTCACCTAGTGAATAATCCATTGTTTAAATCTAAACTATACAAATATAGAGTCTGTGTTATAATGATGAAACAAACTGATGTGATTTTACCATAGTGGAACATCCCAAACAAATCTGATTTCAGGTCTTACATAAAGATAGCTCTGACCCCTAATCCTGTCCTCTGCTTAACTCGGTACTCTAACCCCAGTGTTTACACCAGGGTAATTGCAATCCCAAAATCTTGGAGTTAAGAGTTAGAATTACATCAAGTTTTCCAATTTTTTACTGGCACTTAACCTGTATGTGTTTGTGTGCAGGTGTTTGACCTGAGGCAGTGCCACAGACAGATGCAGCAGCAAGCAGCTACTGCGCAGGCAGCAGCAGCTGCGCAGGCGGCTGCCGTCGCAGGAAACATCCCAGGACCAGGATCTGTGGGAGGAATTGCACCAGCTATCAGTGAGTTTACACACACACACACACCCAGAAACAGAAGACAGACACCACACATACTGCACAATTTAGGTGTTTTGGTGTAACAGATTTTTGTGATATATTTTTGTGTGTGCCAGGTCTTTCCGCGGCGGCAGGTATTGGTGTGGATGATCTTCGGAGACTCTGCATTCTAAGAATGAGCTTTGTAAAGGGTTGGGGTCCAGACTATCCCCGTCAGAGCATCAAAGAAACTCCCTGTTGGATTGAGATCCACCTGCACAGAGCTCTGCAGCTGCTAGACGAGGTCCTCCACACTATGCCCATTGCTGACCCCCAGCCTCTAGACTGACCTGCAAACCATTCAGTGACACCTGGTTAACCCTGAACTGACTTGAGAAACATCTGACAGTTGACTTATCCCCAACTGAACTCTAGCCGGAATAAGATAATAGCCCTGTCAGATGATATCTTCCTGTTAATCCTCTAGGACTTTTACACCTTAGCATAGTGTTTCAGTCAGTATTGCACACAAAAACAGTGTTGATTATAAGGTCTGTTGAGCATAATCAATGTCTAAGCCCTGAAACCTTAAATCAAGTGGATTAGAGAAATTGTGCCAAACTGTAAAATTAGTCTAAACTGTGCAGATGACTGAGGTGAGGACGATGAGTTTGGTTGTGACTAGCTCACACTCATTAGCATCTAACGGTTCTTACCACTTCATAACGTGAAACATGAAGATAGAAACCAGAATGGTGACTAACAATGCTAAAAACCGTCAACTCTACACACAGGCCTCTCGACTGAAAGAACTTAAGTTTAATCACTGTGATTCAGGGTGGAACCCAAACAGCACAGAAACTCAACCTCGACCACGCTGAAGAATCACCTCGATAAACACTGACTTCTGTCTGAACACTAAGAGAAACGGTATTTCGTGAATGAACTCTAAATGACGTTTACTAAGTTGAACCATTGTGAATAAGGATCCAGGACTTTTACAGACTCTTAACAGAACATATGTCCTTCTGCTAAAAGGGGGCACCATTTATTAATGCAGAACTTCATCAGACAGGTTTACACTATGAATTAAGGATTAAGAGCTTGCCTTTTTACACTTCAGAGTTATGTATTTTCTAAAGTAGATCATGAGTTTATATCCAGAGGATGGATATTTAAACAAACGTTTAATGTAACGGTTAATGGCCCTGTTCTTCTGTGATGTACAAAACCTTCACCCAATCTCTTGAGTGTTTCTGGCCCCAACAAGCTTTGGCCATATCAGATTTCTGGATATATTTTCTGTGTTTTGTTAGACCTTTCACAACATACAGTAATATTGCATTTAGAGGGAGGTTTGCTGTAGCTAAACATATTAGAGATACAAAAATGTATCGTGTTGGAAATAAATGTTCAAATGTAAATAAATGTGTTGAAAATGATGCACGGCTGTCATAGCATCAAAATAAATTTCTCCCAGTGACAAATCCTAGTACTTGAGGAAGGATTACCAATCAGTGTTGTAACATTTAAAGATCTGAAGATTGTCATCCAAATGCACAGATGCAGTTCATAATTGAAGTTGTTTGTAAGGTAGAAAGTGGTGAAGCAGGTAAGTGCACCTTATCTCAACATTCAACTGAGCTCTTTAATTAATGCATGTTATTTAAATGGGCAATTACCTTTTCACTTATGGCTATTACAAAGTAACGTGATTCACAGTTGGACTGAAAATAGTCCACCAACCAAAAATATCCAGCTAACAGCATCCTGTGAGCAGGCACCACTGATGAACGGTTTGAGGATGACAAAATGTTCAGCAGCAGAACACTGCCTTACTGTCTCTGACTTCAAATCTATGGGGGACTAGGTCTAATAGAAAGGTGGGCAAGCCTAAAAAAAATTCATTAATGATAATTAACAGACAGGTTTAAAAGGGGCTAACAATGTATACAAAGCAAGATGCTTAAATTAAAGGACTATGAGGTGTATCAGTATGTGGAGTGTATAAATGGACAGTAAGTATAGCTAATGTTAATGTTATGACTGTTCTGTGTATAAAGTATTATATTTTAATGCACCATTAATATTGGCTGGCAGCTTTCATTAGTTATGTTTCAGTTATCTGTCCAAATAAAGTGCTATTTTTTTAACATTTAATGTCTGCTCAACTAAATTAGGACCAGATCCTTTAATAGCTAGAACTAGGGGAAAATATACATTGTGTATATATCAATCAGATTAAAAAAATATATATAGAAATGGAAACCGGTTGATCTTAATCACAGAATCACTCAGAGTGAAAAACGGGAAGGAATTTTGTTTTCATAAACGACAAGGAAAAACTCTCATAGATTTGTTTTTGTGCACGTATGACATTGTTCAGAAAGATAATTCACGTAATCATAAGCAGTTTAGCACACTCAGATAAAAATATCACTTTCAAGATTAAAGTATTGGTGGTGATATCTGCTTGTTTGCTTGTTTCTGCATTTGTACACAGTTACTAATCTGAACAGACCAATGTGGAGCAGTTCGTTGTAACTGCACATTTAAGGTGGAGCGGATAATTCTAGCTGCTTTTATATTTAAGATGGACCGGATTACTCTAACGAATGCATCATTTAAGGTGGAAATAGAAGTTTGGTATCCAAGCGACTGTTTTCCAGGCAACGCAGCGACGCGCTCTAGGAGCGCGCAGGAGTCCCTGCTTCACACAGCGATTCAAATAATTTTCATAAAATCTTTCAGTCACACTCCAGTGAAGCAAGAAGGGTGGTGTTATTATCAGAGAGAGAGAAAGATGTACAGTAGAGCGGCCAGAGTCACGGAACTGAGCTCAGGATCAACCAACGACTCTGTGGGACCTGGTGCTTACAACATAGACAACTCAAAAAACACAAAACAGGGTAAGAACGATTTAATCAACAAAACACAGGATGTTGTTGTTATTATTATTATTATTATTATTATTATTATTAATATTTTATGCAACTGGGTACAACCAGGATATACTTTATCAAAGTCAGATTTGTAATAATATTTATTTATTATTTTTTTTATTATTCTTTTTTTTAATTGGTTGCTGCTGGTAGCGTTGCCACACAACTCCAGGATCTCAGGGTCCTGGTTTTGATTCCTGTCTTGGTTCACTTTCTCTGTGCTCTCCCAGTGTCGGCATAGGTTTTCTCCAGGTGCTATGGTTTCCTTCCACAGTCCAAACACTCATGCTGGTCAGTGGATTTGCTATGAGGAACTGCATGAGTGTGTGAGTAACTTTGTAAGTGCTTGATGAACTGGTGCCCTATCAGTGGTGTTCTTGCATTGTGCCCAATGAGCCGAGGTAGGCTCGGGAGCCTCAGATCAGGATGTAGCGGTTACAGAAAACGAGTAAATATATGATTATTATTATTGAATTCAGCACTGAAGAGGGGAGTATTCCACAAAGCAAAGCCAAATCATTCAAAGACCCCCTCCACTGAAAATGAAGTGTTTAACCTTGATAAGCTGAACATTTCCAGTTTGAAACACTGTACCATAGACTGTATGAAACAGGCAAAATGTGACAGCCAGCGTTTCTGAGAGTTAGGAAATCATTCCCATTAACCTGCAGGGTGGGATTACTGAGCTGCAGCTGAGCAGTGGAGGGAGATTTGGAGATAAGGGTGGGGTGTCATTATATTCAAATGTATATTGAAAAAAGACAATGGTGCATTCAGTCATTCATGTAAGCGCTTATCTAATTCAGGGGCGTGGTGAGTCTGGAGCCTACCCAGAACCACTGGATGCAAGGCGGGAACACACCCTGGAGGGGGCACCTGCCCTTCATAGGGTGACACACATTCACGCACACCTATGGACACTTCTGAGTTGCCAATCTACCTACCAACGTGTGTTTTTGGACCGTGGGAGGAAACCCACGCAGACGCGAGGGCGAACACACCAAACTCCAGGAACCTGGAGCTGTGTGACAGAGACATTACCTGTTGCACCACATTACAGCTAAACCACTTTTTAGACATTCAAACATGGGTTTTTTACTAGAAGAGCAATTTTAATTGCACAGATACAACAGGTACAAAAATGTTTACAGACACTGCGGGATATGAAATATAAAATACAAATATTCAAATATAAAACCTGTAAAACTCCACTGGTGTGTGTTTGTGTGTGTGTGTGTGTGTGTACACTGTTAGACAGTTATGCTCCATTCATGTCACTCTGCAGTCGGTCGTCCATGTTTGAGTCGAAAGAGTTTTCTCCTGGACCCGGACAATATGACATTGCAGCCTCAAAGGTAACTATACATAAAATTATTAATATTAATTAAGATGTAATAATCATGCAGTGTGTGTGTTGCCTAGATTCCAGTTCCTGGAGGTCAGTCACTACAGAACCATTCTAGACGTTTTGAAGAATTCGAGTCATATGCACCAGGACCAGGAGCATACAACATTACACAAACACATAAACCCAGCCCACAACGGAAGAACAAGGTACACACACACCCAAATGTTCACTGTGTGTATTTGTGCCTACGTGTGTGTTTATCTGTGTATGTGTTTCTGTGTTACAGCGTGTGAAAACGGTGTTTCCCTCCAGTGGTGTCCCCTCAATCCCATGCCCTGGCCAGGCATTTGGTTTTGAGGAGAACAAGCATGGTGTCCTCTGCAGGCACCCACCTCCAAACACTGACCACACAATAGGACCAGCCTTCTACTGCCCAAAACAGGTCCATAGCATATGTACACTGTGTGTGTGTATGTACGTGTACACTAGCCACACACTAGGACCAGTATTCTGCCACCCAGCACGGGTGTGAATTCTGTTCCCTGCACTCAGAGGGAGGTTCTCCTTCTGAGTCTCTGGTCATTTGATTGGTTCTTTCTCTTGCTCTGATGGAGGTTTTGCTCATTTTTTCTAAATTTGTTTGAACAAGGATTTCAGTAAAGCTGCCTTCTGACTGTTGTGTGTGTGTGTGTGTGTGCTTGGTAGATTGAACAGCAGTGTAAAGGTGTTCCCTTCAGTCGGATGACAGAGAAGAGAGCAGATCTAAAGATTGTGGAGGGTCCTGGACCGGGGCACTACTGTCCAGAACAGTGAGTTACTTAAAAAAAGCAATTAACAACAAAGTGGTCCTGTGGACAGTGGAGCTATAAGAGAATGGTCATTGAGTGTAGAAATAAAGAGATGGTCATAATGATGTGGTGGTGTGTTAATATGTGTTGTACTGTTATGAGTGGATCAGACACAGCATTGTGCTTGAGTTTTTAATCATTGTGTTGTTGGCTCGATATTTTTGGTTGGTGGACTATTCTTAGGGACAGAGACGTCTGGGCTTCTTTGATCGCCCTGCTGCCACCGCGACCCTGAAATGGAAAAGCGGAAAAGAAGATGTATGTATGTATGTATGGACTATTCTTAATCCAAAAGTGACACTGAGGAGTTATAAATTCCAGCAGCCCTGCTGTGTCTGATCCACTCATAACAGCAAATCAC
Source organism: Hoplias malabaricus (assembly GCF_029633855.1). Lineage (NCBI taxonomy): Eukaryota > Metazoa > Chordata > Actinopteri > Characiformes > Erythrinidae > Hoplias > Hoplias malabaricus. The sequence continues at coordinate 9,580,913 of NC_089820.1, read as the reverse complement.
ACTCTAACATCAGTGTCACTGCAGTGCTGAGAATGATCAAACACTCTTGTGGTCCTGTCATATACCTGTTTGTGAAAATATATTAAAATGACCTCCTTGTTTCTACACACATTGCCCATTTCACTAGCTCCCCTGAACATACAGATGCACTTCACCATTTTCGTACTTTGTTACCTTTTTTATTTACCAATTTCTTTAATGGTCAAAACATTGTGTTTGTAAATTCTGCTTACGACAGGAATCACTCTGTGCTCTATGAGAATGTGAATTTAAAGAGGGATTTGAACTGTCGAGCAGAGCTGCAGGTCCCCAGATATCACGAAATCCTAGCTATGAAGGAGGAAAAAAATGTAGGCTACAGCCCTTACACACACACACACACACACACACACACACACACACATACACATATATCTGATATAATAGAATGAGCTTTTAGCTTACTTTTCCATGTTTGCTGAGATAATATATTGTGTGTGTGTGTGTGTGTGTGTGTAGGGAGTTCCTGGTCCAGGTCAATATGATGTTAAAGGTCAATTTGAGAAGTTCAGTGATTCACATAGTGCTACGTCCAGAGCACCATTTATGTCTCACACTCCGGCAAGTACACGTTCACAGTTACTATGGTAACCCAGGTGGTTGTAATGGTGTTGCCAGACGGTTATTAAAAACCCATGTATGATTGATTGTTGGGACTGTAGTATAGTTCTTTGTTTCTCTTGCAGCGCTTCACTTTTGTGAAAGATGTGGCGCCCCCCGTCGGCTGTTACCACGACCCACGCTCTGCTCTGGAAACAGTCAAAAAACCCACCGGCAACAAGACGAGGCCATTTAACCTCACAGCAGCACGATTCATATCCGATACCAGAACACACTCCACACCGGGTACACACACACACATTCACACCACATACCAGAACACACTCCACATTGTGTGTAAACGTGCTGTAAGCAAACTGTGTGTGTGTGTGTGTGTGTGTGTGTGTGTGTGTGTGTTTTAGGACCTGGAGCATATGATGTGTTCGATTTGGGAATGGCCCAGGAGAGTATGAAGAAAGTGTGTGTGGAGCGAGGGAGGAAGGCAGCTTTTGGTTCCACTGAAAAACGAAAACTTCAGTTCATTAATAAACAACAAAGCACACCTGGACCTGCACATTACACTGTAGAGTATATCATTTAACACACGCTACACTGTAGAGTATATCATTTAACACACGCTACACTGTAGAGTATATCATTTAACACACGCTACACTGTAGAGTATATCATTTAACACACGCTACACTGTAGAGTATATCATTTAACACACGCTACACTGTAGAGTATATCATTTAACACACGCTACACTGTAGAGTATATCATTTAACACACGCTACACTGTAGAGTATATCATTTAACACACGCTACACTGTAGAGTATATCATTTAACACACGCTACACTGTAGAGTATATCATTTAACACACGCTACACTGTAGAGTATGTCATTTAACACACGCTACACTGTAGAGTATGTCATTTAACACACGCTACACTGTAGAGTATGTCATTTAACGCACGCTACACTGTAGAGTATATCATTTAACACACGCTACACTGTAGAGTATATCATTTAACACACAGTACACTGTAGAGTATATCATTTAACACACAGTACACTGTAGAGTATATCATTTAACACACGCTACACTGTAGAGTATATCATTTAACACACAGTACACCGTAGAGTATGTCATTTAACGCACGCTACACCGTAGAGTATGTCATTTAACGCACGCTACACCGTAGAGTATGTCATTTAACGCACGCTACACTGTAGATTATGTCATTTAACGCACGCTACACTGTAGAGTATATCATTTAACGCACGCTACACTGTAGAGTATATCATTTAACGCACGCTACACTGTAGAGTTTATCATTTAGCGCACGCTACACTGTAGAGTATATCATTTAACACACGCTACACTGTAGAGTATATCATTTAACGCACGCTACACTGTAGAGTTTATCATTTAGCGCACGCTACACTGTAGAGTATATCATTTAACACACGCTACACTGTAGAGTATATCATTTAACGCACGCTACACTGTAGAGTTTATCATTTAGCGCACGCTACACTGTAGAGTATATCATTTAACGCACGCTACACTGTAGAGTATATCATTTAACGCACGCTACACTGTAGAGTATATCATTTAACGCACGCTACACTGTAGAGTTTATCATTTAACGCACGCTACACTGTAGAGTTTATCATTTAGCGCACGCTACACTGTAGAGTATATCATTTAACACACGCTACACTGTAGAGTATATCATTTAACGCACGCTACACTGTAGAGTTTATCATTTAGCGCACGCTACACTGTAGAGTATATCATTTAACACACGCTACACTGTAGAGTATATCATTTAGCGCACGCTACACTGTAGAGTATATCATTTAACACACGCTACACTGTAGAGTATATCATTTAGCGCACGCTACACTGTAGAGTATATCATTTAACACACAGTACACTGTAGAGTATATCATTTAACACACGCTACACTGTAGAGTATATCATTTAACGCACGCTACACTGTAGAGTTTATCATTTAGCGCACGCTACACTGTAGAGTATATCATTTAACACACGCTACACTGTAGAGTATATCATTTAGCGCACGCTACACTGTAGAGTATATCATTTAACACACGCTACACTGTAGAGTATATCATTTAGCGCACGCTACACTGTAGAGTATATCATTTAGCGCACGCTACACTGTAGAGTATATCATTTAACACACGCTACACTGTAGAGTATATCATTTAACATACACATTACATTGGCTTTCCCTTTGCGTAATAAATGGGGTTTATACACTGTTTAATTTCATATTTTCTAACACACACTGCGCTTCAGAGATTAAGTGTAAATTGTGTTTTTTGTGTGTTTAATTTGTGTTACTTGTAGGTGGAGAAAGAGGGGGAGATATTTTATAAACAGAAGCCGACTGCAGCATTCAGATCAAACACAGACAGACTCAGCACGCCTGCTAAAGTAAATAGCACAGAGATAAATAACAAATAACACATAGATAACACAAACAACACAAAGAGAGAACTCATATCACCTAAAAAACAACTCACAAATAAGGCAAACCTGGTATTTTGTTTCCTGTTTAGGTCTCACCTCCGGCGAGCTGCTATAATGTGCGTGAGGCATTTGAGGCAGTGAGCGGGAGGCGGCAAACGAGTAAACCTTGTACTGATGCTGCACGCAAACGACAAAACAGCTTCTTAACATCTGCCCCCAGAGACTCCGCCTTCCTCTGTCAAGACACACAGCTGCCAGGTGAGTACTGTATAACATTACAGGAGCTAAATATAAACATATATATATAACAGGTATGTACATACTGCACAGATAGATACTGCACTAATAAAGGCATGAGGTTGTTTAACTGTCAGTAAATATTGCCAAAAGTAATAATTAACTGATATATTGTAATAATTAATAGACTATTTTTTATTTCATGAAATGTCATTACCTTTGCTATTATATAATTCTATTTTGTTAGAATTCTTTCAGGCCACAGCACTTATAGAAGGGTCAAACGAGCAGCATGAGTGGTTATTATGTTCTGTGTTAAGCTGCCTAAATTATCTAGTTTGGTATATTGTAAATTTTGTCATTAAATGTACGATGTATGTAATGTTTATTTTGAGGTCCTGGTCAGTACACTCCTGAAGTGAATTCCACTCCAAAACTTGCTCTGATTGCTTCTCGCTCTGATCGCTTCAAAGAGTTCAAAAACACCACACCTGGACCAGGAACATACACGGTACACACACAGACACACACCCTCAGTCATACACACTCATACACAACTTCAGCACTATAATCTTTAATTTGTGTGTGTCTCTGTGTGTGTGTGTTTTAGCTCAGTCCTGCTGTTCTAGATACTGTCCTGAAGGGAACTTTTAATGTGACCCTTCAGAACCCCTTGATGTCACATGTTCAGGCCCCAGCTCCTCAGGTCACCATGGCAACAAACTTTACCATAAGCAGTGTTTAAATCAGGTCCAAGGTCAGTCTCTTGTTTAATCAGCAGTGTTTAGCTGAGAAGTGGCTGTGAGTTTGTGCATATTATTCTTCAATTTTCTTTTTCAGAAACGTGTCTCCAGAGAACAGACTTTCTCAGAAATAAAGACGTGAATTTTTCTTAAACTGTGTTTGTGTGTTTCATTAATGCTTGGAGCTGCTTGGAGGGAGGGTGTTACAGATGTTGTTATAACAATAAACACCAGACACTGGTCTGTGTTGATTAGGGAGTCAGTCCTGTTAGCTGTAAATCTGAAATTAAAGTGATGATACCCACCTAGTACCTGATGTCAGTATGTTACCACACAGCTAGCTGTGATTTTATTTGAGGTTATAGGTCAAACAAATGCTGATGCCCCCTCCAGAACATCATAATATGTGGGAACTAATGGTCTATTTTTCTTGAAAATTTAAATAACTGACAAAAGTATAAAAACTGTTGTACTTTCCAGCATATTCACTGCCAAAGGTGTTTTGTAAATATAAAGATGTTTTGAATTTAATATCTGCAGCAGACTCTGTTTGGTATATTTCATATTATTTTTTATGACTGCAAATAAATCTATCAAATTCCACAAATAAAATTTTGGCCCTATGTTATATATATTATTAAGGTCAATTCTGATCAAACACATTTCAGTTTTCAAGAAAAACCAGACACAATCCCGGTGTGTGTGTGTGTGTGTGTGTGTGTGTCTGTACCAGGCATTTATCACATTGTGGGAACCACAATCTGTTTACACACGGTGTATATCACTCTTTATATGTCCACATATCACATTCTGGGAAATTGTCTTCCTTCTGAGGACCACCGGCTTATAACCAAAATGTAAGTCAATGAATATTAATGTAAGCATATGTTTTAAGGTTAGGTTAAGGTAGTAGTACTCAAAGGTTAATGGTCATTTTTTCCCAAATGAACGAATGGAAGTATAAGTAATGTTCCCAAAATTCATAGTTAAACAATTTTTTTTGTGTGTGTGATATTAGTACTCAGTGTGTTTGATTATAACAGCTGTGGTGATTTTGTTCTAATTAGAGTTAATTAAACATCTGGAACACAAACATCTGGATGGTGATTGTGATTTGTAAATGTTTGAGGCCTTTTAGTGTTTCTTATTCATCCTGCTAGGTTTAAATTGTCATAATATTAACAGCTCAACAGCTTATTCAAAGCCACCTTAAAGAAGAGTCCCATTCTGAGACAAAGTGTGTGTGTGTATGTGAGAGTGAGAGAGACTATTGATGTGTTATTGCTTATTACTGTATGTTGTTTACTGCTCATCCAGATGGTAATGTTGGCCTTTGTTCCTCTTCAGATCTTCACCACAGTCTCAGAGACTTCTTGAGGATGGAGAGAGAATACTCTTCATATGTTTCTGTTTTTCTTCCTCAGGATGAAGGGAATGATCATCATATGTTTCTGTTTTTCTTGCTCTTTGTTCCTCTGAGAATTGAAGAACTTTCTGGAACATTCTCGTTAAATTTGATCATCTTTTAAATGTGAAAGTGAGAATATAGAATATGAAGTGTCCTGATGAGTTAAAACTGAGTAATGATAAACTAAATTTTAGGGATTTATTAGCAAGATGTTGTTTAAAATCACAGAAGACTGAGGCAGGCAGCAGGTTTTCCAGTGCTCTGGTGTCTGTGAGAGGCAAGTCAGTGGCTGACCTCCGTGTGGCCAGGAGCAATCTGGTTCAACACCCTCATACTATCAGCGAGGATTTGGCACATTTTTATGGGTGCAACCCACATACTCAGCTCTACTGTTCATCCCACAAATACACGTTCCTTACAAATGTTGCACAATTTAAAAGGGAAATGAACAGTCTTTCCAGCGGTATAAGATTTACAACAAAGAAATAATCTACCAAACAAAAATTTCCTAACTTTTTGTGCTATGTTTAAATGTATCTCCAAAATAGTAACTGTAAGGGAGAAGGAAAAATGTAATATCTTTTAGCAGAAGTCAGTATAAAAAGATTTAATTCCAAGACATTTTGAGCATTTCTATTGGTCCATTTATTATGAAGGTTTTACACAATGTGAAGGACAGCTACTGTGTTCAAATTCATTCATTCATTCATTCATTATCTGTAATCGCTTTGCTGTGTTCAAATAATGTAGTAAACTAAAAACCAACAGAAATGGAGACATATTGCTCTTTGGACAGCAACATTGTTTTATTTTGTTTAATATTAATTTCAAACACTTACACACAACTTGGTCTTCTGCACAGATGAGGGTAGGTGTGTGTGTGTGTGTATAGGTAGGGGAGTATCCACAAGAGGACAGTGTGGTTTTGAGTCTCAGAATCAGTTTAAACTTCAGCGGCAGCAGTTCACTGCACTTTACTGATTTCTGAGTGGTATTTATTATTTGCTTATTGTTTATCTGTGTGTTTATGTGGACAATTGACTGTGGAGAGAACACCATGCTACTCACTCTCAGTTCACTCATCTCATTTCTCTCTCTTGTTTCAGCTGAAGGTAGGAAGCCTTTCTCCTTATTTTGTTATAATACATTTAATATTCATATGTATCAAGTAATATGTAATTAGTGTGATTTTAAAGCTGATATTTAAGATGATCATAAGTTAGATTATTCTAAATAACAGATTGTTCATATTTTCATGTTTATCTCTATAATATATTTTGTACTTCATTCATTAATCTATGGAAATACGTATGACATTCTTCTATGGTGTTCCTATAAATACTATATATTTTAATTTTAGACATCATTTGAACAGTGCAGCTGTTTACACTGTGTTTAATATTCATAATGAATTAATCAATAGAACTGCTACAAAATCCTGTTTAATTAATTTCCAAGTAAACAATAGTCATATCACCCCCTAAATTACTAGCTCTGAGGACCCTGTGAATGTTATACAGAGTTGCAGATCATGTTTATGTGTTTATTTGTTGACTTCCTTTATAAGCAAATTTCACTGAAGATCAGTTAGTCATCTCTAAGAATCATTCATTTTTATTAATTAATTAGCTATTTGATTATATGTCCCAAATGATTAAACAACTGTATTAATTAATGAGTCTTGTTGATTAACCAGCTGTATTGATTAACCGCAGCCCTGGTTGTTGTATGTGTGTTCTGCAGGTGATGATGACTTCCTGTTGCCCTCTGACCCACCTGAGCCCCTCCCCCACTTCCTGTTGGAGCCAGAGGACTCTTACATCATCGGAGAGGGAAGTGTCAGAGTCACTTGTAGAGCGACACCAGCCAATCAGATTTACTTCAGGTGTAATGGAGAGTGGGTCCACCAGGGGGCCCACCACATTCAGCACAGAGTAGACTACAGCTCAGGTGCTAACACACACACACACACACAACCTACAAAGAACACAGTGGGCCACAACCTGGGTAAAAATCACTAAAACATGCTTCCTTTTAACATTCTTTATTTTTGCCTATTTCATTCTCTCACTGTTGGCTTCTTTCCAGCTCCATATCCTTTCAGACCTATAGTGCTGGGTTTTTTACCTCACAGAAGATGCACACAATGCTGTGGAATTCTTCAGATCTGAACTGAGAATGGAGCTTAATTTCTTTCTGTCTTCAAAATGAAAGATTTAAATGCTGTTTATATATGGTAATATATGTTACTGTTGTCCTCCAGCTGCAGGTGGAGGTGTGTGTTTGTGTGTTCAGGGGTGAAACTTGGTGTTCCAGTGGCAAGTGGTGGAGGTGTATGGGTGTTTATGTTTACTCAGGTGTACAAGAGTGGTGGAGGTGATGAGATGTGTGTATATGTTCAGGTGTACAGGTATCAATACAAGTTTTTCAGAGGCAAGTGGAGAAGATCATGAAATTTGGACAGTTCTGGTGTGAGTGTGTGGCCTGGAGCTCATCAGGAACAACAAAGAGCCGCAGAGCTCACATAAACATTGCCTGTGAGTACACAATCAAACACACAAAACCACACGCATACTACAGTTTATTTGCAGATGAATTTGCCTCCCAATGTGTTGAGCTGCAGCATGCAAAGATGTGGTGGAGCTCTGTATCTTGTAGGAAAGTCTGATGTCACCTGGCAGGTACAGGGTCCTGGTCTTGGAAGGGGTGGGGTGGGGGTAATTTCAGGACTAGTAATGTTGAGAAACTGGTGCTAACACTACTGTAATTATACACAAGATACGATATACAAAATCCTATACCAATCCAATAGAGCTTGACACAGGGCCCATCCCATTCTCTTCCTACCTGCAACTGCAACATTCCTGTAATCATCAATGTGTGTGTGTGTGTGTGTGTGTGTGTAGATTTAAAGAAGGTGTTTGAGGTGGAGCCAACAGGACAGGAAGTAGCTCTTAATCAGGAAGTGCTGCTGAAGTGCCGCCCACCCGAGGGAATCCCACCTGCTCAGGTAATCCCTACCTTAAACTCAGCTCTCTGTGTAAAATCACTATAAAATTCTATTAGTGTAGTGATTAAGCAGTGAGCACTGTACAGCTTCACTCTAGAATAACTTTTCTGTGTGTCCTGTAGGTGTCCTGGTTGAAGAATGAAAATATTATTGATCCAGCAGCTGATCATAATTTCTGTGTCACTTTTGATAACAACTTGATCATTAAAGCAGCTCAACTCTCTGACACGGCTAACTACAGCTGCATTGCTAACAACGTGATTGCTAGGAGGCGCAGCACCATGGCAACAATCACTGTCTACGGTAACATCATGGTAGTTGCATGTTAATAAAATTGTTTATGTGCTTTTATTATATACAGTACTATGCAAAAGTCTTTATAAATATATAAAGTAATATATAATCACAGTAAATGCAAAAAATAATAATATAAAACACACCCTCACAAATATTTTGTTTTTCTAAAGTAGTAGGTTTGAGTTTGAAGAACAATGTTTTGTTCAGATTCTCCTTGACTGCATGAATTTATTAAATCAACAGCACACATTATGTAAAATCATTATTTATTAACTGGTAAAACTAGGTATTGGATGATAACCTCAATTAATACGGACTGCCACGAGGAGAGATTTGGAAAAAGTTAAACCAACACATTCACACACAGAATATCACACTTACTGGAATAATGTTATTTGATTTTATTCTAATGTTGGGCAATGTTTTTGCAAAGTACTGTATGTGTGTGTGTTGTTTGTGTGTGATGTAGTGAATGGGGGCTGGTCCACTTGGTCAGAGTGGTCAGTGTGTAATGGTGATTGTGGGACGAGTTTCCAGATACGGACACGCAGCTGCACCAATCCAGTGCCTCAAAATGGTGGCAAGCTATGTAATGGACTTGCAACCCAGAAACTCACCTGCCCTGCTCACTGCCCAGGTGTGACTCCACCACTAACCTCACCCACAGTCCAGAAAGTCAAATGTTCCACACACGTAGGTAAGACCCTGCCAACTGCCACGGTAACACAGACTAAACTCCTTCCCAACCCTGCTCACTGTGAGAGGGACTAGGGAAAAGAAGCTATTTTTAGATTTAAACTGCAACATTATATTTAATAATGAGCAGTAGAACATGGTGGACATATTAACCTGATTATTTTCGTGCAAGTATGTGCATATGTGTATAAAATATGCACAGTATGTTTGTGTTTGTGTGTGTGTGTGTGTGTGTGTGCGCATCTTGTAGTTCCAGGGCCAGATGGTCTGTTGCTGTGTGTGTGTGTGGTCCTGATGGTGATTTTCCTGCTGGCTCCTCTGGCTCTGCTGCTGTTCTTCAGATATAACCGTCACCAACTGATCTGACTCACTGAAAAGACCTAGACGGCACATCACTAAAACCAGCTATGTTCCCTCTGGCTTTATAGCCTGAAAAACTCATTCACTCATTAGAATATGGAAACAGAAATACAGCTATAAATAAATGAAGATTAAATATGTTATATATATTAGATTTTTGCAGGCCCTGTCCTCCATACATCTGGGGGTGGAACATGATCACATTATTAAAATCAGGGTAATCAATTTTTCAGTGCAGTAATTTATATACATTACATTTTAGTGTTCATGTTTTTGTCCTGAAATGGAGGTAACCCCTGGTTAGATCTACACATCTGTGAATATGTGTCATTCTCCGCAGAGAACAAAATTCTGTATATTTTATCACATATTTACTGCTTATTTACACATCGGGAAGAAATAGACCATAAAATGTTTCCCTTACAGATGAAATTTAGCCTGTTTTCCAAATAATTTAAACTCATGTTTTTCATGTTTTGTTATGTAATATGTAATTTAAAGGCTACTGTAAAAGAGATATGACTGAAGTATATGCACATAGTGATGTACATACAGTACAGTGCAGAAGTCTTAAGCACCAGAGATTTTAAGATTTAAAAAGCTATTTATCTGAGCAGTAAGTGTTTATTTGCTAAAATAACAAGCAACAAATAACACCCAACATTGGAATAAACCCAAATAACATTATTCCAGTAAGTGTGATATTCTGTGTGTGAACGTGTTGGTTTTAATTTGTCCAAATCTCTCCTCCTTTTTACAGGACCTATTATTTGTGGTTATCATCCAACACCAAGTTTTAGCAGTTAATAAATAATGATTTTAAATAATGTGTGCTGTTGATTTAACAAATTCATGCAATCAAGAACAATCTGAACAAAATATTATTCTTCAAACTCACTCACACTTTATAGAAAACAAAATCTTATATTTCTTATTTGTTATATATATATAATTTTTTTTGTTTTACTGTGATTATATATATATATCTATATAAGCACCATGCTTACTGAGAAGGCATTAGTTTAAATATATAAATGATCTTATTATATGTGCCTAAGACTCCTGCACAGTACTGTATAGGATATACAAGGTCACTGTTCTGAGGGTTAATCAATAATCTTCATTTATATTAAAACATTGTTCAGATTTTATGAAGAATAATAAATTATACTGAATGTGTGAGTGTGTGTCACCCTGTGAAGGACTGGTGCCCTCTCTAGGGTGTGTTGTCTGCGCAAAGTGATTCCGGGTAGGTTCCAGACCCACCGCGACCCTCAGCATTTACAGAAAATGAATGAATGAATAACTTATACTAATACAATTAAATGTTTTTGCATTTTGTTTGTGTATTAAGTCAAATAAATAACTTTATAAAGTTGGATGTTAAAATTATTTTTTAAAAATCACTCAAAAAAAACAACAACTTTGCAATTAATTTCAAATTTTCCCAAAACAATTTGACTCAGAATGTCATGTATACTTTACAGGTAATATATTACTTGATATATATTATCATGTTTGACCATAAGTTACAGGTGCATCTCAATCAATTAGAATATCATCAAAAAGGTCATTTATCTCAGTAATTGAATTCAAGAAGTTAAACTCAAAGATTCATTACAAACAGAGTGATCTATATCAAGCGTTTATTATTTTTAATGCTGATGATTATGGCTTACAGCCAATGAAACCCCAAAGGTTGTTATTTCGGAAAATTAGAATAATCCACACAAAACACCTGCAAAGGTTTCCTAAGCCTTTAAAATTGCCCTTAGTCTGATTTTTCATCAGGTTATAGGAGCAATTAAATTTGTGCTTGGGACAAAAATCAATACCAAAGACATGAGGGTGAGAGTCACTGTAGATTGCATTTCTTGAGTCACACACAGATATGAGATGAAACGTCAAATATCTGTGGCTGAGAGTACACATTATTGCCACTCAGAGTGGGTCAACCCCATAGAGACAGCAAGTTTAGATCAAATAGATATTTCTTGATCTTCGTATCAACACTATTGGTCATATTCCAATGCTATCTTTTACTGTTTACCCTGTGTTGTTCAGAAATAAACTGCTCAATAATTTGTGTAGCTGTTTATGAAAGATGTCCACCAGGGGGCGCACTCCCTTGGATCAAACCACACAAAACTCCATTAACATGAAATTCTACCAATGGTTCATGGTCAGATCCATCCACCTTTTGTTGGTGCAGTCAGAGACCCTTCACTGAGCAGGGCATTATCCTGGGGTCTAGATATTAATGCTCTTAGCACACTAATATATAGCATGCTGTCAGGGTTTAACATCCAGAGACTCTGAGATTTTGGCCAAAGTTTTCTTCACCCTCAGTGCAGTGAGTCTGGAGCCAGGAACATGAGCCCAGCACTCGGCCATCAACCTCTCCAGCTGCCTCAGACTCTGTAACACAGTCCAAAGATGTGTTTAACAGTACAAGAACAGTGTAAATAAACAGTAATATTAGATGTTTTTGTACATACTTCGTCAGATTTCCAGTGAAGGGAGAACGCAGGTCGTTTTCTCTTCAAACAAACAACCTCCTTCATTTCCTCAAACGATGGATCACTTCCAACGTGTTCATGATATGGTAACTGGTACTCCTCCACTACTCCTGCACATTAAACTACATGTTAAACTGCCACCGACACTGCTCTCTACTCCACTATTCCTGTACATTAAAATAGGTAAGGTTTGGGTCTTTTGCTCCTGGTGTTCCCCCTGGTCCAATTAATTTTTACAGCACTACTGAAGTTGGGAAGGGGGAAGGGGGGCAGTGATTTCATACCCTGCTCCAAATGTTACATAGTGCTGTATCTGCAGTGTTGAGCCCAGAGTAGCAATGACAGAGGTTCTATTGTCCTTAGTACAGCTCTGTGAAGCATCAAGTTGATTTTGAAGCTGTAATTTGAAGTTAAAACTACTACATAGTGTTCTTTTAAAAAATTAACTACACATTATTACCTGCAAATTACACCACACATCAAACTACCCCACACAAAGCACTCTACTGTTCTATACTGTTTAATCTAGACATTAAATTACTAATTCAATTACTCACCCAGCATTTATCACCACTACACTAACACATTAAACACAAAAATAAAACACTTCAGTCTAAACCCAACTACCAACCACCCAGCACTCTCAATATTCATGAAGGAGGTAATACCTAGAGTATAGAAAGAAACAGAGGATACTGAAGGTAATATAGAGGTTATAGATATTACAGACAGTAGCGTTAATAGATGTTAATGCTTAGAATGTAATGCAGAGGTTATAGAATGTACTTTGGTGACATTAGAATGTAAAAGAGGCTACAGTTTATAGAAGGTAATTCAGATGGTATAGAAATTAACATATAGGCTGTAGAATGTAAAGATTATCAAAAATAATATAGTGGGTACTGAAGGTAAAGTAAAGGTTATAGAAGGTAATGCAGAGGTTATAGCGGGTTGCGTTTACCTCCAGATACACAACGGCACACTATCTCCCATAAGATAAGTCCGAAGCTGTACATATCTGCCATGATGTAGGACTGGAAGTGGTTGCGGTTGAGAGTCTCCTCCAGAACCTCAGGAGCCATGAAGCGCTTAGTTCCCACTCGAGTGTTCATTGGAACATCCACCTCATTCCTGTCACTGAGGAAACACACACACGATTCAGTCCAATACATCACATGAAATTGTTGTAGGAACATTATAAGATTATTCTTAAGTTTTTTTACTTGTTTAAACTGGTTTTCTTCAGAGTATGATCTTATTCCATTGTTAAGTGTGTTGCTTAAAGAACTATTTCATAAAAAAAGAGTAAAATTATCTGTCAGTGGAATAACACACACTCCAGAGAAAATCACAACAAATTTTAACTTGATTTAAGCTGATGTCGCTCTGTAAGAGTTTTTCTAGTTCCTATACCTCAGGAAGCGGACGGCCAGGCCCAGGTCAGCAATGCAGCATTCTCCATTGGTCTTCACCAAGATGTTTTTGGTCTTCAGGTCTCGGTGAGCGATGGCAGGTTTTCCCTGAGTTCCGAAGATTTCTGTGTGGAGATGATTGAGTCCTGCAGCAGCTGAGAGGGCAAGCCGTAGGCCACCCGCCACATCCACAGTGCTGGACTTCAAGAAATCATACAGAGAGCCACACTCGTGGTAATCCGTGATCAGATATAGCTGAGTCCAGGACCCAGTGCCTTTAATGTCTGCCGCTATAAACCCTTGAACCACAGAAAAACACATTAGGCATTCCATTAAAATGTACAGCACTCCTAAGCCACTGTTCCAAAATATATATTTTATTATAACTGCCCACCTTTCCTTTTGCAGCAGTTACACTCTGGCAGAAAACTTAAGGACGTTTTAGATTATTTTAGGATTAAAAAAAGGAGTTGAAGAAAGTGGCAGAGATGGTCCAGATCTGACCCAAAGATCACTGCCGTACCTTCACACTGTTTTTCTGAATTTTCTGATCTTAATTGTGTGTATTTAACAGACATGCCTTTACATTTGGGCCAGTGGAACTAATGAAATTACCAAACAAAAACCTTTAAGCAGCTCAGAAACTAAAATGTAACTGCTGCACCGTTCAGTCTCGGTACTTCAGCTTAATTGCCTTGGACATATTTGTTTATTGTCTGTCAGTTTTTTTTCTTTTGTTTTCTTTCTCTTTTGTTTATTTATTTGTAATTTTGGCTGAACTGTGTCCTGAATTTCAGGTTTCTAAATTCTGTACATGGCAAATGTATCTGGTGTTCTGTACCCAGTATGTTCTCGTGTCTCATGAGTCCAGTCTGGTAGATTTCAGTCTCTCTGAACCAGCTGGCCTCTTCTGTGGTGAAGAACACCTTAACAGCCACGCTCTCTCCTCTCCAGCGCCCCAGCCACACCTCACCATAGCGGCCCTTCCCCACCTGCCGCTCCAGCTGGATCTGCTTTGCTATCGTGCGCTGGACCTGCACGCACACACACACACACACACACATACACACACCAGTGTTCAAATTTCTGCACATGTCTCTGTTTGCAGGTCAAATAATATGGTTCTGATTTTGCAAGAAAAGCAGTTGTCCCATCAGCCACCATATTTAATAGTTTAAAGTAGATCTTTTTCATGAAATTAAAAGTTTTATTCCTGTATGTGCAATCTGAAGTTTCCAAGAAGTATAACTTCACAAGTGCTATTTGATGACCATAATCATTTCCAAGATATGCTATATTTCAAGTTACATTATCTTTATTTATCTTTATTTTTGTTGGATGAGGTTGAGTCAAGCTCCATATCCTAGACAGTTATATTATATTCATATAAAAGTGGTAATAATTCAGTAAGTTCACAGTATGTTCATCATGCGTTTGTAATATAATATTAGTGTTGTCTGATCAGCAGGGGAGGTATATTTACAGTATATTTGTGTATATTTGCAGTGTGGTTGTAATGTGCTTATCTGACCAGCAGGGGAAGTCCTGATCCTGATCCTGAACTGTGAGATTGCTCTAACAGGTCTCTGAGCGAATCTCCTGCTGGAATAAAACCTTCATCCTCCAGATTCAGAGTGTATCGAGTGGCAGATATCTGCCGTTTATACCTGAAACACACATACACACAAAATGATTTGTTATAACAAATTACATTTTCTAGTCCAAAGAGAAATCATGAATGTCACAAAAGAAAAAGCCAAACACAATACAATAAAACCTTGTGGGAATAACATCTGTCTCACTTGAGGCAACAAAAGAGGATGAGGAAGGTAAAGATGAATGTGCACACAGAGACTGAGATCAGGAGAGCCATCAGATGAATGTCTCCATCTATATAACCTAAACACAAACACACACACAAAATTAGGATACAAATGTGCTCCATGTGCTGTAATAGTTTTGAGATTGTAGTATAGTTCTGAATGGGTAACTAGCAGCTTTACAATTGAGTGAAGAGCAGGAGACTGTGCAGTGTCTTATTTCTCAGTTTAACAATGAAAGTACCTTCTGTGTGTCTGTGTGTGTGTGTGTGTGTGTGTGTGTTACATACTGGGTTTCCCGAGGGGGGGCAGAGCCGGGTTCAGGTCTCTGTTGCAGTAATCGTGATCAGTGCAGCACTCTAGCGCCCTCCTCTGGCGAGAGCCCCCTGTGTCCTACAGGTTTGAGGTGGAATTCACATGGTTATTATCATTCAAGACATTCCAAGAGAGTTGAGACTGTAGCTTCTTTTATTCCCAAGCTTGATTACATGTTTAAGATTATTCTGGAGCATTTCACAGTTGAAGAATTATTATAATAATATTATAATAATTATATTATTATAAAAATATAATATTATTATAATATAATAATATTATAATAATATTATTATTATTATTATTATTATTATTATTATTATTTACAAATACATATTTTAGTTTATCAAGTTAAAGATTAATATATATATATATATATATTTGTACTGTATCATCTCATCTGATGTGCTTGATCCATTTCAGGGTCATGGTGGCAACAGGGAAGGAAAAGGATCTTGGACGTCTTTGTCCCCTGTAACTTCCTCAAGCTCTTTCTGGGGGATCCCCAGGTGTTCTAAAAGCCAGTAAGGAGATATATAGCTCCTCCAGCGAGTCCTGGGCCTACCCTAGGGCCTTCTCTCTGTTGGCCATGCCTGGTGTATCTCAAGTAGGATATGTCCAACTCGACTGGCTCTTTTCAATGCAAAAGTGCAGTAGTTCTACTCTGAGCTCCACATTACTACAGCTGTCTCACTTAACCTGCGGTCGATCTCCTCCACTTAGGATAGATTTTCACCACTTGCCTGGACAGAGCATGTCATAACAACCATGGCCTCAAACCTGGATGTTCTGATCTACATACTGATTGCTTCACACTTAGCTGCTAAACCCTCAAGTGCACACTGGAAGCCACCTGTCCCAGACTACTCTGTAAAACCCTGTCCATCAAGCTATTGTAGTCCAATGCCAACACTGAACAAGCCTGACTTACTGCTGAGAATTCGAACACAACTCACAGTCTGGGAGTTTAAAGGCAGAACATCTCACCTCTTTGTACTGTTTAAATTTAAACTCCACTCAAAGTGGATTTAGAAAAAAACTGCTTTTTTGTTTTTGAAGTCGTTTTTTACTCAGAGTTCACACTCACCCTGCACTGGAATTCAGAGCCCAGCCTCCCCAAACAGCCAGATGTCACAACAGCTGCACCACCCTCTTCCTCCACCATAGTGAAACAGTAACCATCCGTCCTACATACACACACATACACACAAAACACACAAAAGCACATAGCTCCATTTGTTAATGTACAGAGAATTTTCATGAGTTGTCAATTTCTGATCACAGATTTGCTCTTGTCCAAATATTTTTGGATAGTGACCATTCTCACTCTAACAGTAACACTGAGCTGGATTACAGTCAGAAAGTGTGCACATACATACTGTGGTGTAACAGCATCTATTTAACTTGTGAACTTCACCCATTTGGTTGTGATAAAGTGTTTGTACTACCTGCAGGTGTTATTGCTGGAGTCTGGACAGTGGTGATAGCAGTAGCACCACAGGAAACGGACAGGCAGAACTGCTTCATCACTTCCCGTGGCTTGGATTCCCTTCACCTTTGCAGAATTCCTCAGCAGGATGGCGTCCAGTAGGTTTGCTACAGAAAGAACAGCATCAGCACCATTACCACAATCAATAAGACATCAAATTCAAATAAAGTCAAAGTCATCTGGACACACAGTATGTATTACCTCTATCAAAAACTAAAAATGGAAAATTACATGGAACAGGTAAGATCACCATGCCCAATGAAAAGTGTCTGCCACAGAAGTATAAAGCCCCCAGCTTTGGAATGTGGAGCAGTAACACTGTGTTCTCTGGAATAATGGAGCGCCATCCAGTACCAGTGAGAGAAGTTGGAGTGGTGACTGTAATCCAGAACTAATCATCAGCACCTGACATCTCTAAAGTTAATGTAGCCAAATGTCATTAGATTCTCACAGCAATATTTTATCTACAAACACATAATGAATAACTTTAATTTCTGAAGAAATGCTATAGGTGATGTTACAAGTCAAGGCAATGTTATCAGACCTTAATTACTACCTCTTGCCTTCAAGTTAACTAAATTAATTTGTGTGTGTATGTGTGTGCGATCTCCACATGTGGGTGTGAGAAATTCTTGCCCTCATTAATAATCCTGTCATTGCAACGCCAATCACAACAAGACAGGTGTGGCAACTGTCAAAACACACACAAGCAATTTGTATTTATAGGGACAACAATTACCACACCATAATGTAAATTATTAGCTTTTTAAAGTGAATTCATATTTGGAAAACGTAGTGTTAGTGTATTAGGTGTTAGATGTAGGATGATATATAGATAAACTAGTATATGTACTCTCAGAGTAAGGTACAATTATGTTCCCTACCAAAAAGTACAGACATGTACCACTGAGGGTACCACCACAGTGACAGTTTTTCTAACAGTGTAGGATATAGGGCAATGTGTGGCTAAAAGTGTTGGTACCCCTGAAATTTTTCCTGAAAATGAAGTATTTCTCCCAGAAAACACAAGTCCATCTCCAGAGATCTTGACGTTCCTTGTCCACTGGCACTGTAGTTAATATCCCTGGATGCGGACGGAAGAGTAAAATTGATGAAAGCTTGTAACGCAGGATAGTTTGGATAGTGGATAAGCAGCCCCAATCCAGTTTCAAAGACATTCAAGCTGTCCTTTAGGTCTCAGGGTGCATCAGTGTCAGCACAAACTATCCATCGACATTTGAATGAAATGAAACACTATGGCAGGAGAACCAGGAGGACCATACTGCTGATACAGAGACATAAAGCTAGACTGCAGTTTGCCAAAATGCCAAAAGTAAGTCAAAATTCTTCTGGGAAAATGTCTTGTGGACAGATAAGATCTTTTGGGAAAAGCACATCATTCTTTTGTTTACCAAAAATGTAATGAGGCCTACAAAGAAAAGAACACAGTACCTACAGTCAAATATGGTGGAGGTTCAAAAATATTTTGGGGTTGTTTTGCTGCCTCTGGCACTGGGTGCCTGAAATCTGAAGATTACCAAAGAATTTTGGGTCACAATGCAGGGCCAATGTCGGAAATCTGGGTCTGCGTCCTAGATCATGCGTCTTCCAGGAGGACAATGACCCCAAACATACTTGAAAAAGCACAGGAGAGTTCTTAAGTGGACAGCAATGACTCTGGATCTAAATCCCATTGAACACCTGTGGAGAGATCTTAAAATTGCTATTGAGAGAAGGCACCCTTCAAATATGAGAGACCTGAAGCAGTTTGCATCCAATTGAAACATGCAAGAAGCTTGTTGATGGTTATAGAAAGCAATTGATTTCAGTTATTTTTTCCAAAGGGTGTGCAAACAAATATTAAGTTGAGGGTGCCAGTAATTTTGTCCGGTGCATTTTTGGAGGTTTGTGTGAATTTATATCAAATCTGGCTTTTTTTTCTTTGTTTTTTTTGTGTTGCTCCAGTACACACAAAGGAAATAAACATGCGTATAACAAAACATGTAATTGCAATAATTATCTGGCAGAAATACTTAATTTTCTGGAATAATTTCAGGGGTGCCAACACTTTTGGCCATGATATCCAGTAGATATTACAGTGACTTCAAATAATTTCTTGGAAACAGACAATTACCTTAATGCTACTATTAGCCTAACGCTAACCTAACCTTAACCTTAATGCTAACTCTAACATTAACTTTTCCTAACCTTAAAACATGACTTCACCTTAAGAAGCTAATAACTTACAACAACAAATATTGGGGCCATGATATTTGTACCCATTAATACAAGTCTCTATTATTTGAGGGTGTAGAGAGATTATGGACCCAAGAACATGATATCTGGACCACACACACACACACACACACACACACACACACACACACACACACACGTCAATCATACTTACACACACACACTCTCACACCTGCCCATTCCTATCCTAATTCTCACACTTTAACTCCTTCAACACTGAATTATGTTTTATCTAAATCAATGACAGCAGATTACTTTAAAATCCTAAACTCATCCTGCAGTAAAAGTGTTAAAACAGCTTAAGCATCAGAAAAAACTGATGTCTTTAGTCCTGAATGAGTGTTGTTGTGTTCAGAGCAACTTCTCAGAACATCCAGCACAGCACATCCAACATCAGCTCAGGAACTGAAGAGCACACCACTCTATTCCCTTTTTGATTCTCTTTGATATAATATATATATATATATATATATATATATATATATATATATATATATATATATATATATATATATATATATATATATATATATATATATATATATATATATATATATACATCATCAAAATAAATACAGAAAAGAAATTAGGAAAATATAAGAATGGAGGAAATGGACTAAGGAAAAAAAATACTCAGTAAGTTACTTGAATAGGAGTAAAAGTATTTGGAAAAATGTTTTATCTTAATAAACATGTACTTCAGTAAATAAAACTCGTTCACATGTTTATGCATGTAGAATGACTTTAACATAAGTAAAATTACTGAAACACAACATTTTAAACTGAAATGTTGAAATGGTTGAACAAATGGCTGAACAACCATTCTCTCTCCCCATTAACAATGGGGAGAGAGAGAGAGAGAGAGAGAGAGAGAGAGAGAGAGGGAGAGAGACTGTGTGTGTATTAATGGAGTTTTAATGAGTTGAAGCAGCAGCAGTGTAAACACACTCTGAGTGGGTGAGAGGAATATAAACACTTGGAGTGATAATGGATGGAAAATGTTTGTGTGTGTGTGTGTGTGTGTGTGTGTGTAGGATAATGTTTGTGTTCCTGGTCTATGATGGGGAAGAGAACAGGTGCACAAAGCAAATCTTCTGTTCATCATAGTCTTCATCTTCATCAGTTTGTGTTTCTCATGTTGGTAGCCTAAGTGTTGTGGTAGCATTTCTGTGAATTAACAAAACCCTATCCATAATAAATTTTATTTTCAGCTGTTTTGTAAACTGTAAATATTGTAGAATCAGGGAATGTGAGTGTTACTGGAGGTTCTGTATATCTCAAAAATGATACAACAACACACACACACACACACACACACACACACACACACACACACACACACACACACTGCACCTGTCAATTACAGACCCGAGGCCATGTCCAACCATGCAGAGCACAGCTGTGTATGTGTAGGTGTGTATGTGCAAGTGTAAAAATGTGTGTGTGTGTCGGTCCAACCATTTGGTCACTTGTTTTTAAAACTGCAGGAGGTCATCTCATAAAAACCCTTTGTCGAATATTAACACACACACAGACACACACACAAATCAACTGATTAACCCACTGTTAAATTAACTGTAAAACACCTTTTAAACTGTACTAAATGTGTATATATTATTGTGGAATAATTCTAGAAATTAAATGTTAAACAATGTAAAACTCTCATCAAAGTGTTTTAACATGTGCTAATGTCTTTATGGAATAATCACATGAGGATTTACACTGAAAAAACTAAATGTAACAAAGAAATACAGAATTGTTGACAGTAGTGTTGAATGAAAGCTCTCTTAAATGCATCCTGGCAGGAAGTGATCATATATTTTTTTCTGAATACACTGCTGATGTTTGACCATAGAGTTAAAAAAAAAGTTTTGTCTTTTAAATCTGTTTAATGTGGAGAGGAACATGGAGCATTTTATCAGAGAAATCATCATCATTGCACATAAATCTCCTTGGACTGATGGAGTTCACTGCTTGTTATGAAGACAAAATAAAATGCTGTGTTTTTGTTGTAGACATGAAGACACCTGGTTCCATTCATCACCACTGCAAAGAAATCTGAGTTCACTATTTTCTCCATAATTAGCCACTGCACACCAGAACCCTCTCCATCACTCAGCTCAACACACAGCTCAAGTTTACAGCTCAACACACTGAATTTTGGGGGAATTCGGGGAAGGTAATGAGTTCTCCTTCTTACCTTCACTGTGTAGGCTGCACTGCAGGATCAGGATCACATAAGTCCAACCCACGCTGCACGTGCAGAGATACATCCTTACTGTCTTTGTTCACTGGACTTCAGGGATGAGAAGCAGAGAACCTCTTAAAGTTCTACTCTATACACACACACACACACACACTACCCATCTGAGAAACGTGCACACACACACACAGGATATCAAGCTTAGGGGTGTGGTCTGTATAGAAGTGGGCATGACCTGTATACACGACTGACACCCCTAACATAATGCACATCATGTGTGTCCAACGAAGATCGAATTAATACCCAAATTATGTTTTTCTTTTTTACATGCATCAAATACATAGAAAACAATACAGTGCACTTTACAAAAATCAGCACAAATAATTGTGCATTTCTTTGTACAAGTTCTTTATACAAGACCTAAGTATACAAAACCTAATTAAAAGACAAAAAATAAATTCATTAATTAAAGAAAAAGAAACCCTGAAAAAAACTAAAAAAGAAAGTAAAAACTGTTTTTTTAACAGTATTAGTAACAGTATTAAAATAACAGATTGGACTGTGAAGGGTTAAACCTTAACGTAAATAAACAGCCCAGGGTTTCACAGCTGAAACAAAAGGACAGGTTTTGTAAGAAGTGTCCAAATGTTAATGTGAGACACTCAAACACACAAAGAGAACCTCAGCTGTGAACCACCTGTTTTACTCGCGCGCACACACACACACACAGAGAGAGAGAGAGAGAGAGAGAGAGAGAGAGAGATTAATTAAATCATAATGTGGAAAAAACAGCATAATTCTTCACATTCTTATTTTAAATGTTAATGTATTCATATATTATATTATTTATACTACTAATTTACACAATACTACTATTTACTCCTTAATTTCAAACATCCATAGTTTAAATTTAAGCTGCAAATTAAAAAAAGGACGTAAGAAAATACAAGACACTTTATAAATCAAGATTAGGACCTTGTGCATTATAATGTTTATAATATTCTTAAAAACGATGCTGTAATGTGTCATAAAAATTGCCAATATACCATCATAGTACTTTACTTACAACTAATTATCAACCATGATACAGACATTTGTCATGTATTGTGCAAAAGATACTATGACCATAATATAACACATTACAAATGCATCACCCAAGTCCTAAACAACTGGTGAGGAGCTTCTCCGACACTTTATAGGAAGATACCAAAAACTAACAAGACCTGACTGCACTATTTTCTGTTGCTCATTTCAAGAGTTAACCCTTTTAAATCTTAACAATGAAATAAGAGAATTGCTGCAATTTGAAAGCTGTCATCTTAACTTCATTATTAATAGATTAATGAATTCGCACTTCATCTCAGTTGTGAGTGAGCACTGTTTAAAGAGGTTTGTTGTTGTCCAAGGGCGAGGTAATAGTCTGAGTCACACACTCTCACACCCCCACACATTTAAATGTATATTACACTGAGCAGAAGATCATTGTTTTAAAATGATATCCACCCTCAATGCAGCAGAATGTTATTCATTTTCCCACTTGAGCAGGCACAAAATTTGACACCAAGACATTACTTGGGCAAGACTCCCAAAAATGCATTTGCCATTCTCTGTAACAGAATTAAAGTTTTACATTTTATGAGTGAGTAACATGTTCAGTCAAAAATGAGAGAAATCTTACATTTTCTTCGCTGCTCATTCCAATTTGAAGTTATCTGAATCTGGAATATGTTCTGAAATTTAGCACTAATTTCCTAAATCATTTGCCAAACCATTCTAATCTGGAAACACACAATCATTTGCACAAAATTGGGCCATTCCATTGCACAGATAAAGGCTGAAGGGATGACCCTTTCAGATATTGCAAGAGTTAAATTGTTCCAAATCCATAATTTCTAGATTACTGGGACATGCAAGGGAAATATGTCTAACACCTTGGCTGGAATCACTGGCCAATTCAGCACTAAACAGTGAAAGGCCCTTTCTCAGCATGCAGTATCTTGCCGTTGAGGAAGATTCAGACTGATCCTCTCATCCACAGAATCAAAACATTAGACAAACATTTGCTAAACTAACATCTGAAACCAACCGTTTGAAAATGTCAGTTAAGTAGGAAGCAGGAAGCATAACGTTTTTAGGAGAAGAATTCTAAAGGAGACATGAGACAGAAGAGAGATATAAAGGAGATAAAGCAGAGGAGTAGAGTTAATCCATCTGTCAAATCTGAGCAAAGTTTGTGACTTTACTGAGATCTCTGCTAAAACTCAATATGTGACACCAGCAAGATCACTAAGGTCTTAATCTCAGGAGACACATTTGGGCAGTGGGACATTTATGCTAAAGTCTCATTTGTCTTTCCATCTGATCACATTGCTGTCTATGAGAAAAGATATTAAGGAGAACTACTCTTTGGTTTTCTTCAGGAGAATTT